>NW_022045656.1:8109996-9364992 GCF_003285905.1 Drosophila hydei
GTTTGAATTGTTTCTTATAATTTTTAAAAATGTTTTTCCTATTATTATTTCTTTTTTTTTTATTAGAAATTGCAGCTATACCTTTCTGAAACCAAATAGCTTGAGTTAAATTAGTTTTAGCTATCATAACATAGTTTTACATGCGTGAATATGTTGAGAAACATGCGCAAAACATGAGCAACACTCACTTTTTCATGTATGGAATATTTTATATTTTTAGTTTAGTTTGTAAATTACAAAATTTCTTTTGCTGCAAGCCAACTTTTCATAAAAACAAGTTTTGATTTGTTTAAAACAAGCTCAAGTTTTACATTTTATGCAGTGCAAAGTTTCAGATTGGTTTAATTTAGTTCTGACTATCAGCTACTCGATGCCATTGTCGATTGGCGAACCGTTTGTCCGACTGCGCTGTCACGTGCCCGGCCGCTGTAACTATGTGCGTAAAACGTAACGGAAACGGAAGTGTTGCCTCCTGGCAGTTGAACTTGTGTCCTGTTCTGTTACGTCACAGAGAGCGAAGGCCGCTTAACTGCGCCTTAAATCCAAATGGCAGCTTATTGATGTTGCGCCAGGCAGTTGAAGCAGAAGTTCTCCTACCTACCTTCGTTGATTACACAACAATGTATCCAAAAATGCTGCACAAGTAGCTCGTAGCTGGTAGCAGTACTTCACCGCTCCAATAAGAGATGTTCTTATTGTTGCTGTGGCTGTAACTATTTTACTGCGTTTTTCATGCTTCGCCACCGACGTCGTCGCCAGCTCTGGTGAATGTCTTACTTTTTCGTTTATTGCACAAAGTTTTGCAATAATTTTTTATTTACTTGGTCGTCTTCTTAGGTCTTACTGTGGAATGCCGACTCCGTCTGCAGGCAGCCTTTGCTGTCTGGTGTCTGCTGTCTGCTGTCTAGAGTCTGGGCGGCTGTCCCGTTTTATTGCTTGAAGTAGTGCAGGAAAATAGCAAATGGCAAATAGCAGTAGCTGCAACAATTTCCTTACATTTTGGCACACTCGACGCCCACAATTCAAAACTTGCCACTTAAAATATGCGTTCGAGAGTTGAAACTTTTTTTTGGTCCCCTCCCACGTCATACATGCCCCCTAAACCTTTTACTGCGTCTCCGCTCTGTTTTGTGTGCAATAATTTGAAGCATTTTTGTGGCGCTGTAAAGTATGCTACAGAGCGATGTCAGGGGCGTGATGTGGTCCGTGGATTGACAACACAATTTCAAAAGTCGATCAAGAAGGGTGACATGTAAATCCATTTAAGTGTGCAGAAGAGTTGCGCCAGATATTCACCCTGGTATTAAAGCCACTTAAGAACTTACTGGAATTATGAGGCGCTGTGATTTTTGGGGGTTGCTTCGATGATAGCGCACAAAGCCCAAGTCAAGTCAAGTCGAGTCAAGACAACAATGAGCTTTGTTGGCTGCCCCAGATGGGGGGATTATCTGTGCGCATATAAAACAGTTAGCAAGCAGGAAATGAATTGTGTGAGAGATGCCAGCGAGCGATATAGAAGAATAAAGGGGGCGTGTGTCCTGTGCGCAACAGCTGCCTGCTGCCTGCTGCCTTCCTGAAAGCCTCACTATCAGGCGAACAGTTGAGCTTCAAGCAGCTTAAATTGACAGCTAACTGTGTGCAAATGCTGCGTATACTTAGTGTACACATGTATGGACATGCACTTCATCTGGCACTACACGGCATGAGTGTGTGCCAACAGCATATTGCGTATACGCACATTTGCTAACACATTGCGTATACGCACTGGTTAACCACAAACACAAACTTAACCGATAACAGAACGCAAATGGTAAAACGAGCCAATGAACCAATGCAACTAGAGAAAGGCAACCCCCTTCAACAATGACATATGTCGTCTGCATGAGATATTTATTGAGCATGTCAGCCACGACTCATTTTTATAGTTAAGGCATGACTGGGGAGGCGGTTGCTGAGAAAACAAAAAGTGAGCTATTGACTGAAAATCATCGATTGATTGTTTTGCATAGCCGCAAATGCATTGTACTACATGACAATGACAGACAGAGCGGACGCCCAACACCACCCCACCCACCCCCAACTCTAAATAAAAAACAATACAAAATGTACCCACATCTGCAGACATGCAGTTCTAAAACCATCGTGCAGCAAGTAAAATGAATTTTCTGCTTAGATATCAACGATGTTTCGTTGTTTCCGTTGCTCTCGTTGTTTCTGTTGTTGTTTGAAATCAATGCAAAACACATTCGAGTCGTGTTGCTTGTTTTTCGGCGCAGTCATGTGGCAGCAACAGCCACAAAAATTGTCAGCTGAGAAAGATTGATGAGACTAGAACGTGTGGCATGCAGCACATGCAAGGGCAGCTCAAACAATTTTTATGTGCTTTTCTATCTGTTAAACACAAATCATGCCACACTGCAAAAATAAACAAAAAACTCATATCAACTCAGAACTTAATTCGAACTTACAATATGTTGCGAATTATTATTATTTTTATACGTATAACTTGAAGATATATATTTTAAAATGATGCCAAGAAAAGTTTCAGGTATAAGTGAGGTCAATATGAATGGAATTCTAATCAAACTTTAGTCTAGGAATTAAAGAAATCGCTTTAAAGCTATCAATTTATAAAACTTTCTGTTCAAAAATTTATTATTAAATCAAATCTTAATATATATTCGTAGATTCCCACTAATTGAAATATTTAAAACCCACTCATCTATCATATTTATCATATGCAAGCAGGCTAAATACATAATTAAACTGGCAGCCCTCGCTGAATATCAGAACTTGCCACAACTGCAGTTGCACCTACAACAGCCGCAACAACAAAGATAACGGGCTAAAAATTGTATTTATAAACATTTATGAAGGAAATTTTCAAAGGATGTCCCTGGGGCAGGATAAGTGTGTTGGGCTAGTGGAATTGCGGGAGTGAATGCAGCAAGTGCTTTAAGTTATTGACAGCCAAAACTCAAACCAAATGGCAAACGAAGGCAAAAGTTTGCAGACGGCAAAATTATGCTGTGAATAAAAGTTTTGTATGGCAGTCAGCGCCTCATCCTCCCACGAGCAGCAGCAGCAACAACACATACGACTCTATGCAGATTAAAGTTGCATGCCCCGGCGGCTTTTTATGGTTTCTTAGCTTGGCTATTGAGGCAAGAGCAAGAGTAGTAACATCTTTCTGACCCAATCGTCTGGTGTCAAGTGGCAAGCAGCTCAGCAGAGTAACAAGAGGAAGGAAATGTCTTGGCATGCAAGATAATTTCATGCTGTAGTCAGTTGACTCTGCACCCGTTTAGGATTATTAAAATTTAATATATTTCTCGGACGCGCTAGGAAAGTTTAAGTAGCCCGAAAGGTGTTGAGCGTCATGGCGTGTCATTAATGCAACTTTTCGTATTTGGCAAACAAGCAGACCAAAAACTCGCTTCGCACTTAAATATTTGCCATAAACTTGCCAACGAGAAATGCATAGAAAAACTTTTTCACTGGGGCAAACAGTGAGCAAGAGATGGGAGCAAAAATATGTATAAAAAAAAAGGAAAATAACAGAAAAACAGCATGCTCTGATGATGCTGCAACTTTTTATGGCCCATCCAAGGCGCAAAAGAAACATCTCAATTTTGAGTACCGAAGAAGTGTGTGTGTGTGTGTGTGTGTGTGTGTGTGTGTGTGTATGTGTTTGTCTCTGTGTGTGCTTGTGTACGAGTGCGCTGTCTAGCTGAAGAGCTACGCAAAAGTTTTGCAAAGCAACATAAAAGCATAATAGACCCATAATATTTTGATATTAGGCAATAACTACTCTTGCCAATTGAATTTATTGCTTTTTACCAGCATTTTTTCTGAACCCTTTATATTACAAGTGCCAAACAGCTTCATTATTTATAATTTTATATCGTTAAATGTTTCCGATTGTCATAATTTAGCTAAACTCTACAGTTTTGCTTGGGCGTTTAGAAGCAACAATTTTAAACAAATTATATCCATAAATTACAAAATTTTTCGCTATTTAAATTGTTATTAAAATAATACTTTCAACTGTTTCAATATTTTATATGTTATTAAAATAATACTTTCAACTGTTTCAATATTTTACTATATTTTTAGTATTTCCCCTAGCTGAAATAGTCATCATATTTTTGCTTAATATTTCGGAACAAAGTCCCTTAAGTCACTCAATTGCTTTCTTCCTCCGCCATTTACAAAAGTTATCTAAAAGCTGGCCATCTGGGCGGCTTTTATAAAAGCTCTTGTAAAAACTATATAGTTATTATTATATATAAACTACAAAAAATGCCCGTAAAGATTTTAAAAATGTACAACTCATCTTGACCCATGGGAAATTTAACTGGTTGAGTTCAGTGGTTGCTCTTCGACCTCTGAGGTCACTTAAATATGTAGGTTCTGTCAGAAATATGCTCAGCCACATTTGCCTGAGCTCTCAAGCCTTAAAAAAGAACTGTAAAAGTAGTTTAAAACAAATAAATGTGTTGTAGTGAGGAGTGTCCGACTAAAATATATCCTGAACTCTGCTTACTCTACACAGACAGAAATGGGCCGATCAACTCAATTTGTTATCCTGCTGCCTGTTACATACATTTTACCAAAAGCATTATACCCTGATTTCCCATTTTTTAATGGTTTCAGGGCATAGGGAAAAAAACGTACTAACTTTGTTTTTGTTTTATTTTGAACATGTTTTGTATAAAAACAATTAAAATTAATCAACAAAAAGCGCTGCAACTTTTGTGGCGAGAGTTTTAAAGTGATTTAGCTTTTTTTTCGAATGGCGCCCTGCAACCAACGGACGCCCATATCCCCCGCATTTGCTGCGCCCGTCCACGTTTTGCAAAGGCACGTAATAAACTCGATTAAAGTGCACAAAACATACGCCCAGACAACAAAACCGAGCACGCCAAACGCCAATGTGGCTGGTAAACAAGCAAATGCTGGCCACAACTGTGCCTCTCGGCCAGCCGGCAGATCAGGCAACAGCCTCTGGCCCTCGTCCCGTGGCACTTACCATGTTGCCAATCCCTAGCAGGTCCAACTGCTGTCTGGCCGTACACACAGTTCTGCCTAGATGACTGTCAGTCAGTCTGTCAGTAAAATGTTGTGCCTGCCGTCCGGTCCCGTGTGCATTTAAAGCACATTTATGTCAATCACGCTCATTATGCGCACGTCACTGCATTAAATTATACACATAGAGTGGCTGAAAAGAGCAGGCGGAGTCAGAGCAAAAAGGAGTCGGAAGGGTGCGCCTGGGCCAGCAACATGGTGACCGTCAATGTAAATGAAAATTGTAGCCACACTGCAAGGAAGTTAAAACGCCACCGGAAGTTGCCATATTTGTACGCGCGGTTAAGTCAACTGAGGCTATACCCTATGTATTGGTTTGACAGGGCATATTTGTGCTGTATGAAATTAACCTTTTTTTTAATTTTTATCGTGATTTGCTTAGGACTATAAAGAGATAAAACACGAAACAAATCAATGGTTTCAACTGTAATAAATCATCAATTTATTTATAAAATAAAAGCAGATAAGCATAATAAAGAGTTGGATCTGAATATATTGTATATATGCATGGGAATATAAGAGGTCTTGAAATTTATTAAAATATATATTAAAATAAAAATATAATATTAGCTTTACATAAATATTTATGAATTTAAAAAAATTATAGTATTTATTTATTTTTTAGTATTTATATTTTTTTATGTTTATTTTATTTTTTTTTATTTTTTTTAAAATTTTTTTTTTTTACAAAATATTAAAAATTACATAATGTATATAAATATTTCTTTTGAAATTAAAACTGAAATATTTATATAATGTTGACTTTGTGAATATCTTTAGTATTTTTATATTCGACCCACAAAATTTGGAATGCCTGCGTCTGACTATTCCTTACGAAATATATAATTATCAGTTGGTTAAAATAATTCGATTTATATAAATATTGTGCTTTCTGTGAGCTCTAATTTATTCTAGATTCTCGAGTCTTGCTTGCATTTATTTTAACAAATTTTGATTAACTATTACAAACAATTTCAGCAAATTAATAAAAGTTAGAGGGCAGCTTGCAAACGCAGCGCTACTCGTTTCAAATACTTCAGAGTTTATCAACATTGCGCTGACTGGTTAAATCTTCTTTGCTGTTGTTGTTAACGCAAATATGCAATGAAGTGGATTTCGGCCAAGAATTTTGCATGTATTCGCATTGCATTGGCTGAAATTCCTGTTTGGTTTTTGTTCTCTTTTTTTGGGCAATTGTTGCTGGCGCGGCAGGTTTGCGTATAAAAACTTCACTCTTACATTTATAGTTTCGATTTTAACAGCCCTCATTAAAAGTGGACTCGTAAAATTGCAGCGAAAGCTGCACAAAATAAAGCGAAAAAGCGCTGTACAAATTTCCGAGCAGTTGGTCATTAAAGTGTGTGCCGTAGCCGCGCAACCATCTCAAAAAGGAAAAAACACCACTCAAACTGAAAATTGTGGTGCTAGGGAAAAATGTTGCCCATTAAAATGTTTTTTTTTTTTGTTCTGCTTGATAGCGAGAAAAACAAGGATAAGATAATATATATATGTATATATTATATATATATATTATTGATGTTTATTTATAACGTGTCTTTCGAGCTTCTTCTTCTTCTTTATAGTTAACTTTTAACCAAACTGCATTTGTTGTTGCTGTAGGAAATCAGTGACGGCAGTAATTTGAGGCGACTGCATAAAAAGCGTTGCATACGCTACAGGCGCACGTAGCGTTAACTGTCAGCGCGTCACTCAGCGCGCTAATTAAGTGAAAAACTATGTTAAAAAGTGCAGCGGGTAGAGTGGCGCGCTGTGGCGCATCTTTTTGACCCAACGTGCCAAGTTGTTGACAAACAACAAACAGTGTCGACCCCAACCGGCGCTGCTCTGGCTCTGGCTCTGGCTCCGGTTCGGGTACTGATTCGGATTCAGAATCTGATTCTGATGCTGATGCTGTGTGCCACCGCCTGACACTGCCAGCTTCCGTGTGCCCACATAATTCGCAACAGTGGCAGATGCAAATGCGCGACTCCCGGAGTCGTGCCCACAGGCGCTTAACCCGCTTTCGTTGTCGGGCGTGGATGGAAAATAAGCGATGCGCAGCTTAGGCAAAAGTTTGTTTGTTTCATGCCACGCAAAAGTTACATCAAAGCACATAACAACAACGACAACAAAAAAGGGCACAGAAAATAACAAGTAATAGGATGTCGCATACGAGAAAACACTTGGCGGCAATGTGACAGCCAGCCAGAAAGCGTATCAAATTAAAATTGTGAACAAACACAGACACAGAGACACTTACACTTACACACATGGACTGGCACGGCACGTAGCAGCAGCAAGAGTCAATTAAAATTTCTATTTGATTTGGCAAATGTCAGTGGCAAGCGAGCACACGGCTACACGGCTATCCACACAGCGCACAAACAATTCAGTATATCCCAATGGAGTTGGCCAGACACCCGCATGGTCATCCACAGCGCTGCTGACCAAATGCCAACAGCAGACAGACCAGAGTTGAAAATTGGCTACAGGTAGAAAGCAAACAATGCCAAGTAAACGAACGCATTCCACAAAACCATTTCACAACCAAATGGTTTAAAAAAAAGAAGTAATTGATATGATTGAGGTATTTTTGGTTTGGTATAAATAAATAAATTAAAATAAAATATATTTTGAGAGCTTTGAAATGTGAAAAATCTAATGGAATTATTGATATTTATGCTTGCTAAAGGAAAATGAAAATAAAATAAAGGCAAAAATGTCATTCAATGCTTAATTAAACCAATGAATATTTTTAGTATTATATATAAAATAATTTGGAAAATGGAAGAGATAAAATTTTAGAATTTAATATAATGAGAATCTATAAGCGATAATATCATTTGAGTCTGATAGTTCTTATTACTCTAAGTCCATTCACATAATATATTTCCATAGAATTACAGACTCTGTAAACATTTGTTGAAATTATGGTGAAATTGTTTTCGAAACTAGCCACAGCGAGCAGACAGACTTGCGAGCCAGCTGGGCGTAGGTAGACGAACTCAACTGCTAGACATTACAAAAGATGAGCTGAAAGTAAAATAAGCTGAAATTGAGTGCATATCGGAAGAGCAGAAGGTAGCTTAAGTATTCTAGGCACAAAGACTGACTGTAAGAAGAGTCAAGTACTGCACTTAGCCATTGCTTAATGCTTAATGTTGCCAAATGTTTGCTAATATGACAGTTCAGTTGACTTCATGTCTCAGCAATAAAAAGCATTTAAGCCACGCAAACTAAATCAAAATGGCATAATACTAATTCCGAATGGCGCCGAGTTGCTAAATGTAATTGCGATGCTCATAAATTATGGATAGCACAGATATGACAAAAGAGAAAGAACAACGACAACAATAACAAAAACAACACCAATATGCCACGCATTGCAGACAAAAGCGGAGAATTTACGATGCTTTATATATATGTTGTATATTTTCATATTTTGTGGCTGCTTTTACAGCTACCTGCTGCAGCACACAAAACCGAGAGCAAAATAACAACAAGAACAGCCATTAAACTTTACGGGTGCGTTAATAACAATGAAAATAAAAGCGCCACCTATGCGGCCAACGTGGGCAACCGCCGCCCCAAACTGTGCGCTACAAAAATGCGCATTCCGCAAACGTTCACTATTTGGATGCACTCGGAAATATACTTATTGCATTAGCAACGAACACACAATAGCAACGCCAAGAATTATTTACATGCACATAATAAATTAGCCCTGATGCACATTAACTTTACAACTGCAGCGTGCCAAAATACAAATTTCCATGTTAAATAGATACGACTTTAAGAAAACTTAGTGGGTTGAGTAAACAACGTATGCTTTGTTAAGCATTTATGTACACAGTTTAACTAATTGGCAGCAGCTGATGCATGTGTCATATAAATATATAGCTTATAATATATATAAATAAATATATATATAAATAAATATTTATATAAATAAATATAGATATAAATAAATATATATATAAATAAATATATATATAAATATATAGTTTTTATAGTATATATTTATATTTATAGTTTTATCTAATTCAAGTCATGCTCTAGTTTGTTATGTAGGCAGTTTATCAAGAGTATTGCTTGATAAGATCTCAAGACAGACTTGTGTAGTCAAGGCTTCTAGCTGGGCTCTCTTAATATTGGGCAAATTAAATGCATCAGAGTGATGACTGCTTTCGTGTCTCTAGTTGTTATTTATTCGTATTGAAGTCTTTTAGTAAGTTTGAGTACAGTTTCTAGTGGTTTGTTGTCGCCTGCTTGAACAAGTTTGTTCTGAGTTCGGGGTTTCGTATAGAGTTGTATGCCATATTTCCAAATAGGGATCAGTATATTTTTATAAATGAGTATTTTTTTTAATTGAGACTGCGCCTTCTCGCCTTGCTTGCTTATCACATTCTGCGACTACTGGTCGAATGATCTATAATCATATAAATAAATGTAGTAAAGCAAACCACTTTGATTTCTTGAAGTATGAATTCCTAGAAATTGAATAAATGAATCCTTAACAATGAATTTGTTTTAATTGTTTGGAAATCTTCTGCAGCAAAAGCTATAACTGATCTGTTAACATAACAAGCCAAGCTAACTTGTTGCCTTTCTTGGCAAATTTTTAAAGAATTTGTAATACAAAAAAGTGTTAAGCATTTCACGAGTTTGGACTCGTTAATTCTGCCTTTATTAAAATTTATTGGTTCACATATTATGGACGTTGCTGTGTGAGGTAAACGCTTTTCAGCGTAATATCTGCGAATTTGTTAGATGCGTGACTGCTGCGCCGGCTTTGAGTCGGTCTTCCTCCTTTTGCCGCTGCGATAGCGCTTGTTGCCAGCGCGTTTATTGCCGCGTCTGGCTATGCGTCTATTGCTGTTGCGGTTTTTGCTATTGCGCTTGCTTGAGCCACTTCGGTTGCGTCGCTTGTTGCGACGCCCGCCGCGGCCACCAGGAGAGGCACGCGACTCGGGTTGATTCAAATCCAACTCCACTCCATTGATGAGCTTGGTTAGCTCAGCAATGTTTTGTGCGTCCAACTCATCGAGATAAGCGTTATCCGCCGCATCCGCTGCCTCATCGTCGTCGATATCAATGTCTGCAAACTCATTGATTTGCTCTTCGTTTTGGAAGCCCAGATCCTTGCTTTGTCTCAGCTGCCCCACCGGTCGAGGCTGCAGGATCCTCGTCTCAGCCCATGTTGCGCCAATGCTGAGCAGCAAGGCGAACGCGCAAAGTGCGAGACACTTAAGTGACATGTTGAAATCTATATGTTGCTCTTGTTACCGGCTCAACGCTCTTTTATGGGTGTTCTGCAGCTTGTGCGTCGGCGGCTGTGTCAACAGTTGCTGCTACTGTGTGTATGTGTTTGGGTTAAACAAGTTTGTTTGCCCTCCCGTTACAAAACGCTTAACGAAATTAGGCCCAGTTGCAGTAGCCGCAGCAGCCACAGCCACAGCCACAGCCACAGCTTATCGGCATTGGTAAGCTGTAGGAAAAGTTATCAGGAAGCCCCCAACATTTTGACACCTTTTATTTATGCGTTAAGCAAATTTAAATTAGTTTTCATTGTTTACCAGGCGCAAAGGCCACGCCAGGCCAGCCAGGCTTGTCAAGAGCCGAACCAAGCCAAGCTAAACTAATGATGCAATGTTCCAAAGTCACGTACTTGAACGTTGGCAGCATCGTCGCCAGTTGCTGCCACAATCAAACAACAATAATAATAGCAACAACAACAACAAATGGAAAACTTTTGTTGCCGCTGCTCTTTATGTTAATTTTAATTGTGGGCACGTACAAAAGGCGACAGCTACTGGGCACAACTGGCTGGCTGCAAACTGCATAAACATGAATTTTGTTGTTTTCGAAAGTAGCTAGAAGATACATTTGTATCAAGCTCCCGTTCGCCAGGCCAACTCATACATATATTAGCAAAGACTTAAGTATAATCACGAAGAATCAAGCACGAAATGCGTATGCTAATAAATATTTGTGTAATCAAGCATAAATATTAAATTGTTGTTCGAGACACAATGCTTAATGGGCAACAGTTGCAATTTATTGCCAGAAAATTCAGCCTTTCACAATTTATGTACTTAAAAAGTAATTTGTCGTTGCTAGATGTATATAAATTGTGAAACTAATAAAATCAAATGTCAAAATAATTATTCATAAATTCATTGAGTAAATTATTGATGGATAGTTGCATAACTATGGAAACTGAAGCCAATACTATGGCTTAATATATATAATATGGCTACTAAGTGTGCTTGAAGCCATTTCTCTATGAATACACAATACTGAGATGGAACAAAAGGAGAGAGGGAAATATGATATATGGACACAGAGAGAAAGAGGAGACCACACAGATAAGAGGACACCCAGAGAGAGTTAGAAAGAAACTTAGACAGTCAGAGATAAAGTGAAGGAATAACAGAGCAAATAAAGAAAAAATAATCAGTGAGAAAATTAAAGAATCGAAGAGAAAATGAGAGAAAAAATATTAGAGCATCAGAAAGAAACTTAGAAGAACAGAGAGAAGCTGAGACAGTAGACAGATCATGAGAGAATCGAAAAAAATTATGGAATCGGTGAGGAAATTAGAGAAAATGAGACAAACAAAGAGGGAATGAGAGATAAAATCAAAGAAACAAAGAAGGGAATCGATGAAAATTAAAGAATCAGTGAGAAAAGAGAGAATCGATGGGAGTGATCGGATCGGAGAAAGAAAAGAATAAAAATAGAGAATGAGTGGCAGAAAATCAGAGACAGAGAGAATGCGAGTGCAAATTAGAATATGAGAGAAACAGAAGATCTGAGAATGAAAGTTTAATAATGAGAAGCGCCTAGAAGAGCTAAATTTCTATTAATACTTTGTAAGAAGCAGCCTGTGATAAATATAAGCAGCCAGGCTAAGCAGATGCTTATATTTATCTATATATCTTAGTCACAATTCCTATCCACATCATTCCTCAATTGAAATGTAATTCTTGAGATAGATCCAATTGGTTAGCTGAATTTTGATGCGCTGCTTGCAACTGCCGCATGCAACTCTATTTAATGTTCATACATGAAGATGCGATAGTTTTAACGGTCTCATTTTGTCCCCAGGTCCCTGTTTGCCATCGTATTTCACATGCAACGATGGCTCCTGCATACCAATGCGCTGGAAATGCGATTCCGAACTGGACTGCAAGGATGGCTCTGATGAGAGCAGCGAATGTGGTGAGTATTGCCCTGGCTCGTTGAGTCCTTTTCCCCAGTTGCTGCTGCTGCTGCCCATTTGCTGTTGATTGCTATATTATTGGTTTGACTGTTTGGCTGTAAACGTTTTTGGCATGAGTGCGCCTAATGACAGGTACTACTGGTCAACGCGCCACAAAATGCGTAAAAGCCTCTACCAAAAACACCAAATGCAATTAGTGGCTCGTGTTGCCTGCCCCAAACCCCGTGTGGCTGCTCTGCGCTTAGAGCATTGCGGGTGCAGCACAAATTTCCGTTTTAAATGTTGCTTTAACTCTAAACTCTGTCAAATGAATTCCCATTTCCATTTCCATTTCCATTCCCATTCCATTTCCATTTGCATTTTCCGCTGTGCTTTAAGTTCCCAGTCGGTCAGCCCACTAAATTAATGTGTAGACATTTTGCGCTGTATGCCAATAAAAAGCAACAACAAACTTCAAGCTGAGCGCTGAGAAATGGCAACGTTGACAACAACAACAACAACAGTAATAACAAACATCGAGCAGAGTTCTGGGTTGCATTGCTGCTTGGACTGTCTCCTCTGTTGGCATTTTTAATTTCATTTTATATGATAGCATTTTTATGGCGACAACCACAAGAATCGAGCACAGAACACAGACAAGAGACAGCAGGCGACAAGCAACAACCGACGTCTCTGACGACAAATTGTCGGCAAATATTAATGCAACAGATTATAATAAATGTGGCAGCCACTGCGTCCTCATCTACGTACCATGTGCCAAACTCCTCATGCATTTCACACTATGCACTCTCTTCTTTCTCTTGCATTCCCCCCGCTCTCATTGTGGCAGCTACGCAATCTCAATTAAAGCTCGCTGACTGCAGCTGCACTCACACACACATATACACTTAAATACCCACATATATGTATATATGCAGTTTTTTATATAGAGTAAGTCGCTTGATATATCGCATTTAAACTGCCTGCCCTGGCTGAAAAACTTTCTCAGGGGATTTTCGCTGAAAGTAAAGTTTACTGAATTTATGTGCAGCTATTCATTTGGTTAACTTTTGAATGTTTCAAACTAATTCTAATAGTCATAACTCAACTCAATTATGTCGAACGATTTATAAAAGTGCTGGTTGAGCAAAGCAATTGCAAATGATAGCGAAGAGACCAATTCTTTAGACCATAGTTGACTGTATACAGATCTAAGATAATATGGAAGATATATACATTTCTATGTTTGATGTATAAGTCAATCACTTCTTCTCACCTAAATGTGACATATTTATGTAGCAGGCGTAGTGTAGAGCATCAAGCATTGCAGTGTTGCCAAGTTGAACTCTAATTAGATTTTTCGGGGATGTTCTAATTAGAAAATCAAATTACAGTAGCTGACATAATATTATATGATAAGATATGATATGATATGATATGATATTATATTATATATGATATAATATATGATATAAAATGATATGATATGATATGATATTATATATGATATAATATGATATGATATGATACGATATGATATGATATAATATGATATGATTAGCAACTGATGCAATTGAAGCAGGCCTAGTAAATTACTACTCATGTCAACAAAGGAGTTTTATAGCTAGACAAGTCGTAGGGACATTGGATTAGTGTGCCTATAAGACGGCAACTCACTTCCTAAAAATATTTTTGAGAACTTATAAATATGTATAAATATATATTACATTTCTAGAAAGTATGTATCTTATGATTTTATATAAATATTTGAAATATTTTATGTGTAGAAATGAAGAAATTAAAGTATCAAATAATCAAAGCTAGTTTTATATGTTTTTTATAAACTATACTGAGGTGAAATGGTCAAGCATCTATATTTCTCGACTCTTATTATTTTATATAGCAACTCAATTCCTTCCTTACCTTACCTTAATTCAGATTGCTGTCGTTAGGCCTTTAGATAAATTCGGCTGAATTTTTACAGCTCCCCAGATATGACAATAATACTTAACAATTGCTTTATGATATATATTTTGTTTTGAATCAGTCTCCTGTGCCAAGTAGATTAAATAAGTGCCAAAAATCCAGTTTCTGTGTCAGTTGGTTCAATGTGCGCGCTCGGCCAAGAGACTTGAGAGTTGTAAGCGTGTTTCGCTTTTGTGCCTTTGTCATTTTCGGTGTGTTTTTTTTTTTGCCACCCCATCGAATGAAATAAAATAAAAAATTTAAATGTATACAAAGCATCTGCATGCCCTTGGGCTTATTAAATATTATACGGCCAGCACCAGTTGGGCGAAAAACAATAGCCGCCCACTGCCTCACCCGCCGGCCATGTAAATTGGCACGCGGTTGCGGCTGCTGTTGCCCCGGCTGCTGCCCCGGCTGCTGCTGCAGCTGTGAGCGGTCGTTGTGTCTCTGGAGTTTAACCTCTTGGCAGTCCAAATATTTTTTTTGGCCGTCCCATGTGTCGCCAACGTGGCTTTTATGGTTATAGCCGCGCGTGGATGCCGTCCACGGCGCTGTTGTAGCTGCCTTTGATTTTGACAACCAGCTCGGGCAGCAGGAGGATGTTATTTGAATTCTTTTTATTTTTCACAAAGTATTTTCGCGTGACAATTTGCATTTTTTTAATATTGTCGGTAAAACGAAACAAAATGTGTTAAAAATGTGCTGCGGAACTCGCAGTTAAAAGTTAAACTCCCAACTGGAATGCCGAAGCTGCTATGCGCAGCATACTTTAAAGAGTGTGAGAATTGACAAATTTATTTTAAATTATGCCACACAGAAGTATGCAGCAATAAATTGCTCAAAACTAATGAGAAATTCATATTTGAATGAAAATTAATTAAGCCGACTCGAAAAATATGAAATTGTTGCAAAAGTTTTTGTTTTTCGAGGGTCAAATGGATCGAGCGATTCTAATTGACAAATATGCAAGGGAATGGTTTAAATAATGTGCAATATTAAATTTTTAATTAACAAATAAAGAGGCGAATACTTTAGCTAGCTGTGCAGAATAAGAAGTTTATTATAAATTTTATGGAGCTGAATGCTATTGCTGCTAGTTTAGTAAATTTCTAAACATTAGTTAAATATTGTTACTAATTTTTAGAGTTTATTAAATATGCTAGACGCAGCAAATGACGCCAAGTTTCATATTTGAATTTAAGAGCAGCAGTTGGCTCAATAGTTTTAGATTTGTAAAGAGCTTGCGGTCATTCGTTCCATTTTCTCTCGGTTCCTCTCGCTCTCACAGCACATAGGCTTGAGCATGCTCGAAGTTCCAGCTTATAAATTCATTAAATATCATTTGACTGCAGTCGTGCGAGCATCGACAGCTCTCAGAGGTTCTAGATTGACTATATTATATGTATACAGTAGTGGCAGGCAGTTGCATTTTTCTAAATTTCCATGGGTTGACTTGAGGCTATTTAATAAATCTTGGTAAAATATAATAAACATATGCAAGATGATTTTTATATTTTATTTTTGATATTAAAAAAAAAATAAATATAGACAAATAAATCACGTCGTCCTGTTCAATATGTATAAACACAAAAGGGACAGAGCCACGCCTTCTCTCAACTGCAACAATACACGCTCAATAAATTGTTTCATTTAAATAGTTTCAGTAAGATTCGAAAGTTTAAGAGCTAATAACTTGAGTGGAAATTCACAGCAATATCTCTTTATATTGATGCCGTTTAAAAGTGTTATCTATAGCAGCACTTGAAACTTTATCATGCAACAAATGCAAGTGCACTCGACTAAGACCACTCCATGGCATAAGAACTTAAATTGTAGTTTGCTTATTTTGAAAATAATTCAGTGATTCGTAGCAGACAATGGCCTGCCCCAACCGCTACCCACTCGCACGGACCACCCCAAATGCCCGCCCACCCACGAGCAAATAGCGCAAAACCAACGCAACCGCTAACAAACCGTTCATAAATCTTCATTTACGTTATTGTTATTGTGGTTTCTGTGTGCCCTCTTTTGCAGCCAAGTCACCCAAATGCAACGAGGGGCAATTTCGCTGCGGCCAGAGCCTGAAATGCATACCCAGCAATTGGGTATGCGATGGCGAATACGATTGCGGCAAGGGGGATATTTCGGATGAGACCAAATGTAAGTAACTGAATTGTGTGCACTATGCTTATTAGCCAGCCCCTAATCTTTAATCCTTTGCCCAATTGCGATCCTTTGACAGGTCCCGATAGCGTTGCGCCCAAGTGTCGCGCCTTTGAAGCGGAATGCCACAACGGCGCCTGCCTCGAGCTGTCGCGCTTCTGCGACGGCCACTGGGATTGTGATAACGATGAGCTGCAATGTGGTAAGTAGAAAACAGTGTTCAACAAATCAAAGACTTTTAGCAACCCAATACGAAAACAAAATGTCGCAGATAAACAAAATGTCGCCTGCGCTGCGCTCAACTGCAGCTACAATTGCAAGCTGACGCCACATGGGGCACGCTGCTACTGCCCCGCCGGGCAGGTGCCCGAGTCGGCCAACTCGACGCGTTGCGTCGACTACGACGAGTGCAGTGAGCCCGGCACTTGCGATCAGCAGTGTCGCAACACGCCCGGCTCCTACGAATGCGCCTGCATATCCGGCTACACCAAGCGGGGCAGCCACTGTCTGGCCATAAATGGTGAGCGCCGCAAATTGTGTCCAGTTTTATTGCGCAACACTAAACACATCCTCAATCCATTTGACAGTGCCACCCTCGGAGCCAGCGACCCTATCGCTCCTGTCTGCAGGCACCATACAACGCATCAGCACTGCCGTTAATGGCACCGGAGCTGGACAACTGCTGTCCACACAGAAGGTGAATATGCTCGCCTACGAGGTTTGGCATCGCAATCGCACGCTCTGCATGATGCAAAAGATGTCGCAGCTGACCATACAGTGCCAGCGCATCGACGACGCCAACGTTAATTGGACGCTGCCTGTCTCAGCATTTAACTCGCCGCATCAGAGTGAGTCCGGGTCCAATATATGGCCATAATTTGTGCATTTGTTTGCTGATGTCTTTCGGCCTTGATTGCAGTTTTTGTCGAGATGCGCCTGGACTGGCTATCGGGCAATTGGTATTTCCTAAACGAGCGCGACGGCATGGTCTATCTGTGCAGCAATGCGGTCACCTTTTGCCGCCTCATACTGCAGCAGGTGGAGGAGCCCTCGTCTCTGGTGCTAGACCCAACCAAGGGCTATCTCTTCTACACAGACGGATCGCCCAGCCTATCGCGTGCTCTGCTCGACGGCAGCAATCGCACAACACTCGTCAACACGCAGATTTATCATCTGAGTAGCGTTACATTGGATTTGGCCAGTGAGCATGTCTACTGGATTGATGAATACAAGGACGTCATTGAGCGTGTCAACTATGAGGGACAGCAGCGTTGGGCATTGAAAAAGTCACCAGATGTGAGTGGCTGACTTTAATTATTGGCTTAAAAGGCGCGAGGCAGACATTATAAGAGAGCAGAGTAGAGTTAATCATAGCTTAAATTATATATAGAGAGCATATAGAGCGGCGATAAAGTTAATAGTCGAAGATATATATATTTTTAGACAGTATAAAAACCGATTTAATATAGCCTTTAGTTTTTCCTGATTGTCTAAAGCAAATTTAACAATTTAAACAATTCTATTTGAGTTGCTACTACTTTATTCTTTATATATAAGCAGTGAGCTTGGTCTTTCATCAAACTAAAGAAATATTTTCCTCTGTCATATATGCTCTAAAATGCAATATATATTGGTATATCCTACATATTCCAATAGTAGCTGATCACAATATTGCGCCAACTACTTTCGTGTGCTGTAAACAGTTCGGTACTCAAACAAAATCAGAAGCCAGCTCTTATCAGAAAAAGCCCATCGTTGTTTGGCATTGTTTTGTTAAACGCAATTTCCGTTGTTTACAGTCGCCGCTGCCTTTGAAGACCATCCAGGCGGTGGAGGTATTCGAAAACACAATTTATTTGGCTGCCTGGACGGACCATGCCATCGTTGGCCTCGACAAATTTACGTTGAAGGCGCGCGTGCTGCTGGCGAATGTGACACGCGGCACACATTTTCGCATTTTCCATCGCCAGAAGCAGCCGGAGGTGGCGCATCCGTGCCGGGAGAACAACGGCAATTGCAACCAGATTTGTGTGCCGCTTTGGACGCGTGGATTTGCGAGCGCCAAGTGCCTCTGCACTGCCGGCTATAAATTGCACAATCAGACGACCTGTTTGCTTTCCGCGCACGATAAATTTTTGGTGTACACCGACAAGCGTTTGGTTCGCATCACCGGCGTGCCACTGGGCACCGAACAGGTGCAGCAGCTCGAACAGCTCGGCGAGGAGCCCGACGTAATGGTGCCCATTTGCAATGTGACCGCCCCGAAGGCCATCGATGTAAATGTGCGTGGCAAATCCATTTTGTATGTGTTACCCGATCAGGAGGCATCCCTCAGCTCCCTTGAGCTCGTGTACGCCATCAAGAGCCAGTCCCTGAACGGCAGCGTTTCGCGTACCCTGTCCACGGGCTGGCGCAAGGTGCGTGCCATGGCTTACGACTGGGTCAACGACCATTTGTATTGGACTGAATACAAGAAGCTCCATGTCGCCCCCCTGCGTAACATGAGCAAAGTTCTCACCTTCAACGTTGATTGCAATCCCATGTAAGTAGATTCGACTACCTTTGTTTGAGGAAAGTACTAATCAAATCAATCTTCTACTAGGTCATTGGAATTGGATCCCGGAACGGGGCTACTCTACTGGACGCAGTGGGCGCTGACGTCGTGCGAGGCGGGCATCTACAGCGCTTGGATGGATGGCACCCACAAGGAGCTGTTGGCTACATCTACGGATGAGCTGAGCATGCGTTGGCCGCGCAGCTTGGACGTGGATAGACGCACGAAACGCATCTATTGGTGTGACTTCAAAGTGGGCACCATCGAACGTATGAAACTGGATGGCACTGGTCGCGAGCTGCTTTTCAAGTCGGAGCAGTTTCATCCATTTGCCATGGTCCAGCACAATGGAGTTGTCTACTGGGTGGATAACATAAATTCGACCATTTGGCGGTTTCATGTGCATCATGCCAACATGACGAGCACTTTCAGCTCCACGGTGCATCTGCAGTCCAGTGGCAATGCCATCGATTTGCGCATCTTTGATGTGGCCACGCAGCCCTTGCCGCAAACGCCCAGCTCCTGTGCGCTGTCCAAATGTCCTGGCATGTGCCTGAACACGCCCAAAGGCGCCATCTGCCGCTGTCCAAATGGCTATACACTGAATGGCACCGGCACTCATTGTATACCACAGCTGACGCCGTCGACGCAGGGCCGCTCCAACTGCACCTCGGGGCACCAGTGCCGCAGCACTGGACAGTGTATCGATGGCAAGGATCTGTGCGATGGCTTCGAGGACTGCGACGATGGCAGCGACGAAACCAATGACACAGAAGGTCCATGCAATCCAAAATACTGTAATAAGAAGTTGTACTTTGCGTGCAACGGCCGTTGCTATCAGCGCGCATTGCTGTGCAGCTCCATTGCCTACTGCTCGGACGGATCGGATCAGCTGAACTGTGAGCACAACACCTGCAACAGTAATGAGTTTACCTGCGATAAGAGCGGCCGTTGCATTCAGTTCACGTGGGTCAACGATGGTGTCGTCGATTGTGGACCCGACGACTCATCCGATGAATCATTCAATTTGGACATCCAGTGCCCCGAGTTCGACTGTGGCAATGGACACTGTCGACAGTTCTCCGATGTCTGTGATGGAGTAAATAATTGCGGGTAATGCGTTTTTACCCTAAAATAAAAGGTTCATCATGGCCTCATTACATTTTTCTTTTTTTCCACAGCAACAATGCGGATGAGGCAGCCTGCGAGCACGAATGTGGCCACGGGGAGAGCTACTGTCGCCCCATTGGCTGCTATGGCGATATGCAAATTTGCGATGGCATTAACGACTGTGAGGACTTTAGGGACGAGGCTAATTGTAACCAGACCAAGAGTGACAACCATCCGCTGAGCGGTTGGAAGAAACTTGGTGAATGTGCACCTTTTGAGTTCGCTTGTTCAGATCCATTCGAATGCATACCAGAGTTCCTGCGCTGCGACGGCATCAACCACTGTTTTGACAAAACGGATGAAGTTAACTGCACTCAGCTGCATCCGACCAAGTTTGACACAAACGAGACGGTCATCTGTGAGCATCCCGATCGCTTGTGCGGCTTCAGCAACAAGTGCATTGCCGTGAGCCAACTTTGTGACGGGCACAATGACTGTGAGGATACCACAGACGAGGGCTTCCTTTGCGCTGATGAGCTGTGCAACCATGGCCACGAGTGTTCGCACAACTGTCACAACACGCCCGAGGGTTACATCTGCTCCTGCCCATCCCACTTGTACTTGCAGCCCAATGGCAAGCGCTGCAGCATGCAGCATGCTTGCGAGCACTGGGACACTTGCTCGCAGGTGTGTGAGAATAATGGCAAAAGCTATGCCTGCCAGTGCCTCGAAGGCTATGACCTGGCCTACGACAGGTTCACGTGCAAGAGCACAGCTCCGGATGAGCCGTATGTTATCTTTACGGATCGCCAAGATATACGTGGCATCAATTTAAAGACACTGACTGCCAGCAGCTTTTACAATGCGGTCCGAAATATTATTGCTCTGGACTTTCTGTACAGCAACGAGTCCAGCTTGGATATTTTCTGGACAGATGTCATCGATGATAAGATCTATCGCGGTCAGCTGGTTGGCGAAAGCTTGCGCGATGTGGAGGCCGTAGTGCATTCGGGTCTGTCGACGACGGAGGGCTTGGCTGTGGATTGGATAGGCAAAAATCTCTATTGGATTGACTCGAATATGGATCAAATTGAAGTGGCCAAACTGAATAGCAGCTTTCGCAGAACTCTGATTGCTGGCAACATGGAGAGTCCACGTGCCATTGCTCTAGATCCGCGTGAGGGTTTGCTGTTCTGGACCGACTGGGATGACAATTCGCCGCGCATTGAACGCTGCAGCATGGCCGGAGAGGGTAGGCGCACAATATCTACCAATTGGCAGCTAAGCGCCGGCTGGCCCAACGGCTTGACGCTGGACTATACTCAGAAGCGTGTCTATTGGGTCGATGCCAAATCGAATTCAATATGCAGCACCAAATACGATGGCTCCGAGCATCATGTTGTGCTGCACAGCAAGGAGATGCTGGCCCATCCGTTTGCCATCTCTGTGTTCGAGAACTATGTGTACTGGACGGACTGGAGCACGACGTCTGTGATACGCGCCAACAAATGGAATGGCAGCGATGTGCAGGTGCTACAGCGCACACATACCCAACCATTTGGCATACAAGTGCTGCACTCAAGCCGCCAGCCCTGGGATCGCAATCCATGCGGCGATAACAATGGCGGCTGCTCCCATCTCTGCCTGCTGAGCGGCAGAGGCACCTTCAAATGCGAATGCCCACATGTGATGCGCTTGGATCCGGCTAATGAGCGAAACTGTGTGCCCAATGAACAGATTTTGCTATTTGTCATGGGCGAGGAGATACGTGGCATTGACTTGCAACAGCCCAATCATCATACTATACCCACCATACGGCAGTCCCCTAGGGTGAGCATTAAGGAAATTGGATGATTTTAATTCATAATCACTTCACTTCTCCCCATTAGCTTGTGGCGCCACAACGCATTGACTTTCTGGTAGAGGATAGTCACATCTATTGGTCCGATATACAGCAGAATGAGATCGCCAAAGCGGGCATATCCAGCGGACTGATTGGGCCCATTATCAACACGAATATCGATAAGCCTTACGGCTTTGCTATTGACTGGATTGCCAAGCATATGTATTTTTCCTCGGGTCAATTTGTTGGCACCATACTAGCCAGCAATCTGCAGGGCGAATATACCACCCACATACACGAGAACCTCAATATGGTGGACAGCATTGCCCTGGATCCAGCTAAGTAATCAATTGATTGATTGAGTAATTGAAATTTGTAATCAATTCACACTCCCTTTTTGCAGTGGCAAAATGTATTGGATACACTCCACACATGACTCCACGCTGTGGAAGCTGGAGCAATCGAACCTGGATGGCTCCGATCGCGTGCTCATACACAAGCACAACAATAGCATGCAGAGTTTGACCATGGACTTTGACTCGCAGCGTTTGTATTATGCCTACGACAACTCGGGCATTGCCTACTACGATATACCGAAGAATGAGACACACATCGTGTTGGAGGCCAGCCCCATCACCTCAGTCAACTCCCTGACGGTCTACAATGGCACACTCTACTTTCCCGAGAACATTCAGAGCGTCATTATGCACTGCGAGAAGGAGCAGTGCTTGAACATGTCCTTCCTGCGTGTCAATACAAGTATGTCTACAGAATGTCGCGAGTAGCACTTTTCTAACCTCCACTTCACTCTACAGAGAGCATTCAGAGCATGAAAATGTACTATGCAGATGCACAGACGGGCACTAATACCTGTGCTGGGCCCTTGCGTGGTGGCTGCGAGCAGCTTTGCCTGGCCACGTCGGCCACGGATCATGTGTGTCGTTGCGCTCTGGGCTACGATGTGGAGCCGACCAATCCAACGCGTTGCATACCACGAGCTGAGTTTATATTTTACTCCATTGATGTGTTGCAGGGCGTCGAAATGATTGATCCCAGTGAACAGTTTGAGACACCCAAACCGGTATGAAATCGTGAAGCATGTGTTGAATCCATGTTAATGAACATTTTCTTTTATATTTAATGTCAGGCGCTCGTGCCAATCTCACGCATTAGCTTTGCAACTTTCATTGAGTATCATGCCGCTACGGATATGCTTTATTGGAGCGACAGCGAATTGGGAACCATCTCGCGCGTGCGTCGTGATGGCACGCATCGTGAGACCGTGCTGGAGGCCATCAATTTGGCTGAGATTAAGCATCAGGATTGGCTGGGCGGCATTGCCATTGACTGGATTGCGGGCAACATTTACTGGAGCGACATGAAACGAAACATAATTGAAGTCTCCCATCTGGATGGCAGCAATCGCTACGTGGTTGTTGCCAATGTTGAAAAACCCACTGTCTTGGCTGTGGACCCAGTGCAAGGCATGCTTTTCTTTGCTACCGATCTGTACATTGGACGTACCGGACTGGATGGCAGCCAACTGTTCGTGCTGGTCAATAAGACAAACAGCAATTGGTCAGTAAACAGTCTAATTGTGGACATGGATGCGACGAAGGTCTATTGGTGCTCTAGAAATGCACTAATGAAGGTGGATTATGATGGCAATTTACGTGAAGAGCTTCTAAATGACACGGTCAACGACATTGTGGCATTGGCCAAGCTGGGAGATTATCTCTACTGGGCGGGCAACTCGTACAGTAGAGGTGTCATTAAGGTAGCCCCGCTGGCCAACTTGTCGCAAGCCCGTGAGATAATCAAAACCGAACAGGACGCCATCACGGATCTTAAAATATACTCGAAGCGTGTACAGCACGGAACCAATCTATGTGCTCAGAACAACGGCGGCTGCGAGCAGCTGTGTCTCTTCAATGGCACCAATGCCGTATGCGCCTGCTCATACAGCCGACTCGCCGCTGATGGCATGGCCTGTGAACCTTACGACAACTTCCTGCTGTTCAGCTATCGCAGCAACATTGAGAGCATCCATATGACGGAGCACGCTAACAAGAACTGGCCCGTGCAGATCATCACGAATGAGACGCTGATGCGGAATGTAGTTGCCATCAGTTATAATTACGAAGCGCAACTAGTTTACTACTCGGATGTCCAACTGAGCACCATCAATCAGGTGCATTTCAATGGCAGCGGTCAGCGACAGCTGATCAAACAGCAGGGACGTGTCGAGGGTCTGGCCTATGATATCGTCAACGATCAGCTGTTCTGGACGTCGAATAACGATGCAGCCATACGTAGCCTGGAGCTGCAGTACTTGTCACCCCAACCCGAACAGAACATGCAGCATGTGCGCAATGTCCTCAGGTTGCAGAGCAAGGACAAGCCGCGCGGCATTTCGGTGGAGCCGTGCCTGGGCATGATCTACTGGACCAACTGGAACGAGCAATCGCCAAGCATACAGCGTGCTTATCTCACGGGCTATGGCGTGGAGCGCATCATACGTACCGATATCAAAATGCCGAATGCCCTAACTCTGGACTTGGAGCAGCAGCAACTGTACTGGGCCGATGCGCGTCTGGATAAGATTGAACGCGTCAACTATGATGGCACAAATAGAGTGGTGCTCGCACACACAACGCCCAAGCATGCTTTTGCCATGGCCGTGTACGGAGATCTGCTCTTCTGGACGGACTGGGTGCTGCACGCAGTGGTGCGGGCCAATAAATATACTGGAACGGACGTGCTCTTCTTGCGCGAGAACGTGGCTCGGCCCATGGGCATCATAGCGGTGCAAAACAGCAGCATCAACTGTGATGCGAATCAGTGTAAGATACTCAATGGCCTCTGTGAGGATGTCTGCATACTGAGCAAGAACGGCATGGCCAGCTGCCACTGCACACAGGGCGTGCTGGCGCCCGATGGACGTCGCTGTATCGCGCCGATGCACACGAATTGCGGCAAGTCTCAGTACAACTGCCATTCGGGCGAGTGCATACCACTGGAGCTGACCTGCGACAATGTTACCCACTGTTTGGATGGCTCCGATGAGCTGCGCAACTATTGCGTGATCCGAAAGTGCCCAGAGAACTATTTCATGTGCCAGAATCATCGCTGCATTGCACAGGAGCAGACCTGCGATGGACTGCAGCAATGTGGCGACGGCAGTGATGAGACGACCCTGTTGTGCAAGTGCCAGCCCGAGCAGTTTCGCTGTGGCAGCGGCGAGTGCATCTCGCGCTCCTTCGTCTGCGACAATATGCGCGACTGTCGCGATTTCAGCGATGAGAAGCAGTGCGCCCAGAGAACGTGTGAGCAGGGCGACGCCTTATTTGAGCACTGCGAGAGTAGCACACTTTGCATAATGCCCTCTTGGCGCTGCGATGGCGAATCGGACTGCCCCGATGGCACAGATGAGCTGGGCTGCAGCAACAACACGCGCGCCACCTGCGAACTGAATCAGTTTCGTTGTGCGAACGGGCACTGCATTGCGTCCGGCTGGCGCTGTGATGGCGAGAACGACTGCATGGATAATGTCGGGGATAAGGGCAGCGATGAGCTCAACTGCCGCTCCAGCTGCCAGGTGAATCAGTTTAGCTGCGACAACGGCTGCATACCCAGCAGCTGGCAGTGCGATGGGAAAAGCGATTGCGAGGATGGCACCGACGAAGGTCCGCAGTGTCCCAATCGTTCCTGTCGCGCCCATCTGTTTCAGTGCAAGAGCTCGGGGCGTTGCATACCACAGAAATGGGTGTGCGATGGCGAAAAGGATTGCCCCAGCAACGGCGACGAGGGCTCCGAAGATGAGGGTCCGCACTGCGGAGGCGTTTCGCACATACCCGATTGCCAGCCACCTGCCTTCCTATGCAGCACTGGTAAGTTGTAAAGCTTGAAAGCGTGTGGCTCTGTCATTTCAATTGTTATTTCCCTGGCGCAGGTCAGTGCATAGATTCTCATTATGTGTGCGATGGCGACGAGGACTGTCCCGGCGGGGATGATGAGTACGATGGCTGTGAGCCGCTCTACCATGCGCATGCTTGCCCAGGCGGTGCGCTAATGCATCACTGTCAGGATGGCCTGTGCATCTACAAGAACCAGACGTGCGATGGCAAAGCTGACTGCGGCGATGGCTCCGATGAGCTGCCGTCGCTCTGCATGCACACGCGAGCGTGCAATGGCGCCGATGACTTTCGCTGCAAGAATGGGGCCTGCATCAGCGCGGACTTGTTGTGCGACAGGCGCAATGATTGCGGCGACTTTTCGGACGAGCAGCTCTGCAATGAGAACGAGTGCCTCAATCCGGATATCTGTGAGCATGAGTGCGTGGACAAGGTGGTGGGCTATGAGTGCCGTTGCAGGCCCGGCTACAAACTGCTGCCAAAGAGTCCTCATCTGTGCACGGACATTGATGAGTGTGCCGAGCAGCAGCCCTGCTCCCAGACCTGCATCAATACGTACGGCTCGTACAAATGCCTGTGCGCCAAGGGCTATGAGCTGCGCGATCACCACACCTGCAAAGCGACCAGCAATGTCACCATGAAGCTAATCTTCTCCAATCGCTACTACATCCGGCAGGTGAACCAGACGGGCAACGGCTCCATACTCATACACTCACTGTCCAATGCCGTGGCCCTGGACTTCGACTGGGATAGTCAGTGCTTGTATTGGTCAGATGTTACTAGCACCGTGGGCACCATAAAGCGCTACTGCCCGCTGGAGAACAAGACCCAAACGCTACACCAGGCCATGCTCAAGAATCCCGATGGACTCGCTGTTGATTGGGTGGCCAAAAACTTGTACTGGTGCGACAAGGGCTTGGACACTATAGAGGTCTCTCAGCTGGACGGCAAGTACAGGCGAGTGCTCATCAATGAGCAGTTGCGGGAGCCGCGCGGCATTGCCTTGGATCCCTATCAGCGGCACATTTACTGGTCCGACTGGGGCGACAATCCGCATATTGGCAAAGCGGGCATGGATGGCTCACAGCCGCGCATGATCATACGCGAGAATCTGGGCTGGCCCAATGCCCTGACCATTAGCTTCGAAACACAACAGCTGTTCTGGGGTGATGCCAGAGAGGACACGATTTCGGTCAGCGACTTGGATGGCAATCATACGCGTCTGCTGTTGGCGCGCAGCATCAATCCCAGTTTGAATCTGCATCATATATTTGCCATTGCCGTGTGGGAGGATCGCATCTATTGGTCGGACTGGGAGACCAAGTCCATTGAGTACTGCAACAAGTACGACGGTCAGAATTGCTCCACGCTTATCACGACAATACACAGGCCGATGGACTTGCGTGTCTATCATCCCTATCGCCAGCAGCAGCCAATCAGTGGCAATCCGTGCCTGCATGCCAACTGTTCGACCCTCTGTTTGCTCTCGCCGGAAGCGCCATACTACAAGTGCGCCTGCCCCAATAACTTTGTGCTGGCCGAGGATGGACGCACCTGCCGGGCCAACTGCACGGCGGCCCACTTTGAGTGCGTGAATACGTACAAGTGTATACCGTTCTATTGGCGCTGTGACACGCAAGACGATTGCGGCGATGGTAGCGATGAGCCAGAGACTTGCCCGCCTTTCCACTGCGAACCGGGCCAGTATCAGTGCAGCAACAAAAAGTGCATACATCCATCGGGAATTTGCGATGGGGTCAATCAGTGTGGCGACAGCTCAGATGAGCTCAACTGTGATAAGTTCACCTGCTTTGAGAATCACCTGAAGTGCGAGGCAACCGCCAACAGTTCCGCCTTCTGTGTGGACGGTGTGAAGCGTTGCGATGGCGTCAAGGACTGTCCAGGCGGTGACGACGAGGCTGGCTGTACGCCACTTGTCTGCAAGAAGGGTCAATTCCAGTGCGGCAACAATCGCTGCATGCCCTACGTCTGGGTCTGTGATGGGGACATCGACTGTGTCGACAAATCCGATGAGACGAATTGCGATCACGTTTCCTGTGGACCCAGTGATTTTCAGTGAGCTTCCGCTTCCTATTATTTATCATTCGAAATTTAACTCTTTATCGCTTGCAGATGCGATTCGGGTCGCTGCATACCGCTTACTTGGCGCTGCGATGACGAGGTGGATTGTCCGAATGGTGAGGACGAACCGGCCAGCTGCCATAGCTCGAAAGCCACCTGTGATCCCACTTACTTTAAGTGCAACAACTCCAAGTGCATACCCGGCCGTTGGCGATGCGATTATGAGAACGATTGCGGCGATGGCAGCGACGAGCTCAACTGCCAAATGCGCAACTGCTCCGAGAGCGAATTCCGTTGCGGCACAGGCAAGTGCATAAAGCACGATTTCCGCTGTGATGGCGAGATTCACTGCGACGACAGCAGCGACGAAATCTACTGTAATATCACCTGCAAGCCCAATCAGTTCAAATGTGCTGCATTTAATACCTGCATCAACAAGTGAGTTTCACTGTGGTTAGAGAAACCTTTGAGAATATTTTGAAATTTCGTATTTTCTATTCACGTTTTCAGACAATATCAATGCGATGGCGATGACGACTGTCCAGATGGCTCCGATGAGGTTAACTGCACTTGTCCGCCGGATCATTTCACCTGCGGCAACGGCAAGTGCATTATGTCGCGCTGGAAGTGCGATGGCTGGGATGATTGCCTCGATGGCAGTGACGAGAGCTTTGACACCTGTGCCCATGTGCATTGCCACTACAACGCCTTTAAGTGCGCCAACCTGTTGTGTATACGGAAATCGGCTTTGTGTGATGGCGTCAACGATTGTGGCAACAACGAGGATGAGTCGGATCAAGTGTGTGCAGCATTGCCCAAGTGCCGGCATGATCAGTTCCAGTGCGAGAATGATGACTGCATCTCGAAGAACTTCCGCTGCGATGGACAATACAATTGCATAGATGGCTCCGACGAGATGAACTGCCAGCCGCCCGTCTGTGGCTTCGGCACCTGCTCACAGATTTGCATTGAAAAGAAGGCCGGTCACTACAACTGTAAATGTACGACGGGCTATTACAAGGGCGGTGCTAAGAACGCAACGTGCTTGGCATCTGGGCCAGATCTGATACTTCTGTTGGCATCGGAGCAAGAGTTCCGTTTCATATTGCCAGCCAAACAGGAGGGCACCACTGTCGTTGGCTTCTTCCAGACGGACAGTCTTAAAATTGATGTGTTCGACATACTTATCAGACCGAAGGACACGTTACTCTTCTGGATTGACTCGCATCATGGCAAGGTGCATACCATGAAAATTGCCACGCCTCACGTGGAAGGCACCGGCGTACGCGTACGTCGTGATCTCAAAGAACTGACTGCATTCAATGTGAGTTATATAAGACGCCAAGAATTCTTAAAATAACAACATTACCTTTTATAGATACCCGATCTGGATGACCCCAAGTCTTTGGCAGTGGATTGGATAACCCAAATGGTTTACATCGTCGATTCACGTCACAATCAAATCATTGCCACTGACATCGAGGGCAAGAAGTATATCTCTTTGGTATCCACGGGCATGAATCCAACGGATATTGTGCTGGAGCCCGAATCGCGTGTTATGATTTGGTCCACTCTAGAGAATGGCATCTTGGTGGCCTCAATGGATGGCACCAACAAGAAGAGCCTAGTGGAGCGTGATGTCGGCTGGCCAATTAGCCTCTCTATAGACTATCCAACTGGACGCCTATATTGGGCGGACTATCGCAAGGGCACAATTGAGACGTGTCGCTTAAATGGCAAAGAGCGTAATGTGGTGCGACGCTTTGGCAATCGCGAGAAGCCGCAAAAGATTGATGTATTTGAGGATTATCTGTATATCAAGCTGTACGACCAGACCATCATTAAGATGAACAAATTTGGCAACGACAACGGCACCTATTTGCTAAAGGGCTACCGCTCCTCAGACATTGGCATACTGCATCCCATGAAACAGAATCGAAATAGTGAGTGACTGACTTTTGATTACTAGAACAATATCTGTAGCTAATTGACTTATATTTTCAGTAAGCAATCCTTGCGGTAAGGATCCGTGCAAAGCTCTACGCGCACTCTGCATACTGTCGACAGAATCGGCCAACGGCTACAGCTGCAAGTGCCCCAATGAGTATGTGATGACCGAGGAGGGCGTTTGCAAGGCACACACCGATATACCCAACTACTGTCCGCTGCTCTGCAACTTGGGCACTTGCCAGGTGATAAATCATGTGCCCAAATGCATTTGCCAACCACAATATGAGGGCGAGCTTTGTGAACATTATCGCTGCTCCGGCTACTGTCTGAACTTTGGCCTGTGCACGGTGGCACCACAGTTGCCAGGCATGCAAGAGCCTCCGCCACTTAAGTGCACCTGCCCGCCCAACTGGTCAGGCGCACGTTGCGAGGTGTCCGTCGCAGACTGCCAGAGCCGTTGCCACAATGGCGGCTCGTGCCTGGTCACCGAGGCCGAAGGAATGAAGTGTAGCTGCCCAGACATGTATGTGGGAGATCAATGCGAACACTGCCTCAATCTGACCTGTGAGAATGGCGGCATTTGCCGCGAGACGCTGACCGGCGCACCACAATGCGAGTGCCCAGATGGCTTTACGGGCAAACGCTGTGAGTTCAATGAGTGCGCAGATTATTGCAGTAATGGTGGGACCTGCATCATTGGTGCTAAGGGACAACGTCAGTGCAAGTGTCCGAGTGGCTTCTATGGCGAGCAGTGTGAAGCGAACTCATGTCGCGACTTTTGTCAGAATGGCGGCACCTGTATGGATCGTGGACACCGGCTGAGCTGCACCTGCCCCACGCGCTACATTGGCGATCGCTGTGAATCGGATCTGTGCAAGACCTCAATACCGCCGCACTTCTGTGACACGTCACAGCAGCCAACGCGGAATCCCTGCACTGGCATCATTTGCCAAAACTCGGGCACATGTCATGTGGTCAAGGGCATCGCCATGTGCAACTGCACAGATCAATGGAACGGAGAATTTTGCACGACCAACGTAGGCGATGACAACCCGTGCGTTCGCTACTGTGCCAATGGTGGTCTCTGCCACCTCAATCAATATAGATTGCCTCACTGTACCTGCATCGGCGAATGGCAAGGCGATTTCTGTGATCTGCCGCCGCACTGTGTGGGCGAGTGCAGCGTCTGTCGCACGGGCAGCTCCATCAATGAATGTTTGTGCGACAACAAACGGGTGGTGCCCTGCCTAGCCGAAAGCGCTGTGGCTCTCAGTGGAGAGCAGCACCACAGCGAATCGGCCGGCATATTGTCTGTACTGGCGGTGCTCTTGGTGGTCACATTGGTGCTGATGCTCTTTGGGGCTGTCTTTTATTTCCTCAAGTAAGTTGATACATGAATCTGGAATCCATTCGAGACGTTAACTTTGTATTAAATTGCAGAAAACATCGCATTGCACAGCCATTCTCACATGCTCGGCTCACTGACAATGTGGAGATCATGTTGACCAATCCAATGTACCGAGGGGATGCCGATGAAGCACCGCCCTTCGCTCACGAAGATGACAAGGTAAGCAAAGCACTATCAATTATACAATGCGCACGTGACTGAAGTTCAATTTATTTGTAGGGCAACTTTGCGAATCCCGTGTACGAATCGATGTATGCGGATGCCATAGCGGAGCCGGCGATTGCAGAAAGTGCGCACAGCATGGCGCCGGATGAGAGAAAGGGTCTCTTGCAGCACACGCACGATGAGACTCTGATGATTGAGCCGTGTCAGCCATGATCACGAGCTGTGCTAAGCACAGTCACAGATTGTTGTACACTTAAAACACACATACTCAAGCACACATTTAAATCCAAATGCAAACCGACTTGAACACGAACAATGGACTGATAGCGTAGCCATATTACGAATTTTGTAAACTTTTTTATTTGTATACAATTTCCTTTCTTTTTGTAACGTGCATGAAGAGAAGGTGAAGGGGAGTCGGAGAGTGCCGCCCATCCAAAGAGCGCTGAAACTAATTGCAACCGTGGTATCTCCTGGCTTCTCGTTTAATGTCCTTAAGAATGATGTCCTTATACTATAAATTTAAACATTTCTTTTCACTGTTTTAGTTGTTGTTCTGTTTAAGCGCCTTTCTCTAATTGTCACAAAGTTACAACAAATTTGCCTTCCTTATATTGATTTAATTTTATAAAACTCACATATTTGTGCATTTGTAAATTTTCTAGTTCGTAGACTTAGTTAAAGTTCAAGTGCAGCTATAAAAACTCAATTTTTGTAAATATTTTATAAAAAAAAAAAAACAAAAAAATGGCAGCCTAGTTAACATTTAAAACGAGCACTAAATATTTTGCCAATTAGCGAAAAATATTAATATAAAAACAATTATAAATTAGCAACCAATTGTAAAAGCAACATGTTTTTAAAACTAACAAAATCATGTAAAATGCATTTAAACTAATTTATTGAGCACAGCAAAAAAAAAAAAACAAAGAAAAAACAAATTTAACGCACAAGCGCATAGAACGAAGAACTAGAAAAGAAAACAGAGAACAGACACGAGACAGAAATCATAACGAACAAATTGAATAGTCTAGCTTAAGAAACATTTGAAATATCTGACTCAGCAGATATATAAACAATATATAGTATATATAAATATTATATTACATTATTTAGTTTGTCACTTTTTAAAACAATCGAACAAAAAACGATATCCTGTATAAAAAAGAATAATGCTCAGTCAAAAGCCAAATTTTAACATATACAATGTAAAAATTTAATAACTATAGAATATATCTAAAAATGATGTATGTTTAAGCTAAGTGCAAAGCGTTTGATTACAAAGTTAAATGTGCACAAAATACATACAAAAGCAATTGTATAAACTAATAAAAGAAACTTCACAATAATTGTTTAATAATCGTTGGGTTATTACAAATAACATGCATTTATTCCTATATAGCTCTTCTACGTCAATAATTATTATGATGCATACTATATTAAAGGCAAGCACTGCAGAATATTACGTATAGAGGTGTGTCATAGAGAAGTTCAGGAAAAGAGCTTCGTATCTGAATGTATATATAGTAAACGGAATTAGCAACAATTCTTAGTTTAGAAGAGATTATTTAAAGAGCCATAAATGCACATGCATGTGTCATAAGTACTGCGTCTTATATATTTTTTTAATAATGTATATATTTTATATATATTCTAAATATATTTTATATATTTTTTATTTTTTATATATATTTTTTATCTATTTTATATGTGAAATATCTATTTATATATGTGAAATAATATATTTATTTAAGACTTTGTTTTTTCAAAGAAGTTAAACGTTCTATACTTATGCTACACTTTGGGCAAGAATATACGTATTTGTAGTATTGACCAAGTTTAATTTGAAATGAGTATATGTACATACAAACAATATTAACAGGAAAGTAAGAAATCACAAACATATAGGCTATAGAATTTAACCAAAATTGAAATGTAGCAGCTTGCTAGCAGAAAGTAAAATAAGATATATTTTATCTTTAATATATATCTTCATTTTTAATTAATTAATTAATAATTAATTTAAGTGCAGAAAAATCATCAATAATTAATTTTAGAATTTATATTCGTTCGTATTATTATTATTAGATATTAGCTATGCAATATCTTGACCAATCTACATATTTCAACATATTTGCATTGATGAGTTTATACTACATCAAAACATCTTCATCTGTCTCTGTTGAAATGCTCCATAGTTTTTTCATGAATTCATCGAATTGTGAATAGAGTATTGCCAGCCAACTCTTCTACTTATTATATTACATATATTTCTGTAATAATATATTCATATATATATATATATATATATATCTTTACTCCTTTGCAACTTCCTACAAAATTTTACCATATGGCAGCATGTAGAGGGTTCACCCCGAGAAAACTCAGCTTGAAGCGGAAGTAACTTTCAATTTTACTTGCTTCAGCCTTTTCTTTTCCCTTTTCACGCATAAAAAAAGGAAAATCAAGCCTGGAAAATCGACAGCAATTTGTTTCCTGTAATATGCCACAAATCATACGCGTGATATTAGAATTTGTAACCACTCAGGATTGTGTGTTCCCCAGTTTGGCTGCTTCAAGTACACGACGCGTGGGCACTTCCGTTTCAAATTTGAGAGGCGTTTACCTGAAGGACTCTATTGACCCCATGGAGCCTTGTGGCTGGGAAAATGTTCTTGTCCGATCGCAGCAGTGATTTCCCTGCTGGCATCTATTACGCAAAGCTGAAATCTTGCTGCTATCTCACGCATATTTGCTGTGGACTATTGATATATGCTCCTTTATGCATTTCAGATGCACTTGTTGGCCACAGGACCCGAACACGGTTATCAGGGCCCATTCACAGCCATTGGGTCGTGTGAAAAATGCAAGCGATTTGAATTTGCTTGAGACAGGTAGACGGTAAAATTCATTTCATCCTTTGCTGTGGCCAAAAAGGATCGCATTCGGTGTATGTTAAATGGGCTTGTCTGCATGTGCCTCTGTGTATGTGTGTGTGTGTGAGAATTCCTGCTAAACACTGCATGACTTTGTTGTTTGTTTGTTTGCAAGGATATCTCTATTATAATACCAATGAGATTTTTGGGTTTACACCGAAATTAAGTGTGGGAAAAATGGTCTGCTACAATGTTTGCCAAGTTAATTGCAATTAAATAGATTTGCGAATTGGAAACGAGTTTAACGGCAATTTTCTTAGAAAATTTGAGCATCCTGTGCGGCTGTGCTACGTTTGCATTACGCAAATTAAACCAGAAATTCCACTAGTCACAAGGACAATAGGCATAATTTCCATAAAACCAGTTTCCAGAAACTGCGCATTTGCCAAAGCAACCCACTTGGAGCTAATCATTTATGCAACTCTCTGGCCATTAATTAAACCAAACGCATTTCAATGCCAGCGTAAAAAGATTCCCATGGCCAGGAAAACGAAATCAAAAGTAAAAACAAAAGTGATAAACCGTAACGAAATGCACAAGAATTTCACATAGACACGCCGACGACCACAGGGAGAGAGAGAGAGAGAGGCTGAGTGAGGTAGGGAGAGCAGCATCAAATCACAGCAAACACACACAAAGGAAAAAGGATCAACAGAACAAGTGCAAAGCAAACAGGCGCAGGTCCTGCGAGCCACAAAGCAAACAGCGAGGCGAGCGAGAGATAAAAGATCTCGAGGATCTGTGTGTGTTTGTGTGTGGGAACACGACGAACAAGTGCAACGCTATTGGGAGACTGCCAAAGGATAATAGCACTAAAAGGAAATGAAAATTATGATAATTTTTTTCTTTCTCACAGCAGATCGGGTAACAGCAGCCGACGCCGCGCTGTTATGATTGAGTGTGGGAAGTTCGCAGGCGATCGCGGTTCGAGGGACCGAATGAGTCTGCTGAATGGGCCCCGCGTTGCTGTGTCGCTCGACAGCCACACGCAAGGCAGCCGCAGGACACAGGCTCCCTGTGCGGAAGCTATTACGGAAGTGTTCGAAATTGGAAAACAAAAATGATGTAGAGAGTGAAAGGATACAAATCAATTTATTGAACAGAAATTCCTAAGATCACTTTTACTATGATTTCTCCACATGCTGCGTATAGCCAAAGAGCTCCTTAAGCAAGTTGTAAATGATCATTTGTTTCGACACTTCCGACTCGTATTTCATGTAGTCCTTCAGGCGATGTTGCTTATAGAGCCGATCGAGCAGCTCGTACAGCTCCAACTCCAGCGCGCGCAGCGAGATCTCCAGCTCGGGCGTGTGCGTGCCGGAAAGCAGAGCTTGAGTATATATATTCGTTAGCTTATCTATGGCCACATCCAGTGAGTTAAGAATACTGTCAGCTGATTCGTGTGCGAGAGCAGCGGGTCCCGCGAGCTTGGGTGAGGCGTGATACTGCGCCTCAGCCGGTGCTAAGCCTGCCAAGCAGATCAACCCGAGCTGGGCGAAGACTAACTGCATCAGCATGGCAATGAAGAGTTGCTTTTCGTCAAAAACTTTATCGATGCTCGAAGCACGCCTTTCCAGCCCGTTCAGCTGAGGATCACTGCGTGCTCTGTGGCAATAACTTTTGTGCGAACTTGTGATGTCGGCTAAATCAAACGACATCTGCTTATATAGGGAGCCAGCAGAGGCAATCAGTGAATCGTTGCAAAACTGAACGAGAAGGTCACTTCCGTCAAATAGATTACATTATCAGCGGAAATTTGTGCAAGCATTAGCTTCCGCTCTGGCTGCTAACGGGTCAAGGTTAGTTGGGGACTGGAAATCTGTTTAAAAATTAATGCAAAAATTGGTTTATTTTTTTTTTTTTTTGCTTTTTTGAAGCAGTTTAGTTTTATTTGTTCACTCATTCACACCAAACTTCATAAAGTTTATACTAAAAATATAAGATTAATAACCTCTAGGAAACTAGGCGGGAAACATAAGAGACTTGACGCTAAGATCTACATAACTTAGTTAAAAAATTCTTGCAATTGAAATTTGATAAAGAACATTTAATACTAAACAAGAAATATGCCAAGTTGCTAAAGTACATAATAATAATATTAATAATAATAATAATAATAATAAAATACAAATACAAAAAATTACACAAAATATACACGCATTAAAAATCACAGCTGAACTTAAAATTGAAATAAAACCGAAACGTGGAAAATGGAAAAACTTAATGAACTCGGAAAGCATTGAATAAAATTGCAATGAAAATAAATTAACAAAGTGAGACAAGGAAAGAGAGAGAGAGAGAGCGAGTGAGCGAGAGAGTTGGATAAACTTAACATAAATTATAGACAATGCTTGAGGGGCTGCTGTTGCTGCGTCACCAGGGCCGCCAGGCGGAGCTGGACTTCTCGTTGGCTGCGGCCAGGAATTTCTTAGACGATGGTTCGTCCGATAACGAACAATCGCTAGAATCGGCCTGCTCCCGCTCCAGTTCCGTCTCACGCTCGCGCTCCCGCTTCATGCTGCCCGTCTCCTGGCCACTGGTGGAGCTGACTTGCTGCTGCTGCAAGTGATGCGCCATCAGCGAGCGTGAGCTGTTGCAGAGCGAGCCGCTGGTGTCGTGGCTGGCGCCACTCAGATTCAGTGAGCCGCTGCTGTTGAAGGAGCTCTCGGCGCTGGTGGGCGGCGGCGTGGAGAAGACGCCGGCAAAGCTGTGCTGCTTGGCCAGCAGCAGTTCCGCTTGAGCGGCACTCGCTGGCGAGGCGGCGCGCGACTCATCGCCTTGACTGTGGCTGGAGATGGACGAGATGGGACTCAGCGGCGGACTGCTGGTGGTGGTCTTGGCCGCCACGTTAGCTGCTGCTCCCGGTGCCTGCAGCTGGGTCTGGACAGGCGCCACTGGCTTGTTGAATGCGCTCAGCCTGAAGCTCTGCGCGTAGTCGTTGAGATGCGTGGGATTGGCAATGTTGGCCAGCGCAGCGCTGGCGGCATTCACAGCTGCTCCTGGCCAGACAAAGGGGGCCGGCGCTGGTGCCGTTGTCGCTGTCGTTGTATTTGGCATAATCAGTGCAAACTCGCCCGACGGCAGGCGAGAGGGTATCAGATGAAGGCCGCCCATTTGTATGGCTGGCGCCGCTGTTGTGACGCCCTCGCGGCTGCTGTTGCTGCTGCTGTTGTTGTTGTTCAGATCTTGGGGCAGAGGTGGGAAGAGGGGCGCCGCCGCGGCACCCGGGAACATGGCCGGTGGCAGCTGACCGCGATAGCCGCTGTTGAAATTGCTCATGGAACCAATCTGCTCCAGGCTGTTGGCGCAGTTGTTGAGATGGGCGCTGAGACGCTGGCGCACGCCCGGCTCGATGCCTTCCATTTGGCTGACGTAGCGATTCACCTCCTCGGCGCACTCGACAAAGCCCGTCTTGAATTTGTGCACCACGCCGGGATCGGTCTGGATGGCCATGTTTAGCTGCTGGCGCTGCACGGACTGCAAATGCTTCACCGTCATCTCGAGTATGTCGGCCTTTTCCAGCTTGGTATGTCGCGCCGGCTAAAAACGGTAGAAGAACAAAACAGATAATGATGAGCTTCATGTCGTCCGTTGTGGCTGGGTGTCGTTTTGGGCTACACTTGGGACTGGGAGCGCTAAAAGTGGATAACAACTAAAGCAGAAGCCGCCCGGCTAATTGTTTTCGTGCATTGACCAGGACCAGAGCCAGAGTCAGCCAGAGACCCTCAGACACAAGGCCCTATAACAAGTTCAATGCATGGGAAACAAGTGAAACACGTAAGCAGGCAGCCAAATGGCGTGCACGAACGCCAAATACCCTATAACTGGCAATGAAAAAAAGCTTTGATCAAATATGGAAGAGTGCCTGAGGACACCAGGTAGCTCCATTAGAGTTTTATATTCATGGAGCTGGGGCTTTCATCTTCAGCGAATCTACCCCTTCGGGCGCAAGTCCATAGCTACAGGGCATAAAAAGTGAATGATGCAGACGGTCAAGCACGTTTCTTGCCTCATATGTCCAACTATTTGTAATCTACCTCTGTTTCTGTTCTACACTCCACTTCAGCGAATATCACACGCCCCAAAGCCGCGCGGCGCATAAGCTCTGCTCATGGCGAGTAAGCGAGAGAGCGACAGAGAGTGCGCGAGGGAGCGAGGCAGACAGGTACACGTGAAGAGAGTGGCCACAATCTGTTTGGCACTTCTTCTGCGTACGTTCGTTTATGCTGCTGCTTCTGCTGTCGCTGCCCGCTGGCTGCATATTTTGCAAAAGTTTCCCACGCAGGTCGCCCGCTTCGCTGATCTGCCCCGCTCCGCCCCTGTCCCCTTGCTGCCGTGCGCCGTCTTCTTGTCATGTCTGCATCTTTTGTTTACTTTTGCTTTTTCTTCAATGTCTTTCTTATTTGATTTTTGGTCGTTGCCTGCAGAATTCTGCTACACTGGCGTCGGCGTCGGCATTGGCGTCGGCGTCGGCGTCTTCGCTTCGCTTCTATCTCATATTTTTTATGCGATTCTTCGTTGCTGTTGTTGTTTTTTTTGTGTGTGTCTTTCTCACAGCAGGATCCGCCGTTGGCTCCTGTGGAAACAGGTTTACAGTCTCGCTGTCTGAGATTTCTGCGTAATTTCTCGACTTGTTAACACTTTTGGTCTGACTGACTCGCCATCATCGGCAGCGTCATCGTCGGCGCTCTCTTGTAATGATCATCAATAAAATTTAATACTCAATTAAACTGTTGACTCGATTCGTTCTTTTTCTTCATGTCTGTTCGTCTGTGCGTCTGTCTGTTGTAGGAGTCTTGTATCCTTTTGTACTTTTGCCGACGCCAGACACTTGAAATTCTTGAGTTTCTGATATTTATGTGTTTTATGACACCATTTATAAGGAAAGTGAACCAATCTCGAATATGGTTTCTAAATCACTAAATTGCGCCCCATATTTCTTTTGTGCTTTCCCAAGGATACTTACGTCTTTCTTCATTGCCTCCAGGATCAGGGATTTGAGCTCGTTCAAGCAGTGATTGATGCGAGCCCGACGCCGTTTCTCCATAATGGGTTTATTTGTCTGCAAAAGCAATGGATAAGGTGATTAAATATTTTGTAAAATTAAGCAGAAAAATTTGAATTTATAAAATTAAATAATTTCTCAATTATGAATTATGATTTTGACTTTAAAAAAATTATAATTATTTTTAAAAATTTCGTTTTTATTTATTAGCTTAAAATGTTACTTAGAATATTTCAAATATAATTTGAATATATTATTAAAATTTCAAAATATATGAAATCATATTGTAAACTCAAGATTTGTATAGATCAGCATAAAATTAAAAAAAATTGTTGTAAGCTAAACTAAAATATTAAAAAATTTTTAAATTTAAAATTTTTTAAAATTCTTCCACTATTTTTAAGCCAATTCTATATTTAATTTGTTATCAGCCCAATCGAAACTCACTTTTCTCAGCTCCGCCTTGGAGAGGCCATTGGGATTGGTCAAGCGACCATTGCTGCCATAGCTGTCGCTATAGCCATTGGAGCAGTCGAAATCGTCGTCCGAGTTAAGATCGTTTTTGTAATCCATTTTTGTTTAGTTGATAATCCAAGGTGTAGTTAATCCAATCGAGTGACAAGTTTTAGTTTCAGAACACACACACAGAACACAACACAAATGATTCACAACATAAAAGCTTTGGTTGAAGTACGAATTGAAGTGTCAACAAATTATTGCACGTACTTTTTTATTGTAATGTCCGAACAGATAAAAACTTAACAAATTTTACGCGTTTCGCTTTAGTTCATTGGTGAGCTCAGAGTTTTTGTAGCTGCGTTTCAGGACGAGCGGCAGACAACCGCGCACACGGAACGCCAAAAGGATACTGATCCTCGTCGGGGCAAGCGCGTTGACTAAAAACGATACGCGACGACGGCAAAACGAGTCCGAGGCGACTCGACTCGTTTACCTGAGCAGCGCAACGACAGCGACAGCGCAGGCGCAGGTAGCCATGAGAGCGGCCGTTCGCTCAGCAGCGCATTTGGGGTAGTTATGCACACACAGACGAGAAATTCCAGCGCAGGCAAAAACTGCTCAAACCCAAAACCACTCAAACTGAGTGAGTGAACCAGTCGCTGCGTGTGAATTGAGTTTTTTACTCAAAAGAGTTGTCGAATGCTCGAAATTGCGCACAAAATGCACGAAACGAGGAAATTTATTGGCAATAAATTTATTTTAATTAACAGAAACTTAAGATAATTAAATTAAGTAAATTAAAATAAATGAAACTAAGAAATTAAAATTAACATAAAATAAAAATAAAATAAAAGTTAAAATGAAAAATATAAATAATACATATATTACGTTTAAAAAAATAAAAATTAAAATTAAATAGATATTAAATATAAAATAAATAAATATCAAAACTTATTTAAAAGTCAAAATGAAAATTAATTAAAAATTAAACTTTTATAAAATTAAATAAAAAATAAAATTAAATACAATCAAAATATTTATAAATAATTATTTGATTTTCCAACTTAAGTTAGTTAACTATAAATTATTATTGTAAAGATTTTATTATTATTTGTACATGTTTCTCTCGTATTTTTTCTTAAATAATACATACAGCTGTCTCATAGATACAGCAGATTTCCTTGTGTGCGGCATCCAGGTACTCTTGTGAATCAATTCTTGCTTGCCACCCCTTAATCAGGTCTGATCCAGGGCTGATTGGGCGCAATTCATTAAAAATTTCTTGCGAATGTCGTGTCTTGCGCCTGGCCTGGCAGGCAGCTGTCTTGGCAACCCCCTGAAGACATTCGCCCATCTAGGGGGTTGCGATCTTATGGCCTGGTCACGGGTCAACCATTAGTTATTCCATCGAAGCTTACCTGATATCAGTCAGTTTTATGATAAACGCATGCGCATGCGCATGCAACAAACACCCCAAAAGCCGTCGAGGGCTCAAGGATTTTTATTGCTTTACAATGTTGGCAGGATTAGGATGCGGCATGGCTAGAAAATTGTCAATAGCCCGGTCTTGGGCCATGCGCCAGCTGACGGCAGCTGGCCGAGAGCGCTCGGTTAGCCAGACTTTAAAGCACCTACCATAAAAGTGTTGCGCCGCCTGGCAACCCTGATTGTGCAAATCAAGCAATCAGCTTGCACTCAGCTGGCACGCCAGTCAATTCTTGAGTGCAAATCCCTTCGTCCGAGTCGTAAAAGGGGCCAGAGTTTTGTAAATTGAATAAGCGGCGCTGTTGCCTATGATATCTAGCTAAGTATGTATGTACATCTATGCAAATATATGTGCACATTTATTATTATTTTGTGGTTAACCCCAGTCGAGAGTGCTGGCTGGCAATGCTCGACCAACCCCCGGTGCACTAATCAGTGCTCTAAACGATATGCTCTGACTTAATAAGCTGCAATAAGTCTGCAAGTTTTTGGCTAACTTTTTCCCACGAGAAAACTCAATAAAAGTCATGAGCTGGCAGAAAAGATGAAAGAAGCAAAATAAAAAAAGAACAGAGAAGCGAAACACAGACTCATCACACATATGGGCGTCAGTAGCAGTCGGACTCATGCATGTGGCCAAATGTGGATCATTTCGTCTGGTCTGAGCCAAACGTGACGATCGCCTCGGTCACACACACACGCCGAGTGAGGAGCTGTCCAGGCTTGAGAAAATGAATAACGTCGAATGAAATTCTATAACAAAAAATCAAAGTTCAATATCAGCCCCAATCGCAAAAGCCAGTGGCTGGTTGGTATCTCAGAGTTACTTTGGCTTCCATTTGTCCATACGGTTGTTGTCGGTTCGATCTGGGGATCAAGGTAAATGCCGTTTAGTGTGGCACGATCGCTGATCGGTAGCCGTCTCCCTGTGCTCTGGGCTTGAGTCTGTCGGTACTGGGGCTTCCTTGTGCCTTATTTTTAGTTGCGTTTTGGCTTTCGTTTTTATGCCCCAACGCACGATTTACACATTAAAACACTTTAATTTTTATTGTATCGAGCGATTGCTTCCCTTTTTACTCTGCTCTTCTTAATCAATCCAGCAGCAAGGTAGCATATGTGAGACCTTTTGCAACCTCAAATTAGTGCCTGCGGTTGTACGCCGAGGCATATGCATAACATATATTTTTAGCCGAGAGTTCTTTACTTTTTCTGTGGGAACTGCACTTATTATAGGGTGTGCTACACCCACACCCACACCCACATCTCCAGCCTGAGCTCCGAAACATCCCAAAAGAAATGAAATATATATAATGAGCATGAAAAAATATGAAACAGTAGCAAATGTGTCGAGTGCAGGGGGGAGGACGTCCTAAGAAGCTAAGATATATGTTGATTTAAATGAATTTTTTGTTGATTTTTATGGCGCCTTGTTGGAGCGAAGGGAGCAACTTGAGTGAAGTGTGCGTCGGCTGGGCATTAGAAGTCGTGACAGGCGTGGAGTTCTAAATCTCGCCCTCTTTAATATTATTTTTATGAATTTGATAAATGGCCAGCGCTAGCTGGGCTAATAACAGATGCGGGCAGAGAAAAAGTAGAGATGCTGCGAGGAGTACCTGGGAAACGTTTACAGATCGATTAAAATAAGTTCCCATGGGATGCGACGTTTTTGTCAGCAGTCAGAATTGGAACATTCTAAGTTTACTAAAACTTGGCTCAATGTTATAAATAATATCTTCTGCATATATTTTAATAAATATAAAATTAATGTATAGGTTCCTCGCTAAGGTCAAATGGAGCTCTCTTTTTCAGCACAGCACAAATCATTTTTAAGATCAGATAACTTCGTAAAAAACAAATGAGAAATGTTCTAACTAAGCTAAAGATCATTTCAAGGGTAATCATTTGATCAATTTCAGATTATAAGACAAATTTATATTTCTTCAAAAAATATTTTATAATAAAGAAACGAAAATTACTATCTGAAACATCGATATTTGAATTCATTTCAATTTTAAATTGAATGAAAAATCTCTGCGATCTTTTAGTAATGGCAATGATAAAATACTAAGCGAAAATTAATATAATATATAGATATATATTTATTTATTATATTTATAAATAAATAAAGATATTTCTGATCATCTTGATCAGTATGAAATGTGATTAAAAATCCTTTTTAAATATTTAATATACAAACAAACAATGACTAGGGATACCTTTAACTATTCCTCGATCACTCTATGAAAAGTTTTGCCATACATATATCATATACATCAGAACTTTATTATGAATACCTTTAACTATTCCTCGATCACTCTGCAAAAGATTTGCTCTAAAGATGGCTTAGACTATAACAATGTTTTGCTGACTTTTAGCTGCAAAGATGCCCTTTCGAAGAGCAGGAAAATAAATTCAGGATCGTTTAGATTTTTTGGGGGGTTGGTTGTCCGTTGTAACGGCTATCCAGGGCCATTGGTCAGCTGCTTTCTAAATTGTCAAAGACATTGAGTCTCGTGCCATTTGCTGAAAGTTGGCACAGCTGCCAGCGGCTAGGCGAACAATAGGCCGGGATTGGGTCCGGAGTTGGAATAACAGAACGGCGCTAAGAGCTCAACTGACTTTCAAGGTAGATGCGACGTTAATTGTTGCCTTTGGCTGGGCTGGCGTCTTACATAATCAAGAAAGATGCGCGCCTAAGCGACAAAACAAATGGATTTGTATGAAGCGTGCCTGATACGAGGCAGCTGCTAGGGGAAGATCAACAAGATCCGTGTTGAAGGGTTGCCTGAGATGCTGCGTGTGTGTGTGTGTGTGTTGTGGAGGGGATTACCTGCAGTGTAAGATTTGCGGTTAGAACGCGCCACAAATGCCTCAGCCAGGGAATCACACAAATCAACACTGGAAATGTGATTCTGCTTAACTAAATTTAGTCTCCGATTTCACTTTTATTTTGCTTTGATGATATCATTTCTACTACATAAAAACAGAAAGAGTTTTGTGAATCAAATTTTAATTGAGTTTAATTCAAGTCTAATCGTATATCGTTTTGTTTAGATTAGAAAAAATCTGACGTTTCGCCGAATCCAGATTTTCTTAAGGCTTTAGTCAGAGCTCCATTATTTACTTTGTCTGTATTCAGTAAATTGATGACAAATTTTCTTTGAGAATCTGTTAAGGCAAGTCTAACAGTTAAGTTTGCGACTATATATTCTTAGATCACAATTGTCTGCTTACCAGATAGATTTGTCGAGAAATAATTCTTGCAAAGATCTTTTTTTTTATTAAAACTAAATTCAACGAAAGTTTCTCAAATATCTAAATCACCTTTTCCAGTGTTATAATAAAATTGAAAACAAAATATATATTTTTTTTACTAAAGTACAGTCAAATCTCGCGTGTGCGACAGTCAAGAACAACTGCTTCGGCTCATATCAATTCATAAACATTATAATTCCGAGACAGAGGCTAAAATTAAACTCAAGTTGAAATGTGAGAAAAAAACTTTCTCACGATCACCTTTTGGGTAGACGCGTAAAAATCCACGTGCAAAAGGGGGAAGGAACTACCACTAGCACCGCCACCACCAACAACAACTGGCGACAACTGCGGAAGGAAGCTAGCATGGCCACGCAGGCGGAGTAGGACGCAGGATATATGCGCATTGGCATCGGCATCGGCGTCGATATGTCATGGCGGTGGTGCTGGTGGTGGTTGCCAGTTGGTGAGTGCGGCCCCCTCGCCGCTCCTAGCGACTGCATGAGAATTTAAATTACAAACAAACAGCGCAGCGCGCACAATCGTCAGCCTTTGTTTGGCTGTGTGTATCGGCATTTAGGGACCATTGGCCGAGAGAAGGCGACGCAGGATAACAGATGATGGTGTGGGAACTTTGGCGAGGATACAGTCGAGCATGAAGCGGGCCGTGGTTGTGCTGGGGTGGGCAATTACCGAGTTCGACTCTAGGTTAACTACACGCTAATGTGCCACATTCCCACATTTGTTTGCCGCTGACGCAGACCTCTTATGACAGAGTGACTAAATAATTTTTGAAAATTGAGTTGATGCGAGTGCCCACACGCCCGCCACACATGTATGTAGCGCAGCAGTGTGACAGCGCTGCTCACTAATACAGACGCTATTCAATTGACTCAGCTTCTCTCAGAAGCGTGCGCTCTCTTTTCGTCAATTCTCTTGCTGTCGGCGATCACGCTCATGCGCAACAACAGCGTCTTGCAAAACGAACGAAACAAAAAGTAAAAGCGTTGGTTTACCAAATGTATGGTTGCATTACAAAACTGAAATAAGTGGAACGCATGTATACATTCATACACATATAGCATATGTATTTGCTGCTATTTTTAACCGCACACACAAAATGATAAGAATATTTTGTTGCATTGATAAATTTGAGACGGGCAGCAGAGACGTCGGCGGCATTGTCAGCAGCAATATTTTCAGGCAGCTGCACTTGGCTTAGCTTAGGGAGAGTGTTTTTATTTTAATGCTGGCAATGCCCTGAGAGAGCGCGCTCTACCTTGAGCGCTGCCAACGTGTGCGATACTTCGAAATGTTGATTTGTTTGCTTGAAAATTATGAAAATTATTCTCAAAACTAGAGCATATATATAATTTATTGTATTGTTTAATTTTGTTGAAGTGTTTAAGAAACTAAACTGGGTAATTTAATGGCATTAACCTGATTTTCACTGCTGACACACTTTTTGCTTGGGTCACGTTGGCAGCACCGGCTAGCCTGCAGCGTGCCATATGCTTGTGTGTTTGTGTATTACTCATGCGCTGAGCCCTTGTGTGTGCCTTATGAGTGTGTGTGTTGCTCTTTCGTCTCTTTCATGCTTGTGGGTAGCAAGCGCTCTCACTGCAGCAGCAGTCGCTTGTTTTTCGCTCACTCAATAGCACGGCCATAGCGCGTTGCTGGCGTACTTATTATTTTTTTGCGAAGAAGAGGAAGAGAAGAAGCAGCAGCAGAAGTAGAAGCAGCAGTGCAAAAGTTTTGTTGACACCAAAAGAAAAAGAAAAAAACCCTTAAACAGACTGAGTACAACAAGAGCAAAAGCTAAAAACTAGGCGTGACGACACAAAAGCGTGCAAAGTTAAAGCCCACAGTGTTTCGAGACGAAAGTGAAATTCGCAAAGCGAAGCTGCTCTAATAAAATATAAAAAAGACAAAAGCAAATGAATAGTCCTCGCACAAACGGCGCCATCTCAGCGCTGCCCAGCACACTGGCGCAATTGGCGCTGCGTGACAAGCAGCAAGCGGCGTCAGCGTCGGCATCGGCATCAAATGGCAGTGACTCCTCAATAGCGACGCAGCGTCCACAGACGCAGCCGCCCAGTGTGCCAGCAGCGACAGCAGCGGCAGTCACTAAACTGCAATTAGCGGAGGCAGCGGCCAGTGTGACCAGCTCAAATGGTGACTCGAACAAGCTGACGCACGACCTGCAGGAGAAGGAAGCACAGCAGCAGTTGAAGCCACAGAAACCCCCGTTGCCCGTGCGCCAGAAGCCAATGGAAATTGCTGGCTACGTGGGCTTCGCCAACCTGCCCAATCAGGTGTACCGAAAGGCGGTTAAGCGTGGCTTCGAGTTCACATTAATGGTAGTGGGTGCTAGTGGCTTGGGCAAGTCGACGCTAATCAATTCCATGTTCCTCTCGGACATCTACAATGCGGAACAGTACCCGGGACCGTCGCTGCGCAAGAAGAAGACAGTCGCAGTGGAGGCCACAAAGGTAATGCTCAAGGAGAACGGCGTCAATCTCACCCTGACCGTGGTCGACACGCCGGGCTTTGGCGATGCCGTGGACAACAGCAACTGCTGGGTGCCCATACTAGAGTATGTGGACAGCAAATACGAGGAATACTTAACAGCCGAGTCGCGTGTCTATCGGAAGACCATCTCTGATAATCGAGTGCATTGTTGTTTGTATTTTATAGCGCCATCGGGTCATGGTCTGTTGCCATTGGACATTGCCTGCATGCAGAGTCTCTCCGACAAGGTGAATCTGGTGCCAGTGATTGCCAAGGCAGACACCATGACGCCCGACGAGGTGCATCTGTTCAAGAAGCAGATACTCAATGAGATTGCTCAGCATAAGATTAAGATCTATGATTTTCCCGCCACGCTCGAGGATGCCGCCGAGGAGTCCAAGGCCACACAGAATCTGCGCAGCCGTGTGCCATTCGCGGTGGTCGGTGCCAACAGCATCATCGAGGTGGACGGCAAGAAGGTGCGGGGTCGCCGCTACCCTTGGGGCCTGGTGGAAGTCGAGAACTTGACGCATTGCGACTTTATTGCATTAAGAAATATGGTAATACGCACACATCTGCAGGATCTCAAGGATGTGACGAACAATGTCCACTATGAGAACTATAGATGTCGCAAGCTCTCAGAATTGGGACTGGTCGATGGCAAGGCGCGACTGTCCAACAAGAATCCGCTCACCCAGATGGAGGAGGAGAAGCGCGAGCACGAGCAGAAGATGAAGAAGATGGAGGCCGAAATGGAGCAGGTATTCGACATGAAGGTTAAGGAGAAGATGCAAAAGCTCAAGGACTCCGAACTGGAGATGGCGCGTCGGCATGAGGAGCGCAAAAAGGCTCTAGAGCTACAGATCCATGAGCTCGACGAGAAGCGGCGCGAGTTTGAGCGGGAGAAGAAGGAGTGGGAAGATGTGAATCATGTGACGCTGGAGGAGCTCAAGCGACGAAGCCTCGGCGCCAACAGCAGCTCCGACAATGTCGATGCCAAGAAGGAGAAGAAGAAGAAGGGTTTGTTCTAAGTCAAGCAGCGCTAGTTTGTAGTCCGGCGAAATATCCTCCTACTTAACGACAACAAAACAACAAAATTAACATACTACACTTTAAGGCCTAAAAAATCTCGAGAACAAAATAATTTAACGAATTATAAATAGCGGTACATACCAATACTATAAACAATACATATACGTATATATATACATATATATAAATATATATATATATATGTATACATATACATATATATCAATACTTCAGTTTGCAGTTCTCTTCTATTGGCTCTACCTTTCTGATTCAATAGAATCCGCAGACTTTCGCTTCGTGAAAATCCGCGAATTCGCCGTTCAGTTTTCGAACCTCTTATATACGTATATATATATATATGTATATATATATGTATGTATATGTCTAGGTATTGCTTGGCTTTCGCACAGCAATCGCGCATTTGTTTTTTAGATGCATACATATTTAACAGTTATTATTATTGCAGTATTTTTACCAAAATATATTAAAGAAAAAGAAGCGCATAAAAAACTTGACGTAACATTTTGACTAGCCTAAATGAATTGAAATGAAACCTAAATTGTATTTACAAAATACTTAAATATCGCTTAAATAAAAACATAATTAATAAACAAACGAAATTAACAACAGATAAACGATATATCCTAAGAAAATAACAAAACAATTAATATCATCATCTATAACGTATGTATTGTATAATGTGTATTCTATCTACTTATTGTACACCAAAAGTCATAATAACACAAAGCAACAAAAAACACACACAGCAACAGCAGCAACAACAACAACAACAACAACAACAACAACAACAACAACAAAATATACTCTTGCATTTTACAAAATAAAGTCTTCTTTTTAGTTTAACTACATAAAAAAGCACCATTTGGTGTTGTTTATTCAATTGCAAGGCACACACTTAATATTAAAGTAAAATATGTACATGTATGCACAATACAGGGTGCCTTTTATGAATGGCACGCGTCGACAACATCGCGTGGTGGAGCGAAGCATGGGAATTAGCACCGTGACGCCTCGTTTCGAAATGCCTTTCAATGCTGCACTCTTCTCTCGTCAAATGCTGACTAATATCTTGCGTACACCTTCAGTTCCTATTCACTGTAAAGTCAAATGACGCAGCTTGAGAATGGGAATATAATCGAATAAGGCAATAATTTATATGATGTTATTTTTTTTTTTCGCTCAATTGACTTTGACTTATCTTTAACTCAAAATAGCACAGTAAACATGTACTATAAAGAAAGCGATATCTTAAGCAAGAGAGGTATGCGTACGTTGTGGCAGTACGGAGAATCTAGCTGTTATCACAAGAATTTTAATAAGCCATGCATGACTGCAACAGTAGAAAATAGCGGGTAGCTGGCTGTTCGCTCTAGTTGGTGCCGACTGTAAAAATTGTAGCCACATTTGCATATTTATTCAATTATCAATAAGACTCAAGTTCTCAAGTTGTAATCATAGAATGCAACCTTCAGTGCACTGTGCCACAGTTCAGCGGCACCCTTTACTGCCCACAGCTCTCAGCGCACATGTATGCAATTTCATACTGACTTCAGCCACACCCTATATATATTCAGTTGGCCAATGCATGGCGTCGATTTGACAGCGGAGGGGCCCACTTGAAATTGCTTTCTAAATGGCCCGGCTGGGGCCTAACAGGCAAAGCAGAGCCCAAACGTATGGGTATTTAATTTATGCATAAAAATTAATCCATAACCCAATTGAAAGGCACTCAATTAATGCCGTATAAAGCGTAAAAAGAAAAGCCAACAACAGTGAAAGACATGAAACATGGAGCGAGAGTGCGCTTAGTCGATTCGATTGGCAAGGAGTTGTAAGGGGCTTGCGGAGGCGTGCAATTGCTTCATGTACATAAATACATACATATACATATATTTATAAGCATGTATATATATACATATATATATATATATATATATATATATCTGTGTGTATGTAAGTCAACAACGTTGACGCAGCACTTAAGCAGCAATTGCTGGCGATCAATGAACGCAAGCAGCAAAAGCTACAACAACAACTAAAGCACAGTGGAGTTTGATGTTTTGTTATTGCTGTGTTGTTTTTAGGACGATGACTCAAATACCCAGAGAGAAAGAGACACACATATACATACGCACTTATATACATATAAATAAGTAGATGTTCATATGTGCATGCTCGGGAGCTCGGCCGAGCGGACGAGGTGTCTCGTGTTTGCTTAGCTTATCAGCTGAAATGAGAGCGCTGCAGAAATAAGTTTGTTTGACTGATGTTGTGCATTGTGCTCACCCTGTTTTGCAACACATATGTCACACACATGGGCTGGACACCCTGTAGCGTTCTCTGTCATGCCTTCTGAGCTACATTCTTGCACGTCAAATCGCGCAGAACGAACTCTAAAATCAAACACAAATGTTGACCGTTCTTCTAATAAGCCGGCAACCGCAACACAGACACACACACACACACTCACGCATTCTCATATTTCATCCATACCCACACACACACTCACGTGCACTGTGTTTGAGAGCGAGAGAGCAACTACAATGGCAGCGACGCACGCTCACCCACACGATCGGAGCGCTTGACATATTTACGTGACGCAGAGAAGCAAAGAGCAGCCAATTGACCAAAACTGAGAGAATACGCGTCGCTGTAACCGTTGGCTGTGACAGCGACTGCGACGTCGCGCCTGCGCTTCGTTTTATTTGAAATTTCCGTTTACAATTTCTTTGGCTTCGACTTGCTGCTGCTGCGCACAGTTCCAGTGCTGTGGCCCCCCCTCTCAAGTTGACATTTGACATTTTTCCATGCGGCAACGGGAAGTGATTTTTATAGGTTTGTTTGTTTGCTTGTTTTGGCTCATGGATCGTTTGCATTGCATTGCCCTGCACTCTCCCGCTCCCTCCCGCATTTAGTAACAAGGCCTCGTCAATGTCAGCAGATAAGGGCGCACTTGGTATATATGTATAAGTGTGCATGTGTGTATATAGTCTATGTTTTCTGATATTTTCTTATTTTGTTTTATTTACAAACAAAGAAATTGGATCGTGTGGGCTCTATCAGTCAGTTTTATGCAACACTTGTGGGAATAACAGATATTGATAAAGACGCACTTTGATCGTAAATTATCGAGATCGGCACCGAGGGCCCAAGTAAATAAGCACTTGTTAAAGTTGACACGTAGTCGACGAGCTGCGGGGTGGGGGCAGCGTTACTGTTTGCAATGCGTTTAGCAATACGAAGCTAAATGAGAATTTGTTGCTCCAGGGGCGCCTACTCTGAATACGTGTGTGTGTGTGTGTGTGTGTGGTCACACATTCGAAAAGGACATTCTAAAGGACTCGGAAATTTTGGTCTCTACTTCCGCTTTATTTCTTTTTTTTTGCCTCGAACAATAGTTCCGAATTTGTAGTCCCTTAGCGGTATTTTGCTCACGCTCCTGTTCTTCCCTTGCCATTCTCTCATTCGTCCTACCTTTATTTCCGCTGCTCGCGTGCACAACATCCGCTCTTATAGAGCGATAAACAAATATCTTTACCGTTCTGCCTTTGCGATTATTTCGTATTCCTCTTGCTGCTTTTGTTGTGCATTTACAGTTTTCGAGCTCTCATTGTTCCCGTCCACATCCTGGGCATGGCAATGCAGCCATTAACAGGTGAACAATCCGTTGCTCAGCTCGTGGAGGTGTTATAAATTTCAGATCTTCATTGTTCTTGATCGTGAGTGGCTTTGTGCTGAGTTGAGCAATCGTTGTTATTCCAAGTGAGTTTTTCGGACACTTAATTACGCTAGCTTTAAATAATTTGTAGTCTGAAACACAAGTATTTCGAGCATCAGTTCCCACAGAATCCGAGCCAGATTCTTAAGCAGAAATTACGAATAATTTAAAGATCACGTTCTCAAATCATAGTCATTAAGTTATTGGGGCTGGGCAACAACTATATCAACAAAATAATTACATAAAATCTAATTTTCTAAAATATATAGAATTAATAAATATTTTTTTTATCAGTAATAACTTAATGATATGCTTCGAGTGTCATATAATATTTTTATTTTATTTGTTTTGCTGATGTTGTTTTAATTTGTAATGCGAGTGGATGAATTCTGCAAGCTGTCAGAACGGTTGACATATGTTTTCAAGTACAATAACCGCACGGTAATGGCGCTTAACGGACTTATAATTGAAATCAAAACAGTTACTGAAAGGCAAAGCTGCTGCTCCTTCTTCTGGCTGGCCATAATTTCAATAATTGAGCAACAGTTGCGATCGGGGACAGATTTGTGGTTTACGAAACGACCCTGAGAACAGATTCTCTCGATTCTCATGTATTGACAGTTGATTTGGGGAACCTAAGCAAAGTACTTAAAATTTGGGTCACTCGTAATTGGCCGGCTACACAGATTGAATGGCCAAATAGAGGGGGGGGGGGATGGTGGTCTGGGGGCAGCTCTTAAAGTGACTTAAAAGTAGGTTAGGCTGCGGCTTGTCGTTGGCTTGTCAGCCAGCCTTTTGTGCAGCATCTTGGCACAAGCCACCCTTTCATTTTATTATTTTTTTGTATTTCTGTGAATGGCATGGCATGGCGAGTGGTGCTCATGCTGTGGATGAGGATGAGCACACGTTCGGGCCCCACTCTATACAGAGATGCAGGGCAGCCCATTCATTGCTACCGACTCATAATTGATGTTCAAATTGCTGTTGAATGATGCGTTGCTGTCGAGGAAGCACTTGTCACAGTTTTGTGCCCGTTTCTGGGCATCAAGCGAGGGTTATGCAGGTTGTGTGTACGTTTTTCATTTCTGACAATTTGTATGCCCTCTGCATGTTACCTGCTGGAAAGGGTATGCCGACTGTTGGATGAAGAATCTTACTCGCCATTGGAATATTTTGAGGCAATAATCAAACTAAATCCATCAGATAGTAAACTGAATGACTAGCTTTAAGCGCAGCTGGGTAGACAGACATGATAAGCTCTCATATTATATAGCTCTACAGGGTAGCTCTGGGTCAAGCATGACTCAGCTCTAGCTTCATTATCAGCGTCGCTCGCATTTCGGTTATTATTTTTTATGGCAGATGATGGTTTTGTTTAGCGACATGAAAATTGATTTAATTTGCTTAAATTAGAATAGCGGAAGCTGACACAGAATTGTGTGAAATGTTTGGAGTCTCAATAATAGAGAACATTTCCAATGCTCCTAGGCTGCTTCGCGTGCCACACGTGCCACAGGAAGAAGGAAATCAAACTCAAAAGGCAGACAGAAAATACGTTACAGCAACTAATTTCCCTGGGCCAACAACAAATTTGTTGAGCACGCGGCAAATGGGCACAAAGGCAACAAAGGACAAGGGCTCCCTTGTTATCCTACTCCATGCTCCGCGTGGAGAGCAGGAACAGGACCCTCATTGAGCGTTGCAATGAGCCCGGCTCGGGGGTTGCAAATGCAGTTGCGCATTGTACATTGAGCCAGGACGAGCCAGGACTGAAGGAATGCTCTGTTTGTATAATTATTATCAGTGATCCCGAAATGAACGTTACTTTGAGCCCGCTGCTCTATGCCTGGCACGCGTCAATGTCCTTTTTCCAGGTTTCGTTTTCTTTTCAATAAAGGCGCAGCTGCTGCCCTAGAAAACATGACGAATCTCTTTGTAAAGAAACCCAAAGATTATTGGAGCAACTGCAGTCTGTCAAATGTAATGAACGTATATTGCTAGGAAATGTATCTTAGTAGTTGTGAATGAATTAGTAATTTTATATATATGACATCACAGCCTTTATTTTATCGTCTGAACAATGGCATAGCTATGGAAGTGAATGAAACTAATTCAGTGGGAAGAAGTCGATAAGATTTGCTTAAACATTTTTTTAAATACTTATAAAAATTCAAATGTAAAATATTTAATCACGGCGCAATAAATAAAATAGGGGCTTATATAATATAATTATTTTTATAAATATTCATATATATATTTATACTCAGATAATTATATTATTTTATTGAGAATTTAGTCTAAGATGCTGCTATAGGAAAATGAATCAAGTTTGAGATAAATGGCAGCAATTTCAGCTTGAAAATATTTATTACTGTTATTTATTTTATTTATTTATTATAGAATATTTAAAATAAATTTGGCATATAAATAACTAAAATATATAACATTAAATGTGATATATAAATAACTGAAATAGTTAATATAAAATATATTAAATAATATATATTTGAATATATATAAAAGTAAATTTGTATTTAATTTTTATTATATTAATATTATTGTTTTTATACTTATTTTAAATATTATAAATTATATATAATAACTTAAAATATATATATATGTAAACATAATGAGAAGAAAGGCAATTCGAAAACAAATCGCTTTCTAGTCTATGAATATTAATGTGGCGGAAGTCGTTTGTACTCAATGCTGCTTAAAAATAACAGTTTGAAATTTATAAACTATATTGCAGCAAAGTTAATTGAAGTAAATATTCAAAATATATATAATATATGTAAAATATATAGAAAAATTTATTTTGCTTGAAAGTAATTTATTAGTAGATTATTATTAAACAACAAATTACTAGCTTAACACGCATAAGCTGACCTGATTGTGTGCGCAGTTATTACTCGCTTCTATTATCAGCAGACTTATCTATCGATTACTATTGATTACTGGTTGAGTTCTAATGAGTTGACAATTTTTTTTAATTTGAGGCTTAGTAGAACACTAAAACAACATTTGTTGTTATTAAATAGTTTGGCTTAGGCATCAAAAATATTTTTCTATGACTCAAAATATACAATATTCAATTAAGCATTAAAATTCATTCTGCTTTAGTTCTAGACTCTGCTAGATTTAAAGCAAACAGCTTGGCTTTCAAAGGTCGCGCAGAGCTCAGCTTAATTGGCTCGCAGGAATAGGCGTGAAATGTCTCAACTGCATTTGGCCAGACCTTTCAAGGGAAAGCAGCGCGGTCTCTAACCATTTTCATGGTTGCCAGCAAATTATCTATTTCGGGGTTTTTGGCTATGGTCGAGCGCACAGCGTGCGCTGGTCGCGATTGGAAACCGACAACGGCGACCACAGCAAGTGCCTGGGCCTAGAGAGAGAGATGGCTGGAGTGCAGGCCGTGGACACTCCCAGGACTCATAAACACATTATGCATGCCACCTTGGGGGTAGATCGCATAGGCAGAGACTTTTTCGCAGTCTCAACGAAATTTGTGTATTTTGTGAATGCAAAAAGTCTATAAAACCATAACGCGTTTTCCAGGAAACGGCACAGGTAAAGTCCTTCGACAATCCTCTACGGCTCGTCCTCTAGTTGTTTTCACAACAAACAATGTGCAATGTTTGTCATCTTTTTAAAGGTATTTTTGTAGTTGGCTCATAAAGCGATTATAATCGAAATTAAAACGCGCCTTTGTCTGCCAATGCCTTGAGACCCAAATATACGTATTTTTAAACGAGAGGTTTTTCGAAGCGCTCTAATTATGCTGATGTACGTAGTTTATGATTTGCTATAAAAACGTTTCATAGAACTAAAGTCGATGCGACACGGCATGACACGAGTCCCTGCGATTCGCCGACTTTGACTATTCAGCATAAATAAAGCATTAATTTAGCATATCGCAGGCCTGAGACTCTGCCGTCGAAGTGCTCGCATTGTGAGGTCAGGGTCCTGGGATCGCATGGCATGGATCGTGGCCAGGTGTGCGCCAAGACTCGTGTGACGGCATCTCACGCACACGCAACATGGAACGCGTTCAAAAAACCCAACACTCCCCGCCTCCTCTCAGCCAGAATCTCAATCGCAGTCGCAATCTGCTGGCATTTTTTGAATGCGCTGCGCAAAAAGAACGATCGAAAGTTCTGCTGCAGCCCCTGTCGACCGTGGACAGCCACCCCAAATGTGGCAAGACTTTCGAAATCTTATGCAAAATGTACAACTTCTCTGTGCAGAGGGTTGCGTCGCAGCGGTTCCCTGAGGTTCAGTTAAGCGCAACGACCTTTGTCTGGCCAGAAGGGGAGGCGCTTTCGGGCGCATGTCTTTTGGTATCGGGTCGGGGCTGGTTTTTACTGTACAGTGGTAACTCGCACGCAGCTGTTCTTTCGTTGCGCAAGAGCGTTCCTTAAAGGCTGTGCCAAAAGACACCCCAAAATTATAAATCGTCTTTTGCTTTGCCTCTATGAAACGCGTGTGAAAGTTTTTCTACCATCGAAGCTGGCCATGCTTCAGCCATTTTGTTTCGCCTACCTTGAGTGCGTCTGTCATCTGGCATTACGAATGGTTGGCTTCAGTCCACGATCCATTCAGCTACCTCTGCTCTACTCTGGGAATGTGGCAGAAGCGTGTGTGCAAAAGAGCAGGGCCCAAATTTCTATCTTCTAAGCATATATCGATCGAATAGTTATTGCTATGCATTTCTTGTTTTATTTATGAACGATATTGCAATAGGCAAATAGAAAAGGCAGGAGAAAATATAGCTGAATTCTTTTTTATGATAAATAAATTCCCTAAAAATGTTATGTATTTTTTTTATTATTACAAATAGGTTTTTAATGTATAAAAAATCATAGTTGTAAAATAAAGCAATGTACATTTTATATAATTTTTTTATTTAACAAATATAGAGTTCAGTGTGAAAAAATATATATTATACATTATTTTATATATATTTAATATTATTATATTTTTATTTTTATTTTATTCTTAGGGAAAACATAATAATGCTTAAAAAATTATTATAAAAACATTATCTTGTGCTCTTCCTGAATATATACTCCTCACTATCTGATGCATGGTTTCATATTCTACATTTAGTGCAGCTTCACAGTACCCCAGTTTCTTTTTAACAATTTTTTAGCCAAGTCCCAAGCATCTATAAGAGACTTCATAAATTTTGAAAGCAATTAATAATCATAACTAATACTTTAAAAAACAGAATATTGTTTTTATGTTTAGATCAATGAATAAAATAAAATAAAATAATTATATAGATAAAATAAAACTTAAAGATATATTTATTAAATATATTTGTAGGAATAAATAAAATAAATAAATTAAGCAGAATTTACCTCAATTATTTCTGATATAATTATGAATATATATTTTGTTATATTGTATATATATTAAATTATATATATCTTGGCAGCTTATCCTTTTAAAAGACTAAGATTTCAGTATTGCAGTTTCTGTCTAAGAAAAAAAATAGTTTTTGCTTTAATTATTATAGATTTCTTGGTCTTGGTGTTTCGTATGTGGAGCATGTGATAAGTGGTTCGAGTGATTAGAGAGAGCCGTAAAACAAATTTGAATGCCAGACCTTGAGCCAAATGCAATCGATAGTTGTGTTTGCGTTCGTCTATTAATGTGGGCTGTTGAGATTCTGAACAAGTCAAATGCAAACAAATGCGCCGATGTCCTTGATGGCAGCACTAATGTGTTCAAAGCAAAAAAGGACCAAAGTTGGCACAAGGATACATAACGAGATGCGTGCACAAGGTTATGTTTTACGATAGACACGGCAAATTTCCAGAGTTCCGTGTAATGTTCGGGCGATGACAGCGACAGCCGGACCGCCAGACAGGCTGAGGCGAAAGGCTGTGCGGAAAGGATGCGCAAAGTTGATGGCAAAGGGACAGAGAGACTCGATGCAAGAAAGGATAACTTTACGAGCTCGCTCGTAAACGCATTTGCATTGATCAATATGAGCAATGCCAATGGGTGATTATTTGCTTTGGTCACAATAAAAGCGACGGGTGGCCAGCACAATGCACATGGTTAGCCTTGCCAGCCTGGCCAGTGCAATTAGCGCAGCGATTAGTGGCTTGAGCGCAAAGGCTACAGAATGCACTAGGCTTCCCGGAAGACGGCGCACGTTTGTGAATATCGTACGTTTTTTAGCCAGCCTCTTTATTGCGTAAAAAACGTTCGGCAACTTGGCTCAGCAGATTACAGAAGTCAACTTTGATTCCACGAACGGCAATTGCATAAGCTGCCTTGCGTCGCCTTTATGAGTTGGAAAAAAGGCTTTGTCTGGTTATTTCGTTGAACTGAAGTTAACTGAACAGCACGGGTTTTGGGCAATATTAAGCCGAATCCTGGAATAGCTGAGTGCAGAAATTCTAGGAAATTCAGTTATATAAGAACGTTTCCCATAAACTCTCAAGTGACAGCCAATCATTAGGAAATCACTGCTAATTCCAAGCAATTCAATGGCCACATAAATCTGGGCTGCTATATAGTCGTAAGTTCAGCTTATCGCAACGAAATGCTTATCAAAATACGTAGATAAGTTGTTGGGCACCGAAGGCTTCTCACAGGGACATGAAACAAGATAAAATATAATACAAATTTGTAAGAAAAATAATTTTCCCAGCCCCACACAAAAAAAAAAATATGCCACAAACTGAGTAACAAGTGCGTGTGAACGGCACAAAGAAGCATTTAGAGGAACAAATATTCTCAGCAGCGCAAAAATGCTGGGCAAGGATCAGCAAGGATCGGGGCACACTAATCGTTTATTATGATCAACGAGCTGAATCAATAAAACGAAACCGAGCCAAACGATACCAAAATGAAGACGAAGCGCCTACTTCAGCGAGAGGCGAACCTGCAGGAACCTGTTCCGAGGGTTGGATGTCCTTTTGTGTGCGTTGGAGTGTTACCGTTTGGCCGTGAGAAAGCGGGCTAGCGGGGTAAGGATAACAGGTACAGGCCACAGGTACCACGCATGATGTGTATGCAAAAGTCACATTTCGTATGGGAATTCGAATTCCATCGCGCCGTTGCCTTGGGAAAGTGTTCACAATTGTGGACTTAACGGAGTGCTGGGAACCTTGGCAGGGGTGCAGCTATGTCGTGGGCGGTGTAAATTAAGATAACAGTATATTGTTGAAGATAAGTCTAGGAATTTGTCAAGCAAATGATAAAAATAAAAAAATAACTTTAATATCTTTTATTGATCTAAGATATGAGCGAAAAAATAGACTAAGAAACTTTTTTAATATATATATATATTTATAAACATTTTTATACGTGCTGAGGTATAGATATGATAAGTGAAAATAGCAATGCTTCGACTATACTATATAGCTGAGATCAATTCAATCTTATGAGGCAAGTGTTGGCAATTGGGTCTGGTCTGGACTAGGCTATGTTTGCGAGATCAACTTGTTCTAATAAAGGCGAATATGTTTGCTTTGCATCTTAATATTTTCACAATAATATTTAATATACTTTATATATATAATTTATATACATTTTAAAGTCATTTATAGGCTCATCTAGACAGTTTCTTCTGCAAGCGAAGCCGAAATCTTCTTAATAACATCACGTAATATATATTTTATCTCAGTCTCTCACCGTATCAATCCAAATGAAGCAAGCTCTCACTCTGTTCAACCCATCACATGTTACGGCCACGCCCATAGCTGCTCGAGAAACTCTTTTCAATGCGCCCAAAGGCGGACATAGCTATAACAATAAAATTTGGAACTTCCTTCCGGCAAGCGGAACTGCAGCAGTCGCTCGTTCGCAGCGTTCAGGCACATCGTGTAGAAATCTAAATTGCAAAATATGGAACATAGGTCACACACACAGAGCTCAAGCAGAGCTGGCTGTGGGAACCCAGGACGAGGAGAAGCAATTTGATTTGGGCCCACCCTCGCACCGATAGCATCGTCAGTGCTGAGAAAATCTTGTTTGTTGTGGCAGAGCCAGAAATAAATATCAAAGATTTCATCGTTCCTTTTCGAAACAGTTCGCTTTGTTAGCAATATTTGTATACAGAAACAGGTTAACAGGTATTTAGGCCGAGGATCAGTCAGGATTAGAGTGGCGAGCGTGTGATGGGCCGCAATAAGTAGACAGCACAGCATCAATGTTCTCAAGTGGGTGGTCGATAAGAGGCCCCGAAGCAAGAAAAACCCATTCGCTGGAGTCTTACTAAACCATAAATTAGTTAAAGAGTCGCTCTAGATCTAGGACAGCCCATTAAGCCAAAGGACCAGGGGCGTGTCAAGCAATGCATTGGTAATTTGATATGTGCGCACTTCTGGAGCGCGTTTCTCATCAGGCTAAGTGCTTGACGACAGGTAGTCCTGGCTCAGGCTCCCTTGAGTTGTTTTCCATTTTCTCAGTGGCGCAACAAATCGCAACGCAAACGCAAGCAAACACAACGGATGATCGATGATCGCTGCATTCTTTGTCCTTGGCCGAGGCGTCCTGTGGCGTTGGCGGCTCAGGCTCTAAGGAGCGTTAATTAGATTTACGCTGCACTCGAGCGGTGCGCATCAAAGCGTTGGTCAAGACTCGCGATTTGCTTGGAATCACACGCACAATCACGCAGCACAATAGATGCACCTGTGAGAAAGGACCGCACACAGTAAACAGGACATGCCAGTGGCCAAGAGCTGCTGGCGTTCCACTCGCTGACCTTTCCGATTCCTATTCCAATTCCCATTCCCACTCCCCTAGGCCATTGTAATTCGCATTTCCTCTTATTAATTTGAAGTGCCCGCACTTCATGCAACTGTTGCGCATCGCTTCCTTCGGTCGATGTGGTCCTGCCTGCCTTCCTTTCGGCTGCCCACAGTGCTGTGCTGCTCTCCTGCACTTCCTGTGGGTCAGCTCGAACTGCTGGCCAAAACATTCTATTGTTCATTAATTGTGCCAATCATTTGCTCACTGCGGGTTTGGCTCTAGAACGGAAGTGAATTCGATGGCATTGACGCTCAGGTGTATCAGCAAACTGAAATGTTTCCCAATGCTTTATTATGTGGTTTTATTTAGCTTAACAAGGGCATTAATTTGACTCTTTTGTCATACGATTGAAGTTAGTTAACTATGAGTATTATAATATTGCAATTGGCTTAAAAGCGAAGTGCGGCAATTGCAAATTGTCAAAGGGAATTGGCAAAAGGCATTAGGGAGAATGTGGTAAAGTACACGCCGTAAAGCTAACAAATTAAGTTTTGTTGACAAGTGCAAATTATTATTCAAATTTTAAACGGGCTTAGAAAGAAAGAAGTTGCTCCCGTAAATACAATTATAAGCTTTTGCGTAATAATTTTTATTATGATGACGCAGGCTGCCAAACAAACTGACGTCTTATTGCTATTGCAGTTGCAGCTTTAAAATTCACTTTCAATACGTCTGATAATTTTGCAAAATTATAGCCTAAAGTGTGTTAACTAAGTGTGCTCTAATTTCGTTTGGCTAAAACTGCTTTTAATGTAGTAAAGCCATGCACTGCTTATTAGCCAAGTTTCAAACCAGCACAGCAGTGTACTGCTTGGTGAGCACACTGCAGTGCAGCAAGCAGAAGCAAGTTTCTGCGCGTTTTGCGCGCGTTTTACAAGCTGTTTCTATCAGGTGTATTTTTTGAGAATTTTTTTTTGTCATATTTATCAGTTTGTATTTACATATATAGAAATTATAGAGCGAATAGCCAGCTCTTAAATCTCTTTCAATACATCAAAACTCTGACTCTTCATTAGAAGCCAACACATGTGCTCAGGCATTCAGTTGGAAGTCGCACAACTGTCGCATCCTTTGGAAGGTTTCTCATTTGCCGTTGCCGACTTTGAATTCATTTTAATTCGTTTTTATTTCTTTTTAATTTTTATTACATTTTCGTATATTAGCTTTGACTTTGCTTTAGTTGTATCCACTTTGAATTATTTGCTGTTTGTTTTCCGCGCTCGCGCATGCAGCCAAAAAAAAAGATCTAGACGAAATATACAAATATACAGCAGCAGCCAAGTTTTTTCGTATTGTTCTTTTGGCTCGGCTTATGTACGGGTCCGGTGTTTGGGTTCCGGGATTCTGGCTCGGACTCGGCCCGCGTTTTGTAGTTATTGTCCAACGTTGACTGTTTACGCCAAATGCGCGCCGCGGAGTAGGAAATTAAAAATGGCGAAATAAAGTTAAATTTTTTATGGCTTGCGCAAATAAGTCACACGGCCCAGCACTCTGTAGTCCACCGGCCACTGGTAGGATCCAGCAGCCACACCACCTCTACGGGCTGCCCAACGCTTGTTAAGCAAGAAAATAATATTAGCATTAAGCGTTTGTCTGCGCGCCTCGTGACAGCCGCGGCGCCATCCGTCGCTCTGTGTCTATTTTTTTCGACTTCTTTTTTATTTATTTTACGAAATGGGCGACAAACTTGCCATCATTTTGTGTTGGCTTACCGTTTTTTTTTCTTTGAGCCAACCCTTACCACCGGCAACTTGTAGTTTTTTATAGCACATTGCGCACATGTGTGGCGCCGCCAGCAGCAGCAGGAAGCACAGAGGAGCGTGGAGCATGGAGCACATCCAATTAAGCAGCGCTTGAAAAGCTCTAAAAAATGAGCTGCTCCAGGAGTGGGGCACGTGGCTGGCTTATGCCAGGGGCATGGGTAATGCCAAGTGGCTCTCTTTAAAGTTTGGCGGCTAAAGCTAAAATGAGTGTCAATTTGAGATGAAGGCAATCAAATAAATTCAGCGCAGTATTTGATGAGAGTTTTAAAATAATAATTTGTAAACAAAGAGAGTTGGGCATATATAATATATAGGTGGAATATAATTAGCTTGTGGGAGGTAAGCGATTGCAGAGCTGATTTCAAAGCTTAGCCAAGGTTTCGACAGGCCCCCAGGACTAGCTTTCTTTTGACTCTGGAATAAGAGTTCAGTTATACTTGAATATATTATTAATTAAACATTTCAATATTATTTCCAATTTCAGTTTATGCTAGTGAAGACCTTAGCTTATAAGAAAATCAAGTAGACACGGTTAGAAACCCAACAACTAAACATAAACTGAAAGCAGCTAAAATATAAGACAAAATATAAAAAATATAAGAAAATTCTTATTTAAATCTTTGTCTTTGTCTTCAAAGTCTCTCTTTAAGACACGCTTATTTGTAGTCACAAATGGCATAGCCCTTTATCATCTGTCTGAGACACAACAGCACGCCATACACTTCGAGCTCCTGCTGACCCTTACCTACCCCAACTGGCACTACCTGTTCGTGTCTGTTCCACATTTCCGAAACTGGTTTGCGCCCAATAACAAAAACAAGACCGAAAACAAAGGCAAAATGCTAAAAAACAAGTTGATACGTTGAGACACACTTGCACTTTCTTTCAATTAGTTGGCCAGTTTGTTTGTTTTTTGGTTTTCGACATGGGTTTTGCTTTCGTTGGCGGCTTTTAATACCCTAATTATCGCATATTTAAGCCGAGCCGCTGGCGTGGGGCGTGGGGCGTGGGTGCTGGCGCTGAGAAGCTTCCAATTATGGTGCGGCTCGCGTGACTGTCAGCTGTCAGCGCCATAGCCGGCGGCAAGTCTCGATGAAAGGCTCCGTTATGTTGGCGGCCAGCCAACAAGAGATTCGGACTTTTGAATTCTTAAGTCGCTGTCGCTGTTGCGTCTCACTCAGTGCTTTGTTGAACGCTGACCAGATCATGTGGCGGCCTCTACAGTGTCTGTGTTGGCTTTTCGTGTGCCATTTAGCTGTGGCTCTGGCAGTGTACGAGCAGTGTAATCATCAGCTGGAGCTGCAGGCGGGCCAGAAAATCTATATCAATTCTCCCTACTATCCTGGCCAATATCCTGCGGGCACTTCCTGTCGCTATGCGGTGCAAGCGCCCAAGGATCAGGTGCTACAATTCAAATGTGATCTGCAGCTGCAAACGGTGGGTTATGGAGGATCGAAGATGTTGTGGGATATGCTGAAGGCGTAACAGTGTTGGTGACATAACGTTAAGGATCACAATTAGGATTAAAGCTTAACGGCAACAAGTTTAGGTGCCTTAAGGCTTACTAAAAATCTATTACGGCTTGAGACGCAGATTTATTTTGTTTCAAATAGTCTAGTGAAGCAGAGAATATGATGTGAAAAATTTTAATTAATTTTCTGTTTAAATCGGTGGCCATAAGGAATGCTGACCAAGCAAGAGCAATACTATTTTAATGTACTATATTTCAGCTGCTGCTTAAGTTATTGATAACTTTTTAATCCTGAAATATTCAATAAGATTTGTCATTTGAGCACAAATTGCTTAATATTCGAAAATAATTCAAAGGTTTACTATTTTTAGATTTTACTAAAAATCGCTCTGCAGAACGTAGCTATTTGACGACTTACTTAATAATGAGATCATACGATTGGACAATTCTCTATTATCTTCTCAGAATTATGTGCTATTTCAAACATGATGGCACGAATATAGTTTTCATATATAACTTAAACCAGTGAAAAGCTAAAATTGATTTCATTTTATTGCAATTTCTTTCTCTATCACTCAGAAAATAGCTCTCAATTTTGATGATCCTTCTCTATCATTCTTATTTGGTCAAATCAACAAATAGCTCTCAATTTCCTTCTATATCTCTCTTATTTGCTTTCTAATACCACAGCACAGTAACTTAATATAAATATATATGTGCCGTATATACTCGTCCATCAGGCATTCTCTCTATATCATTTAGCTACCAATTCGAGTTCCATATTTCCATTCATCTCCATTTTTTACAGGATATCTTATTGTCATAGTTCGTTAATCTGTTAATTGTTGCACAATTGGTTTTTCTCTTTATTTGTATTTTTTGCTGGCGCACAGCTGGTGAAGGACACGCGCTGTCGCGCTGAGGTGTTTCACTTCAATGCCGAGGGCGATGAGCTGTTGACGAGCTCCGAATACTTTTGTGGCGTTGGCAAGTTTGAGCGGCAAAGTTTTCTGAATCGTGCCGTGATTTCCTACATATCGCAGCCAAAGGAGGCGGCTACAGCTGTAGGACCCGCTAGCTTGGTGCCAAAGTTAAGGGATAAGCTGCCAACGCGAATCACAAGCCCCAACAGGACCAGCACCAGCACGAGCACCACGACAACGACAACACAGGCAACCCCTTTGGAGCTGGTTGAGGATGAGAAGGAGGCGGGCGAGCAGCACGAAAATGCTGATGCTGATGCTGATGCCGATGATGATGATGATGATGATGATGGTAACTTTTCGAACGAGGTGCTGCACGTGCTGCAGGATGTGGGCGTTAGCGATGCTTTGGCTTACGTTGCCTCGCTGCTCTACGACGAGTCCAACAATGGTCGTCGAATTGGCAGCACGCCCGCTTCAACTAAGTTGGCCCAGTTGCCAAGGCGCACTGCAAAGACTTCCGCAGAACGTGCCAAAATTCTGTCCATTTATCCGCTGGGCAGCCCGGGCGGTGGCCGCTTCTCGTGCCTCGTCGAAGCCCTAGCGCCTAATTGCAATTGCGGCTGGAGTCTGACACAAAGGATCGCCAGTCCAACAAACGACGAGGCTGCGCTGCACGAGTTTCCCTCTATGGCCGGCGTGCTGACCAAGAAACACGGCAAAGTGTTCTGCGGTGCTGCAATCAGTAAGTGGACACAGCATCACAGGAGCGGAAATCAGTGAACATTTATTAAGCTTCGCCTCTTGTAGTTCATCGTCACTATTTGCTCTCTGCTGCACACTGTTTCCTCAGTCCCGAGACGAGCCACGCCTCCCAGCTGCGCATTGTGGTGGGCGAGCACGATCTGTCGAGCATCTACGAGACGTTTTATACGCGTCGCTACGATCTGGATGCACTCATACCTCACGAGCAGTTCAGCCAAGCAAATGGTCAGCTGCGCAACGACATCGCCCTCTTGCGCACCCGTACGCCCATCCTGTTCAATCGCAGTGTGGGACCTGCCTGCCTGCCCCTGCAGCCAGCCGAGAATGGCAGGAAATTGCCGCTGGTGGGGCAACAGCTGCTGGCTGCCGGCTGGGGCACCACTTCGTATGGCGGGCCACAGACGCATCGCCTGCTGAAGACGACGCTGGATGTGATCAGCGCCGAGCAGTGCCGCAACTCGCTCACCCAGGGATCTGTGCCAGCTCACAGCTTCTGCACCTACACCCCAGGCAGGGACACGTGCCAATATGACTCCGGCGGAGCGCTGTACGAGCGCAGCAATGGTCGCCTTATGGCTGTCGGCATAGTCAGCTACGGCTACGCCTGCGCCACTCAACAGCCATCGGTAAATACGCGCGTTGCCTCCTTTATCAAGTGGATCAGAACCAAGACGCCCGAAGTGGCTTATTGCTTAAAGCAAACATAAATGAGTTTAAGTAGAATAAACCATGTAAAAGTAAAATTTGTTATTGCCGAAATCTATTCTTAATGATTTGTTATAATGAGTATTACGAGCTGATTGTAAATAGAATCAAACTTGAAAGAGTTTTTCTTATATCAGATAAGCATAAGGTTGCTTTGTGCTTCCGTCCATCAATCAGTTCATTTAGTTATCAAATCAGAAGGGCAGTAAGTCAGCCAATCAGGCAATCGGCTTGCCGGCCAGTAATCCGTGTGAAAGTCGATCAGTTAGCTAGCTAAGTAGTTGGTCAGTCAGTAACTGTTATCCAGTCAGGCCAACACAGTTAATCAATCAGTTAAGTTAGCAAGTTCATCGCTTAGTCAGACATTTAGTCAGTTAGCCAATCTATCAGTTAAACGGTCAGTAAGGTTGAAGTAGTGACTGAATGAAACTCTTCAGTCAGCCAGAGTATCAAACAATCTATCGGTACATCAATCAATCAGTTAAGGATTCAATTGATCAGTCCAGCACTCAGCCAGTTAGAGACAGTCAGTAAAATTATCAATCAATCAATCGGTACATCACTCAATTAGTTAACCAGTAAATGAGCCATTCAGTGCGTGTCTGATAGTTCGTCAAACAGTTAGAAACAGTGAATCAATCAGTCCATCATCCAGTCACTCAGTCAGCCAGAGTATCAATCAGTCGATCGTTACATCAGTCAATCAGTTATCCTGTCAATCAGCTAGCAAGTGACAGTTAGTCAAACAGTCACAATTAGTCCATCAATCAGTCATAGAGTTATTTCCTCAAGAATACCCAAGATCTCCCAACAGTTCCCATATATACATAATGTGATACATCATCAAATTATCTCAGTCCATCGTCTTTAAACGAAGTGTTGATTGCCTCAATATCGAACTAGATGATTATCGTACCTGCTTACGAAGCTTTCAAATGATATCGTCCTGGCTTTCAATCAACTCCTGCTGCTTGCCGTCAAGTGGGTGTCAAGTTTGGCGCTATGCTTGAGCGGTCTGCCAACAGGCGCATCAGCCAATTGAGTCATCAATCATGAATGAGAATCTTAACGCCTCGCTGGCGCTCTATGCCCCGACGCAGATTGCAATTAAGCGCAAATGTCAACTAATTAACCTGAATGGCTGCTGGCAATAGCAGTTCGTGCAGCAGATACAACGCCCTCACCTCGTCCCCTCGCATCGCCGTTCGTGCCCTCTTCTGATGTTCTGTCAATAAAAATTGCAGCATTTTTGCAATGTTGTTGCTTTCTACTGATTTGTTTGGCTTTCGTTTTTGCTCTTTCCTTTTCTGCTTTGCTGCTTGCTGCGTTGCCATGTGATGTCGTCTTCCTTTCAAATAAATAATTAAACGTTTGCCATAACATATGAAGCATGCTTTTAGGCTTAAAGGCAATACAAATCATCTGCCAGTCACTGTCTATGCGGTTGCTGCCATTTTTTCTATTGCCCCTCAGCGAACGATTATATTTTTATTTGCACTTTTATTGCATACTCTAACGTGGAGTATAATGAAACTGGCATGAAATGTTTTTGTCTGTTTAAGTAAACATCAAATTTTTTTTGTTATTATTATTGAGTGTAAAACCTGTACAATCAAATTTAGTATCTTAAAAACACATGCATATATATGGAATTAGTGCCAAACCTCAGTCACATTATGAGGAATTAAACATTAAATTGAAAATAAATTAATTAATGTTGTTTCACTTACATTTATCAGCTATGACTGTTATTTCTACTCTCTTTTAACTTTACTGAAATAAAAGCACAATCATTAAACTTAGGGATTTCTTATTCCATTTTATTTAATGTTATTACATTTGATTTAATTTTATTTAATTTTTTCTATTTTATTTATATTTATTTATATTTATTTATTTTTATTTTTATTTTATTTTATTCCATTATAGAGCCTTTCAAGCTATTTATATTTTGCTGCAGCTCCGCTTGTCTTAGAAGAGTAAACTTAGTGTCTGTGGTAAGCTGTGCAGATCTTCTGGATGCTTGCTTCTTAGCTGTTTATCCATTATGCTTCTCCTTGAGCCTCGTCTGGCTAAACGGTTTGGCTGACTTTTAGCTGTCTATGCAGCTTGTGGCTTAAAGATCAGTTTCGATATCTATGCTAAGCATATTTTACCAGCTGAAGTTGCTGTGGATGGTACATTACAAATGTTGGTACATGTTGGTACATGTAATGTGGTACATTTGTGGCTTAAAGATCAATTTCGATATCTATGCTAAACATATTCTACCAGTTGAAGTTGCTGTGGATGGTACATTACAAATGTTGGTACATGTAAAATGGTACATTTTGAAAATTCTACTCACATTTGTTGGGCGTCTCTCATGTACCATTTCATTGCTCGAATACTTTGTCTTTTCACTAAAAATCCTTAAAATTGAGTTAAATGTTTTCCGCAAGTGTATTCAAGGTGCGGCTGGCCACGTTTACAGGCATTTTTTCATCTTGTTGCTGTTTTTTTCGTATGTTTATTTCTTTTCGCATGTTGGTCTAACTGCAATGCACTTTTCAAAACCCAGTCGCATATAGGAGCAGGCTCTCAGACTCCCTGTCTGACTAAGCTGTCCGTTTTTGAGGCTTTGCCTGCATTTGGGTGCTGTTGCAGTGAAAGAGTATAGGTCGCTCTTCTGCCTCTATGTGTGTGTGTGTGGATGTGGCACATGTCTGTGCCTTGTGAGGCTCGTCTGTTCGGTGCTGTTGTTCAATTTACGTAAAACGCGGCGACGTCAACTGCAGTCGGCGGCATCAAGTGCTGCGCATTGCCTGCACTGCCCGATGGGCGTGGCACTAGGCATAGAAATCGCTGGCATAGACTGGGGCACTAATTGAAAAGCAGCATCCACTAACAGAAACAACAGCAACGGGTTGAGCTTGCTCTGGGGAAATGCAGTGTTTTAACTACACTTTCAACTACAGTGAACACTGCTTAACATTGCTTCAATCGAATTTATTAATAGCTTACAAGGGAATCTTAGGTAAATGAATGCATGCAAATGAGTCTAGAAACCTCACTTCTGTCATTTTATTGTATAAAATCTCTTTTATGTGCTACTCTCTCAGTCGAAACGTTTTCAAATTTCCTTTGCATATTTTTGCGCTGCATTTGATTACAAAATGGCGTCGATGATGGGCGGCGCCCCGTCGGCCGTTGCTGTCGTAATACGCGCCTAAGCATTGGCGTTTAGTTCTCGTTTTGCTGCCTCGCCAGGCCACGCCACGCCAAAAAGTATGCAATGCGAAACGCAGCGGCAAGTGCGGCAAGCGCTTGGACTTTGACTATTCATTAGCGTGTGTGCCAAACTCTAACAAGCTCAAAAAGCAATTTGCAGGAGGCAGCTAAAAATTGGCAAAAATATCGACATGTCGGCTCATGGAATTGACGTTTTAGCGCGGGGCGGGGGGCGGTGGGCTGGGGCTGGGACTGGGACTGTTACTGGCTGGGTGGCACCGTTACATAAAACCACGCGTCGCACAAAAGCCGCCAAATCGTTGTACACAAAACACCGAAATACAAAATGGCCGCCATATCAATATAAAAGAGCAAATGACGGCACTTCCACAAATCGCATTCGCCCCAAAGTCGCCAATGCTTATGCAAATGACACAATTAAATATTCATTTAAGCACAAATATTGCTTTGGCACATCTCGTTACAAATCGTCCTTTACCACACTTTGGCGAACTGGCGGCGTTTTGCGCATTTGGAATGCATTTGTTGCACATTTTTTGCGCTGGCAAATATTTTGGATTTTTCGCTTTTATGTTTTTTTATCGGCCACAATGTGTGGTCAGAAATTAGGTTCGCTTTGTTGTCCACGTAGTAGGCCAATTAAATCCGTTCACATCAATAAAAACATTGCGAAATGCCTGTTTGGCCTTTTAGTTTCATATTTTAGCTACGCTGATAAACAAAGACAAATTAACACGTGACCAAACGACTTTATGGTTCGCTTTTGGTATTGGCTTAGCTTCAGTAATCAACTAAGACATTTGAATTACATTTACGTCTATATAAGACAGAAGACTTTGTATTTGTTTCTATCTGAAAGCCTATATATAGAAAAAATCGAGATAGTTTGCTCAGTAGTTAGCTTGTATATTATATAATTTAATTCCATATTTTGTGTGGTATTTATTTTTAGGAAAATTGCAATATATTTTTTCATAAAAAATTAATTAGGTTCTGTTGACATTTTCCCCTAGCTAGACACAATTAATTTTCATATATAAATACAAAATAATATATAATGGAATGAGCATATGGAGCTCTATGACTGGAGCTGTTATATAATGAATCTAGCGATTGAGAGTATCAGCTACGTGGATAGACTGACCAGCTCACATCTAAGCCTGGCTACCAATAGCAGGCAAAAGCGAATCTGATATACTTGTAATATAGTAGAATAAAATATAATATAGTAGGATAAGGCCCACAAACATTAAACCGCAACAAATTGAACTGATGAAAAAATGTATTCGTTGGAAAATTGCCATATAATCCATAATGATCAATTAATTCTTATAAATATGGAAAAAAAAGATTAATAGAAACACAACAAATTTTTATAAATATATTTATAAGCATTATAACACTTATCCAAACTTAAATAATTCGTAATAAAGAAATACTCGTTATTGCGCGAAGCTTTCCACATGAAAACGGAGTCGCGCCCATCACTGATGATCATCTAATGTGTATTGAAGTTGAATTGAAGTTGATGTTCGTTTGCCTGAAGCACCGTCTGTCGGCTCTTATCAAAGTGTGCGCCAGACAAAAGAACATAAACAAATTGCATTTTCGCTACACTGAGAACTTTCCAAAAATCAACTTTTTTCGAAACTCTGCCCAGTGATATTTCGCAAGCTTTGACCTGAATTCACCTTTCATCGAATGTCTGCGGTTCAGCAATTCTTTGGATCGTTTTCGTTGTTTCCAGTCATCTACAGTTTGCTTGCTGTTTGCCTTGCGCTGCATCCAGTTTTTGACTATTGTATTACTGTGCATCTCGCGAATAGAATCGATTGTAGTGCTCACGTTAGTATCTAGCAGGTTTGCGTTTTGTCGGTAGGAGCAAAGCGAAGAGGTTGCTTTTCGCATCATATTGAAGCAGTCGCGACGAATTAAGGACATTTTCAATGTGGCCACAATAAATCGGAATTTTGAATTTTGTTAATCTCAAAAACTCCGAATATTGAATTCGTTTATATAACTGGCTATACTTCTTAAGTACTTGTCATGACATACTACAATCCGACTGTAAGTTCATATATATGTTTATGTTTATATTTATATATATATATATATAGATATATATTTATGCGTTTTATACGTGAGCTTTAATATGTATATATATATATATATATATCGGCGCTTCTATGGCTTCAATTCATTATGTAAGAAATCCAAATTTAGCTCAAAAGGAAATTATTTTTTTTTGGTTTTTCGAATTTCTTTATTCAAAACTACCAAAAATACTCTTTGAAGGAAATACTGTTTTAAAATTTAAAATTTTAAAATTTGATAAATGTTATTCGGGCATTGATCCGTTAAATAATTAAACATGGTATGGGCTGGGTTTGCTATCTTACTTCATGTTCTCAATTTCAGTGCTATACAAAGTATTGCGATCAGATCAATAGTTGTCATGACTAATTATATGTTAGATACGTACTTTTCACCCTTTTGATTGCATTTATTTATCGTGTTATATATCATGTGTCCCATAGATCATGCGTCTGCGAAAGTCTGCCCATCGATATCTGGCATTCCAGTGTGATATGTAGACGTTGTCCTTTTTAATTTTCTGATGAAAGTTTTTGAAATTGATCGCATAAGTCGAAGGTGCGTGATGATACTCTGGATTTGGCTCGCGGCGCTGCGAAATAGCGTTGCTCTTTTTGCCATTTTGCGAATTTGATGCAAATTGCTGATGCGACTCGCGCTTGCGTTGGAGCAACGTTTTTTGAAATAGAGACAGAGTTCGACTTGAAGGCATTTTGATAAAATTGTTAAATTTAACACTCGATTTGGTTGTGCATTAAGATTAAATGTTTAACGCGTGATTTGGACGCGATTCAAAACTGAGAAACTCTCTTATCTGTATCTAAGTAGAAAATTAGTAAGTTTACATAATAGCTCGACACATAAAACTGAGGCAACATTGTTTTGACTGTAGAAGCAGCGACATGTTAACTATGTTGAAACAAATAAATGGGATTCTAGGACTACTAGCGCAAAATCTAGAAGTTGTTCCAGTCACATTTATAGATTTTTTATTGGTCAGTCCGTCGCGGCTTTTCTTTCTCCTTGGACTGCCTGCCATCTTAGAAACAGTAGTTAGTCTGCATTAACTTTGAAGATGGAGACCTTCAATGTGCTATAGCTAAGCACAGTCTTCTTTCTTGCAACGAAGTCAGACTCTTGATGTTGATGTTCTTATCATTATTATCGAACAGTGAAATAATCATTCTTTAAAAATGTATATTTTTATTTTTTTGCAGCCCAAAGATCACGGTATACCGCGTATAGTTCACCTCCTTAACTCTACTTTAGTTTAATATATGCAATTAGTCTGAGCTCTGGCCTATCTCAACTGCAAGTTTTATAATTTAGACCGTTCTTAAGGTATTTCCGTGCTTGGCCATTGTCTTTTATTATTATTTGTGAAGAGCTCTTGCCCCGCTTTTGTGCTACTTAACACGCAAGTTTGCTCTTCAGCAACTAGCGACATACTTTGTCATATTTTCACGTACTTTTTTGTGTGCCTAGAAGAGCGAGAGATAGGCAAGAGGCAAAAAGCAACAGCAGAAAGTGGCTAAAGAAAGGACCGAATACAAATAAGAGTGCACTCAAGTAATACGCTTCATAATTTTTATTGTCAAGCCTTTTGGGGTTTGAGCTCTTGGCGTCGTTGTTGGCCCACTCGACAACAAAAGCCGCCGAGCGCTTGGCATAAAAGAAAAACAATAAAGCAGAGAGAAAGGCGCAAAATGAAGTGGCGGGGTCGGCGGCAGTGCAGATTGCAACAAAGCAGAACAACATTTTTTCAAAGCAGCATAAATTTTATAATATACAAAAAATCAATGGGGCAAAAACAAAAAAAAAAATGAAAAAGTACGCCAAAGGATTACAGGCAGGACATGGCTGCATCGTGGTCCGAGGCCTGACGGCCGCGAGGGTCGAGCGTTCAGGACACTTCTTATGCAAAGCACTGTGGCCCACTAGCGCAGCACATCAGCAGCAGCAGCCATCCCGTTATACGACGTGCTGCACCCTTTTTGGCCAAGTCATGCAATTAACTTGCCCGGCAAATTCTCTGATTTCATTTTCGTGTTCATTGTTTTTGTTAAGTTGTTGCCATTTCTAGTGCTTTTTGCGAGTTAATTTTAATGCACACATATAAATGAATTTATATATGTATATGAAAAATCTGCAATTCATTGTACTCTCCACTTGTTGGCGCAATTAGTCGCGACTGCACTTTGACGTTGTCTTTGATGTTGTTCGCGTTAAATTGGGCTAAGTACTAGAAGCGGCATACTTGACCGAAGAGCCCATAATTGTTTAATTATGTGCTGGGAGTCGGAATGCAAATAAAAGAAAAGACTTTAAATTGTTTCATAACGATGAAAATGTCAAAAACGTATCTATTTATTAAATATACTTGGTCTTCGCACAATTAAAAATTGCTGTTTACGTAACTTTCTCGGATATCTTTCATTTTGGTATCCTTTTTTTCATTTGAAACTCGAATGAACGCAGCTCCATATAATTTCTTTGTTACATGAAAGCACATCAGAGATAGCCTATTTTATACCAAAGTAATCCATATCTGCAATTGAAATTTTAAACGTATGTTAATAGAACTATTTAATACGTGCTCAAAGATATCTATATAGAACATTTGGGCAGTAGACTAGCTAAAAATACACAAGAAAAATTGTTTTTTTTTTTGGCAAGAAATGCCAATAAATTTGCTTTATTCTTCTCTGGGGTCAAGATTGATATTAGCATAGGAAACATAAATTTTTAGTTTCTTCGAGAAACTTGTTGAATTTTCGAAAATTGAAGGATAAAATGTCAACCGAAATTGTGTTAAAACCGAAAGTGGTGTGCAAGAGCGTGTGCTTTTGGGTACCATGAGATGAAATGCCTAATAGCCTATACCTCCATAAATCATGCGATGGCGAAACTCAGCCCAGGTATTTCTGTGAGTGTGATATGTAGAATACGGTGCAATAACTTTCTTTGAAAGTGTCCTGCGGAAACCTGGTCGACGATTGGTCACTCGCTTTAGCAATTCCGCCTCCGCTTCGAGCTGTCGCGCTTTATCGTCTTCCTTCTTGTCTATTTCAAAGAGCACCTTTCCTACAGTGCCCACGTCTTCGTTTTCATCTTTCTGTGCAGCTTTCTCAGTTGACTCAACTTGACCTTGAGTTGAATCCTCCAGCAACTGGGCATTTGACTTATCCTCTTTATTTCGTTTCGCACATACATGCCTTATCGCCAAAAGGTTGCGTTCTGGAGTTGTGCTCATTTCGTTAGTGTAATTCATATTCGCATTATTGGTGCCAATTTTAAAGTTGCCCAATTTACGGTTCTGTAGCAGTAGTTTAACAGCCGCATAACTTTCCTCGCGTACTGGCCACGATCGGTTGTGGCACATATGGATACCCATGCCCAACGCATCATGACTTTTTTCCAATAAAGTTCGGCCACTAAAATGGCGCTGATAGACCTTCACTGTTTTAGTGACACGTTGCACAGCCGAAACGCTCTTGGATGGCATTCTCGAAATTGTTTCACTGAAAGTTTTGACGATACAAATTCATAAATAATTGTCTATTGCCAACTTCTGGAAAAATCTCAAAACAACAATTTATTTTTCGAAAAATTTAAATTTTGTTAAACTATTAACGGCGAGAAGTGAGGCATTGAACTGTACAACTGAATACTCATTATATTTCTTTTCAGGGACATTCAATGCAGCGACTGCTTAGAATTCAGATCTGAATGTAAATCAACAAATCTCCATACGGAAGTAAACAACTGTAAACAATGAGACTTTACATATAATAAAAGCACAAATACATAACGGCTTCTGCTCTCTATTGTTCTATTTAAAAATGGTGATGGTCAAAATTGCATAATTGAGGTATTTGTTGCTGCAGAATGTGCCGTGTTAGCATTAATGTCATAAAATGTGGTATTCAAATAAGTTCACTTTACTGGTATTAAAACTTAGTTTAAGAGCGGGGATCACAATGTTAGGAATTATAGTTAAATATTGCATTTGTGTATCAAAGACGCTATTCTATCAAATAGCTGGCTTGAGTCAAATCTTTCATATTGAAGCAGTTCTCAGGGTATTACAACTTTGCTTTATCGAAGCTGAGCGTCAGTCCTTGTTATTTATTTATTTATTTGTGTATTTATTGCCAGCAGAATTCAATTAAAAACCTACTTGAGTTGCGTTCCAAACAAATTACAAATACATACACGACAATGCCAAAATATTGCCCAAAAAAACAATTTTCCTCGTCACATGAACAATTTATTAATTCTGCAGCAGGCAACAGACACAGCAGGCAAAGCGTTTAGGGCCTGAGTTCTTTTTGGCTTGCAGCCTTCAAGGCCTATGCAAAATTTAACGCAATTTTGAGATAACATAAAGCCTGCAACAACAACGTCGCCAAGAAATTGAGTTAGCACACAATTACAACAACAATTATGAGTTGCATTTTTACAATAAATGCGAATACAACAAGCAACTAAATAACTTGTCGAATAATGTATGCACTTCAAAGCACAAAGCTTGGATATTGAAAATATGTGTAAATAATGATTTAAGAAATTTTAAAAGAATATTCAGTAAATGTTTATGAGGATTAGGTTATATAAGCATTTAATAAGTAATATAAGTATATATAAGTAAGTTATATTTATTCATTTAATATATATTTATGAAAACAAAGTTTTATCTAAATAAGAATATAATTTTTTGCAAACATTTTGGAATTTCTAAAGCATTTTTTTTTCAAAAAAATATAAAAAAATTATATAGAAAATATTCAACATTAACGGAGAACGTAAAGCGCAGTCTTTTCCTGTCTTCCTGCCTTAGCTAACAAAAGCCCGTTATTATACTAAATTAACTATTATATTAAGTGTATAAGAATTGAATGCTTCTAAGCGCAGACAGGATTTAACTTAACATCTATAAGATAGTCAACAAGGAAAAGGTCTGTTATTTTTGCAATTATTATTTTATGATATCATCAATTCTTCAAATAACTAAAACTCCATTACTTAAAAGTATTTTAATCAAAAAATAAGAACATTTACAAAACAATTAATGAAAGCATCTAAAAGTTCAACGGACTCTTCAAGGGTTAGTGTATAAAATGTCAGTAAATTTGATTGTAGTTGGTAAGAACTATGCACAGTGCTGTAGGCTGCAATGCTGGAAGAATGGGGACTGCAAGTTTGTGCGTTGTTTAAATGTAGGCAAAACATGTCACAGCTTTTTAATTTAAATGCAAATTAAGGCTTTTGTCAACACTCGAAGAAGCATCAGGCTGTATAGCAACGGCAGCTAAAGAAACTGCTGAAGCATCAAATGGCTTCAAGGCCAATACCCAGAGAGCTGTCTAGCAATTGTCGAGCTGCTAACAACTGCCAGCATATCACATTGCAGTCAATAAACACCATCCGTCCTACCGAGCGCACACCGCGCCGCCCACGTACCGCCACAGCCAGTCGAGATGGGCCGAGATGCGAGTGTTTACTCCGATGCCATACCGCTGGCCACAGGCGCGCCCATAGCTGATGATGCCGAGTAGAAACATGCGGGATCGTTGACGTATGATAACCGGACCGCCCGAATCGTACTGACACGAATCTTGGCCCAATCCCAAATAGTCGTAGGTGCACACCTGATTGGGTGCTATGGTCGCATTATACCGTACGCTGCACTCGGCATTTACAATTGTCATCAAGCTGGCCTTTTGCAGCGTATTTGATTTGGACAAGCCAAAGCCCAAAGTGCCCCAGCCAGCAATATCAACAATTTCGTAGGTTTCCGCGCTAAAAAGAGTTAAGACAGTTAAATGAACATTTAAAATGAGATTTTAATTGTGCCGCTTCTTGGTAACAATATATATATTCTGTGCTGAACTACCGTTGTTATGATAATAATAATATTGTTTTCTTTGTACTTATTAGGCTTAAAGTAAAGATAAATTATTTTAAGACCCTTTAAGGCTTATAAATTTATAGTTAAGTCTTCAATAAATTCTTGTGTGCTACTTAGCTTGAAGGCTAATAAGATAAGCCAAACTAAATGAATAATAAAAAAACAGATTTGTTTTCGTTTTCACATTTGAATAAAATTTGACTTTGTTAAAAGAAGTGACTAAATTGAAACCAGGAATCTTTAAGAAATAGGCTTTATTATGTTAATAATTCGAAGTGGTTTTATCACTAACTTAAGATAATCAGACTGCTTGTTATAGTATAATAGAAGAGTATATCGCAGGGTATAGACTGGCATATCGTATGGTACATTGTAAGCTATTTTTAAAAGTATATCGTAAGGTTTATCGTAAGGCATGTCGTAAGGTATTTAGTAACGAAAAAAGGTAAGGTCTAACATAGGTATATCATTAGATATAAATTAAGGTCTATCATAAGGTATTTGATAAGATATATCGTAAGGTCTATCGTAAGATATATAGTAAGTTATATCGTAAGGTATATCGTAAGATATATTGTAATGTTTATCGTAAGATATATCGTAAGTTATATCGTAAGGATTATCGTAAGATATATCGTAAGTTATATCGTAAGATATATCGTAAGTTATATCGTAAGATATATCGTAAGTTATATCGTAAGGTTTATCGTAAGTTGTATCACGTGGTATATCGTAAGGTATATCGTAAGGTATATTGTAAGGTATATCGTAATATATATTGCAAGGTTTATCGTAAGCTGTATCACGTGGTATATCGAAAGGTATATCGTAAGGTGTATCGTTGGAAAATTGACTTTAAAATGTACTTGTTTAACTCACTAAGTGTTCTGAAACACAATCAAGTACTCACAGCTGTGTTTGTCCAAAGGGCAGACAAATGGGCGCCACGCCGCGTGAAAATTCAATGGCTGCAACGGTCCGGAGCAAAGCGATGTCATTGGAATCTCCAATGTTGTTGTAGGCTGGATGAGCTATAATGTTTTGTATGGCATACTGAAGGGCGAATATTGATTCGCTGGCTGTGTAGCAAACGCATAGGATTTATAGCAGTTCTGGTGTCTCAACGGAAGCACTTACCACTGGTGAGATCGTGATCACCGACTAGGGCTAAAATACGATTGGGCGATCGCTGGGTGGTGCAATGCGCTGCGGTAACTATGAAGCGATCGCTAACAATGCTGCCGCCACAGAATATGGGCTGATTGGAGCTAACGTCACGAAGACCCACTGTTGAGGGGAACTCGTGTTTGGTTGCCTCAACGCCGTTCGTGATGCGCGTCGGCTGTGACCAGCCGCAGTCGCAAGCTACTCGACGTGCCACCGCTTGGCAGCTTAGCCTGGCTCGTTGCTGTGTGGAGGCGCTGTTCGACTGGTAGGCTAAGGCCAGGCTTTGGTAGTTGGAGGTGCGACTCAGTTGACCCATGCGACAATATCGCTCCGCATCCCGAAATTGAATATCTCCGTCACGCGAGATGAACAGAATTTTGGACTGACAGATGTCGGGATACTGAAATCAAACCAGTGTAAAAAGCTCGAGTCCCAGCAAGTATTCCTTGAAAAATCTTACCACTTCGAAGCGACAATTCACTTGGATGACGTGATTGGGCGGTGCTTTTAGCAGATAACGACAATTGCTACCCGCTGGCAGAGCACTTGGAAAATTGGAGCTAGTTATATTGATGGGCTGGTTGGTCTGCAGATTGTACTGCCAGCTGCATTGCTGTGCGTCTGCCAAGGCGAGTAGCAGCAGTAGAAACCAACTGGCAGATTGCAACTTCAACATTCCGACAGAATATGAACTCAAGTATCATAAATGCAGACTGCACTGGCTCTTATATCTGATTTGGAAAGGCATAATGCAAATATATATGAATATGAGTATATATAAAAGCATATAAATATATTTCGTACATACTCGTCGAGCTGACGAAAGTAGATCAACAAGTCAATGTCACATAAGCTAGTCGACTGTTGACTCTGTGGGCTGAAGGTTTTTCAGTTACTGCAAATAAGAAATTGTATATTACCTCGACCCAGGCAAAAAGCTGTGAATGATGTAAAATATTCCAGTCAATTAATAAACGATCTTTGAATATATGTATATATGTATATATATGTATAGCTGAATAGCTGCAATAGCTTATTTAATTTTTAGCCACTATTTGATAAGCTCTTTAATTAGATCGATAAGCCTAAAATAATTTTCGACTAGTTTTAAGATTTTTTTAATTTTTTTTCAAAATTAACTTTTAATCTATAAGAAATTATATTCTTATTTTTTAACACCATTTACCATTTGACAATCTTGCTATGAAAATTATTATAAGTTCTTATGAATTAAAAGTGATTTTCTGATTGCTCGAATCAATCTGCATTTATAAGATTTCTTGTGACAGATTTATAAAAAAATAATCTAAAAAAAAAATCTTAATTTCTAAATATATTACTTCTTTTCCTTCCTTAATTATAAACACATTTGACATTATTATATATATATTTATTTTTTAATACATTTTAAAAATTGTTTGTTAGCTTAGTTTCAATTCAGATTTTAGAGTAGTAGACACAATTTTACTAATCAGTTGTTACATGCTGACTGCACAATTGGAATATCCAATATTTTGACGTATCCAGCTGACATATGATGTGACGCGAGTATTGACGCCCATCGCATAGGAGGTGGCGGCGCAGGTTTTGCCAAAACTGATGATGCCCACAAGGAATTGCCTGGAGAGTCGTCTGATGACTGGGCCGCCGGAATCGTACTGGCAGGAATCGCGCTTTTGTCCCAAGTAGTCGTAGGTGCATATTTGGCCAGAGTTGATTACTGCATAGTCATTGTAGTCCGTCTGGCAATCCGCATTTCTGGCCACCATCAAATTGACCTTCTGAAGCAGGCTGGCGGTGGGGCCGGCAAAATAGGTTGTGCCCCAGCCAATCACGTCGACGCCCTCATAGTCAAAGCTACTAGAACTGCACGGCAATTGGAATGGAATGAAGATTGCTTGAGTCATATGAATCGATTCTTTACTCACGTGCCCACAGGTGGCAAACAAATGGGACCCACGCCACGTGTCCACTTAATGTTCGACGCGGTGGTCAGCACAGCGATATCATTCACCACATTCGGCTCGTTTTGGTATTGACTATGCCGCAGCATCTGTTGTAAGGCATATTGAGCGTAATAAATAGAGCTGCTAGCTGTGGAGTATAGTTAATATTAGAATTTAGATATATATATTAGAAAGCGTTTCATATAACTTACGATTTTGTAGGTTGTTGGTGCCAACAATAGCTACGATGTTGGTGATCTGGCTGATCTGCAGAGTGCAGTGGGCAGCAGTTATAATGTGTCGATGGGAGACTGCGTGGAAAAATATAAAGAATATTATAATAAGGAGTTCAAGCAGGAGCTTAAGCATGTGGCTTTTAAGCTGGTAGACCATAAAATAGATTTGTTGATCAATCTTTAGAACTGAAAAGCAACTAAGTCTATCAGAAGACACTTCATTTCCCATGAATTTAGTAATAAAGGCCTTTGCCAATTCATTGTTCCCTTTCAGAATCTGTGCTCTAACTGTGTATCTATCTGCTAACAATAAATGTCGATTCTACGCAATTGTGGCTTAGTTTTTCTGGCTGCAGTCAAAGACAACCATTAACTTTATGGGCCCAATAAAACTAGAGTGATTGAGCTCGGCCTTTAACGACTTTCGACCTACCAATAGTGCCGCCACAGAAGGTGGGCAAGTTGTTGGTGATATCCTTGAGTGCTGCCATGCTAGGATATTCGTTTGCTGCGGCATTTTGGCCGTTCGAGATGCGCGCAGTTGCCGACCAGCCACAGTTGCAGCCCTGTGGCTGAACATTCAGCTGGCATCTAAATCTGCCCGAGCTGCTGCTCGTCGAGATGTAGGCGAAGGTCAGTTCTGTGAAGAGCGATTCCCGGTTGAAGGTGCCGCTGCCGCAGAAGTTCTCAGCGCCACGCATCAACAAATCGCCCTCGCTGTCCAGCCAGAAGTTATCCGTGGTGCATTGGCCATTGTTCTGGAAATGTGATTGGCAATCAGAATGCAGACAAAGTGGGCCTCGGTAAACCGCTTACCGATGGCAAATTAATGGTGCACTGTATTGTGATAGAGTGGTCTAGTGGGGCCGTGAATTTGTAGCGGCACGAAGTGCCAGCTGGATAGTTACTGGGGTAGTAGGGCGACTCGACGTAGGTGGCGCCCGCCTGCAGCGTATAGGTGTTATCGCAGCCTTCGAAGTAGCCCCAAACGGCGGGCAGGGCCAGCAGGCAGCTGACAAAGATAAGACAACGGCTCTGCATTGTGGCAAGACCTTTCGACTTCGCAGCCAGCACTCAACTGGGCGAAAATCAAGTGCCGCCCCCAACTAATACGAGCGGCTCAAAGGCAAGTAGGGGCAAAGCCAAAGCCAAATCCACTAGCATTTTGCTTTATTGTACTACTGTTAACTCTGCTGACAGCAGTTGATTAAACAGAATTATGAACATATTGCTTATACGCCGCGTGTTACAGTTTGCTTTGTATATCATTTCCATTTCAATGATTGCGCGACTTGCACTTGTGCAAATATAACGGAAATGCTGCCTTACCTCGACCTCCAATTGCAGTCGATTTTGAACTTGGCAGTTAACTGTCGCTTACAGCTAATAATTTTATGACTTCAGGCGTCATGTTATTCGCCCCCGACTTAAATGAGCGACAGCTGATAAGAGCGCAGCAATTTACATAGCCTAACAATAACCACTCGCGAGGGTTGTTCAGAAACAACATAATACATCAAGGTAGGTCTTGATCGTTTCATTTGAAAATTATATTGAGTAATGCAAATAATTCATTCATTAATTTAAAATGTATTTAAATGTGACTCTCATCATGCAAAAATTCGTTTGAGCAAATGGCAGTAAAAGATTCAAAAAATAAAATACCTAAAAAATTGTAAAAGTGAATAAATAATAATAAAATATAATATACATAATTAATCAGAACTTTAATTAAATTTTGAAATTCAATTCAATCAAATGCAAACTGATTGATTGAATGGCCCTTAAAGTGGCTTTTCGTTGGGCAAAGCTTAAATAACTATTGAGGCTTCTGTATGAGCGACTACAGCCAAATGCGATTATGATACGCTTCGTGACAAAAACAAATAGGCAATTTAAATAACAAGTTCTAATTAAAAGGTAAATAATAAAAAATGACAAACAGACAGAGAGAATGAGAGTGAGAAGGAGCGAGAGATAAACGTCGGCGTACAGGCGCGTTGTTTGAACAGATTTTAATTGATAACAATGCGAGGCTTAATTATCTTCTTATCAGGTTATTTAAAAAGAAAGCTAAGCAAATTACTTAATAAAAAATACTGCTAGGCATCCGAGACAGAGTTCGCTTTGTGAAAACAAAAGTGTAAACAAATTCTGAGCCAACGAACTTTTTTATTCGATTCTTTTATTTTGGGGAAAATTCTTTTCTATTTTTAGATTATGATAATAATCTTTATTAAGTTGATATACTTATTTCAGCTTTGGCTTTTATTTAATTTAAGTTTGATATTGCAAAACAAGTTTTTTGTTTATATTTAATTAACTTTTTACGCATGTAAGTTTCCAGCACAATATTTGTTCAAAAGACAGAAAGAGGCGGAGTACGCAAAGGGAGTATCCGACTAGCAGGTACTCTGAACTGAGCTGAGATGTTTCTTAAAATTTGAGTCAATTTCTTTCTATATAACACTTTGTCAGCTTAGATATAATTTCACTAGTGATCAATAAAAATAACAATCAAAATTTTAAGCAAGGCAAACGTTACTCATCTAATTTTAGGGCTGTTAGAACCGTTAGGGCTGCAGATTAACTTGAGCTTAGCTTGTAAAATTAAGTTGAATAATTGATTAAATACAACACAGAAATTGTTTCTCCTATTAGTAAGAAAATCTGAGCAGTTATAAATGCAGACGGCACTCCGAAGTGATAGATAAAGAACTTAAAAGCAATAAACTCTCTCTGATTACCTTCAAAACTCCCAGTTTTTGCTCATCTACTATCAATGGGTATGCTAAAAATACAAGAACTATATGAAAAGCCAGCTGGATGCCGTTCCCTTGTGCAGGGAATTCCCACAGTTGGTAACGCGTAAAAATCGAGCAAAATATAAAGCAATTAATGGCGAGAATAACGTGGACAATAAAACAGCTTCGTACAATGCCTAAATATGTGTGCGAGCTACAAAAAAAATTGAACAAAAATCAACCAGCAAGCAAATGACAAGAGGCACAACTCGCACGCTTAGCGCCTAAAATCGAGCTACAGTTTTTTGCCTGCCCAAAATGCAGTTTCCAACGCTGCGCTGTGTAATTATAATATAATTTTTTGTGCCAACACTTTGGAAAATGACTCGTTGCTGTTTTTTCGTCTCTGTTTCTCGCTCTCTCCCTCTCTGATTTTATTGTCTCTTGGTCATTCGTTATTCCGCTCTCTGTCTATCTATTGCTGTGGTATATAAGGCAGCTATGTTTATATTTTCTAGTGCCGTTTTTTGTGGCATTCGCTTTGCGTTTTTTATTCGCATTTGCATTTTCCACTAATTTGACTTTTGTATTGTTGTGGTCGACATCCCACCCAGCAGCCAGCTGCAGCGGCTGCTCCTCTCTGCTGCCCGTTGCCCGCCTTCGTATGGGGCGACGGTTATGTGTTAGAGTTTTTTTCTCGTCCTTTTGCTTTCCACCAATCAGCTCAACGCATTCTCCGTTTTCTGCCCAACTCTCTGTGCGTCTGTGTGTGTGTATGTGTAGTTGGTCGGTTGGGCTACGCACTTTTTGACTTTGCTTTGTGCGAGGGGGCTCGGTGGCAGGGGCAATGCATTTCCCATGCATTGGTTGGCTGTTGAATGCTGCCAGCAGGGGTTGGGTTTTATCTGTGTGCAGCTACATGTGTATGTGAGTGTCCATGTGTGTATGGTAGCACTGTGTGTGGCTGTGAGTGTAGGTGCTGTGGGATGCGTTTCGAGTGCCAGTCATTTGATGTGGCTGTGACTTTGTGGCCATATCATTAATTGCCGCCAGCTTCACATAAAAAGTAGCACACAAATTGATGGAAAAATATGTCATAGAATTTACAGTTAGACCTAAAATCAAAGAGTTATATAACTATTGAAAACTGAAGACTGGCTAATTAAATTTAACATTCGAAAATTAAAATGCTCATTGAATGAGCAGAGGGACATAGCTTACAAAAATATTAGTTAATGAAGAGCTAAATTTGAAAATTAATTTAGTTTCTTTTAGAATCTTAATCTTCAAGATCAATAGAACTAACCGCTGCATAATATCGGGTTATGCATAAGCATTATAAAAGTTGAGACCACGCTGAAATACTTATATGGAATTCAATTCAAAAACTACTATTTTGAAAGTCATATAATGATTGCTTCATAGATTCATAAAATATTTAGGTTGCATATCCTGAATTGTAATTGCATCAGCAGCTTCTAGTTTTAACGTTCAATGCGCTATTCGTTCAACTTTGCTCCTGTCCATTTCACTTACACATTCAACCCGTTTATCACTTTTTTCTCTCTCACACACACACATTCAATTTGCTGTACCTTCAATCACAATAAATCCATACAAATTTCCGTTATATATCCAGAGCCCAAAGAGGAACGACAGTAATAAAAACTTTCAAATGCAAACTAAGCAAATTTTAATTAATGAAAAATTGCAATTAAAAAAAACTTTTTTTTGTGTCCAGCTATCTCGCTTCGACACAGCCTCTGCAGCTGTACACAATTTTTCATTACGTGGAGACGCAGAAACTAAAAAATAGAGAAAAAAATGCAATCAAAATGTTGCCTAGTAAATGCATAAAAAACAACGCACAAATACAAACATACAAATATGTACGTATATGTGTACTTATATAAGTACCTATATACATATATATATATAAGTATGTGTGTGTGTGTATGCATGCGCATACATAAGTGCATGCGTTTGTATATGTGTGTGGTGGCGGGTGGGGCAGCTGGCAAAATAGGCGTCATCTAAGCAAGCAGTGCAGTTGCAGCGGCTGCGACTGCGACAGCGACAGCGATGCTGCTGCTAAGAATGCTGGCGTCGCTGCCAGCACTGCCCGATTAACATAAACACGCAAAAACATTAACACCGCCACGGCCGCAGCCACACAGCCAACCAACAGCCATCGGCGCCAGCGACGACGACGCAGTTAGAAAATAACAACAACAACAACAACAGCAACCAGCAACTGCATACGTCATACATAGATAACGCGGCGTATGTGTAATGCTAGAGCGAGACAGCATGCCGTTGTAGTTGTGCCTCAGTCTGCCACGCTCATTACACTCATTTCGTAAAGTTGTTGCTGTTTTCAGCTGTGGTTGTAGTTGGGTGCGCATAGGCAATTTTCCACATTTTCACACACAGGCGCTGCCAGCAAATGCGAAAAAAGTCGACACGCAGACGCCGGCTGCGCTGCTGCGCCATGTAGCGGCCGCACCCCCAAACCCAATCACAAAAACGCGTTAATAAGAAAACGTGGCGCAAAAAACTACATGCACACACACAGCCAAGCGGCACAGACCCCTGCCCAGCCCGCAGCCAGCAGCGCCTGTCAGCCAATCACAGAATTTGTTTACGAATCGCCCGGCAAAAGCAACACAAAGAAAATGTTGACGGCAGCGCAACGCGTTGGGCAAAAAAAAAGAGCGTCGCTCATTTTGTGCAATTTTTCCCACAGCTTCAAATGGCCGCCGCTCGCACTCGCTCTCTCTCTCTTACCCTCTCTCACACACACACTCATACACCGATACTGTGACTCTCTTGCGGCGTCAGCGCTGGCAGCGCCGCTTGGCACATTTTTTTTCTGTTGCCTTACATTTCCCACTGTTGCTCATTTGCGCTGCGTAAAAGGTAAAAGAAAAGCAGCCACGTGCGCTGCTCGCAGCGACGCCAATGTTCGCAGCAGCGTGCCCACCAGAAGAGTGCACATTAATGCTCTCTTAGCTGTGGCGCTCTTTGCTTGCCAACGTTGGCGCTTCGTTCAGTTCTCGCTTTGGGGCGACTCTGCAGCTCTGCCACTATGCCGGCCACATCGAGACTGTCGCTTGCAGCGTTATTTCTGTTTGACTTGTGTTTGTTCGAGGCGTTTGGTTGGTTGGGAAACGGTGTAAGCTAACGGCTTTTTTTCCTCTACCAATTTCATAATAGGTGTCATTTTTTCCAAGCTCGAACGAAGGCATTACATATACATATGGGCAATTAAATTACATAAACACGAAAATTTATACTAAAGATATTGCGATTTATTTATATCGATTGTCAAAAAATAGTATATATATTTATTTATAAAGGTTTTTCTATGTAAATTAAATCTATTTTAAATCCAGATTCAAATTTGGAAAATTACAAAAATTTGCTAAAAAATTGCTATTTACACATGTATATATTTATAAAAAATATATTACTATATATTGTAATATGCTCACTAAAGTGACATAAAAAATAAAATGTCATATTAAAAATAGTAGTAAATTAAACTGGCTTTTAATCTAAATTTAAATTGGAATAATTACAAAAACTTCTAAAATAATATAAATATATATATTGAATAATAAAATAAAAATATTGATATATTATAATTCATTGTTAAAAAAATCTGATTTTATGATGATTTTTGCAATTATAAATTGGAATTATTTAAGGGTCTGTTTGAATGATGGTTCTATGTTGTTTATTTTGTTAGGGATATAATAAACTGCTTAATTTTAAAATAAGAATTTAAACGGTATCTTTATGCTTACTTCTCGATTTTGAATACCCATAAAATACAATAAATTTATCATTATAGTTTCTAAAAAGTAAAAATATATATTATATTTTTATATCGTAATAAAATATCAATAGAATATCTATAATATTTATAATATTATAATATATGTTATATTATATATATATATTATACAAATATATATACAAATAAAAGTTTTCCATCAAAGTTACCTTTTATACTATTCACTTTAGTGTAACACTTCACACTACATCGCACTTAAACTGCGTTCACTCATAATAGTCTAGATCGTAATGTTTCCAGTCCATGGTCAATTAAGTCGCTCATAACTTAGACATTTTAAGACCCATTTACCCAAAAAAGAAAAGAAAGGAAAAGAAAAAGAATATTTTAAGAAGCAGCGAAAGGCTAAAGAGTGCCCAAGGAAATATTCAACAATATCCATAACTTCCAAATTAATGACCGCTAATAGAGTATAGAGCGGGATTGGGGAAATTCTATTAACTAACAATCGATTATAATGCTTATGACCTGCGTGCGTGGGCAAAGCATTTGAGGGTGAGCTGCGGGAGGGTTTGGGACAATGGGACAGGTAAACGAAACGTAAACATAACGCATTAAATGTTAATGTTGCCTAATTGTGTAATTTGGTGTCGCATTTGATGTCATTTACATAGACAACAAATGGTGGCAACAACAACAACAGCAGCAAGAGCACGCAAGAGTTACCATAATGGCGACGAGGAGGAACCGAACTTAATGAACAGTTGGAATAGGCAAAAGTGAACGCTAATGAAGTAATTACAACAATTAATTTAATTATAAATTAAGCTATTGTTGCTCTGTGGCCGCATGACATTTATGATAAGGCAGCGGGCGGGCGGACGGTTGGGCATTTGGTCGGTTTCCTGCGTTTGTTTTGTCAACATGTTTACAAAGGACAACGAAGGACACTCGCCCACCGACGCTGGCCTTAAATTTGCCTAAATAAAATATGCCAGCAAAAATGTGCGATAATTGAAAGTAGCTCGCGAACTGTGCGCCACCTTCATTAACATCGCAGCAAGCGCGCCAATTGCACCTTTTATCTGTAATGCAATAATTTACAAATTATCAACAGTCGCACATGCGTCGCAGCGCGCGGCGCCAATTGCAAGTGCAGAATAATTTTCAATAATTTTCAATAAAACGCCGGCTATCGTCTGTCTGCCATCAATAACTGGGCGCCTGGGTGGGCGTGGCATAATGCAGTCATAATTTTAATTTTAATTGGCTTATTTAATATTTCAATTAAGTGCCACAAAAAAAAGCAAACCAAACCAAAGCCAAGTCGAGGTGTGAAAGTATGTGGCATAAATATTTGTGCGTGTGTGTGTGTGTGCGCGCGTATGCATAATACAGCTAATGAGTGCCGCTGGCTGTGTGTGCAAACATTCAGTTTTCTGTTGCACATTGACGGTTGCACGAGGCGTATGTGTAATATAAACAATCATTAAACACACATACGAGTGCGTCGCTTATGTGAGTGCTTTGTGGTCAGCCAGTGGCAGGTGTGAACTGTGTGTGTGCATATTATAGCATATTCATTAAATTAAATAAATCAAAAGACCGAATTAATAGAGAAATCATGCAATAGAAAATTGAATTGCTTGTGGGTTGTTAGTGCAGCATTTGACTCTGAGCAGATCAATTGCTAATTAATTGATGCACTAAGTGTAAAGCTGCTAAGCAAGTGTGTGAGAAATATAAATGTTTATATTTTCGAACAGTGCTAGCTCAGCATGACACAAATTTGTCAACTAATTTCATTTGGCTGATTTAGTTAAATATATTAAAGTAAGAAGAATGAAATTACTTTATTATGTTAACTATAATTTAATTAAAACTCAATGAGAACTTGAGCTAGGTCTCTTGGTTGATGTGTTTTGTATTGTGTCTATAATCCTTGTTATGTTCATGTTGCTTGCCAATAGATATCAACCTAAGAGGCGTCTCGGAATTCTGCATTTTGTTGCTTGCATTAAGTAAGAACATTAAGTAATTTACGATGTGTTTTTGTAAGAAAAATTTTCCCAGTTGATATATGAAGTATCCGGTGTTCTTCGGAGCGATAATGAGTTTAGAAAAAAAAATTGTAATTCAAATTAATCTTGAAATCGAAAAAAAATATAAATTTCCCATTTTTACATTAAGTTTAATAATAATTTAATATTAGTCCAGCATTTTGTTTACGTTCAGTGAGTAAAATAAAATTAAGAATACAAATTATTTCTTCTTCTCCTCCCTCCATTTTAAGTGCTGATCAAGAGTTCGTTTACTTTCAATCTGATTCATCACATTCTTCATTTATAGTCACGCGGATTCGTCTTTGCAAGAATTCAAATTAATTTAAGCTCTTCAAATAATTAACTAGCAGACCTGATAAGGTCTGTAAATTCAATGTAATTTGTTGTACGATAACTAAATAGTAGATTCTCAAACTAAACTTAACTAAACCTAAACTTAACAAGTTCTCATATTTTGAAGCTTTCCCCTTTAGCTCTGTAACAGGCACCGCAACTTCAAGCTTGACTGCAGCGCATACCCTGCAATAAAGACTCTCACACACATACACTCACACACGCACACACAGTAAAGTAATGCCTAATTGAGTACATGTATTCCAACTAGCGCCTCATTTGCCTAAGGTTGACCTGGCACACACAACACCCAACACACATCGCACACGAGGGCCACGAATATTTCAATACAAAATCCAAAAACTCAATATTTGAGCACCTTGCAGGCAATGGGCAGGTGGGAGCTATAAACGTGGCTGGGCACTGGCTGCGATTTCTTCATGCTGTCGTCTTTTGGCAGTTAACGCCACGGAAACTTTTCGGGCAACAGGACGAGAGCTGCGAGTGCTGCGAGTGCTGCGTCTGGGCGGCGGCTCTTTGCGGTTTTTGCTGCATTTTGGCGTGCAATTATTTAATGAAGTTATAAAATTTCCCATCTTGCTGATCAGCTATGAGTATGTTTGGCTGTGCGAGCGACTTGGATGTAGATGCTGTGCGCTAAGTTTGCTTCATACAAGCTAACCACGTACGTGTGTGCCTGTACGTGTGTCCATGTGTGTGTGTTGTGGAAAATTTCATTGCTCGCTGACTTTTGTTGTAATTTGATTTTTGGTTTGTTGGCTTTTGTTTGAGTTCGCGGCAAACTTGTGCAGCGGAATTCAATTAAGAAATGTCAAAATTTTATTGAACACAATGCAGATGCAGGCGCCGGTGCAGGTGCAGGTGCTCTGGCTCTCGCTCTGGATGCTTTGGGGCATTAGAATGGGCGGCATGGGTGGCTTGGGCGGCATGGGCGTGGCCCGCCACCAATTTACAACAAATATATACAACATCCGTACATTAATTTAGACACGCCAATAACCTTTGCGCACTTTTGCAGCATCAATTTTCATTAAAACGCGCCAGCAAATAAAGCAGCTAAAAAAATGAGTTTTTTGGCTTTTTTCGCGCTAAAAGTTAGAAACCGTAAGCGGAAATGAATCCCATGTGCATAAATACGTATAAATCCAAAAATAAATTGAATTAAAAAAGGCAAAGCCAGAAAAAGCAAAAAATTACAAAAATAACAAAAAAGAAAATTGTTAGCGCGTGCAAAGACAAAAACCCGAGTCGAGCCGGCAATTGGAGTGAGCATAATAAATTCGAGCATCAGACTCTGTTTGGCTTAGTCAATGGTGCAAAAAAAAACAAAAAACAGAAAAGTACCAAAGCTAAATGCAGAGTAGAAAAGCGCAAACAGAGAAATAAAAAAATGTTGAATACTGAACCGAACCGAAATCGCGAATTTATTGTAAATGAGCGCGGCAAGGCGCTGGTGGTCAGCGCAAAGGATGCGAATGGCGAACTGCGAGCAGCTCAATGATTTTTAAATAACTTTGTCTAGCTTTAAAATTTATAGTAAGCGCCATTTTATGGTGCTCAACTTACACACACACACACGAATAGTAAAACTCCAGCACGCCAGTCAGCTGCTACGAGAACTGAGAAAAATGGAAAAACTTGCACAAGGCACTTTAAATGCTCTATAAATGAGTTAAGCTTAGCTTCAAGTTAGATATATAAAAACTTATATTATTATTATTATTAGTATTATTATTATTGGCTATAGTTGATGAACTACTATGCCAGAGTCAGCTATAGATAAATGTTTTTCAAGTCCTCCCTGATCGCTGATCAGACAAACTGCACTTGCAATCTAAAAATGCCATCGCTAAGACTGTTTAATAGCCCCGTTTTCATATAGCATGTAAGAACAACTCATTTATCTTATTTTGTCAAAAAATTGTCATCGCAAAAGACACAGAGGAGTGGGAGAGAGAGAGAGGTGAAGAGAGAAAAGGTCGCACACACACACACACACAGATCGCTCTTGCCCTTGCTAAGCAGTCGACCGAGTGGTCCATCGTCTGGCTCTGGCCCTCATTCTGGCTGTTGGCTGAGTTTGGGAGCTGTGTGTCTGCGCTTTGTTGACAGCTATTGTCACAATTACAAGTTGATATGTCCTGGGCAGCTGCGGGTCTATGTTCGTTGCGCGTCTTGCTGCTCGCGTCGCTAAGTCAACTGATTTAAGTGATATTTATGCCAGACGCGGCAAGCGTTCAATGGACCAAGTGATAAGCGTCGCCTGAGTGACAAGTGTGTGGCATGGATGCTGCGCTGATTAATGGCTGTTGCTGGTCATGAGATATGCCATGTCCTGGACACGATGTTTGCTTAACACATAAATTTTGTAATGTTAACACGACGTAAGACACAAGTTGCAGGCGTCATTCCACTGCTACAACTAGCAAACATTTTACAAACTTTTTTTCAGCATTTTTATTCTGTTCTCTTTGCTAATTGTTTAATTTTAAGCCGCACATGGGCACATTGATTGCAATATGCCGCAGTCGAGCTCAACTCCCATAGCGCCGCAAATTGTCCCATAAATGTAATTTTTCTACGAGACTTGTAAGTAAAGTAAAGGTTTTACTTTACTGATGTACAAGTATTTGCAGATATTGGATCAAGTAGATTAATTTTTGAGAAAGCTAAGAAAGTCTTCCATTATTTATTAAAAATTTTTCTAGCTTTCAAAATATAGAAAAGTATATATATATATATATAGAAAAACAAAAATTATACAAAATTTATTTAATATCGTATAAATATTTTATAAACAAAGAATAATCTTACTTTTCTATATTTTGAAATTTTTAATAAATAATGGAAGACTTTCTTAGCTTTATATATATATTGCCAAAATAAGTAAAATATATAATTATTTTTAAATCATCAATTATATAGTTATAAATAAATATAAAACAACTTGTTTTCCAAATTAGTTTCTACTATATTTATAACATTAAAGCTAAATCTCAAAAAGATATTTGACATTTAAAAAATATATATATTTTTATATTTATATATTTTTATTTGTTCCAAAATTATTTGAATTGCATTTTTTGTTCATTTTTATAGCAGTGACGGCAAAGGCAACCCTCGTGTTTGAATAATTTTTTTGACTACTCATTTAGTCGACCACAAAAGTTATGTTGTCTCATTAACTTTTAACTTGTTGGTTGGCTGGCTGGCTGGCTGTTTGGCGAAATGCTGGCTTGGTTATTTGAGCCTTTTTTTGCACGCGCACTTCAACTGTGGAGCAGCTCGACGTTGGTCTAGGACATTGTTAAGGTAACGAGCGCTGTAAAAATATTATTTTTATTAAAAAAGACAAATATTTTGAGACCTAAGCGTGGGTGGGCGAAGTGCACAGGACGTGCAGTCAGCAGCGGAGTTTTTTATTTCAGTTTTATGTTTGTAGTTAGCGCTAAGCTTTGACTTGACAAGTGAGAGGAAAAAATGTATAAAAATATACAAAAATTAATTTAATGTAACAGGAGTGCTGACTGGGTGAGAGAGCGAGCGAGCGATGAAGGGCAAGAAATGGCAAACGAGAGAGAGAGAGAGAGAGAGAGACAGAAAATGGGATTGCAAAAAAGCTGAAATTACATATGATGTTTTAATTAGAGACATACGGGTCGTATGTGTAATATTTGCGCAAAAACATATTGCAGTCGACAACAGAGCTTTTAACCACAAATAATTGGCTTTTTCTTTATTATTATTTGGCTCAAGAGTGACAAATGAAATACATTTCAATTACAACACAGCGTGTCCCTTTGTTCTAGATTAAGTGATTTAACTTCAAGCCTTGATGAATCAAATGTTGCATTTAGGCACAAAGAACTTTCTGATATATAAGAGACAATTTTGCTTTACTGAAATAAAATATTTTTTATTGATTTTAGTAGTGCTTGAAAGATTTTCAGTCATTCAAATGATGAGAACTGCCTCTCACATCATATCCTATTATTATGAGCTCTTAATAATAATAAAAATTTGTTCAAATAAACTTGAAACTTTGAAAATAGCTTAGCAAATGTGAGGGAGATAAACATAGAAAAGAAAGCTAAGCTCGGAATTTGATCTGTTGTAGAATATCTAACTTATTTTCCAATCCATTTCATATCATTTATTGAATTATTTGCAATTTAATTAATAAAATAAAATTATTTGTAATATAATTAAATGAATGAAACAAAATTGGGTGCAGATTAATAAGGCTTTTATGATTCTTCATAAATTAAAAAAAAAAAAAACATACAGCATTTCTGTATCTGTTGGTGATGCACGCCCAAAGACAGGCCAAATACACCAAGGCTTTGTATTCTTCAAAAAAGATGGAGTTTAGTTCTTTTACCAGTTAAGATATCAATTTTTTCGCATACAATGAGTGAACTGTAGCTGCTGTTATCCATCTTGGGCTAGCTGCATTTCCTACATGGCGGCGGGTACTTCTGCAGCTCGTGCACTATGTGCAGCTGGGCGCACTGAGTTGTTGTAACCCTTGGCAATCCTTGCAGTGTTGCCAGTCCTCGAACTGCTTGTTCAAGTCGTCTGTGTGCTCCCCAGTTTTCACATGAGCGCGTTTCATTAATGTGCGCGAAAGCGTTCACATTTTTTGCACCTTTCGTTGTGCGGTATTTTAGCTAGTTTTTTTCTTTCAGTGTGTGTGTGAGTTTTTTCTGCTGCCTCTTTGCTTTGCCATTTGCCAGTTTTGTGATTTTTGCGCGGAAATTAAAATTTTTGCTAGCTGGCGTTGCCTTTTGCAGGCAACTGCAGCGGCTCCAAGCAGCGCCCAGGGCCGCCCACTTAATGCAATCTAAGCGCAGCTGCTGCATCATTACAGTCGCATGTGTGTGTGTGAGTGTGCAGCTGTGTATCTGTGTGTTTGCAATGCTTCCGCTCAGATTTAATTTCGCAAAGTAACAGAGAGCGCGGCCCGGGCTCGCCAACTATGCGCTGCCTGTTTGAACTTTTTTCTAGTTTAGAGCTCCTACACACACATGCATATATGTACATATCTATGTACATCCTTTATTTTTCATATGTGTTAAGTTTTTCTTTATTTTTTTCGCTAGCTGTTTCGTTACTGACTATAATTTAATTCCGTTTGCATTTTTCATTTGCGGCACTTTTGGCGTTTCGTCGTGCCCATGTGATTGCGTGTGTGTGTGTATGAGTGTGTATGTGTGTGGCCCAGGTGTTGTGAGTTATGTGCTCTGAGCTTTGGGTTGAAAATTAGAAAAAATTCGAGAAAAAAATTTGTTTGGTTAAAATGTGTGCAAAATCCCATGAGAGTTTCGATGTTGCTTGCAAAATATATGCAATTCCTTTTATAATCAAGGGACTTTTGCTCCAGGTGTAATAAAAAAGGTTTGCAATTAAAGTCAAAGTTCATTTCTATTATATTATTATAGTTTTATGTAATATTTTTTATATTACTTGTTTTACTGTTTGGGTCTAGGCAAGACACTATAAATATTATTGAATATTTTCTGCAATGCTAAATTTTGATGACATGTAAAATTGAAATTTTTGTTATTATTTATTGAATTTTTATTATTATTATGAAAGAGGTAAAATTGTTGTTGTTTTTCTGAAGAGCTTGATTCTATTCTCTGCAACTTCTGAGGCACAATAAATATCTGAAAATGGGCAAGCTTTATATTATATTATATACATTTAACTCAAATTTTATTCTTAGCTAAATGTACTTTAACCATATTCTAGCTCTCTCCAACATTCACAATGATATATTTACCCAATACAATATTTTAAATCAGACGTACTAAAGTTTTCATATATGTAGCATGAAATGCCTTGATATAGCACCTTTATTTGCCTGTTTTCTCGAGCGTATAATAACAGCCATTAAAATTTATATACTAGTTGGAGGGCTAGCCAAAAGAAAAACAATAAAAGAGATTTGAAAAAATGTACTAAAAAGACAGACTGGCCATGGCAGAAGAGTTCGATGCTTTTAACTGGCCAATTCCAATCAAGCATGTGTTTATATTTTAAATAGAAAACTTGTGAAATATAAGTGAATGTCTTGCAAGGGGCAAAACTCAGAGCTGGGGCTAGGCGAGGCGAGGCGGGGCGAAGCGAGGGGCCAACATCTTGCCAGGAAGTAATACAACTTCGACTGCAGCCTTGTACACGTGATTAGAAAGTTTTCTGCCTTCGATGTTGTTACGGTTATGTGTGTGTTTGTGTGTGTGTGCGTGTGAGTGTGTCGGGGTTGCTGTATGTTTTTCTACTTTGTATGCACTTAATAACTTTCGCATACTTTTGCACATTTTATGGAAAATTTTCTTTTAATTTTCTTGCTAATATTCTGCACGACTTGCGTCAATGGCCCTGAACAGTGCGTATATTTGTGCATAGCTATGTGTGTGTGTGCGTGTGTGTGTGCGTGTGTGTATGCGTGTGTGTTTGCCTGTGTGGTCATGTTTGCACTCATTATTGTTGTGCCAAGTAAATCAATTTATTGCAAGTTTCAAGTCTTTTGTAAGGCTACCACGTTGCCAAAGTGCAGCTCAAGTCGTTCTATGAAAATATTAAAGTTTATAGCCAAGAGCTAAACAAGTTTGCAATGCATAGCGACTTTTCTTTATTTTTTATACACGTGTTTAAAGAAATTTTAACTGTTTCTATTATTTTCTTAGGTGGAAAAAGTATTCAAAATATGGTTTTAAAAATTAAACAAAATACTGCATATGCATACATATTTTGTCTCTATTTATCGAACTTGTTTACTGCGAAATGTGTGAAGAATGTTTTAGTCTTAGTCGAAAATATTCGTAAAATTTAGTCAGCTTGATATGATTTTTCAGTTGCAGATACTAACAAGATTGGCATTAGCTACTGTTGTTCAAACATTTTTTAAATATTTTTTTTTAGAGTTACCCAAAGAAAACTTAGAATACTTTGTGCTTTCATGGAATTTTATAATTATAATATAATTTTTGGCTCTCCTAACGATCGACGGCAGTCTATAAGCCACGACTATAATCCAACTATATTTATATTTTTTCCTTGCCATATTTAACAGCATTTTCAGCTCGTATCAGGTCAGTAATTAAATAAATTATTCCTGGAAAAGCTGAAAGCCTAACTTAATTTTACGACTCGTGCGCTGTGTGCGAGATGAACAATTTTTAAATTGAAAATTTCAATGGAAACAATGTAGGCAAAGTTTTTAATGCACTTTTGAAATGCATTTGCAGCATTAAGCTGAAAATGCAGTTTGAATAAGCCAACAACAAAGCAACAACGACAATAGCAAAGAGTCACTAATTAAATTTTGTGGCCTGACAAAATAATTCGATTGAAGTGTCTGTTTATGGCTGGCATGCTTGGCCGAGCTGCATATGGATGGCTGTTGAGAGAAGCGCAATTGGCCAAGTTTGTAGTTGGGAAAAAATTCTTGAATATAACAAACCCCGTAAAACTCTCGCACCCCAAAACAAATAACTACTAATTTGTGCAAGAGCAGTTTCTCTTCTTCAGCTGGCCTTCTTTGACTGCTTCTTAGAGTTTGTCCGAGCCATGGTAACCGCAACCTTTCAGGCGAAAGTCCAAGTTGAAAGCAGAGAGTGTTTATAGTTTATTGTTGATTGAACACTAATTAAGTTGCCAGTGCAAAAGGCAGTGGGAAAACTTTGGCCAGCTTTTTTGGCCATGATGAAGATGCTTCCATAGATGGACAGTCGCCGTTGATTGGTTGCCTGTCCGCTGCCTGTCCGGCATGCCTCTAAGATGTTTGCCTTATAATGAAGCAAAATGCATTCGATACGACACATCCCATATTTTCCAGCTTCCGCGCCGCTTCCCGCCCTCTTAGCATTCCATGGGTTGTGTAAAAGTTTTTGAAAAACTTTAAGAACTTCTTGCTTGTGCATTTAATAGCAATAATAATTTGTAGTTTGTATATTGCACAATGTATTGCCATAGGGTTTATATTGCAGGCAAAGCCCCCGAACTCCCAATTGGTAAAAACTTTATAATTTCCATATGCCAGCCAGCAGCTTTGGCTGCTGCCGTGTGGAAAGGCCAAAAACTTCTATCATCTCGTATTAAATAAATGCATCACACATACAGACACACACACACAACGACATATATATGCATATATATCTATATAGATATGTGTGCTTTCTTCTTCTTCTTCGATCAATTTTCCTGTTTGCTTTTCCATCGTGCTTTGTGGCCAGCAGAATTTACAAGAAGCTATGCACAAAACTCGACAATTTGTTTACGTCTTTCCATTGCATTTTTGCAATTATTTTAAAAAGGCAATTTAATTGCTGCCCAACCCGACTGCCAAGCGGCTGTGGTTGAGACCTGAGACATTGCATACAGAGCTGTGATTGTGGCCTGGCTTAGTTTAACTACGCAATTTGCAACTTAATGGAATAGTCAATAGTTAGACTGCTGATGGTCTGGTGATGAAGCGCACTCACTCTAAATAATATCTTATATGCATGGGATCAAATCTTTTTGATTTATGCCATTTGATTGCCACATTTGTGAGCGAATGCTCTCAGCTCAGATTAAAGGTGATTTCTTGCAAATGCAATAAACTTGCATATCACCAGCAAAACTGCATTTGGTTCACAGTTTCGGATTTGATGAAATGCAGGAATGGAAAAAAGGTTGTTTTATTGCTTTGTGCTTAAAATTAAATTAAAAAGTCTATGCCAATTATATAAATTATAGTAATAATGAGAAAAATCTGGAAGTATTAGTAATAAATAAGAAAAGTTTTAATTTGAAATAGAATCTATGGAAGCTTCCTTCAAAAATCAATTAACAAATTGATCTAAAAACCAAATAAATAAATCAAGTTGCTAAGCAAATATTACTCAACTCCCTTTAAATGTTAGCTATTTGTGTTTTTTTTTTAAGTTTTACAAGTTTAAATTGTAATAAACTAAAAAAATATATTTTTAATTGCAATTAATGATATTTTGTTAGGTAGAAAATTATATGACATTTTTGTCAGAATATAATTTTTATTCCTTGAGAAACATAGGGAAGGATTTTTAGTTTCAAAATTGCACCTAGTCCTCACAGAAATCCAGCAGAAATATTAGAAATGAAAATAATATAACTAAATACATAAATTAAATAATTTAATGTCGCTTCGAAATTCTCGCGGTCTGCAAATGTATTTTACGAATAATTCTTTGGTCATTCCACAGATCGCTGGAGTTGTGGCTTATTGTGAATTATGTTTTTGGTAGCTTCAGCCCAAACCATTTAGCTATGCTAGCCAACCTATCGACCTGACCGCCCAACCACCCAACCGGCCACTTCAGAATCGCACATAAAACGCATTTGTATAGCCGCACACATAAAAATGCCGCGCTTTCGACTTACACTTGTGCGAGGACCAAAAAGCTGCCTAAAAGGCCCCAACTGCCGGCAGATAAAAAACGATAAAGTAGCAGGCACATGGACGCGGCTTTTGTGCCACGGCTAGCTGGCTGGCCCCAAAGCCCTGCCCAGCAAGTCAACTCCCAAAACTGGCCAACTCAAATGTGTTTATGCCTCGGGCACTTGAAAAAAATTGTTCTAAAAATTGTTGGCTTGTTGCTTTTGTTTGCCATTTTGTGTGGCGCATTTGCTTTTTTTGGCCACGTTTTGCGATTTTATTTTGTGCTTTTTGTTTTTGTTTTGTGCAGATCTTTTTTCTGGTTTTTTGTTTTGGCCCAACGCCTTTTGGTAAATTAATGCGAAAATTTTTCGTGAAATGTGAAATTTCGCGTTATTTTTCAAACCAAACACACATACACACACACATGTACATATGTGCGTGTGTGTGTATGTGTGTTTGGTTTTTTGTATGTCTGCAAGTTGGCGACTGGTCCACGCGTTTGCTTGACGCTGAATGTCCACGAAGCTGCTTGTCCACCTGTCTATGCCGCTTGATTGATGGTTATTATGCGCACTTGTCCAGCTCCCTCGCCAACCCCCCGGTGCGGCGCCTCTCTCCAGTGCCTTCGCCTGTAATTTCGCACAGACGACGAGCGACTCTGCACGCCCATCAATGCCAACACTGCTCGCTCTCTTCTTATTTTACACATCAAATCATACAGAAAAAGTATATAAAAAGTATTAGGCGCTTCTCATTTGCCAGGGGTTGTTCGAATTTATTTTTTTCGAGTTTTCTTTTCCTTTTGGTTGTTGCTGTTGTTGTTTTGGTTACGGGCTTGATTAAAATACCTGCCGGTTATTTGCCTTATTTGGTTGAGTTTTATGCGTGTCTTCATTTTGACATTTAATGCGTGACCCAAGCAACTTCATTAGCCACCTCCCTCAATTTTCTTCATAAATTAATTCGCCCGCAACTATGCGTTAATATGAAAAGTGATTAAGTTATATAATTCAATTAGGTAAATAATTTTATATTTATTTATTAACATATTTATGCATGTCAACTATTAACTGGACTGCTTAGTTGTACTAACTAGAAAGTAACTATTACTAATTATATTACTGATATCAACATATTTTAAATTCTGAATTGGCATACAAAAAAACATTCAATTAGAGTTTCTTTTAAATTTCAATTTTAAAGGTTTGCTCTTAGAGAAATATTATTCTTTAATCATATTATTTATATTATTTGATATTATTCAAGTTATTTATATTATTCATATTCATATTATTCATACTTCTTATTATTATATTATTTGTTTTATTTATATTATTTAGAAATTATATTATTCATAATATTCATATTATTAATTGTCACTCATAATATTAATATTCATGTTATTCATATTCATTCATAATATTAATATTCGTTTATATTATTCGTATTCATTCATATTGTTCATTTTATTCATATCCATTCATAATATTAATATTATTCATATTCATTCATAATATTAATAATCATTCATATTATTCATATTTATGTATAGTATTCATATTATTCATATTTATTCATTTTATTCATATTATTCATATTCATTCATAATATTAAAATTCATTCATATTATTCATATTCAGGTATAGTATTTATATTATTCATATTCATTCATAATATTAATATTCATTCATATTATTCATTTTATTCGTATTCGTTCATAATATTAATATTCATAATATACATACTATTCATAATTATTCATAGTATACATATTCATTTAAAATATTTATATGTTCACAATAATTATGTTCTAAATGTTCACCAGCTATTCTCTTAGGTCTCCAAAGTAAAAGGTCTAAGTGGCACCATCACAATACCATTTTTGTTTAAGCTATGCCAATATTAGAATTTTAAACAACTCAACTTTCGAGCTCGTCTTGGCTCTCTCTTTTTAGCTAGTGGCTTATCAGTGTCTTCCACAGTTTTTCCCTCTATTGATTCCATGTGCCGTCTATGTGTTTATCTATGCCTACGCGTAGCTGCGCATTCTGTCTGCATATAGACTGCGTGCATGTAGGCGTCTGCATGTGGTTCTGTATTTCTTCCATCAGTTGGTGGGCCCAAAAAAAAATGGGCAAAGAACAACATACAAACAGTCAAAAGCAGGCAGCCACCCAACTAGCCGCTCTCGTTGCGCCGTTATCTGCCGACTTCTATGTAGACACTAAAAATTTTTCATTTCCAGGCCAGCCATTGCGCAGAAATCAACAAAAAAAAACTCACAAAAACGGAGAAAATTCAGCAAACATTTTCGCGTATTTCTAAAAACAATTTCTATGCCACCCACGCCCCCGCAAGAGACACAAACAAACAAAACAAAAAAAAGCTTGGGCCGTAAATGATGAAATGCGTGCAAACTACACAAATACATGCAGCCGGCTGGACACACACACACACGAAAAAGTGCGCTGTGCTGTATATGCAGGCGAGTATATGGACAGGAGCTGGAGCAGGAGCAGCAGCGGCCGCATCCAGGCATTTCCCGACTGCTCTCGACTAGGCTCCGCCCTGCGTGGCCTGCGTATACAAAACTACAACTACTCGCAGCTGTGCAGCTGGGCCCGCTGGCTTTTTGGGATTGGTTTCGGTTTCGGTTTGTAGGGGGTTGCAACCGGGCCTCGCAATCGCAGTCGCAGTTGTTCTCGCAGTCGCCGTTGCCGTTGCCGTTGCCACTGCCGTCGCCGTCGTCGTCTGCTGCCGCCTGCAGTCATGCAGCACTCTAACCCAATCCTCTATGCTTGGCGTTGTTTATCACTCGGTGAAGCCTACTTTTTGGCATCTCCTATGTGCGTTTTTTAGCTGCTGCTGCTGTTGCTGCTGCTGCTGCTGCTGCTGATGTTGCAGCTGCGGCCGCTGCGCTGCCAACCGCACGCTTAGTTTGCAATTAAAACGAAAGATGCTCGCCATTTGTTCCTTCTGTTGTTGTTCTTGTTGCTTCGCAGTCAGCGTTGAAAAATGTTTTGGTTTTTCTATTTTCTCCCAGTTTTTTAGATTTTTTCTCTCGTTTTTTGGTTTTCTATTGCTGCAGTTAACTGTCTTTGTAGTTGTTGTTTGTTTATGTACTAGAGTCGCTTTGGCGAATGTTGTTGCCACGCAGCAACTGAAACGAGAAATCGGCAGCAAAAATTTGAGCCCAGTTTTGCTTCTAATGAAAGCGCTTGGCACCGTTGATGGCGTCTGTGGTTACAGCGCTGCAAGGCAAATGACAGTTCCACATGCGGTTTCATGCGGTTATTTTCGTTGAATCTCTTCTCCTCTATTGGGGCTCAGATTTTTTGCTGTGCCTTATGAAAGTCTTTAAAGTCTGCCTTACGCAGCAATATATAGCGTTGGGATGCTTGGAGTTATATATACTTATGAATATAATGAGAAATATGTGCTAAAACGAATTTTTATTTCTTTAACTGATATAAATAAGTAAGAGGCACAGGCTTTGCTAGCTAGCCCCTAAGCTTGTTGTATATTTTTTCAGTATTTATATTAAGAATTTAATAATATTTCATTGAAGTGATTTTTTTCCAATTTAATTTTTGGCTCAATCTATTTTTTTGGCCAGGTTTTTTAGTGTAGAAGTTGGATTAGTGCTTTGAAATTAAAAAATTGATCGTAGTGCCTTAAACTGTATATTAATAATTATTTTTTTCTTATTCTTATTGGTATTCAAATATAAATATATATGCTATAGTTGGTCATATATTTTGCTGGAAATATTCTTATGTATCAATAGAAAGGGGAAAATATGTTAGTTATTCATATTTTTTAACATAGGCAGCCAAAATTAAAAATTATATATTAAAATAAAATAATCCATTGAAACATAAATAAATAATATAAAATAAAATGTCAAGCCAAACCTTACAAAAAAATCACCATCAGTTGTTAAATGGGCTTTTAAAAAGCAATATTCCAAATGTAAAATTGCCAGCCTCTAAAAACTGTTTAGTTATGTTAATATATAACAAGAAGAAGAAGCAATATGCTGAACATATAAAATATCAGAAATTATTGTCCAGAATTTTTTATAATTTAATTTAAATTATCAAATATTTACTTTTCTCGGCATATAAATAAAATTTTAAATAATACTGTAGTTTGAATAAAAATTCATTTTTGTAAGTTTTAAGTATATATGATTTTTGCTCGCCAGTTTGATTGCCAGAAGCAGGACTTTGTTATGCTGTCTTAGGCCTAAGCTAAGGGCATTGATAGCTGAAAACTTTGCAATAAATCTTAATAATATAAAATACCAATAGCTATCTTAAACCATCTGCCATTTATCAGTCCTAAACTGTATTGGGATTATCTTATTTTATAATTTGCTTCAGTCTACTTGAGCTCTATTGCTTAAGCCGGACTTACTTCAACAGCAGCTTAGCACTGATGTAATTGGTTACGTTTTTTGTTGCATTGTCAGCTGGGGCTTATCGTCGCACTTCCATTGACTGTAACTTGCAACATGTAGATCCCCATCAAAAATGCTCTTTGTATGTGACCAGCTGTGTGTGTGTTAGTGTTTGTGTATGAAGTGCATTCTCTCGCAGCAGTTGCATTCGAGTTCCATTCACAGTTTCATTCCCTGCACTCGGACCCTTTCCCTTGGGTGCCGTTATGCAGCTGACTTTGCATGCAGCTTGCTGGCGTTGCATTGTAAGTGTGTTTGTGTGTGTGTGTTTGTGTAGTGCTTGCAACATGTGGCACGCACCATAGGCCGGCTTTGCTATGTGACCATATGCTATGTCCTGCCGGAGCCAGGCTCATTCACGTTCATTTTTGTTGACTGTGCGTTGCCTTTTGCTATCAAATATATATGTATATGTTTTTTATATAAAAATGTATGTGCACACACACACAGATATATATATATGGGTATATGGATATTTATATAACACATTTTTATATGCCTGCCATTTGTTGTTTTTCTCTCATCTGTGTGTGTGCGTGTGAAGTAGTGTTGTTTTTTCTTTGTTGCTGTTTCGTGTTTTGTTTTGCTTTCTTTTCATCTTTGTTTGAACGCTTCCCGCACGGGGTTCAAGGTCGTTGCACAAACGATGCAAACAAAAAAAAAATTAAAAAAAAATTGTGTCGAGGGTTTGTCTATGTGTATGTTGGAAATATATATGGATCAATGTCTGATTTATTGCAGCTGATGCCATTGCACTTGATTGTGTCCCAAATGCAAAAAAAGGGGCCAGCAAAAAACAATACCAAATATAGAGCAGCAAACAAAAAACAAAAAGAGGCCGAGAAATAAACAGTGCAAAAAATGCACAAAATGCATTCCAGGCAGTTGAAGTATTTGGCTCCTGACCCTGATCGCGGCCAAGCGGCCAGACACAGCCCAATCGAAAGTATTTGTTTTATTTGAGGTTTTTATGTGGAGCACATCAAATGTATATAAAATTCAAGCACAAACAAAGCTTTAAAGCAATTGCCAAAGCAATAGGCATTCGATAAAATTTTTATTTTATTTTACGATGGCGTAAGTAATATTTATTTCTATGAAAAGTGCAACAAATTTAATATATTATTTATATTTTTTATTGAGAAGTGGACGTAGCTTAAAATTAAGTTTTATACTAATTATATAATTTCTCATTTAGCAAGCAAAGTTCATGGCTCAAGCTCGTGCTGAGCGGCTATAAATGTAATATTAAATGGGCATATTATAAAAGTGAATTTGATGTTTATTTCGAAAGTGCTTCAGAAGCAGTTCCGTAGCAAAATAAATATTGTCTTTCGCCCCATCGATTTCTTTTGATATTTTTTTTCTGGCTGCAGCCTTTCATTTCCGTATGCAGAAAATATAACTTTGTGACTCGTAAAGCTTGTTTGAAGTTAACTTATTTTAAAGATGATAAGGAGGCCTACGCAGGCCATTGAGCATTAGAAGTTCATCAATTTCAAATATTTTTAGACTATTTGATTCCTATGGACTTAAGAAACATATATATATATATGTATGTGTCCAATTTTTCATTTATTAAAGTCCGTTTTTAGTGAGAGATAGATAGATAGAGGGATAGCATGATAAAGTTATTGAACCTTTATCCTCCCATTCCTCTATCTCTCTAACTCTTTATCTATCTATCTCTTTATCTCTCCATCTCTCTATCTCTCTTTCTCTCTATTTCTCTACCTCTCTATCTCTCTATCTCTCTGTCTCTCTATCTCTCTATCTCTCTATCTCTCTATCTCTCTATCTCTCTATCTCTCTATCTCTCTATCTCTCTATCTCTCTATCTCTCTATCTCTCTATCTCTCTATCTGTCTATCCTCTATATCTATTTCTCTGTCTTGCTCTCTATGAAGAGATAGAGAGATATATGCATAATGATTTATGACTTTTAGAAGAAGAATCTCCAAGTGTAAAGTGCTAAGCAAAACGCGTCAGTCAACAGACCAGAAACATAGATTTGAAAGATAAAGTAGGTAAAAAGCATAGTCAAGTGCCAATCACTTCCTTATAGTATGAAAAGAAATAGTTGACGAATGAGTTTGAATTTGCAAATTTGATGATATTCCTCCTCTGCTCGCAAATTATTGATTAAGCTCGTTCATAATTGAGAATGTTTGTCTTTAATTTACGATTGCTGTTTGGCAAAGCAGCGACAAAAACCACAACGTGTGCACGGAGCACGGTGGTCAGTTGCCGGGCTCCATGCTTCTAAGTCAGTTGGTGCTCGGCAGCAGTTGGTTAGCCGGCGCTGCAGTGCTGAAGCTTCCCTATCCGCCAGTGGAACCACAAACCTTGCCGCCAGCTTCCGTGCCTGCGATTGTTCAATTGTTTTGCTAACTTAGCGTTGTTGTTTGTGTTGTAGTTGCTGTTGTTGTTGGTATTGCTGCCCCCGAAAGCTTTCCATTTGACTTTGTTTTTGGCGCAGACACGCGGTTTTTTTTGGGAAGCTGTTTGGTGTGGGGCTAGAGTAAGAGGTTGCTGGGCTGAAGGTGGCACAAACGGCAAAGGCGCAGCAATTGTAGATTTTTTTGTGCTTTACATATTTGTGTTATATTTGCGTTGGTTTTATTTTTGCGTTGTGTCTCTGATATCAAGCGGCAATCGGTTTTTTTCGCATCGCATTTTTTACTATTTTTACTGTCTACGTGCCACGGCAGGGGGCGTGGCTGTGGTGGGGCCGTGCTGCAAACATTTGAAATGGTCATCGACGCGCATTTTAAATGATCTATGTCTGTGTATATGTGGAGGCTGTGTGAGTGTTTTTTGCAGTGGGTGAGTGGGCGAAGAGGCATTTTTTTCCATTATTATCTGTGGAATTTGTAGTGGAAAAAAAGTGCGACAGAGGCGTCCCGATAATTAATTGTTGCTCATACGCCTAGTCGGCCAACGCCAAGCAACACACACCATGCACCAACCCCTGCGCTTAGTCGTCGGCATAATCAGGCTTCGTGTGTGTGCGGCGTTCGTGTGGAGTGCTCGTGTCTCGTTGTTGTTTTGTTGTCGTGCGCCGACGTCGTCGTCGTCGTCGTCGTCGTGCGCCGACGTCGTCGTCGTCGTCGTCGTCGCCGTCGTCGTCGTCGCTGTCGTCATCGTTGCTGGAAGGTTGCGCTCCGATTGGCTTAGAAAACTGCGTTGCGGCTGCGAGTAGGCTTGGCCACGGCTCTGGCAACGGCACGGCAAACGTTTGTAACTACAGCTCCAACTACACCATAGCATAAAACTCTGCCGCACAAGCAGGCTTTGTTAGAAATAATCATAGAAAAATCTAAAACATAAATAGCAAAAAAAAATCTTATTTAGCTTACTTCTAATGTGCACTTTTGTTGTTTCAGTCAACATTTGGAATTTCTCTTCAAAAAAGCGCTGCTAGCATTTTAAGAGCAACGCTTAAGAGAAATTTGAGACAACACTGCGTATGCTTGATTTGCAACCCAAGGGGTTTAGGTCGGTAATAGTGTTTGGCTGTTGACTGTTGAGCTGATGAGGTATTAACGTGAATGTGCAATGAGATTTAATAGTCAATCAGTGAAAGAAGTAAATGTAGTCAATAATTTTATATTAAATATTGAATTTATAACTATTTTTATTAAATATATTTCATTGTTGCTTAAGGAATAACTTCATTCTGTAAATAATTTTGAACTTTCTAGAGAGCATTGCATGTGAGCAACTGAATGCTATTTAAAATATAAAATCGGAGGTTGCTTTTTATATCTTTGCCAACATCTTTGTCGAATAGACATGTAAAAAAATATTAATGATACGAGATAGATAATGCTTGCCATAGTATTGAAAATTGTGTGAAAATTAAGTGAAATTTCTAGATAAAAATCTTAAGTTCTGCTTTTCACAGTCCTCGGAATACACCGCATGTGTTATGGTTCCCATGTTCAGCCTTATTCCACCTACATGTGATTGTGTAGTTGAAATCTAAGCACTCAGTTGTCTTCACTTATCAATTTCAATTGTCAGCCAACCTTGAAAGCCAGTGGCTCCAAAGAAAACTCACTCACTCGCCACTCTCGCTTTTCTTACTCAGAGTTCTTTTTCTCTCTCTTTCTCGCGCTTTCTCTCTCTCTGGCTTTTGTTGGCTCTCTCCTAAAAATGGCACTCAAAGGACTATATGTGGACTTCCCCTACGTATGCATCGGCAGAGTCAAGGAAAAACCAACCCCCAATAAGGACAAGGGACAAATTTTCGTTATGTTCTCCTATGCAGCTGGCGTTGACTTCGGCGTCGCTGCTTTCTCCTGCTGCGACGCAATTTAGTTTGCAGCGACCTCAAGCAGCGTTCGTCATTGTCAGTTGTTGTTGTTGTTGTTGCAGCTACTTATTTTTTTGTGCGCTATTTTATTTTTGCGCGCTTTTCCACGAAATTTTGTGATTGGTCGCGGTAGCTGCGCTGGCGTAGGCAACACGAGGACCATCAGGACGACAACGACGTGGATGCTGAGGACGACGACGTCGAGGCTGACACATGTATCCTAGCTAGCGCCCTGCATGCGTGTATGTGTGTGTGTGTATGTGTGCTATACGTTTATTTTTTTTTATATTCGCGAGTCGCGCTTTCGCCGTCTCTGTTTGGCAACGGGGGCTGGCACTGGCGCTGGCGCATTTCTTATTATGATTAAGGATATGCGGCAGGAGCTGCAGCTGAAGCAACAGCCACAGAAACGGCAGCGCCATCCTTCTGCCGCCGCGGCTTTGGTTGGCCAGTTGACTCTGCAATTTATTTCCCATGTTCACATTTTTTCTAACGTTTTTTCCTTTGCCTTTTTATATTTGCTTTTTCCACTTTTTTTTGTTTCCCATTGAATTTGTTTTACTTTTTGGCGGCTGCCAACTGCCTGCTACTTTTTTGCGCTGTTTTTAATGAGCAACAGCAGTTTTTTCTCTTTGCTTGTGGTGTCCTGCCAAGCAACTCAAGATTAATTGGATTTTTAGTTTGGCTGCCTTTCTTTGCCATGTGTTTGGCTCTGGGTATATGTGTGTGTCTGTTATTTGTTTGTGTTTGTGTTAGAAATTAGTTTTTAGCAAGCGCTTTTAATTGAAAATGTGCATCTTAAATATTTGCACGCGACGGGCGCTTTAAAGGCAGCTGCAAACTTGACCCAAAGTTGCAACATTGAAGACACATTTAGGTGTATCCTGTGCCACTTCAATCGTGTCTGCGCGTCCTTGAAAATCAGCATGCAGCCAGACGGCAAGACGTAGAGACCGACCGACAGCACAACGCTCCGACCTTATATTTTCTTTTTTTTTTTATTTTGCTTCAAACGTTCGTTGTGACACTTTGGCAATTGACTGAGAGCTGGGAGCTGACTGGGCAGCTGACTCCTAAGTGGGTGTTGCTTGTCTGCGTCTGGGCTGCTTCTTCTTCCTTTTATTTTTGTTGCTATTGTTGGAGGCTCTGCTGCTCGAGCATCGACATATGTCCTGGAGGTGGGCCAGCGGGTGGCTTGGTTTGCCAACTGCTGCTAATCCTTTTGCTCCAGTTCCCAGTTCTCAGTTCTCAATTCTGTCTGTGCTAGCCACGACCGGAAGCGTTTTCTTTACTCTCAAAGTTATGCTACAGTTTCGAGCAGCTCCAGCGTGTTCTTTGTTTGTCGCTGCTGCCTCACAGCCCCAACTCGCACATGTCCTTTTTTATATTATTATTTTGAGTGTAAGCAACGCTCTTGAAGTGCAACTGAAGAGTTTGCTTTGTATTTGTTAAGCATTGTTTGCTTAAAGTATTGGACGGCAGCTAAGCCAGAGTTCACAGGCCTTCCGAAGAGTGACCCTCTTTTTGAAGAGTCTCTATGAAGTGGTTAGAATTGTATGCATTCTTGACTGTAATATATGAGGGCTTCAACAAAACTAAGATTATATTTAGATAAGGTATTTGTAATGCATATAATTAAGCTAGTCTGAAGGCATTTGTGTGCTTAATTCAGCAGCGACATGTTGTGTGACTTAAAACTATGAAATGAAACTGAGCATTAACTAGGAATGTCACTAAATTCGATGGATAAAATTGGTTTTAAAACATTTTTATTTTAACCAGTCCAGAATATTTTAGTCAGTTAAATTTATAAGCAAATATATATTTTTTTCCATTAATATTTATAAATATACTTTAATAAATTATAATAAATCAAATATTATTTTATTTATATATTTTTTATTTATTTAAATATAATAATAAAATATATATATATATTTATTTAAAGCATAAATATGATAAATTATAAATATATTTAATATATTTATATTCATTTAAAGAGCAATAGCTGTAAACACTTTTTGTTGAGAGCCAATCCCTTTTTAGCCACAATAGTTGGCGTGTGCATTAAAAAATTTGTAAATTGAATTAGTCAAACAGCGAAATAAAATTGAGTTTACAAAATTTGAATGATGCATAACAAAAAGTGTTATGCATGCACAGTAAAAAACAGATAAAAGTTAGATAATAAAATACGCTTCTCTTCAATTATGATGTGAACATAAATTGCAACAGAAAAAAATATTAATAGGAAATAATCTCTTTTAACAAAGTCTCACTGATTTAAATCATAATACCTAATAGTCCTTGTCCCGTCTCTTCAAATACACAAATACTTAGGAATTCTAATGGAATTTGGTTTTGTGGCCAAGTTCATTAAAACATAAAAAAAATTAAATTGGCAAAAAATCTGCTTTTATTTTGCTATTTGTACTTGTTGTTCGGCAGCCAGACAAACATTTTTTTTTATTGAATTTGGTCAACGCTTTTAAGCCAAATATGATATAAAAAATACACAATTTGGTTAGCAGCTACTGATGGGCTCAGACAATGGCAGCTGGACAGCAGTTGAAGTTGCAGATGGCGGTTCGCCGTTGACAGCCACTACGCCATGACACCGGAAACGGAAGTGCTGCTGTCACCATATTGACATGGCGACAAATGCGCTCCGCTCAAGTTGAGATTGTAGCAAATGGCTTTCAATTTACCTGGCGACGGGCAAATGCAATTAAACTATTTCCGTGTCGCTGTCGCATTGTCAATAAAAAAAAATTAAATGTACATAAAATATCAGCATAAATAAATTACTTGACTTTATGAATGCCAAACGGGCATCTACCCACTGGCACTGGCGACTTGCCGGCGTCGCGACTGGCGAGTCGAATTATTTTTATCAGTTTTATTTCGTGGCGTCATATGCAGCCGGGTTATTAGCAAATTGGGCGCCACAAACTATGACTCGATCCACTCGCTACTCCCTCACTAATTAACAAGCATAAATTTGAATGGCCAGCCGAAAAATTGACCAAAAGATAACCTGTATATGCTGTAATACCAATAGATGACGATTGTGGCTTAAAAGAAGCGAGAGACTCCAAAGGTAGAGGTAATTCAACCAGGATATATTCATATAACACGACTAGAAGCTGCCTTGACTCAGTTGATATGACAAATCATAAGACTAACTTTCTGGTATACTAAGTGTCACTTTGTTGTGTTGCTTACATTTAAGTCTGTGGCCAAGTCTTACTGAGCTTTTAGACGAAAACGTCTCTGAATGTAGATGGACGAGGTGATACTATTATGCCCCAGAAATAGCAGGGCTCAAGGTTTTTGGTTGAGTTACAGATGTTACAACATCTACATCTTTTTCTAGGTCTAACAGTGCTTATGTGACAAGGTAGAAGGCTTTCAATATCGTTAAACCTCAGTTAATTTTCACAGAAGGCAAAGCACAAGGCAAAGTTTCTGCTGCTAACAAAGAAAGCTGCTACCATGTCTTACTACACTTGAAGGTTTAAATAAGATATGGTTTCTAAATTAGTTCAACAAAATATATTTTAATAATATTTATTATAAACAATTAATTGAAGCTGTTTAAAAATGCAGAAAAATTTTATTTATGTGATCGATTTTAATAATGTTTTTTTTTTTATTACAAAAATTTAAATTAACTTTTATATTATGAATCATAAATAAAAAATAAAACTTTTAAGCCTTAAATACATTTTAAAGTTATCAGACAAAATAATTATTTATATTATATATAATAGTAATTTTTTTCTTTTTTCAATTACATTTCATTACATATGTTTATTTTTATCAATTCATCAATCAATCAATCAATTATTAATAGTTAAACAATTATTTATTTTATTAATATAATTGTTTGTTATCTTATCTTTAAATAATATATTATTATTATTATTTTTATTATTATTATTATTATTATTATTATTATATTAGATTTAAGCTTAAATTCTTATAACTCCAGCACTTAGCATTCAATTAGCGCCAAAAGCATCCCTACGCTGTGCATCAGCAAATCAATTACTCTCGTCACAAACACTTTTACGTGTCTGCAATCATTACAATATTGTGGCCATTCTAAAGCGAAGATCGAATGAATGCCACAGCAAGCAGCAACTCGAATATAACCGAAAATGACAACAAGCAGAGCCAAAGCTAACAGCGAACCACTTTTGTAAGCCAACTTGGTGGTCTCTGGTCAGTTGCAATGCAGGGGCTATTGGCTGTTGGCTGTTGGTTGTTGGCTGTTGGCTGTTGGCTGTTGGCTGGGCCTGTTGGCAGCTCAGTCAAGATTTACACTTCCTAGTGCATTGTTAACATTTACGCCATTAACCTGCGTTGGCTTTTGCGCGATATGCCACAGCACAGGCCACACACATGCACGCCTCTGCGCTCCCTCGCACACACGCACACTAGCACTCTCGCTCTCTCTTTCGCTCTCTGTAAAATTTTGTGCAATTAAAATTTTCGTTCAGCTTTTCTTTGGGTTGGCAGCGGGATGGGGTTATGGGTCTTTGTAATAATTTCTGCTGGGGCAGGGCACTCTCGGACTCTTCGACTCTTCGACTCTCGGACTCAGACTGGCCTAAGTCACTTGCGCTGTCCTATGCAAATGCAATTGCCGTTGCAACCGCCACCGCCGCCGCCGCCGCTGCTTGCCTCGTCTATAAATTAAATTATGCTTGCAAATTATGCATGCATAGCAGCGTCAATGGTGAAGAGATGCAGCAGAGCCTCTAAGGCCGATGCTGCAGCTGAAGCCGAGTGCGGCTCAAGCTGGAAATGGAAGGTGGACGTGGACCAACCGCCGACAACAAAAGCGGCTAACGCTGATGATGACTAGGTGAGTGTGAGTGTGAATGTGTGTATAAATGTATGTGTGCATGTGTGTGTGTGTGTAGCAATCGTAGTGCACTAATTCACATTTGATGTTCGTCGAATGCGTTTGGTCAATGAGGTTAAGTTACATGCGATGGCAGCAGCAGCAACGGCAGCAACAGCAGCAGACGCGGCAGGAGTTCGCAGCGGTTGCATCTGCAGCATCTATTGATGATGCTGATGTGGCTGGGCAGCATCTTAGAATGTCTCTGGCCATAGACGTTTACCAGGTTTTCGACCCGGCATGCTAAGTGATGTTGTTCGCAAAATGTCTTCGCCTGCTCTGCTTGCCACTTATTTATGGCATGCAACAGAAATGTTTTGTTTTTGTCTGGCATTTCTTCTGCTAATTATGATTAAATGTCTATAATTTATTTGGATAACTGCCATTTGCTATAGACTTAGCTTGTCATTTCGTATTAAATTCCTAATTCCTTTCTACTGGTTTTACTTAAAGAGTTTCTCAATTACAGATATTGATGAGAATGTAATTCGAGGAAAAGGTTATAAATACTTAATGATAATTAAAGTGCTTAGCTGAAAAACTAGTCAAAACTGGTTCAAAAAGTTGGCAATATTTCTTAAAGTGCAGACATGTCCATCAGTCTGTAAACGCATCCAACTAATTATTTGATTACATTTTCTTTTGGGCATACTTTAGCTCATTTACTAATGCAAACTTTTGACATGTTTCGCAAACATTTTCCGTGCCGTCTTCACCTATTGCAATCACGCTCCAATTGCTTAGCATTGGCTCAAAAATTCCGCCACCCGGCAATTAGTAAACCTACACGACCTAACCCACTAAGCACTCAAGCAGCAGCAGCAGCAGCAGCGGCAGCAACAAAAGTCTAGTCAAATTGACAGCATTCCATATAGAGAACCCGTGGCAGAGAGCCGGCGGAGTCTCACTCCAGTTGTGCTGGACTTCAAAACCGGTTGCTTCGCTTGATACTCTCAAAAATTTCACCGACTTCAACGCCCTGCTTATCAGTGGGAGCTCGCCTCTAACCTCCCCTTCCATCACCTGGCCCCGCATCCTGCTCAACTTTCAAAGTTTGCTTTGCTTACTTGCTTCCTTCCTTGAGCTGCGTCATCGTTGCGCTCACGCTTCGCTTAATTCAATTGATAGGTTCTGCTGCTCTCCTCTCTTTGTCACTCTGTCTCTCTCTCGCTCTGTCTCTTTTGCGTAGCTTGGGGTAGTTGTTGTCGTTTTTTTCTCTCAACTTTTTCGTTCAGTTTTGTTTTTCCCCAACGTTTCTCCTACGATGCCTTTTTCTTTGCGTTTTTGTGCTCAGTTTAATGACGTCACATGCTTGCTCCAGTTCTGGGCATGCCACATCTTGAAGCTGTTGTTGTTGGGGTTTTTCTTCTTGTGCGCTGCCTGCCATTCATGCACGTTTTATCAGTTTGCCTTTGAGTGGCGCTGAGGCATGTACGCAACTCATCTGAGTGTGTTATTCTGCGCATTCCGGGGGCAAAGTTGCTTCTTTTGTTGGGAAAGCTTACGTAAAAAGGAGACTCCCAACATTTGGGATAGGTCAATAGATAAGCATTTTTTTGCGGAACGGATTAACAAAGGGCATTCAAATTGGATTGAAATTGAAGAATATCATGTTAATTATTAGCAAATAGTTATTTCTTGATAACGCTTTTTTATTTCTAAGAAATATGGCAAAGCATTGGCGGCTTGTGGGTAATTTTTGAACATTGTTTGATTTAAAACCAAATTTTTGGGCTTTAATTGAGTTCTTAGTTATTTCACTTTGCATCGAGAAGATTTTATTCATATCTAAAGTATTACAAAAAAGTTTTCTTAAAGCAAATCATTAAGGTTGTTCTTAAACAATTAAGAAAACATTAGATTGCCTATAATCTTACATCTGTAATAATAATTCGTATCCCTTACTTTTACCTATGTAAGAATATAGGCACAATCTTATCCTTGATGCAATAGTAATCCAGGAATTTATTCTTTGACTGCAGTAAATTTAGTGTAGCCCAATTATCGGTCAGTATAGAAGCCTCTAAAAATAAGAAAAAATATAAAAAGTTTACCAAAACATAATTGATTGATAAACAGAAACATAAAAAATATTTAACTACAAATTTTTAAAACTTCCAAAGAAATTTACTAAATATAAATAAAATTAAATGTTATTTTCAGTAAACTTATCAATAAATTATGCAATATTTATTTATTCATCTCTCTTATTGAATGAAGTTGCATCATTTTTTTAATTTAAATATCTTCAACTTTTCACTCGCACCTTTTGCATTATTATCCATAGCACAGTACGTGGCGGCAATCGTATTTTGAGCTGTGTGCAACGTGCTTGTAATTAACTTAAATGATAATAAATAACTTTTAATATTTTATTAATTAACTTCCGTTGCGTGTGGGGTCGTCGCAGCGCAACGCATTAAAATCCCATGTAAAATTAAGCCCTGAAAACTCGGAAACGCCCTTTTCGCCAGCGATTTTCATATTTTTCGGCAAGTGCTTCATTAAAATGTCATTCTGTACAGGAAATTGAAACATTTAACGTCAAATTGCATATTGAAACATAATGTGCAAAATATCTGATGACAAAAAGTGCGTGTGGGCAAATGTTAAATATAATTTACGAATTAAGCTCGCATCGGTTAGAATGTTGAGCCTGCTCTGGACTATTTCCTAAAAGTGCTAAAGGGATTCGTTTTACAGGTTCTTCATATATTTGATTGCAGGCCCGCGCTGAGGTTGTTCTTGCCTGTTTCTATTTGTTGGGCCATTTACTCGATGGGGGCTGCGGGTCTCACATATTGCAGATGTGAGCCGTATTGGGGCATCACATTTGGTTTGCAGATCACAGCCGGCAATCATTCAAAATGTACTCTAATTTTGTATTACATAAACCAGACCGAGTTGGCGGCGACAAGAGGCAGCCGGGTCGGGGTGCTGACTGCTGGGGGTCTTTGGCTCAATGCAAAGAGACTCGAGGAGAATTGGCAGAGAGCCGGGACCGGGACCGATATCCGCGCTTCGGTATAATTTGTGCGCTTTAATTTGTAATTCTATTACCCAAGCAGGCCCCAGCCCCGGTCGGTGGGGCAACTGTGGCAACTGTAGCAACTGGTTCTCACCGCTCTCTTGCCGCGTTCAATTATGTTAATTCGTTGCTTTGTCGAAACAGTTAGAGTCGCAGAGTCGCTGAGTCGAAGACAGCAGCCGGTCCAGAGACGACGATTCAAACGTTCATCGATATCCATACTCCGGTCCCGTATAATAATATGAAAATTTAGCATTTCCGTTGCGCGTCTTGTGAAATATTTCATTAACATTTGTCCGGCGCTTTTGGTAATTTGTGTGCATAAGTCTGCAGCTAATTGACCATTTTGCATCACTTAAGATCGCTTCTGAACATTTAGGAACGTGTCGCAATTACAGCTGTCGAATATGCTGAATGTGTCAGATATCCACTCGATATCTGATGCAAATCTCTGAGCATTTCAGGTATTTATGTAGATTACCATTTAGAAGAAGACTTTAAATTAACGAGCCTTAGTTATGTGTCATCTAAGTCTTACAAAAATGTGCCCTAATGGGAAAGTTTTTTATTAAATAATTACCTGACTTTCCAATTGAGGCTTATTGTCTAAGCCTTAACTTGTGAGGTGAACCTATTAGTCCCTTTATTATTATTCTATTCTATTCACCTATTAAGAGTGTCAACAACTGATTTGCCTTCAGTGGCACTCGGTAAGTCAACTTAGATATGAGTACTTACTTTTCGTTCTTCAGTAAATATCACAAGACTTGCCTTGATTTATTAATAAACTAATCATAATTTACTTCAAATTCTAATAATTTATATTACTTATGTTTCAGATTCCACAGCTGATTTATTGATCTCAGGAATTTCTCTTTGATGCTTGGAGCTGAATTAGCTTGATTTATTTTCATATGAGCAGTTTCACATTCCTCGCTGGGCTGGCGGGTCTTTTGAGGCTGCGTGCTGAGCTCGTGTTAACATTGAGAAATGTGATAATTATGGTGGCTGGAACGGAGCCAAGCTGCTTTTAGCCAAAAATAATTGCTGGTAATTGCAGTTTGGCCAAGATCAGTAGCTTGAGTGCGTCATTAATTAAGCCAACAATTTAATATGGCAAAATTATGCGAATTTCTTTATTATGCAACCCTTTTACAGTCTTCACACAGTCAACTTAGAGCGCTGCCATTTCGTGTGCTAATTTTGTTGCGTGTTGCAAGTTTGTTTGCCGCTGTCCCTGTCCCTGTCGCTGCCCCTGACCTCTTCAACACTCTCCAGCTTTGGCTGCTTCAACTTTTACGGCTTCAATTAATAGTTGAGGCTGCCCCAACTGTCAAGTAGCTGTTGTTGTTGCTGCTGCACGCTTCGCATTCAATTAGTTTGGAGCTTGACGTCATGCGCTAATTTTCCAATAAATTAAATTCACAAGAAAATCTAAACAAAAGCGCTCTATGCTAAAATGCAAATTTTTGGCTCTGACAGTATGCAAGGATTCGTCGCAGCTCCAGCCACGGCTGCTGCAATGGAGGCCAGGCTTTGTGTCTAAATTAATTTCGTAGTTCGCGTCGTCCTCGCCGGGATCGTTGCCAGCCAGCCAGGCAGTTGCAGCTGCTCTGTAATACGCGCGCCCACATGACGCTGCCAGGCAGCAGGGCAAGAGACTTTGGGAGCACGGAGCAGGCAGCTGACGACAGGCACCAGGCACATAATTGCATTTATTATTGAGCAAAATGAGTAAGTTATTGTGGCTGTGACAAAAGGCAACCGCATATATGTCGACGTCGACGTCGGCGTCATCGTCTTCATCATCGCCATCATCTTTGCCAGCTCGAAGCTCCCAGCTTCCAGACGCACTTTGTCAGGCTTGCGGCCTGGCAGCTGCTGCTATTCATATTTATAATCAATATAATAGCTGTTACTTTGACGTTTGACTTTGTGTTGTCAGTGTCATTGGAAGACTTCACTCTGTCAACTAATCAGAGAGGTGTATGCTACAACTTTTGGCACTCAGATTATTTGCATAAAAGCCTTAAGCTAAAGAAAATGAATGTAAATTAAATAAATATTGATTACTTTCATATATATGCATAATCACTTGAGTTTTGCTTACTCACCGTATTTTAAGCTTTAAAATTATATTTAATAATAATTTACATATTAATAAAATAATAATAATTAAATATATGCATATGAGCTCTTTAATCTAACTCTTTGTCGGCCGGGCTCTTGACTCTAGTCTAGTTTATGCACAGCTTCTAGTATTTATATATTACCATTTGGTAATGTACAATTTTTTTTGTTAAAAGGACGTGATGATATGACCAAATTAAATAAATAAAAATAAAATAAATAACACTTCATTTGCCTCTAAAAAGAACTTCTTTCTATTGCAAAGGACTCTCACGTGTTGTCAGCATTGGCCATTGGTTTTGCATGTGAAGGATGCTGGTAAGTTAGTCAATGCTCTCCAGCACTTCAATTGAGGATAAATAGACACGAATAAGGTGGCAGTTAATAAATAACTTTTATTGAAATTCGGTTTAGATTTTTTAGAATATCAGGTTCAAATTTCCCTTTTTTTGACTATCAAATATTGTGAACTATTTTACATATAATTTCTCTAAAATAATCTTCAAATCCGGAAAAAAGTATAACATGTAAACTAATACGACATAAAAAGTCCAGATTCCGGATGCTTCAGTACAGATTCAGTCGAGGCAGACTTCACCTAACTTCTATTAAATTACTGAATATTATATAAACTGCTAAATTTCACTGAACATGAAGTCTATGTGTCTTCGTGAGATTAGCACTCAGTTAAATACTAATTTTAAGATATACATATTATTTACTTATTTATTTATAATTTTTTTTTATATATTTCAAGTTACATTTAATAATTAATCATTGGCTATACTTTAAAGTTCTTAGACATTTTCTATAAAATAAAAAAATAATAAATTATTATCCCATTTACATATTTCATAAGAGTTGCATAAAGAATTGTCTTATTTCAATAAAAATGTCTTATTTCAAACTGGCTTTAACTCGTAATCAGTTACAAATGCAGAAACTGCAAATCAAATTAAATTTTTGTATGCTTTACAAGTCGACCATTTGAATGGTTGGAGCGGCAGTTGGCGGCGCTCAGCTCCATTGTTCTAAGTAGACAATTTCTATGATGATATTCTAATTGAAATACGTAAAATGAAATTATGAATATGCAAAATAAGCAAATGGATGACAATGCTAAGCAACTTGGACCGGAATGAAAGCAAAGCGAACCACTGCATAGCGGTAAATGGTATGCGGCTGGCAAAGTCCAAAAACCAACCTCCCTTCCTCAAATCCCTGCTTGTACTGGCTATAATGAAAACTAAAAATCAAAAGCGTTGGCTAAAGTGCGTTGGCCGAAGTGAGCGGGCGGAAGGCCCCAAAAAAACATCAAAACTTTTGCATAATTCGCTTATGCTTAAAAGTGTTCAAGTTGTTGTTTTCGCTTGTTGTAAATTATGTGTGCGAGCGGGATGCACACACAGTTGGCTAGCAAAATTTTAATTAAAATTATTATAATTCAAGTTGTGTTCAGCAGCACAGCAGAAGCAGCTCTCACACCGCGGGGCGTATACGCAATATTTGAGAAAGCATTTCACATAAGCACTGCACACTTAAGATACATAAGCTGTTATATAATATATGAATATATCTATAAATATATATATATATATATATACGTATTCATATACATATATTTGAAGTGGCCATTGGCTTGGTCCTGCCTAGGCTGCAGCAAATTTACAACAGCTGCATTAGGCGTTGCATACTTGCAGGCGCCTCAGAAATTGTCTGCAAAATAACCAATTTGTGCGTGTGTGTGTGTGTGTGAGTATCAGTTCTAATTAGAAACTCAAAAATGCACACACACACTCACACACATACTTCTATGCTGCTAAGGATATGCAGCAGACAACAACTGCCATGAGCAGGACAACGACACAGAATCGCCTACCCTCAACCTACTCCAACCCCTCCCCGTTCGCTGTGCTTGCAATTTTGCTTATTTAATGCATATTTCGTATAACTTTGATGTGCTGCAAATTTACTTGATGTCGTCGTTGTGTACCATACGTGTGTGTGTGTGTGTGTGCATGTGCATGTGTGTGTGCTAGCTTTTATGTATTTACGTTGCATATGAAATGATATTTATAGTAAACAGATTATTTTATATGCAGGTATACATGCCCGAGCGACCAGTGCATGCAACTTCTCACAATGCACATGTCTGTATATACAGTTACGTGCATGTCCAGCATATGCGCGTGTGTGTGTGAACAGACGACAAAGACAGGCTGTTTGTGTTCTTCTACTGTCTCTTTAGGCATATAAAATGATTAGAACTAATGGTCAATATGCAGATGAGTGTTGAGTGTGGCTCGGTGTTTATTTGCACAGTGGTACGAGCTGTACTATTTACTAGTCAAAATACGACTTAAAAACATGTAAAAAAAATATAAATTAAATTTTGCTTTGCAAATACTATATTAAATTCTATTTATATTTTAATTGTTTTTTGTAACTTTTTAAATTTAAAGAACATACTAATTTCTTATAAAATAAATTTATTTACATTTTTTTTTAAATTTATTTATTATTATTTATTTAAAAAAAATGTTTCAAAAATATATGAATATAAAATTTATAATATAATTTTAATTTTACTTCTAGCTTTATCTCAAAACTAAGCACACATTTGTCTAGTTTATCTTAGCGAATCCTGGCTTGAGTCATTTTCATTATTAATTTATTTTATTAGAGCTTAAAGCGAAGATCCTAGTACACAGTGCCAGTGGACAGTCTGCCCACTCTCTACGCTCTGCTGACTGCAGCTGTGTACTCATTATATACATTATGTATTGAGAGAGTGCTATGTGCATATATTGGGGAGCACTAAACAAATCAACTTTTACTCAACATTATTATCAACATTTATGCATTCAGAAGTCACGCAAACTGATGCACATTCCATACACCGACACACACACGAGCACATAAATAGACAAACTAAGCACTAAGCCAAACTGTTGGGGTTGGGCTGCCCAAAAACACGCTCGAGGCTCCACTTGCGCCCCCTAAGAAATTTATCGAAATGTTGAAACAGATTTTATGCAGCAAAGTCGTCGCCAGCCGCTGACGTCAAGCCGACGACGTCGACGACGATGAGGCAGTGCAACATGGGGCAGCTTGTGAGCTTGGCTCTGTCTCCAACTCTGTGTGCGGTATGGGCACTGGGCAGTGGAGCAGGGGCAGTGGCAATGGCAGTGGCAGTGGCAGTGGCTGTGGCACTGGCTGCCTGTCAAGGCAGGCAAACGGACACTGTGGGCAACTCGACTACTGCTGCTGCCGCTGCTGCTGCTGCTGCTGCTGCTGCTTCTTCGAGGTTCCTAATTTAAATGCAAATGAGATTCATTTGACGACGACACCAACATACTTTGTCCATGTCCATGTCTTGCGCTTGCATAGCCTGTCTCCATGTTTCTATCACAGTGTGTGAGTGTGGAATTTGATAGTGTGCGTGCGTGTGTGTGTGTGCAATTAGACATCGGTCTGTCGTCTGTGCATGTATTTAGTTGCATGTACATAACTAAATTTTCGCATATAATACATAAGTGGGCTTTGGGCTTGCCCCCTGTCGCATTGTGCGTTCGCTTTTCCATATATAAATGAACTATTGCAGTGTAAATGAATTAGTCGAAGACAGTGACGTAGTGATATTTGCGTAAAAGGGGGATTGAAGTGAAAGATTAACATGGGAACATGTAGATAAAAATTTATTTTTTAAATAAAACTTTCCTTGTATTCTACAATACTTCGGAATATTTGGAGCATATTTAAGAGAGTTTTAAATAATGAACATATAGTTTTTTATTTTGCATTTGCTCTTTACAAATTGAGCACTTAACATTAACATTGTCTACCATAAATAGCCATGCCTCACACTCGTCTCTTACCAAATTCTTCTTGTGCCGCTTTAGCTCTCGCTTTCTCACTTGTTTTGCCCCATTCGATTTTCAGTCCAGCCTTCTGTGGCGCCCCCTCTTCGTTTGAGAAGTTTTCTTTCAACTACGTCAGTGCCTTAATTAAGCACTTGTCTGCATATATTAAAAGCAGCCACTGTCGCTGCCTCTGCCAGTGTCGCTGTCACTGGCTCTGCTGCCGGCGCAGTCGCTGTCGCTGCTAGTCCCTGGCAGTGCAGTGCGCTGCTTCTTCTTCTTCTGCATTTTCCTTATTTTGCCCAAATACAAAAGCCTATTCCGCACCGATAACTGCAAACACAACAACAACAACAACAACAACAACACGACAGGCAGCAGGAAGCGTCAGGACATGCAGCCAGCTACTTGCACTCATGTAGATGACTTGCTGCTGCTGTTGCTGTTGTCCCTCTATATACGAAACAACAACAACAACAACAACAGCAAGGCACAATTATAAATCTGTCCATACACACACACACACACACACACACACTAACTTACCCCTTTTGGACATCGACGACGACGACGACGCTACGGCTGCTTAAGTTTTTGGCATTAACAAAGCTACCAGCCACACCCGCCCCAGCACAGAGCTAGAACGGAAACCAGCCAGCACACACACACACAGACACACGCACACATTTATATATATATAAATATATATATATATCTGCCTGACAACACCAATACCATAGCAGCGTCCTTGCCAACGCTGCCAAACCGCCTTGGAAAATTAGCATCAAACGCATAAAATGACCAAGTCTAAGTCTGCCGCAGTGCGGAGAGTGGGTGGGTGGCTGGCTGAGTGGGAGCCCGAGGGCGGTGCGAGGTGTTCTGTGTTCTTTGGCTGCGGCATGGGTTGCTGCCTTGCATTCTCATTTGGAATTACGAAAATTCAAAATTTACAAACGAAAATGTTATGAGAACGTAACTTGGGCCAGGATTTTGGCTCGTCGTGTGACGCACAATAGTTGGTTAGTGTAGCAGTCCCTCCCGAGCTGGCTAGATGAGGCGGTGGTAGGTGAGCGGCTGGCGTTGGGTGTGGGTCTCTGGCTTCTGTTGGCCATGCCGTACAAGTTAATTCAGTTAAAGGACCCAAAAACTCAGCTCTGCATTTTCGTTGGGGTTTTCTATGCATGTATTAGTATGCGTAGTTAAGTTTTGATGCCAGCCCCCCCATCCCGCTGCACACCTCGCTGTCGCCCACTGTGTGCGTGTGTGTGTGAGCGGAGACGAGGCGTGTGGGTTGAAGGAACTTTAAGTAAATGAACAGAAATGACAGGCAGACATTTGCATTATTATTAGTACAAGTTGCAGTCGTGTTGCTGCCAGGGTGGGGTCTGAAGGAGTGCTGCTGCTGCTGTTGTTGCTGCTGCTGCTGCTGGGGGCATCGCCTGGTTCGGTTCAGTTCAGTTCGGTTGGGTGGCCAGCCTCAAAATGCATTTCCATTGCATACATTTCGGAGGTTTTCATTACGTCGCAAAACTTTGCCATCTCTTTCTAATGCGCTCTATCTCCCTCGCTCTCGCTCTCGCCGTCTCTCTTGCTCATTGTGAAGGTAAGTTTTCGGTTACGTGTCCGTGTCGAGCGCATTCAAAAGTCATTTTAAGTTATTGAATGGAATAAAATGTAATTTAACTAAATTAGAATTTGCAACCACACACTACATGCATAGAGTTTCGTAACCAAGGCGTAGGCTTATACAATATATATATATATAAAGTATGTATAAGATATGTGCATATAAGACTTGCTGTTGTTGTTGTCTTTGTCTCGCTCTCCCACTGCACTTTTAGCAGGTTTTGCAATCGATTATTGATTTTTAGTGCTAACAAATTTTGAAGGTTGTTGCTAACGCTATTGGGTGAAGTTTAGGCAAAGACCTGCCGCTGCTTAGCTCTGACTATAGCTTAAACCAGACACACGCACACCCACACCCACACACACACATTTCTCTATTTACGCAGACCTTACCCCATTTCTCCCATAAACATTTACCAGTTTTAAGAGCCTTTATTTTTTGCTCGTTTTAGTTAAATGTGCTTGATGTGAAGCACATGTTTAGCTGTAATTTAAATGCATTTTCAATTGATTTGAAACATATTTGAAGCTCTCTGCTGTTCATATTGATTTGATTTTGCTTTCTTACTTGACTATAAACTAGTTAATGAGATATTTGATAACTATATTAATGTTGAGCTTGCACGATGAACTTTGAATGAAAGAAGACATTTTTAAATGCTTTTTTGATCAAGCTTTTCTTAGCAAAAATATAAACTTTACATTAATTGGCTTGCTCCTAATGCTATTATCCATAACTGAGACCCAATTGATAGCCGAACGCTCATAGCATTTTATCCATCATCGACTGTACCTGTGTAGCAGGCTAACAAACTAACATCCATTTGATTGTCAGAGCCGAATGCCAGCGCAAGAGCAAAAACAAAGCCTACAGATACACACAGCGAGCCCATACATCAGAGGACAATCCACCATTAGAACTCTCGCTCCAGCTCTCCTCCTACCTCAGCTGGAAGCTGAAACTTGGCTTGCAATTGACCAGCGCACCAAGTCCAATTGTACCAACTGCCCCCCCACGGCTGCACCCACTGCGGACAACACGTGAAGAGTCTGCAGCGAAAACAAAAAAAATAGCAAAAAAAAAAACAAGAAACGTATAAAATAAACGCAAAGCATTCGATTGTCGTCTGGCCGCCACCTCCAACAGAAGAGCTCGTAACAGGACTTTGGCTGCTTCCAGCCAAAATTTTTGCATTGCCATTTTTAGCGCTTGCCATACACACACACAGTCTCTCCCTCCCTCTCTCTCTTTTTCTATCTCCCTGTCTCTTTCTCACACACACGTTTTTATTTCGCGTAAATTCATCTTGCTCATGTTCTTTTTTTTGCATTTTGAAGGCTGAGCAGGCATAAGCTGGGCTGGGGCTGGAGAGCGCTTGACCAAATGGTCGCCACCCGATAGCCCCTGAGACAGCGGCAACAATGCCGTCATGTACCCAAAGTCCGTACTGATTATGAGTACGCGCGCGTTGGAAAATGTGCAGTAGCAGCTACCCCCTTTCTACGGCCGTACGGTGGGGGTAAACCAACATATTCCGCGCAATAAAACGAAAAAATATAAAAAATGAGAAGACAGAAGGGCACGGTGTGAGCGTCCTGCGTTTTACGTGCGCCCAAAAGTTTGTTTTGTGTTTTGTTAATTTTTTCTTGGCCGCGAATTTGTTTTCATTTACGTTTTTGCATTGCAGCCAACCGACTCGGACAACGGCTCAAGCCCAAACCACGCGCTGTTCGCATACAATTTTTTTGGTTTTTTATTTTTATTTTACCAGAAACAACGCGTGGGTTTCGGTTCAGTAGAGATTCGCAAAGAGAGAGAGAGAGAGAACACAGCAGCAACAACAACAACGGCGCCAAAGACGACGCAGGACGCGTTTGGCATTCGCGCCACCTTAAGCCGCACACCCGAGCATTAAACCCAGGCGCACACACACACACTTACGCAGCCCCCCTTTTTTGTGTGGGGCTGCTGCTGGCGCTGCTCAGCTGTTGATTTTTATTATTTTGGCCATTATCGCATGTGGTTCGCTGCTTTGGTCAGCAACGGGCTCGTCGAGTCCTGCTGATTAAACATTAATTAAGGAAAACAATGCTGACCAGCGCTGCTGCTGCTGCTGCTGCAGAAAAAACTGCTCGCCTCTGTTTCGCTCTTCGTCGAATTTTTGTTGTGTCTTTTCTTGCCATTTTCCCCCCACATGTCCAAAAATAAGAACAAAATCGCGGAATTTGTATAAAAATGCAAAATTACGAATTCGCGATTTCGGCTCGTATTGTATGTATGCATACACATGCTCACATATGCACACATATACAAGCACACATAGTTAAGTGTGTGTCTGTGTGTGTTGGGTGCTCAATTTTTGTTTTGTTTTGAGAAAACGTGCACGGGGTGTGGCTAGAGGGGGTGGGCGCTCGCTTAAATCGCCATAAAAAGTAGTAGAAAAATCATCGACAGACGTAATAAATTAAAAATGTCCAACGGTGTGGGGCACAGGTTGGGATTGTTAAGCAGCAGCAGCAGCAGCAGCCAAAACCAAAGGCGTTGCCAGCAATAGCGCAAACATTTTGAGAGTCACATGAAGAGCGCGAGAGAGAGAGAGAGAGAAGGTGTGAGGAAGAGACAGGATAGAGCTGCCAGCTGCTGGGCTAGAAAGATGACTAAGCCCAAATATCAATACTTCGTGGACTCACAAGAAATCATTTACTTAGCTTAACTCATTTTTGCAATTATATTTGCAATTTTAGCAAAATAGATTGGAATATTAGGAATTTTGTTGAAATTTTTATACATCTATAATTAATGATTTTATAATGAAATAATGCAATTAAAGAAAGCTAAGAATACATTTCTGAATTCGTCTTTTTCTTCTCTATTGGACACATTTTCGAATACTTTTGCAGCTGAACTAGGTATAGAAGATAAGTTTGGTAGCATTTGTAATAGAAATAGTTTGTCAGAGTATAAAATTAATGTTTGTTTAGTTTTTTGATCGTTAACCTGAGATCAAACCAAAAACTTGATATTCCGAAAGGAATTCAAAATTGTATACGATTAACGATAGTCTTATATACACCACTATATAGAATGCCTCATTATAAATGCAACTTAATAAAATGTACCTTAAACTACTTAAAACCATAATGAAGTGCATAAAATGGCATACTCAGCATCAGCAGCTAAAATAGAGATGATTTTTTTATAATTTTATAATTTTATATTACATTAAATTCTTTATATATTATAGCTAACAATATTAGCTACCAAATTTAACTAACGTTACATAAACAGAATTCATGCTTTGCACATTAAACCTCCTGCTGCTTAGCTTACAAATTCATATGCATATTTCCTAAGACTCTCATTACTCTTGTGCGTTTCTTTACTTGCATTGAATATGCCTCAAATGGCCAAGTGTCCTAGAATTTCTGATTGATTGGCGACCCGAATTCTTTAAGTGCAAGTTCTTGCACTTAAGATAATTATAGATTTTCCATCTTTTCTGTCTAACAACTGCTGCCTGACACACTTGCAAGACCTATGCAACCCTAAATTGTCGCCTATTTTGCAGCTTGCAGTATACAAAAATTAATATTCAAATCACGTATTTGTCTTACTTGACACACACACACACACAGCCACACATACTTCGAAGCTTTTGACGCGCATGATTATGCATTTTGTATGTGAAATTAGGACTTTGAGTTGCATGCAATTAGCCTGACTGGCTACAGAACCTTGACTGCTCGATTATATTGTGTTAATTACCAGGAAAATTATGTCAATTATGTGAATTAAATAGTGACACAATGTGGGTAGTAAAGTATGTATATATATATGTGACAAATTGTATCTTAAGGATGTCAAGTGAGAGGGCGAGAGACGAGAGTGAAACGGAGAGATGGGTAAAAAGAAGTAGATGCAGAGAGAGATATAGAGAGAGATTTGAATGAAAGAGGGACAGAAAGGCCAGCGAAGAAAGAGGGAGAGAAAGGAAAGAGGAGACTGAAAAAGCGAGAGAGAGAGAGAGAGAGAGAGATCTAAATAATGAATTACAGAAAGAGAGAAAGATAGAAACAGTCAAAATGAGAGAGGAAAAAATAATATAAAAGACAAAAAGAAAATAAGACAGAGAGATACAGAGAAAAAGAGAAATAAAGAGAGTGAGGCAGAGAGAAAATGAGAGAAGAGAAAGATACAGATTTAGCCGGAAAGATACATGTATAGGGATAGAGATATATAGAGAATAAAAGAGCGCAGTGGGTGAAATAGAGACGAATTGATATGACGAAGTGGATGTCAGAGAGAAAGTGTGAAACAGATAGAGAGCGAGATAGATAGATAAATATGAACAGCAATACAGATAAAGAGGTGAAGAAAACGCTCTCATCTTTAAAATCTGTTTACCTTGTTAAACATATATAAATTAGTATATATAATTGAACTTCTTCTGAGTAACAATTTAGTAATTTCTAAAATTAGCTCCCTTAAAACATTCCCAATTTTCCTTAATGATCTGCAAATTTGAATAATTACCTAAGCTTTCATTGAACAGCTAGTAGTAAACGACAATTTAGCAATAAAATATATCTTCGAGATAAATTTATCAAATATTCGTGTCGTCTGCCAGCCACAATTAGCTACTGCAGTTGCCGTGCAATAACCGCACTTAATATGTAGCTCAAAGGCCACGCTGCTTTATAGCCACTTGGCGGGTTGTGTATGCCACGTCCTCAACCCATTTCCGCTCGCTGGCTCGCTCGCTGGCTCCTTTGCCACTAGTCACCTGCACTTTCGCTGGGTGACCCCGACTAAAATTGCTGTTAATTTGCACAAAATGAAATTCCTGCAATTAAGTAGAAGCTGCGCCCAGTGGCCGTGCCATAATCATTGTGATGATCATAATCATGATGATGATGATGATGCTGAGCAGACGTTGCTGTGCTGCTGAATGATGTTGCATGCCATGTTGACCTCAGAAGCAGCAGTAGCAGCAGCAGCAGCGCGATGCAGCGAACTAAGAGAATTTGGCGTGTCTTTTGGCGTTTGCTTATGCAACCCGCCAGGCAGTCAGGCAGTCAGGCAGGTAGCTGCTCTTGTGGCTGGCAAGTTGCGGCGCTTCATTTGCATCCGCGGCAGCGCATCCTTCATTATGGACTGCTGCTACAGCAGCAGCATCTAGCAAAATAGGTTAGAGGTTAATTTTAGTGCAAAGTTATGCGCCCCAAAGTATGCAATTAGATTGTGTCCCAGCCAGCGGCCAGCGCCTCGAGGGCGTGTCAATTTATTTGCCTGAAATTAGTGCGCGTCCTAAATGTCATTTTCTAATTAGCCAAATTGATAGCCGCTTGCTCAAGACTGTAAAAGAAAAGTGTTTAATGACAGAACTTCGAGTTGGAATAGCAAATGTTATCGATCGCATTTCAATGTGCAATTTTTGAGGTTTTCCAATTTCTAATAATTTGAAATTCTCTGCTTGAACGGTTCGTAAAATACTAATTAGATCTTTGAGCAATATAATTGAAGCAGACTCAAAGTATTTGTAATTAAAAAATATGCCGCATATTATTAAAAATAATAATAGCAAATAACAGCAAGGGGCACAAATATGCAAAACTGCAGCAAAGCGTTCATTATGTTATATGGCTCGATATGTCAACATCAAAAAACCCAAAAACGTCCGAAGCCATGGCCTGAAAGCTGTGTGGCCCATAGCCGGCATATTAGCAATTCAAATTTGCCCATTAAAAAGCCAGCTGATGATGAAGTTGACGATGGCGGCAAGGACTACAAAAGTCAAATATTGCCCAATTTTGAGATTAATTGTCTACGCACCTTACCGCGCAGCACACGCCAGCACCGCCCGTCGGCCCACATCTTAAAGGGTTTCGCCCGGCTCACAATTAATGCAAAACTCAATAAACTTTTGTCGAATGAAATTTTATGCTAATCAGAAGTAGATTTTTTGGTACCATTGCGTATCCAATGATAAGCTGGACTCTGTCGGTCGCCTACTTGAGACGAAACCAACCCACCCAGCCGTGGCTCTGGCTGTGGCTGTGGCTGTGGCTGCGGCTTTGGCTGCCCCGAATACATGTGGCCATCAATTGATTTGCATTTGTAAATGCGGCGCCGGCATTTGTCGTAATTTGGCCTGAAATGTTGTCGCATTTTCGGCATAATTATGCATTTTAATTATGTGTCGGCCAGACGTAGACGCCAACCGATGCTGACAGCCCTATTCCGAAAGGGTTAATTCTGTTGTCGTCTTCGCAGGGGGTGGACTGCGGCCTGCTGAGAGAGCTGGGAGTATTAGATAGATTGTTGTCTTGGGTTTTGGTCTAAACGTATGCTAATTTGTCTTTGTGCTCAGCTTAAATTGTAAACTTAGGGGCATGGTCTGCAGGACTTGTGTTCAGGATGTTCTCGAATGAAATATTTCAATTTGCTACAGCCTTCACTGCTCATCAAAGTCGATGAAAGGCAACTTGACTCAGCCTGAATGGGAATCTGAGAAGGATCTCTGTGTAGCATTGAATTTCTCACAAACCTCAATTATTAATATTATCAAAATATCTTTAAAGTTGTTGTTTAAAAGTTAAGATACTAAACCTTAATCAACTGCTTAATCAACGCGATTAATAAGTAATTCCTGCTTCATTTAAATCTCAATGCGAACGTTTTTAAAGTCCAGTAACTTTCGTAGTGCTATTGACAGCCAAGCTAAACTCCCCATAGTACTGCCACCCTCACACGGCTGCCACACATGAAATGAAGCCAAACAAAGCAAACAATTTATGTCATTGCAGAGCCGCTTTACATAACTCACAACTGCTCCTTAGCCCGTGGGCTAAGCGCAGTCAATGCGCATGCCAGACAACAGCAGTTTGCCCAGCAGCCAGCTAGTCAGGCAGACAGACAGTCAGACAGTCAGACAGTCAGCCAGGCAGTCAGCCCAGCTAGCCAGTGGCCTGTGTGTTTAGATTAAGAGAGCTGCTCTGCTGGTGGACCCACTACGGCGAGTGGACAACTCATATATGTATATGATTTCGACGAATGCTCGTTATCGATTTGAAACTTATAAGGAAAAAACTAATGAAAATCAGGCATCATCTTCATGGCTGGGACGGGACGGCAACAAAAGCGTAATGAAGGAAAACCAAAGCAGAACAAAAACGAAACGAAAACAACAAAATTAAGTGAAAGAAGCGCAAAGTCGAAAGCGAATTAAATTAAATTAAATGAAAACTAAATTCAAATGAGTTTTCGGGGCGCACTAAGAAGCAAAGAGCAGAACGGAATAAAAAGATTGGCAGCGCTGCCAGCGACCTGCTACCGAGCCTTGAGCCCTCAGTCCTGATCTGGCAGCTCTCTACGTTGATTGTTGTTATTATTTCTTGTGCTGAACGGGTTTGTGTAATGAATTAATCCGCACAGCGCTTGGCAATTTGACTTGGCTGGTGGCTTTGGCTTCGTTTCGATGCAAATCAGCTGGCCACGCGCACAGTGGTGCCTGCCCCAGAGCATGATTTTTTATTTATAATGAGATATCAAATTAATGTAATGAATGTGTTTTTCTTAAAGAAAATGTATATAACTTTTATGCGTGATATTTATTTTTATTAAAACAACAATATAAAGGCACTTAAAAAACTATGCACATTTTCATTATTATTTTGAAAAATTATTTTAAATAACCCAAGCTATTTTATTATATATTTTAAGAGGATAAGTATGTAATGTATTTAATTTACATTATTTTTATTTCTATAAAATCAAATATAATGTAAATTGCTTAGACACTAAATATATTTTATTTATTTAATATTTTAAAAATACTCAAAAAAAGGGCCAAAAATGAATAAAATTGAACATAGCTAATACATATATTAATTATATACATTTTAATTTTCAAATAAATATATTTAAAATTAAATAAAATTATTTTGAAATTATTTTAAAATTATTTTTAAACGATTTCACAAGTCTATCAGTCATTACTTCAAACTATTGATCCATCTTTTGTAAGCTACGGAGTTTATTAATTATCTTAATTTTCCTAATCCTTTAAGTTATACTAAAATATCTCTTTAAATTAGTCTCAAAAAATAGTTAATCCAACAAAAAAGCAATAAAAAGTGTAAATTAAATTTTAAATATATTAAATAATAATATTTATAATACTAATAATTTTATATAAAGTATATATAATACATATTTCTCTTGCTCTCTCATTTAGTATATAAGCTGAGAGTCAGCTATATTTTATATGTCAAAACAAACATATTTAATATTTTAATTGCTTGGAGATTCTTCAACTAAAGTTTTAAGCAAATTAAGTTAAATGTGTAACGTAATTATACTAAGTAAAAAAGTGACAAAAATGTAAATAAAATGATGAAAATATTAAGTTATGCAGCTCCCACTGTGCAGCTCAACTTTGACTGTACTTGACGTTCCAAAACAAAACAGAGCCACCAAAAGAGACAAATGCAAATTGCATGATTTCTTTTGTAAATAAGATACTGATGAGCAGCAGCAGCAGTAGCAGCAGCAGCTGCTGTTGCGGCTGTCTTCGCAGTCGTCGCGAAATTAAATCGATGGCTCAGGCGATTGACATGTGCAGGCAGAGGACAGTTGGGGACAAGTTTGTTGTTGTTGTTGTTGCTGAGCTGCTGTGGGATGCAAAATAAGTTGTCTTGCATAAACGAAAATTAGTTTAATTGTATAAAAAGCACTGGGCAACGGACTACAGGCAACGGATGTGGCGCCAGCTGCTATTCGAAGAGTGTACGCCGAATAAGCAAATGCCAAATGGCCTCGGCCATGGGGCATATGTATTAACATTTAACTCTGCCCAAAGGCCGAAGGGGCCAGCGGAGCTGGGCAGTGTCATGTAAATTGTGCATTTCATCAAATATTTATTTAAACTTTTTGCACGGGCCAGTGGCTCTCTGCCTAGTGGGCGAAAAAAATGAGTGCATCGCATACTTTTTGGCGTAACCGCATAAAACAATTTTCATTTCCTTTCAACTACCAGAGCAATAAAATATATATGGCAATACATATATACAAATGCACAGCCATATATGTGCATATGTATATATATGTGTTATTTGTTGTTGTCCAACAGGTAAGAGCACAACAATTTTTAACCATTGTCAATGGCCATCGCGGCCGCATCGCATCACATAGCATCGCCAGTAGCCAATGTTTGTACAGTTGTCCAAGTTGGTAACCCAACTGAGCTCGGCTATCGGGGATCTACTGGAGTCTATATATATGTGTGTGTATATATATTGGGTTTTAACTGATGCCAGGGCTATTTGGTTTGATAATGGCCAGGCGTTTCCGGTGAATGCCCGAAAACAACTCGAATAGCAGCAGCCGAAATACGACAAAGATTCTCGCCCATATATACGGACATACATGCTTACATAGCTCACTGTGTGACGTCACAAATGTAGCGCTACCGCAAAAATCCATTGCGGTCACATATTATTTGAGCAAAACAAATGTTATTTAATTATAAATAACTCAAATACAGATTGAATCGAAAGAGCCAGAGAGAGAGAGAGAGGGAAAGAGAAATTATTTCATAAATAAGCATTTAAATATAGTCTTAATTAAATTGGCATATCCTAGATACGACGACACCCCTTCTTGAAGCGAACAAACAAAGCACACTACATGAAGGACCAACAACGCGAATAACTGTAAACAACAATGAGGAGAACAGGATGCACTAGAGAGCAGAAGCTGCTCATACGACAACGCGGCACGATGTAATTAGTGGCAATGGGAAAAGCATATTGCATACTTTCTGGCACTCAACCAAGCGCTGTGTGTATGCGTGTGTTAGTGTGTGTTTATTTTTATGCCTATGCCTAGGCCTTTGCCCATGCCCATCCCATGTGCTGGGTCTGGCTGAGCTGCTGTGTGCATTTAAGTATGTTAACAGCGCTAAGAGTGGGCGGTATATGCAATTGCTGCAACAATTGTGCATCTAAAAAACAAGCGCAAAAAATATCTTTGCTGTGCAGTGCTTGACTACGGGATGCCCTGTAAATGAGTATTTGGAATTAGTTAAATCAGAAGCAAACATATAATTGCTAACAAAATAAAAAATTATAAAAAAAAGTATCTTAAATATAAAATAAATAAAGGAAATTCAATTTGAAATATTTGTTAAGAAAAATACATGAATAGAAAATATTACAATTTTAATTGTATTTTTCAAAGATTTATCAGTGAATTATAAAAAAAAATGTATATAAAGAAATGTAAAATTCTATAAATTTTAAAAATTTGAAATTGTGTATACAAATAATAAAGAATTCAAATATTATTATTTACAATAATTTAAAATTAAATTCATTGCACTCATTACAAACCAAAAATAATTTCCAAATATTTTCATAATTTTTTAAATATTTTTTGAAGTCATTTGAAATCACTGAAGTAATGTTAAAAAGTATTTTAACAATTTCCGAACTTAAGCAATATTTTTTCATATAATTATTGGCAAGCTACGCTTCTCAAAAAATATCTTAATTTTAAAAATTTTTTTAATTATAATAAGTCTGATATAAATTCATTTGCAGCTTAATTTTTTATTGTTTAAATTGATTCTCCTCAATTACAGGGTATTTGCAACAAAGTGACAAAGCATATTTTGCTGCGCTGGTTGCAAGTTGAGTGGCGCTGACGCTACTCAAAAATCTCTTGTTGCAGTTTAATTATGACATAAAAATGCCCGCAAGTAATTTGACATCATTAGCCGAGAAGAGGACCCTATAACAGTTGCGAGATGTCCTACTCAACGAACGGTACGACGAGCGCTGCTGCAGCTTTGGTGGGCTTTTAGTGGCACAATTGTCGGCGGAAGTGCGCACACACTTGTCGCTTCTCTTGTTGTTGTTGCTGTTGTATGTTGTAAGTCTTCAGTTCACTTTGTGTGTGTGTGTTTTGTTTTTGTTTCCTACTAATTAAGCGTGCTAAATAAGTTCTCATCTTGTCTATTTCCACATGCAGTTTGTGACTGCAACAATAGTTTGGCTGCAGCTAAGTGGGCTGTAGTTTCTTTTGTTGCCACACAATTAAATTCCACACACCATGACATTTAACTAATTTACATATAAACTAAGTAAATACATAAACTTATATAAACGCACACAGACATACATATATTTATATATAAATAAGTTGATATATATACATATAAAATTGTATGCACAATTCATCTGCTCGCTCGTTGGCCCAAAAAATGTAATGGAAAAACATGCGAGCAGCTACTGAGGGGCATTTTCAGCATTTTTGACATGTGAATGCTGCAGTTATGCAGCAGCATCTGTTTCTTTCTTTCTCTTTCGCTCGCTCTCTTTCTCCCTCTCGTTCTCTCTTTCTCTGTCCTGCTCAGCTGGTTGTTGCCATCTCTTTTGTCGGTGCTGGCATGTGACATAATCCGTCGCCTGGGCCAAAATACCTGAACCAAAAATCTTGCGTAGAATGTTGAAAATCATGCTGAAGTTTTCTCAATGCCTCAGGGCAGGTGTTAGGTGTGTATATATATGTGCGTGTGTGCGTGTGTGGGTGTGTGAGTGTGCGTGTGTTATGGATTGTGCATGCGAGGCAGCCTGATGGCTTATGATTTCTGAGCTACACACACACACACTAGCATAAATTGTTGCACATAATGTGTGCAACACATGAAAGTAATTTTTCTTAATTTTCTTAGTCTATCTATGTGAATCCTGAAGTGCGTGTGTGTGTGTGCTTTAAAGTGCAAACATGACCCGAGGCCTGACAGACTGGCAGCCCCAGACTGGCCCGAAGAGCTTAGATACATATGTACACCCACAGCTGGATTGCATAGTTAGATAGAGATGCATGCATACATTTATCCGATATAGGCATTTGAAAGCACATAATTCGAAATTTATGAGCCTACCCAAAAATGCTTTCAAATTGCGGCAAGAGTTTTCGTTGGGGCTGGCATTTCGAATCGAGTGTTTCTTTTGTGGCAAATGAATTGAAAATGCTGCATTGAAAGCGAATTGATGTTTGAGGTGAGCAAAATGTTTTGCGGCATCTCACACACGCACACACCCGCACATATCCAGGCGTGAGTGAGACAGCAGCAGTGCATCAAATGTTTAATGCAACATATAAAATAAAACTCAACTGATTAAATGACAACAAGCTGGCAAATTGGCTCAGCAATTCGAAAAGTCGATTGGCCAACTTGAAACACCTTTGGGTAACTGTAGTCTCTCCAGCGTGAATACATTTATAAAACCTTTTCAGTTGAAGCTAATTAGGCTGTAAGACGAATCGTAGATAACGATAGATAAGATAGATTTGAATAATATATTGAGTTGAAATTTTGTAATAGCTTAAATATTATATATAAATATATTTATATATATTTAGAAATTATTTTTAAAATTGATTCGTTTGATTTTTTGATTTTAATATCAAAGATAATCAACATAAAAATACCTATTCTTTATTTATAACACATAAAATATTTATGTTAGGCTATTTCGTGGTGTCATTTTATCAGATCTATAAATATATAATTCTCTTAATATAATTAAGATCAATGTAAAGTTTGATAATAAATATTAAATAAATATTAATATTAATAAATTGTATAAAATACTATTCAGAATTATATATAAGTATTTTCATAACTATAAATAATAATTTTTGAATAAATGAAAACAAAATTACAACTAATGGATTTGGTGATAAAATTTGCTAATATATAGTGTGAGTAGTCTTATTAGGGTCTACTGCTGACTGTTAAGTAGGCAGCCAAGTTAACATTATTGTTTACAAGTGTGCTTAAGTGTCTATAGCATGGTTGTGTGTTTCATTCAAGGATAGTTGGTATGTTAAGGTCTTGCTTACGACCTGATTAGAAATCTAGCATGCTGCGTTTACTTTTGAGAATCTTCAACTAAAACCTCTGCATGATGGATAATTAATGAAAAATAATTGAAAAATAAATTTCAAATATTGTATGCAGTGTTTAATATATTATAAAATAGTGTACAAGCCTAAATATATATAAGTATACAGAATTTGTAGGAGCCGTACCTACAAAAGCAGTTGAGCGCTGGAGCCTCAAGCGCTCGCAGCTCCTGGGCAGTTTGTTCTAAAAAACACTCAGAGAACTAGGCATAGATTATTATGTAGATTATTAAAATAAGATCAATGATAATTAATGGGGCTTATAGTGATATATATGGCTTATCTTTATATATATATTAAATAAAAAAAATTACAATTACCTCAATCAAAATTTATGACTGATTTTTTCATTTTAACGTAACTCAACTAAACTGGAACTAGCTTAACTTAAACATTTAATTAACATTTCATGTCATATCACTTTCATAAAAATGGCTTAAATATTATTATATATTCTTATTCAGTTAACAGTGCCACGCGTGCCAGGTACTCTGCCAGCACAAGATGCACTGAAGAATCAGTGTTCAGGAAGCAAGAAACAATGCGAGTCAAACAAGTGAATCAAGTAAATATGATTTTCAATTTGGCTGAGTCAAAGTCATATTTAATTTGATTGGCCCGCCTATGGAATTTCATTTATATCGCCTACACTCCCTGACTCGCGCCTTGGCTGGCATTGCAACATTGCGATGCGGCAGCAGTTGACCCGATGCCAATTATCGGCCAGTTGCAATTGTGAAGAGCATTGTTGCTCTTGCTGCCCGTTGCCACACCCGCACCCACCTGGCTGATACCCGTCCTGTTGGCTCGTGGCGATGACAGCAACAAACTGTTTTTGCGGCCAGCGGCGACCGCATTATCGAAATCATTGCGCCGACGGGCGGTCGAGAGGCAACGAAATGCAATTTTACGTTTTCAATTAATAAACATTTGCGACAACTGACTGACCATGGGAGGAGCGGGGTGGCAGCTGCAGCCTGGCTGGCCAGTGTGGCCGGTCGTGTATTTTACATTTTGCGGCTACATAATTTGGTAAATGATTAACCGTAAAGCAGAAAGCCGTGAAGTGCCGGCAACCGCAGGACATTCCTCATTTACGCATGAGCTTTGGCTGCTCGGCACAGAAGCAGCATATGTATTTATAATTATTACACACACACACACCCACATATACATGCATGTCGTATGTTACTCTGAGTTATCTGAGCGGTTAACTGTTTGTTTTTTCGTCAGATTTCATTTTTGTTTGTTTGCATACCCTACTACCTGGTTGACTTGGCTCTCTTAGCGATTCGCCCAATCCAGCTCCAACTGCCTGCCTACACACGCCCCTTTGCTAAAAAAACAAATGTGAGCAAAAAACTACGCAATGGCCGCCTCGCAGTAACAGCGAAAAGCAACAACAACAACGACGACGACAATAAAAAAATACTCACACATGACTCCGCCTACCAAAGCGAACGGCAGCGGCAGCGACGTCGACGTCATCGTCGATAGCAGCGACGACAAAAATTTTTATAGTTGATTTTTGACAATTTTTTGTGGCACGTTTTTTATTTATGACTGCGACTGACTTCTTGTTTATTATTTTTTACAGTGCATACACATTGCGCCCGCGTGCGAGGCGTATTCATATGCCTATGTGTGTGTATGTGTGTGTGTGTGTGCTTTTTACTTGATTTTTGGTTAGGCTGATGCGTTGTTTTTCTTTTATTTTGATGCTGCCTTATGCAGTTTGAGGCATGGCTGCCAATTTATTGATAAACATGGGTGGCTGCCACTGGGCGCTGTCAGGGTTTAAGCAAACGTCGAGTGCAAAATACAAACATGACCTCACTGACCTCACAGCAACAGCGAATATTATATGCGCTTGACTCCATTTGTATACGAACTTTTGTTTGAGATGCAGAATTTGTTAGTGAAAGAAATTGAATTTAAGCTACATTTACTTATCTGTGTTTAAAATATAGCATACAAATTATTTAATATTTTATTTTGTTGTTCACTTCACGTATAAGCTTAGGCTTAGTTCATGATTTTGCCAGAAATAAATAAATATAATAACAAATTTTATTTTCATTCATTTTTAGCCTATCTCCAGCTGAACACCTCAATTAAAAATTTGTTTATTTGTGACTAATCTAAATATTTAATAATTCTCTTCCGACAAAATTCATAAGATACTCGCATAGATCCCTGTGAGAGTATAGATTGCAATAAGAAGTTGACTTTTATTGAATGTTACTCAACTGCCTGCAGTTGACAACGTTTGAGTTGTATTCAGAGGGTAAAAAGCGCTTTCTCTTTGTCTAAGCCGGGTGTCCGGCCATTGCCTTCGCAGTGGCTGCAATCACTTCAAAAATTGCGTAATACGCGGCGTGTACTTAATGCGTGCAGTGGCAATGCAGCATAACACAAATTAGCATTCCAATTGGGTGCTCAACAGGCATGGTTACAGGGTGCTGGGTGCTGGGTGCTGGGTGCCGGATGCTGCTGTGCGTGCCACAACATGAATCATCATAACGACAAGTGACCATCCGCAAACAAGCCGCACGAGCTGGACGGAAGGGGAGGGCCGCCTGTATGGAAGCCGCAATCGGTGCTCAACTGGGCCACATGCGATTTTATAGTTAGGCTAGGCGAAAATCACTACAATGCGTTTTGCCAGGCGCCAAAAAATATGCCACACACATATATTCACACGCACACACACACAAGCCAAATGTGTTATTTGTTGTGTTTACAAACGCGCCTGTCGGCATGCGGCCAGCAGCAGCAGCAGAGGCTGGGCCAGGCAGCAGCGGGGCATGAGGCCCACAGAGTGCGAATGGTTGAGGGTGAGGGTTTTGGCCAGCGTACGCAATGTAACTGCATTTCCGGTTGTTTTGGGGGGCAATAGCAACAGTTGGGCAACAATTTTAAAGCGTTGCTGCGCTTAAAGTGTGAAAAATATGAAGACCTTGACCCATTTTGGCAGAGCCCAACGGCTGCATGTTGAGTGCCTCTCAAACCAGACGGAGTTGACCCTCAGCTGTAAAATTGAAAACGTAGACGATGCCAGACAGTCGCACGAGCAGCGTCTAGACCCAAAAATATATTGCATACTTCGTGGCTGAAGTTTGCACACACACATACACACACACACGGGCAGAGACATAGAGAGAGAGAGACAGAGTCACATGTACAGAGGGACAGCAGCAAGTGAATCTGTGAACGTAGCCATCCAAAAAGCTAAAAGGCAAAAGCATTTGGCCAAAGAACAAGTGGCAAGTGGCAAGCCAATGCCAGAGACAGCAAGCGACGTGGCAAACGTGGAAAACCCATGCGACTCGCTCGAAAAAGTATGCTACGTTTTATGCTTTTTCCGTTTTTGTTTTTATTTTCTCTCTCTTTTTATTCTTCTTTTTTTTTTGTCTATGTGTGCGGGTGAAAGTCCTTGAAAAGCAGCGTCTAAGCTCAGACAGTTTCTATATGTATATATGCCTTTAGTCGTGCCTGTGTGTGTGCGCGTCCGTCTGTGTTATAAAGACTGAGCAAGGATTGCCATAAAGTTGAACGAACGTTCGTTTGCTGCTTCTTGCAAGCTTCCTGTGTTCCTTCTCTCTCTCTCTGTCTCTCTCTCTCTGTGTGTGCCTGTATGTTGACTTTTAGCGGCTTTTTCGGTATCAGTTACATTCTTTTTGATTTCCTGCTTTAACGTGCCAACGACTTCGCCCACGACCTTGACTAGTTGGTTGACTGACCGACTACCCACTTTCGATGCCACAAAACGTTCCTCACATTGCAGTGTCGAGTGTCCTGTTACCCTTATGCTCGGTGCGTGTCCATGCATTGGTGCAAGCATGTGTGCTTGCATTTTTGCCATTGCCTCTCGCAGCACCAAAGAGCAACACTTTGAACAGGCCCATGCCTAGCGTTGTCTATGCCCAAAAACTGGTTCGTTGACTCTGTCTATTCCGACTCTTGCCTTGCCCTGTCTACTCATTTATGTTTGACTCTGTTGCAAATTACTTGCATTTCCCATTTCGTGTCGAGAGCCTCACCTTCATTGCTGTAGATAGGTGTGTAAATAATTGAATTAAACTTCATATTTTTGACTAATATAATATCGACTTATGCAAATAGAACTTGGTATCAGATGTGGAGTATATGTAGCATTTAAATAGAAATTCAACTTATAGTCAGCTAATACAAAACGTATTTCAAATCTCTTAAAATTAAGCATTAAATAATAATTAATTAAAAAATAATAATTAAAATTAATTTTCTGTACATTTTAATGATTTCGTTCAGTTTTATAAAATTAAAAATTATATTAAAAATATTGCTAAGTAAAATCAAAAAGAAAATAAAATAAAATTAAGAGTAAAATTAAAAAAAAAAAAAATTAAAACAAATAAAACAAAAAAAATAAAAATAGAATGTTAAATTAGATAAAAATAATATTAAATAATATGAATAAAAGATAAACATAAAATTCATATGAAATAGAAATAAATTAAATAACATCAAAATAATGTAATAAATATTTAGCTTTCATCTTGCCATTTAAGTCAATTTAATATCATTTAATTGCGCCTTTCAAATATAATTTCATTTTGATATTCATTTAAAGATGGTTGGGACTCAGAGCTAAGCTAAGCAATATAATCGAATTGAGCAGCCACCAGAGAGTTACCCCAAACTCAACCCCTGAAAAAAACGCTGTGTTAACTAAGCGCCTAAAAAGGCTTCCCACCAATCGCAGACGGCATCAGCGGCAACTGGCGACCCAATCGCAGACGCCAAGTGGAGCCATTGGCGCGGCAAAAAACGCGCTCGCGTTTTTCGGTAATGAGAAAAAACTCGGGCAGAGCTCAGAGCTGCTAATCAGTAGGGAGGCAGCAGTAGTAGCAGCAGCAGCGGCTGCTGTGCCAGCAACTCGGGGATGAAAGGGACAAAGTAAATGGGTAAATGGAGGAAATAGGGCAAAACGAGAAAAGTTATTGCGACTATATCTGATTGTTGTTGTAGTTGTAGCTGCAGTCCCTTTGTTGTTGTCGGCTTTGCTACTGCTGGGGCGTATAAGAGTTTCGTTGAGTTTTAGCTGTGCTGCTGACTATGGTCTCTTCCTTCTTTTTTTTGTGTGTGTCGGCTGCAATGATTTGTTTAGTTTACTTCCTGTGATGCAATCGGATAAGGGGGAATGCGATTTAAATGACACAATAAATTGGAAAATGAACAATAATAATTATTCATTTGTTTTTTATTTTTGCTTTCGACTTGAATGTGCTTTAAGAATTTTGTAATAACTATGCATTTTTTCATAATTTTTTTACATTAATTATGTATTGCGCTTATGAATAAAATTATACCTAAATAATATTTGCTATAACATTTGTCTCGCATATATTTATGTAGACTTAATAAGTTTATCTTAATTTATAATAATATAAGTTTTTACAAACACGCCCGATTTCTACAAATATTTCAACAAATGAGCTTAAATGTTATTCTTAAAAACTCACATTGGATATATAGACTGGTATTCATTACATAAAATCAATGTGACATACTTTCTGTATGCTGAAACTCTTAGTTTATTGAACTTTCTCATACATTTTTTCACTTTTTATCCCTGTTCTGTCCTCCCTCTCTCTTTATCCGTTACTCTCTCCCTCTCTGTTATTTCATACCTGTTTAATTTCCATTGTTTCTTAAAGTTGTTAATTTGAAATTATTTAATATTTATTTATTTATATTTTTTTCTATATATTTTAATTTTTTATTTTTATATTAATTAAGTTTCATTTTAGTTTATTTTTTATTTTTCTATTTATTTTTTTTTAGACATTTTTTATTAATTTATTTTCAATATAAATTTTAATTTATTAACATTTATATACACTATCTTAAATTTTTTGAGGATATAGCAACTGCTTAGTGAGTCGATAACCTATGCAGTGAAATGCAAGTGAAATGTTGCTGGTCTAATGAAAATTTATCGCATTAAGATCAAAACATAAACATGCTCATGGCAAATGCCTTGCTGACAGATTAACCAAATGAGTTCGCAAGCGACTCCAACTGACCACAACAGCAGCAACAACTGCAACAAGCAACGACAAAAAAACAGAGACGACAAAATCGACAACCTTTTGAACTGCAAGCAAATCCATTTCACACAATTTATGTACAAGTTTATTTCGCGCTTCCAATTTTCCAATGTCGATTTGCTTTTTGGGTGGCTTCACAGTGCCAAGCGCAACTTGCGGCTTTCCACAGAAACGTTAACAAGCCCGGACTCGTATGCACACTCACACAGATACACACACACACACATGCACAGTGCTGTTGTTAACAAAGTGAAAATTACAACTGTGTGTGCGGCGTTCAAGACGTAAACTGTGAGCTGGCCGACAGCCAGCCAAAGAGTTGGCCAATGACAGTTGCCTGCAAGTCGCCAGTCGGCAGGCAGTTGGAGACCGTGCATTCCTAATCTTGTTCGCTGAATTCGTAATCTCATTAAATTTACATATTAATCAAGGGATTTTAATTACTCTTACACCGCAATGGCATTGGCATTGGGCACTGGGACTGGCACTGGCTCTGGCACTGGCACTGGCAGTGCCAATGGCCAAATGGCTATGCTGAAAATGAGCCAACGCCAAACTCAAGTGAGGCATAAGCAGTTGGAAATCGCAAATCGGCTGCAGAGACGTTGCCTTAACTGGTTCTACTTGGAGTTCGCGTTGTAGCGCTGCCCCAGCACTCGCGGCCGCCCCGTTGCCCCATTGAAACTTCGATGCGTCGTCGTCGTCGTCGACGTCGACGTCTTGGCGTGTGGACCCTCATAATTTAATTGGACTTTGTGTGGCGCATGGTCGGTGGGTTCTGCCGGCATTGGCATCGCCATCGCCTTCGCCAGGATTACACGAATTTGCGTGTCAGGCGTCAATGTAAAATCGCAATAAATGAAACTAAATTACAAACTAAAATGCAAAATGAGCAAACCTCAAGTCCGGTCTCTGTCAGACACTCAGTGCGGGTGAGCGAGTGTGTGCACTTGCGTGTATCTGTATTTAGAGAGCTGCATAAGTGACCAGCTGTGCGAATATGTATTATGCATAATATTTGCTGCGTTCTATCTCAGATTTGCGGCTTCCGGGAATGAAGATGAATTCCATTTTCTTTTGCTATTGCAAATAAGACATAGTTTTTGAAAGAGCAAATCTGAGTTTTGATAGAGAAATTGACAGATTTTACAGCAATAGGTATTAGTTCAGTTAAAGTGATGATTACTAAACATAAATATATTTTGCTAGAATAATTACGCAGCAAGTGAAGGCAGAGCAGCTTTCGTAATTTATAAATGGAGAAACTATTGAAGTTTTTAAATTGAATGAGAAAAAAGTTTGTTAAGTCGTATTTAAATAACAATTACTCATGTTGGCATTCTAGACTATTATTAATTCAGAGTCTTTTATGATATTGTATACTTATATTAAAGATTATTATAAATTTCATGACAAAGCTCAAAATATTGTGTACTTATCTATCATATTCATAAATTAGAAAATTTTTAAACACTTGACAAACGACATATTTGTTCAAATTCAAATTATTATTATTAAATTATTTTTAATTTCTTTGTTTTATAATTTTGAAGGCAAAAACTATAAAGAAAACATCAATAACAAAATTTGTTGGTAAACGAAGATCCAAGACATCGCTTGCAGTTTAGTATAAGCTTTATCTTAACGTAATATTAGCATAAGATTTCTGCGCACTTAATCCTTATAAATTTCGACGAACTTAGACATAAGCTTACCATTTGCAAAAGGCATTTTTTGGCATCGTGGCCCTGCACTCATTAAAGCCAACTGTTGCTGTTGGCCTGTTGGCTGGGCGCTCGAGGCGATCCAAATTTATGGCTTTTATAATGACTACTTTGTAGCCGTGTATTGGAGCCGTAAAATGGCAATGGCAACACAAGCAACACACATTTTAAGGCTTCATAAATTATAAAAAATAATTATAATGAGATCAATTTTTAATCGCTGCGATGTTGCACGAAGCCAAACACGGGACAAGCAGGCAGAGCGGAGCAAAGCAGCAAGGCGAAACGGGCTAACAGGCAAGCAGGCGACTTCCTGGCCAGCTGAAGCAAGTGGAGGCAAGTGGAGGCTACAAACGGCGAAGGTGTAATTATTATCATATCCTGCATCGCATAAACAACAAGCAGAAGTAGTGGACGACAACGTAGCCACAAAGCTGGGGCAGCAGCAACAGCAACAGCAGCAGCAGCAGCAACAACACAACATGAAATACAACACTCGGCCTAAACACGCAGCAAGCCATGAAGATCTTCGGTTTTTTGCCAGTGAGGATGCCTCCGCCGTGGCATGTGTGTGCGCAGCCGTCGTTGGCTTAGAAATTGGTCCATTGCCGGAGATGGAGATGGAGCCTCCACTCGCCTCTCAGCTGCGAGTCTTGTGCAAACAGCTAGCGAGCACTTTGGTGCAAACATTTAGAGTAGCAACTCGTAAAACTTCAATTTAAGACACGTAATTTGCAATTCACTTGAGTGCAGATTAGAAGCGGCATGTGTTCGTCTAGAGCGCGGTGCGGTGGGTTGGGGTATGGTGGGCGCTGCGGAGCAGCAATAGGGAGTGGCTCACAGGCCACGCAGTCGCCGTTGCTGATGATGATGATGAGGCTAAAGCTGAGGCTGAGGCTGCAGATTTAGCGTCGTTTGAATCTCATTTCAATAGAAGATGCGAAAAATACGTGAATCGCCGACTAGATCGAATACCTGAATGTCTAACTAGCTGTGTCAGCGCTCAAAAGTATTTTCCACTTAGAGCTAAATTGTAATTAATAGTAATTAAATGTAAATTAATACCCAAGAGATTGGCTTTCCGCTCTCTATTTAGCTCATGTTCATGTTCAGCCTAAATACATTTTTAGTTGTTCAGTTTCAAAGTTGTGGAGGCCTAAAAAGCACCTTTTATATTTATTTTTATAATCTATAACTATAACATTTGTCTATGGAATCTCGAGCTTTGCTGATGTCTTCCCATGCTTCGCGAAAGGATAGAATGACAGCAATATTAAAGGTATCTCTTGGTAGAGGGAGTAGAGTAGTAAGTATATAATTAATTACAAACTTTTTTCAATATTTATTTGAATATAGTTTTCTGACTTGAAGATTATTATTGATTTATTTCGATTTTTTAAATATTTATTTTAATAAAATTTAATCAAAACAAAAATTGTTTATTTATTTAGGCGCATAAAATATTCAAAAAAAAAAAAAACAATACAAATTATTATAATAAACAAAAGCAAAGACAGCGGCTTTTTCAATTTATATCCGCCCTAATCCTTGAACCATTTAACTCGGGGAGATTCCTTTTTGACCGCAAAGTCGACAAGCAAAATAAAAAAAGCAGAAAAAACATCTGGAACGGCAGCGGGCGAAACAGGCTGCGATTTTAATCGACTTTAATCAAAGAAATTTCATATGTGGCCACGCCCACATGCAATTATGTTTAAGAATGCAAAACGATTTTTGCGCGGCTCTTCGGGTTTGCGACTTTGCGACTCGGACGAAGCGAGAAAATTAAAACTGGCAAAAATAAATAAAAAGCAACGACGACGAACAGCGACGACTACAACAACAAGGCGAAAAGCATAAATTTAACAGCAAAAGAAATATTATTATGAATGCATTAACTGAGCCACAGCAACAACAACGACTGTGCCTAATTATAAAGTCGTGAGTCGAGCCCAACAGGTTAGGGCTGGACCTGGATGAATGAATGCGACGCGATACGTTCGTTGCCAGGCGATGAATGGGCAGCCAGCAGGTATTAGGGAAGCATAGAAGGCAGCCTGGACCTGAGGCACTAAGGAGGAGCAAAGCCACGTTAAGGCCATAAGGCAGCCAAAGCTTATGCAAAACTCAAAGCTAAGCTGCCGAGTCAAACTGACTGCCCAACACCCGTTCATAGACTCTTGTCAGCCAAGTTGCAATTCGATTACTCTAATCCACGTTGTGAGTGTTCAGACATACAGAACGCATATACCCCTTTCCTTTATGAGCGAGCATTGAGTGACTAATCATAAAAAATTATATGTAGGCTTAGGTCGCTTAGCCTTCATTTTGGTTATTGTATTGTTTCCACAGTATTTTTATTTCTTTTTATTCTGTTTTGCTTTTGCCTCAGACTCATAAATCTTTAATTGATTTATGTTCTTGGCCAAAGCAGAAATGCATTTTAATTGGCTGCGCTCTTGCGATAGTCATAATTAGAGCTAATTTTAATGCCCCAGTCTTGGGGCATAAATCACAAACAGCTCTCTCTATCTCTTAGCCGTGGCTCAAGGGTGGTTAGCCATGAGATTACTAAAAAAAAAAAATAGCTTTGCTCTAAGTTAATTCTTAGTGCGTTGACAAAGCATCGACCGCTGGCACATCGTAAAGAGCACCCAAAACCCGTATCGAAACTCGATTCCGTTTCCAGTTCCGTAATGACGAGGCCGACGCCTGCTGAAGGAGGTGCGCTCAATTAAAAAATACTTTACGATATTACAAAATTACCACGTAGATACGTGTGGTAGTCCAGGCGGCAGACACAGACGCACAGGTCTATGCTCCTTAATCAGCCTTCGACTAGGCCCGTACCCTAGAGTCAGGCCCAAGTCAAGCCCAAGTTCCAAGGCAGTCAATGCACACGCGCCGATTGGCTGCCTCGCTTGGAATGAGCACAGAATGGAGGCTGCACGCCGAGCGAACAGTGAAGCCAAACGTGTGGGCAAGCGAAAAGTGATTTATAAGGAATAAAGCTATGAAAGGAAATTGCAGGTAAAAATATAAACATTAAAAAATATAGAAATTAAAAATTAACAAAAATTACAATAATAATATTTGAAACATGTTTTAAATCAGTTAATGAAGTTCTTTTATGGGCTTGATTAGTATAAGAATAAATTTAAGAAATATGTATGATCATATATTTATTTTATTCTATTTATAGAATAAGAAATTAGCTTAAGAATATATTCTTGTTCAGTATTAATTAATAATTCTTCAATAATTTATTGAATTCTTGTACAAAACTTGAAAGGCTGCAAAACTATTTTGAGTCTTAGTAAGGATTGAAAATGAGTTTTTAGACTTGATTACTTCAGAATATTCTAGAATATTCTGAAGCAATCAAGTCTAAAATATATATATATATATATATACATATGTATAGTCAGTCAACTTCTTAGCTACTGAGAGCTGACCACACAACACCCCAACTGCATGTCAAACATTTAACTTTGTTTATTGGAAAACAAAATAATAACAAAATTTTTTAAATAGAAACCGAAATTCATGTTTTAAAAATCTATTAGTTTCGAATACATTGCGTACCACTGTACATATGAAACCTTGTTTTCTTGCTGCTGTTGACGCCGTTTGTTGCTGTAATTGCGCTGTTCGCAGTTAAAGCGCGCGCAGCTATAAGAGAGAAAGAAAAAAATAATAATAAAAAATTCAATAATCACAAATTTTAATGCGTGCGAAATTTTCGCGAGCCAGACATATTTTTTGACATATTTGGGCTGAGTTCTGGCTGGGCATTGGCAAATGCATTTAAGTATAACGATAATTAGCATTAATTTTACCAGCTTGTGGTGACTGCGCAGCTGTGTACAGTGGTCATTTGTTGATTTTATTGCAGAAGCTTTCACACAATCCAGCAGCAGCTGCTGCTGCCCCTTCGGCGTCTCTGGCTGCTCTTCCACTGAATGTTATGACAGCTTTGGCGTTTTGTTTAGCTGCTTGCGAATGGTGCGCCGTGATTAAACTCGAACTAATTCGGTGCTTCAGAGAACTGGTTTCGGGGGCATTCAAACTTTGGCTCCCTTTTGCCCCGCGCATATACACGCCCCGTTGCCCCCTGTGGTCCTGGCCAAGAGAATGAATTATGTTATTTGAAATTAGTTTGTGCCTTGCAACGTCCTACTTCAGCTGCAGCAGCAGCAGCAGCCACAGCCACAGCCGCAGCTACAACTCCCATTTGGCGCTGCAGTCGGATTCCGAGTTGGCAGCGCCTGCGGAGTAATCAGGTTAATTTTAATATGTTTTCTGCAGCGCGGCGTCGACAAGAACGTCGTCAGTTAATGGAAAAATATCTCAAATGATGTTGCAGGATGCTTTTGTAATTAGTAGCGTCGACTACAGTTAATTATCATGGCTCTGCCAGCATCTCTCTCTACCTCGCTCTCGCTCTTCCTTTCCCTCATTTAACAAGATCTCCGCAAAATTTTTGCTTTTTATGCATATCAGTCGACTGCATAAATTGAGCGGCCCACATGAGGCAATTTGGCCATTTGACTATTTGGCTATTTATCGCTTTTCCTTTCGCTGAGTTGAGGTGATAATTTTGTTTTATGGACCAGGTAAGAGGAGAGCGTGAAAGAGGCCATAAAGTGCACTTAAGTATATTTTAGGATAGTTGATGTCGTTAATGTATTTATCGAGATGTAAATCAGATTACTAATCAGAGCGAGAGAGAGAGAGAGAAAGAGTGAGAGAGAGAAGTTACTTAGGGAGTGAGTGAAGCTGAGACGGAGAAGATATTGAAGAGTGACAGAGAGAGAGAGAGAGTGTGGCATTGGATTGAAGGATGGATTATTAATGATAACAGTCTCTTAAGTCTCTTAATTAATTTTAAGAATAATAAGTATTTGGAATTTGTAACTTTATTATAAACAATTTTAAAAAATTATATATGTAATATTTATTCTTCAACTTTTTATTGATATTCTATTATAGTATATTATATATTTCTTTATAAATATTTAATGTATTTCATTATCATTTCTTTATAAATATTTAATATATTTCATTATCAAAATTCAAACACAAAAATCAGAAATAAATTGTATTTAAAATAATTTCATAAAATTAAAAGTTGTTTAAAAAATTATAATTAATATACAAGTATTATTTCCTTTTCTCTGTTTTAATTAAAATATTTTACTAAATATTTGATATATATATAAAATATGCCACACATGGATTATTTATCTTTAATGTTAACGGATCTATTAACCAGCCAAATTGGTAGAGTGTAAAAGCCAGATTCATATTGAGTTGAATCATAACATATTTTATGGTCAGTTGAGATTTTGGTATCTGATTTGTGAGCTTTTGGCTTTTTATTGGTTCACATCGCTGACAAGTTTTCGTGCGTTGCTGAAAATTGTGGCCGAAATGAGCCCCATGGCGTTTTGGCCATATATTAGTTAGACATGAACGCGACGAAGATTTGCATTTAATTAGTCTGCGGGGAAGGGTTCGGGCAGTGGACGCAGTCCGAAAAGCCACTCAGATGCGGCTTGGAGCTGCGTGTGTGTTCCATGCCAAATGGAATGGCAATGATAATTACAGAAAGCATGTAAACACTTGGAGTTGGTAGGAGTGGGAAATGGCCATGAGTGGCGGGGGAGCGGGCAGCTTAAGGAGAAGGCATACAGACAGCCCATGACAAGCAGCAGCAACGAATACAAATTGCCAGAGTAAGCGGGCAAGCAAGAGAGAGAGAGAGAGATAGAGGGAGAGAGAGATGGGCTGCTGAAGAGGGAGAGAATGTGCTAGAAAACGTTAATTTCAAATTTATGTAGAGCGTCGAGTTTCCTTCTCAGTTGCTGATGAGGCTTGGAGCTGGAGCTGGAGCTGGAGCTGAAGCTGGCTGAGTGAGGCTCAGATGCTGCTCTGCTACTTGCTCCACCCCCTTCCAGTTGTTGTTGCTGTTGGAGCTCGAGTCTGTAGCAAGAAGTTTCTAAGATGCCCGCAGGGCGCGTGCTGAATTTAATCAGTTTGTTGGCCATGGCCCGGCAACGGCAAACGGCAACGGCAACGGCAACGGCAATGGCAACGTAACGAATGACAATCAACTCAAGATGGAAAGTGGGCAGCTGGGCCACCGTCATCTGCCACCTCCTCCCTTTCGCCAGGCCGAAGCTGTTGGCAAACGTAAATTAGACGATGGCTCGCCAGTGCTGCATTTAACGGTAATACAATTTTATAGCTGCCGGTAAAACGATGCACAAAAATTAGACATAAAGACAACAGCAATGTGTGTGCGATGCAACTGGCAGACGATGCGGCTGAGGCGGCCAAAGGGGGCCGGCTGGGACACATACCCAGAGACAACGTGAAAATTTCGAAAATTAAGTTGATGAGCCCGGCCAGAAGCCAGGCTGCCAGAAGCAGTACAGAGAGCTCGTCCGTCCAAGCCAGTTGACGACGACGAACAACGAAGAGCCGAAGAGCAAACCTGAAGTGGCAACAGCACTTAAATATTTGACCAAAATTGGCTGAAAACATCCAGCATAATGGGCACTAAACCAAAAGGCATTGGCGATAATTGAATGCTCTACATAAGGCACATAAATAGTTTTATATTAGAGCAGTGTTCATATTTAATTGAATTGCTTCTAGATTTTCAATAACTTGAGGAGTGCGGAAAGTAGACTTGCTCCATTTCGGATTCTTCTTGGAATCTTTGTTAGGCGAGTTCCATAGGTAAAAAGTACAATGTTAGCCGATGCCTTGGGGCTTTAGCTGTGTGTTTCCTTCAGAGAAATTGTTAAATTGTTAGCCTATAACAATATTATAACAATCTTTTCTTTTAATCGTGTGAATTAGTCAGAAATAATGTTATTTCAGCTGTTAAGTGTGCTATGTTATTAACATAATGCGCAAAAATCTGCAATGCTGAGCTGTTAATGAGCTGAATTGTTCAGTGGCCAATGTTAATGAATACTGAATAAACTCTTCCAGAAATGTTAAAGGAAAATGCGTAACCTTTAATTAGAAAAAAATTAAGAGATTACCAGAAATTGAGTAAGCTCTTTGTATTGAGCACATTGTAATAGAAGATTGTAAGTTAGCTTAGTTAGATATAGATTTGTAATATATACATATTTGTAAGCTGATTGCGCCATTTTCTCCCTTCATTCCAACGCGCATCTGTTGCTCTCACAGCGCATCGGCTAGATGACGATCGCAGATCGAGTTTATTATATGAAGACTGCAGCTGTGCGTTCATCGGCTCTCAAAGGCTCTAAACTGAATTATATTTGTGTATATAGAAACAGACAGACTTAAATTTCTATTGAATTGGCTTAAAGCAATTCAGGATTCCATTTCTTAATATGCTGAGACAATTTAGTGAATGATTAGAAGAGGCTCATAGAGAAGTTAAATTTTAAAGAAAAACTAAAGAATAGTTTTAGTATAATTATTATATATTTGAAATAAATATACTCTCAAAATCTGTGTTATATTATATCTAGTTTGGGAACCTCTATGCTTATACGACCGAATAGAGCACCAGGCGGCGAGGCGAACATACGGCTATGACTAGAAAAACTCCGCTCAATATTTTGATCAAGTAAACTTAAATATTATACAGGGTCTGCCACGCCCACTTCTGTGTGTCACATACATTTTAACAAGGCAAATATACTCAAATTCCTATACTCAAAGGTTTGAGGACACAAAAAGTAAGAGCCTTACGAGGCTTATGTCTTGTGCTCCACATTATAGTTCGTATATCATACAATATTTGGAATCTATACAGCTTATTCTAAAGAAATGCTCATATCAGAGTAAACAGATCAATATCCTACTCAATAAAGATTTTTAGTCCCTAAGTAAGTTAATATAGCGAGAATAGTTAGCTTGGCTAACAATATATGCATTTAGCATGTTGTTCCAATGCACAAATATGCTGACAAAGTCTCTGTACTTTGCCCACCTGGCTAAGTATTACAAACAACAATAAACAACTGCAAAGAGTCTGTGGTGGGCAGGCGACAGACTGAGCAGACGAGAGATGAGAGACGAGAAACTATGGACGATGGACGACGACGTCATCGACACCTCCGATAGCTGAGCGATAGCTGGGTGGGTGGCTGCGGCTGCGACTGTGACTGGACACTAGACTCTGGCTATGGCTCCGACTCTGACTCTGACTCTGACTCTGACTCTGACTCTGACTCTGGCCATGGCCATGGCTATGGCTATGGCTGTTGTTCTGACTGAGATCGGGAGTGACCGGTTGCAGAGAGACCGCACGAGTTGGCGTTGCTGCATCTTCTGTCCTAGAGCTGAGCGAGACGAGAACGGCGTTGGGTGGGGCCGGCTTCCTTTGGCTGTGCGCTGGTTTAGTTTGGCTTGTCTAGTGACTTGGCTGTAACCTCATTGACCAGAAAAATGCAAGCTGCAACAGCAACAAATGCAACAACAGCGCAGCAGACAACAAAACATCAAATGTGAATTAGTGCACAAGGTAGCAAGGAGTGTGTCGAGGAGCAGCTACCAGCTGGCAGTTGGAGTCGAAGGAGATGTGGAGAAGGGGGGTGGGCGGATTTTGCAAATGCTCCATATTTATTGGCACTTTTCGGCTTGTGTCTGTGCTGTGGCCAGTGGGTGGAGGGGGAGAGCAAAAGGAACAGCAGACGGAAGAGCAATCGGAGATAGTTGACAAACTGAGTCGAGTCGTTGCCAAAGTCGAGGTGGGAGCTAAATATTTGTATATATATATTTATATATATATATAAGCTTGTGATGAGTATGAATGAGCTGATGGTTCCGACTGCGGATTGGCATTTTAATTATTAATTTCTGGGCAAAACGAACAAGATTCGAACTGTTTGGAATGCGGCGACAAGTGACAAATGGCGACTTCTACAGAAATCTCACTGCATCAAAAATTCAACAAATTGAGTGAAGGTAGACAAAAGTATGAAAATATATATGATGTTTCATCTTAGTAAAGAGGAAATGCAGTCGAAATTCTACGAGGAAATACGGAATATTGATGAAAATTTTTTCCAGGAAAATTTTACTTGATTAAATAATTTATGAGATATCAAAATACTGAAATATCTGTTAACTTTCTTACTAAAAATAATATTTACTTTATCAATTGTCTTAACTAGAAATTTCGAATGAAATATGCGAACTAAAATTTTCGTTTATTATTAATTTTTTTTTCCTAAAAAGTTATATATTTTGTAACAATTTAAAGCTTATCAATAATTTACAATTCAAACGTCCAAAAGAAACCCAAAGCTTAATCTTGTACGAAACTGGTAATAGTATAAATTCCTTTTAATGGATTTCCAATTGGAAAATAAGTAAAATTTTCTCTGCTAACCAAACGTCATTGCATATATTAAGAATGCAAATGGGATTTTTTGTATCGTTCGCAATGCACACCTCAAAACATTTTTGAACTAAAAAAAATTATAATATGTAAATATAAATTAGAACTCGCCAAGCACACTCTCCTCTTGACAGCGCTCTCCAGGTAAAACGCACTGGTCATCAATGCAGCCCCAACACCAACACCAGCCCCAGTCCCTGCCCCTGCACCACTGCCGGCCAGAGGAATTGAGAAGCAACAATAATTGCTCAAATTTGCGCTCACATTGCACGCGTGTGTTTGCTCTCGGTGCTCCCACACAGACGCTCGCACTCACTCTTTGGAGCTTGCTCCGTCTCGTTCAGTCTGGGGGGCCGGAGCTTCGTCAAGTGCTCACTTCTCCTGCGCCGAAAACAGTTATAAATGCTGCCCACGTCGCAGTCGCAGCTGCTGTTGCTGTTGCAGTCGCCGTTGCAGTCGTCGTCAGCAGCGGCAGCGCTCATTTGTGCGCTTAATGACGTCATTATTTTTATTTTAACAACACTCGGCAGCGGGCGGGGCAGCGACGCAGTAAAATACGACAACGAGTGCGAGTATTTCAATGGTGCATGTTGTGTGTGCGTTGCTCCTGCGCAGTCGGCGGCGCTGCTGACGTTGCTCGCGTTTTGTTTCACATATTAGCTGAGACAAGACCACAGGCCAACCAGCCACCCCCTCGCTCTCAACCCAGCCAACCACTCGCTGCTGGCGTCGACGTCAGTTTGACTATGTCTGGTTTTTCGCTCTCGCTCTCGCTCTTGCTCTTTCTTTCTCTCTCTCTCTTTCTCTCCCTCTCTTTCGCTCAGTCTCTCTCTTTCTCGCTCCCACTGTGTTGTCTCGCGCTCGCTTGCTCCTCCAGAGGTTTGGGCCATTTGCTTCGGCTTCGGCAGCGGCTTCGGCAACATTTTTGTTTGCTCGTGTTTGTCGTAAGTCGTCGTCGTTGTCGTCGTCGTCGTCGTCGTCGTCATCGTTGTAGTTGTCGTGGGCTGCAGCTGTTGTTGTTGTTGTTGTGGCCGCGCTTTGCTACTTATGTTGATGATTGTTGGGGGTCCAAGCGCCGTTTGTGCGCCACACGTTCATTCAGTCTGTGGACGACTTTGCGCCTGTACGTACCACTCACGCACCGTTACGCTACTGAGCGCGCCTATACCATACAGTCGAACGCACACTTACGCATACACATACACACACACACACACGTACTCACACATACACACATACGCACACATTAACGCTCACACAGAGAGCAACGCGTGTGCATTTTTGCATTCCATTGCCGGCGTGTGCCAGGCAGCAACATTTCACAGCTGCAACTGCAACTGCAACCGAAGTCTGCAACCTGAGCAAAAGTATTCCAAAGATTTCGCGCGCGCTTATCTCAAGAAATCGTCGCGTGTGGCTCAACAACAAACAAGCAAACAAACAAACATTAATCAACAACAACATCAACATCAACAACAACAACTATAAACTGCAATTGCAACTGCAGGAGCTGTGTGTGCGTGAGCTTCAAAAAGTGCTTCAATTTATTACAAAAACGTAACTCTCGATCCCTGTCTCTGATCGCTACCCAGTTCAATTCCCCCGCAGAAATACTCTTTGGCCATATATCAAATTTCAGCTTTGATCTACAATTCTAGCAAAACTCACAAAGTGTTAAATAAGCTAAACTAAATTAATGCAAATCATTCTAAATTAAAACTAAAAAGAGAAAAAGTAACAACAAAAAAACAAAATAAAATAAAAAAACAAAATTAAGTTAAAAAAGTTCTGCCAAAAGTTCTCAAGGAAAACTCATCAATAAATTTAATTTTGATACAACAAAAAGACGGTAAATAAAAATTATTATTAATATTTATTGTGAATTCACTGATTAGTCAACAAATATATGATCTATAAAATTTATAAATTTATTATTAATATTTTAAGTTGTATAAAATGGTGAAATATGTTAAGAAAGGGTTTAGAGATGGAAATAGCATAAAATGTGAAATAGGCTAAGATAAATGCTTATAGGATGGAATTTATTATAGGTAGATCTCAAGCTGAATCAAAGTGCCTAAATAAATTGCTTTGGAATTAGAAAGTCTTAGATGAATATAGAAGTTATAAATATTTAAGATTGAATATAGGAAAATGTGATTTATATTAAAAGTTGTGTAATTACATTTATCATTTGATATTCTTTCGTATATATACATATATATATATATATATATATATATATATATATATATGCTCATGCTTAGGATAAATGTAATACAAATTTGTAAACTGGTTTGCAAATTAAAATATAATTTGTGACTTGCTTTAATAAATATTTAACTGATTAATGAAGTTTCTTGTGTTTCAAACTGGTTTAGATATAATAAGAAAATATATGTTTTTAATATAATTAGGCATACAAATTTACGAGCTTATTTTTAATTGTATATGAAATATTTGAGTTGTGAAAGTGTTGCGATCATAAAAGCAAATATTTTTCATAAATAAATAAATTTCGCTGCCGGAATTTGATAGCGCAATAAACACATTTTCCACACGGCATAGAGAAAAACTCTTGAACCAAAGATTCTGTGGCGAGCGTCGCTTGAAATATCTTAGGCAACATCATTAGCATTATCGAAGTTCGCATCGAAAGCCCACTCTTATAAAGACCATTAGTAGCAGCAGCCCGATGGCTGAAGTATCTTCATAGTCGAATTGAAACGTGCTTCTCACGCACTTTAAGAACTGCAGCGCCAAATGCGAGTTTTATGCAAATCTTCGCCTTGACATCGTAGTGTAGTTTAATACAATAAATTGATGTGATTTTTATGCAATGAGATAAGAGCGTTAATAGCATTAATTAAGCATAATTCGCCAAGGCGCAACAACAATTCAAGTTGCAACGGCGTCATTAACGACTCGACTGCGCTGCAATTTGAGGCACTGAAAATGATACAAGAAAATCTGCCCACCGCCCATCGCCCCCGCGCTCTGCACCCAGCTGGCAAAAATAGACGCAGCCATCTAATAATAAAAGCAAATACAATAAATAATAATAAAGCAGGCAGCCAAACTAAACTAATCATATGTTTAGCGACGGCCGCAGCGCGAGCAATTTGCAACAATGAGCCGCTTAAATGTATTTGTGAGATACTAAAATAAAAATACTAAAAAAAGGCAACAACTCTACACATAAATAGTTTAATGTGCTAAGCCTTGCGAATGATGCCACCCCACAAAAAAAAAAAAAAACTAGAAAAAAACTTTAATAGATATCTAAATATTACAATTGCCATTTGAATGAGTCGCGGACGTTTTGCAAAATGCGCGCGCGCCGTTCGCTTGTAAAATGTATCTGCCAGATACAATAAGCAGCAATTCACACCAACAACAGCAGCAGTAGCAGCAGCAACAACAATGGCATTAGTAATAATCAGTTTCATTCGGCAGTCGCAGCAAAACCTGCGCGTTACATTTTTCCCAGTGTGTCCAAGTTCCACAAATTATCAACCGTATCTGTATCTGTAAATGTATCTGTATCTGTAGCTGTAGCTAGGCTACAAAGTATCTGTAGGGCATGAGGCTAGACTCGACGAGCTCCGCTTGCACTTTTTGCATTGTTCGCCGCTGCCGCTTGGCTCGTTCATTTAATTAAATATAATTAGCTGCATTAATTGCAAATTAATACAGAGTTTAGTTTGCATTGTTGCCAACTGGCGACTGGCTGCGAGCTGCTGGCATGCCAAGCGGTGCAGGGGGCGGTGGGCAGGCAGCACATAGGGCAGTTTGGCCTGCAACTCGTTTTCCACCGCTCGTTATCGCGTAATTATTTAGCTAGCCGCCTGTTTAGAGATTCGTAACACATAAATTTATGAGTATAATATATTATTTGCTAGCATCCCAATGACATTCAGCGGAATCCAATTTTAATTCGACTTTTTGAATTTCTAAATTTCTGAATTTTTGAAGCATTTGCATTTAATGAGTTAATCATCTACTTTTGCACGCTCATTAAGCGATTCGAGTGTTCGCAGAATTTACAATTTAACAACATTTTTGTTTTTCATGCTTTTCATCTGATCTCAAATAGATCGAGGGTAAAATGCCGTCGGTGAAGTGTTAAATAATTGCAGAGATCGACATCAATATTTATAATGCACACAAAGAGTTAACTTTTAAAGATTCTTTCTTTCGATACAAAAAAAAAAATAATTAAGAGATTTTTGTTTTATGTGAAACCAAAGTGAGAATAGTTTGAAAATTTGTATTCAAAATTAATGAGCGTGGTGAGTTGAGGTAAAAATTTGTTATATCATTCGAGCTATAGTCATAGAATTTTTCTATAAAACTCGGTTTTATTCTCCTTAAAATAAATTTGTAATTGCCGAAGCTAAGAAAAATTAAAAATTAAATTTGAGATACAATTGAAAGATTTTTAATGAAAACGATTACAAATTACTATAATAATTAATGGGTTATGATATTGAAGAATTTTATTATAATTATTTAGATTTGATTTATTGAACTTTATTCAAAAATTAAAAAATATTAAAATATTTTACTATTATTAAAATTTTTAGCACTTCACAGTTGTATCATCACTTCATTGTTCTTTTATTTTAATATAATAGATATAAGAGACCTAAACTGTGAAACTAAAGTTCAAATGATATACAAAATACATTAGCGTGCTCAATTCTGAAGACGCAAATGAATAACCTACATATTTCCAAACTTCTTACAATAGACTACAAGTTCAAAAAACGCATTAGCGTAATGTTTTCCATAGCCATAAACACATCTAGTCAATGGTAATGCTACTTTACATACGTATAGCCTGATTAAAATATTTTGAAAATACATTTTTGATGATACGGTGCATCATCAGAGAAATCCATTAAGTGCGCATGTTGCTCCCGAGTTTTTAATGCATAAATTGCTGCACGAAAAATTACAAAGCGAAAAAAGAAAAAAATCAACAATTATTAGATATTAAATTAAAATTAAAAGTTGTTGTTGCTCAGGTTGTTGTTGCGGTTTTTTTATGACAAACGGATGACGAACGCATAAAAATGCTGCAAGTGCGGCACAAGAAACAGCAAAGCAAACATTAAAAATAACCAAAAGCCAGCGGCAATTGCAATGCGCCTGCCTTGGCTGCATCCAACTGGTCTCCCCACCGTGCCCCAACTCTCTGTCCGCCTGCTCATGCGACGTCACGTTGTCACTTTAAGTAGGCAAATCGTAAAAGCCGCCAACAACAAAATAAAAGATTGCAAAAAGTAAAATAAAAATCCAGCCAAGGAAAAGTGCGTAATTATGTGCAGATATTTTGGCATGCAGCTGCAGCCAAAGCCGCCCACCAGCTAATGAGGTGCATTGCCTCTCTCTCGCTCTCCCTCTCTCTATCTCTCTCCCTCACTCTCTGGCCAAGTGCAGAAGTCTAAACAAAATTAAGAGAATAATTACGACTCGTAAATGCATTGAAAGGCAAGCAAATGAGACGATTCTGGCGGGGGGCCAGGAGCATCTTGAAAGGATTTTCGGCTTTTGATGTGCAGCCAATTGGCAGTTCGGAGCTCTTAATGCTCTTGCCTTTGCCTTTTACGGCCACAGCGAACAGGAAATGCATTTCAATTAGGAAAAGTTCATAAAACAGACGTTAACTTACATATATTACAGAGCAGAAGCAGCAGCAGCTTAATTCCTTTATATACTTCAATTTAGATTAACCATAATAATTATTGAATTTTTAATTGTTGAAAATGTTTAACGGTCTATAACAAATATTTTTATATTTATGTAATATTTTGATTTATTTTCAAGCTGAGTCAAGAGAACATTAAGTAAAAACTACTTATATAAAAATTGTATAAGAAATCTTTTTGGAGACAAAAATATAATATTATTCTGAGAGAAGTTAGTCAAAAATATAGTTTTGAAAATAAATGTAACACTTCAAGTAACATTATTCAAGCTGCAAAGTACTTTCTGCTGATTGATAGATAGGAAATATTTATTTTTAGATTTAAAACAACAAAAAGTTTAAGCTAAAAACAGATATTAAGTATAAATTAATATAATAATACCACGAAGAAGATATACTAAATATAGAATATTTTCTGTTACTTCAACTGATTGAACTGAAGAGCTGATAAAAGCAAAAGCAATAGAAATTTTTATGTGAAGTCTATGATTCATAATAGATTGGAAATGTCGCATACCAAATTTTTATTTCTACTACAATTTATTTGAGTTAAACTGGTTTTGATTAAAAAGTCTATAAAATAGAGTTGTTGGCAAGATATAAATATTTATATATAAAGTGTGTTTTAGAAATACAATTTTAATATCAAATAAATGACATTTATTTAATAGAAAATATTATAACATTATGGTTAAATATAATTTGGGATATGTAACCGCTATGACTGCCGCCTACAAGTTGTAATCGAGAACTCCAATTCGCACAAGCAAGACTCTGATTGTTTTTGCAGACACATGGACCAATTACTCTGGCAGCATATGGTGGCATATCAAGCCAAATTCAACCAAAATCCAAATCAGCTATTAAATGAGTTATCAAATAAAATAGTGTTGCCAACTCAAGATTGTAAGCCTCTAAAAAAATCTCCTTTACAGCCATGAACAGAGATGCAAAGAGTTTTAATGCATTTCCTTCTTATACATATCCCCTCCACATAAATATTTATGCACATTCAGCCACAATTTATAATAGAAATTCTCTCTCCACTTTGTCTTGCAATTTAAATAATTTTGATTGCAATTTTCACGCTTTTTTCGAAATACTTTAGCATAGCAATCTAGTAGATAAATGTAAGCTCATTTAACACATATGTAATTTGTTAATTAAGTTGAGTCTTGGTTAATCGCGGCATCCACATGCCACTCGCCTACACGAAAAATACCAAAATTCATTCTGCGACGATCCAAAGTGCTAAATGCACAGCAAGTCCACTGCTACACGCTCATTTAATAATGAACAATAATGAACAGTAATAATAATCAACACAAAACGTGCAAAGAGAGAAAGATACGCACACAAACGCACGCACACACACACACACACACAGATACACCAACACACACGCAGTTCGCAAACGAATTTTTATCAACGAACGCGCATCATTTCAATTAAGAAAATGTCACAAGTGTCCAAATGGAAACGGCACACGGGCAACTCAGCAGCCCCGATCCTCGTCTTTCTCTCTCGCTCTCTTTGTCTCTCTACTCACTCTCTGACCATGCGACGACAAACACGCAAAGAGCAGCAGTAGCAGCAATGAGAGAGGAAGAGTGAGATGGAGCGCAGCAGAGAGAAGAGAAGCGAAGAGACATTCTGTTCATCTTGATGCGCACTTTCATTTCAACTAGCGCCGGGCTGTGCCCAGCCCCACGCGATCCCCTGCTCCTGCTGCTTACATTGCTTTGATCGCTTTTCGCCCCACCCCTGGCTGCTGGCAGTCCCCTTCGAGCCATTCTAATGGCTTAGTTTTTGGAGCCATTTTCTGTAATTAATGCGAATTGTCACACGCTAGAAAAAGCGAAGAACGGCAAATGCCTTCGATTCGCCAGCTCTTCTAATTCATTACACTTACTCTCGTTGTTGTTGTTGTTGTTGTTATTATTATTATTGTTTTTGCTCATTCTTAATTAGTAATTAAATAATTTATGCTCTGCGTTTTCACTCCGGCACATTCCAGCAATAAGCGAGACCTTAAAACCAAACATGAAACTATAATTAATTTTTGTTTTCTATTTTTTCGTTGCTGTTGTCGCTTTGTAGCCAAAAAGTGTTTTGCTCAATTAGTAATTAAAGTTGTTCATAGGCCATTGCGTGTATCAAAGTGCCCAACGCACTTGGTAACAGGCCCAACGACCAGCGACATTCTATAGGGGTTGATATCCACTTGCTTGATGGATGGTTGGATAGCAGATGAATGTCATTGATACTGTGAGTGTGTTGCGTTAGAGATCTCTAGGTCTATAGCTAATTAAAAGTTCAGCCTTAAGTATACAAGAGCTAAATTATATAGAATAATATAATACATAAAATGTTATGAAAAGAACTAAAAATAATATCAAGTGATTCCTATGTGAGTCTAACATACATATATTCTTAAAGTTATATGCGTATATAGACAGATAATCGAAACATCAACAAATCATTCTTAAATATTTTCCCATAGCTCCTCCACTCAAGAAACGCACAAATAAACATGAAAATAAGATTAGCAGTTTGAGAGATAAATAAAAGACAAATAAATTTAATAAAGAGCTCAGCTTTATTTATTTTTTTTTGTTTGGCCCTTAGACGACCCCAATTGCCCAGCAGCACAAGCTGCTTAGCCACTTTGGCCATAAAAATGTAACACCTGCTTATCTGCAGTGCAGCTCCACACTCCTGACAACAGTCCGGACCTTAGACAAAAAAAACCCCCAAACTAGACCGCAAGCAAACCCAAAGCAACCGAAAACATTTCTCAAACGAGAGTGCTGGGAAACAAGTATATATAGACAGGTTGAGGCCGAGGGGGTTGATAAACCTGACCTAACCCCAACTGGAGCTGGCGCAAATACCGTAAAAACACTTTACGGAATTTCTCAACGCCTGGTAAGCCATGGCACGGGCGTAAAATCAACCCCGAAACTTAACCAAAGTAACTCCAAAGCAAAGTCGTTAAAGTCGCCGACGGCAAAGGAAACTGAGAGAGAGAGAATAAGGAGAGAGAGAGAGAGAGAGAGGTGGGAGTGAGAGTGAGAGCTCTGGGCTGTGCCAAAAATCTTTAAAAACATTTAACGGATTTGGGGCCCGTTTGGCTTTTTGAGGGCGTTTGGCAATGTTTTCATTTTACATGCATTATCCTGGCCACCAAAGTGTTGACATTAAAATAATAATTTTAATTGCTTCAAATAACACAAAGTCCTTTTTTTCTGCTACTCAACGACTTTGACCCTTGCAAATCTATTCTGCCGTTTTTTTTTTGCCAGTCATGTGTGCCCAAAGGATAACGTGAAGGTCCCTGTGTTCGTGTGGGTGTGCACTGCATGTGGGTCTATTTAAAAACACAAAGGGTAATTAACATTTTTCTTGCCCTGGCTCAGGCCCAGGCTCAGGCGAAAGGATAAGCAGCTTGTTCTGCAGCCCAAAGTCCAAATGAGCTGCGGACTGCAGGATATGCATAGCTAAAAAAAGGACCACACACATTACGAGTTGGTCGTCGGTATTTTTTTTTTGTTTTGCGGTTTTCGCATTTGGTTTAACTTGGCGCGTGTATCTCTGTGTGGCTGCCTTTCAACACCTTTAGCAAAGCGTGAATTAAGTGCTTGAGATTTTGCAACACTTAATACAAACAAATTTGCAGTGGGACCCGTGCCCTCGTTGCATGCAACATGTGGCATGCTGTGGGTCACTTTCTATCCTCTCTCGCTCCCTCCTCCCCTCTCTCTCTTTTTGTTTCTATCTTTTTCATTATTTCGTGTCTTGCAGTTAATTGCACAATTAGCTGGACAGTTGTCCATAGCATGTGACGACTGCGACATGTCTCATTAACCGGGCATATGGTAGCTTTAGCTTCTCCTCCAACTCACGCTTACTTCTATAGATATATGTGGCCAGTAGTGTGCCAAGAGGAGCGACAGTTTTAATTGCGTTTAATTAACAAAAATTAAACGAAAAAGCACTAAAATCGTGAGACGAAATTGACAAAGCAACAACATGAAAAGGGGCCTATAAACAATATATATTCTTTGGACTTAATTACCTTCAAAACATTTCTAAAAATAAATTCCCTAAACGGCCAAAAAGCGACTACGATAGTTGTTTAATGAGGTAAGCGAAGATTTGGACTTCAATGCGAAAAGTTTTATTGCAATATTTTATAATTAATACATTTATTTAATTCAATTTTAGTTTTAGAATGCAAATCAGTAAAATTTTTATTCGAAATATATTTAGAGAGTTTTGTTACATTATTTGGTTATGTAAGAACTAAATGTTGAGTAAATTAGGCATGTTGTACCCTCGATATAGTACTATCAAAAATATTTTAAAATTATATAACTTTTTATTATTAGAACCATTTATTTTTCAATAAAATTTTATTTATGTTAAAATATTTATTTATGAAAGAAGCATTGCAATAATTGAAATACTTATTAAATAATTATTATATGAAGATCATTATAATATTTACTTTGTCCTAACCATTACTATGGCTTCATCAGCTACAATAATTTCTTCATGGTTTATTTTATAGACAGAAGTATTTTGATTATTTCATATATTGAGTTTTTTCCCACATATATTTTTAATTAATAAAGTTGTCTTAAGGAATTTATTTTTCTTTATTTTTTCTAAAATTTATTTCTATTGTTTCTAGTTTATTCTACCTGTTTGTTATAAGTTAGACTATCTTAAAATTTTTAAAATCTATTACATACTTACATAATATATTTTACATATATATTTTTAACTTACATTAGGCTTTATCGAATATTTGTATAAAAATCATTTAACTTACGTCCTAAAATATTATTGTCTTACGCTCAAATTTCTCGTAAGTTCAATACTTTTCTAATTAGTTTTATTCACTTATTACAATATCTCCTCCAACACTTTCGTGCATTATCTGTGGCCACCTGTAATCAGTCATCTCAAAACTCACAATGTATACCACATTCGTGGTTTGGGGCAAAAGCCGTTACTGGACGTATAACCATCTTCCGCTCTGCAGGCTTGCGACTGGCCTGGGCACGATTAACTGCATAAACAGCAGCAAACAGTAGCCTTAATTGTTTCGCACTTAATCAAAATGAGCAGCAGCAGACGTCGACGAATGGGGGAGGCCAGAGGGCGCCGACTAGCCGAGGCAGGTCTATCCCGCAGACGTATCTATCAAAGGCTGCCTTGGCTATGGCAAAATGTTTAACCCAAAGTTGCACAAAAGCGTTTCGTAGATACTGTGAAGGATGTAGTTGTTGTTGTTATTGTTAAAAAGCAAAAAATTGAAAACTAAAGAGGAACTTGGGGCGCACGCCAGTCAGGCAAAGGGACACACAGCCAGAGGACAGCCAAACGTCGACGACGACGACATCAACACCCGGGCAATGTGAAAAGAAAAACGTTTTATGAGCTCATTCACAAAAAGGGACACACACACAGACAAACAGTGAGAACGACCCACAAAAGGAGCTGTTTCGCAGGACAAAACAACCTGTTGCATATTTCAGCACAAATTTGCCAAAGTGCCAACACTTTTTTCTCATAGCTGGCCTTTGGGGGCTGGCGCTGGCTGTGGGGCCATGCGACTGGCCCAAGTCGTATGCCAAAATTATATGTTAAAACATCAACACGAAGAAGGGAGCGTTGCCCGCTTTTATTTCTTGTTTCATTTCATGTTTTTTTCGCTCTTTTGTATTAAAGTTGTGTTAAAGGAGGTGTTCGCAGCGAGGTGGGTGAAATCTTTTGGTGTCCTGCTCTTTGAGCTGCCTGCCAAGTGTCTGTAATTTTTCTTTTAGTGGGTGTTTTAATAGAGTTTTCCTATTTCTGTGTGTGTGTGGGTGTGGAGCACTGTGGGCGTTTAAGTGCGCCTAATGGGCCACTTGAATGCTGCCAAGTGGCAAGTTGAGAAATCAGTTGCCAGTTGGTGGCAGGTATGCAGGAGCTCTGCCATATGAACTGAAATTGAAGCTGAAGGTCAAGAGCTGCAGCTGAGCGACTCAGGTACTAATACACTTTGCCTTGACAGCTACAATTGCTGTTTGAAGTATGCTCTTTAAAGTTGTCTGAGCGGCTGTCCAAGAACAGTTATAGCTTACGTATATTTGTAACAATTTTAGCTGGACTTTTTCTAAGTCTAATTTAAGGTATACCTAAAAGTTGGGCTTATTTTAGACAGCGTGAAGTGAACTATGTATTATTAAATTTATTAAATTTAAAGTAACTTCTATTTTCAAAAAATATTTAAACATTTTTCATATCAAATTTTTATTTATTATTATTATTTATGTAAAGTAATTTCTAAGTTAAAATAAAAATTTTTAAAATGCTTAATATAATAAAAATTAGACAGGAAATTAAATTTTCAACTTCACAAAAATTTATTCCTTATACTTTTGATTTTTTAAATAAATTCCAATTTTTATTTTTAGTTAATAGATTTATTTTATATATTTTAATACAATATTAACTTTTTTTCCAATTTTCAAATGTTTTTTGTTTCAACTTCGTGCACAATTAATAACTCCCTTAACAAGCGGCGTATCTTAACTTTTGTTGTAGTTTGCTTATCTTTGTGTTTGGAGTTTTGCTTTAACGCGTTTTCCAGCTGCTCTTTGCGCCAACAATAACAACAACAACAACAACAACAGCAACAACATCGACGCCAACACTCGCGTCTGTCACATTAAGACGACAGCAGCGTCGACGTCAGCGTTGGCGTTGGCGTTGCGCGTTGGCAAAGCTGAGCGCCTGCTGCTCTTAGCCAAGTAACCCAGCGAAGGCGCCGCCGCCTGTTGCGCCAAACTGTTGGCCAAGTTGAGATACGGTTGAGACTGGGGCGGGCGGCATCGCACAGCCATGGCCGTGGCCAAGACGTCTAAGCTGAGGCGGCATTTGAGGTTTTAACAACTTTATAAGTTGTTTTCTTTCCTCGTTGTCGTTGTTTTGCTTTCCTTATTGTCGTCGTTGTTGTTGCTGTTGCTGGTGTTGTTGCCATTGTTGTTGTTGCTGTTACTTTTTGTGCGCATCTTCGTCAGGCAAGTGACGTCACGTGCTGCTGCTGTCGATTTTTCGCACGCTTTTTCTGTTTGTCTGCTGCCGCCGTTTGCTGCGCTGCTGTTATTGCGGCGACGACGACTCCGCGTGTGTGTGTGTCGGCTTGCCTCGATGTGTGTGTGAGTCGAGTGAGTTTTTCATACAAACTTAGGCGCAATCTGTGCAATCTCCCCAAGCGTCGCCGCCTTCCATTCATGAACTTTGCTTGCTTCATTCATAAGCAAAACAAAAACAGCAAAAATATATAAATAAGAAGCTGAAAAAGCACAGCAACAACAACAACAACAGCTAGCGCCATTTTTGGCGTCGTATTCGTGCCTTATTTATGGTTTGTTATGGCCGACGTTCGATTGATGTGACCGATTAGCAGGTCGAAGCAACCAGTTACAGTTACAGTTACAGTTGCAGTTACAGTTACCGTTACAGTTACAGTTTTGCACGGCGAAGGTAAAAACTTATCTAAATGGCCGTCGCTCGTTTATTACATGCAATTACTGGCGCACGTTGCGTATAAGTAATGCAAATTGTCTGCGATTGCCGTGCTGGCCACAAATCGACCGACATTTCATTACTGCCACCACTTGCATTATAATTTCCCATAATTTCCAAATGCTAAACAATAACAAAAAACCAATACCCAAATGACGTGGCCGACGCAGACCGCAGGCCAGGACAGCAGACTGAACTATTTCTTCGATTAATAAATGGCTCGAGCTGCAGTAAAATAGGGAAATCGTTTATCAAAATAATTGACTAGGTAAAGTTAATACAAAGCTAAAATATTGAGACAATAAAAATATAAATATAAAATTTATTTTTTATTTGTAACAAATACTTTAACTATATTTATTTTTTTTACATTTTTATACTTTAATGTCATATTGTAAATGTTTGTTTATTATTTAAAAATATTTCTGCAATGCAGCGATCATTGAACTAATAAATCAATGACTTCATACGAAATAATTTTTTTCATTTCTAAATTGTTATATATAATAATATATATACATTATAATATTTTTTATATATATTTTTTATCATTTTTTCTTTTACACTATATTTTACTTAGGCAGGGCAAAATATTATGGGCCCAATTGATCTCAAGTCAAGCCTGAAATGATTGCAAAATTTAGCGCTCTTGCTTGACCAGTATCTCAGACATTACGAAGCTTAATTGACCAAATCTGCTGATAAATATTTCATTGTAAAGACAAGTCGATATAGCATAAAAACTTTCAAAGGAATTATATTTGGCATATATTAAATATAAGCCACAAATATTATTAATATTATTATCATTTACTACTAATCATATATTAATGTTTATACGCTCTGTTGTTTAGTGCTTATTAATACTCAAATAGTTATTGACTTTATGCCAAAAGTAAAAATAGAAAATTCGCTAAGAATTAAATAAATATTATGCAAATTTATAGATTCCTTAAAAATTTAATTAAAATAAAATTTTTATATATAAGCCAAAACCTTCTGGAGTTTCTATATAACATAAGAACACTAACTTGCGTGCCAAATGTCTAATCAGTATCTCATAACAATCTATATAAATTTGGAAAATATTGGCACAGTGCAATGCTGGCTTGGCAGGCTCGGCGACGATAAGCGGACTATAAATTTACACAAAAGCAAATTTATGTGACGTATTTAACTTATTCACGTGGCCCCACATATAAACACGCTCCACTTAAGGCAGTGGGAACACAGCGCAACGCAACTGTGTCCCCAGGGTCGCAGCCCAATCATGGTCACATAATTATCCATTGCGTGTGTTTATTTACAATAATTAAATCTGTCAAGCTAGCAAATGTATTTCCATTTCAATTGCCGCTTAGCGCGTTGATCATTTAGAGAAAATACTTGGAAGGAAAAATTCAATTACAACAACAGGCGACAACAACAACAACAACAGCAACTGGCGGGGCGCGTTGAGATTTGTGATTGGCTGGCAGTTGGAAGGCAGTCGGAATGCTGTCGCCGTTAATTGGGCAAATTATTCAACTTATTATTAATAAATATGTATTGTGCTTTTGTTGTTTATTAATTGGCATTATTGCCTGCCGCAACGTCAGCATCGAACACTTTCAATTGCGTCATTTGTGACGCGTGAGACAATTAGCTCACAACGCCCAGAGCATCCTACGTAGAGAGTTTGAAGCACTGCGAAGAATCAAGTAAATTATAAATTTTGGAGGCAACTGAAATGCGACTTGGGCAATTATGAGATTTTCAAATGAGCGTCTATGAATTGTAATTTTGCAGAAATTTAGAATTTAGAATCTTTCAAAAAAAAAAGAAAACTTATTTTAATTTTTTTTGCTCAAATGGCAATAGGCCTTGGATATTATAAGTTTGAGCTGAATTTTATTTTTTATTATTAAATATAATACATTTTTTTAGCGTTTGCAGAAAATGTAAAGAGCAAGCTGCAATCTGTAATTCTTAGTGCGTCAAATAGGTTTTTGAAAATATTAAAAAAATTTATTTGTTCTTAAATTTTTGTTTCATGAGTAAACTTTCTACAACTATTGCAGAATAATTATATATTTTATATATAAAAGAACTAAGGTTTGAAGTTATTTTGTATATTTGCTAATTTATGTAATAATTGAGTAATAATTTGTTAATGCTTATATGAAGTCATTTGTTTTTAATTAATAGATCATTCAGCCAAAAAGTAAGTGATTGTTTTAATATTTATAAATGTAGGAATGGATTGAAATCAATATATATATAGAATTTTAATGCAAATATTTTTTAAATATTTATAAGGCTGGACCAGTCTGTTTTAAACCCTATTATTATTACATTATGTAAAGTTTGCAAAAGTTATACCGGCTGCAACATTCAGTTCTAAGACAATTTTTCAGCTTGAAAAAAAAAATAAAAATTTTATTGTATAAATATTAGACTATTTTTATGTATTTTTTTAGACAGTCATCATCAAACTATTGCTCTTACAAACATATTTCTTCACGCTCTCTGAACAGCTACTGAAGTAATTTTAATTATGAATGCCTCAAGGCATTAGGATTTTGCCATAAACTGCAGAAGATGAAGGTTGCATTCAACTAGAGTTGTTCCTACTCTATCTCTCTCTCTTTCTCGTTCTTTCTCTTCCAGTCTCTCCCCATTTATGTTTCATGCCACCAGCATCTGATATTCTAAGAAATCACCACCACAGCATCATAATCGTGATCATGATCATGATCACCATTGTCATTATTATCATCATAATAGGAACAAAGGCAGAACATGGCACATGGCACTTGAATGTGTACAAAAATTAACACATTTAAATGACTTTCATTAAAAGTTGATTAATATGGCCCTGATTGGTTATGAGCTTTGGTTTGAGGTTCGCTTGTTTTGTTGTTTGCTCGTTTTCCGTTTTTGCTTTCTTTGGCTCATTGGCGTCATTTGCAGCATGCCCCCTTGCCTCAATTATTGTCGCATAAATTGAGCATTTACTGTTTTTCACTGATTTCGATTTTTATTAATTTACGTATTGAGTGGCCAACGACGATTTTATTTTATTTATTTTTGTTGCTTTTATTGTTTGTTGATTTCCAATCAGAGAACTAGCCACATAGCCATAGCCATACACATGATTGCCGCATTCTCAATATTTTTCAATGAGACGTAATTTAGACTCATTTAAATAAATATATTTCGTTGATTGGCTATTGCATTATTATTATGACGATGATGTCGATGCTGCTGCTGCCGCTGATGTTGATAATGGCCAAAGCAATTGCGATAACGAGTTCAATGCAAAGTTATTTAACCTTTTAATAAGACGAAAAGTCGCCGACGTCGACGCCGGTGCTGGCAAATGTTAGAAAATTATTTTTGCCGAATTGTTGCTAAGAATTATTGATATGAGGAAAGCCGATGAAGTAGCTGAGCTTAATTAGATACAGTGAGAAGTTGATAATGTGTTTTAATAAATTTCTATTCTATAAATAAGTTTAGGGCAAAAGGCATTCGAACTTTTTCAAGAAATATAAGTAAAATATTAATTACAAATAAATGTAAGATACTAAATAAGTTAGGATAGTCTTCGCTCTTCAATACTCAAACTACACAGTTTGGATTGTACATTTCGATTGTAAACTATTTTCCAGTACTTCGTCTAGCTTTTTTCATTCATTTTGTCTTTCATTCAATATCATTAACAAGAATTTCTTATGAATATTCTTTTTTACTGACTTTGTACAGCCATTAGAAAGTCGCTGCGGTACAGTTGCCTCAGTTTTGCTGGCGATTGGGCAAATCGGTCTCATGCATTTATGCATACGTCGGGGCCGTCACGCACTTAATGAGTCGCCTCGGCGACTGTACCTGCGCAACTGCGGGCGATAGCGACAACAAATTGGCGCATTTAATAATCATTTACGCTGCGTGTATTTGCTGCTGCTGCTAATTTCTTGCAGGCGTTGTGCGCGAGCGCGCGCACTTTCAAAATTGTCCTCAGCCATGGGGTGCGAGCGAGACAGATGGCCGCACGCATGCGTGCAGTTGGAGCGGCAAGGCCCCCACGGCGTTGCCATACCGCCCAATTGCTGGGCGTCACTTGTCGTTGTGCTGTCGCTGTTTGGTGTTGGTGTCGCGTTGCAGCTCGTACTCGCACTCGTTGCCATTGCTGTCGTCGACGTCGCGTAATTTACATTAATTGGCGCTCCGCGTCATACATATAAATTTTTTGCGCGCCTAAACTTTAATTTCATGCGTACCATTTGATTTTAGCTATTTGCCGTTTGCCGTTTGCCGTTTGTCGTTTGCTATGTGCTGCAGTTGCCACTATGAGCGCAAATTATAGGAAAGTGCAACGACAACAACAACGAACGCTGGCTGGCTGCACACTTTTAGTGAGCAGTGTCTGTCTGTGCACTGGGGCGTTTTGTGGGCTCATTTTGGGCATGGATATGTGACGCTGCGGCGCATATTTAGGCATCTAGTTATAGCTCTTTACGACACAGCCAACGGCATTCAATTGGCCCGTCTCAGACATTCTCCTCACCAACAAAGCCTGGCTAATTGCATAGGTGGGCTTCGAAATACGATTTGAATATCTTGTGAAACATAATTATTATATAAACTCAGCCATATAGAGATAATATGCTGATTGACAGTTTAAATATTTAGCTACAGTTTTGGCTTTATCTTTTTCTCTTAAACAACACAGAAATGTCTTTAGATTTCAATAAAAATTGAGACTTGGCTTTATGAATATATTTTTAGATACAGCTCATAGATTTGTTGAAGTTTTAAACAATATTTTATACATATTTCGTAATTTATTATTGATTTATGACTTTCTTTGAGCATTTTTCAACACTTGAAAAATGAAAAATTTTAGTTATTAGAAACAAAAGAAATTTTATTTATTTTACCTTTTCATATTAGACAATATTAATCTTCCAATAGCATTGAGATTTTTGCTTTATTCCAGTTTAGATTTTTATTTTATAAATGAATTTTTTTATTATTATATTTTTTAATATTTTTATAATATAATAAATTCATTTGTTATTATTATTATTATTTTTATTTATTTAAATTTATTTTATTTATTTTTTTAGCGACATTTTCTGTTTTACCTCCTTTGATTATCTCAATATTTTCAGCAATATTTCATAATATTTTATCTAATTAGAAAATTTATTTCTGAATTTCTTTTACATTATCGATCCCTTTTTTATAGAGCTGCCCAATTTTTCTCATAATACTTTTACACTCTTTGTTAACATATTTCTATATTCCTTCCCATACCGCCCATTTTGAAACGCTTTTCAACACTGAAAGAGTGTCCTACTTAGCTTATCAGTTTATAGCAAGACTGTGCATAAATTAAAAATTTATTTTGAACTTTGAGCACTTCGCAACACTTGAGACACTTGCAGAAGTGAGCCGTTTTATAGCACTACAAATGTTCTGTGTATAGAGGACTGTTAGTTGTCTGCCTCTCGTTCAATTAATTAACACACTTTCACAGCGCATTTCTTTCTGGCGACAATTTTCGTTGACGTCAATTTTATTCGTTGTTGTTGCCGTCGCAGCAGCTGTTGTTGTAGTGTGCTCATTTTACTATATCATCAGGTCAAATCTCAATTAACAAATATAACGATTTTGCTGTTGCTTTCTCGCTTTCTACTCGGGCACATTCGCCATTTTCTGACTGCTGTTGCTGCAATTTGGTTTTTGTTTTTCTTGCTTAACAAACAATTAAAAATATTAATAGAAATTTATTTCAATTGAAATCAAAAATTTCTCTACATTAGCCGAGCGCTCCAGTTGAGAGCTAAATATTTGCATGTTACGAGTTCACAACACATATGAACCCGACCCGATGGCTCGCCATTTTCTGGAAAGTAGTTTTCATAATTTCCCTTTGTCCGCATGCAACGCCAGGCGCTGCCCATTAAATAGCAAAATCCCAAGCTTAATTAAAAGCCAGAGCACAATCGACTTGTAATCAGCTTATATGACAGTCAATTTATAGCTGCAGCTTGATTATGAGCGACTAACTTTGTGTAGAAATGACATCGCTCTGAGTCATGTATGCAGCGTGCCTGACTGGGCAAATACTTTGAGCTTGGCTAGGAATAAAATAGAGGTTCTCGTTTGACAATATCATAAATATATCAAGCATCTTTGCCATTGCGTACTCCGATAGTTCACTGATCTATGCCTAATTTTGTGTCCTACGCTGTTTCACTCCCTGTTGCAGGGTATTCAAATGTCGAGTAATTTATGAGACTCGCTGCAACCTGTAGTTAAGTATGACGTAGTTAGTTGCGAGGCATGGACATTTTGCAGTGGGTACTCTAATGTGGAGCTTGGGGGTCGATGCGGGGGCGTTGCCTGGCCCTAATGGCATGTGTGTATGTTGGCATTGTTGTGGTGAGCTCAAGCGATGCATTAAGTTGATTTTAATAAGCGTTGCCAGTTGCAATAAGTAAATAAATAATTATAATAAATAAATAATAAATAATTGTTTGCTGCTGACAACAATAACAACAATTGCCATCAGTTTAGGTACAGTCAGCCAGGCAGGGCTGCCTTCTCGCTTGCACTTGCGTTAATTACCCTGACTAGAGGAATCTAATTATTATTAATGCATTGAGTCGAGTTACCAGCTGCTCCAGTGGTTGTTTCCCGCCTTCTGCTGCCCACTTTGCCCTAGTTAATCACGGCTTATTAAGCGCTTTAAAGACGCCATTTCAATGCAACTTAGTTGACGATCCATTAAACGCTGTTTGTCTCTGTGCAAGTGCCTTTTCGTGTCTATGTCTGTGTCAGTGTGCACAGCTCATTAGAGCCGCAACTGAGGTGCAATGAGGTGCCCAGCAGCAGGAGTAGGAGGCGATGGAGGGGCGGCTACATTAAATTGCCGGTACTTGCAGTCGTACGTGTATGTAAATTATAATTGTGCTTAATATATAATCGATAATTATCACTGATCGATTAATTGCACACTTTTTATTGCACTTTTTATGGCGGGTCTCTAATGGCTTTTTGGGGGTCTGGGCTAATGACTCAAGCCCAATACGCCAAGGCCTTGACAGAGCTGCAAGAGTGGGACAAGTTAACCGAAGGTTCCAACATCTGTGCGGATCATCGAAACGGAATTTGGTGCCCTTCGAGCCCAGCTACAGATAGAGTTGTCAGTTAATCGATTCGGAATTCGATTAGCACAACACTTTCGAGGCAGTCGGCCGCGCAGTTTTCGCAATCAACCCAAAAACACTTTACAACCCCGTGAGGCAGCGAGCAACCCTTGAACTGGTTCCTGGGTCCATGTGTGCCCCGCGGCTAAATTCTAATTATAATCGCGTATTGCCAGTGCCAGTGCCAGCGCCAGCGCCAGTGCCAAATCCAAAGCTCCAATAAACCTTTGTCAAGTGCCCCTCGCCAATGTTTAACTGTTCTTGCACGGCTGTCATTAACGGCCCACACTGCCCGCCGATCCACGATCCGAACATGCCAGGCGGCATTTGCATTAATTTTGCAATGCCGGAAAATAAAAAGAGAGAAAGAAATTTCCATAATGAGCACGTACACAATCACTTACCCCGGACTTAGCCTCAGACCCTTCGCGTTGGCCACATGCAACTCGCAAAAGGGTTTCGCATAATTTGTATTGTGCTTGGCCAAAAGGGGTTGCAAAAATTTTTATAATTAGTTGGCCATTGCCGTGGCCCGCTGCCCGCTGCCCGTTGCCCGGCACCAAATGCAATTCAAGCCCAGCAGCAGGTTTAACTCATTTTTTCTAGACTTTTTTCGCCAAATATTTAGACGTTGATTATTGCGCTTCGTGCTACAAAAAAAAGATGGAGAGAAACTGCGGCTCTGGCAAACGATTTTGGTGCGTGCTCAATTGGGGAGTTTTCTGCCCGGAGCCCCGCCCACAATTCTTTTGTTTTTCGCTAATTTAGCAAAATTATGTTTTGTGCTCTCATGTCGTGTATGCGCTCTCAAATATTCGTGCTGCAGTCGCCCGACTCCCAACTCCCAAAGCCCAACTCCCTCAATATTATTATACAACTGCAACACGAATGGGACATGCAATTTTCGACCTGGCTCAAGTACCCTCACTGCTTATGGTATGAATATTTTTTAATATGTTTTGAGATTATTCAGAAGTCCAAATACTTTTGCTTAACTAATAGGAAATAGTTTGAATGAAAGTGAAATAAAATCTTAAAAGATAAGAATTTTTCAATTATTTGCTTATAAAAATGTATGTAATAAAAAAATACTAATTTAAATAGGGTATTTCAATGTCCATATATTCTTTGTGGGCCTTGCATTGCTGACATTTTACTCATTATTTTCATTCTAAATGAATTAAAATTGCCAAATGTAGGCGGGCTTGGGCAGGGAGAGGCTTGCTTTTTAATGCAAATACAAAATGCGAATAACTCATTACGAGTCGCATTAAGGAGAGGCGTATGTGTGTGTGTGTGTGTGTGTGCAGGACTCACGCTATGAGAGGGCTGCTTTTTAGCCTCGTCCTGTTTGGGTCTCGTCTGACTTGGCTTGGCCTGGCCTGGCATGACTTTGACTTCCTATACGCTCAGCCCTCCCTCTACTTCGCTTAGGGGTCGTCTGACTGTTCAGCTTGCACATGTTTATTGTTGTCGTTGTTGTTATTGTTGTATTGAGTACGCCTCTGGTATTGTTGGCATTCGTTGTTGTTGTTGCTGTTGTGTTATTGGCATCGCCTAGTGCGTGCTCAATTTGAATCACGCAAATTTCATTATTATTATTTTTAATGATTTGAGTGGAAAAAGTCGACAGCAAAAATACAAAAAAAAGAAGAGAAACCCCAGCACAACAACAAAGCCGAGCCAAACAGGAAAACACCCAGTTAAATAGTCCACTGACCGGATTGCAATGCATTTCGTTTGCATTAAGTAGGGAGGTCGCCTCGCAGGGCGCCCCCAGTGTATCACGTATGTAATGTAATGTAATGGCTCGTGCTATGCGTTTGATAATGCTGCAAGCCATTTGGCCAAAGGTAGTTTAGTCAGAGCTAAACCAGTTTTTAGCTGCTTATATAATCTTAACAGCAAAGCTTCAGGTGAACAAAGTTTAAGTCTTGAGCCTCCATCATCTGCATCAAATAATTTGTATTTTCTTTTAATTTATTTTAATTCCATATTTTCCTTGGCTTGCATTCTTTGGTCTCTGCTATTTTGTTGCACTTATGTGGAAAAGTTTTCTTTGTAATCCGTTTACCACTGCACTCTAGAAAACTTTATTGGTCTGGCTCAATTTTGTAAAGGAAAAAGGCAAAAACTACAAGCTCTCTGCTCGTACTTTCATTACCATCAAGGCTTAAGCTCCTTATCCCGACATAGCCTCATACCATACTATCTACTTTACATAATGTTCTACCTTCACGGTTGTATTTCATGTGTAATCGTGTGTAATTTTTAAGAAAATTGCACGTTTACACACTCACACACACAGAGCCATTTTTGCCAGTGCATGAACATCCCCGACAACAACAACCCTAAAACAATGCATTGGCCAACAACAGCTCACACAGAAAACTTTTCAGCTCACGTGTGTTGGTGTGTGTGTGGGTGGGTAAGTGTGTGTTGTTGTCTGTGTGTGTGCGTAAGTAAATGTTGCATAAATAATTTTAACTGAATGACTTAATGTTGTGCTGGCCGCCCTGTGGCATGAGGCGCATTATTGATTATTTTCTCAGGCGGGCACTCGAAAAGTTTAGCTGCCAAAAAGTTGCAACAGCAACAGCAACAGCCCAGGCCCGCTCCACATTCATGGCCTTAAAGTAAGTCGCCTTAATATGCATTCTGTGCTAATTACAAATCCAAAGGCAATTTAATGGCCTGCGGTATAAATTGGAATTGGCTGAAGCCGGACACAGTTTTCCAATCAGAAATTGGTTTGTGCCACATTTGAAGCGCTACCTCAAAATGGATGGCAGAATGTGCAACAATTTAGTTAGACTATTAATTACAACAAGTCGCTGGCTGCAGCAGCAGCAGCAGCAGCAGCAACAACATGTTTAGCATGTTGCAGCTATGCAAAATTATTGATGATTTTATTAATTTGAATATTGGCTCGGAACTGGCGTGCGCCGTTGTGGCATGACAAAACGCTGGCCAAGACATTGGCCGGCCGGAGTGTCTCAAATGATAAATTTTTAGCAATAGAAAGTTGCATGGAGATTGCAATTTATAGCTAGATTTTACGGCAGCAACATGTTGCAAGCGCGTTGCGCCAACAAAATGAGTATAATTAGACCGGTTTCTAATGCGTTTTGGTGCGATTGGCCAGCGCATGTTGCAGATGTTGCATGTTGCATGTTGCTGCTGACTTCGAATACAAAATATAGTCAAGCACTTGATTTGAATTATAGCTGCCTGGCCACAGCGATAATTAATCGTGCTATTTAGTGTGCTACATGAAATTCTACCAGTTTGTCGGTTATTGATTAGATTTGCTGCAGCCAGTTTGCTGCTGCAGGAAGCGCTGTTGCATGCTGCATGTTGCTGCTCGCCTGTGCAATTTGGACAGACTTTTAATATGCGCAAATTGTACTTCATTTCGCTGGCATATTTTGTCGCTGCAATTTGACGTCTTTGCGGCAAACTTTCACAACATGTTGCCAAGGTGCAGCAGCAACAATTGCTCATTACGCAGAGGCCCAGCATCGAAATCGTATTCTTAATACAAATAGTTATGGGCGCGTCTCTTAAGTGCTCTCCTTTTTCTCGCTGTGTACTTCTGCTGCTGCTGCTGCTGCTGCTGGTGTTGTGCATTCGTGTTTTGCTTTGTTTGCTGCTTATGCATATGGCACATGCCTTGGCTTGGCTGGGTGGCGTTGTGTGGCACAATCATGGCCCAGACATTTGCATGCAATGTACAAAATTAATTATTACTCCTTCTCTCGGACTGCGGCTCCTGCTGCTGTCCAGTTCCTGGCCAAAATCTACAGCCCGAATGTCTACTGCCCCGACTCAGGCATTACATGTCCTGCACACAACTTGCAAGGCATCGCACTCAAACCAATCGAGCCAACCGCCCAACCACCCAATCAAGCCACCAACCAACCCCGCTGCCCCACTGCCCGCTTGTGGCTCATTATGAGCAACGACGACGGCGACGTGGCCGGAAAAGTGCGTTCGTTGACTGCTGCTGGCTGCCCAGCTCGGACTCCAGCTCCGACTCGAACTCCCGCCCGATTCTGAGTGCAGTTGCTTCGTCCGTTTTGTTGCCGCTTGCATTGGTCATGGCGGCTTTGCATTATTACAACTGCAGACAGTTGTAGGCGAGTTGCCTGCATAGTTGCCAGCAACAACAACAACAACAACAACAACAACAACAGAAACACAAACACACACTTACATGCAGCCATTTGCATTATGCATTAAAATCAACGCCCGTTTTGTGTACTTGGCCATGCCAAGCTGAAGACAGCAACAACACATCCAGAATCGTAGCTCTACTTCGCATTTAGTGTTCGATTTTCGACCAGGCGCTTTCTTTTTGGACGTGTGTGTGTGTGAGTGTTTCAGAGTTGCCCAGAAATGTCAACGCTGAATTGGGCATTCATTTAGGCGCCGATTCCTTGGACTCATACAATTTTGCAGCTTAGCGTGGGGTACAGAGCATAGAGTATAGAATATAGAGTTCACATAAAGCCACTATTGAGCTTAGCTTTTAGTAGAATAGAATATTTAATTATTTGACAGTCAAGCAAAAAGGTAAAAATTGATTTAGTAATATTTTAATTTAGCTTAAAAAGAATTTTAAATATTTTTTTAAAAGTTTTAATATTCGAATAATATAAATTGCTCAAAAATGTGTCTTTATTTTTTTTTAAATAATAATTATTTAGACTAAATTTTGATAATAATAGTTATATTCTTATTTAATTTAATATAATTTAAAAATTCTAAGGCCAAATATCGAAAGTTTTTCTTTAAGTTACACAAGTCTAAATCATATTAAAATAAGGATATATATTTTTAGTATCAATCAAATGGACTTCGCTAGATAAAATATTTTAAGACATTATTTATTAAATATGACTTGAGTAATGTTTTTTGTTAAATAATAATTATCAATGCATTTAGGCCACTTCAATGTAAATGTCTCAAGAAACTTTCTCGTACTGCAAGCCTAAGCATATCTCTAAATGATTTATGAAGAAAGTTTCGTTTATGCTCTGATCTCTTGCTGCACAAAAGAGTCTCCCTTTTATATATCTACTTGGAAACATATGTATTTGTAGGTATAACAAAAAACTTTCTTGCCAGACGTGACTCACTCCTGTGTCAGAGTCTGGTTACGTCCCGCCAGGCATATAAATTATAATGCGGAGTAGGTGTAAAATTTTCGATTACGACAGGCCCTAGCCACCCCCTAGCAACCACTGTGCAGCGCTGTGGTTACTTTGCGAACCTCCCTGCAGCTCTGGCGAGTCATTGTCCAGTGCTGGACGTCGTGGCTGCTTGCAAGGACACATGGACAGGACTCGCAGTCGGAGTCGAAGCAACGTTTTGCATTTGCAAAATTATGCGGCATGTGTGCGAGGCTTCCTGCAACCACTTGCCACGCTGCCCCTGCCCATGCCAATGCCCCAAATATTATGCTTTTGCCTTTTGTTATTTGCTTGCTGTTGTTGCTGTGGTCAACCGGATGGCAACAGGGATAATTAATGAAATTAATGCGCCTGGGCATGGCTTTTAAGTGCACGAAATATATTCGATAAATGTAAATTCTAAATTATGAGCCGCAGCAGGCAAAAGGCGCAGGTACAGTCACCACTCTCACAATCGCGATCAGTCGTTCGACCTGTAAAGACGTGAATTCGAACAGCCTTCGCTTAAGCTCTACTGCTGCAGAGTTCTAAAAATAGAACTTTGCGGTGCATTCTTCAACGCAACAGCAACAAAAACCGCACACGCAGCGTTTTCTTATCGCTTGCTTCCGCGTAACTCAATTGCTTTAATTGCAATTTACGAAATTTCGTCGCTTGGCGCGAGTGCGCCTGCACTCAAAAGCACAATCCGCGATGACATCTAATGTCAATAACCTCGCTACAGCTGTAAAGGTAAATGCAGAAATGCAAGCCCAGCTTAACGTTGTGATGGCAAATAGGCAAGCCTCCATCATGCCAATAAACTCAAAAATAGATATCGCCTCCGTGCAAGGCATCACTAACAACAAAAACACGAAACGTAAACAGCCAAATTCACCAAAAACCATCAAGAAAAGGCTCATCTTCGACGAACCAAGCACCAGCAATGCAGCATTAATATCAGAAAATCGATTTTCACTGCTCGTAGAAGAAGATGAAGACTACAGCGAATCACCTGTAGCTCCAGAAGCCCCAGTATTGACCGACCAGCAAACTACTCCGAAACCTCGTCCGCCCCCCATATGGTGTCCAAACATCAAGTCTGTGGCCCTACTTCAACAGATAATAGATAAAGTAATTGATGCTAAATCATACGTAATTAAGCCAAAGAAGAATAACATAGGTGTATTAACCCAATGCAGTGAGGACTATCGCAGAGTTATAGACCACTTTACTAAGCTGGAATTGGAGTTCCACTGCTACCAGCTTAAGGAGGACAAACCATATAGAGTCGTGTTCAAAGGGCTTCACTCCAGCACTGATACAACACTAATTAAAAAGGAATTGGAAACCAAAGGCCACACAATTACAAATGTGCACAACCCACTGAGCCGTATGGACAAAACACCGCTAAATATATTTTTTGTTGACGTGGCTCAGGCCCCCAACAACAAAGAAATTTTGGACATTCGAGTTGTCTGCAGGCAACGCTGCACAGTGGAACTGCCAAGAAGATACAACGACCTGACACAATGCCATCGCTGTCAAGAATTTGGACACACACAACGCTACTGCCACAAAGCTCCCAGATGTGTGCGTTGCGCCGGGAAACACGCATCCAAAGACTGCACCCGCGAAAAGGACCAGGCACCAACTTGTGTGCACTGTGAGTTACAGCACCCAGCCAACTATAAGGGCTGCCAAGTATACAAGCGGTTGCGCAAATTGCAATCCCCAGCACAAAAAAGGAGTCCCACACAAACACCGTCTACGGGTCCGAGTACTGCTTCCGAAATTACAAGGCCCCGGAGCATTACCCAAGCCACGAGCTTTGCAACGCCTATTAGTGGTGTTTCTTACGCACAGGCCGCTAGAGGTGGACCGTCAAATAAGAATACCACAAGTGACACTTTGTTCACTGAAATGCTTCAGCAACAACAACGTCAGTTTGACGCAATTAATGCCGAGCTCAAAGCGATGCGAGAAGTACAATCCCAACAAGCAACCATGCTAAACAGTTTAATGGCCATCATAACCAAGCTTGCCTACAAATAATGGCTTTACGTGTGGGTATCTGGAACGCCAATGGCCTGAGAAACAAGACTCAGGAACTGGCTGCGTTTCTCTCACAAGAAAACATAGATATAATGTTAATAACAGAAACTCATGAGTGCCCCACTACACAAATTTTCGGATACGAACACTATCAGGCTCATGGTGAAGGAGCAAACTGCTTTGGTGGATCCTCAATCCTCATACGAGCAACAATACCGCATACACCTTTACTGCCAATTTGCAACGCAACAATGCAGGTCTCAGCCATCACCCTGCCTACGTCTATTGGAGCGATCGAAGTTGCGTCAATTTATCTTCCGCCAAACACTGGTCTGTGTGATCATCACATGGAACAGGTTCTAGGCCAAAGGTTGAATAAGACCCTCATCGGCGGCGACTGGAATGGATGGCACCCATTTTGGGGAAGCAATAGTGCGAATCGTCGCGGAGAAGTCATATTTGAGGCGATTCAAAACTTACAATTCAGCATATTGGCGACTGGAGCCCCCACCCGTTACCCAATTAATGGACACAGGCCCTCGGCAATCGACTTCGCTGTCTACAAAGGCATCTGTGACCGGCAATTGACCATTGAAGAATCCTTGGACCTATCCTCTGACCACCTGCCACTAATAGTCACAATCCACGCGCAGCCACAGCCCTTGCCCATTAGGAAACAACTACTGCCAGCAGGATCAGATTTAGGAGTCTTTAGGCGCGAGCTCCATTACTCTTTGCACATAGAAATGGAACTTAACACTCCTGAAGACGTGGACTACGCAGCAAACAAACTGCAGGAAGAAATAGTCAAAGCTGCGCACCAAGCCGCCCCACCATCTTGCCAAACAAGACAACAGTCTCCGTACAACATCCCCCTCACCTTGGAGGCCCAACACCTACTAATACACAAAAGATGGGCCAGGAGACGCTGGTTAAGATTACGCACGCCTGATGCCAAATCCATGTACAACGAAGCCACGAGGCATCTTAAAGCTGCTCTCGCCCTGCTTCAAAAGAGGTGTATCAGCGATGCGCTGGTACGAGCTGAATCGCCCACTGACGCAGAGTTTCAATTATGGAAATTTACAAGAAAGCTCAAACGGCAGCCAATACGACGTCATCCCATTCGGAGCATTTCTGGTTCCTGGCACATTGGAGACGAAGCTCAAGCTGAGGCTTTTGCAAACCACCTTCAAGACCAATTCACGCCGGTGATTACCGCAGAGGCCTCAGAAATCGAAGCAACAGAAGACATCGTTCTCTCGCCCCTCCCAGCTGAAGACCAGATAACTGGATGTACAAAAGAAGAGGTTCTTGAACACATCAGAAGAGTGAAGGCAAAAAAATCCCCTGGATATGATCTAATAAACGGCAGAGTCCTTAGAGCACTGCCTGACTCCACCATAGACTACATAACTATGGTGTACAACGCCATGCTCCGCATCCGGCACTTTCCAGCCTGCTGGAAGCGCGCCGTGATTGTGATGATTCCTAAGCCTGGCAAACCCGTGGGAGAAATTGAGTCGTACAGACCAATTAGCCTGTTGCCAGTACTCTCCAAAATATTCGAAAGAATATTTCTGGAACGAGTACTGACACATCTGGGACGCCAGGAGGCCATTCCAAACCATCAGTTTGGCTTCAGGAGACAGCATGGAACACCGGAACAGGTTCACAGAGTTGTGCACCATATCCTTGGAGCCTTTGAAGAAAAGATGTACTGCTCTGCCGTCTTTTTAGACATCAAACAGGCGTTTGATCGAGTTTGGCACCTGGGACTGCTGCAGAAAGTGAGGACCACCCTTCCAGCCCCATTTTTCGCGTTGCTATCCTCATACCTTATTGGAAGAACCTTCCAAGTGTCAAGGGGGCAAACAGTATCCTTGACTAGACCAATTATGGCTGGAGTACCACAGGGTAGTGTTCTAGGCCCAACACTTTATACTTTATTCACAGGAGATATGCCAACTCCCGAGCCAAATATAGGAAGTACAGATGCAGTACTCATAGCGACCTATGCAGATGACACCGCCATCTTATCACGTCACGTATCTGCGCAAGAAGCTTCAGACTCACTACAAAAATATCTGGACTCTTTCGGACGCTGGGCAAAACGGTGGTGTATCACCATTAATGCACAAAAGTCTGTACATACTACCTTCGCCACTAGAAGAGGAGATTGCCCAAGCGTTGCATTGGGGCCCACTATTCCCAAAGCCTCAAAAGTAAAGTACCTTGGTATCACTCTTGACAGAAGGCTGACTTTTAAAGCGCACATAAGTCAAGTAACCTCAAAATGCAAAAGCAAGCTAAAAACCCTCGACTGGATGCTGAGAGCTTCAAGCAAGTTGTCTTACAGCAGCAAGGCCGCCATCTACAAGGCAATAGTTGTCCCAACCTTCGTATATGGTATCTCTCTATGGGGCTCCTCGGCGAAGACTACAAGGAACAAAATTCAGACCCTGCAGAATAAAGCACTACGCAGATGGACTGGAGCCAGCTGGTTTGTAAGAAACTCAGTCTTACATAGGGATTTAGCAATTCCCACAGTTGCTGAACTCATTGGGCGACACAGTTCAAGATACGCGGACAGACTTGCAGCGCATCCTAACCATCTCGCAAGCAACCTGGCTATAAACAACAATAGGCGAAGACTGAAGAGATTGCATCCTCTAGACAATATTAGAACTAATTAAGATAGTAGCTACAAGTGCAGAATAATTGGCATATCTGCCCTCCCATTAGTTAAGGTTTAGAGCTAAATGCGCTATAGAGTCTAAGACAATAAGCTGCAACAAAATAAAGAAATAAAAACGAAAAAAAAAAAAAAAAAAAAAAAAAAAAAAAAGTCACCACTCTAGCCAAATGGGGGGTTGTTTGCCTAGCCGGGTGCATTTTAATGCCAATTAACTGCCGCATTACCGAGGCATTATTTAGACACATGTGTAGATGCGAATCGGTAGAGCTGCCATAAACTAAATACGCTGCAAAGCAACATTTATATTTCATGCACACTGCATGAAATGCATTAGAAAATATTGAGCAGACATAAGTTTTCCTTGAATTGGTTTTTTATGTATAATAGAATTTTTATTTGAAATTTTATGTATAATATTTTTAATCTAAGCAGGCTAATGGATGTGGCTAAGGCACATCTAAACAACCTTTTGCTGCATATAAACTTCTATGCAACAAGTAGCTTATATTTCCTTAACTACTGGTTGGGATATAAAGTAGATAATTAAATAATGTATATTAATGTATAAGTGTAGTACATATACATTTGAAGTCACTTTTCTACATCTCTTCAGTTAGAACTTGATGTATGAAGGTCAGAGTTAATTATTATAATTTTGCTTAAAGAGGGAATATATAAATCGGAAATGGGGCTGATCTCAATGTACGCCCAATAGGCACTCCAAGCTAAATTTTACATTCTTATATTTAATCACAATTGATGTTGTCTTTTCTCTTCTCATACATTGACTCAATCTCTTGTCTCTCGCCCCACTGTTCTGCCAGTGCCACGTTCCTTGTGCCACGACCATTGCTCCAGACTCGGTCGTAGCGACTCTCTCGCTGTCAAACCTTGTTCTATGCACGAATTTCACAACACTTTAAGATTACCATATGAAGTTGTGAATGGTTCGTGGTTCTTTCTCAAATGTAATGCAACTTCACAGTGCTTCAAACTAATGCCTAATGTGTCAAATAAACATTTTTTTAGCCAGGTTTCTGCATTATTTTACCCAGCTCATTGATCTTAGACTACAGACCAAACTAATATTAACCACGCTAAATAGTTTTTTTTTTGAGAAATATTCATTAACATTCATTAACAAATCTAGATAGAATAAAAGTCTATTTGAACTTCCGGCAAGGCAGTTAGTGTTTGATATATATTCATAAAGATGCACACGGCAAAGGCTTTCAGTCAATGCCTGCATTATCACTGTGACAGCCTGTTAAGTTAACCCTTTGAGGCTTAACTGATTGGTTTAAAGCAACTCTTGACTTCCTACACCTTTCTTGCAGACGGCGCACACAATGCGAGGGGGTCAGTGACATGGCCGAGGGCTGCGAGGACTCTGCCGGTGCCGCTGAATCCACAACGTCACAGTATAAGCACGACACGAGCATGCTGGGTACGGTGTTGCCTTGCGAGGCGGCTATTGTTGCGACGCCTGGCAGCAGCAGCAGTAGCAGCAGCAACAACAGCAACAGTAACAATAACAACAACAATAACAACAACAACAGCAGCAGCAGCAACAACACGGCCAGCAATATTGTGAAGCGAGAGTTCTGCGATGGCAGCATCATGCCAGGTGCCAGTGTCAACAACAACAACAGCAGCGTCAGCAATAATAATAATAATAATAACAATAACAACAATACCAAAATGCAAGCATTGATATGCAGCAGCAGCAGCTCCAGCAACATCAATAACAACAACAACAACAGCAGCAGCAACAACAATGCAAACAGCAGCAGCAGCTCATCATCATCATCCTCCTCGTGCTCATCCTCCTCGTCAAGCTCGTCGGCCAGCACTCTAACCAGCTGCACTACCGCAGCCATAGTGCCCTCGAATTGCTCCACAAATGCCAACAAGTCGCCCAGCTCGCCCTACTCCCAAAGTGGAACCATCGGCATCGGCATCGGCGTTGCTCTCGCCAGCCCACTGCGAGAGGCCAGCCCGCTGCCCAGCCGCTGCTCGCCGGCGGTCGCTGCAGCTCAGTCGCCGTGTGGCGGTGCCACGCCCGCTTCGCCGCCATCGATCTCCTCCAACAGCTCGTCGCATGTGCTGGCGCTCAACATCAAAACCGAGTCGGTGAGTCGCTAAACGCAAACAATTCCAATTAGAATTTACTAATCAGAGCAACTGCATGAGCGTGGCCCAAGCCGCGTTCTATTTATATGAAGTGTGGATAAAACAGATAAGCATCCTAGTTGTTGATTGAGCTATTAAAATTTTAAATGTTTTATTTAATCATTATTAAATTAAAAACAATTTTTGCTGCTGCAAAACATTTTAAAAACTTTTTATAACAGCAAAACTTAACTATTTATTTTTTTTAATAGTTGAATTTGTTTGACAATGAAAGTAGGTTGGGTCTTAGCATTTGCATTCAGCTTTTAGGTATCTCGATACGATCTATATATGATAAATTTATAGCTCAACATGCTGAATTAATAAATCATATATAAGTCAACCTTCATCAGATATAAAGTAAAAATAATAATACAAATATATTGAGCCGATAATGAATATTATTTAGTTATTTATTACTCATTTGTTTTTATTTATTATTTTTTGTTATATTATTATATTATGAATAAAAATAGTTTAAGGTAAATATTAAAAAAAATATATACAAAAATATAACAAATAAAATGCAAATAAATAATACAAATAAATAATAAAAAAATAATAATAATAAAAGTACCTAAATAAATAAATCAATAAATAAATATGTAAAGAAAAAATAAATAAAGAAATGTATAAATAAATAAAAAATGAATATTTAAAATAAATAAAAATATAAATGTATATTTCTATATTATACCAAGCAAACTGTTAGCAATGTCACAAAAGTAGTTTACTGTTTTGTATTTGCGTGACAAATAACGCGATCACGCGCGCATCTCTAGCTGAATTCGGAAATTGGTTTGCATTTAATTAGCATGCAAGCGGCGCGGCGATCATTAATTAGTTGCGGCACCGACTGGCTAATCATGAAATCAGCAAGCTTGCCGCAAAATGTTGCCACTACACAACTGTGACAATTCCTGCAACTGCCGTCGAGCAACTGCCGTCAAGGGCAAACTTGGCGTCAAACATTTTACGCTACAAAACGTTATAAAGCAGCCGCAGGCTGTAGCTATGTCGTGCACGAGAAACAAAAAGACAACAACAGCAACAACAAAAACAACAACTACAAAAATAAATAAATAACAAAAATAAAAACAAAAGCCGAAAACCTAATACAACAACAGCGGCGGCAACACTCGGTCAAATATTTGTCCCAATTTTAATGACCATAAAAACTGAGCAGAAATAAAACAACCACAACACTGCACAGAAACAACAACAACAGCAACAAAAATGAGATCACAAAAAAGTTTGTGCAATTGTCAGCAATAAATAAAAAATTTCGCATGTCCTCGTTGGCTCAGTTGGCTTTGCCTGGGCTCTCGCTTGGTGCCTCGCGGCGCATGGTCACAGCTTGGCAAATCAGCAGAAAGCAACGAGCCAATGGCAGGCACATTGAAGACGCCGATCCGCTGATAGCCGAATCGCTTGGATCGGTTATTGTAGCCGCGCCGTTTCAAGTTTATTTTTGTTTAATTTTTCGTCTAAGGCGCTTGTTGTCGTTGCTCGTAAAATTGTGCTAAATTATGGGCCAAATAAAGGGATAGAGTTTCCAGAATGAGCAGCGATAAAAACATTGAAAATATTCCCGTCCCTCGAATTATGAAGTGCTCAATGGCCGAGCGGTCAAGCTATATCAATTATGTCCCACATAGAAGTGACTTAGATTCGATAATGCAGCAGCTGTTTGAGCAAGGGAAGTAAATAAAATTAAAATAATAAAATTAAAAAATTCATTATAAATTAATCGAAGATTTTAAAAGCGAGCAATATCTATAATTGCATTAAGTATTCCAGCTAATTCCTATTATTATGAAACATCTTTTCTGTTTATATGCCTTATCTTAACTATTTTCTGTAGGTATTTTCTGTATTTATAATTGTATTTACCTCGTATCAGCATAATACAGATTTAAAACTAAATCTAAAGGCATGCATTAAAAAAAGTTTTATTTTTATGCAATCTTGGACAAATTTCTAATCTATTTTAAAGCTATGTTGACCAAGATATTTGTCTACTATTTATGGATTATTGTATCCAACGAATACATAGATAACTTAAAATAGGCTAAAAATTATTTTTTCTATTTGGCATATCTCTAATTTTACGTTAAGCTATTCAAAATATCTGTCAAATCTCTTAATATATATTTTTAAGCATAAGACTCTATAAATATTTTGATTGGCTGACAAGTACTTAGTTAATATATGTTTTTTATTATATTTATTAATTTTAAAATAATATTAATAACAAAAATATTTTTATTTTTTATACATTTCTAAATTTATGTATTTAATATATCACATTTGTATTGATTTATGTTTATTTAAAAAATATAGATTAGTAATAACCTTAAAATGGCTTATTAAAAAATATTTAAATATATTAAAAAATTAAGCAAAAATTCTGCGCGGTCAAGATCTATTTTCTCTCTGATTTGAACAAACACATTTTGACTCTTCTGCACTGCAAATGAATCAAAGTTATTTAAATTACCATTCTTTGTCGATGAATAGACCTTATTCAATAAATAAATATAAGCAAATTCGATATCTTTGACCGCATATTGGCTTTGTTCGCTTTGTCTCTGTCCGATCCGAATTCATTCTAATGACACAATCAGCTCACGCGAGACACGCACACACACACACATATACACACATGCGCTGACACCCTCTCGGGCGACTTAAGTCCGCCTGCCCCTTCATCCAGCTTACCCTCGTCGAGTTCCCTTGAGCAAATGCGACTTGTAATGCTCAAAAAGCCAAAACAAAATGTTGTAAAAAGCAATTAATAAAAATAAAGCAATCAAAAAAGTGCATAAAATTTATGTGCTTGCAGTCAAATGAGTAATCGTCTGGCCAACACGCACACACACACACAGACACATAATAGAGATACCAGCCGCAACAAGAGCGACAATAATAAACCAGCAACATTTATTGAAAATTAAACAAAAAAGAAACGACAGCAGCAACAAAAAAATTGCAAAAGGCAAATAATAAGCGCAAAATAATCAGCACACACATACACACACACACACTCGTGTTCACTTGCAAAAAATAAGAAATAAATTTTGTATTGGCGACTGGAAACAAGAAAATCCAGGTGCTATAAAGATCGTATTAAAGGCCACAGCGAACAAAAAAAAAAGAACTGAAAAGCATTAAAACGAAATTTACATACACTAAAAAGGATAACAGCAACAAAAAATAGTTAATTATATTTAACATTTGTTTAAAATAATGATCAACTTAAGATTAAATTGTTGAAAAATTCATATATAATTAAGAAACTTAAAATTAAAGTAATTTTGCCTGTACGCTTAGTCGAACAACTTTTCGTTAGAGTATTCGACGCTATGCAACCTCACAATAGCGCTGTCACATGCTGCTGGGAGAGGGGGGTTAGTGGAGCTGGGTGCAGTCCACAATATATTATAGCTAATTATGATCGGGGCAGTCGGGCAGCCCATTGGCTACGCAATTTGACGGCTTTGGCAGCGCGACTGCAATTTCAATGCTGCTTTTGAGGCCAAGGCGTCAGCCAGCCAGCCAGCCAGCTAGCCAACTGTGTGAGTCATAAAGCCAACGGCAGCGTCTAATGAGCCTGGCGCACCGCAGGCTTGGCCAGGTGAAAGCACAGTCCGCATATGTACTCTAATTTAAAATCTAAAAGTCGCTAATTACAAGTTGCGCTAGCTGACTAGCTAGCTGGCTGGCTACAGTGTTCACACTCACATGCCGACTGACACTCATATTCATACTCGGACTCTGATTCGAACTCGCTGCTCTACAGCGCACATGTTGCGCATGTGCAATGAGGATGCCTTTTGCTGCGTGGCCTGACAGGCTGTGTCTACGTGTGTGCCAAGCGGATTTACAGCCCTGCCTGGTGGGTGTGTGTGTATGTGAATGTGCTTGTGTGTGTGTGTGTATATGCTTTCGCATTCACATCTGCAACGTCATCATCACGATGATCGGCAAGAGCACAGAACAGCAACTGGCAGCCAACTGGCAACCGGTTTCTGCATTTACTTTAAATGTTGCAAATATTTAAAGCGGGATTATCCACAAGCGAACCGGAGGCCTGGCCTGGTTCTGGGCCCAGTTCTGGGGCTTGTGCTGCCTGCAACCTCTCCCACTCCCTCGCTGTATCTCTGTCTCTGTCTTGCTCTCTGCATGGCATGTAAATCGGTTGTAATTAGTTAAGAGTCACTACGCGTCAACGTTTAAAAGGAGCAGACAATAATTGCTTATTAAAAAGAATGTTTTCTGCAACAATTTTTATGACCGCCAAGCAGCGCGAAAATTGACTGCAAATGAGGTGAGTGAGCAAACAGCATGATGAAGAAATCAACCGGCAAATAACTCTGAATTGGGTAAAGAAAAAACTTAAATTTATCATGTGAATGCAAGAGATAGCAAATATCAATATATATACATTTATTTCTATATATTCGATATCAAATCGATATATTGTGTGATTGACTAACAAATACTTCAATTATTTATTTTAATATTCTTTTTAATTTTAAAAGTATATTTAAAAGTAATCAAACTTATTTCTTATTTATTTCATAAATTTTTTTTATTTTATCTATTTATTTTTTTATGGTTTTTTTATTGTTTTAGTTCTCGGAAAAAAATATATAGTAATAAAAATATTTGCATTATTGCTAAAAGTCGCATTTTTCTTACTAATAATATATATATATTTATGAAAAATGTTAATCGAAGATAAAACATAAGTTTGAAATGTTTGATTTTATTTTTAAAAAATATTTTAACATATATTAAAAAATATATACAAAATATAAAATAAAAATAAATTATAGAATAATATATATATAATATATATATATAGATAATCTTATTAAAAATATTTTTTAAGACAAAGAGAATTTTTTGTGCACATTTCGAAAATGGTCTTTTTCAGAAAGAATTTATTGAATCAATAATTAATTAACATATAATCAAATGTTTTCTATTGAATTCGGTTTCACATTGCCTATCAATAAATCTAGTTGTGTGAGCAACTTTTATCAATTTACGTTTAGTTATCTGGATGAAAATTAATTAATCTACGCTTACATATCCTCTGTTGGTATCCTCGGGTAGTTTATGCTGAGTTTTCAAGTTTGCATGGCTGCAGCAGGTTCCCAGCTTAAGTCCCACATTCGACACGCCTTCGCCGTCGCCGTCGCCGTCGCTTTCACATGGCTGACATTTGACAGGCTCTTCGGCTGGCCCCAAAAACTCGGTATTTATGTGGATAATGTCCCCCCGGTTGCCGGGTCTTGAGTGTTGGTGTAAGTCGCAGCCAAGACAAGACCCAAATTCCATGCGGACAATTTGTGGTTTTCTTTATTATTTTTTTGTTGTATTAATTCAAAATTAATTGCAAATAAATTACAAAGCAATTTGTGTGTCGGACAGTTGTTGTTGTTGTTGTTATTGCTGCTGCTGTTGTGGCTGTAGCTCTTTGGCATTGTTGTTGCGGTTACTCCGTCAGCTGCATGCAACTTGAAATTGGCAGCGCATTTAATTATAAATTAATTATAATGCAAGTCGTACTTATGCACGTCCACGTAATGCCAATAATCATCAGGCGCTGCATTTAGGGGCGATATTATATGGCAAGTTGATTTTGAGTCTTGTTTTTCTTTTGACGTTGAGCTCATTTTTCATTTTACAAACCCTGTAACCCGCCGGCAGCCAACACCTCCTCGCAATACAGCGGGCCTTGACGTGCCTTAATTTCATTTTCGTTAAGCAAGCAACAACAAAAAATGGCAAATGGCAAATTGTCTGCTTCTTAATTATGGTGGATATTAAAAATTTATTAACAATGTGGCTGACGTTGTTCACATTTTTGTACTTGTTGACGTAGTTTGTTTGCTATTGCTATTGCTGCTAAGTAAAGTGGCGCCACCTGGCGTTGTGAAGCGGAAGTTGAGGCAATTAAATATTTAAAAAATTGAACATTTTACTAAATTTGGAGCTTTCAATAAAGCTAAAGAACTGAATGAGCTAAGCTGCAATGCTCATGGAGTTGCAGCATTAGGAGTAGGACAACATTGCTCACAGATGCTTGCCCTTTACAAGCCAGGAATATCTTTTTATAGGTGAGCACTGACCTATGCTTAGTCATACAGTAAATGCTACCAAAGAAGAAACTAATTGAATGCAGCTACAAATTTGCCTTTGTGCATTGCCATCTGCATTTGTCAGTTGACATTTGTATTACTATTCATATCTGTAACGATTTATGTCTGTGTCTGAGGTGACCTCTTAGCTGAGCCTCTCTACAATAACTGGCTTAATAATTAGTGGGAAACGTAACGAATATTTAACAGTCAGTCAGGCAGTTGGGCCGGGTAAATACTTGTACTTAATAAAACATAAAGAGCAGCGCATAATCATTAAGGCCTTCGCGACAAGCTAGAGCGGTGGAAATCAAGGCAGCGCAACAATACCTGGGCCCGCTGGCTATATGAGACGGCGTCTTGATGCTCAGATTGAAACCGAGCCGGGACGAGACGGGAAGCGACTATGCAATGAGCGTGCGCGCATTAAAATAAATTTAATATTGGCCAGCAAAGCCGGTTGCAAGTTCCCAGTTGCCAGTTGCCAGTTGGCAGTTGCAAGTTGTGAGCTGCGCATGCGCCACGTTTTGAGCCTGAACTTGGCGGGCCTCTCATAATTTGCAACCGAGTGGCAGATTGCCAGAGCGCAGCAGCGACGATGTTGGTTCAACTTTGCTACACTCAATTAAATGCCCCTCGGTTCGTGTTGTTGTTGTGTGTGTGCTTGTGTGTGTGAGCCAGCAATAGTTAAAGCCAAAAATAGCATTTAAACTCATTAATTTAACGCGTGATTATGACCATGTTTGAACGAGTACGAGTACGACTGTGAGCTTCAGTCTGAGTGGCCGCAGCAGTTGCGGTTGGGTTTCTGCTGCTGCTGCTGCTGTTGTTGTTGTTGCAGCATTGTTTTTGGGACTAGAAAAACGCTGCCAGCAGGCATAATTTTTGTTGCTTTTATTGTTGTTTTTCTGTGCTTTTCATTTTGGCATTTATTTTGCGCTTCTTTTGAGCTGCGGCCTCTGGAGTCGTACGTGGCACCACTTCGGCCAGCGCATTGATGTTTTATGCATCAGCGAGACAATTTTCCTAAAGCTAATGGATTACACTGTGCGACAACTATCAAGGAAATATCCTAATAGATTTATTTTTTTATTTTCAAATTTAGGAACTTAGAACTAAAGATTTTTATAGATAATTTTTATTAATGTTGATTTAATTTGATCTACAAATTTATTTTTGTCTTATAAAAATCAATCTTTTAAGTAGTCCAAGAGAAAGTGCGCACTTGAAGCACTGTGGTTAGGGTATTTAAACTTTGGCTTGAAGAAACGTCGCGTACTTTTTCATCAACAAATAATTGTAACTTCTTTGTGCCTTAATATATTCATCGCAAAGCCAAAGCATATGCAATTAGTTGCCTTCAATTTTTTCAAGTGTTGCTCGTCTGCGTCACAAATTAAATGCACATTCGTTTTGGCATAAGGTAAAACCCACAACTACAACAACTATAACAACTACAACAGCTGCAACAACTACAACGACAGCAACGCAAACCCACAAGCATAAAAAAGATGCCACAATTGCGATAATTTTTCTATTTGTTAGCGCTGCGTTTGTGGCCCCAAAAGAAATTGGCCATGAGCGAAACGAACCTGGTTTTAAGCCAGCATAAATATTTTATGTGTGGAGAGGGAGGGGGTGTTGACCAGGTTGTTTATTCAAGCCAGCCATGCAACAGTCCCAGCGGAGTCGAGAGCCAAACTTGGCGCTGCAGTTGGAACTCGAACTCGAACTCGAACTCGATAATTGCAATAAAGGTGCATTCTTTGGCCATTTAGCTGGAGGCGCTAATTCGTTTATTATGAGCAGGCCAACTGGCTGGCGGAGTCGTTTTCATAGATGCACTCGCAGATGGCGTACTAAATTCAAAAAGAAAATGCATAATTTTTCCTCTCTGTTTGCTTAAAGTTTTTGCTGCCTGGGTGTGGTCCCCGGCTAGCAAATTCACAAACAATGGCAATGCGATAGAGTAACATGTAGCTTGTGTTTGCCTTAATGACTCTAGCTGGGCGTACAGCCGGCAAGCATAAGAAAAGCAGGAAGGCAATGAATTAACCGAACAGCCGAAGAGAAAAAAACCAAATAGGCAAATTTTGAAGCGATTGGCCTTTGTCGAGCTAACTGGAATCATATTTTACACAGTCGTTTTCCATAAATCTAACAAATTTGAAACTATGTATTGAATACTCTCATTATTAAGAAATATATTTAAGGTAAATAAATCATAAATGGATCAAGGTCTATAAGCCATTCCAGTAAATTGGCACTTCTTCAAAAATGTTCATTTTTAAAATTAGTGTTCTAGATTGCGGCTTGTACGCGGCAGCCCTGACAATCACAAGGCTAAAATTACATTTTTACATAAATGTCATACAACTATTCTTACAACTAATACTATTTTGTTCATATTTAAATACACTTCTTTATTCTATTATATACTAAACTTATAGAACTCTAAACAAAACACCCGTTGTATATATTAACGCTCATAGAGAGCTTCAGCATGAACAAATATCTTCGATTGAAGCACATGCAAATATGTATATTTTGGGTTGAATACAAGTATATTTACCCTAATGGCTCATACTCTGTCCATTTGTTGGCAAACATCTGTCAGCTGCCTTTGCTGCTGTTGCTGTTGCTGCTGCTGCTGTTGCCGTTGGTGCTGAAGCTCTGTGCAACTAATTAAAACATACAATACCCAAATTAATTACTAAAACAGGTTAACTTGTGCGCAATAATAGTCATCTATCCAGCCAGTTGGCTGGGTCAACAGCGGCCACAACCTGGCGACGTTGCTTGATGCGGCTGCCAATGAACCTCGCGTCCTCCTCATGCTACCTCGCTGCATGCATTTGCCTCCTGCTGGCTGGCTGTGGCGCCAGCGAAATTTGTTTGAATAATTATTGCAGTCAGCCCAGCCGCTGTGGGTTGTTCCTGGGGCCGAGCTCTTACCAGCCTGATCGCAGTACGTCAATTGTTTTATTAGTTCGTACAATGCCGTTGGGCGGCTGGGGGCAATGGGCAACGTGGCGTATGTGCAACGCTTCAGTGTCATGTGTCTTCTATTCAAATATTCTGCTCTATATGCTGTATATATATAAATATATATATATATATATATATTCACTAATAACTATTTTACCTTAGCGACATGTGTCGCTCCCAAAAAGCCAACCCATCAGCCCAACAGCCCGTCCGGCCATCCGCCCATCATCCAACTAATTTCTCAGTTATCCTTGGGCGAAAAGTTTGCTTTACTGTTTTTGGCTTGTTTACTCTGACACTGCGCATATGTCAGCTGCGGCACTCATAATTTATTGAAGCACATAAATTTCACTTAATTGGCATTGACAACCATAAAAGAACAACAACGGCAGCAATATTGATGTTAGTAGCAAAATATTAAAAAGTCCTCGCTCTCATATGCACATTAGTTGCAATTAGCCAAGCGACTAATTGCATGGTACTCCTACACTCACCTACTTATTTACTGCCATTGTCAATTAATTGGCAAAGAACTTTATTCTCGCTAATAACAATCTATTGGCACTTGCTTACGCCCAAGCGAACTGTTATTGTATAATATAGAGAGAAGTTGTAATAGGAACTGAGTTGTTTAGAGTTTTTGCTTGCTTCTAGCAGAGATTTTGCCCAAGACTAGATTAGTTTACACTTTGAATTAAAATTTATAAAATTTCTGTTATTTTTTATAGTTATATAAACATCAATAATAACATCTTATCATTTTTATATTTTATAAATTTATTTGAATTTTGCTGCTATAAATCTTTATAGAATAGAAACTTCAAAAGTAACATGAAAAAATATTAAAATTTGTAAAGCAAATTTGCATAAATATATAATGTATTACTATTCGAAAATTATTAAGTTTTTTATTTTAAAAATTTAAATCAATGCAAAAAAAATTTTAAGAAAATATTTGTTTACTTTATAATTTTGATTGAGTGTGCATAATTTGACTTTGGCTGTCGTGCTGTCCGCTACTATATAAATATCATAATAAATGCATTTATATTATATATAGTATACATAATAAATAAAGCCGATGAATCATGTGAGGAACACGAAGAAAACGCAACTAATGACGGCAATCTCTTTGCAAATACAAATCTCATGCAAGTCTTAATCGAACTAAGCTAACTGCTAAGAGTGGACTTTAACTCTTATGCACATAGAGCGCTTTATAATTGAAATTGAGTTTAATTATAAATTAATTTAATAAATTAATAAATATCTTAAAATACGCGGGATTCACGCTTAAATTATAACAAAATGAATTCTCATTTAAAAATATAAATTATAAATATTTATAAAAACTTGTCTCATAAAACTATTCAATTCACTAAACTATTGCAAAAACCAATTAAGTTTACTTTGAATTACTTTCCTATTTATTTCATAATAATTTTCAGCTACCAGGAAACTTCTAAGTTTAACTACTTAGACATTTAATTAGCTGAGTTAATCCTGCAGTTCACAGCCTTTGCTGCACCCCGGCAGGCTTAGAGGCAAAGCTGCCCAAAGGAACTGAAGCTAGTTGCAGGAGTCGTTGCTCGCAGCATATTTGATAACCCGACTAAATATACTTTTAATTATGATTTCACGTTAATAATTATGACCTAAGCGAGTTGCAAGTTGCAGTTGGCTGGCGTTGGTTTTGTTACTGTTGTGTTATGCCTACAACTGCTAGAACAACAACTAATTGTGGCCATATCCTACGATACCCAGCGGAGTTGTATGCTTTAAATTAATAATTGCGACGGAGAAAAGGAGCTGGCGACTTTCAGGCGCGTCGCCGCGTTTGCATGTGCCTGCAGAACGCGAGTGAAAAAATAATTAATGCACTTAATGTGTAATTATTTCAATTAAACGGACCCGAGTTAGCGTACGTCAGCGGGTCCTGGTCGTCCGTATCGTTCCATTCCGTTTAATTGCCCATCTGGCATGGCTTCTGGGTGGGCGGCGGTGGGACGGGGGCGTTGGTTTGCCTGGATATTAAGGTCGGCCTAATTGGCATTGGCTTGGACTGGACGGGGCTGAGCTTATGGCTCGCTCTACTCTACTCCCCCTCTCAAGCGATCGTCGATACCGCGAGCGTCCCCATATGGGGTACCGGCAAAGAGTGCAGCTACCACATCAATCAGCCAGATCAGCTAAATGGTATGCCGGGGCAACCGGTTTTTTTTCTGCTGGCTGCCTAACAATTTGACTTAATTATAAAATGTCGTGCGACTGTCATTACAATAAATTTTATTTAGTCAAAGTTGTAAATTGCCAGTCGAACCAAAAGCCGATGTTGGACAAAAAAGTCTTTTTGGGGCTGCCCCTAATCGCAATATATAAATTAATGTGGACGCGCGCAATCGCCACTATTATGTTGCCAGACACTTAGCTGCGCAACATGTTGCCGAGGTGTGAATGCAAATGCCTCAGCAGCTGATTAGAGCTGGAAATGTGAGCGCGTGAGAATGTCGTGGCCTTGCCAACTGGACTTGTAAACATTGTCTCTAAACATTTGACTTTCAATAGTCAATCAATTTTGTTAGCTAATTTATTTAAATACATTTTTTTTATTAAAAGCTCTTATTACCAAGAACTTAAACAGAATATCTTTTAATTTATATAATGTTTTTTTATTCACTTAATTTTTTGTTTGCTGTTTTTCCATTTGCTTACGATCACGCTGCCAGCTCTAGCACAGCTTGGCAACATGCTGACGATTTGCTTAGCAACATGTTGCTGCAGCAACATTTAATTGTTGCATCGCATGGCAGCTATTGGCACAGCAGCTTATTCTCCTGTTTTCTGCCTGCAATTATTGTGCGATTAGAAAGTTTGCCGCTGCCGCATATTGATATACAAATGCCGCCTAAAAAAGTTTCCACAGAAACACATATAGTTTTGCATGTGGAAATGACGTTGCCGCCGCTTTCCAAGTGGGTTAATGGCATATTTATTTATCACCGCCATTTGTTGCGACTTTCCAAGCGTGCCGCACTCACGTGCTTAGTTCGCCCCATTTCGTACTCATTATAGTCCTATGCTCTCTTTCTCTCTCGGCACAGCTCTGCGCTGTAGCAGGCGCACAGCAAATGCCAGCGGAGCATGGGCAACCGCCACTCACATGAACCACTCAAACTGAGAGTAGGCATATATATATATATATATATACATATATTATATATATGTATGTATATAAGAGAACTTGTACTTTGGCAATTCTTGGCGGCTAAGAAAATTCCCATAGGCGGATGTATGTGTGCGTGTGTGTGGTTGAGTGGGTTGACTGACAGCTGCTTAACTAAGGGTTTGATTGAAGTTGCTTAAGTGTGTGTGTCTAATAAGATTTGCTCAGCAACAATGAATGTTTGGCAACATTTGAGTGCGTCCAGCATGATTGTATAGGAAAATCATTTCATATCTTCACATATTTCCTTAAGCCATTTAGAGTTAATTTGCGTAGTCTTTAAGCATTAAAGACTTTTCTTATGTCCAACAAATTAGCCGCATAGAAGAGAAAACTGCTTACATTAAATTTACATGTTTGTCGGAAAATCTGCGCACACAAGAGAGACAACATTCACACCTCACGTGCCTTAGACTGGACATATTCAATTTGATTACGTTATGTCCGGCAGCTATTTTAGATTTGATTTTCGCACACATTTTGTGCTGAGCTCGAGTGAGAGCGAGAGCTCTCTGCTGGACTCCTTGTCGCCTCGAGTATTTTTCATATTTTAATTTAAATTAGTGGATGGAGTGCAGAGAGAGAGGGAAAGAGAGGGGTAATACGCTCACTCTGACACTCCTGTTCATAGAGATGCTAGCACTCGGCAACAGACAGCGCAGATATAACTCATTCAGACTGCGCCTCATCCCCACTCGGCGACTCATTCTGAGCTTAACGCGCTGATGTATGCTAATGAGCCGCATTGTGCCGGGTCCGGGAGTCGAGTCTCTAACTGAGGGCCGGTCCATAAATATGCATAATGCAATTAACAACCAAATGTAATTGCGAGCAAGAAATGAATAAAAAAAGGAACGAAATGCAGAGAAAAAAGTGTACAAAATAAAGTAGAAACTCTTTGGCCAGTGCACAGTGACAAACCACCCGCCTGACAGTGACAGTGACTGCCTGCAACACACTGACTGCGACTCGTCAGCTGTCACCTAGCGCCAGCAGCAGCTGAGACTGGCTGCCGGCGCATTTTTTGCATGTGCTGTACAACTTTCCAGGCTCTCAACCTGTTCCAGCGCACATTTTAATTAGGCTATTAAACAATTGCAGAACGCATGTTAGCTGCCTTTCCGAAACTGCAAACCAGTTTTCGTAGCATGCCTTGGCCACTTGGCTCGCAGTTCCGTCTCAAATGGCTGCGAATCTGTGCCAAATTTCGCATAGGAAAATACGGCAACAATTCACAGCCAAAAATAACAAAAAAAAAAAAAAATATACGAAAAGGCGAATAAACCGTTGCGTGCCTAAGCCTGGCCAACAGCTTGAGATTTCTGTCCACGTCGTCGTCGCTGTCTCAGTCCTTGTCTCTGTCTCCGTCTCCGTCTCAGTCTGTCTTCGGCTGTCTGTAAGGCTTTTCGGCCAGTTGGCTTAGGCTGATTGGGCGCGCGCGCGCCTTTGCCTTGTTTTGCATTTCTCTGCAAGACTTTTGTCTCTTTTGGCTGCGTAATAAAACGTATTTTAATTTGGCTAAATGTTCAATTAAATCTAAACATGCGCAGTTTGTTGTTATCCGCTTGTTGTGCAACGTCGATGCGTAGAATGCCAGCTAAGTAACCAATATAGTCGCCAAGCTATGTATCAATTATCGTTTATAGTTCGATAGAGAATCGATTCGTGCAGCTAAACTCTTTCGGCGCTCAAATCTAAAGGATGCACTGATCTAAGCATTCAGACTTTTGACAGCTTATCGAAATGAGCATGAAATCAGATTTCTATTGTACGTGGAATTCCAGTTTAATTTGGGTGGATCAAGCAAGTGTAACGATTTCACATACATATACATAATTCGTAGACATTTAGAAACGGCAAACATAAAATTTAGTAGAAAATCTACAAAATCTTTCGTAGTTTTGAATAACTGATAAGCAGCTGGCTGAAGAACGATTGGGAGTGGATCATCGTGTTTCAATGGCTGCTACCCCCATTTTGGCAACAATCTGTGCGGAGCGGTTGACCAAGTTTCTGACACGCTACTCGAAGGTACATACAGGGCTATTGCGCTGCAGCTATCCGGTGGAAGCAGCTAAGGCTAAAAGCGCACCACCAACGACTGTGCGAGTGGTGCCCGTGGAGCGCAAGTTCTCGTTATGGCAATCGTCGGAGCAGCAATATCAAGTGCCTTCACGGTATACGCCATTTAAGCCCATCTTTAGCTTCGCCCAAGGGCGGGACAATACGCAAAGCCGAGAATCGAACTTAAGTGCGGGACCCAAAGTTTCCAGCGTGTCAGAATCGATGCTGTCGGGTGCCTCGCGCAGAATCATAGCTGACTATATTGGGTTGAACTCACCGAAAAGCCCGCTCACTTCATGTTGTCGAGGCCAGCCACGACTGGACCAATCGGTGGCCCAATCGAAGGCTCGTTATAAGGCCCTAGCCAACTACGCCAATAGTCTTCTTAATTCGAAAACACAGGAAAACTTTTAATTGTGTCGTACTTAATTTATGTTATCCGGCAGCGTGAGCCTTCTTCCACCTTCGGCTGTAGTCACATCACAAAAGAATTTGGTCTATTGTATATAAACAACAGTCGACTGTGGTAGAAGGATCTCGCTGCTATACATTTAAAAAAAATATATATATTTCATCTAAGATTTTACTGTTGACTTTTCGAACACCTCGAGTCAAGTAGGCACTGTGAAGTGGATTTGTGATACGACTCTCAGCAGCGTTCTGACTTCACTTTCTCTGGGACAACTTCAAAATTCCAAATGAAACTTTAATAGCATTTTTCTTAATATTTTATTCGACTAAGTGAGCTTTCACTATGCTTAAGAAGCTGGTCATCGGTTCGTCAAAGAAATTTGGCACAATCCATCTACCAAAGGCCAAATTGCACGCCTGTAAGGGCTTATGCAGAAAGGACGACAGGCGCTTGCCAGAGGATCTTTCGACGGCGAAAGAAGATAAATGCGTAACGATTGAGAAGCGCAAGTGTAGTCAAGCAAAGGGTCCCTGTGAGCAGGAGGACGGTCCATCTGCTCCTCGCTACTCTTGTTCCGTGAATAAGCGAATTAAGAAGTCCTCCTGTGAGACCCCAGACGAGGGTGGCGAATCCAAACATAAGTCCGATGAGTTCAGATCCATGTGGAAGGAACCAGCCAACAAAAGCAAGGAACAGTTAGCGCTGTGGACCTTTCCACCCGAGTGCTGCCCGACTTGTGAAAATACGCCCTTCGATGTGTTGTACTATCGGCCATCAAAAAAGTGCCGCCCATACCAACGCACCTGGTGGGAGTGCTGTCCCCGAATGGTACCCAAACGGGTCTGCTGCTGGGGTGATGCCATTCCGCCCGAAACTGAGCGTCGTTGTCGATCCTCGTCTATTCAGACCCCCTGTTCAGCTGGTAAAGACAAAGGACGCAAGAAATGCAATGAAAGAGGCCAAGACTGTCCACGGCTAACGCTCGCTTGTTGCAGAGCAGCCCGCGTGCCGCCAAGCTGTCTTATAAAACGAAGCCCGAAGGATTGCGCGAAGCCCAAGTGTCCCTATCCCAGCTTTTCGGAGTGCAAGCCAATAGACCTGGCTGTGATACCCGGCCGCGCTCCAGAATGCCGTTGCAAAAACTTGATGTCGATATGCGATTCCGTTCGCGTTGACCACAGAAAAGATGAGATCGGCTCAAAATTCTGCGATTGCCCCACCTGCAAATAGACTAAGTCTATTTTAACTACAGTGTACAATTTACTATCCGGTGTAAAATATGCAATATAGTTTCAAAGGACTTTCTCTACTGCTAAGTCCGGTGATACGCACATGTGTGATCCAAAATATATAAGTCAAATACAAATACAATTTCATCCTTGCTTAATTCATTCACGAATTGTTTGAGGTTCTTATCTATCTATATTTAAGACTTCAGTTTCGATTTACCTTTTTGCTTGTATATAGGTATTTCACAATTGTTCTTATTTATACTGACTGTTCAGGAGTATTTTTCTCTTCTGTCTTAGGAGATTTTGTGCCTAATCGAAGCAGCCTCTGGTAGCTGAATATATTAAAACATGATTTTTTGATTGCTTTTTATTATATGAGTTGGCTTCACTTTCAATAATTCTTTTGGGCAATTTCCAAATTTTTTTGTTAACAAAATTGTTGTACGAATAAACGAGTAACTAACAGCCGCTGCGATGTCCTGCCGTATACCTGGGATTGCTCATTGCATGCACTATATGAGTCGTTGCAATCTAGCCCCATCTTCGTGGATGCCCATGATATGGTGTGTGTCCTGCGAACACACCCATTTGAGAGATGAGCTAGTGTGTGACGCAGATGGTAGGTCGAATTACGTGGCGCCACGAGAACAGATTGGGTCCACTAGGTACATTGGTACTTCAGTTGAAATACCAATTAAAAAAAATAGCAGTAAAATATGTCCGAATTGTAACGACAATGATCGAAGCGCTGAATTAGACCCACCTATTAAAAGTAAGCTTTTAAAAGACGGTGATTGTCAGATTGCCCAAAACGAATTCAGTAACGCTCGCAGCGAAGAAAGCCTGGATGGGGAGCTAACGCGAAAAATCAAGTCTATAATTGGGATCTGTGAGCACGCAGATATCACCAAGGCAAACCTTAATTTATTTGCGGAAGTCGACTTTGATGAGCCAACCAAAATAACAAAAAATTTACATCTCAACGCTAATTTTGGCAAATTCGTGGATGGAAATTCCTTCCGACAAAAAAGCGACGTACCTCTGGATAATTTGTCTACGATTCAAAACGAAAACCCATTTGAGAAAACCTGTGATGCCCTGGACCCTGGCTCCCAGCTAACGAAAGGCTCTGACGCCTTGGACGTTAGCTCCCAGCAAACGACAAGCAGTAACGAGTTCACTGAGGCGTCCCGTCGCATTGGCGAACTTCATACCGCCATGCTGAAGGTTATGCATCATAGTGAAAGATTAGAACATTTAGAAAATGAGTTTCGAGCTCTGTCGCTGAACAAAAACAATGATTCAAAAAACAACTCCAAGCCGATTCCCCGCAAAAAAAGAAATTATGATGTCATACCCGCCTATAAGCCGTTTCAGACTATTGAAGTGCCTGCCACAGGTGCCGAAGTGAATGAAAAGCGTGGATTACAAACGGATGGGGTTGACAAACCACATACGTCAAAAGTCGACGTAAGCAGTGATGACAATCTGGACGTTAGCAGTGCTGCCAATCTAGCGGTTAGAAGTGCTGCCAATCTCAATGCAAGCAGCAAAACACAGATAAACATAAGCAGTGACAGTTTAGGGAGAACCGTCATTGACACCACAATGGATGATAAGCATTCGAGGCAAATAATGCGGTATGCGCTTCTACGTGCACTGCAGAGACTGGAGGATGGAACTGGTTATTTTTCAGCTAAAATTATTATCACAGAGCCTTAAAATATGTCATCAATATACACGAAACTGATTTTAGATTGTCTTCTTAATTTTTATTAAAATCGACATTCAGAAAGGAATAAATAAATATTGACTGTTGCAATTCTTGATTTGTACCATGATATCATCAAGGTCAAGATCAGGTCTGTCCGGCTGTAAGGCTTTGACGACTCCTGCACTAGCCAGTTAACAGCTCTGGTGCAGATTGACGATGATGGACCGTGCGGTCAGAAATCATACATTAATCTAGGCCGTAGCTATACTAGCAGTAGGAATCCTTGATGCCAAACACTTTGCGTCTTCGTTGTAGATGGAAGGCTTCGCAAATTGAAATTTTTCGTACGGGGCATTCGAAACGGCTTCGCGGTTTGTCGTGCCTATGTAGATCTGAATAACATGGAAGGGGAGGCCGCAACCTTCTGCAGATCTCCTTTTTTCTTGTGCGACGACAGTCGCTGGTGCCGCGCACTGCCTTGCAGCAAGGCAATTGAATCTTGCTGCATTTTGCTGTCGGGTCAATATCCCTGTTGTAATAGATGTGACGCATGCGCGAGTAGTCGAACCTGCAGGCTACCGAAGGACACTTCACTTTGACACGCTTCTCCACCTCCGGTGGCTGAATGCCATCCAGGCAGCAAACCTTCTTAAAGCGTTCCCTCACTGGCGGACATTCAAGCCACGTACGCTGATATAATTTAGACTTGTTCGACGGCTTGTAGTATATTGCATCAAAGCGGGGCAACATGTCCTTGCAGTATGCCTCATATGGACGAAAGGGTGGCTCCCACATGGATTTATGTGGCGGCTTCTTCTCTTCTCGCTTGCGCTTCCTAGAGCTAGACGAACAGGGCTCCGTGGCCGCAGATCGCAGAACACAGCATGGCATCTCTAGTAGGTTCTCCTGCTTCTGCCTCTTAATATCCTTCATGTTCTTGTTGAAGGGCAGCACGTACTTGAAAGCATTGCGTGCTGACTCACAATTGTCGTCTACGGGGTGGCAATGCGGATCATTGCTTTGGGAGGGTGGCAGCTTCCTACTGGAAAAGTAACGCAGCCTTTGTAAGTAGTTGCAAGCGGATCTAAAGCTGTCTGCGGACAACAGACGAAACGTTTTGAAATTTAGTGCCATGACCGAGTTGAAATTTTGAAACAATTACAAAAGCCTTTATGAAGGAAAACATCTATGCTGATCGAATAAGCTGTCCAATGCCCCGGTTTGTCATTCAGTACAAAGGGCGTGCACGATGTTTGTATGGGCAGTTGCTAATTACTGCTCGGGTGCAGACTTTAATGGCCCCCGAGTTGCGATGATATTGCCTCCACACATCGCATAGGCTAGGCATGTACTTGCAGGCGCACTCGGTGTCACAGTAGCGTAGAATGTAGCCCTGATTGCACTCGGAGAAGCTTGGAAATGGCGCTGTTACCTTCTCGCACGGCTTTAGCTCCTTGTGAACTCGGCATTTCAGATCTGACTTGGAGAAGGTCTGACTCCCTTTGCATAACAATTCCATAGAGTATGTAAATTTTTCTACCGGCGACAATGGCGGACGCGGTGGCTTCCTTGGGCGTCGTTCAGCTGGCATATAAATCTCCTGCTCTGGACAGCAGATCTTTCGGGGTCGCAGCCAAATGAGCGGACATTCGGCCCAAGTGCGTTGATATCGACGCGTCTTGTCCGACGGCTCATAGTGGCATACGTCGTGCTTGTACAGCTTGCATTTATCCTCTGCACTTCGAAAGAGTCTAAGCAACTGCATTGGATATTCTTGCGACAACGGACTTACTTTTTCAACACAGTTATTCGGCAATCTATTCGGCAATCTATTCGGCTTGCATATCAATTTTTGTTCAAAGCATTTTTGCATTTCTTCGTCGCGTATCTTGCAACATTTGCCTGGTTCGACGTCATAGCGTACCGAGTGGGCGCTACGTTTAAAAAATAAACCCATGCTTCTGGCCATTGCGGTAGAGCTCCACTTTAACAAAGATGTTAGTTTGGGGCAGACATACATTGCTTTTGTTTTAGAATTTTGAATAATTTGCGGAATGTCAAACGAACAATAAACAGAATGTTAGGAAACCAAATTGAGCCTGCTGCCGGATTATCTATTCGTGGAGCAGCTGCTTGCTAAGAGAAGAGTTCTATAACAGGGCTATGCAGGTTACATAGCCAATTCAAATACGGCTTACAACAGCCATTCGGCAATAGATTCATTCTAAGCTTAAGCAGCCCAAGATATGCTATTGGAAATCGCTTTCGATGGGCTTCCCCGTAATCTATGCTCTTTCATTCATACAAAACAAGAAATGTTAAGTCTCCAAATTTTTTTTTATTTAAGTGTCTCTGCCTGTTTACCATATATAAATAGGCAAGGTTTCGAGCAGACACAAAATAATATGTCTTCACCATAATTTTTTTATACGCGCATATATATATCTTATATATATATTTACTTATTTATATATTTGTGTAGGCAGGCCTAGGATTTTTTGTTTCGATAATACTCCCAAACACTGCACATTGAGGGAGTCTTCAGACAGTTGCATTCAATTGGCGGAGCTGTCGGCAGAGGATCCATAAGGCATTCGGAAAATGCGGGATACTTCGTTAGGCGTTTGCGACAGTCTTTTGGCTTCCTGAAACCCACAGAGCATGATGGTGGAACACGGGACGGCTTGCAGAAGGGCATTGTGACGCGTGGACAGGTCGTCTTTTTAGCAGTGGAGCAATGGGCTAAAGTTAAATCCGGAGCGCCCAGGGTGCATGGATTGCGCTGGCACATCGAATTTTGACGAGACGGGATGTCCTTCTTCTCGCGGCGTTTGGTTGGAACTGGTTTCCAAGAGCACAACATCTTAACCTTACGCCGTTTCAGCACACACTTAATCCACGTGCGCGGGTATTTGCGCAAAAGCTTATCCGATGGTCGGTAGTGCTTTAAGTCCGCGCGAGGAACATCCCATGCGCAGGGATCTTGCAGACACTTCTTCCTCGCATCAACGAACGTGTCGACCATAAACTCTGGATCAGTGCGACACTTGTACTCTGTCCTGCGCAAAGACTGCCAACAGGGGTCTTTGGATAGGAAGGGATCAGTTTTTTCAAGCTTCTTCAAGTCTTCACGCGCTGGAGCTATGCGATACGATTCCACGCACTCCTCACATGACTCTGCGCCGTACAAGGTGTCTAGGCATCGCTTAGATAAGCGAGTTGACCCAAAGACCTGTTGGTTATACTGCTTCCCACACTTCTGTAAAACAGCCAGAGACATTCGAGCATAGTTATTCCGTACAGACTGCATTGCAAGCCTTCTAAATTTTTACACAAAAACTGGTCAGTGAAATTTAGTGCCCAAAGTAAGAATCTAAAGCCGAAAAAAAAAATTTAATTTAGAATTTAGAAATTACTGAGCGACTTTCATGATTTCGACTTCCTGAATGTAACCCTCTGAAAACCCAAATTTTGACTGACGATATATGCTTCGAAGGCAGCCTACATCCATCCATTTGCTTAAAATCGAAATCAAGGCCAACTTTGATTTTTGTTTTTTGTAACGAGACTTGTAATTTTTCTATGCCCTCAGAAGGCGTGGATAAATCATTTACTCGACAGAAATATAAGTATCAGCATTCGTTGCTTGCGCTGCGAAACAGGGTACATACAGGGTATTTCCCAGGTGTTGTTCATGAAAGCTTATGCGCAATTTTTCTGGTCTGTAGCACTTTTTATACCCTGATCCCATTAAAAATGGGAAATCAGGGTATAATGGTTTTATGCAAATGTATGTAACAGGCAGAAGGAGGCGTGGCAGACCCCATAAAGTATATATATTCTTGATCAGGACGACAAGCCGAGTCGATTGAGCCCTGACTGTCTGTCTGTCTGTCCGTCCGTATGTGCGAACGGCTGGATCTCAGCATCTATAAGAGCTGGAGACTTGAAGGTCCGTGTTGAAGGTTTTGTAGGTTCGTGTATAGCACGCGCAGGTCAAGATTGTTTCAAATATTCGATAACTATTCTCATTTAAATGTTATCGAAGAAAAACATTATTGAAATGCAGTAAATAAATTATTTTGTATTTAGTTTTATGTATATTTTATGCAATTTTGATTTTTGTTGAATTTTGGATACCGGCTCCAAATTTCCCTAAATTCTTAAAATTTAAGTTTAGTTGCAACTAGGGCCATTATGTGAAATCGTTTGCATTTGCAAGCCATTGCAAGCCAATAGGATATGTAGATCATATGCTGAAAATTTCAATAAAATCCATTAAGTAAAACAGAAGTTATTAAACAAAATTTGCAAAAGCACTCATACATTCAAATGCGTGTATTCTTTTCTATTCGAAGAATCGAAATTGCGATTGACTTGTGCTGAATTGTTAGCTGCTACTTAACTTCAAACTTGCAATCACTTTAAAAAGCAATGTAGTGGCTGCGTTGGTAGAGGCGGCGCACGTTAGTGTTTAGTTCCGGGTTCAATTCTCGCGGCGTCGAGGTTTTTTTATTCTTTTTTTTTTAATTTTGAAGTGGCGGTGTTGGTTGAGTTGGTGCACGTTGCGCAAACAGTCCGAGTTCGAAACCTGGTCTTGCAATGTTGTTTTTATTTGCTTTCTTTTTTTTGAATACTCGATACGAAAGCCGGAAAATATTAAACTCAGATCAGGGTATCTTCTATATATATTATATATTTTAGCTCGCACGACTTAAGAGCTAGAGCCTCCAAATTTTGTGCTTAGCTTATCTCCTAGTCGGGCACCCTGAAGAGATTTCTTACTTGTTTTAATACAATTTCATATACCTGAGATAATATTTCTCGATTTGCCGCGCGCCTTGTGGACAAAATGGTTGGCGTTCATAAAGAGAAACGGACGGACGGACAGCAGGACGCATATTGCGCAAAACTATCCTATCCTTTCGCTTCGTGAAAGACAGAGACAGCATTATAGAGTTTGTATGATCGCCATAGGAGATACCCTGAACTCTGTGTAAGCAAATAGAATACAGAAAATAAAACTCAAGACACAATCGGTTTCAATAATAATATAATTGGCTTAAAATCAGTATTTGAAAAAGACTCGTTTTTCCAAATGTCTAAAAACCCTATCCTGTGGCTTGGGGTTGCGCTTCTGGCGGCGGCATCCAGATTGGGGTCATTTCTAAAATCGGGTCTTCGCCGTTTAGATTAGCTTGCACAAACTGGGCTTGTTCGAGGGCTTTGGTTTCTTAAACGCATTTTGCTGCTCAACTGGAAAGTAGGACCTCAAAATCCGTGAAGTCTATCCAAGTACGATTGTAACAACGATCGGCCTATAATGCGTTAGATCCATACGTTTTCCGATTGCCAACATCCGATTCAACATCGTCCACATCCTTGACTCGTTAATCCTTGCTAGTCAGCGAGGTTTTCGCGAGACAACGTGGCCGGTAAAAATGTTGAACCTATCTTGAATGCGCCTGTTCAGACAGACGGGCGTGTTTCCGTAGGTCCCAGCAGCTGTTTTCCAAAAGGTTTGAATTGGCAGCCAGATGAAGAATTCGCTGAGCAACCTGGCATAGCTCAAATAATTGCTTCAACGATTGCATATTCAGTTTTAAAATTTTTATTACGAGACAATTTGAGTGACTGCTGCTTTTAATGATATACTAAGTATGAAACTTCAATGAGTCTAAAAACAAATGAAAGCGACAAGCTAGACACAGCTACTTAAGTTTTCATTCATTTTTTTTAATCATTTTATTATAATTGAATTATTGTCTTATTTATCCGGATTTAAGCAATCGCATTCGCTTGGCGACTTTGGCGGAATAGGATTCTTTTTGCACTCGGAGTAGCTGGGAAAGGGAGCTTTCTTTTTCGAGCACTCCTTGGGCTTGCGTGTGCGCTTACAAGGCGATTTACTATTAGCTTTCGAGTCGCACTTGGGTGGGTTCGTGCCACACGATGCATCACTTCTACATAGTCGGCGAGCCAGCGCGGTTGACCATAAAATCTGCCGACCGGCAGGAAAAATCCGAGCGTGCAGCATTTTGGGGAAATTTTGTTGATGTGTTTCCAAAAAAAAAAAAATAGATTTGAGAATGTCAGCAAAGTTAATTATGAGCATGCGCTCGAGCTCATGCAGCCTACTCTACTAGCCATGAAGAGAAAAATTTTAAATGAATGAATTTCTTTAATAAAAAAGTATAAAATTTGTAAAAAAGCATTTTGGTAATTTATGAAATGTGTGACAAGGCTTGCGCTTCTTCAGGATACGATTTTTAGTACCCTCTATTATCTATGAGAACTGTCTGCTTAAGCTTCTCCGCATACTTTTGCTGGTGGTTTTCCTAAAAGCAGCCGACGACGCAGAGTAGCCCACGCGTCACAGGTGTATACATTACTAATGCAATTACACTCCACTGGCGGCGGTGGTATTGTTGGATCCTTTAGACATTCTGAATAGCTAGGATAAGGCGCTTTGCGCTTTTCACATTTACCCGGGCTGGAGGCTATGGTTTTACATGTGGGTGGCAAGCGACCAGTCTTGCAGCAAACAGACTTGACATATACGCACGCAGTCTTTGGCAGCGCGGTTACCGTCTTAGGTACTAGAGGTCTACGCCCAGACAATGACGGTCGGACGCGACGCTCAATCTTGGGATGCTTTATTTTTTCATAGAGACAAACTTTTTTTGGTTTGATAAGCAAACGCGGACATTCGTTCCAAGTCACCTGGTACTTGCGCTTCTTTTTGTCAGAAATTGAATAATACTTCATGTCGTAACGAAGATCCATAACGCAGGGACTACGTTCGCAGTCTTTTAATGCCCACATTGAAACAAACTTTGGTTTGGCTGAGTACTTCTTGGAAGTGTACGGCTCAGTGGGCTTCAAGCCACATGTATATTCATTTAATACGAGACCACATGTTGACTCAGGTTTCCCATCGTCACATTTACCTGAATAATGACGAACTAAGCGATTTGCCAATGGAAAGGAAGCCAGAAAAGCCACGTTGGTTGAACTCCCCACCCGACATCTCTTAGCAAGTGATAGCATTACCCAAAATCGTAAAACAGGCTCTAACGGATATAAAATTTATTTCAAACTGTGAATTTTGAAAAATAAAAAAAAAAAAACGAAATACTAATTTAATAAGTATCGAAAGGTCTGAAGCAGCAAACACGTATATTATGCCTGATCTGAATGAAAGCCAAAAGCTTAGGAAATATTTTCGGGCAAAGGCTTCTATGATCACAGCAAATCGAACTCCTTTGTAGAATGAATGGGAACGAAGTGCTGACGTCTCCCAAACTGCCCTCAATCTAGGTATTCAATCAAAGAGCCGAGCTGTTCTTACATCACTCATCATCAATGTTTGCGAGACGTGCGGACTTAGCTTTCATACCAAGTGCATTTTACTAAATGCGCAGATCGGCCCAAACCAGCCAGAGAATTTTAGCGGGCGAGACTTAAGTCAAACTGTTCAAGAAGCTCAATTATATTCCTTAAAAATTAAACCAAAATACGTCGAGCTTATTCCTATTTAATCTACTAAATCAAATCCCTACGATACGATGCAGAGAAGTTTTAAAAACAAGTCATTTCTAATTTGTATTTTATTTTTTATTTTGTTAAACTTAAACGTAGAAAAGCAAGTGATTGAATATTTCTGTCATCATTCAGTACTACGTTCTTTGTTACTCTGTCTTTGTCAATACCCTTAGTGTGCAATACTCCGCCGGATTAATTTTGATTGATTTTCTACTGTGGGCTCATGCTTTGGCTGGCAGCTCTTCGATTTCATTTGGGATTTGCTTACATTTTTTGCCTGGAAAAACCGAACTCTTTCAACTCGCCAAAAGGCTTTTCTTCCCTCTGCTTTCTGTAGTCGACGTCTTCAGCCATGAATGCAGGCTTTTCTTCTTTCTGCTTTCTGTAGTCTACGGCTTCGGCCATGAATGCAGGCTTTTCTTCCCTCTGCTTTCTGTAGTCTACGTGTTCGGCCATGAATGCAGGCTTTTCTTCCCTCTGCTTTCTGTAGTCTACGTGTTCGGCCATGAATGCAGGCTTCTCTTCTTTTTGCTTTCGGTATTCTACGTTTTCAGCCATGACTGCAGGCTTCTCTTCTTTTTGCTTTCGGTATTCTACGTCTTCAGCCATGACTGCAGGCTTCTCTTCCTTCTGTTTTCTATAGTCTACGTATTCAGCCATGAATGCAGGCTTCTCTTCCTTCTGCTTTCTGTAGTCTACGTCTTCAACCATGATTATAGGTTTTTCTTCCTTTTGCTTTCTGTAGTCTACGTATTCAGCCATGAATGCAGGCTTTTCTTCCTTCTGCTTTCTGTAGTCCACGTCTTCAGCCATGACTGCAGGCTTCTCTTCCTTCTGTTTTCTATAGTCTACGTATTCAGCCATGAATGCAGGCTTTTCTTCCTTCTGCTTTCTGTAGTCCACGTCTTCAGCCATGACTGCAGGCTTCTCTTCCTTCTGTTTTCTATAGTCTACGTATTCAGCCATGAATGCAGGCTTTTCTTCCTTCTGCTTTCTGTAGTCCACGTCTTCAGCCATGACTGCAGGCTTCTCTTCCTTCTGTTTTCTATAGTCTACGTATTCAGCCATGAATGCAGGCTTTTCTTCCTTCTGCTTTCTGTAGTCCACGTCTTCAGCCATGACTGCAGGCTTCTCTTCCTTCTGTTTTCTATAGTCTACGTATTCAGCCATGAATGCAGGCTTTTCTTCCTTCTGCTTTCTGTAGTCCACGTCTTCAGCCATGACTGCAGGCTTCTCTTCCTTCTGTTTTCTATAGTCTACGTATTCAGCCATGAATGCAGGCTTTTCTTCCTTCTGCTTTCTGTAGTCCACGTCTTCAGCCATGACTGCAGGCTTCTCTTCTTTTTGCTTTCGGTATTCTACGTCTTCAGCCATGACTGCAGGCTTCTCTTCCTTCTGTTTTCTATAGTCTACGTATTCAGCCATGAATGCAGGCTTCTCTTCCTTTTGCTTTCTGTAGTCTACGTCCTCAGCCATGACTGCAGGCTTTTCTTCCTTTTGTTTTCTGCAAACAATTTCGGCCCGTGTATCGTCAGGTTTTTCCTCCTTTTGCTTTCTAAAGGTTACCTTAAGGTCTTGCTGCCTTCTTGGGATACACATTTCTCCACTTATAAAGATGAGCCTGTCTACACTCGGGCTTGTGGACGGTGTGTATGGCTTCTCATCCCTTTGCTTTCGGGGGGAAGCACCATCCCAATCTGATTTGATCTCTTCCCGTCTAACCTCGAGCTTCCGGTAGGTCATGCGCAACTTCTTTGTATCGTCCTTGGGGGTACTGCTTGACTGGTCCACACTCTGAATATTTCTTTTAACAACGTTCTGCCTCAACAAATGACCCGGATAACTGTCGGCCACCGATCCCAGCATTGAGAATCTGGAGGTAGTGGAAAAACGACGACACACTTGGGATACAGTACCAACCCCTTTAGCTACAGACATTTTTTTAAGGATATTAAAAAAAAGACGGTAAAATAAAAATAAAATAAAATAAGAAACTGTAATTTGGAATAATAGCCGGTCGAAAGTTGTATTCACACTGACTAAAATCGTTCAAGCACAACAATACCAGAAATACCCAACAGCAAAGCCTACTCTGATCACAAAACTAAATGCCTATAACAAAATACATAATCTTTGGACAATGTTATTAGACAGTTCTGGCAGGACTCTAGGTTGTCTATGGACTGGTCAATGAACAGGTCGATTGATTGGTCAATGAACTTGTAAATTACTAGTCCACGTCCTGATCAATGGACTGATCACTAAGCGAGGATAAGCCAGGCCAGCTTCTAAGCAATGGCCACGAGGACGAAGACGTCTGATCTTCAGTGGATATATATGCACAAAATACCCGAAATCTTTGAAACTATAAAAACCATTTGTTCAATATGCAAATCATTTATTTATGTAAGTACTACATAAAAGTCTTTAGTCCATGAAAAAATAGTTTTAGTTCTAACTTAATATTTATGTTTTGCCTTTATGTGATCACTTCTTCCTGTCGCAAGGATTCATGCTTACGTTTCCAGTAATAAGCCTTCTATGCAGTACTCGGTGCACCTCACAAATGGGTATGGGGAACTTCACACAACTGCATTCTGTTCTACGCTTAGAGCGCACCTTGGCTCTCGAGCACTCTGAGAATGATGGATATGGTGCCTTGATTTTTCTACAATCAGATGGAGTGCGGCCTATGTCGCACTTAGGTGGATCACGGACAGCCTTGCACCTTGGCAACCTAATCTTTTCGCATTTTAACTCTTCCTCATCCTTTCTCTCGCAAGGGCGTGGCGGGCACGCGGTGTTCGGCTTGTCGCCTTTGCGACGCCGGACAATTGGGGCCGGCTTTGCTTTCTCAAAACAGCACACCTTCTTGGGCATAATCGCCACAGCTGGACACTCAGACCATGTAATCTGATACTTGCGTTTGTTCTTATCAGATTCTTTGTACAAGCACTCATCGAATGTGGGGAAGGAACTACCCTGGCATGCTTCATTACAGCAATCTCGCCGGAATTTAACGAGATCGTAGAAAGGAAATGTTTTGCGTATATCCTTCACGGACCTCGGCTTCGGATGGGTATCTTCGCACTTCCCAGTCTCCTCCTGCTTCTTCTTGTCAAGGGTAAGGCAAGTAGGAGTGGGATCGTGCTTCTTTGAATAATGCTTACGTACTGCAATACTACAGGCTTGTTCCAGCAGGTTACGCACCCCCCTACAACTGCGATTACATATTGACATTTTTAACAGATTTTGAAAACAAAAATAGCCCAAAAATTTCAAAAATTTTTCCAAGGTCCAAAAAGGAAAAATTATTATTAAAATTTATTTGTCGTCGTCGCTGATGCCACTAGACTGACTAATTCTTACACCAAATTCCAGTGGCACAAAATTCATGACATACAGAACACCGCCTACACTTTCGAAACATAATATTATAACATAATACATATTCCAGCTGAGCCACTTTATTCTGATATTGTCTCTTTCATATGATTTTCATTTCATCTTTACATAGATCACTATGCCCATATCAATCAATGCACCTATCAGTTGGGCATGACCGTTATCTAGTACTCTCTGACTGTCCTCTTAGACTACTTAGCTATGTAAATGCAAAACAATAGCAGAGCAGGAAAAAAGAGCAGTGAAATCTCTCTCATCTTGCATGCAAAACATCTGTAGAGCTCCAGCTGCGCATGTGCAAATGCAGCAACAAAAATAAATAAAATAAATATGCTCTAGTCGGGAGTACACGACTAGTGAATGCCTTGACGCCAGCGCCCAACGCTGTCTCAGCAATGAACACGTATACCCGCGCTGCATAGTGTAGAGAGCAAACAGAGATCTTGGACGGAATCAAGGGGAACTGCGTGCCATATTAAATTCGCTTTATAGCAAATTACCAATGCAGATATACTCACACAAATCAGTTATACTCAACATCAATCAGCATATGTGTAGATCGTATATATATATATGCATGCAGGCCGCATTTATTTCGAGTTTGATGTACGAGCGCGTCTACCAAATGCATGTGCATAATCAAGCGAGAGACAATCGAAATGAGTGGAATCACATTTAAGCAGCTGCCAAAAGGCAAAGCTCGACTTCAACATAATTGATGGATGGATGGATGGATGGATGGCTTGGTTGCCTTGGTTAACAGCGCTGCCTTGGCTGCCCTCGCCGGCTACACGACAAAACGTTCTCCCAGCAACACAGCATCCGAACATATATGTATTTCTTTCGCCTACCTGCCTAAATAATGATGTCGCATTATTTATGCCGCTCTTGATTTGCATAGGCATAGTGGGCCGCAGCTCTAGTTGCGCTGCCTGGGCAAAGGCAAACGCAGAAGGCAATGGCAAGCAAACCCAAAGGCAAAGGCAATGCTTTCTTTAATAAATGTTTAATTTATAATTGATTTTCTCTTCGCTCCACATTCATATGCACGTAAACACATGGACAGAACGCCTTAGTCTTGGCTAAGCCCCACAACTTTTACTCAGCCCACAGGGCAACTGAACCGCAAAAGGATTTTGCCCGCGCACGAAAACACTTAATTAATTCGCATAGACAGACAGGATGTGTTCGGCGGCGGCCAGGGCATGCAGCTGGTCGAGGACATAGCCCACCCAGCTGGTCAGACAGCAACGAGCTACAACTTCAACCGCTGCACACACACACACACACATAATTGAAATAATTAGAAATTAGAATGGAAAATGTATGCAAGCCGAGTTGACGATTACAACGCCCTAGAAATGCGACGCCCACACTTCGCATGGCCTAGCGAAGCATATTTAAAGTTTAGCTACGTCGCAACTACTAAATGATTGTAACTTATATATATATATATATATATAATGTGTATATGCATATATATACAAACTTGTCTGTATATAGACTTTGTCCCTTTAAGCCAGCTTGCGATGGCCGTGGAGGCTAAAAGTTGTTGCCAAACCTCATAAGCAGTTTCGATTTACATTGTAGCACTGGCAATTAGAGCTGGCTTTTTGGTGTAAGACGATCGATTTTTCGATTGGTTTAACACTTTACATTCAGTGGGAATTCATATAAATTTTTATTATTTATATTAATAATTTTTATTAATTATTTTATATTTTAATATTGTAAATTTTGAATTGAAAAAACTTCTATATATATTTTTACAGAGCTCTAAATGAATGCTGGTTTAAAGAAATTAATATATATTGATTTTATTTCAACATATATACTATCAATTATATTTTATTAAATATAATATTCTAATATATATATAAAAATATACATTTGTATATGCTTAGCGCAGTTTACTCCTGTTAATGACAGAAAGTCCTTCAATCAAATCAATTAGCAAGACATTTGCTAGCTAATCGTTAGTTTAGAGCTCCCCAATATAGATTCAAATTATAAACTGACATTATCCGTGCATATTCAGCACCAGAAGTAGCTCATTCTAAGCCAACATCGCGCCATTAGATCAGTTTGTCCGCTGTAATTGCTCAATTAATTGAAAGTTCGCTGTATGCGATAAATCTACCCTGCTCAAGCTAATCAGCATATTCGATAACAAAGGGCGCTTCTATTACCATTTGCTGTAAGCAAAGGCAGGACATCGTTAAGGACGTGGGGAAACATTTGCTGCTAATATCCGTTTACGTCTTCAGCTGGAAGAAAATTACAATATTTCGTGTGAGATAGTTTGCCTGACTACACGCCCACGCCTGTCATATAGTTTTCTATGTATATGGCACACATTTATATAGAAATATATATATATACTTAATTTATATACACGGTTGTATATAATAGAGACAGTGGATGAGGGAGGGGTAGAGGGAGGCAGGGAGAGAGACTTTTGTATCTAATTTAAATTTCACAATTTGGTGAGGCAAGAAAAACGCCAAGCGAAAAATGAGCCGGGCCCTCAGCTTAAGCTAATTTTCTCGAGTTGCGTGGTTGTCGGACTGGGCTGGGTTATACGGGCATAGTTTGGGTTCTGCGCCGGATTAAAGCCCAGCAAGTGGACACAGACACGAGGCGAGCAGCAGGGCCAGCAGATTGGGACTTGTGCCTTTGCCTTTGCCGTGCTGCTTAGCCAAATTATATTATGACTTGTTTAAAATTCAAATTTGAAAACACTAAAATCATGTTTTCGATGTCTGGCCGCCGCAGTCCTGCCTGCTGGAAGGGGTCGGCGTGGATAGTTTCGGGCAAGGCAAGGGTTTAAGTAGCAGGGGCAGCAAAGGGGTTGGTTTGGCATCTTTGCCTTTAAATGCGCCCGCCACTCGCAACTTTAGCTGTGTCTGTGTGTTGTCCTAGCCGGCTCAAGGCAATGTCCTTTGCTTCCATATCCTTAGAATGGGTGTGCATGTGCTTATTATATGTACGTAGCCTAAACATCGCCTCCGCTGGCCACATAAATTTTACATAGAGCTCTGTGTGTGTGTCTCTGCCATTTTAATGATTTCATTAGTTGAAGCCGTAGAGCTAGTTGGCAATTAAATAAGGACGTTTAACGATACAAAATTGATTTTCCAATATATCTGCAGGGCAAATTGAATTGAAGAGTTGGCATTATAGAAAAACAATAACTAAACTCATATATGTGCGTAGCATTTGAAGGTGTATCTGGTTTATTATCCATTACATTGTACCTTCACGCACACAGTTGCAATTTCTATGCCAGCTAGCTGTCCTAACCATTTTCGTAACCAAGTCAATTAGGCTCATTTGCAGGCAGACGGAAAGTTTTGCGGGCGAAACTATTGCAGCTGCATGGAAAACTTAAAATTATACTCGCATATATCCTTTACCTATCCTTACAATCTAATTAACTGTCATTGTGTTAAAAAGACGCCAAACTGGCAACCAAAACTCGCTACCCGAACGAACACAATGACAGAGCCGTGGCTCGCGGCCCTTCGTCTGGCTGCTTGCGTGTCAGTCCTGACGGTGGCAGCCCAGCCAAGCCGAGCTGCAGGCTGGCGGCCCCCGCTCAGCGCCTCGGCGGGCACAACAAGTCACGTCATTTGAGGCGCTAATACTAATGCTTTGGCAATAACTAGGGCTACATGCAAGGGCACTTTCGTGCGGCCCACGTGCCGTCAGCCTTCGGAAACTAATCAATAGCGCAAAAATTTTACGTTTAATTAAAAATGTCTGCGTGTGTAAACCGGGCAGGTGGCGGCAGTGGCTCAAGACAGCCAGTGTCTTATTGTTAGGAGTGTTCGATGGATGTGCCGCTGCCTAGGACTATGCAAAATGCCAAGCAGTCGGCGCTAGTTAGCCATAGCCAGAGGGTACGTGGCATTAACCGAACTGTCAGAATGATAATTGCATTGCATAATGCATAATTACGGCTAATAGCAAAGGGGGTAAATAAGGCCACAAACTTTCACTCAATCAACTTTCAGCTAGACTCAATTATATAATGCATTATTAAGCATCAAAGGCGAAAAGAAATATTTATATAATATTTCAATATTCCTTATATGGAATTTCGATTTATATTTATTTGTAAATATTATTATAGAATAAAGTTTGAAATTTCAAAGTGTGCGTATGCTGCTCTGCTGCTGCTGCTGCCTGGGGCAACAAAGATGAGTCCGAATGATGCCGAATGTAATTACAAATCCTTACACACACATGCATGTCTAATAATATGTATGTGTATGTGTGTGTGTGTGTGTGAGTGTGTAACTGCGGCTGCATTTGCCCTGATGTACAAAATGAAGACATTTGGTTGCGGTTTGAGTTTGAGCCTCGTCGGCTATAGATTTTCTTAGGCAAGCCGACACACACACAGAGATAGACACTTCACCTTCTCACTGTTATATAATGCACAGCACATATGTACAAATGTATATATGAATATATATATATAGATGTGTGTACATTTACCTGTGTGCCTGTGCCATCCCCTCAGCCTGATTCGCCTGCCCGCTGGCCATGCGGGGGCATCAATATAAACTGCCTTCAACATTTAATTAGTGTGTTTTCGCATACATAGAAACTGGTTGGTCATGTATACAACGTGGACTATGCAAATGTCGACGCGCACAACTGTACATGCTTATACATACATCGCACACACACATGCTCACATGCTGGTCGCATGCAGAAGACATTGACGTTCAGTTGGTTATGCAAATTCCATGCCAACACCTTTTCGGCCAAAGACCAAGACAAACTTAAGTGGGTGTGCGGCTGTATGTGTGCGTGTGTGGACATGCATACATGCGCATAAGCCCAGACACACACACACACACACACACAAACACAATTGCCTTTTATAATTAATTTTACAGTTAAGTGTATTTCAAGAAAGTTAAATTTACGTAAATTCGAAAATTTTGAAAGGCCATTGCCTTGGCCAAATCCTGCAGCTCACATAACAGAGCGAGAGGGAGAGGGAGGGAGAGAGCGAGAGCGAGAGAGTGAGACGAAGACAGTTGTCTAAGAGTGTGCCTGTGTGTGTAGCGTGTTGGACAAGGCATAATGCCAGGGCGAGACATCGCTGTGGTTTGTGTCTGAGACATTTGACTGCTTTTTGGGTTTAGTCCGTCGCAGACGAGAACCGAATTTTATTGAAATTGCCTCGGGTAAGGGTTAAGAGCTTAGACTGACTAGAGCTGGGCGCGAGAGTGTCTAGGGGTATCCACTAGCCGCCTAGGCAACACTTACATAATGCAATCTAATTATGTTTGTCGGCTTACGAGTGTGTGTGTGTGTGTCTGTTGTGTGTGCACAACTATCGTCTCTGTCATTTCCAAGCGAAATGGAGTCTCAGATCTTAACTTGCTTACATACAAGTTGTTTCAAACTTCTCTTGCTTAAGTTGCTTTTAATTTATGGAAATAAAATTTGATGGCTCAAACTTTTATTTCCGCATCCATAAATAGTGTTGGTCCTGATGAGATCTAAAGGAACTTAAGACTGGAAACATATTTTGATAGTCTGCAAACCTGACTGATTGAGCCAAGTTAACTTAAAAGCTGTACAAATTGTGTATACCACGCCTGCTTGTCTAAGTCTGCGTAACTAATGACGGCAACGCCTTAGTTAAAGTATTGATCAATAAAATGATACAATACGAAAAACTAACAAGACATGAAAATCCCAAGCACTAAGACAAATACAAATACTGACAAACGGGTCAGCTTGTGCCGGCTGGGGGCAGCCAGCAGCAACTGCAGTTAGATGGACACACGCACACATACATGCAGGGCTTGTCATTGGAGTTCCGAACCGAACCATTTAACCAACCGAAAATATTTCGAATTCATGACAAATGCATAAGATTTCAACAATGGCACAAAATGCGATGTCGAGGGCTGCACGTAGCACGTAACCCTAAACAGTTAAGTGCAATAAATACATGACTCACACACATGCAGCCTGTGCGCACGTAGACACTGCTATAAACACAATCACAATCAAATAAATTACAAAGCATTTAATAATTCATTCAAAAAATGGCCACAAGTACATGGCCAGCAAATGGCAGAGCCACAAAAACTCAAACTCTGTCTCGAAAGCTTGATAATTTGAAAAATCAACAAGATACACACACACACACACACACATTTATATACACAAATATATATATATATATACATGTATATATGTATGCATGTGTGCATATGTATATTCATAACTGTAAATGCATTTTGACCACAATGGCAGGGTTTGGTTTTTAGGTTCTGTTGCATAGTTTAGAGCAACGGCTGCCCGTCTTAAAATTTGTCTTTATCCACTTGTCTGTTGGAGCTCACTCACACACACACACACATACACTCATCTATAGCTGCATCTTTCTCGTTCTCTAGCGTCCCCTCTCTTTCGCTCAGCCAGCCAGCATGCCATTGCACTCAATTAGAAGACTTTTGTCAATGTGTCTCACAACAATTTTGCCATTGCGCCATCTCTTTTTCACGCACTCAAACACACACACACACACACACACACGCTCGCTTTGTTGTTTTGATGTTGTGTGTTAAATTTCGCAGCCATTTTTGTTATTTAGCATTTTTAGCTTAAATATTTGATGCCTTGCATATTGATTGGTGCTCTGTGCAACGTGGCGCATGAGTAATAAATTTATACACACACGCACACATACCTGCAGTTATTCAGAAAATATATATATATATATATATACATGTATACATATATAGCATATACTTGTGTATATAAACAACAGCTCCTATACAGCATATGTACCTTGCTACATATTAATGGCTGAGCATTGCAGATTATATATATTAAGTAGTAAGAGCAGTTTGTGTATTGGATAAATATAAAGAAATATAAAGACAGATAAATACAATTTATACAGCTGCACAATAAATACGATAAATATATAAGAAATAGAGAAGACAAATATATAAAAATATATTTAGTTTTTTTTTTGCTGATATATTCACAGATTAATGCATTGCTACATTTAAGCCAACTTAATCTAAACTAACTTTGCTAATTTTTTAAGGCATATAACGAATACAGCATATATAGGGGGAAGAAAGCATTAGAGGGCTTACGTATCACAGGTAAACTTCATGTAGCACATTTGATAGATTTTAAATCAATGCTCAGTTCAATAGGCCTTGAGTTTGTTGGCGTTTAAGTCTTCTAGTATTTCGAGGAATAGCTGTGCTCATTGGCTGAGCATTTAGTTTCTTGAGGCCTTATCTTTTCACCTCTGCAAATTTTGACACTACCTAGAAAGGCTATTTGGCTGAGAGACCGTCGCTCGAGGTATTTTTTGGCAAACTCTTGGAAGCTTTTTACTAGTTTTGTTACCTTAATGCATCAGTCGTTGTCCAAGTCGACTGTAAGGTCGTTTGGGTGAGAAACTTGCATCTTTTTTCAGTTATTTTCTGGTCACCATTTGGAGTTTGTCTTCAATTTTCGACACTTTAACTTGGATCTCCTGTATCACTAGATCCTTCTCAGCCATTTCGAATGGTGTATCTTGGCTGCAGTTCCATATAACTAAATGGCATGGAAGAGGCCCAAAGATAAGATATTCTTGCAGATTATATATCAGAGCTAACTTGATGAATACAATTTCTTCAACGTTTATAGCTATCAGTTTTTGGTTGAATATTTTGAAAATTAAATTGTCAGACATTAATTATATTAAGCTCTAAGTTAACAGATATTTCAAGGGGTTTTTATATATCATCAACTTTTGAAAGCTAAAGATTAGTTATGCTGCAGCGCAGCAGGCAATATCTAATCGATTATTAACAAATATATTCTTATATAAATTATTTTAGATAACTTTCGTAGTCTGTTACCTGTACACGAATTTCTTTAAGAAAACTCTGCAAAGTTTCACAAGCTCTTCATGAACACTCGTTGCATAAGCTGCTCCCTAACTACTTCTTGGGCCATAAACGCAACTTAGACGTGCTAATTACAAACAGAGGCCATTTGGGCAATGTCTTTTGTTCTTCGGCCGAAAAGCGAACCGTAATTTCACGTGCAGTCGCCGTCAACGCCAATGGACATGCAGAGCAGCAGCAGCTGCAGTTACAGTTGCAGTTGCAGTTGCTGCCAACTGCCAGCTGCCAGTCAGCCTGGTTGGACAGGGTAGATTCGTGGATGCCGAACCGAAAGCCACAGCAGCAGTGGCACTAATCAAGAAATCCAAAAAGCATAGCATATTTTCGGGCTGATTATATTTGCAGTGGGTGGGCGGCAGGCTGCGTGACACCTGCACAGAGACAGACCGAAGGGAGACGGCGGACTGGCAGCCATGATTGCCAGTGCCAGTGGCCGTTCGGGCCGTGTCTGGCTCATTCACATTGTCGGGCTTAAGTTGCGCCTAAGCGTTGCCAACAGTCGGCCAGTCGGCCCTAATGTATGCAACAAATCTCGCCGAAGCAACGCATTTTGTAGCCATTTAAGCTACTTGCATAAATGTAGCTGCAGCCGGCAGGCACCCCCAGCAAAAGAAAATGCGCAGACCCACCGAGCTGAGCTCCAAGGTAGGCGACTCCAAAAACAAAGCGGGGTGTGAGCTTTTTGGGGTAATGACTGCTTCACTGTGGCTTTGACCGAGCACAGGGCCATGGGCTTGTCCAATGTTGCAGCTCTGCCGCTCGACTCGCTCGCTCTCGCTCTCCCTCTCCCTCTCTCTCTCTCCCTCTCTCTGCCTGGCCGCCCCGCAAACGTTAGCAAATGAATCTCATTTGCATTTAAATTAGGAATGAAGCTCGATTTGTTGTTGCTGCAACTTCTAACGTTACATGGCTCTAGGTCTGGTTCTAGGTTCTGGACGATGGGCTCTTGTCGCCAAGCTGCAGCAACGGCAAGAGGGCGATTTTTAATGAAGACAGCGCAGCTACTTAGGCGCCCATGCATGCATGCATGTCGCCACCTATCGCGCTCCTTGTTTTACCGCCCACTCCCTGGCCCTCACCCTCCCTGTGTGTGTTTGCATTGGAAATCTGGTTATAGAACTTTCCTACTTAGTTGAGCAGAGAGCAGCGTTGGGCTGCTCATGGTTTTTCGGACAAGTTGCTCGATTGCATGCGAACTAATGGCCAACAGTTTGGGACAAATATGCTGGTAAATAACGCAGACAGCAGATGGAGGGGGGCTGGGGGAGGGCTCAACTAAATGGGCGACGCTCTGGCAAATATGTTAATAACCTTTTTCGAGTGTGGGCTGTGGGCGGCTCGACAAAATTTTAATTAGAAATGTTACATGAGGCGCACGTTTCTGGGCTATCCATATGCTGGTCAGTTATAGCTGTGCTTAGACAACATTAGGGTTAAATGTGCACTTCGCATGTTCAATGAAGCGCAGCCAGCTTGCCCAGCCTAGCTCATTTGCAGCTCAACTTAAAAAGACTTATATGAAAATGAAGAACAAGAGAAAGACATGCATCTGTCACTATTTTAGATGAGCAAAAGCTTCAAATTGTTTAAGTATGTGAGAAATTAAGAGAGAATTTCATAAGTCTTCAATGCATATATAAAATAAATATAAAAGAAAAAGAAATTTCCTTAAAACTGAATGAAGTTCTAACTCAGCAATGCATAGCTTAGAAATACCCTTTCTTTAACTATCTCAAATATTTGTTTCTTCTTCGAATAGCTTGGGGCAAGAAAGTCTTAAAGGGTGTAAGCAGGCAAAGTTTGAGGAGAATATTTTATAGATTTTGGGTCAAGACTTGGTTCAGTAGGTCTTCAAGTTGTTGGCTTCTGAGGCCTAGCCTCTTGAGATATTTTATTCTTGAACTCTCACTCGATTAACTCCCATCAAAGCTAAACATCAATTAAATTTATTATAAATATTTATATTAGCATTGCATATATAACTAACCAAGATACGCTCTTAGTCGCTGACTCTGTCTCACTTTTATTTATTATCAAGTCCAAATGTCTAAAGGTTAAATGATACAATAAATGCAGACATTTATCTGTAATAAGCCAACTTTGTCAAGAATTATTCTAATCTAAACAATTATTTAAGTCGTTCAGTCGTTCAGTCCTATCATTAGATCGCACATTTGCTTCCGTTTTCCAAATGAGTCGACAACTCGCCTGGCTCGTGGGCCGCTGCTTGGCTTTAATCAGCTAATCGCTAATGCAAAATTAAAACAAACTAATGCAGAAAGCTCGTGGCGCACCTGCTCGGCTGGAGCTGTTCTCGAGCCAAGGTGGTGAGAGTGTGTTCTGCCACTGCCAAATGCAATGAATGCAGCTATTCATTTATGTCAACGATAATGACATTTTACATTGGGTGTGTGCCGTCCAGGACGATGACGGCGTCGCGACGTCCAACTGGCAACAATTGCAACTCATGTGCTCGCCTCGCACTAGTAGGCTCTCTATGCCAGTGGAGGTGGAGGTGGAGGTGTGGTCCTTTTTTGTGTGTTGGGCCCGGCTGCCATAGACAAGTGTCAGTCGTAATTGAAAAATAGGAATATTAATTTTAAAGCGTTATAGCATCAAGGCAGTTGAAGTGGGCAACGCGCTGAGGGACCCCCAAGTCTGGCATGAGACATGTTGCAGCTATGCAGCGCAAAGTAATTACATTGCGAGAGGGGAAAACGAAACTGTGCGGAATGGGTTCAATAAACAAATAGTAAATGAGATTTTATTTTATTTGCAAATTTGAATTTGCCTGCATTTGCCAAAGTCCTAAGCATTTTATAAGATTTTTTGAGAGGATTTTCTTCAAGTTGAGATTGAGAATTCAGGACACGTTAAGGTGTTTTGCAGAGTATCTTTGTTATTTGGCCTGACAGGCTGGGCCACTCAGCCCCAGCTAATGGCCAGTCGCTGGATACACAGGAAACGTGGCGCTGGAGAAGAGAAGCCGAGCCCATCGCACAATGAACAATAAAATGGGTGTGTTGCTCTACGGCTAAAACAAAAATGTTTCTGCAGTTGTCATTGTGGCACTATATGAGGGCGGCCTGAGCGCAAGGCAAAGGGTATGCGATGGGGCAATGGAAGCGGGACCAATCAGCAGCAGGCACACAAGCGCTACTTTTTCGTTTTCTTGATAAAAACGCAGCGACGGCAGCGAATGAGAAGTGTAGAGAAAAGCGTTGACCAGCACACATACAGAATTTCACAGGCAGAGGCACAGGCACAGGCACAGCCCATAGCTCATGCGAGTGTGCCCCAAAAAGAAGACAACAATTGCATAAAAATGCAAAGCTTTTGTGTTTTCTCAACGGGCGCCTAAAATAAAAAAATAAGCAACGCCAACAACAGCTACAGCCGCAGCAACAACAACAGCAACAAGATCAACCAAAATTCCAATAAGCAACAAGAAGTAAAAGAAAGCGACAGACAATGGAACAGGGAAGTCGTTGCTAAAAAGTAAACAAAAATTGCGTACGAAAAAATTGTTAAAAATAGCAGAAACAGCAGCAAAAGCAGACAAAGGCGAGGAGGTGTAAGTGAAGGTAAATGCATTTCATAGCGGGCAGAGGCTGCCCACAAGTGCACAAGGGCGGGGCGGCCACCAACAGAAGTCGAAGGGTGGCGTGGAAAACGTTAGCAACACACAAAAAATACTGCCTGCTGCCAAAGGTGACAAAGCAGGTAGAAAAGGGTCAAGAGTTAAGCTTAAGCTGGCGTTTACTATATTGAATGTTGCCGAGTTCTGCAATAGAGCTCGCATACAAGTTTTATTTTAATCAGAGAAAGTAGCTATAGGGCTAAGAGATGAATACCAAAAGAATACAAAAATCAATCAAATGTGAATGATAGCAGAATCGGTTATCGCTTTTGTATAGTGAATGAAGGTAGGTCTAAGTTTAAGCGGGGCACAAACTGATCTTAAAACTTTATTCAAGATATGACAAAGGCATTCAAGATGGGCAAAGTTAAGGTGAAAACTCTTAACACGTGCAACAATTTTCAGTTAATTAATTTCTATAATCCACAAATTGTATTTCAGTAATAGTTGAGCTAAGTAAGTTATCATTATTAAAACTCTTTCAAGTTACGCTGTAGTCCTGGAGCTCTACAACGCTGCGTATACGCAATGTGGGCTGAACAGTCCAAAGGGCTGTCGCCAGGCGCGCAGTTAGAGCCAATCAATATTTCTAAGCCGCTTCTGGCTTATTGTCTTTTATGCTCTGCTGCTGCCTTGCTCACTCTCTTACTGCACTTTTTCCATATGTATCCACTCGCTGGCACCAATTCCAATTAAAAATTTGATGTAAATGAGCAGCTGAGTCAAACGGAGCGGCCCCCAGGGGGCTGCAACGTGGCAATAAATGCCGCGACAGACGCCCGAAATGAAAGAAGCGAGTGGACAGAGGCAGCACAACTGACCACTCAAAGCAACGAGTGAGAGAGCAGGTGGTGTGCGTGTGTGTGTGTGTGTGTGAGCTGCGCAACTTTTACTTTTATTTTGGGCCGCAAAAAAGAAATGTGCCGCCAAAAGTGAAAATCAAGCAAAAGTTTCGCATATGAAACGCACGAGGGCGTTGCCAAGGCAGGGGACTGGGGATAGGTGGGAGCACAAAGGTGGTGAAATGGGCAGCGTGGAGCGCGGAGATAATAGCATTTGTTTGACCAGCGAGCATCGAGAGGGGCCCAAGAATAACTGCGGCTGACCAGCGACCAAGCAGTCAGAAAGTTGTAGCAGGCAAACGCGGCGCTCAGGCCATAAAAAATGGCCACAGCAAGGAGCAAGAGAACGAGAGAGAAAGCGAGCCAGAGAGAGAGAAAGGTAAACAGCAAGAAAGAATACGGAAAAAAAGGAAAAATTAAATGATGCGGCGCATAAAAAATGCTCGGCAAAATAGTAGGAAGCGAAAAAAAAAAATTGGGCTTGCGCCTGGGGTTGGGACACGCTGCCTGGCCTGGACAATACTTGGCCTTCATTGTTGTCAAGCAGCAGCAGCAGCAGCAGCAGCAGCCGCCACCCAGCGCCGCCTCAACCCCTCACACACAATTTGCAGCCTGCGTGGGGTTGATTGAGTGGCGCGCCCATTGATGTCGCTGCTGCCGTCGCATTTGATGGGCCCACGGACTACTGGACCGAGCCAGCACAGAGGGGCAGGGTCAGAAGTACTGACAGGCAGGCAGGCAGGCTGGCAGGCAGGCAGGCTGGTGCCCAACTCTCCAGCCAGTTGGCGCTGTGTTTTGTTCCATTTTTATGCGCTCTGCACTCTCTCCACACTTTGGCTCCATTATTTTTTACACATTTTTGTTTTGGTTTTTGTGTTTCGCTGTTGTTTTGCACGCTTTTTTGTTTTCGTTTGGCCATTCGCCATGCGACTGTCAGCTGCGACTGCCACCCGCGCCCAACTGCCCGCTGCCTACCTATATATTTTACACACATATATCTCCGCATCTGTGTGTGTATGGGCCTGTATATAGAGAGCCGGTCAAATGCTCGTGAAAATTGCAATGTCTGCAGCTTGCAGCTTTTGTTTGTTGTTGCCTGATTGGACTGCGGGGCAGGCGTTGGCAGGGGGTGGCCAGCGACTGCGACTCTGTTGTCCTCGTATTTGGTTTCGGCTGCAACTGAAGCTTACATTTTTATTCACACTGTGTGTCGAGGAAATTGTGCAAGAAATCGCTCGGCTATTGCAAATGGCGGCTCACATTTTGGCTTTTTTCGTCTGCTTTATTATTGACTTTTTTGTTTTCTTTATTTCTGTGTCAAATTTTTTCGCGTTGTTGGCGCAGTTCATTGCATTTGGTCAGTGCAACGCGCGGGTCACTCCAATTGTTTAGGTTCAGGTGGCTAGGCGGGCTAGTCCAGAAAGCTGACTTTTAGACTAAATGAAGCTGCTGTGAGCTAAAATTTTAAAGAATTCTAAGTTTATATGTGTATATTAGAGTGGAGTATAAGAGCTAGAATAGTGTTATAGAGAGAACATTGTTTTAATATAAAAGATAAAGGGTAATACAAACTTAAAGAGTTGTTCTATATTATTATGTATAAAATACATCATATTAAATACAAATATATGCCAGAAATCAGTTACAATATATTTATAAAATAAATATATATAAAATATATATATATAAAATATATAAAGGAGACTTAAGAAAATTAAACCGACTGGTCGATCGCCAGCTGCAGGCTATTGGACGATTGGCCACGCCCACAAATATACATAAAAAAACGGAGCATAGTGAAGCCATTTTCGGTTATAGCTGGGCTTGGGAATTATTAATTCAGGCATATAAAGCAACATAAATATTAATTGAAAAATATTTTCGCATCTCTGAGCGACTTAGCACACGCAAAAGTAGAAATAAAAGAAAACTATGCACAAACAGAGAAATACACAGGCACACACGCACACACACACACACATGCATGTCCAATGATGAAATTATGTACATTTGCATTAAACAAAACATTAAATATGCAAAAGTGCAGTCAGCAGGCCGGCGTGGAGGCGGCATTGCAGCTACCAAAAATGTTTGTATCCACACGAACAAAGCAGGGCTGTGGGGCTGCTGGGGTACATGTGATAGGGGTGCTTGGAGGCTGGGGCCAAGCATGTAGCATATTGCTGGACGACGCAGCAGCAGCAGCAGCAGCAGTCGCTGGCGACCAAAAATAGAACAAGTCAAATATTTTTCGACAATTTATGAGCCTGTTTCCCCGTCTCCCGCGCCAACGACTCTGCAAAAATGCATGTCGCCCCGCGGGGCTGGCATGGGCAAGGTGGTCCCCGGTTGGCTGTTTGGTCAGCTTGTAACGCGAGTGCGCCCCAAAAAATGCCATTTGCAATTAAAGCAAACAAGCGGCGCCGTCGCTGCTTTCTTTTTACTTTTGCTGGCTACTTTTTGGCAATTGCATTTTTTAACAGCCGACGTACGCGCACCCTGCAAATGGCCAAGTACAGCCCCCCTCCGCAACACACACACACACTCAGACACCCAAAGAGCTATGCCAGCCGGCCCTTGCCACAAGTCGCTCGGCCTGGTCACATGTGTGAATTATAATTTCGCATTCGGCGTCGCTCTCAAAAGCATGCAACAAAACAAGACAAAAATGTGCTAAGACCAAATGGAACTGCATTAAGATACCCTGTAATGCCATCAATCTAGATATCGGAAATTGCAAATAAAACTAATTTTATATGAAAAAGTACAGCTTAAACTTCTTAAATATGTTATGCAATCTGCTCTATAAATGTTTAAAAATATTAAAAAATATTAAATTAAATATTTTAATATTCATAAATTAATTTACATTATTTAAAGAGAAGAACTTACTTTTTATAATTTTATTGTAAACACATACTTGCTAGCTCGCCTTACGATGCACATTCACAGGGTATACACACACCCACCCACCCATAGAGAAAAGTTCCTGGCGCATAATAAGAAGAAACCAAAGGCTGCCGTTTCCATCGCAGTCGCAGTCGCAGTCGCTGTCGCTGTCGCTGCCACAGCCGCCGTCGCAGTCGCCGCCATCGCATTTCCATTTCGCGCCGGGGCTTTGCTTATCACTAGGGCTGTCAAGTGCCCAGCATCCTACCACCTACCTCAGCCACCTAGCCACTCACTCGAACTCCTTTTGGCCAGCAACGCGGCTCGCGCTTTTTGCAATAATTCAATTCATTTTCTATTTTTTGACTTATTTTCATCTGACGGCGTCGCAAAAAGCAAAGCAAAAAAATAAAAAAAAAAAAAAACAAAAGTAAAAGTTGTTGCACATTCATCGTTCGGCTGCTTCAAGTGCTGCCGAGCTGCTGTGAGCAGTAGAGTGCCACGACTCATGTGTGTGAGCCTCTGCAGCTCCCGTCCAGCTGGACAGCGCACAAGTGGCATGGCGTGGCATGGCGCGGCGTGGCATGGCATGGCGTGGCTATAAATTTGGCGCGTTACCTTTTGTGAGCATTTGTATTGCATACGTTGAGGCGTCTCGCAACTGAGTTATTAACGTAAAGAGACAGCCCCGATTGGATAGGCGGTAAAACCAGTAATGATGAATATTATCAGTAGGCCTTCGCACAACTTAATATTAAATTGAATGCTAACTGAAGTGAGCGAAAACAAATTAAGTCGAGGCTAAAATGCTTAAGTTATGGCTGTTTTTGAGTTTGGCTCAAGAAAATTTAAAAATTTATTACATTCTTAAACATTTATAAAATGTATAATTTTAGTTTTTCTTTTGGAGTAACACAACTTAAAATCGTAATAAAAAAGTAATATTTATTTTTAATACCAATAAAATGGGTTTTTTAGATAGAAAACTCTATGACATTATTATTTAAGTATAATTTTATATAATGCAATATGAAGCACTAATTTTTTTAATGCACACAATCGTTGTTGTTCAAGACATATGCACCAATGACTCGGATAAAACATGAAGCGCGCCAATTAACAATTTTTTATGGATGCAATGTAATTTCGATAAAAGCTTGTAAATTATCCCCGCTACGACAATGACAATTATGCCTAAAATGACCTTCAACATTTTGCAAGCCATTAGATGAATTCAGTTTGACGAACAGCACAATTCTTTTGATAAATATTTCCACAATTGTTGCTGTGGTGTAAGTCTATTCGCAATGAAATGTCTAACCAAGATTAACAAAATGCTAAAATCAGTTGTTAAATTGGCTGTTAAATAAAGTAGTATTGATAACTCAACCTTTAAGTAAATAATAAATTAAATACTCAAATTATTCAAATGTTTAAGTAAATAATAAATTAAATACTCAAATTATACAAATATTTAAATATTTCCTACTTTTTTCCTTTTTGCTTATTTTCTAATTCAAATTGGTAAAATGATTTTGCAGCTATTGAAGTTGCAGCTTCTGGTATTTTACTTGTTCAGTCAAGGCAAATTCCTAAGCATTGCCCTTTAAGCCATACTCTCAGCTGCAATCGCTGCTCAAGTGATGTCGCTGCATTATTTAACTCTATTGAATGCATATTCGTAATAAGATTCATTTGAAGCCTATGCTCAGCTTTAAAGCATAAGAAATCCTTTTTTGTTTGGCTGAATGACACCTCTCAATACGTCTCAGCTACAGCACTCAGCTACTTTTCCAGAGCAGCTCCACATCCAGTCCCACTCTGGCAGACGTCGTACTAAATCAGTTTTTAATTTCCGCTCATTTGCGAAACTGCTGCGACGGCTGCAACAATGAGCGACGTCAGCGCCTCATTATGTGCCCCGCTTTTTGTTCAGCAACTTTGTAGCTGCGGGCGCTAGCCACGCCCCTTTCCAATTCCATGCAACGCGCACTCACTCTGCCATTCAATTGAGCGTGTGTAAATATGTTGAAAAGTTAATTCATTGCACATCAGTGCATCAGCTACGGCCCCCACGCCCAGTCGCCGCCGCCGCAGCTGCAGCGCCAACTACTGTTGCTGCCACTGCTGCTGCTGCTGTGTGGCATATAGTGACTGTCCGCGTCGTCGGCGGTTGCCGTCTGTTTGCCGCCTGTTTGCATAAAGGACATGCACACAGGACATTTACGTTGCCTGCCTTTCATTTTTTTATTTTTCCTCTTTCATTTTTTTTGTGTTTTTATAGTTTTTTCACCTTCTCTTTTTTTACGCTCTTTCAACGTGTGTCATAAATTTAGTTCGATTTGCTGTTCAACGGCATTAACTCGTTCGTTCTCGCCAGCTGGCAACAACTATCGAGCGCCCTGCTTGGCGTTGCCGTCCTCTGGCCGCAGCTCCTGGTCTATTGATGAATTTTGCTATCCACCACCTGCTTAAGTAGTTGTGGTACTCTGTGTGTGTGTGTTGGCTCCCACTGCCGTTGCCGACGCCAATAAATGTCATATTTGATACGCGACTAACAATGCAGAAACGGGTATGTTGACTATGAATAAAGTCTACTTTGCTAGACGTATAAATGGAGAAATATCTAAAGTTTTATAGATGAAGTTTTACTGAAATTATGTTTAACTATTCTATAAAGAGTTCTTGTATATCAAACTAGCCTCAATAATTGTAGAGTTTCAGTCATAAGTTTTTAACAGAGTATTGCATGGTCGGGCTCACTCGCCTACTAGTTTCGTGCTTGTTTTAATGTAGTTTTAGCACGTGGCAATGAAATTTATCAAGCTCTTAATTATTGTCCTGGCATATGGCAAATGGCGTTTGCATACTTTTCAGACTCACTTTTGATATAGTTAGAGTTTTTTAAAAGCGTGTGAATAGATGATTAAGGACAACGTTCGCCAGAGCTGACTTTTATAGTTGAAAGAAAAAAGGTGGGAATTTATAGTATGCTATAAGGGAAGCATAGATTGAAGCTTATAGTTCGAATTCTACTCAATTTTATGGTTAAATGTTTAAATGCGGAGAAGCTTAATATTATCTACTCTATATGAAAACTGAATTTAATAAATATTTTATTTAATATATAAAATAAATAACGTACTTATGTAGATAGTTTCTATGTTTCTACAGGTGAGCATTAAGTTTCAGTATTTAAGTATTTTTTGAAATACACAATTTGTTGTAGCAAATTGTCTTAGCATCATAAATAAAGACTCATTTAATCATTATTATATTTTATTCATCAACATTTCAAGCTCTCTAGATTTCACTGCCTTGACTTGTTGTTATTGGTAGCTAGAATTTGAGTAGAAAGCTGTGAGCTTTAATAGTTAAAAAAGAGTTAATTGAAATTTAATGAGGACTCCAACTGAGGCATAGAATGAAGCAAAAGCAGAATTTCTGTTCAATTTGATAGCACACAAATTTAGTTATTCTAAGCGCCATATCAAGTTGCCTAAATGAAAAGTGAATATTAAAACTTTAGCTCAACTTATTGACATATTATATAATTAAGGTTAAATAGCTATAGAAATTAGCAATTGTTATTCTCAAGTGTTTATCTATGAGTTTTCGTTTCAATTGCCATAGAATCAGAGCATGCATTTAGCTTGGTTTTGCCGTGGGTTCGGCGCGCATCTAGCACTGCCATAAAAACTCATTTAATTACCATGCTGGCCAGCAGATTTCTATTTGCATTTATTCCTTACACATTTAACACTTTTTCTACACTGTCACGTTCGCTGCTTATTTTTATTGCTCTTTTTTCTTGGTTTCTTTTTTTGTATTTGGGTTGTTATTTTGCACTACAATTATGTTAATTTCCTATGCAAATAAAATTTAATTGAAGCTCTGGCCAGGGCACGTCGCGGGCCACGAGACGCCGGCAACCCGCACTTAGGCAACTGCGACGCCCTGGCATTAATGTCGCAACCCTCCGCTCCTGCCGCACGCTTCCTGCCCAAACGAGCTCGCTCCGCTGGGCTTGCAGCACATTTTGAGAGCGTTGCCAGCATTAATTGCCAATAATTATATTGGTTTACCTTTCTATTTCTTCTTCATTTTTTTTATTTTTTTTTACAAATATTTTCTCTATGGCGTCGTGTTTACCCAAAGGCAAGTTCCATCTTTAAATTACAAATGGCTCGAGCGAATTGCTCATACCAAAAACTGGCGCTCTTAAAGTCTTAGGGAATTTGTGAAAATTGAAATGAAAATTATCTCCTTCCTGATGCGTCTCTGTGTTTGTTACTAATAAAGCTGTGTAAGAATAGTAAATTATATTATTTTTGATATTTGACACTCTGCTAATGTCCTTTAATTCATGTATCCGCAAACACTCTCACACACAGCGGCAGTTGAACAATTGCAACCAATTACATTTGCATAAATTGAGCTACAACCCCATGCGAGCAGGAAACACAATAAGTGTCAAACAATAAAAGTGCGTTGACAATTACAGCTGAAATTAAATTAACTTATTAACTCATATAGCCGCTGTGCGATGATCTGTGTGCGTGTGTGTGTGTAAATATATTTAAACATGTAAATGAACACTCGGTTGATGTAATACGAGTAAATGTCGCTGCTGTCGCTTAAATAATAATCCAATCAGCAAACATTTGGCCCCCTGTGGCACGACGGCAGCTGGGCGTGGTCAAACAATTGACAGTGCTGCAGTGCGGATTATGTAATTGCCAAATGTGCAAAAATATAATTTAATAAAAGCAATCACAGCGCTCGATTCATTGGCTGTGCCATGATTTACGTCGGCGCACGGGGCGTATGCGTAATTTTACGCAGAATCTCATGCAGTTGCTCATGACACGAGAAAGACTGGTGCAGTTAAAGCTCTTGACTAATGATCCACTTTATCCATTTCTGTTGCAGGACTACGACAAGGAGATTAGCTGCCACAAGATACATTCGCCAAGCAGCAGCAGCAGCAACCACGCCCACCTTCCCCTGCATCACCAACAGCAGCAACTGCAGCAACAGCAGCAGCAGCATATGCACCACCAACACCAGCACCACCACCACCACCACCACAACCACAACAATAACAACAACGAAGATGAGATGGAGCCAACGCTGCTCTCGCCCGCTCACTCCAACCACTCAGCCTACGACTCCAAGGAGCATGTCAAGGAGCTGGAGTTCTACAAGAATCTTGCCGCGAAGGCTGCCTCGCTGGCCAATCACCAGCGCGACACGAGCTCCGTCTCGCCCCTGCCCATGCAAATCGATGCGGATGAGGACGAAGCGGAGGACCAAACGGCCGAGGCGTTGCGTCTACGTCGCGAGGAGCAAGCGCAGGCCAAGGCATTCGCGGCACATCTAAATGGAACTAGTGAGTACATATCAAAAGCCAAGCCATAACTGATACAATTAACAGAGATGGAAACTGCCAACGGCTTGAGCATGGCACAAGCAGCTCAGAGAAGTCAGCATTTGTTTTAGTTGAATATCGAAGCTGTGGATAGGATAGAAGAATGAAAATTAAACAGCTTTTATGGGTAGAGCTTTGAAATATGTTAGTAATTGATTGTTCCTATATATATCAAGTGCAGACAGATAGAATAAGGAATATTTCTAGTCTGATTAAAGCTGTCTGTGTGGCACAGTCTTAGCCTGCCTCTAGTTGCGACTTATCTTACCAGAAAGCAGAGTCTGCAGCTTGAATGGTATAAAATACGCCAACATCTACATTTATTATAATATATATATATATATAAAATATATAATATATATATAAAATATATATTATAATAATAAATATCTATAATAAATATCTGCTCACAATATGTGAACTTTGTGTAAAACATTTTCCAACTGAAGCTAGGCTAGAGCAAAAGCCGCTTTAGCATTAGTTTCCATCTCTGTTTAGGACAGGCCACACACACTTGCAACACGTCAACAGCGCCAACTGGCAATTAGTGCTGGCTGGCAGCTTTTAGGGCTGCTTGATTATATCAGAGCCCGGAGACTGTGACATTTCTGCTAATTTTGCAACTGCTTTGGCCCAAACTAATGTAAACATTTTTCGTATACCTTTTGTTTATCTCTCCCATCCAGTGCAAGACATGATAAATTTGCAAAAATTACAAAATTTGGCCACACTGCAGCAACAGCAACATCATCAGCAGCACCAGCAACAGCAGCAGCAGCAGCAGCAGCATCCGCATTCACATCATTCCCATCATCATCCCGCCACAGCGGCCGCATTGGCAAGTCTTCAGGGCTTAGCTGCCTCCGTGTTTAACTCACCCTTGAATCTGAGTGTGGGCGCTGAGGCTGTGACAACAACAACAGCAGCAGCGGCGGCTGGAGTCACTTCAACGTCAGCAGCAGCTGCTGCTGCAGCAAGTCCCTCGCCCAGCAATAGCAACAACAACAACAACAGCGGCTGCCACAACGGCAACAAGCACAAGACGTCAAAGGGCAACAGCAGCAACAACAACAACAACAGCAACAACAACAACAGCAGCAACAGCAACAGCAGCGCAACCGGCAATTCCTCCAGCCAGCAGCCGCAGGATAATCCCAGCAGCAGCAGCTCACCGCACGCCCACGCCCACGCCCTCAACGCGACGACGCTGGCGAATGTGTTGGCTGCAGCGACCGCATCGCCACCGCCAGCGCTCCAAGCGCCGCCGGCGAGCGCGCAGATGCCGCAACTGATACTCGCCTCCGGGCAGCTGGTGCAGGGCGTCCAGGGCGCCCAACTGCTCATACCAACGGCCCAAGGTGGGTGGCTCGTGTGTGCGGGATTAGTTTTAGTTGTGCTGGCTATCAATAACACAGTTGACTTCACTTGACTTTGGCTTTTAGCACAGACACGGTCTAAAGCTAAAGCGATTACGCGAATTTCAATTTCCTTGATTTATATTGAAGCAAACCCTTTGCCAAATTCTAAGTTTTAATATTCATATTTTTATATATTTGACTCAAGCTAAAGCTGATTAGGTTTTTACTTTTGATTAGAGCATTGACATTAGACTTGGTTAAACTAGTTAGCTCTAGACTCAGTTAAGTTTAGACTCCAAATTAGCTTCTCAGCAGTTGTTTAATCTACTCCATCTCTACCTGCTTCTCTCTCTTCAGGCATTGCTGTGCAGACCATACTTACCATTCCGGTGAGCCCACAGATACCCACCAGCGAACAGTTTCTGCCCAACGCATTTGGCGCTTTTGCCAGCTATCAGCAGCAGCAGCAGCAGCAGCAGCAGCAACAGCAACAGCAACGCGAACAACAACGCGAGCAGCAGCGCGAGCTATTGGCTCCGCCGCTGGCTGCACTGCAGCATGCACCAGCCTTGCCGCAACTGGCGCAAACTCCCACGAATTTACTGAAGCCGAATCTCTTCTCGACGGGCGTGCAGCAGCTGCTGACTGCCTTGCATCCGGAGCTGTTTGCCGCCGCTGCCGCCAATCATCAGCAGCAGCAGCGCGAGCAGCAGCAGCAGCAGTTGGCAGCAGCAGCAGCGGCTGCAGCTGCAGCGAGCCACTTGCCACACACTCACACTCACCTGGCCGCCGACCTGCGACGCTCCGCGGAGCGCACGCCTCCGTCTGGCTCGCCCACTGTGGGCAGTCCGGCGCTGCCGACGAAGCAGCCAGCCCCACCGCCTCCGCCGGCAGCGGCTTTCTTGCTGCAACAGCAGCTGCACATCAAGCCTGAGACGCAGACGCATCTGCATCATCATCTGCACAATACGACGGCGACAGCCACGTCGGCGGCCCATCCGCAAATCAGCTTGCGGCATCCGGATGAGTTGACAGCGCCGCAGCTGGACCTAAAGCCGCTGGAGCTGAATAGCAGCAGCAGCGTCTCGCCACCCGCTTTGCCACCGTCAGCGGCGCTGGCGCGACATCATTTCGGGCACAATCTGCGCACGGCGGCTGCAGCGTCGCCCAAGCACAGTCCGGGACGCGGCTCCTCCGGTGCCACGGGCATGAATCTCAGCCAGCACCATGAGCGGCTGGAGCGACGCTCGCACACGCCCACTGCGACGGCCATCAGGACGAGCACATCGGGCGCGGCGTCCGTGCATCATCTGCCGCACGAGCGAGCAGCTGGCAACGTGTCCAGTGGACGCCTAACGCCTACGGTGTCCACTCAATCAGCTATCGGCAGCAGCAGCAACGAAAGAGGCTATTCATCTCCACTGTTCCGCTCCCACTCGCCGCCCGTGCACGCCCTCAACATGGGCAGCTCGCCGCGCCTGGACCGCGACTATCTGGGCAATGGACCAAGCTTGAGCGGCGGCTCCAGCGGCGCCTCGGTCTCGGCTACCAACTGCACGTCGACGGTCACAGCGTCCAGCTCGACAGGCAACGTACTTAGCAGCATTAATAGGTAAGCTATAGGCAGGTGAAGTTGCAGTTTCTAAGTATCTAAGCGCTTGCCTTTCGCAGACTCAACGCCTCCAATGGCGAGCTAACCATCACCAAATCTTTGAGTCCGCCAACGGCGACAGCCACGCGTGCCTCATCCGCCTCGCCGCGTGACGACTCACCGCTGCCGGGCCCATCCACATCGGGTGTTTCACTCATGCAGCCCCTGAAGCTAAGCCCCTCATCGCGCAGCGAGCCGCCCCAGCTGTCTCCCAATGGCAATGACAATGACAACGACCTGCTCATGGATTCACCGAGTGAGTAAAGATCGACTCTTTTCTTTCAAACTCATTTACTTAAAGATAAGTTAGGTCTTAGCTGAGGGGCTTAATAGTTATAATGCTGTCGACTCAGACGACGATCTAGTTGGCTGACTTCTGCCCAGACTGTTCATTATATTTATATCGCGTAATGCCGTGCCAGCTAATCGGAACAACTTGGCGTAAGGCCTTGTGACAGGCTGCTCCTTGTCGATTTGTTGCCGAGGCGTGACAGCCGCAACGCTGCTGCTAATTTGCCTAACACTTACGACTGACATCTTTCAACTTTTGGCAGCGCGTTGCTAAATCTTTGGCTGGAGTTTTGTTCGGCTCGCGGCTGCATCAATTATGAACCAAATTGTGAGAAATCGTGTAAATGCACAGCGAAACTTTTCCACACACACATCACACTTACGTCTCTCTCTCTCTCTTTCTCTCACTGCTGCCCCTGCCCATAAGCTTGACGTGCATTTTCTTTTGGAAATTACCTAAAATCCAGTTAACTTGTTAGGGCTTGTTTTCATTTAAAACGCAGTCAAAGTTTTATTTCTGTTGCCGCTCTCGAACTGCCTTAATTAATGTTATAAAACTTGCCCAAAATACCGTCTGTGTGTGTGAGTGTGCATATATTATAAATATCACTCATACGCCACGTTGTCTATGAGTTCTCAAAATATCAAATCATCGGGCCACCCAGCATCATTTGCGAGCTGGAATTGAGCTTTTCAACTGCCACTTGAATTTCAACTAGCCAAATCCCAGCTCTCTGCTCATTTGTGCGCGTGTGTGTTTGGGGCTCTTACTAATTGTGTAAATAAATATTTTATTTGCATTCAAATTGTTATTTAGCAAAAATTAATTGCAAGCGATATTTTGTAAAAAATATTTCATTTCATAGAGTTGGATCAGAAAAGGTATTGGAGTTAACTTCATTGAAAGCAAAATAATATAATTAGAAAATACATAATTATTATTAAAAATAATATAAATATTATGAGCATTTGACGTAATCAAAAATGCTCTCGAAATCCCTGGCGTATACTTAATATTTTGTAAATAATTTCAAATGTAGGCAGATGTTTATTGACGTTAAATTAATCTTTTTCTATAGCAGTTTTAATTATTTTTTTCATTCTCTTTTTGTGCATTTTTTTAATTTTCTTTTGCGCAAGAAGTTTTCATAGAAAAATAAGTTTATTTTGAATAATTTCTAATTAAATTATAAGACAATTTAACTGCTTACTCTGACCACTCTGCAGTCTATTTCAATCCTGCTGCTAGTTTGCTATACAAAGCACAAAAAGTCTGTGTCATCTTATGAAATCAATTTGAGAGTTTCTTTCATCTCCGCACCCGCCCGACACCCTGAGTCCCTATCAATAGCTGTGTTGCTCATGCATATGTGTGTCTGTGTGCCTGTGTGTGTTCGGTTGCAGCTAAATTGAAACTTTGGATGCATTAAAAATGCAATCAGCACAACAAGAAGGCAGCGTCAAGCCCCAGGCGTAAGGCATCAGCTAAGCCATCAGCTAACAGGTTTCAGTGCATAGCGTAGTCTCAATTGCAACGAGGGGTGAGCTGGGGTGCTACTTCGCTAGCTACTTGATGGCAGCTCTCTAGTGTCGCATCGCATACAAATTGCAGACAATATGCAGCTTAATTACTACTAATTGATGCATACAAAAACTTAAGATGTTTTCGTATTTAATGACATATTTCACTTCTCGATGGCAAACAAACAACAAAGCGGCGGCGGCGGCGGCGGCGGCGACGACAGCAGCCCAAGTTATGGCTTGGCAAGGATTCAGACAAGGATAACAGCAGAGCTGGGGCTGGGGCGCATCTTAATTACCGCTAAAGCGCCTCGGCTGCAGTTACAGTCGAGTGAATGGCTTGGCTGCTGGTGTCTTCTGGCAGAGTCGTTGTCGTCTCCTTGTTGTCGCTTGCATATCATTAATAAATAAATCAAATTTCTGTGCGTGTAGTTTGGCGAGTGTCGTTGAGACAGCGAGCAGCTGCTAACAAATTAAGCAGATAAAGCCAGCAAGTTTTCCCGTTTACCTAATAGACAAGCATAACAAGACCTAAGTGACAGAGCAATAAAAGCAACAGCAACAGCAACGGCAACGGCAACGGCAACAACCTCCAAGTGTCTTCCTGTGCCATGGCAAATGAGTTTTATCAATTTACCTACGACACTCTAATAATATTTCGCAATTACCGCAATTAACTGTAATTAAGAGTCGCGCGACTCGTAGCCAATTAATGTTGTCATTTCGCATTGACAGTTATTGCCTTGAACCGAGCCCGTTATGAGGCGGTCAGACGGATAGATAGGGAAAGGCAGTCGGCTTGTCTGGCCAGTGGCCATTTTAGCTTAGCACTTAAGTACCGTTAGTGCGACTTGTTAACTTGAACCCTTGAACTAAACGTATCTTTCAGATGAGCCCACCATTAATCAGGCCACCACAAATGTGGTCGACGGCATTGACTTGGACGAGATCAAGGAGTTCGCCAAGGCATTCAAATTGCGACGTCTCTCGCTGGGCCTCACCCAGACCCAGGTGGGTCAGGCGCTGTCCGTGACCGAGGGGCCGGCGTACAGCCAGAGTGCCATATGCAGGTGAGCTATGAATAGACGAATTTACATAGATGTAAAATAATCGAGTCTGTCTAGAAGCCTTTAAGATGCGAGATGTTTCGTTTCATTTCGTATTACGTTAGAAGCAAACTTCAATTTGGACAAAATCTCAATTAACTCAATGATAAATATATATTATAAGAGCGATACCAACTTTGATAGATAAGAAAACACGAGAATTTAACAAAATGTGAAATTTTTTATCACGTTTCCTTTGATGTTTTTTCCTGAATTTTAAACATGAAAAAAATTAGAAAAAACTTAAAAAATTTATTCAAATATAATTTCTATAATTTAATGAAAATTCTACAATTTCATATTTATCAAAATAATATAGTTCATAAAGAAGGCAACAAAAAAGCAGAAGAAAAACGTTTTTATAATTTATCTAAAAAAAAAACAAGAATTATTTTGCAATCGAAACAAATTTAGAATGCTTTAATTTTAATTAGTTTTATAATACTTCTGGAACAATCTTTAGAGTGCCAGGACATTTTGAACAAGCTATAAAAAAAGGAAATATATATATATAAATATATTTGTAATAAATATATGTATATATATTTTTTATGCTAACTATATTGATATATATATCGAACATAATGCTTAGTTAATTATTTAAACAAGTGACAACGAAAATAATGCAAAATTTATTTTATATTTATTTTTATTGTTTATTTTGAAATCGCCAACCGTCTACTCTCCCTTTCACTCGCTCGCTGTCAATGGCTGTCAAACCCCACGTCAAACATCCAATGCCAAAATGCAAGCAGTGCACTCGCTGCGCAGATGTATGCCGCTCAACTGTCGACGCAACAACAGAACATGTATGTGTGCTTAGCTGTGTGTGTGTGTGTGTGGGTGTGCATGCGCGTGCGACTGTGTGTGTCTGTGTGAGAAAGAAACTTAACTAAAGTGCAAAAGAGCTCATATTTGTTTTGTACATTTTGTTTTTGTATTTATCATTATAAGTATGCGCTTTTCCCACCAACAACACCAACGAATATGATTGGCCAGGGCATTGCCAATGAGCAATATTTTAGCAGCTTTCAACAACAAATTTTGTATGTTTTTTGTGAGGCCTAAAGCGAATTGCGGCCGTTAAAAGAAAAAGTATGCTACTTGACAATGTCCTGGCACTTTAGTTACGTTTCTTTTACTTTTCGCGCAACGCGATCGAACGGCAGTTACTAAGTTACTCTATCCATATATATATATATGCATATAGGTTCGAGAAACTCGACATCACACCAAAGAGTGCTCAGAAAATCAAGCCCGTCTTGGAGCGCTGGATGAAGGAGGCCGAAGAGAGGTGAGAGTATGGAGGCAGTTCCACACCACGTTCCCCCACACAACTAGCAAAATCAACTAAACTATCTTTCTCTGTTTCGTTCGCTCAGTCACTGGAATCGCTACAAGTCCGGCCAGAACCATCTGACCGACTATATTGGCGTGGAGCCGTCGAAGAAGCGCAAGCGTCGCACCTCCTTCACACCTCAGGCCCTGGAGCTGCTGAACGCGCACTTTGAGCGCAATACGCATCCATCCGGTGAGTGGTAACTTTCAGTGGACAAGCCGCATGAGACGGGCCATGTGCAACACCTGAATTTGTATCTCCTACTCTCTTTGCTTGCCCGTTTAGGCACCGAAATAACCGGACTGGCCCACCAGCTGGGCTACGAGCGCGAAGTGATCCGCATTTGGTTCTGCAACAAGCGACAGGCCCTGAAGAACACCGTGCGCATGATGTCCAAGGGCATGGTCTAGGAGGGCGTGTACATAGAGGCCCCTCCCATCTGCTGTATATAGTTTGTGTGTATTTTGTGATAGTTTTAAACACTTAGCGCTTAGACTCTAGGCCATGTAAAGTAAAAGCTGTGTCATAGCATTTACAATAAATGTCTGCATATGCCCCCATCCCCCCTCCTCCACCCCCCCAAATCAAATACAAAGCATCTACAATTTATGACTAACATTAATCGCATCCCAAATAGTCTAGAATCTATGCAGACTCGAGCAGATTTTAGGGCCCATTTTCTTATATTGATGTGCCATTCCAAAAACAATTCAAAAAATATTATATATAAACATGGAATATGATATATGTACTACGATTTCACCACTAGAAATTTACATTTAACAATTTGTATGGCTAAGCGCAAAACCAAAAGGACAAAAAATAAACAAAATCAAGAAATGACACAAGTAAAGTAAATTCTTAATAAATCGTAAGATTTGATTTAACAAAAATAAAAAAAAAAAAAGAATTGCATTTAATGCGTTGGCTATATTAATGTAACGTATATACTAAAGTGTATTTTATTTAAACAATCTATAAATAAATTATAAACTCTAGCAATTAACAATTCTCATTTGGCCATCAAACTCCACTATCCATAAATAAAGTAAACAAAATCCCACTCAAATGTATGGCAGCGCACTAAAAAATTTAGAATAAGCAAATTTATGTAGCAATTTAAAAATATGGCAAAAAAGAAACAAGCAACAAACAACAAAAACAAAAACAATTCAAGAAGAAAATACTTCGATTGCTAAATTCAAATGGTACACAAGAACAAAGAAAGTCATAAAGAAAAAAGTGAAAAAAAAAATATTTAAATAATTGTAATAAAAAACAAACATAATTAAAAATATGAAATACTTGGCGTTTGATTTGTAACACTTTAATTATTATTTATATAAATAAATAAAGCGGAAGGCATAGAGTGAGAGAGCGAGAGAGATAGCTGTAAAGCAGTAGCAGAGAAGCCGTGATGCGATTTGCAGCTTAATCGAGCTTTTGCATTGGCTTAATATGTCCATGTGAGGCTAGAGTCCAATTTACACAATCACTTGGCAAGCAGTGTCTAGCTTACGCATTTTCCTATACATGTGCACATATCTATTCATATTACAATTGAATTGAGCTTCAATTGTCAGCTGCTACTGTAGTTGAGACCTACAAAATTCTCAAACGAGCAGTGCACTGACAATATTGGTGGAGGCAGTGCAAAATTTGCTTAGATCTACATCTTCTTCAGCAAGCAGTGCAGTGACGGTTGTTGTCGATAAGTTCTGTTTTGCAAATTCAGATATCATTGGACTTTTTGGATTTGCTTTGCAAATATGAATTGGCAGTTTGGCATATGTGAGGCTAGATCGGCATCTTTTTGAGCAAGCAGTGCAGTGGCGTTGGTGATAGAGGCTATGTAGAGATATTAAATAAATTATTGAATGAAAGGATGTAAAACTAGACGAGGCTCCGACGGGAGCAGTGTTATCAACATTGAGATAAAACGATCTGCCTTGACATTCGCATGTGTGTGTTAGAGTAGCTCGACTTACAGCGCTTGGCATATCCCGCTCAATTTAGAGTCAAATGTTGAGGGAACACAAAAGTTTGTATATTCAGTGGAAACTTAGAAACTAATTTATTAATACTAATTACATTGTTCTTAATTGCTCTTAATGTAGACTGGCAATATCACATGAACGAATATTAGCAAAGCAATCGCGGCAGAGTCAATGATCCATCAGTCGCTCAACATGGCCTCTAGGTTCTTTTGCTTCTGCCACACACGATACTCGATCAGGCCATAGCTGCAAGTGTATTCAAAATAATTGAAATGCTATAAAGATGAGTTATGTAAATGAGGAGCTCACCCCACACAGCCCACAGCCATCACACACATTAGAATTATCAGTTTCGTGGATGTGCACAACTGGGAGCTGATGACGTAGCCAATGACAGAACCCGTGCTCTCCCATAAACGGAAGTTGCTATACGCAGCAATCAGGTGGTTGGGAAACAGAATGCCATAAAAAGCTGTAAGAGAGAACTTGAGTGTTGGGCAAAAGCTCGCGGAAAGCTTGCACTTACCATTGACAACAACCAGCCAGACGCCATCGCAGATGCCCCAAATAGCCGCAAAGGTGCAGTACATGAGGTAGTCGCCCTCACGTGCCTCGTAGCTGAACATGTAGGCGAGCAGGCAGATGTTAAGCACGGCGCAGATGGCCGCCAGAGTGACACGTCCGAAGCGCTCCACCAAGGCGCCCGCAATGCCAGCGGCAATCGCATTGGCCACCCCAAAGCAGATCATAGCAAATCCGATTTTGGAAATGCCCCAGCCGCAGGCAACGAACGACTGAGGTGAGTAAGAAGCAGGACTATAGCTTTGCTTGCACAGCTTACAGCTAAGCTTTAAAGCTCACTTACGCGTGTAAAGTCGACGGCCAGGAATGCCTCCTCCAGGCCAATGAACATGGTAATGGGCAGCATGAGTATCTGGCGGCGTTTGCGCAACAGATTAATGGTCACAGTTAAGAGCTTAAGGCCAGAGATGCCGTCCCCCGTGTCGCCGCGACTAACGCCATAGCTGCGGAGCACAATGAAGTACATTTAAATGTATCTTTCAGATGCATTTATATCTGAGCTTACCGCTTCAGTGAGCTGACACCGAAAATCATCATAATCACTGCGCCGGCCATGCAAGCGAGGAAGATGGAGTTGAGCAGCTGAATCTGCTCGGGCGCCGGAGGCACCAGATTGGGATTCACCTCAGCGCTGACGCCAGGGCAAAAGCGGGCGCCGCACAGCTCACCCACGCGACTTATGCTCGCCTCGAGAGGCTCCAGTTCCAGGCTCTCGTTAGCTGGAGTCGCTGCGCTAAGTGTCAGCACCGACGAGGAGATGAGATTGCCCCACACCTGAGCCATTTGGTAGAAGATGAAGAACAGACCAAAGAACTTGACCGTGTTGACATCCTTGCGCGAGCTGCTGCCGCGCACCTTAGTCAGCGCCTCGGAGACGGTGGACAAATACGTGCACTTGGAGCACCACAGCGGACCGCCGCCGAAGCCCACCATCAAGGCGGCCGGAATGAGCGTCTCGAAGCGCGGATAGAACTGAGCTGCGATGTACGGCATGTAGGCGAACAGGGCCAGGGCCATGGTCAGCCGGCAGCCGAACCAACTGTTGATTAGAGTAAGTGGCAAAAGCTTAGTGTTAGCCATTTGTTTTAGCCCAGCGGAGCAGAGGGCCAGTGGGCTACTGGGCAGCTAAGCAGCTGCTCCAAGGACGGCCATAAATCTAAATAAATCGAGTTAACTGATTAAAGTTGCCATGGACAGCATTTTGGGGCCAGCGGCTGGCGCGCGTGCCTGGCATAAGTCAAACGGGTCGGAAAAATGTGTCGAAACTTGGCCGGCGGGCGGCAGCTACAAACGCTTTCTATAAATTAGCGATTTGTTTAAATGTCAGCCAAAGCAAAATGGTCGTCAGCCAAAAGCAGGCAAAAAGGGATGAGCAGTAAGGACGAAAGTAGGAGCTATTGACTACGCCCACAACTCCCCAAGGTCCGCCCGTTGACATTTAGCAGTCAAACGCTTTAGGACGAGGCAAAGTATTTACTGCTGACTGTTGACTGCCGTTCGACTGTCGCATCTGCATAAAATTGCCATAAAAACGCCACGCAATTGCCAGACATTTATGGCAATGCCGAAAATTTATGTCTAAGTCCCCGCCTCGAGCTGCCAAACAATTATATGACAATGAGATTATCTTAAAGATATCAAGCGAAAACAGTTTGCATTTTGCAAGTTTGAGTGATCAAAAAGGTCCTTCAAAACTGGAGAAAATAATTTCTATTAGAAGAGTCGATGGGCTACTCACCTAATCACAGTCATGGGCAAAAATATGTTGGACAATATGAGCGAGCCATAGATGACGGCGAGCGTTGTGGTGCCCAGCGCCTTGTCGGCATTCACCGAGCTCTGCAGATTCGATGTGCCGTGAAAGGCCGTGAAGTGTATCATGAAAGCCAGCCCAATGACGACAACATTTTTGGTTATTATGAAACGCTCGCGCGGCTCGTACAGGCGCTGATTCGGCTTGGTGTCGCCGTTGATGGCAACAGGTGTGCCCCGCGTGACACCCGTGTCCAGAGCAAGCTCCTCGTTGTGCACCATATTGTGGCTGTCAATGAACTGTAACAAAAAGTGGAATACGAAACTTATTAAATATCCATTCGCAACTCAAATTTATGGAGTTTTTTTAAGTAATTCATTTTTTTATTGTCTTCTATTTTTTTATATTATTCAGCTGTGTGAGCAGGACAAAGCTGTTGGGCTTTGAACTGTCTGAAATATGCTTTAAATATTCAGATAAACAAGCCAAATTCAACTGCTCAAGTTCTTCATATATACCCATTTAATATTCATCAAAAATATTACGCATACGACACGTTGCACCAGTTTCTTTTTGATTGGACTACTTCTTAATATGAATTGGCTATAATAAAGAATATCTGTCTAGATGCAGCTTTTTTGGTGTATATATAAAGCCAACGTGCCTAATCGAGACTCAAAATATAAATTCTGAAATATATATCAAGTATACCACATGGAGAACGAGAACTTCTTAGGCCACTCGTGACTTTTTGATAACTGTTATAGAATATATAGAGCGAAAATGTTTCTGAGCTGAGCTCCTGCCACCCAGCTGCCTCTTGAAAACACCCACAAAAAAGTCTTTCTTGTAATAAGTCCAAAAACAAAGAAATTCTAATTAATTGAAATCTTAAATTTCAACATTTAACTTATATTTATAAAGCGATTTGTCACTGCAAACGAAATCCGCAGTTCCATTCAATTGGAAGCTATTTACTCAGCCTTAAGAATAACATTATCTGTTTGTTTTTATTCAAAAGAACACGACTTGAAAGCTAGACGCATTTTCAATAAAGATACCAACAGCAATAGACACTCAACCGCAACGTCTTCGCATACCCGTACCTCGACGGCCAACGGGGTATATTCGCTGCGAAGTGGCAAACAGAGCTCGCGTGGGCAACTACATAAATCTTCAGCTGCTGAATCGGCTATTACAATAGAGTATATTAGGCTATTGGGTAGACAATGCGGGCCTTCTACATGCAGTGGGGGTATATCGTGGTCAATCAAGTTTGGCTGCAGCATTTTGCAATAACTCTGCAGGCGTTACGCCCCCTTGAATGTGAGAGTGATATAAATTTCAACGTCCTTGCCAGGACTCGGCGTGAAGCCCGGTCCTTGGCTTTGCTGCGCTTCAGAATCAAGGACGAAGTCTGCGACTGCCGCCTCTAATCCTTTAGGCAGTGCCACAGCACGTAGTCCGGGCTTGAGCACAAATTTATGCCTGTCTACGCCCACACACTGAGGGACACATGCAGAGGGGTAGAAGCACGGGAAGGACATGGTTGTCGGTGTAGCCTGTCGGAGCTCTGAAAGCTGGGCTCGACTTGTTTGCATTTGATTTCGCGATGCCAACGACACTTCGGCGCAAATTTAGCACCTTTGATAAAGTTAAAGGTTTGTTTGCCAGCCCTTGAGTGGCGCCCAGCCCACTCCCTGCGCCGTGGCAATGATTTTGATTTAAGGCACTCAGTACAGTGCGCCCCAGCACAGACAACTTGATTGAATTGAATTTCCGGCGCGGGGGCGTGTGTCGTGGCCCCTTTGGGCGCCGCAGCTGCCAGTCGGTTACTTGCCGAATTGTTTCGAAGATTTTTGGCCCGGTGATAAGCGGGTTAAACAATCAAGTGAAATTGTTTCGGAATACCTGGAGGCGTGACAGCAACAAATATTAATTGCTTCAATTTAAAATCAGCCAAAAGTTGAATTAATCTGCAAATGAACTCCGAGAGTTGCAAACAGTTTCCGAACTCTTGATAGGCAATTAACTGGGCCCAAACACGGCCAGGCCAGGCCAGGCCGTTAATCACTTTCATGATCCATTTCCCACGCATTAATCATACGCAGCGTTGATCGATTGGCTGTTGGCTCTTTGCATGCAACTAATTGGTATCGAGAAGTGCACTTAGCACACGCCACACATCACCTTCACTCAGTTGAACTGCTCGAACTGCTCCAATGCGCAACAAATAGATAATTAATGAGACAAGGACGCGAAACTAACTGCCTCAGGCATTGTGTGACTTGAATTCATTCCAGGAAAACGCATGAATATGGAAATTGAAGCACATTTGATATGAAAACATGTTTGATTTCCTCAATCAGTCAGTTGCCCATCTAGAAATGTGAGTTTTCGAATATTTCATTTTCATACAGCCAAACCTTTATCTGTAGAGCAGCAGCAACAAATTAAAAAGCTTAAGTGATTGAACAGCTACAAACGACAAGCGGAGTGACAAAATTGAAGCCACAAGAGAACATTAAAGAAATAAAAGTTTTTATGGTTTGTTGACAGCTCAAGCGACGCAGCAGCGTGGGTGGGAAATGGGCGCTGTTTGGGGCTCGTCCATCATCTAAATGGAAATCAGGCGTAATCACCAAATGGAGAGGCAAATATGACAGCAATTTTTCTATCTGTGCTCACAAAGTGTCGCATAAAACAATGAAACTTGGACCTGCACCCGGCTGGACCCAAATCTAGCCTAGGGCCAAGCGGCGCTCTAAATTTATGCCATAAAATGGCAAACCAGCGTCTCTCTCTCTCTCTCTCTGTGGGTGGCAGCCCGAGTGTGTGTGTGAAGGCCTGATAACAATATTTTGTTGTGCTTTGCTTTATGTTTGGTTTTTATGTGGCGCCCCTGAGTAATTTTATTAAATTATTGCCTCGACCAAAGCGAACGAGTGGCCTACTCCTTGAATGCAGTCGCTTTCGGAAGCTCTGCGAGTCGAAATAAATAGAAGAGCAGCATTTGGGAATACATCTGATTATCAACGATTTCAGTTGCAGAAATATTTCCAGTTTGATTAGGCAAAATAAAAAAAAAGTAGGCAGAAACAACATCTGGCCAACAGCTAATCAATCATTGGCCAACTGAAAAAGAAAAACAATAAGAGAAATCCTAAATGCGGCCAGCGAAGAGGAAAAAAGCAAATACTTTGACTTATGGCACGAGCCCGAATTATAGACGAGCGAAAAATGTCGGTAATTATGCCAACAACTTGGCCCACAACTTGGCACTCAGCAGCACATGTCGAGTTGGCCAACAGTAATGCTAGTAATTAACTATAGATCTGTCATACTTAATGTATATATATCGGGTTGGCGCTCAATCATGCAACGCAAACAAAACAAACACAAATGATTCGAATACTTTGAATTGAGTGGAGAGCGGCTCAATTATGCGCTTGACCAGCGCGTAGCCAACAACAAACAGGAGCTGCCATCGCAATGCATGAATCCAGATTCGCGGAATCTGGGCAGTTCACCTGACAAGCAAATTACGCAACATAATATCCAATTACAGATTCGCAGCGATTTAATTGAACATATTATCGATGTGACATGCAAATATCTAATCAATTTCAGCTCATTTATGGAAAGTGGAATAAATCGAGATGTGTTGAAAAACTCAAATGTTCATAATAAAAAATATTAAATTTTAAATGAAACTAGTTTATGAAATTGTGCTCAAAGTGAAGTTTCATAAAGACATTTGATTGCGTTTGCAATTGCAGTTCTTCTGCACACCCAAAGTTGCTCAATAAAACTTTCGCTTAACGTTTTTTATGAATAACAGCGCCAAAACTGAATCGTTTTGTGTTTGGCAAACGATTTGCAGTGACAAAAAATCGTCGCAAATGTTTTGATGGCGACGGCTGACAAAGAAAAGAGTCTTGGCAGAGGACAACGATAACAATGGTATACAAACTCAGATTGATTGATCGACTAGGTGTTATCCTGTAATCTCTTTTATTTACTTATATTTACTTAAGAGTGCATTTATTGGGAACAACTTTATATTAGAATAAAAATATAAAGTATAATATAATAAAATAAAATGAATAAAGTAAATAAAAATATTAATTACAAATTACATATAAAAATATTTTAAAAAATAAATATTAAAAATAAATTATAATAAATAATGAATATTAAAATTAAAATTATATTAAAATAAAAAATAAAATAATATAAAAATAAGTATTAAAATAATATTAATGAAAACAAAATATATACTAAATGAAAAATATTTTGAATTATTAAAAAAATTTAAAAAATATGCATGTAAATAAAGGATAAACTATAAAAAAATGACTATATAAAAATATTAAAATAATATATATATTAAAAAAAAATATATAGTTAAGTAAGAATAAATGAATACACATTTCAAAATATAATAAAAATTAATATAAAAAATGTAGAGCATACAAAATATTTCAAAATCAAAAATATAAAAAATGAGTAGAAATATATATACAAAAAAACAACACAAAATAATATATAAAACAAGAAGCTAGCTTCTGTTTATTTATAAGACAAAAAAGTTAGAAAAATCTAATAAAATCGAGATAAATATTGATAAATTATATAATATATAATTGAACCTTACGGAAAACATTTTAGCCTTTTTATTATATATCAACCTTTTAACTAAAGAATTTTCAGTTGATATGTTATATTTAAGTATATAATATATCTGACAATGGCATCACAAACTTAAATAAAATACTTTTAAATACAGCTAATACAAAATCTAAAAATAAACCAAATAAATACCCAAGCCATGTTATATACATATATTCACATATTAGTTCAGGCTGATTTGTGCCGACATTCGATTGGCAGATCTCAGCTGTTGGCTTATGCAGTCTTCTGTCATAAAAGAGTTTTTAATATTGCACAACAAAGAGGAGAGCGCAGTCATCAAAGGTAGCCAGATGCAGGTGCAAATGAAACACATCAAAGCAAGCACAATGAAAACTTTTGTTTGCATTCCCAAAAAAGCGAAAAAATAATGAAAACGAGAGCAGAAAATAAAACGTTTCTTGCCATGAAAACTTACTTTGTGTGCTAACCAGGCGGGCAGGTCACGCCTACCGAACACAACGATATGGCAAGAAACTCAAGAAAGTGGCTTGATTGTGTGGCTGGAGTTATATGTAGAACAAAGTTGGCTAACAAAAAATTAAGCCAAAAAAGTTTTTAGGTGCCGCTTAGCAAAAAAAAAATAAAATACAATTTTAATGGCAGCACATCGAGGCTAAAGCATAAATCTTGCAAATGCCTGCGATGCGGCTGCTACAGCTGTGATTCTTTACAGCATACTCCTGGGCGAATTTTGTTTTATTGCCCATTGAGTAACTCGGGGTAACTTGTTATGAAACAAAGACTGCGGACTACATGAATTATGTTTCTTTTTTTGACTAAACAAAAAACGTGTAAGAAACTGCTCAAGCCAGATTTAATGCATATTTTTTAGTTTTTCCATTTAATAGAAAATAGAGCAAGATCTATGCCCGTTGGCTCATGCAAATAAACTAACTTGAACTTGACTTGGGAAAGTGTCAGACTTTCTTGTCACATCTTGCCCCACTGTGCTCGCGCAGACGACTCCTCGCAGCTCGAGCAAAACTTTTATTGTCACTCTGAGTATGCGATAATTTAGCTTATGTTTTGCCATTTCCTAATGAGCCATGCCCTCTAAGTCGGCCATGCGGGCATTTTATGAGACACTTTTTAGCTCTGGCAGCTGCCAAGAAATCAATGCTCGCCGTTTTTCGCGCGAATCTCTATCATGTCGCCAGCGAGTCAATCATAAATTTATAATGTCTACAAAACCTATAAGCATTTTATGCTTATCGGCGAACCGTCCGAGCCGTATAAGCAAAGCCACTTAGGAGACTGCGCGCCGGCTTTTATAGGCCGTGTGCGTCAAACTTTGACGGAACTTGGCCGTAACGAACACACACACACACGCACACAAAATGGTAACGCGAACGCAAACGTAAACGTTTTTCATTACTTCAGCGGAATTTGAAGGCCAATAAAAATGACAATAATAACTGAGATGCGACCCAAAGGCAAATCAGACAGCCTCTGCCCTCAAGACTCGTTTATTATGTATTTCAATCAAATAAATTCAACTCGTGATTTAATGTGCGGTTCGTTTAAATTTCAATAATATTGCCTACTTTTGCCCTGCACGCATGCTGTTAGCCTAACAGCTGCGCATAACAGAGAGCTGTTAAAATTTCCCTGACTCTCCCAATCTGTTAGTTGCGCTAACAGCCTAAGAGAGTTTAACATGGCTGTGTTGTGTGGGCTCACAGTTGCTCTGTTGCTATTTCTGTTATCAAACTGATAAGAAAAGCGAGATGCTGGAGTTGTGCATGATATAGTGAATGCCAGTGACAGTGAAGTTGTTGCAAGAAACGTCTCAAGTGTTCATCAAATTGACTGTGTTTCCAGCTAATGCCAAAGTCAAACTCTCCCAACACCTCTTCACATAATCTTAATTACATCCGCAAATATGGCTCGTGTCGACTGCAGCTGAAATTCCATGTGCAACTATCAAAATGACAACAAGGCACGCGGTGGCTTTTTGGCATGCTACATTCAGCACCAGCATGCATGGGGGGCGCCACATAACCGTAAAGTGCACCAAGTTGCATTTGCAACAAAGTTTGCCGCCCATATGCGTGTGTGCGTAGGTGTTGAGCGTGCATTGCTGATCCCACAACTAATTTGCACGTTGTCGAAGTTTGCAGTTGGCAACAAAGTATAGTCAAAGATAAGCTTCATGAAACAGAATCCAAGCTAACCGGAAGCGGAAATGGAATTGAAAATGGCAAAATGTGAAAATGTGAAAATGCATTTGCAAAACTTACGCATTTCGAGTCTAAAATACGTTATGTGGTCCATGCGAATCGGTACTCAGCAAATGCATTGCGTATGCCAAATGTCAAAGCCATTCAAGTTGATGGAGCATTGAAGGCAAGCGCACGCAATTGGCCAAGGCAATTTCAATTATTCTGGCCAAAGTCAGTTCAAATATGAATGCAGAAAAACTGCCAGAACAGCATAATTGGAGTAGATTGTAACGGCATTTGCAAATAGGCTTGAGGCACCTGAAAGCACAAAGAGCTGCTTGAACAAATTTTCATGTGTGTTAGCAGCCCGAAAAACTTTTGTTAAGTGTTCCACAAAATGTCAAGACTAAAGTTAGACAAAAGTCAAAAGCCATTCATGTGTGCAAGTTAGTCAAGTATTTAAGGTGAGCATGAGTATGCAGGGCTGTTGCAGCTGAAATATGATAACCAGGTCTAAGCCTTGTATTATTACTATTATTGAGTTGCTATGTGGCAATTTAATAGCTGCACACTTCAGCTGACCATTCTGAGCACTGTTCACCATCGACCAGGCCAGCAGCAGCAGCTGGTATCTAAAGATGCTGCAAACAATAGCTCAGTTGCAGCTTCGCGAATGATGCTGCTTAACGTGGCTGTCTGCGTGCGTGTGTGTGCGCGTGTGTGCGTGTGTGTCATGTGTGTTTGCATTTGCTGAAGTGCGCACACAAAAAGTGGTACATATTTTTTTATTTGCAGAGTGCTTCCGCTTTGCTGCTCTTTATGTTGCCTATTTTCTGCTCGGCTTTCCTTGCACACTGACTCACTGACTGACTGATTGACTGATTGACTGAAGAGTGGCAAGTGCATGCGCATATTCATGTGCATTGTGACTGTGTGCAGGCTGCTATTTATTTTGCCATTCATTTTTTGGCAGGGCTTGAGTCTTTAGTGCCCTAGGGCATCAACAAGCGGCTATTGAAATATTAAATATGTTCTTTAGTCACCTTTATTTGAATAAGTTTTTAATGTGCTCGCTTTGATAGCTTGACTAAGCTTACATAAGTCGTTTGAGTTTCTTCGCGATGCGCCGCAACTAATGCCATTTTAATGTACTTCAGCATTACAGCTGAGATAGCAGACGCCTGCTATAGCTGGGCAGCGAAGCTCACATAATTTTCCATTTGAATTTACTAAATGTGCAGTCGAGCTGCCAAATTTATATGCGAATATTTGGCAAATAAATATTTGCATAGCATGAATTGCAGCCAGAAGACATATAATTAACTCAGCAGAATCCACAACATTTAGTCAGTTTCTTAATCTGTTTAACCTTCTACGCCTTGTCTTTCTATAGAACTTGCAGCTCAATTTTATTGCTCTTGCCATTTCCATGAAATCTATTAAACACAAAGTGCAAGAGCCCATGAACTTGCAGCAAAGACTTTTCCATAATGCACATAAACATCGAGTACTTAGCAACGTTGCGTATGCCTAGTGGCCTTTCAGCCAAAGTCGAAAAAAAAACTCTTCGTTTTTCTGCCAAAAACTATGTTTTGGCTCAGGGGCAACACTTGTGCCATGAGTGTGTCAACGGCTGTTCCTTTGCATGTAAATATCAAGTAAGTTTAAGAAGAAGAAGGAGGACAACATTTTGGGTCAGGTGTAAGATTCTTGCCTTTGGACCTTTGCTAAGCTGGGCAAGTGGGCAACTGAGGCAGGGCGTGCCGACAAGAGCACTCTTGCTTTATAAATTAATGTATATATATAAACACTCAAGCTGATTATTAACAGTAAAATATATTAAAAAGAGCGAAACACTATGCAATTAATTATTTGAATTAATAATTAAAGAGGCGAACGGGAATTCTGTAGAGTTCAACTGCATTAACAAACTAAAACATCTTAAACAGAAATGTAGTTACAATATTAATTTAAATTTTCAATTAGTTCCCTTCACTTTATGTAGCCTTGGCCCCAACCTTTCCCTTTTCCAGCATTCGATCATGTTTATTTATGTCATGTTTAAGCAATTAAGAAACTTTAGGGCAGCAGCTGCCTATGGCTATGCCTCACCTGCGCAGCTTTTAATTGCAATCGAATTGAATAGCTAAAAATGCATCGAGTCGCAGCTTCGGTTACACTTGGGTCAGTATGTTGCAGTGGCCAATAAGCAGCTGTCCGGAATGAACGATTTATTAATTGGCAATAAATATCCAAAACAAAGCAACGGCAGCGCTGAGCGTGGGAGCAACCAGCTGACGGCTTATCGTCGTCTATCGATGTGTTTGCGGCTAAAGTTGATGCAATTTGGCTGCTGCCAATGATCATTGAGTCATAAGCTCGTGATTTAGAAAAGCAAAAAATGTGTGCGACGTCAAAATCCCAAATGTTATTTATGGCAAATGAGCTGGAGACTGCTGCACAGACTGCAATAGGTTGGGCCTAGAGACGAGAGCACGCGCAGCTCTTCCTCACGCAAGACGAAGTTAGCTCTCTCGAAGGTCAGCGGCGCTTAGCATAAACTATACTTATAATAATAGATAACAATGCATATCAATTGTATAATATGTATTTATGACAAAGTCTGTTGGCGATAGCGAAACGACAAATTCAATGAAATAATATCAATGCCAAATGATGTTGCTTTGTGGCTTTGAGTCGTGCTGTACATGAACACGCCCTGGACAATGTCTGCTCACGATAGTCGTGCTCCACGCACCAGCTCTCGTGCACAGTCGTAACTTGATACACCTGAAAGGGCAACGCTTGCCACATGCTGCACGCTAAAGAAAACTGACGGCGCAAGGTCGTGTCGTGGGAGCGGGCCGCGACTTTGCTGCAATATGCGTGTAAGTGTAATTTGGAGCCAATGTCATCTCTCGCCACTTGCCACTTGCCACTTGCCACTTGCCACCTGCCACATGCCACGTATGCCCATATGCCATGTGCCGTGTCTGTGCGTGATATTCGAGCAACGAATCACACTTTGCGTTTCCGTTTCGAATTTTAATGAGTTTCGCGTGAGCGTGCGGCAGACCGGGTCAACCAAAGGCAAATAGACCTTATTAAAGCTGAAATAGTATTATTTCAGAATTTATCACATCAGCCACGAGCGCATGCCTCAGTAATTTGCTTATTAAGATTCTGATGCTGCTGCTATGCAAAGAGTCAAATTTCATATCAGTTGAGAGTTCAGAAATTTGATTTATGAGCGGAAAACTTTACTAAGAGACTTTAGTGAGTTCGAGTGAGCTCTCCATGAAAATGACTTCGAGAGTAATTGAATGATTTGAAATACATTTGAGCTCATTGCATGGAGGTGTTGCTGTTGGTCTCTATTTAACTTTCTGGCTCTGCTCTTCTCATAAGTTGAGTGAAGCTCGGCAGCGTCTCTCAGCTAGTGCCACGTTCGACTCCATTTATAAAGGCCATGGAGACAAGCTCAATCGCAGCGACTCTCTCACTGTCAAGAGGTGATCTTCATTGCACTAAGTGTGCTCTATGCAGTTGTCATAGGTTCGTCTCTTTAAGCCTCTGCCTCAGTCCAATCTTCTCTCCTTACTTAAGGCTACTTAACAGTGCTTCAAACTTATATTAAATGTGCATCAAATAGATCTGTGATATATATAAATATAGAGAGAGCGTACTTAAATCAGAGCTATCAGTAGTCGAGTTTAAATTGTGTTGTAATATCAATACTAATTAATTAATTAATTAAATACTAATATTCATAAAGTTGCCAAGTATTTGAAGACCAGTTTTCAGTTATTGAGCATGTTTTGTACCTGCGTCAAGCTCAAGCTACATTTAAGCGAGATTATTAAATTTTACATAAATAGAAGTCAAACAAAAACTCGATCAGGCGACATTAATTCGGCCAGCTTCAGTCACCAAAATTCTACGAGATGAACACTTTTGACCCACTTCCAAATAGTCACCCATGAATGAAGACAGAATTGCTAAATTCTTAAATTCAAACATCTGCGGGAAAAATCAATACTGCCACGCCCACCATGAGCGCCATGCTCATAAATTATACATTAACAATTAAATAAATTACTTTTTGAGCAGTAATAGCATATTAGACAACATCACTTAGACTTGCTGCCTCTGCCTCTGCCTCTCATTTGTATTTTCAAGCTTGATTTGTTTTATTTTTAGGTTCATTCGCTTGGGCAGCGTTCAACTAAAGTTGGCCACTCAAATTGATTGCAAAATTTCTAAATTAATCGCAATTATTTAACCGCACTTAATACACTTTCTTTATGCTTTAAAGGCAATTGAAAAAGTTTCAACTTTGCGCAACTTTGTCCTGAAGACTCAATTTCATGCTGTACGCTGCAAGCCAAGAGCAAAGCCACCAATGTCAACGCCCAGCCACGCCCACGCACATTTCAATTATCATACACTTTTTTCTCTTGTTTTCAGATTTCCATTTCTCGCCATCTCTTCTCGGTGTTTTCTTTTCGCGCTGTTCCATTCGGCAAAATCCCTTTGCAGCTATTTGTGCAAGGCAAACGCCATCGAATCATTGGGAAAAGACTCTTATTCGATTAAAAACCGCGTGCATTTAATTAAAGCATGCCAATACAACAGTAATTTTCAGCCTGGCAAGGAATCATTTAATTATGAAATGGAAAAAGTCGCCACTGATTGACTGCGCGATGCTCTATCGAAAATATTTAATCAGATTTAACTCTGGAATTTACTCTACTTTGCGTTCTGCTTTTATACGACGTGCTGAAGTTGCCCAGCTAAAGCGATTTCTGAACAAAAAAACGAATTCGAATTGCTTATATTAACTATGGCTTAACAATTCTGTAGCGCTAAATGCAAATTGGCATTCCCACTCGAAGGCATTACGACGGCTTCCAAATCAAATATGGAAATGAATATCAATAAAACACGTGCATATTGTATGTGCTCGCTGAGCCCTGCCTTATTTGCTGGCTTCAATCAAATTCATGTTAAATATTTCAGATCAGCTTCCGCATTGGTTCAACTTAATCACTTTTCTTTAGGTTTTTCATATATATTCCTCGTGCGTAAACTTGATATTTGCTATTCAGAGTTTGAATGATTTATTTATTTGTGCACTTTAGTTGGCTGCCTTTGGCAATTAAGTTATTAAATGACACTGTGCAAACACGTTACCTGCGCAAAACACTCTTCACTTGGAATTTATGGACAATTTATGTCGAATATCGAACTGAATGATAAGACAAGAGCTGCGCTCGCTGCTCTAGCTCTGCGCGCCGTACTGTATCGCTGTCGCCCGCCTTTCGAACTGAGCTGTAATCTGAAATGGCAAACTTCTAAATATGAAATGACATGGAAATGAATGCGACAATAACAACAAGAGGGCGTGCTAGCCGCTAGCTCAGTGGCTGGCTGAGAAGCTGGCGAGCTGGCAGATCGAGACAGGTTTTGGGGCAGTCGGGCTACCCCGGCGATTGGCTTGATTTGCGTTACTTGGCTTCGTTTTGATGTTTCTTTTTTGCATATCAAATCTTATTGCAATTTTAATTTTATCGTGACGCCTTGCACAGCTCGGTCAAGTGCTGGGCGTGGCGAGTTAAGAACTTGGCCAACAAACTGCCGCACTCAGCGAACTTTCCGATGGCAACCACAATTTGCGGTTAGCCAGGGGATGCAGCTAAGCAGCTGAGCAGCTGAGCGTCTCAGATGCAGTTGTTGGCTAAGTTCAAGTCAATTTGTCTCGGATTACTCATACGCCCAGTGCTTAATTTGGCTCCCCACACAAAACGCAATTGAACCTGTTTTTAAATCAAAAGTCAGCCACATTTCCGCCGGTGAATGCATTGAATTTGCTGAATTGACTGATTGATCGAGGCAGTTTCAGTTTCATATATTCATTGCTCTTTCCCTAGGCTACGTTTATCTTATACACTTCTGTCTTTCTGCAACCAACTTTAGCTCCGTTCAATGAAAACAAAAATTGATAAAAAAAATAGTCGCAGATAACAAAATATAGACAAGAATAAAACACTGTGCAAATTGTCAGTTAAGTTCCAAGTTTTCAGAAATTTTTTCTTCTACAATTTTCAATCAAGCATCACCTAACTTTCATTCATAATTCGTAAGTTTTCTTTTATCAACAGTTAATGTATGTTTTTATCTCTTTCTCTCTCTGACTTGCCATAATATTTCCAATAATATTTCTTTCTGTCTCTTCGCCCCTCATCATTGCTGTTTATCTCACTGTGTCACTGTTTCTGTCTCCATCGATCATTTTGTATCTCGCTCTTTCCTTATGTGTATTTTTTCTGTATCTCTCTCTCTTGCACTCGCTCTCGCTGCTCTGCGAGAAAATCTCGTGTTTCTGTTAGCCTCTACATAAATCTCTCTCGCCCTCTGTATCCGTTGCCTCTCACTCATATTTTCTGCTCATTTTCTCTAGCTCTGTTTTGGTTCTCTCATTCTTACTTTCTTTCACTTTGTTGCTCCCTCTTTCACTCTCACTTTCTCTCTCTGTCTGTCTCTCCCTACTTCTCTCTCTCTCTCTCTATTTCTCTTTCTCTCTCTCTCTCTCTCTCTCTCCCTCTCTCTCTCTCTCTCTCTCTCCCTCTCTCACTCTCTCTCTCTCTCTCCCTCTCTCTCAGTCTCAGTCTTTTCTTTCTGCTAGCCTCTAGTTGTATCTCTCTCTTACCTTCTCCATTCGTTGCCTCTCGCTCTTATTGTCTGTCTCTCTTTTGGTGCTCTCTTTTTCATTCTATGTCTCGCACGCTGTCTTAGCCTCAGCGTCGATACTATTATATCCGCAGATAAACAATATTCTGAAGTAAAAACTATAATTTCTTTGACTTCGTGAAGCTCTTTGCAACAATCAATCAATTGACACGAAATTCGTTGACCCGCAAGCAACCAAAAATTATATGAATAATTTAAGAAACAAATATAAAAAAGTTAAAGTTTATTTTCGTATGCAATTGTCATTAATCATTTAAGCCAAAAAGATCTGATTATATTAAAGCGAAATAATTAATTCGATGACGTCAGAGTTTAGTAATAATGCTAATTGCTTGAAGACTCGGGCACAAAAACTCCCTTGCTTTAAAGACAAAGATGTTTAGTTATCAATTTGCTTCGGACCAGTTTTTTTGGTATACGATTTCCATTAATAAATAAACAAAGCTGACGTAGTTGATGCTGGGAGAGAGGAAGAACTCACTTCCACTGAATTCAGCTTTAGAGCAACAATTTTTGCTTGTTGCTCTAGGTATTTCCCCAATATTTTTCCAATGCGTCAGATCGACTTCGCAGTTTGTTTTCGCCTCTTTTTTCTGTTGTTGAATCAGGTATTTTCAGGTGCTTTACATCTCTGGTCGACTGGGCAGCGATGGGCAGTGAGCGCAGCTCAGAGCGAATACGAGAGCAGAGTAACATCTTTCATGGCTCTTTTGCATAATCCGCTTATGTGTGGCTGGCAATAACCGAAAGCCAAACATTGCCGAGGCAAGCCCCAGCCCATTCAGTTCTTTATGTCCATTTGGCTAAGCGCAACGCACTTTAAGGCCAAATCGCTTCAAGCCTTTCACTTGAAACAATTTCGCGAATCGGACTGCTCCGGCTCTGATGCCATAAATCCAGCTGAAGGTCGCCTCTATTTTTAACAATTTGTCTTTCACACTTGACATTTTTTTATATATATATTTATTTTATTTTATTTTTTTTTTTCTAACTAAAAACTTATGTTCATGACTACGTGCTTTAGCGAGTATTTCTTTTTTTTTTTGTAGAATAATCAGGTTAAGGTTCAGGTTATTGAACTCGCGTGACTTTTCATGTTTGATTCTTTTTGAACATATTTTTGTCGCAGCTGTTGTACCAAGCAGCAAGACACTTTATTGGGACTTGTTTTAATAACCTGAGCGTATTGCAAATTTAAGCAGAATTTAATTGTTTTTTTTTTTTCAATTTGATGTAACAGGAAGAAGAGCGGCTGTATGCTTAAGGAATTTATATATTCCTGTTTATGAGGACAAGCCGAGTCAATGTGGCTCTGTCCCTCTCTGACGAAAGACTTTTAACTTGATGTATAAATATATTTATTTATATATATTCTTATTTACTGCACGCTGCACGAGTTTATTAATTTTTTTTTAATAGTCCATTCTTTATTCCGAATATAACAAAAAATATATACCTTTTGTTTGGAATTTTAAGCATTATTAGCTGGCTTTAAAAGTCAGAGACAATAAATTTATATTGTTAGAAAAAATATACAGGCTAAGAATGTTTCTAATACTTTCCTTCAAAAGCCTCACAATTAAAACAAATATATATTTTTATATTTTTGACCTATTTTGAATTTTAATTATTTTGTTTTATTTTGTTAGAATATTTCTTTATAAAAAGAATCCTATTTCTAGTCTCGCAAACAAGTTAACTAAATATAAACTAAAAAATTCCCTAATATTTAGTTTTATTTGAAGGTCGTAACAATTTAGTGTATATTAAAAAATAAACATAAGGCAGATAGCACGTCTCTCTACTCTAATATTAGTTAGACAAATGAAGCTCTAATTGAGAAATATATCTGCTTCAATCTCAATTGTGATTGATTGATTGATGGCTATTTATATTTGCATTTGGTGTTCCCTGATTAGTAGAAGGCGACAATTAAGTAAACTCAATCTCCATATCCATTAATTGATATTCAAATTGAATCAGTTTACGCTTATTGTTTTTTTTTAAATGTTGTTTTTGTTGCTTTTGCTATTGATTTTTTTCAAAATAATTTATCACAGAAAAAGTCGCAATAACAAAACTCTGTTGTGATTGCATTTGTTGTTGTTTGCGTTTAGTTTATGCCACATTAGGCAGCAAGAACACCGATGCACGGCAACCCAACCATTTATCATAATTGTCAGCATGCAACGGCTGAATGCCGGCAATCTAGAGGCACTCGAAAATCTTTATGAATGTGAATGGACAAATTGATTCAGTCTAACACTGTTAATCGATCCAATGAGGTGTCTAATTGAGTGTAAACATTTAGTTAATAATTTAGTTTAAGTCAATTTACTTCATAACTCTAATTATTGGCATAGGCAGGAAAACCAGTTTTTACATAGCTTCCACAATTGATGAGCTTTTTCTATTGAATACACAAACCTCAGCTTGGGACATGTTGAATTTATGTTAGCTTCGCTGTTAAGATGCGAGTTTTTGTTAGCTCCGCTGTTAACATGTTAAATTGCATTTCTGTTAAAAACATTTGGTGAAGAATTTATAAATGTGAAAACATATATATATATATATATATATATATATTAAAAATATATATATATATATTATATATATATATATTAAAAATTGTCAATAATTACTTAGTAAAAATTACAGAAAATAACATAAAACAATTTAATATATATTAATATTACCATTCCTATTTTATTACCAGTGCTATTACTATTAATCCTATTAATCAATACACCTCTCATTAATAATTAATATTTATTAACATAAATATTGAACCTTTTTCTCGACTCACTTGCGCAAATAACACAAGCGAAGCCAATTTGAAATTCGGTAAATAGCAATTAAAGTTTATCATTGGAACGATTGAAGCATAAACTAATAAATTACGAAAATTAAATCAAACACGAGTGTTGACCAGTAGAGCCTGAATGTTGGTCTTTCGATTTGAAGTAATTGAATTATTTCAGTTGTGCAGCAGGTGTAAAGACAAATAGATTCTCATCGCATGAGGCTTGGGGCTTTGAATCGAATTGACTTCCATTCAATTTGCTCCAATGCAAATCAATTTCCATGTGCGTGTCAGCATAATGCATAATCTCGCTGTAATATTCTCTGCTGTAATGAAATTAGTCATGACTCGATATGCGCGACGTGCCACACATACACATATTTATTAATTTATATATATATATATATATATATATATATATATGTGTGTGTGTGTGTATTTATATAGATATATTTTTATTAGAATGTTATTGTTGAAAATTTAATTGCTATTGTTCGATTTGGGCCACGATGTTTGCTGATCGGTTCTGCATGGAAATTTAATTAAAATAAAGCCTTTGTAATATCTGCCGACGCCATGCGAAAAATGGCAAAACACAAAATACAAAATACAAAATGCAAAATGTATTGAATTTTGGGCAAGTTGCAGCCGCAAAACTTGTTTCAGCAATTAGGCTCAATCAATTGTGGTTGAGTGCGTGTAATTAGAAATTCCATTAGGCTCAATTGATGCGCGGCAGTTCAATAAATAATCAGGTAATATATTTCACGCCAACAACTTTAAAGCTGCAACATTCATCAATGTCAGCAGACAGAGCACATGCCACTGCCTCCCAACTGCCTTTTTACAGGCTCGCAAATATTGACAGAAGACACAGGAACTGGGCCCCAGGCGTAGGTGCCACAAAAAACTGTCAGTCGGCCGCGCATATGTGGAATGAAAAGTTTAACAAACATAATGAAAGAGCCGCGAAAAATGCGCTCAATAAAATTGATTTTTTCTTTGCCCGTTCACATTTTGTTGTTCTCCGTTTTTTCTCGTAGAACAACAATATTTGTGCTTCGGAAAAAAAAATTTTAATTGAATATCATAATTGTCGAAAGCTTAAAAATATATAAAAATATTATGACACTCGTTATACGTGTACATATATGACAAATTATTATAAGATAATGTAAAATGTTTATTTTCTGGCAGCTTCTGTTTTTTTGCTTTACATATTCCATATCAGTTTCATGTCAAACTGGCAAAAGAATCAATTTAAATGAATTCAGTTGTATGTAAAATATATTATGTAGATATATATATATTGATGCATTTATATATGTAATATATAACTTTCGCTGTTATTTGCCTGCTCGCAGTAAATATAATTATGGAATCAATTAAAACTTAATTTCAATTCATTATTTAATGCAGGCGACTTCAAACCATAATGAATTCTATTAGTTAAAAATACTTTTGCAATTAATCTCTTTTTACAAAAATTTGTACACATTTGAATATATTTAAAAATGTGTGTGCTTGCTATAGACGAAATTATCTCAATGTAAGAACATATTGATTAATGGATAAATTAAGAAATTTATGAAAAATCAACAAATGAAAAGATAAAAAAAAATATTAATAATAAAAATAGAAATATTAATAATAAAAATATAAATACATTTTTGAAAAACATGTTAATAAAATTAATAAAATAATTAATTAACATTAGAGCTCTAGAAGAACCGACTTGACTTGAAGATACCGACACTGATATTTAAATCATGCTAGGTTTCTTTTTTTCATACATTAACAGCAATACATGCACACACACACATGCACACTCAAATATACACACACATACGCACGCATGCATAAGTACGCGCTGTGCCTACTGCGCAGCTGCTGCAGCGACTGCGTTTGGACTGCAGCTTGGGCTATGGAAATTTGAATAAATATTCTTCTAAATGAAATTTTATAACCTGAATTCCTGTTTTCAATGGTTTCAGGGTATATATTGAACTCAACCTCTGAAATCGTTGTTGTTGCCAAGCAGGAATATGATTTTGTATACGATACTTTAAAATCGTTTGTAACTTAATCTCTCAAATACCTTTCATAATTTCGGTGTTAAAAATGATTTGGTACTTTTTATTATTAATAAAAATTGAGTTGGTCTTTATTGTACTTAGTTTTCGTCTGCATTTTTTTGTATTTTATCGCCACTCGAAATAAACCGAGAGCTGAATTGATTTTCAGACTGGCCAACAGATAAATCTTTATGGATTAAGTGGCCTGTCAAGCAGCTGTGTCTATAACACGATTATTTACTATATCAAGGAATTCGCAGCAGCAGAATAAAAGAATTTCGAGTGCTTTAAAACTACAGTTTGGCTGTGGCGAATCGAGACTGCTAGATAGAGGTGGCAGGGAGTCGGAATAGTAGCACACAAAATGGCGGCGGTCAGCAACGAGTGATTTATGCGACAGGCGAAGTGAGGCAGGGGCACAATAGAGCGTGTGACTGCCGGAGCGAATATTAAGGTTTAATGAACTCGAATCTTAATAAATAAATTTGTCAATGGAAATGTCGCCAGCAGCAGCAACAACAGCGCACAACAGCTGCGTTAACAACAGCCGGCAAAAAGTGCAAACAAAATTGCGACATTGTCGTGGCAGGGAGTTCGAGTGGGTGGGCAGGGCTTAGGACTACGATTACGACTACCTCAAACATAATGAAATGAAGACGAATGGCATGCCCAATTCTATTTGTGGGCGTATTGAATGGACAAATGCCTCGAATTTTAATTTGCCCGAAGTCCCCCGTTCCAGCAACGGACAACACATTGCGCTGCCTAATGAGCCTAACAAAAAGCTAATTTGCACTACGTGAAATTAAATACAATGTGAATAAGAAAATTGCAAAGAAAAAAAAACGCACGCTAACGCACACACACAGCCAACAAATGAAATTGGTTTAAAGCATCAGCTGACAAATGAATCTGCGCATATTGAGTGGCCGAAGAGCTTCAAAGTGAACAGATTGCTGAACTAATTACCGTTAATTAGGCTACAGATGCAAGTGAACTTCAGACAGCAAATGCATAAATTATTGTTGAAAAAATTATTCAAATTTCGATGGGAACAAATTGATAAATCAATTAAATATAACTTGAATGAAAACTAATGAAGGAAAAAAATAAAAATACAATTTTATTAATAGGAAAATTAATAATAATAATAAATAAATGATATATAATAAAAATAAATTAAAATAAAAAAAGTTTCACATTTCTTCATTTTTTTGTATATCATTAAATAATAAAATTCATAATTACGAAAAAAAAATTTAAATGGCCTATAAAAAATAAATAAAATATTATATAATTTCATGGTTTTCCAATTTTTTCCTATATTACAGTAAATAATAAAAATAAATAAATTAAGTATAATAAAAACCAATCAAAGAAAATTTAATTACATAGAAATATAAACATATATAAATGTATATATATATAAAATTGCATACTGCTTTATTTAATTATTTTATATTTTATATAATTTTTATTTATAGAGTCTGAAAAGTAAAAATTTTGAATTATCATTATTCGAAAATCGTAACTCCCGAACTATGCTAAGGTGTTTAGTCAGCAAAAATAGTAAACTGCTCGCTTGTGGCTGCAACTTAACAATGCCTAAATTATTCATTTGCTCAGCTGCAGTCAGCGCACAGTGAGCGAGCACAAGGAGAGCGTCAATTCCGCACTCACAGACGCCGCTCCTTAAAATAATTATGCAATACATTCAAATTACCCAAAATTGAACTGTTTCTTCGCAATGTTTTTTTTGACTGACTGCATATGAATCTTAAATCGGAAGAGCTCTTAGATAAGGGTGCGCGAAACAGTGGCATTTGGAGTGAGTTGAAAACTGAGAGCAGAGCAGGTGCTGAGTAAGTTTAAGAGACTTTTTCTAAGGGACCCCTGAACCTTTTTAAACAATTTACAATGAGTTTGCCTAAGAGGCAGTAGTTTTGTAAAAAGAAAGAAATATTAATGTTAGTTGCCAGTTTATACAATGAAAACATTTTGAATAATTTAAATATCTTTAATAATCTCTTCAACTTTCAGCTAAAGTTGTTCTTCAATCTGTGATCTTCAATTCACCTTGTAGCTACGACATTAAATTAGAGCTGTTATAGAAACATTTCTCTTGAGCTCTTAGCAGTTTGCCAACTTTTCTCAACATTCCACAGCAATTATCGAATGCAATTGCTATTCTGTTGCCCTGCAAGCAAATACAAACCATTTGCAGTCCTGTTTATGGATGCTTTAATTTCCGTTTTATTTGATACGCGAATCTCGCACTCGCACTATATATACATTTATGTGGGTGCTTGGCTGGGCGGGGGTTGGATGTCTTTGGTAAATTTTCCGCTTGATTTTATTGTTTGCTGACCAATTGACTTGTTCCTCTGTGTCCGCAGTCGGACAGCTGCCGTTTGACCCGCTGAGGCAATCAACACATCATCCACATGAGAGCGAGGATGAGCCCTCGCGTGTCATTAAATTGGCATTGGAGCAGATTCACATTCCGACATCCTTATTATCTATCCTGCACATCATCAATGACAGCAACAGCCATATCAGCAGCAGCATTATCGTTTGTTTTGATAGGTTTTCTTCTCTCCTCCCTCCTCCTTCCTTCCCCTGTCTATCTCCGCTTATTTTTGGGGCAGCTTGAGATTGTAGTTGAAGCTCACGTTTCGTGCTCTTTTTTTGGTCTATGCTGAAGCTGTTTGCTTTCATTTTATTTTACAGCTTTTGGCTGGGCGAGTCTAAACTTTTTGTTTGCCTGATTTTTCGGGCCTAATCTGCACAGGAGCAAATCATGCAAAAGCATTCATCAATTCCGTTATCCTTCCCGGAAGCCGAAATGCCTCTTGGCTAATGCCTAAGGCTTGCGACACGAGCATGTTACCGGATTGTTAGCCCGGCAGACTGGCAAACATTTACAGGTGCTTAGTCAACATGTTACGCAGCCTATAAATAGCCAATGCAGATTGAAATTGATGGCCCCGGCGCTCGGGTCGTCCTCGACCCGGTTGCTCGGGCAACGTGCAGCACGATATTGAGCAATGTTTAAGTTTTGATTAGAGCACAAAGCAGCTTACAGCGTTTAGCTCAGCTAAGTGGATATCTTGGCAAGTGGTCTTCGAAAAAGTGCTTCAAATATCGAATTACAAATCGTTCAGGCCATTCACGGGAGTAGCAGCTCCACTCCTCTGACTTCAAGCTCAGTTTCCAATCATAGAATTTAGCATAGATTCATTTTCACTAATAAATAATAAACTTTTTTGCCAGCCAACCCATGTATTTGTCAGCAGCGGTTGGTAACTGCCACACCTGTCCTTCATTTGCACCCCACCACTCAGTCAACATTGCCAGCAGCCATCTATCATATTGTATTTTGGGTTCGTCCTACCCCAGGGACAGCAAAATAAACAAATTTGTTGTAATCATATGTGACGCTTGACTGACTCCCATAGATACACGCATACATGTTGTGCTTAGATATGCTTTTGAGATATGAATTTGCATGTGTGTGGGTGTGCTTATACCCTGTAATCTGTTGGAGCTGGCCGAGGGATGGGATGAGATGGTGAGAACAAATATGCTCAGACTTAAGTGACTTCACAAGACACAAGCTGAAATTAAACAAATATTATTGAATGGGGCGTGTCGGGTTGATACTTGATACTTCTATCTGTAGAGGAAGTAAACTTAATGCTCAGCCTAAAGATCGTGTCTCCAAAACTTGGGCAACTCTAACTTTGCCTAGTTATGAGCTCGACTAAGAGGCGAATCTATAAAACTTTTTATTTATCTATAAAGGAAGCATCATATAGGCCATTATGTGAGGATGTATATATATTGGTGAATGTATATAATAGTATATATTGCATCAATATACTTATTAGACAGAAAGGAAACTTTAGTTTTCGAATCTTGAGATATCATAAATACTTTTAAATATAAATATAAATAAATATTCAGCTGCCTTAAATTAAAATTCATTTTGAATAATATAAAAATTTATTACTAAGTATTCGCATTTAATAAGCTGCAATGAAAGAAGTTAAAATTGTACAGGATATTTTCTGGTCATGCTTGAGCTGCGCCAAGTTTAGTGATTTGTTTTTGTTGTGTGCTGTGTCCATTTCTGGCTTTCGCAGAGCTGTGTATGCGTGCTGTGTGATTTCTTTTGTGATTGTCGAAAACATTGACAGACAATTTCTGATGAATTGAGATACGGTCTTTCTGCTGTGTTGCATTTCGCAAACATGACTTGAAATCGGGTCTTCAATTGCCAATGCATATTGATATATTGAAGAGGTTCTTTACGTTCATTTAAATAGAAATTATATTCTAATTGTTAAGGCAAACTTTAGCGTTAATTACGCACGCAACCCGCCCAGCTGCACAATTCTTTGCTTTATATTGCATTGCACATTCCATTAAGCTTCCATTGCCGGAGAGCGAAAAACGCAAAAGCATAAAATGTCAAAGACAAAAAAGCCCCTTGGCAACATTCTGCTTTGATTCGAATACTACGAAGCAGCAATTTTGAGTGAGCACGGAACATTTAGCTAGAAATGACGCTACTGGCTGCCCAGCACTCGTTTGTGATTAAAAATCAGCTTGGTTGTATTAAATAAAGAGTTTCGTTGATTTTTTGGAAAGCAATAAAAACTCGATATTCAGTTTTCTTGAAGGGGTTTACTACATTTTATATTTTTATTTAATTTATATAATATTTATATTTATTTTTTTTTTTTATTTCATTTTGAAAAAGCTTGAACACTTAATTGATTAAGAATAAAATAAATATATTTAAAATATTTTTATTTAAAATTGTTTATATAGAATTGAAATGTGTTTCTTTTTCTGTTTTTATTTTAATTAATTATTAATTTAATTAAACTTATTTTTATATATTTAATTATATATTTTTGCTCTTCAAATTAATTTTATTTGAATTTATTTTTTTTTTTAATAAAATAAATTTTTACTGTCTATTTTCAATAAAATTAAAAAATATTATTTATTTTTATATTAATAGAGAAACATTTTTAGTTTAAATAGCTATTAAATTTTTTAAATATAAAAATAAATTAGTTATATATGAAACACCAATTGACATTCCTTGAGTTGTTTAAGGAATAAACGAACTTAAATTATAGAATATATTTATTTAAAGCAAAAACTGCATCTGTTGGACTTCTCGGATATTTGCTGGGTTTGCTGCTGCTTATCATCAGCTTAAGAAATCTAGGGCACTGGAAGCCTAGTGTGCAAAGCCAATATACTCTTTTTCATTTCTTAGGTAGCATAAAGATGACAAAGCTGTGACAAACTATCACAAATTATTGAAGAGTGAACTCAAAAGAGAATCTAGAAATATGGGAAACTGTAATTAAATATATTTTTACTAAATTCTCTTGCATTACTTACTACAGCAAGTACCATTAAAGATGAATAATATAATTTTTAAAGAGTCAGTATATATATATATATATATATAAATATATATAGCTGTGAGTATTAAGATATTATTTTAATTATATGTATGTATATTTATAAAGTTTTTGGCCATTTGTGTTGATAAAATCAACAGAAATCGCAACAAAAACCAGTTCCAACAATAAAGTGACAAGCCACAAAGTAAGCCACACACACACACACATACATATATATACACGCGCACACATAGACAGACTTTGACATACTCACACAAAGCAATTTGAGTCCTAATGAGCAGCGCGCGGCTTGGAGACAAGGTCAACCAACGAACCAACCAAGCAACCCTCACACACTCCATTCTTGCCTCTCCCCGCTTCGTCCTTTTACTCATCCACTTTGCTGTACTCGGCGCTTGCTGTTGATAAAAATGATAAGCCAAAGCAAATGGCCGTGGTATGCCAGGGGAAATGTTTGTTACACTAAGGAACATTTAGTACACTGTTATACGAGTGCTGTATAACAGTTTGTTTCCCCCCTCAAATGATTTTATGCTTGCTTAAAGCAAGTGCGTTTTTATTATTATAAATTATTACAAATGTATATAACAGTTTATTATTTTAAAACAAATATATTTAAAAATTTATTTTTGTTTTTTTTGTTTTTTTTTTTGTTTTTTATATTTTAAAAGTGTAGAACCTGTACAATCAAATTTAGTACTTTAACAACACATGTATATATATGGAATTAGAGCCAAACCAGTCATAATATGAGGAATTAAAAGGAGACAAAAAATTTATTAAAAAAAATTTACAAATTTTATATATTTATTTTAATTTTTATTTTAACTTTACAATGAGTTTTTATTTTTTATTTGAAAAAATTTGTATACAAATTTAATTTACGAATTATTTTTTTCATTTTCATCTGTTATCTAATCAACAACAAATAAAGATGTATTTTAAATTATTTAATAATATTATTCATTGATATTATTTCATAATTTTATTTTATATTTATAGTACATTATTGATTGTATTTGTATTTATTTAAAATTATTAATAATTAATAAATAATTAATAAAATAATAATAAAATATTAAAATTAATAATTAATAATAAAAATAATAAATAATTAATTTTACACACTTTACTTTTAAGTTTCTTTTTGACTTTCAAATACTTTTATTTTAATTTTTTTATGAATTAAATTCAATATAATTTTATGAAATGTATCAAATATTTTTTTAGTTTAATTTCTGCATAAATGAATGTTTTTGCTATTTTTTTTCAGCAAGTTCAACTGAATGTTAACTTAAACTGACTGCTAAGTAGATCGCATACATTTCCTTAGCCTTAGCTCTGCTTCCAAGCGAATTGTTACAAATTGTTAGCTTTGGCTGAGAAGATTGCGAACATAAAGCCCTAACGCATTCTATAGCATTCATCGCATTTATCGCAGTTGTAAGGCGCGATTCATGAGGCGGTGTTGGTGTAGCTGGTGGTTGGGAATCGGAATGGAATCTGTGAATCTCAAACAGAAATCAGCTGCCAAGTGCTGTGTCACCGTGTGTCAAATTAATGGCAATGCAGCACGAAGAGTGGCGAGTGGAGTTGCCTCCATGATGATAAACGTTTTGCAAGTTCTGGCGGTAGCGGAAATTATGTGTGGGGCACGCAACGCCGGAAACCAAAATTGATCCAAAAATCTTATTTGAATATTTTTGCGCCAAAAATATGTAAATAATATAATTGTATTTTTGGCCAAAATCACGTCAGGCATGTTTCGATAAGCGCAATTGCAAATTGAAGAACAAATTTCGCATGCACGCGACGCGACGTGCTCCAGCCGCTGGAAACCCAATAAAATAAGCTCCAATAGGCGGGCCTATACGACAGAGGACTCGCTGCCACACTATTCCAATTGGAACACGCATTGAACTGGTCAGCCCTTTGGCCAATTGTTGTCTGCCATAAGATATGCAAAGCAGCTGACAATATGATTTGCATAGCTGAACATTTGAATGTTGAATGTTGCATGTTGCATTTGCGTGCGGCATGGCAGCTTATGTGCTGGTTCGCGAGCTCCTTTCGCATTTCCTTGTGGCATTAAAGCTGATGTGTGCTTCGGTGGGTCCAATATTTGTTGTCCCAAGGCCTTTGACCTTTTATATTCGACTCTTTTAACTTTTCATAATCGATGAGCCGGCGAATACCCAAAGGACTCGCTCCACTCACGACGGAAAATGCTACACAGACGGCGCCACATAATAAAGGGTTTCCAACTTTGACCTGCACCTTTTTTTTATATATACATATCCTTTTTTCCTGCAGACTCGGCAAATACATAATAATAAGTGTGGCCAATGCAGAAAGGAGTTTTCTCATGTAGCTGGTTGGGGCAGAAAACTTTGTGTGGCTACCGGCATTTTAACAACCGCTCCCCAAGGACATTAGTCCCGTCTATGTGTGAGTGTGTGTGTGTGTCAGATGTGCAAATGGATGTGCAAGCGTGAAAAGTGTTTTGAAAGGCAAACAATATTGGATTAAAAGGTCTTAAAACAATAAACGAGTGATTCGACCAAATGCGAAAAATTGAATGCGAATATTAAGTAACCAAATGTGGGACGGTGTGTCAGAAGTAACTGTCCGAAATGTGGACTATAAGCAAATATGCCTCGAGGGTACCATAAAATATCAAAGTTATATATACTCTTTGTCAAGGCAAAGTTCGTTCTTTACTTATATTTATTTTAATTAAAACTTATAAATTACAAACATTATATATTGCATATTAATATAAATCGAGATTTAGTTTGTATAAAATTTTCTTTAAATAAGACATTTACGAAGTCATGATTGTCTTTATTAAATTCAAATTTTCAAGTGCGCGCGCAATTTCAAAAGCAAGGCCTTTGTAGCAAGCAGCTTTTAGGCATGAGCAGAACGCACTGTGTTTGAAGTCAGCTGATTTGCTTAATATGCCGATGGCACGCCTATCGATAGTTTTACCTTAATATCGTCTGCTGTTGTCATTATCGATATTATAACAAGCAATAGCTCAGCAGCTGTGCACCTGAAATATTAAAGAGTAAATTGCAAATACATCTAAGTTAACTATAAAAATGGCACAATACATGCTGCTCGGCAATGAGGAGCCCAGCAACAACAAGGAAACCTTTTTGCAGCAGTTCTGCCTACTGGCTAAGAACGCAACCGGCGCTGCTCTGCTGGATGTCATAAAACAAGTGCTGGACGCCCCGAATGTCTTTGTATTCGGCGAGCTGCTGGCGGAGCCAAATGTAGCCGAGGTATGTAATGGATGCATTGTTCCGTATTTCCAGCTAACATTCTCATCTTGTTGTAGCTAAAATCGGGGCCCAATGCCAAGTATTACAACACCCTGAACCTGTTCGCCTACGGCACCTACAAACAGTTTCGAGCACATCAAGAGGACTACATAGAGCTGACACCGGCGATGCAGAAGAAGCTGCAACATCTGACTATCGTATCGCTGGCCATTAAAACCAAAAGCATTCCATATGCAGTGCTGCTGAACGAACTGGAAATCGATAATGTGCGACACCTGGAGGATATCATTATAGAGGCTATATATGCAGGTGAGTTGGCGACGGACTGTCTAAAACGTAGATGCTTTGGAGAACTATGTGAACTATGGTGAACTATACAGTGAGATATAACTGTTATTTTGAATAACAGATCGTTTTTATTAGGTGATTACTAGTTAAAGAAAACTTCCAATATGTAGAGATGTGTCGACTGAAAATACGAAAAATTAAATAATTATCCAAATAATAATAGTTCAATGTTTTAAAAAAAATTATATGATGCAAACGATTATTAAGCCTATTAAAGAGAATCTAAAATATAAGCAAACAAAATAAATCAGATCAGAAAACCAAACCAAAATCCACCACTCGAATATATCTATATATATACCTATATGATCTTAAAAATCCATTTCCTATATACACCTCATATTAAGATGTTTTTTTTTTTTTTTTCAAAGTATTCAGAGGAATTGAAATGCATTTTCTTATAAGTAATTAGCATCATCAACAACGAGGTTTTCCCAGCATACATATACCGCAATGAAAGAATATTTCGATGTTTGAATAAATTCAAGAATATCTATCTGTCTACTTATAGTATTCTTTATAAGTTATTTACAAAGTTTAAGCTATTTCGCAGTCTAAATAATGCTGATTAATATTATAATTTATTATGCCTTAAGTGTGCCTGGGTATTTAATCTTCATAACAGCACAAAACTTTAGGTTGTAATTAAAAAACTTTAACCAAATAGTCCCTCGCCCGCGACACCCGCGAAAGTTTACTAGTTGAGCAGGAGATGAGTTTCCTGCGCTTTAGATTTCTGCATGCAATCTAAAATCTGAATTTATGTTTAGCTAATGGTGCGTTAAATTGTTTCGAAATCTCTTTAGCTGCTAAGAGCCTTATTATATTTTACCTAATTGTACCTAAGTAAATTTCTACTACAGCCTTTCAGACTTCACTGTTGGTTAAATGAAATACAGAATTGTTAGTATTATTTGTTTTTAAGCTACATTTAAATTACTATTTTGAGGCCACAGCAACATCTAAAAAGGTATCTATGCTTTATTCAATGATGTGAGAGCTAATACCCCATATATTTCGCCTGACCTACTGTCCGAGTGAGGGAGTGACTGACTGACGGGTAACAGCTGAAACGAATTGTAAATAAACTCGTGTCATGTTTCTCGCTTCTGCCGAGGCAGTGCACTTGATTAGCCCGCACAGCGGACTTTCCTCGACATAATAACAATGGAGTGGCCGTGGGGCGCGTGTTCTGGCCGAATTCATTAAATAACGTGGGTCCTTGTCGAAAAAGCAGACAAAATTTCAGTTTGTTTTACAAAAAAATAAAACGTAACAAAAATCGAATCTCACCAGTTGCTTTTTAAAGCTGCCACGTCGACAGCTGCCAATAAGCTTTGTCATAATGATTTTTCTTTTCAATTGAAAAATGTTTCTGTTAAATATAGTAAATTAAATTTGAATTTTGGGTTTCTTTTTTGTAAACCACAATGTGTGAAAAGAACTTCAATTTAATGAAGACAGCTAAAAGAAGAAAAAAATGGTAAAATTATTTTTAAAAATTTAATTATACATTATACAAAATTTTTCCAAAATTTGCAATTTGATTGCTCTTTTGATTGGATAATAATTTCCAATAATATAGGCCAATCATAGCCGCTGCCTCTACATGTGTGTGTGCATGTATTGTTTCTTATGAATGAGCTATAATAAGAGTAGAGCGATTGAAATAGCAGTTCTGCACATGGCACGGGGCATCTTCTAGTCGTGCACTCCCTATTTGCTTATAGTCTGTGTACTTAATAATCAAATTTGCCAACTCAACTCAACACCTCCCGCAAGGCTGGTTTGCAATAGTTTAGTTTTCACTTTCAAAAAATATAAGCAATTGGCTTTTCACTTGAAAACCACAATTTGTAGCCAGTTACTTGGCTTCAGATAACAGCAGCAGCAATTGGCTTGGGAAGTAAGTGAATCTCCTTTTTACAATGATCTCTGTTCAGTGCAATCTATTACAATGTGTTTCAGCTGTCAGCATAAATGTTCTAATTGGCTTTTAAGAGATTTAAATGCATTTACGTATTTTCGAGGCATTTGCAAGTTGTAAGCTTTTCGTATTTTGTGGCTTACTTCATGTAGAAAATTTTGCAGCTGCATAGCTTACTTGGCTTACAGCATATTTTTGGTGTCTCTTTTGGCTTTTTTGTTTCGTTCTCGCTATTTTTAATTAATTTTTGCTCGGCCTGTGCAGAATTCTAACTAACTATTTGGGCATCGCAGTGAATTTACATTTGTGTTGTGTGCAGCTGGCAAAAGCCAGAAGTTAGACGCAACTGGGGCTAAGCCCCAAAACAATTTTTACGAATTGCTGCATTGATTAGAAAACTCGCACGGAATTTCCCGCTTGCTGTTGACTTTCCCGCCCGGAGCAAAGCGAGCCGTGCAAATAGCTTTGGCAACTGCCCAATTCACAGCCAGTTCGAATATTCCTCAGCTTTGTGTGGCTTTGCTTGCTGCTGCGAATGTCTGTGGCGCGGATTAGAAAAAAATTGCTTTCAATTGTGGCGCGCACAATAAACTGTTAGCCACACACACTCACAATGCTAATTATTTTTCCATGCTCTATTTCATTGAGCAACAAACAAATCCAAACAACTCAATGCCTTAAAATATGCCATTAAACAACATTTACATGGGAAGTAACTAAGAATGCAGAATGATCAACTAAGAATTACTATAATATATAAAATGAAAAATATATAACTGTGAAGATTTTCATATTGTTATTTAAACAATATTAATATGATATATATTAAAAATTATTTAAATTTTAATGTTGTATTATTATTTGTATTTCTATTTTCAACTACGCTCAATTATTTATAAAATAAATTTGTGTTAGTCTCATCATATTCTTCGACGGTTCAGAGCATGTAATCTGAAGGCTGAGAATTATTATTGACAGCCAGATGCGAGATGATTTAGATGTGCTGACAGCTTATCTAGAGTACTGCGAATGTAAGTTTCTTACAAAAAAGCTAGCTACACGCCATCTGCCAGTTTATATGTTTGATGTTAACTACAATTACCTTTTCAACAATACGTATCTATTAAAAGCTTATGTCAAAGAGTTTCCAAAGTAAAACTTTGTCAAAGAAATTCCAAAAACTATCAACTGAAATGTGTTTCCGAATGACCGAGTTTACTATCACTTAGGTTGTTAACTTTTAACATTTTAAATAAATAATGAGCCTTGGGCACTTGCAACTTAAAAGTGAGTTTGAAAATAACGAAGTTAAATTATATAAGATACACATTTAAAGTTCATAATATATATATTTCATATTTAAATTTATATATTTATATATTAAGTGCTGTCATTAGCCTGACTGACACAGTTTGTGCACCTGCTTAGTTACAGGGTATGCTTATAATAAATATCATTCAAATAGAATCTCCGCCTCCATTATTGAAGTAATCAGCAAAGCAAATAGAATGACAACTGAGTGCTGTTGGACACAGAATCCATAGCCCGTGGGCGTCACAGCTGCTGTACTCATAAATCTAAGACGTCCAGGTGAAGTGCCCGTTTAATTGCTTTTCAAAGCCCAAAATGGAAAATCCCGTGCACTGTGGCAGCCAGCAGCAACAGCGGAGATTTATGTTATGATAGGCATCATTGAGTCATCAAGAGGGGCGACAATTCAGACACCTAAAAAGCATTGCATACTATTAGGCGCTGTAATCTAAAATCACATGGACGGGCCTTAACTGTGTGTTGGGGTGGTGTCCGGAGTGGGGGACTAAGCACGCTGAGGACATAAGCTGCCATTAGGCAGCCATAGAACACCGCAGGACACGGATCCTGTTGTTTGCACTAGCTATTCGCCTGGCCTGTGTGCCGTTAATGTTTGCTCTTCGGTCTGCCTCACGTTTCATGGGGGCCCATTAGAGCATCATTTGTCTCGACAGCTCTGCAAAAAGAATAGGGCACCGATGTTCTCTGTCCCCAGGCGCCAACGTTAATTAAATGCATTTTATAATTGAAATTCGGTAAGCTGAGTGGCTGAGTGGTTTTAGTTGTAGTGGGGCCGCTGGCGATGGCAATTGTCTTGTCTAGATTGATATTAGGCACATTTTTCAACTGCAACAGCAAGCTGTCATAAGGTCAGGAGGATTCAGATCGAGTCGAGTTATCTAAGTTGAAAAACTCCAAGAATTGAAGTTTGAAAACAAGCTTAATAACTACTCAAACTGCCCCCAAATTGATTGGGCCATCAGCAAAAACGAAGTTTCGTACTTTCATTCGACTTTTGAATTATTTTCAATTAAAATCTTTACGATGTAAATATTTTGCCAGATAAGCTTTGCAGCTTCAGTCAATATCATTGCTGATTTCATCAGGTTTCCCAGATGTAAACTCATTTTGTATCTAGCACTTTAAACCCTCATCAACTTGGTTTTGGCATACGTCCGTTGTCAGTTGCATCCAATTTCTGGGGCAAGTTAAGCTCCTTGTTGCTGCTCTATTTCATGCTTTGACTTTGCCTCGCTTCAGCAGCATACAAAAAATTGCATATTCAAAAACAGCAACTGAAAAAATACAGACACAACAGCCGAGCCTTAAATAAATACAAGAATCTATTTGTGGTGTATATGTTAAGCGTTTTAACATTTATACCCTGTAAGTAGGCGCTAGATATCGTTAGAATTGATAAAGCAAAGAGCAACACAAAAATTGATGAGCATTAAATGTCAGCAACAAAAGCCAATACAAACAATATTTTTTATATATTTAAAAAAAAATAGAAATAGAAAAAATAGTTTGAGAAGAGCTCAATTCTTTTTAAAGAAATTTGAAATATATATATATCAAATATTTGAACTTGTCCAATTTCTTTAAAGATATCGAAATCGAAGCTATTTTAAGTCGATGCTCGTAAATTTAAATATGTTTTGAGTCACAGCAGTTTGTGCTAAACTAATCATTGCTCCGAAGAGCCGACGTCTTCTATTTTAAATTCTTATGTTGGGCCAGCAGACGGCGCATTAACTTTGTAATTTAAGAGCGGCTGTGCGCTTGGAATTCGATTTGTAAGAGATTTATATTTGTTAAGAGATTACAGTCATACGTTTCGTTGTCTCTCTGTTCCTCACATGCTTCTGTCGCTCTCACGCTGCATCGGCTCGATCACGATCGCAGTTCGAGTTCATCATTTGACGACTGCAGCTGTGCGTGCATCGACAGCTCTCAAAGGTTCTAAAATTTCTCTATTATATGTAGATAGTAGCGGACAACACGATAGCCAAAGTCGCAAACTTAATATGAACATTAAAGTAGACATATTTTCTTAAATTGCTTCAAAATGATATAAATAAAAAAAAATTCAAATTTTTTTTTATATATTACTATAGATTATTATATGTTTTTATGTTAATGCAATTGATATTTTCGAAATTGAAATATTCTTAGTGTTAGAAGCGGCCACATGCTTGTAGAGCTGCTTACATATTTTTTTTAAAAATAATTTTAATGTATTTGTTTTTGATTTTTTAAGGTAACAATCAGTCGAGCAATTCTTTTATTTTATTCTGCCTCAGATTAGAAGCAGAGCGTGCAGTTTCATCTGCGTTTTAATTTTTTTCATGTATAAGCTGAAATGATGCATAATGCGAACTTGTATTGCGCCTTTGACTTGGGCTGAGCTCTTTCTTCTCGTTTCGGTCTGTGTGCGGCCTTTACAGATTTGCATCTGGTGCATTAAGTTCGAGTTGATATTGCTGTGGTTGGACTGACAAGAGGATATGAGCAACGCCCAGAGCCCACGGCCCACGGCCCACTGTTCAGTGTTCACATGTTGGTTGTGCAGATGTTTTTGATTACTTTGGCGCTTGCAACGCATATTTTTTGGGTGTCTGCGGCACATTGTTGTGTAAGTCGGGACGCGAAAGTTTGGCCGGGCCAGCAGCTTCCCCGGCACTTTGTCAGTTTTAGGTGAAAAGTTTCCAATAGTTGGCTGCTCGAGTTTATATTGATGGCACCCTCGCTGTCCCTGTCCCTGTGTACCCTGTCTGTCGCATGCTTTCGGTATGCTGAATTTTCAATTAATAAGTTTTCATTTTATTTTGCGCTGCAAAAAATGTGCTGCCAGCTTTAGCTAAATCTGTCAGCGACAGGTGTATGCAAACTTTCCATTATGATCGGCTTTACATTCCTTTGACTGGCCATTTAGATACGTCGCTCCATTTAGCACGCAGCAGGGGCAAAATTGTCGTCGAAGTAATTGCGTGCTCGACCCATAACAAAGGCGAAAGAAATCTGAAATCTAAAGCAAATTCAATTAATGAAAACTGAAGCTAACACTTGGCCAAGATTTTCAGCTAATAACTTGTCTCTTTTACACTTTTATTTGTAATTAAGCGAGCTCTAAGGTAGCACTTAATATTGTAATATGAAAAAACCAAATATGATCCATGTGAACAGCACTCTAAGAAGTTACTGAAAACACAACTAAATGTATTTTGGCTTTAAAGAGAAGTAACTTTGTTGCCTGAATCTTAATTTCCACTTCAAACGTCAGTCATACGGAAAGAAATGCACTGCAACTTCCTGAAAACGCAATCAGGAAATTTAATAATCTTTTTGGCATCTTTGAAACTCTTGTTTGTTTGGGAATATATATTTTTCTCTTCATATACGAGCGCGCGCGCTGTAAAGCATGCTTTAACAATTTTAATATACATTGTGGCAACACCGATACACACACGCGCACATACATATAGACAGGCAGAATACAGTCAAAAGCCTAGCAGACAGCAGACATCAGGGAGCCTCGCCATTTTTTGGCACGCCTTGACTTGGCGGGTGCGGCGTGCACAAAAAGCATGATTGATTGTTTTGCTGTTGAGTTTCCAGCTTCGTGAACAGGCGCCCAAACACGCACACACACACACGCGCGCACTACATTTGTGTGGGCCACAAAACCGAGACACATGTCAACGCCAAAAATGCCGCAAAACTTTACAACACTTGCGATTGCCACGCCCATTTACTGCTAGCCTCAATGGAAGCATATTTTTTGCCTTTTCAATTATTTGCCCCAAATTCAATCAAAATGCCTGCGCTCAGGCTAATTAAAGAAAATGCTTGAGGCAAGACACCCGACCAGGGTTTGGCCTGGTCGCTCCTTTGGCTACTATTTTGTGGATTTTTTTTGCTGGTGCGTATTTATGACAAAAGTTGGTCGTGTGAGTCGCACATTCAATGCCAGAATGCGCTTAAGGTCTTAACTTGTGCTTGCGACTTGGTCAGTCAATGGGGCGGGATCTAATGGGTTCAGTTGGCCGTGGCCAAAAGTTTTGGACTGACTATTGGCTATCACTCTTGCGCAGTCGTTATGGTTCCGTCTGCTTATGCAGCTTTTAAGCCCTTTTGGAAAAGTGTCCAATTGAAAATTGAAACAAATCCGTTTGTTATCCAATCTAAGAGCTTCCAACGAATTCAAACTAATTACGGCCCCTGAACACAATTCATTTTCAATGAAATTGCAGCCGCGCTCCGGCTTACGCTAGTCGATGGGATTTTGATAATTGAGTAGCTGCTGGCCAAACACAAAAGCTAATCACATAAGCTCTCGACTAGCGAGCATAGCCATAAAAAATCTAAAACAAAAATTCAACATTTGAGTGCTGAGCGAATAACGAGTATTTTCCGAAATATATTGCATCGACCCTGCCCTCTCCCAACGCCAGTTGCCCTTGGATTTTGGCTTCGGCGATTATTATTATTGATATTGTCAGACGGATTAAGTGGGGTTTGTCTGCTGTTTTGTTTTAATTTTTTTAAATTCAATTTAATTGATGCTGAATCAATAGAGCAGCCGCTGCAAAGTTGATTATCGTAGCTTAAATAAAGCTTTGGATAAACTAAAACAGCGCAGAGCTTATAGGAGAGCTAAAACTTTTCATTTAATGTAATTGAATGGACTTTTGAACTAGAGTAAACTGAGCTCAAAGGAAATATTTTTACCATGGTAAAAAGAAAACGTTTATAGATCATAATTGAGCAGTTTAGAAATTTAAAATACACTAAAGCCAGGCGAATTAAAATATAACTTTGCATTTATTCAGTCAGAGAATCTGTACAACGACTAACATACAAAATCACTTTGAGCCAAAATCACAGTGCAACAAGGCCAGCGAACTATTCAGGCGTGGCAAGTTCCAAGGGCGAGCCAATTGCAACTTTCCACTCGAGTCTGAAAGATGAATGTGCTAGTTAGTTAGTTACTCTGCTTGCTGATCCTTTGAGCTGGCTGCAGGCGACACTTGAGTCCACTTATTTATTGGACTGGCATTTAAGTCCAAACTGTGCCTCCGGCTTCCGTTTGAGCCACTGATGTACGACGCACACATTTCATCTGTGCGACACTTGACATTAGGTGTAGAGCATAAATAATTTGCATGGGTATTCAAGCAGAGATTTAGCTTTATTTGCAGCAAAAAGTTAAGTGTAGTTTCTGAGCGACTCTTTTGCTAATCTGATGAGTTGTTGTGGTACTTTGGCAGCAGTTCATAATAATGTATTTGCCCCTCTGGCTCTTTGCAGACATCATACACGGCAAACTGTTTCAGAACACACGCATTCTGGAGGTCGACTATGCCCAGGGGCGTGACATACCACCAGGATACACCGGCAAAATAGTGGAAACTCTGCAGGCGTGGGTCAATTCCTGTGATAGTGTTTCGAATTGCATTGACATGCAGATTAAGTATGCGAATTCCGAGAAGGCCAAGCGTCTGTATAACAAGGAGCGCATTGAGCAGGAGGTAAGTGAACGTGTTGACTATTGGTTAGTCGTGCTAACCAACCTATCATTTGAGTAGCTCATCAATTTGAAAAAGGTGCTCAAGAGCCAGACCTCAGACAGCGATGAGAGCATGCAGGTGGATACTCATGGCCCGGGCACCAGTGGCAGCAGCGGCATGAGCCAATCGGAAGTGCGCAAGAAGCCCACCAAAATGAAGAATCCACGAAGCAGCGCCGGTGAGTGTTGCCATATAGATTTGAATTATATATTTTAAATATTTATGGTGCTCAAAATCAATTTCAGTTGGCCTCAAGTTCAGCAAGTGAGTGCAGGCCGGCCGCGTGTCAAGCAAACAGCCCAGGCCCAATGCTGCGCCCCGAGGTAGTTGATAGCTGACACGTTCGGCATGAGATGGCAAATCAACTCATTTAAGACTAAACACAACAAAAACTGCAACAGCAACAGCAACATCAGCCCCACAAATGTTCTGAAACCCATTTATTAGTAATTAAAATTATCGCTAAATAAATAACAAATAAAAATAGAAACAAAGTTCATAAAATTGCAAATGAAATAGCAGAAACATTGCAACTCGTGTTTCGTTTGTATTTTTGATAAATGCATTTGTTCAACAGCGTTATTTGTTTTCGTGCTTCTTCCCATATTATAACACTTAATTTCGGCCAACAATAGCGACACAGCCGAGTGTTTGAGCTGTTTGTGTGCGTCTGCACGCACCGCATAAAGTGACATACATCAGTGATTTGTGGCTAATTAGCAGAGCAGCCAGCCAGGCGCATAAACAGTGCAGTTGAAACATATTGGATCTGCCATGACTGCCTAGCTACAGCCACACACTCATAATTGACGTGAATCCATCAAAATGTTGAAGCTTAATAGGACAACGCGCACAACAAAACACGTTCATGTGCTGTAAATGAAATAAACAATGTATGCTATAAATTATATATATATATATAAATAAATTTCTTGCAATTATTAAATGTTTCAGGTTAATAAAATGGTTTATAACGTTCTTGAACGATGCTGGCCATTACACGTTAATTGTTCTCATTTCTTGCTCAGACAAAACTTATTTAATTAATTATATTTAAGGGTTCTAATTGAGAGTCCGAATATTATATACTTAAATATGATTTGTGCTTCATTAAAGTGATAAAGCTTGTCATATAGGAAAATTAAGTGGATATCCTGTTATTTGCTTGATTTTCATTTTCTTATCCTGTTAAGAGTTATGCTTACTTCAATCCCTCATCTCTTAGTTGAAACTGAAGATATTGTGAGTAATTTGGACCGATTGTCAGCTAGCTTTAGACTGAACTCACAAATGTTTCATTGTATACAAATAAACCGCAACTGCCTTGAATTTTTCTAACAATAAATAAATTAAGTATACACTAATTATTTTGAGTTTGCTTAACATTAAATAACCTTAATCAGTTGCATATTTCCAGTAGATAGCGCTAATTGAGCCCACGCTTGAGCTGTACTTCCCAAATACTCAATGGCTTTGGCCCAAACTAATTTTGCCAGTCAAGTATATTTCAATTAGTGTTGCCAAATTGTGCTAAGACTATAAGCAAATTTCGCAAAATATATCAAATATATAACTTAGAAACATGTTTAATGGAATTAGCGCAGCAACGAACTAAAACTAAAAAAACAACAAACAAAATAAAAGAACACGAAAAAATGAGATAGGAAATAAATAAATAAATATTTACTTAATTTTTGTTTTTTTTTATTTTAATAAAAATGCTATCGTGATTTAATTTAAATACAAATATTATAAAATTAAAAATATTAAATATTTCAAAAATAAAAAAAAAAATTACAGACTAATTGAAAATATATAAAACAAAAATACGTGATAAGCTTTTTGTCACACAAAAAACATTACAAAGAAATAAAACAAAACTCTCCAAAGAAGAAGTGGGTTCACATCTCATTTATGTATATGAATACTTCAGTTATAGGAAACTCAATTCCTAAATAGCTGTGATGTTGAACTACTACAACTCTGATTGCTTAACTCATGTCTTCAAAACAAATTGAAGAAATGATTTTTGGAAGCTCAGGCACGTGCACGTCTCGGATCCAGAGGGGTTAAGTCTTATCTGAATACACATGACATATGTAGATATATAGGCACACACGCACACACAGCTGAATGGAAGGATGCAGAGGGCAGCAGGCAGGTGTCAGTCACACAGGTAACACTTCTGAGCAGCAATTACCTAATTGAATTTATGCTGCTGCGCAGCCGAGCAATGTTGCCAAAGCACTTTAAGTCAGACTGAAACTTGGGCAACTTGAATAATTATTTAACCTGGATTTGCAACAGATTAACTCTCGTTAAATAAAGGCAATTTATGTATATATAACAAAAGATAAGATAGACTTGTTCAGTTGGTAGCATTTGTATCGCATTTGCTTGGGCTTCAACCAAAAACAACTTAAGCTTTAAATATCATATGCTCGGCTAAAAATAAAAAGTTGTTATGCAGCTGATGAACTTTTATTTCAAACTAATAAAAACTTGTCTATCGATCAAATGACCACGCTCACTTAAGCTTAAAAAAAATTTTATATTTTTTTCAGTATACGAGTGCCATTTGTGACGAAGTCAAACTTGATCTAAACACATACATATGCATCTGACTATAGTGAAATAAGCCATTGTTAAATATAATTATATAGGCCGCCAACTCACAGTCAATTCAAGCGACTTTTTTGCAAAACACAAATGCTCTGTATCGGAGTAGAAAAAAGTCTCTTATTTGTAGACTGCTAGCTCACAGTTGGAGCGTCTATTTGCCCACATCAGAACAGAGTATCTCGCAGTCAGAACAAAGTGAGACTGCGATGCACTTTGCTCGCTTTTAATCTCAACAAAATCCCATTCCTACTGACTGCACTCTGTAAGCTCAGCGATTTGAATGATGGCTCCAATTACACTGTGTTATTTTTCTATTGATAGGCAGCTCGATCGAATGCAGTTGAGGCTGGCTGCATTCAGTTATCTCGAGTCGCTGGTCATGTCAAAATGTTTGACCCGTTTCTGCTAGTCGTATTCGGTGTTGTTGCTGTTCTCTGCTACTTTCTGACCGAAAGGCGTAATCCGCGCCACATCGATCGACAGTTTCCTGGGCCCAGATCCTTTCCAGTTGTCGGCAACCTACTGCAGTTGGGTTTCACTCCAGACGGTAAGTGGAAATGTCAAAGGTAAACATCGATTGCCATAGCTTTTTGGTCTTTAATTGGGCATTCGGTTGTTTTTTATGATTTCGTACATATCTATATGTTCCAACTGGTTTTTTCGATGTTAATTAAAAGTCTGGTTTTCTTGTTGCTATCCCCAAAAGTACAATTATTAATATGTTCGATTTAATCGTGATGTTAGCGCCTTTTGGCATTCAGTCTGGAATCTGGTTGCTGCTGCTCTGCTGTCATCTGTAGCAGTTTATGTATGTGCAAGAAAAAAACTCTTATTTACCTGTTCGAATCCAGTTTATTATATGGCTCGTGCAAATGTTAAATGCGCGTCTTAGCGTCATGTGAGGTATTCTACGTTTGTCCACATTAAAATAATATTATTATGTCCTGCGACTATTGAAAATGTTTACAATGTCTAGGCTAATAAAGCCTGACAACCTGCAGAAGAATATTTATTATTGTTTAGTATTCGCGTCGATCTAGCCCTGTTCGTCCATTTGTAAGTTTATTTTTTTTTTTAAGTTTCAAGCTCAGTCTGTATAGGAATAACACAGGCAAATAGAATTTTTTTCAAATAAACCATTTTCTATTATTTCGTTCTTCAATAATAACTTAATATGAAAGACCAAAGTTGCCAAATTGCTCTGTATAGATTATCTTCTATACATATGCCCTTCTTTATTCTTATAACGTATGCTTTTCTTTAGAGTTATATAACTTCGTGTTAACAACACTGCTTTGATTGACAATCCATTTAATAGCTAATAGATGTTTTTTCTTAACATTTTATCACAATAGTCTTTGTGTAAAGCAAAGCTTACAAATTTTTTAAATTTCTGAACAAAATTAATATTTTCTATTTATCAAACTTAATGATGAATAATTATACTGAATGATGAATCTCACTTTTGACAGAGTGGGTACTGAACAAAGAAAAGTTGTCCTAAATAGAGTAAGGATTACATACAATCTTTGTCGACACACCTTGCATCCACAGATAATTACTGTTAGATGCGATTTATGGGCTGGTGGAGTCCTTGGTCCTGGTTCTAGATTGCTCCTTATAAATGAAAGTTATGGCTGTCTCATGGACGAAATTAGATTTAAGCATTTTTTATCCAACAAAAGCAGTTTTATTGATATTAAAAATGCATTGTTTTTTTTTTCCTTTTTGATAGCTCCTTTCGTTCCCCTTATTTAGCCACTTAGCAAGGCACTGGAGCACTCCTCACTAGAGCATGCCAACCTTTTTTAAATCTTAGGAAACTTTAGCTAGCTTCAATTATTACTATAGATAGGCTTTAACAACAGAAAAATATTTTGTTATTTGCTTAACAAATAATCAAATAGCTGCTTTCTAAACATTCTTTTCTAAGAAAAGCAATGAAGTTAAATAAAATTATATTAACAAAATAGCAATATATTTTTCTTTGTCAAAAACCAACTTAGCTACGCCAAATATAAACAAGTTCAAATAAATTCAGACGAAGAAATAATAATTTAATTTCTAAGATAAATTTATTTCGTAAACAATTTCTGAAAACAACAAACAGACATTAAGAAAAGAATTTTATGTCAATTATTTATGCTCTTATCGTTCTCCTATAAGTGGCTTTAATAGATTAATTATACTCGCTACGACTAATTACAACTTTACAGGCAATCAAAACAATTTACTAGTGACAATTAAGTAGCTTGTCGATTAGATCGTAAAGCAAACGTTGAACCCTATTGATATAGAACTTTCAATGATAGAGCTTAGCTGCGGTCCATAGAATTCTATATTAAAAATGGAATACGTTTGCCGAGCTTGACTTAACCTTGACGCTTTGCGTCGGCTACTGGAAACAATTTATTTGTTTTTGTTATTAGCGAATGTTATGCAAATCGAAAGCGAAATTCAGTTTTCGAAAACCTGTAGCCGTTTGATTAGCTCAGAGTACAGTTAGCATCATTCTTTTTTTATCGATTCATTAGAATATTTATTATATGCTAACGAATGTCCAGATGTGTGACCTGAAACGACTGGAGCGTGACCCACTGACTTCTTTTTTTTTGACTAGTAAGAATAACCATAGATTTTCGATATGCTTTCAACAGTTTGCTGCCTTCGTATATTTCTTTTGCTACTGAACCATTTGAGTAAGCTGCATGAACAAGAAATGTACAAGGTTATTGCTTAGGGGAGAGGGTCAATAGTTGTTCAATCATATTTCGACAGTTCCTTGTTGGGATGGGCAGCGATCCATTCAAGAGAGCGCTTGATCTCGTCCGGGATTGGGGGTGAGGTGGGCAGCAGGTCACTGCTGGGCTGGTAGCCGTTCTCATCAGCCACGTACTTAACCTCAACGTGCACGCCATCATCGCTGATCCAGCTGAAGGATCCCTTTGAGTTTCCGTGCACATCACCGCTCTGTTCTTGCTCAATACCATTGCTAATCTTCAGTTTGGTCTCGAAGCCATCTGGACGCACATCGTCAGAGCGCAGAAGTTCCTCAGCCTTCTCATTAGAGTCCACAGCGGCAACCAGGCCAATCAGGGCGACGATCAACAGCTGAAAGACGATCAGTTGGTTAATATTTTCTCTATATTGCCTAACATTCACGCGATTACTCACATATTTGAACATTTCGAGTGAGGTAGTTGCAGTTGTTTAATGTAGGAAACAAACGTTAACTGATGATCCATTCCTGCTAGGCCTCGCTTTTATACAGATAATGCTGAGCTGAAAAAAACCTCAGACCTGTTACTGTTAAATATGCATATATCATTGCAAAAATAAAGCAACCCGTGAAAAAACACACGAGTGAATTTAGTCGATCATGTTATTTTTTTATGCATATATTAATATGTGCAAGTAGAAGAAAAAAATTCCACCCGAATATATAATACTCTTGGCAACTCGTCTTAGAATTCCACCACAGTTAAGCTCTACATGTCATATGAGGCGGAATTGTCAGTCACGAATAGGTTTTTGCAATCTACCACAGCGTCTCGTTAGACACAATTTGCCTTGCGTCCATGCTTGTCGAAGAAGAGGAGACCGATTCCTTGAGTGTGCCGGAGAGTGCCGAATGGTGGTTTGGTTGAAGCGTTGTGGTTGTGGTTGTGGTTGTGGTTTTACGTAGCATTAGCGTTTGGAGAGAAACTGCTGCATACTTCACACTATGGCAAGCCAAGTGCAGACTCCGATAAGGAACATTCAAATTGCTTCCGACATGCTGCTGACACCTTTAAGAAGTGCTGCCTGGGGCATTACTTAACTCGTTACGTACACTTAGGCTGATAACGTATTTATAATGCTTGTAAGAGATCTTAAAGATCACAGCGTATGTCTTATTTCTTTGAAAGTGGTAAATATGAAACCACAGTGAACAGTTCACCTGCCCAGTCTGGTTATCCTAGCTCTGAAATTGTGAAAAAATATTAACAATTTCAAGCTAATATTTACTCAATTCAACAGAACTCCAAATACAAACAAACTGCTTATTTACAAAAGACTTCTATACCCTTATGGGCAAATCCATGAATCACAAACACATTGTTTTTTATGTCAAGTCATACGCGATTGCCTCAGCACACTCCAAGCTCAGCCATAGACTCTGAAGTTGACCAGAAAATCCATAAACTCACTGGGCTGTCAACCTAATAGACAGATGCATGCGTGGATTAAAAAGTAAATATTTCCAATATAACAATAGAACATATTTTGTGCTTATTATAATATATATAATTATAATAATTTGTAGGCTTATACAAATTATTGTTATCCATCGCTAGATGTCATAAAAACACTTACTATCATTCATATATATAAAACAGACAAAATTTGTACAATCTCAACACTTATGAAATTATATATATCCCCAGCTTATACCAATTAATTAATAAATTATAGCACAATGTATTTATGTTCAATAGCATTTTATTTTTGCTGCTTGCCTTAAGTACATTTTAACATTTTTTTTGTAAATATAAAGAAAAGGTATTTTTCTCATTTGTCGCATGAAGTCGGTTATAGGATTCAATCAAGCCAGTTTGCCTTTGCGGTCAACAACGGATGGATTGGCAGCAATATAAGCCAGAGATTTCACGATGGCTTCTGGGATTGGGGGTGCAACGGGCAGACTTGCGCTGCTGGGCTGATATCCGTTCTCATCAGCCACATACTTGACTTCGATCACCTCACCCTCAGGCGAAGTCCAACTGAAGCTTCCATGGATGTTGCCCTTCTCATCGCCGCTATTTGAGGCCGCGATGCCGTTGCTGGTCTCCACAGAGGCGTCAAATCCATCTGCGCGCACATCGTCCTTGCGGCTTATGGTTTCAGCTTTCGACTCATCGCTGACTGGCAAGGCGACGGCCATGGCGATAACAGCGCAGATCAATACCTAGAAGGAGTTCAATTTAGTTTTATCACTGTTTATCCTTAGCGTCCTTCGAAGTACTCACGAGTTTGAACATTTTGATTTGGATTTGTGCAGTTGTTGAATGTCGAGACAGACTTTGACTGATGCTTCACTCCAGAAATTCAACGTCTTTTATACAACTTTCTCTGCAGCATATGATGCCTGTATATGCTATATTCTGTTTATGGGAATGAATTTCGCCTTATGCAATTATCTTCATCATTTCATGCGATTTTGAAGTTTACTCAAAAGTTGCCTACTAATGAGAATGAATAATGAGAATGACGTATAAAACGAGTTCATCTGCAGGAAACTCGTTTCAAATCAAACGAGATTATTATTTAATAAAATTTTAAGAAATACCTAATCAGACGCGGTAATAATATCACAAGCATGACCTTTTGCTAAATGAAATTTTTATATTATTTTTGAAAAATATAAAATTGAACTACAATTTACATTTGACTATGTTGCGTGATCTGAATGAAGCCATATATTATATATATCTCAAGAGGAAAATCTCACACTTGTCCAACATACATCACATTTCAGATCAATCTACTTAAGCTACAAATGCTTCTGCTTTAATACGCTTTCAACGATCGCAGCTTTCTTGCCTCATTCTGTTTCTGTGCCGCTGGCCCAGTCGATTATATTTTAAGTTACAATAAATAGGATTTATAATGAAGACTTTATAGTAATTCTCGACTTGCAACGCGCTAGTAGTTATGGCTTTATTGCTTTGATTCATCTATGAATGAGGTCAAATACGCAAATAAGATAAAGCCATTATTTCTAGTTTTTTTTACCATACAAGTATTTTACCTCAAGTCTAAGGTGTTATGTCCATCTGTATTGGGTATTTGATAGACTCAATCGAGTTTTAATAGATGTCGATATACCAACAACATTAAATTAATCTTAAATTATTCAACTAAAAAATATATTTCCACAGATTTATTTACATTTAAGTACACACTTATTTTTTTTTTTTCAAAATATATAAAGCTCGTAATTTTATTTAATTAATGAAATTATGGAATGGAGCACGTGACCTCTATATAAAATTTTTATATATATAAATATAAATATGAATATTTATATATATAATAATATCTATTGTTATAGATGATCAATAACATTTCTTTATTATTTTGCCTTTGCTGAAAATTGTAAAATTTCTTTATAATGTAAATAAAGCGCAGATTTTTAGATTTTTTCAATATATTGGTATACAATTCTCAAACCATGTTTGCTCAGTATGTTCTTATATTATTGTCGAAGGATGTCGGATTCAAGATCAAGTCAAACAGTTCAGTTTCTGTTAGCTTGAGTTAGTTTTTGCGGTCAGGTGCGGGTGGGTTGGCAGCAAGCCATGCCAGAGATCTCACGATGGCTTCTGGGATTGGGGGTGGGGTTGGCAGAGAATCGCTCTTAGGTTGGTATCCGTTCTCATCAGCCACGTAGCTCACTACGATTTTCTCACCCTCGGGCGAGACCCAACTGAAGCTTCCATGGATGTTACCCTTCTCATCGCCGCTATTTGAGGCCGCGATGCCGTTGCTGGTCTCCACAGAGGCGTCAAATCCATCTGCGCGCACATCGTCCTTGCGGCTTATGGTTTCAGCTTTCGACTCATCGCTGACTGGCAAGGCGACGGCCATGGCGATAACAGCGCAGATCAATACCTAGAAGGAGTTCAATTCAGTTTTATCACTGTTTATCCTTAGCGTCCTTCGAAGTACTCACGAGTTTGAACATTTTGATTTGGATTTGTGCAGTTGTTGAATGTCGAGACAGACTTTGACTGATGCTTCACTCCAGATAATCAACGTCTTTTATACAGATTTCTCTGCAGCATATGATGCCTGTATATGCTTTATTCTGTTTATAGGAATGAATTTCGCCTTATGCAATTATCTTCATCATTTCATGCGATTTTGAAGTTTACTCAAAAGTTGCCTACTAATGAGAATGAATAATGAGAATGACGTATAAGACGAGTTCACCTGCATGAATCTCGTTTCAAATCAAAAGAGATTATTGTTTAATAAGATTACTTTAGAAATACCTAATCCTGCTTGTCTAAATGCGGTAATAATATCACAAGCATGATCTTGTGGTAGATGAAAATTTTCATATTATTTTTGAATAATATAAAATTGAGCTACAATTTACATTTGACTATATATTATATATTTTTCAAAAAGAAAATCTCACACTTGGCAAACATATATCAAATTTCAGATCAATCTACTTAAGCTACAAATGCTTCTGATTCAATACGCTTTCAACGTTTGCAGCTATCTAGCCTTATTCTGTTTCTCTGCTGCTGGCACAGACTTGCAACGCGCTAGTAGTCATGATTTTCTAGCTTTGATTCAACTATGAATGAGGTCAAAAGAACAACAGACAATACGCGGATAAGATAAAGTCATTTATTCCATTACTTCCCGCTTTTTTTATCATACAAGTATTTTACCTCAAGAGTAAGGTCTAAGGTGTTTTATATATCTGTATTGGACATTTGATAGACTCAATCGAGTTCGATATACCAAAAACATTAAATTAATCTTAAATTATTCAACTAAAAAATATATTTCAACAGATTTATTTAAATTTAAGTATACATTTATTTTTTCAAAATATATAAAACTCGTAAAATATTTTAATTAATGAAATTGTATAGAATTTTTATATATATAAATATAAATATGAATATTTATATATATAATAATATCTATTGTTACAGATGATCAATAACATTTCATTATTACTTTGCCTTTGCTGAAAATTGTAAAGTTTCTTTATAATGTAAACAAATCGCAGATTTTTTGAGTTTTTCAATATATTCTGTATACAATTCTCAAGCCATGTTTGCTCAGTATGTTCTTATATTATTGTCGAAGGATGTCGGATTCAAGATCTAGTCAACCAGTTCAGTTTCTGTTAGTTTGAGTTAGTTTTTGCGGTCAGGTGCGGGTGGGTTGGCAGCAATCCATTCCAGAGCGCGTTGGATGGCTTCAGGGATTGGTGGTGGGGTTGGCAGTGAATCGCTCTTAGGTTGGTATCCGTTCTCATCAGCCACGTAGCTCACTACGATTTTCTCACCCTCGGGCGAGACCCAACTGAAGCTTCCATGGATGTTACCCTTCTCATCGCCGCTATTTGAGGCCGCGATGCCGTTGCTGGTCTCCAAAGAGGCGTCGAATCCATCTGCGCGCACATCGTCCTTGCGGTTAAGGACTTCGGCTTTCGACTCATCACTAACCCCCACGGCGGCAGCGAGGCCAATAACAGCGCAGATCAATACCTAGAAGGAGTTCAATTCAGTTTTATCACTGTTTATCCTTAGCGTCCTTCGAAGTACTCACGAGTTTGAACATTTTGATTTGGAATTATGCAGTTGTTGAATGTCGAGACAGACTTTGACTGATGCTCCACTTCAGATAAGAACGGCCTTTTATACAGCTTTCTCGTCGCCATTTATGCCTCTAGAGAGTCTTAGCTTATAATATTTTCTGCTTATTGTGAATGAATCTGAATCAGAATCTTATGCAATAATCTTCATGATTGCATACAATTTTTCAGCGTAATAGTAAAAGCTAATAATGAGCATGCGTTACTGTCGTCTACAAAGAACGAGTTCATCAGCACGAAACTTGTTTAAAGTTAAAGGAAATTATCATCTTATAAGATTGATTCATAAAATTACGTTAAAAAGTGGCGTAAAATCATATGAATGGGCTCACAATGGATAATAATTTGGGTTATCAATGGAGAATAATCGCATTTTATTTTATTTTTTATTGGGTATTCTTGTTACAGATCTGAGGGTCTTAACATTTAAGTTCAATCTGTTGAAGAGGTCAACAGGAAAACAAATGCTAAGATTTTTCGCTCTAGTTGGATAACAGCAGAATATGCTGAAGCCTGTTAACATTTTTTTTTTGTAACAGCTGAAATAACAATGGAGCATTTACTCTGATCATTGTATAGCTATTCTCGATTCACCATGCCCTAGTATGCCCCTTAAAGGCTTGCTTGATCTGCAAATGAGCTCAGAAGTAGACCATTCAATGCGAAGATAGTTCGAGCTGTCTAACCTACTTTAGGTATATTCCTTTATTTTAACTTGTGACACATTAGCACAGAGTTGGCGTGATCTGTTTAGGAATTACAAATCAAAGTGTTAAAATTGTGTTCCGCCATCGTTTGATTTATTAACACATTTCACTTAAGGTTAAGTTCCCCAATTAAAAATATATATTTCTACAGTTTATTTTTTTTATTTTATTAATAAGTGTAGAACCTGTACAATCAAATTTAGTACCTTAACAACATATGTATAACAATATATGTAACATATGGTTGCAGTTTTAATTCAGTGCAAAACTTTTCAAAAATCGGTAAAAACGTGTAAATTAAAATAATTAGTGAAGTTCGAAAATTGTTTACTTAAAGCCACATATAAGCTCATGCCATATATATAAGCCATAGATATGTATATATATATTTCGTCTAAGAAATTTATATATATATATATATATATACATATATATGTATATATATATATATATATATATATATATATATATATATATATATATATATATATATATATATTCCATAACAACAATACGAAACCCTAAAGATAAATCAGTGTTTTGAACATATTGAAGAATTGTCGTTTATGAATTTTAAATTTAGCTTCCTTAAATTAATTCCTCTGCAATTGTTTATATGCGAAATGTGTGAGAAGGTGATTAAGAGTGATGTTGATAATATGTTGAGGCTAATAAAATTTTAGTTCACTTAATTTAATGAACTTATGTGTGGCCTGTGACAAAATATTGTCAAGATTCAGCGAATTACAAATATCAAAAAATTTTAGAATTGTTAAATTATTTGATTAAAGAAAATTTGCTGTAGCAATAAGCATAGATGTGGAATAGATTTACTGGTTCAAGAAATCAATTTATATATATTTCGTTTAAGAAATTTATATATATATATATATATATATATATAGATATAATAATTACTACATTGCTAAATACCTATATAATAGAAAAAGTGTAGATTTTTGATTATTGCATATTAATTTTTAATGTTTTCAAAAGATATCTAATACAGGATCAAATCGAAGAATTTATTTCTTGTGGTCAGGTACGGGTGGGTGGGCAGCAATATATTCCAGAGAACGCTGGATGGCTTCTGGGATTGGGGGTGCAACGGGCAGACTGGCGCTGCTGGGCTGATATCCGTTCTCATTAGCCACATACTTGACTTCGATCACCTCACCGTCAGGCGAAGTGTAGGTGTAGCTGCCATGGATGTTGCCGTGCTCATCGCCGCTGTCTTCGCGCTTGATGCCGTTGCTGGTCTCCAATAAAGCGTCAAATCCATCTGCGCGCACATCGTCCTTGCGGTTCACGGTTTCAGCTTTCGACTCATCGCTGACTGGCAAGGCGACAGCCATGGCGATAACAGCGCAGATCAACACCTAAAATGGGATCAATTCAGTTTTATCACTGTTTATCCTTAGCTGTCCTCAAAGTACTCACAAGTTTGAACATTTTGATATTTGGGCAGTGGTTGAATGTCGAGACAAGCTTTGACTGATGCTCCACTCTAGACACTCAACGGCTTTTATACAACTTCCTCTGACGCAACTGCACATGAGACTTGTATGTGAACCACAAAAATGCAAATTTGTATCGTAAATGTATTAATGCAATTAACATTTTAACACCGAATTGCAAAAGCTCTTCATTAGCCTTGACACCAATCATGGTATGCAATTTGATTTAGACTATTCATATATAATTAGGCAGTTATTCTAATAAACTATCTGTGGGCTTATTTATGCAGTAAAAGGCGGATACGATATAATTTAAGTGAAGATGATACCCGAAGAAATAATAAACAATATAAATTTCACCCAAAACAACATTGATAGGTAATGAAAAACAGGTACAAAAAGCATCAGACCTGTTCCTGCATCTGGCATATGCAAATTTAATACTGAACATAAACATTGAGACCTGTTTGTCCAATTGAAGCTGTGTATTTATATAATATTATTTCTCTAGACATCTTTTGCCCTATAGTACAGAGTATATTTTAGCAGCTTATATAATTTTAAGCTTTAAGCTTTGATCGTTGAACTACAAGAAACAGTTAAGCAATTTCACAGGGATGGCTATTTAGCCAGCGAAGAAGAGAAAGACAATTGTATGTTGCGATACTTGTTATGCATGAACTTAGATTTAGGAAATTGACTTTTAATATTTATTTTAATTGACTTTTCAATGGGTAATTTCTAAAATACATTAAGTTCAATTAAAATTAATACGGAAAAAATTGGGTGACAATAGATTGGCCTATAAGCATTTAATGAAATTGAGAAAACCTTGTCTGTCTGCTTGATACATTTGGTGAAACTAGTATTAACTTGAATAGTCATCAACAGTCAAAGAGTTAAAAAGATAATGGCATAGTTTTATTTATTATATATAATTATATATTTTATTTGTTGTTTATATCTTATAGGTCAGATTTAAAGTAATGCAAATAATATGCAAAAGTATTTTTAGCTACAAACAGTTGACTCAATAATATATATTATTATAATAAATATATTTTATATATATTATCTTATAATCACGTACAGAGACAACAACTGCGTTTGTATTAAACTCGTTTTAAATATACTTGTATTTACTCTGATGCTCGGATACCTGAAATAAGTTTGCCGCAGTCCCATATGGCGATCACATAATTAAATTTGCGATAAGCACAAATCATATCTATAAGGTCAATAAAGTAGAATTTTAATTACATGAAGCCACAACTAAATTGATTTTATTGTAAACACAACAATACTGCAATATCTAAAAATGTTCAAAATATATAAACAATTTGTGATTAAAATAAAAAAGGTTACAGAAAAGAGTCTCAATTTAGTAACATGGTTCAAAACATTTAATTTAAAGCTTTCCTTTAACTATATTAATTGATTATTGAAAAATATAATTTCAGCAACGTGATTTTATTACTTCTTTCATGTGACACAAGATCAATTTAATTTAAGATAATTCTTTGCTTTTATTCAAAACATAATTAGTATGTAATGTTCATGGTCTTCTCTGATCTCATACACAGCTCTATGCATAAACAGCTTAGTTGACTCGTTAGCTATTGCTTTTGTTAAATTTAAGACCTTTCAAGTTTGGAGCCTGCTTTAACGTTAAATAATCAAGATTTATTAAAATTTTTTATTTTTTTGGAGAAATGTTAAAAACATTAACTACTTATAAATAAATGTAATATAAATAAATTCCATGTTTTCATTGAAGTAGAGTTGCTTTTTTATAAATAAAAATATGCACATTATTTAGCCAAATATTTTTTTCTGATGTCGGCACATATTTCTTTAATCTCGTCGTTCATTTGGAAAAGATAAAAAACTTAGTTCCTCACCAAGTCTAATGTTGAATGGATTGAAAAGTATCGTTGATACGGCCTACCATAAGTTGGAAATGTGCGCATAACAAATCTAATTAATTGTATCAAAATATCCATCAAGTTTTATACAAAAATTCGGAGGAAGAGTAAAGCGTAGCCTTATGCAAAAGTTTGTTCGTAAATATAGAACGAAGTATCCTAGAAGTTAGAGTTCGGTACAGTTACTGGAGTACTGAAAAAGGTGTTTCAGACTCAACAAATACGTATATGAGAAATCAGTATTTCTGTTTAGAAAAAGCAAACTTCTTGTAAAACAGCAAAACAAAAGTTCTTGATTATATTCATTTATTTGTCGTTAAACAAAGATCAATCATGCTTTCGAAAGACGTCTGCTATAAGATCCGCTCAACTAAAAGAGTGCTTAGTGTTCAGGTGTGGGTGGGTGGGCAGCAATATAAGCCAGAGATTTCAGGATCGCTTCTGGGATTGGGGGTGCAACGGGCAGACTTGCGCTGCTGGGCTGATATCCGTTCTCGTCAGCCACATACTTGACTTCGATCGCCTCACCCTCAGGCGATGTGAAGGCGTAGCTGCCATGGATGTTGCCCTTCTCATCGCCGCTACTCTGTATAAGGATGCCGTTGCTGGTTTGCAAAGAGGCGTCAAATCCATCTGCGCGCACATCGTCGTTGCGGTTTATGGTTTCAGCTTTCGACTCATCGCTGACTGGCAAGGCGACGGCCATGGCGATAACAGCGCAGATCAACACCTAGAAGGAGTTCAATTCAGTTTTATCACTGCCTATCCTTAGCAGTCTTCGAAATACTCACAAGTTTGAACATTTTGATTTGGATTTGTGCAGTGGTTGAATGTCGAGACAAGCTTTGACTGATGCTCCTCTCCAGATAGCCAACGGCTTTTATACAGTTTCCTCTGACGCAACTACGCCACAAATGTGCGAATTCGTATCGTAAATTTTTAATTGCGAATAGTATTGTCACGACGAATATCGAAACCTCTTTCAGGGACTTGGCCAAGTTATTTTGAAGCAAATGTTCATGAAAAATTGCTCAGATGAGAACTCGTTTTGTTCATGAACATTTGTAGACATGTGTGTATACATAACTAGTGTAACTATATTATAATTATAAATAGTTCTAATATATAGGGTGTTAGACGGTGTACGAAAATTATAGCACCTCCAATTAGAGTAGATAGAGCGAAGCTCTTCTTTCTAATTTTTTGCTAATTTAAAATGCTAAAGTGCAGCAATGAATGCTGGGGAAACAGGTTCATCCCATTTGACGAATTTATAATATTGAATTCTATTCACCAATTCGCACTTCAAGCAAAGACGGCTCCATTCCATAACAACAATACGAAACGCTAATGATAAATCAGAATTTTGAACATATTGAAGAATTGCCGTTTATGAATTTTGTATTTAGCTTCATCAAATTAATTCCACTGCAATTGTTTATATGCGAAATGTGTGAGAAGGTGATTGAAAGTGATGTTGATAATATGTTGAGGCTAATAAAATTTTAGTTCACTTAATTTAATGAACTTATTTGTGGCCTGTGACAAAATATTGTCATGATTTCGCGAATTACAAATATCAAAAATTTTTAGAATTGTTAAATTATTTGATTAAAGAAAATTTGCTGTAGCTATAAGCATAGATGTGGAATAGATTCAAGAAATTAATTTATCATGGGCGTCGTAGTTGCGGTTGAGTTCGTCTCTTGGCTGACTACATATTATATATATAAGATACTTCATCTGAAACTCAAGTCTCCTCTTCTGATTAACCAAAAACTATACATGACATACAGAAAAGAAATTATATATACAAAATAAATCGTCAAATTTACGAACAAATCACCGCCTTTACAGAGACTCATTATCTCTATAAATTATTTAACTGTGTATGTAAGAAGCTGTACGAATTATTTCCTCTAATAAGCATGGATTAATTGCTTTGCAATGCCATAGTTCAAGCAGCTTTTTTGAATATTTCCAATTTGTGCTTTGATCAGCAGGCCCGAATCTATCTTCATATGAGATAGGCTGAGTATCCAAAGTTAGGTTGAGGTACTCAAAGCTGAGCTTATTCCAAAGATTCTCTTCTGCCCTTTGGCTGCACAAAATTGTTAATCGAATGTAGATAGCTTCACACAGTTATAAATATGCTTACACAGTCATTGAAACAAATAATACTTTGATACGACAAAATGTTTTTTTTTTAATTTGTCATCAACAATGCACAAAATTCTTAGAAACTATCGTTATCATGGGAAGTCCTAGAGTCGAGTCCACATATACGATTCCGAATGCACTATTAAATGTCATTTAGTGCTCGGGTGCACCGGGATGGGCAGCCAGCCAATCGAGGGAGCGCTGGATGGCCTCTGGGATTGGTGGTGGGGTTGGGATCCATTCGCTCTTTGGCTGGTATCCGTTCTCATCGGCGATATAGGCAATATCGATGTGCTCGCCTTCGGGCGAAATCCAGCCGAATTTACCCTGGATGTTGCCGTGCACATCGCCGGACTCCGTGCGGGAGATGTGGTTGCTAGTCTCCAGGGCGGCATCGAAGCCATCGGCACGGACATCCTCCTTGCGGTTCAGCACCTCGGCGTGCACATCGTCACTCGATGGAGCCACTGGAGAGGCGGCGGCCAGGCCGATAACAACGCAGATCAACAGCTAGAAGAGGTGCAAGTCAATTGACCGCTGACAGTTCTAGGATTCCAGCTCAGATACTTACGAATTTGAACATTTTGATATGAATGCAGTTGGGGAACGTGAACTGAACGTTGACTGATACTCAGCTCTGTGGAGGCGTTGGTTTTTATACAACTCTCTCGCCCTGCGACTGGATGCTCCAAATTTTGCCAAGTGCATCAGAAATATTCATATATGTTCCAAATAACAAAGTACGGTTATAATATATTACAGACTTTTATTATCAAACTGCATTTATATCTAGAAAAAACTGGTGCTGCTGTCCCAAAACTCGTTTAGCTTCCAAGAAACTGCTATCAAATGATCAGAAGATCACGTTGCTAAGAAGAAAAGCAAAAAAGTTGACTGCAATCAAGTCGCAATTTCAGATTATCATGCTGACATATATATATATTATATATATAAAAAGTGGGCATGTCAATACAAGTCTTATACGTTTAGCCTTATAATATTATCAAATAGGTTCGTCTGCTCTCAAACTGTTGATTTCAAGTGCGCCTTAAAATAGGCAACTTTATTGTGAATCTTGCTGACTTTTATGGATTGAATGGTAGTGAGGATATATTGTGAACAACTGTCTCATATGTACAGAAAGGCTTAATATAAAGTGAAGGCAATCAAATCGAAGCCAATTTAAAACTATTTAAAACACTTCGTATATTAATCTAATCTAAGCACAAAGCAGACTAAGCACTCTTCTATACATACCTCAAATACTTTCCTGTATGAGGTGTTTATATATTTGTAAAGAACATTTTCTATTAAGTGTATATATAAAATCATATATAGATAGCTCATTAATATTTTTGTAGTACATAACGAAGAGTGGACTTTCTGCTTATACTCTTTTGACTTCTATATCTCTCCCTTTTACGACTCCAGTGAAATCTAGCTTCTAATATCATTCTACAACTTTCAATACCTAATTATTACTTAGTCAATACTTAACAAGCTTTATTGGTATATTTCGCTTTCAGCTTTTCATATAATCGTATAACTGTTTAAAAGCTAACTTTAGTATCCATCTTGATTCAGTCAGAATTATTTGCCTACCCTTAGGCTTGATTGAAGAGCCAAAAATAATTTTTGTTTTTTTAACCTGCAGCTTATAAGTATAATAAGAAGTGGAAAAAAATGTTCAGCTCGCTGATCAATTGATTGATGAATAATAGAGATAATATATAGTTAGTAGGCAAGTATCACATAACAAAGCGAGTGTATTAGCTTTGAGAAAATTTCATCCAGTTGTTGTTCGCTTTGTTTTGAATAAATGCAAGCTCTTTAAATGATGTTTTATATCCTGAATCTTTTTAAATTTGGGAAATATGCTTTGGCAATAACACACAGTTGTACGTCAATTTGATTAGGAAAGTAGAAGAAAATTTATTCAATAATAAAGTTCCCTTAATAAAGCCTGTTGCAGCCAAAGCGCAGTCGCTGCCCAAACTGCGCAGTAAGCAGAGCGCTGGCTTATGCATGCGTGTGTGTATGTGTGTGTGTGTATTGTATTGTATATATTCTAATATATGTATAAAAGAAGCCTAGAATGATGTGAATATCATCAACACCGGCTTCCGGGTATCTCCTAGTCGAGCAGGTTTGACTGAAGCACTCTTACTTGTTTATGCCCTGAATTCATTGAAAATGGGAATTTGGGTGAGAAATGTGCTCTGAGAATTTCATTAAGAAACTGCATTAAGAAGAGTAGTCTTACGTGTTTTTAATTATTTTGTACTAATGTGAAGTCTTGACAAACCGCGCTACAAATACTACAGAAACAGTAAACCGCTCGACTTTGAGAGCAGTTGTTTCAAATATATCTCAAATATATTATTATATCAAATATATATAGACTCCACTCAAACGCATTAATGTGTCCCCTAACTTACTGTGAGAGCATTGATATGATTATATGAGATAAGTAAAAATTTTGCGCTCTTTCAAACTAATGTTTTCCGATCTGTATCTACACAAACTAAACGCCCAATTCGAAGCTTTAATCGCTTAGCTTTCTAAACGACACAAGCTACCAATGACTTAAAGCATTTATATTAATCTTATTTGATTTCGAAGTGCTAACAGCCATGCTTGAGTGCATGCTTTAAAAATCTGCTAGCGTCGTGACTCTAACTGCAAGCAGATTCGCCGTATTTATGATTTACTTTAGAAGTCTGCGACAAAGATCTGCGAAACAGGTTTTTATATCGAAGCTTAAAGCAATTAATAGATTCGCCAGATATGTGTCTAATCGGAAATCTGAACGACAGCGAGCTGATGGAATAGACATCCTGGTTTATGTCTATCGTAAATTTGGTATTATTTGAAATAAAAAAAAAAAAAAACAAATAACAAAAAACTATTGAGTTTGTTTTAAAATGTATTTTGTGGCTTAGTTGCTCAAATTAGCATACGAATTGCCTTAAGATCATATTTAATATTTGCAAAAAATAATAATAAATAGTAAATTAATTCATTTTGGCAAAACAAGTTTTGAGGCGAGATCACGTTTTGAATGGCAGCTCATTATGAATTGGCTTGATCTAATTTTTATGGTGTTTTATATTGAGCAGCTCGCCTTTGTGACAAATGCGAACGAGTTGGCGAGCATGTGGCTCCATCCGCTATTGATGCACTTTAGCATTCAATAAAAGATTTGAACACTATATCATTATTTTCGAGCTCGCCTTCATTTGGCTTCGTTCGAGCGCTAATTTTTTAATGTGGGCGTGTCTGTGAAACCCATAACTCACAGTCTTAATTGTCTGATGCGCTTGGACACACGGCCAAAGCTGTAGCTGCTGCTGTATAAAAGCTGCCGCCTTGCCCGACTGCAGCATCAGTCAACGTTCGTTCTTCGTGTTCTACAACGGCCGAAAAGTAATCGAAATGTTCAAAGTAGTAAGTAGCTGGAACTTCGGGATTAGACAGATTCAATAGTCAATCTTTTGCAGTTGATGATTTGCGCCGTCTTCGGCATGGCTTTCGCCTCGCCCCTCAGCAGACCATTGCCCCACCGCCGCGTTGCTACTGTTTTGCGCGCAAGTCCCGTTAGCCGAAGCGATGATGTGCACGCCGAAGTGATCTCGCAGCTGTCAGATGTGCGCGCCGATGGCTTCGATTCAAGCCTGCAGACCACCAACTCGATCTCTCGCAATGAGAAGGGCGATGCTTACGGCAATATCTATGGCGACTTCGGCTGGATCGCGCCCGAGGGTGATCACATCGCGATCTCGTACGTCGCCGATGAGAATGGCTATCAGCCACAGGGCGATGCTCTGCCAACACCGCCACCAATCCCAATCGCAATCCAACGCGCTCTTGAGTGGATCGCAGCGCATCCAGCACCACCCGAGAAGTTCTCCCGCCATTAATTCTAAGTCAGCTTCGATCCAGTATAACTTGACTTGCTGCTGGAACTCTATTGAAAATCAATAAACTTTAAATAAAATCTAACAAACGAGAAATTGAAATATGCCGACGTTTTCTTATTAGACTTAAGACTTTTATATTCTCTTTAATTGCCTATTTAGCCTGCACTGCAAATTGAATTTATATTAAATTTAACGTGAGCGATTAGCATTTAATTAATTGAACAACGATTTCAGACACCTCGCTAGTGCCGAGTTGATTTTTACGATGCACTTACGATAATTTAGCCTGTATTAGCAAACAGACTGTGCTTAAACGATCGTAAATATTTTATGACTTGATATAGTTGGCTGCTTGAAAGACAATTTCAATTCTCTCATTGCAGCTTACTTGAGAACTTTGCTAAAATGGTTCAACGAAAATAACTACAAGAACTTACGTGTCTGGGCCGGGCCTTTGCCCTACGTAATGCTCATAGAAACCAAATATGTGGAGGTAAGCAAGCTCTGTAAATAACTCCTAGTTTTCAGTCTAACCTCCCTGCTGCAGCATGTGCTGAGCAGCACTGCTCTGACGTACAAATACGATCCGTACAACTTGCTCTATCCGTGGCTAGGCAGTGGCCTGCTCACTGGCAATGACCATCAATGGACAGTGCGCCGCAAGCTGATTACGCCGTCCTTTCACTTCCGCATCCTTAAGGACTTTCTGCACATTATGAACGAGACGAGCAGTCGCTTTATGAAGTTGCTGGAGCATGAGACGCACGCTGCCCAGGGCGAAGTGCTTGATATGCAGGCGCTGGTCACCAGGAGCACCATTGACGTCATCTGCGGTGAGTGGGGCCAGCTCAACTGAATATGCCTTTGTTGTCTATGACCACCCGCTGCAGAGACTGCCATGGGCACTCGAGTGAACAGCATCGAGGGACGACCATCCCCGATGGTGGACGCCATCGATAGCCTTTGTCACATCATCTCGGAGCGCGTGTTCTCGCTGTTTAAGCGCGCAGATGTATTCTTCAAGTGCACCACGCTCTACAAGCAACAGCAGCAGGCTCTGACTACAATACGTGTTGAGTTCGCTCAGGTTGGCAGTTAGTGCGCCCAACTAGTGGCCCCATATGAAACTCTGCTTTTGCTTTTCAGATCATTGAGCAACGTCGTCGGCTACTTCAAACGGCCGGCTACCAAGCTGCACAGCTGGACGACGAGCTACTGGACGCCAAGCGACCCAAAATGGCATTTCTCGACAATCTACTGACAGCCGAGGTGGATGGCCAACCGTTGACATTTGAGCAAATTTTTGAGGAAGTTTCCACATTCATGTTCGAGGTGAGAAATCCATAACGAAGAGTCTCATTAGCACTAATGCAAATGAACGTGGGATTATTATTATTTAAATAAGCATTTTTAAAGCAACAAATTTTATTACAGATTTTAAATTTGTTGTTGACAAATATTAAATAAAATATTTTTAATTTACAAATTTTTTTTAATGATGTCTACTAATATTAGATAATCAAAATTCTTTTATTAATTGGTCATAAATTAGTTTATGATTAACTTTATTATCAACTTTATTCTTTGTACTCTAAAAGAGCCGTATTTTATATGAATTATATTTAAGTCTCTGTCTGAAATGAAATGTGTATAAATATGAATATGATATAATATGAATTTATTAATTATTTTGAATGCTTAGGGCCATGATACAACTGCCTCGGCAATCACATTTGCCATTTGGTGCTTGGCTTGGTCGCCAGATGTGCAGCAACGCGCCTTTGAGGAGCAAGCGCAAATGTACGCCACGGCAGATGGAGCCGAGCGCCATCCCACATACCAGGAGCTGCAGGATATGAAGTACTTGGATCTTGTCATCAAGGAAACATTGCGTTTGTTTCCCAGCGTGCCATTCATCTTTCGCACTATCCGAGAGCCGACGGTCATAGGTGAGTGCCTAGGGCTTAAGGCTGTTGCCATTCAACTCTTAACTATCTGCTCCGCAGTGGACAAATACATGCCCAAGGGCACGACGCTCGTGCTGCCCATTCTAGCCATTGGCCATAGTCCTCACAGCTTTGAGGCGCCCTACGAATTTCGCCCGGAACGTTTCGAGGCAGCGGAGCGCACGCGGGCCAATGCCTTTGACAATGTGCCATTTAGTGCTGGGCCCAGAAACTGCATAGGTTTGCTTCATTCATATGAGATATTTAACTTTGACTCAAGCATCCGTTTGCAGGTCAAAAGTTTGCGCTGTTGGAGCTGAAGGTAACGCTGTCGAAATTGCTGCGCAGATTCCGTATTCTGCCCGCTCCCTTGGCCAAACAGAGCATAGCCCAGGTCTTCGATCATAAATATAAGCCGGGTCCACAGGAATTGAAACTTCACTTGCCCATTACACTGAAGTCTTTAAGCGGTGTGCCCGTTCGACTGCAAAGGCGTTAGCTTTTGGGGACGATTATTATTATTATTTAAACAATTTTTTTCTATGAAATATTTATAGGCAAGTGTCAGCTACAAAGTACCTTGAGTTCTTCTTATATGTGATTATAATATTATAATATTGATATAAAATTTAACGAACAGGAATTCAGTTATAGCTTTAGATCTAATTTGTATCATGAACACGTTCAAATGTAGGACGAACTAAATCTAATTTGGTTGGGCTTGAATTTATTATTATTCTCAGAAAATATTGCAAAAGGTATTTGTTTTATCATTTATATTGTTTTATTTATAGTATATTTTTTTTATATAAATTTAAATATTATTTACTGTATATAATATTTAAATATTAATTAATTTATATAATAGTGTAATATTTAAATACTATTTACAGTTTATAATATTACAAATTATTTACTTTATATAATATTTTAATATACATTTAATACTCATGTAATTTATTTAATTTTAATTTTGAGAAAAAGGTGGAAGGCAAGAATGGTGTAAGGCAGCCAAAAAATAATAGTAAAATATATAAAAAATAGATTTCTTTTATGAATATGTCAGAGATTTAATTGATTCACATTAAATGAGAGAAGAATGAAGTAAAGCAAAGGTTCAATGGCAACTGCATAGAATAATATTAAAAACTCTCCCGTCGCCTGCAAATATTTGTATTAAAAATATAAGAATTCTTACAAATTATCAAAGAGCTTACAGCATCAACTGAAAATATCCAAGTGGAAGAAACAATCAAAGTAAATTTGATATGAAAAAAGAAAAATATTAAATATTAAAACAAACAAAGCCTTTGTCGTGATGTGAACTCATTGTTATAGCATATATATTTAAGTGTATAAATTAAATGTGATGAGCTCTGGAACATCTTCAATTACGTTGAATATGTGTGGTTGATAGAGTCCTTTATTGCGCTGCAACTCGTTGTTTGAGCCGGATTTGTATGCCATTTTCAGATTTGAGCGTTACACGAATGTTGAGCACCGGATCGTATTCGCTCTGTGGCACGCAATCCACTCGCGTGTGGTCATTGATGCCCGGCGGCAGACCATCGACGGCGGGCAGTATTTCAAAGTGTCGCAGCAGGAGAGAGAGCAATGCCTGCAGCTGATACATGGCAAACTTTTCGGCTGTTGGGCGGAGTAAGTGAATGTCAAGTCGGGAGCTGGCAGCGGCGGTTAATGCTTACCGATGCAGCGTCTGGGGCCAGCGCTGAATGGCACACTCTTGAAGGCCTCGATGCCGCTGTTCGTGTTGGCCTTCTCGAAGCGTTCCGGCCGAAATACACAGGGCTCGTCGAAGTACCGTTCGTTGTAGCCCATAGCAATGAGGCACATGATGACAGTTGTGCGCTTGGCTACCTTTGTGCCGTCTGTATGAGATAATAAAGGATGAATTGAACTCTCAACAGCTTCGATTACGTACTTATGTCTATGGATTTGCGATTGGTGCGAGCTATAAGCGGCACAGCTGGATACAGACGCATCGTTTCGCGTATTACCAGCTCCAGATAGTGCATTTGCTCGAGTCGCGCTATATCCGCCTCTGCAAAGATATCCTGGCCAAAGATACGCTGCTGCTCATCAAATGCCTGCTGCTGTATCTCCGGGTGACGCGACAGCGTGTATATAGTAAATGAGATGGCCGAGGCGACGGGATCGTGGCCCTATTGAAGAACATTTTAGATGTTGCTATATAGATTCTATATGCATTTTCTACTTACTGTAAATATAAACGTGGATAATTCTTCGATTATATCGCGATCTTTGAGTGCGCTTCCATCAAGCTTGGCGGACAGCAGAACATCCATGAAAGGTTTATTTTGGCTAACTTTATTAGCGGACAACTCCAGTTTCCGCTGTGCTATTGTCTAAGGGAAAAGTGTGCGAGTTGAGTTTTATATTTCAGTTATTATTTATCACAACTCACCTGCTTAATTTCGCGCCTGAGCATTTGTAGTGCGCGATGTTGCTTCAGGTAGTAAGGACTCAAACGGAAAAGCGCATCACAGCGCTTGACTATGCTGAAGGTGCGCTCCTGCACGACATCACAGAGGCTAAGAGGGTCAATAGAATAGATTATTAATATTATGACATTAGCAAAAATTCTTAAATCAAAAACTTACTCCTTGATGGCGCTATGCAGATCTGAGGGCTCATCGTTCAACGAGTTGCTAGCCCTTCCGGTTGCGTTCTCTGTTGTGAGTAGAAACTTTAACTTTGTAAGATGTTTATTCAAACTCTTTAAGCATAGGCGGCCCTTCGTCAGCAAGAAATAAATAAAATATGTGTTACTTTAAGATTTCTTATCGGCTTTACTAATTTTTCAATTGCTTCAATATTTCATGTTAACATTCTCCGACGCCTCACAAGCATATAGACTCTGCTCTGCAAAACTTTTTCACCACACAATCTCTGGCACTTGTAGCAATTTTCTATGTAATAAATCTTTTTTATAAAATGGCCATAATAAATTACAAAAATAAACGAGTGCAACGCTGCGCCAACCGCAACCTAGAAAGTTAACCAAAACACAAAATGCCCATGACAAATGCTTAAAGTTTTTTCCAACGGAATGTCTGCGCCCGCAACCTGAACATGCTCCACATCCCAGCAGGCAGCAGTAACCACCTACCACACACAATATCCAGTGTACACTTGGCCACCAGCTCCTGGGCGTCGAAAGGCTTTGATGACTCCGACTGCTGGCGTAGCTTCTCCACAAACCGCTCCCCGGTTCGATGCACGACACGCAAATAGCCCTCGATGGCCGAGCGCTCGAAAGCCGGCGCATAGATTTTCTGATGCTTCAGCCAACGGGCACCGGAACTCGTGAGCAGGCCATCGCCCAGCCAAGGGCGTAGAAAGGAATACAAGTGCTCCTTGTACAGCAGTGAAGAGCTCGACAACATGTTCTGTCAATGGCCACGTAAGTGTTTAGCTTGCAGCTAAGTGGACTGTGCAGCACTCACCTGAATTTCCGCCGGATCACTGAGCATTATATGATACTGCAGGAAGACCAACGAGCGATAGCCATGAAAGTCATATTTTCGACAATATTGCAATATCTTCTTCGGATACTCTATGGAAAATAAAAGCAAATGAATTTGAGTCAGTTCTCTCACGTCTAATTCTAAGAATTTATTTTTATATTTTTGTAAATTTACTTTCGACTTGAAATACCCATGTAAGCCATAGCATAATTGGTTTCTATATCATTCTTGATAATTGAGTTCTCGTTCGCATTTGGCAGCTCAATTTCCAAGGCTCACAACTTGCCAAAAGCTGTAATTTCCTGTGAGAACTAGTTTGTTTTAATAGTTTTAATAGACTGCTTGTTGGCAGTCCTTTGCAGGGCCAACTAATGCTAAGAGTACGCATTATGCTGCTTACAATTCAATTTGCAAACTTGATTCGCTTACAGTGCAGTTATCTAATGAAGTTTTCAGAGAGCGAGTTAGAGTGAGAGTGCGTCTTAATGAGTTTTGACTTTATTAGATTTACTTTTTTATGATTATGTTATGCATGGACTTTACCGCAACTTAATATGGAAACAGTTTCAAATGTAATTCCAAATGCACAAAGCGAGCCAAGAAAATGAAAAAGAAATGAGCAAACCGACAAGTATCTGTGAGTGTAAAATCAAACAAGGATAATGGCAATGGCAGCAGCCAGCAGGATGCCTACACTGCAAGCGCACAGACGGCTGAAGGGTGCCCGGAGGAGCCACCCGATGTCATCGAAGCATGGCAAAGCTATCAATTGTTGAGCAGCGTTTTGTATTCCAGCTATTGTGCATTTGGAATGATTACTTGGCAAGCACGTTCAGGAGAAACAACACCAAAATTACTCAGCAAATTGTGCGGGCGTCTTGCCTACCCGGCTCGCCCAAGGGAGCGAGAACAGAATCTGATGAAAATTGCTAGAAATATTGCAAAGCTAACAAAGTGCATGCTGCTGAAACAGATACATCTTCATATTTATATAAATTGAGATAATAAAACCGTGCATCCAGATCTTAATGTTGCAAGTGGAACTGCAGCAAAAAATATGAGAAAATAACAATTTCATACATGCGTCGAAATAGTGCATAAATATAGGCTGCGAGCTGGGGGCTCTATCTATTATGCTTACCGGCTGGCTTCAGTCCGAACTGAAAGATATTGCCCACAAACGGATATGGCGTGGGGCCCGGTATCATTTCCATAATGCCGGCCATGTGATCTATGTAATTGAATATCCTCACGCCCTTGACCACCAAAATGGTGGCCAAAAGAATGGCCAATGCTAGCAGAAACATTGTACGAACCCTGACTCGATTCTAGTTCAAATAAATATATATAAATATTTCACAATATCTGTCCGTTCTATTCGCAGTTCGTTTGCTTACTGAACGACCTCGATAGAAAGCGGTCTTAAGTTTTTTGCCAAAATGTCGTAGGCGAACTTGCGATAACATAATCGATAGCTTATCTAACTGTTAGCTACCCACCGCCCCTTACACGGTGTTTCGCACTGTAAACACACTCATCAAACGGCAACCGTTCGAGACAATCATAACAATTAGAGCTAGTCAATTACAGCAGTTTTCAATTACCTGTTCAATTATTGCACCTGGTTATGGCCGCTGCTTGTAAGATAACTGTCATAATTAATAACCCAATTAACAGTTGCATTGACTCACGCGTCAATTTCAATTATGACGTGTAAGTCCAAGGGTCACCTCATAATTAAACTGATAAGGCCAATCAGTTTGTGTAGCTTGTGTTTGCTGACAAAAGACTACGAAATTGCAACTTGCGCCGCAATATCAAGTAAAGGCTTAATAATATTTTGATAAATACCTAAATTATGGGACAGCTTTTAGAGTTTATAAATAGTATATATACCATGAGAATTTTACACTAGCTGCCTGCTAATAGACATCAATGCATGTCTTTGTATAAACTTTCGAATTGAATACCTTTATAAAAATCTCCTTTTATATCTTATATATTTTATATATTTAATACATAGAAATTTTGCTGTAAATTAAGCAAAATTATTAAGTGAATTAATATCGATTTTTTAAATTTTTATTGATTACAATTTTGTTTTCTTCTCTCAGTCATACAGCTTTCTTTAGTTAATAAACTGGGTAATACTTGTTTTTTAGAGCCTTACAACTTTGAGTTGGCAAACTTTGTTTATTTGATAATATATTCAACAATTTATGGTTGCTCTTTGTTGAGTTTAGCTTGACAGCTTATATTTGACAATCTTACATCATAGTAACGCTTGCAAATTATTAAAATTTTAAAAGAATTGTTGCATTTATAGTAAGAATATTTCCCAAATCTTTATCTTAACGAAATTACATTCACAGAAAGTTAGTGAGTGCTGAGCTATGCATTGCTTTCGGCGACTAGTCTCATTTTTAAAGTTATACTAATATATTAATATCATATAATTTTCCATTTAAATTAAATTTACTTTTATTGATATTAAAAAACTATTACTTTATTTTCATTCATTTGAGCGTATGAAACGTTAAATAGAATTTCGATGCATATTTTTCACACTTAGCAAAGACCCAAACCCTCAACAACGTGCATGAAAATCTTGCATACTTTTAGGTGCCACTCATAAAATTAGCTGTGCTGATAACAAAATATAAACAAATATTGCTCTTCACACTGTGTTTTTCAGACAGAAGAGTGGATCTCTAATTTGTCTCTCTTTAGTTGTTGTTCCAGTTTGTTTATGTTTTAGCCGCTGATAATTGAAAATTAAACAAAACAAATGTTGCCGAACCGAACTCTCTTCAGTACATATTAACACGAGTTGATAGTTTGTTTCAATATAACAAACGCCGCGAAGCTGATAGTAAATGTTTGTTGTCTTGTGATATCTTGAAAATGTAATCCAGTCTGGGAGCTGTTGCATTGCTGGCTCGCTCTCCTACTGAGCAAAACTTCTTATCTGACGCCGAGTTTTATTTCATATCCAACACGAGCTGTCCATTAGGCTAAACAACAGCGAAATACTTGTTAAATGAGATGAATAATGTATTACATTTGATTTGTTTATATTCTTATTGCACACGCCTGTATAGATTAGTAATTTTTATTATGTCATATAAATACACAAATGCTTATTATAATATATATATATTATAGTTTATAGTATTTGTTAATTATAGACACAACTTTTGCTTCTAGTTACCTTCTAGGGCCAGCTCTGATATTGATGGTATTATAATAAAAAATTAATGTTATGCTAATTATATATAATATATTATATTATAAATTTTAACTTATTGAAAATATTATATCTGAGTTACATAAACTTATATGGACTCTGGTTCAACTATTCAACTTGTGCTGAGTGGATTTATAAAATGAAATGGAATAATAATTAACTATTTAATATAAGGTCTACGAGAATTCTATAATTATAGTAACGAGAAATATATATATATATATACATATATACATATATATATATAAATATATATATAAGCAAAAAAAAAAATATATATATAGATTATGAGACAGAAAACTTTTATTGACTCTGCTTAATCTTTACGAGAGGATCTTCTATTAAAGCGCATTGCAATTTTTTTTATAGAAATATTAAAAACTTTATGCCTTATTTTGTTACACAAAAACTGTTCGTTAGACTTAAAAAGTACTTTTTAAATTTCAAGTTTATTTCACTAAAGTTCAAGAGTTTTTCTCACTTATACGCAAAGTTTGATTTGAAAATAAAGCTTTGGTACACACTGAGTATGGGCCCAGGTTGCTTTACAGTATTGAAGAGAGAAATCGTTTCGATGAGCCATTTAAAAAAGTTTAAATATATAAATAAAATGTAAAACTATAACAAAAAACGAAAAGAAATTTTGAATAGACTAAAAAGTGATTCACGGAAAATGCAGGTGCCTTTGAAGCACTTGCGCTTCTTATTATTATTTAGTCTAGCTAAAAATGATTTTAATTTTTGTTTTTTTTTTTTTTTTTTTTTTTTTTTTTTTTTTTTTTTTTTTTTTTTCTTTATTTTGTTGCAGCTTATTGTCTTAGACTCTATAGCGCATTTAGCTCTAAACCTTAACTAATGGGAGGGCAGATATGCCAATTATTCTGCACTTGTAGCTACTATCTTAATTAGTTCTTATATTGTCTAGAGGATGCAATCTCTTCAGTCTTCGCCTATTGTTGTTTATAGCCAGGTTGCTTGCGAGATGGTTAGGATGCGCTGCAAGTCTGTCCGCGTATCTTGAACTGTGTCGCCCAATGAGTTCAGCAACTGTGGGAATTGCTAAATCCCTATGTAAGACTGAGTTTCTTACAAACCAGCTGGCTCCAGTCCATCTGCGTAGTGCTTTATTCTGCAGGGTCTGAATTTTGTTCCTTGTAGTCTTCGCCGAGGAGCCCCATAGAGAGATACCATATACGAAGGTTGGGACAACTATTGCCTTGTAGATGGCGGCCTTGCTGCTGTAAGACAACTTGCTTGAAGCTCTCAGCATCCAGTCGAGGGTTTTTAGCTTGCTTTTGCATTTTGAGGTTACTTGACTTATGTGCGCTTTAAAAGTCAGCCTTCTGTCAAGAGTGATACCAAGGTACTTTACTTTTGAGGCTTTGGGAATAGTGGGCCCCAATGCAACGCTTGGGCAATCTCCTCTTCTAGTGGCGAAGGTAGTATGTACAGACTTTTGTGCATTAATGGTGATACACCACCGTTTTGCCCAGCGTCCGAAAGAGTCCAGATATTTTTGTAGTGAGTCTGAAGCTTCTTGCGCAGATACGTGACGTGATAAGATGGCGGTGTCATCTGCATAGGTCGCTATGAGTACTGCATCTGTACTTCCTATATTTGGCTCGGGAGTTGGCATATCTCCTGTGAATAAAGTATAAAGTGTTGGGCCTAGAACACTACCCTGTGGTACTCCAGCCATAATTGGTCTAGTCAAGGATACTGCTTGCCCCCTTGACACTTGGAAGGTTCTTCCAATAAGGTATGAGGATAGCAACGCGAAAAATGGGGCTGGAAGGGTGGTCCTCACTTTCTGCAGCAGTCCCAGGTGCCAAACTCGATCAAACGCCTGTTTGATGTCTAAAAAGACGGCAGAGCAGTACATCTTTTCTTCAAAGGCTCCAAGGATATGGTGCACAACTCTGTGAACCTGTTCCGGTGTTCCATGCTGTCTCCTGAAGCCAAACTGATGGTTTGGAATGGCCTCCTGGCGTCCCAGATGTGTCAGTACTCGTTCCAGAAATATTCTTTCGAATATTTTGGAGAGTACTGGCAACAGGCTAATTGGTCTGTACGACTCAATTTCTCCCACGGGTTTGCCAGGCTTAGGAATCATCACAATCACGGCGCGCTTCCAGCAGGCTGGAAAGTGCCGGATGCGGAGCATGGCGTTGTACACCATAGTTATGTAGTCTATGGTGGAGTCAGGCAGTGCTCTAAGGACTCTGCCGTTTATTAGATCATATCCAGGGGATTTTTTTGCCTTCACTCTTCTGATGTGTTCAAGAACCTCTTCTTTTGTACATCCAGTTATCTGGTCTTCAGCTGGGAGGGGCGAGAGAACGATGTCTTCTGTTGCTTCGATTTCTGAGGCCTCTGCGGTAATCACCGGCGTGAATTGGTCTTGAAGGTGGTTTGCAAAAGCCTCAGCTTGAGCTTCGTCACCAATGTGCCAGGAACCAGAAATGCTCCGAATGGGATGTCGACGTATTGGCTGCCGTTTGAGCTTTCTTGTAAATTTCCATAATTGAAACTCTGCGTCAGTGGGCGATTCAGCTCGTACCAGCGCATCGCTGATACACCTCTTTTGAAGCAGGGCGAGAGCAGCTTTAAGATGCCTCGTGGCTTCGTTGTACGTGGATTTGGCATCAGGCGTGCGTAATCTTAACCAGCGTCTCCTGGCCCATCTTTTGTGTATTAGTAGGTGTTGGGCCTCCAAGGTGAGGGGGATGTTGTACGGAGACTGTTGTCTTGTTTGGCAAGATGGTGGGGCGGCTTGGTGCGCAGCTTTGACTATTTCTTCCTGCAGTTTGTTTGCTGCGTAGTCCACGTCTTCAGGAGTGTTAAGTTCCATTTCTATGTGCAAAGAGTAATGGAGCTCGCGCCTAAAGACTCCTAAATCTGATCCTGCTGGCAGTAGTTGTTTCCTAATGGGCAAGGGCTGTGGCTGCGCGTGGATTGTGACTATTAGTGGCAGGTGGTCAGAGGATAGGTCCAAGGATTCTTCAATGGTCAATTGCCGGTCACAGATGCCTTTGTAGACAGCGAAGTCGATTGCCGAGGGCCTGTGTCCATTAATTGGGTAACGGGTGGGGGCTCCAGTCGCCAATATGCTGAATTGTAAGTTTTGAATCGCCTCAAATATGACTTCTCCGCGACGATTCGCACTATTGCTTCCCCAAAATGGGTGCCATCCATTCCAGTCGCCGCCGATGAGGGTCTTATTCAACCTTTGGCCTAGAACCTGTTCCATGTGATGATCACACAGACCAGTGTTTGGCGGAAGATAAATTGACGCAACTTCGATCGCTCCAATAGACGTAGGCAGGGTGATGGCTGAGACCTGCATTGTTGCGTTGCAAATTGACAGTAAAGGTGTATGCGGTATTGTTGCTCGTATGAGGATTGAGGATCCACCAAAGCAGTTTGCTCCTTCACCATGAGCCTGATAGTGTTCGTATCCGAAAATTTGTGTAGTGGGGCACTCATGAGTTTCTGTTATTAACATTATATCTATGTTTTCTTGTGAGAGAAACGCAGCCAGTTCCTGAGTCTTGTTTCTCAGGCCATTGGCGTTCCAGATACCCACACGTAAAGCCATTATTTGTAGGCAAGCTTGGTTATGATGGCCATTAAACTGTTTAGCATGGTTGCTTGTTGGGATTGTACTTCTCGCATCGCTTTGAGCTCGGCATTAATTGCGTCAAACTGACGTTGTTGTTGCTGAAGCATTTCAGTGAACAAAGTGTCACTTGTGGTATTCTTATTTGACGGTCCACCTCTAGCGGCCTGTGCGTAAGAAACACCACTAATAGGCGTTGCAAAGCTCGTGGCTTGGGTAATGCTCCGGGGCCTTGTAATTTCGGAAGCAGTACTCGGACCCGTAGACGGTGTTTGTGTGGGACTCCTTTTTTGTGCTGGGGATTGCAATTTGCGCAACCGCTTGTATACTTGGCAGCCCTTATAGTTGGCTGGGTGCTGTAACTCACAGTGCACACAAGTTGGTGCCTGGTCCTTTTCGCGGGTGCAGTCTTTGGATGCGTGTTTCCCGGCGCAACGCACACACCTGGGAGCTTTGTGGCAGTAGCGTTGTGTGTGTCCAAATTCTTGACAGCGATGGCATTGTGTCAGGTCGTTGTATCTTCTTGGCAGTTCCACTGTGCAGCGTTGCCTGCAGACAACTCGAATGTCCAAAATTTCTTTGTTGTTGGGGGCCTGAGCCACGTCAACAAAAAATATATTTAGCGGTGTTTTGTCCATACGGCTCAGTGGGTTGTGCACATTTGTAATTGTGTGGCCTTTGGTTTCCAATTCCTTTTTAATTAGTGTTGTATCAGTGCTGGAGTGAAGCCCTTTGAACACGACTCTATATGGTTTGTCCTCCTTAAGCTGGTAGCAGTGGAACTCCAATTCCAGCTTAGTAAAGTGGTCTATAACTCTGCGATAGTCCTCACTGCATTGGGTTAATACACCTATGTTATTCTTCTTTGGCTTAATTACGTATGATTTAGCATCAATTACTTTATCTATTATCTGTTGAAGTAGGGCCACAGACTTGATGTTTGGACACCATATGGGGGGCGGACGAGGTTTCGGTGTAGTTTGCTGGTCGGTCAATACTGGGGCTTCTGGAGCTACAGGTGATTCGCTGTAGTCTTCATCTTCTTCTACGAGCAGTGAAAATCGATTTTCTGATATTAATGCTGCATTGCTGGTGCTTGGTTCGTCGAAGATGAGCCTTTTCTTGATGGTTTTTGGTGAATTTGGCTGTTTACGTTTCGTGTTTTTGTTGTTAGTGATGCCTTGCACGGAGGCGATATCTATTTTTGAGTTTATTGGCATGATGGAGGCTTGCCTATTTGCCATCACAACGTTAAGCTGGGCTTGCATTTCTGCATTTACCTTTACAGCTGTAGCGCGGTCATTGACATTAGATGTCATCGCGGATTGTGCTTTTGAGTGCAGGCGCACTCGCGCCAAGCGACGAAATTTCGTAAATTACAATTAAAGCAATTGAGTTACGCGGAAGCAAGCGATAAGAAAACGCTGCGTGTGCGGTTTTTGTTGCTGTTGCGTTGAAGAATGCACCGCAAAGTTCTATTTTTAGAACTCTGCAGCAGTAGAGCTTAAGCGAAGGCTGTTCGAATTCACGTCTTTACAGGTCGAACGACTGATCGCGATTGTTAATTTTTTTTTTTTTTTTTTGTTAATCCATTTGCTTTCTATATCACATTCATCCACATTGAGCACAGTGCCTTCTCATTGTCTCACTCTCTCATTGTTTCACTCTCTCATTTGGTTTTCTGTCAACTCATTATGATAAGCTGAAACCCGCGAGTTATTCGAAGTTGTTTGCTCTGAGATGCAACTACCGATTTCGTATTTAAGTTGTGCGCAGCCTCAAGCTGGTAGTATTTCGTATCTAGTGCTTAACGAATAAACACGACTTTAATCGAAATTTCGTTGAATTTTTCGATTGCTTCCGCGAGTTCGTCGCGTCGTTTCCAAAAATGTGGTTAATCGTGTATGCATTTGTAGCATTGCCACTCACTTTGTATGTGTTTCTCGAGCTGCGCGTGGCCAAAAAGAAACGCCTACTGAACAAGTTGAATGGCCCGTCCGCAGTGCCGTTCCTTGGCAATGCCCACCAAATGGGCAAAAGTCCATCGGGTAACTGGAACATTAAATTAATAGTTGAAAAGAAAAAATGTTGGAAAACTTTCAATGGCTCATTTAACTCGCTAATTGCCTTCTCTCGAATTGCATTATGGCCGATGACAATTCTGTAATATCATCAGTTGAAATGCCATTCGGGTCAAAGCATTTATGAATTGGCAACGAGCAACAGCTTCAATATCAGATCTGCACAGCAATTGTCAGCCATAATTTTCACTGATAGCTGTGGCAGCTGTTGCCATGAATGTTCATTACTTTGCTAATAGCTTTTGGTTTTTTTTTTTTTTTTGAATTAAGAAATTCGTCTGGAAATAAACACAAATACAAATACAACACGTGTTAATTATCACTAGACACGCTATTGAAAGCATTGAAACACTGGCTAACAGTTTGCTTTACTCTTAAGTCAATTATAATTATTTGTTATTATTAATTTTATATTGATTACATATTTTTTTATTTTTACCTTTATATTTTTATAATTTTTTTATTTGCTTATTAGTCTAGCAGCAAGACTACAAATTAGCATTAGACTTAAACATAAGACAAATATAATTTAGTTTTTTATTATTTTGTAGTTTTGGAACTACTGTTTTAAAACTTTAATATTTTTAAAATTTTTTTATTATAATTAAATAATTATTTATATGTGTTTCATAGTTTTTTTTTTAATTTTTTATTTTTTTAGTAAGACATATATATATAATATATATAATATACATATATATATAATTGTTTAGCATAATTTTGTTATTTTATTCACATTAGAATCATGTGTGCGCATTTTTATAGCCTATATCCATTGAATACCTTGCGTTATACTAAAATATATCTCACTTAGGTATGCATAATATAAATGATGAGTTAAATTAATATAGATTCTAGTTGTCTCACTGACGCTCTAGAATTAAAAATGTATATATGCGCCACACGCCAATCGTTATTCATCTCACATATTCCCAGCATCGATTAAGACTGGTATGGAGAGTTTTGTTTTTTTAGGCATAAATCGGAGCCTATTTATTATATAATGAGCGCAATTTTCGCATGCAAATAGAAATCCTATGAATAAATATAAGCTCAGCAAATACAGTTATATAAAAATAATTGAGAATGTGTTAAGGCACCTGTCAATTAGGTTCAATGTGTCTACTAGTCGATCACTCCCAAGTAGTGCTCTGATGTTTGTTGTGCTTTTAACTTATTGTTCTAAGGCAAATTAGTCTCAAGTCCGAAGCAAATACAAATGGGAATAGTTGCTGATTAAGTTGTCTGTCAATCAAGACATTTAATTAACATATCTGGCTGAACAATATTCATTTAAGATTTATAAAATTAAACAAATTGTTTTTCTAACTTTCTTTTTGTTTATTTTCATTTTAATTATGTCAAGAAATAACTAAAAATTTAATGTGTGATTCGAAACGGACTTTGTCGTTATAAAATACTGATTGAGTAATATTCGTGTAGTTAAAAACTTCGAAGACTTTTGATAAGAACTTAGTATTGGACTAACTACTGTTTTTATTGTTGAGCATTGCTTTTAATGATAAGTTACTTTCGCGCTGAGCGCTGACAAACATCAGACAGTAATAACTATATGCGATTCGACTTTGAATTTAATTATATACAATTAGCATTGGCAGAGGAACTGGATTGTGTATCATAAATGTCATAACTTATTGGAAAATGTGCTTATTGGAAAATTGCCTGCACTTAAGTATTAAATGATAGCTATTCATAAATTAGCTGTGATGATCGTATAATTGTTTTGTCAATTAAAATGCAATTTTATTACTTTAATAACGCCTAGAAATTCTGAACACCTTCTTTGAGTTCTGGCATAAATATGACAAGGATAACTTTCGATTTTGGATCGGATACTATTCGAATATATTTGTGACAAATCCCAAGCATCTGGAGGTAAGTCTCGAGTGCATAGTTTTTAGAGCTTTCCTAATTGATACTTCTATTCCTTGTTCAGGTCATAATGAACAGCAATACGCTAATAGAAAAGTCGGATATCTATGAAATGTTACATCCTTGGCTGGGCGAGGGGCTGCTGACGAGCAAAGGCAGCAAATGGCACAAGCACCGCAAGATGATAACGCCTTCATTCCATTTTAATATACTCCAAGACTTTCACCAAGTCATGAACGAAAACTCAGCCAAGTTCATTAAGCGGCTTAAGGAAGTTTCGGCTGGCGATAATATCATAGACTTTCAGGACGAAACGCATTATTTAACCCTGGATGTCATCTGCGACACGGCCATGGGAGTGCCGATTAATGCAATTGAACAGCGAGACACCGTTGAAGTTGTGAAGGCCTTTAAGGAGTAAGTATCTCTAAGCCCTTCGCTCGAGCCACCCACACTTACAGACTGTCTCGTTGTAGCATGTGCTACAGCATCAACATGCGGGCATTTAGTCCTCTGAAGCGTTCCGCCCTGCTTTATCGGTTTGCCCCCGATTACGCCGCCAACGCGAAGACCCTGAAAATTCTGCAAGATTTCACTAACGACATCATCGAGAAGCGCATTAAGGCCCATCGCACGGGCGCCGCCAAGACGAATGAAGGCAGCGAGTTCTCCCGCAAGAAGATGGCCTTTCTGGATACTCTGCTCTCGTCCACTATTGATGGGCGCCCTTTGAACCAGCAGGAGATTTACGAGGAGGTCTCCACATTTATGTTTGAGGGCCATGACACGACAACATCGGGCGTAGCATTTGCTGGCTACATACTCTCCAGATTTCCGGACGAGCAGGTAACGTGCAATTACCCGAGCCGCCTAAAAGTAGATTAAAATTTGTTGTTCTGCTCGCAGCGAAAGCTTTTTGAAGAACAGCGAGCCGTCATGGGCAATGAGCTGCATCGCGATGCCACATTCCAGGAAATCTCCCAAATGAAATACCTGGATCTCTTCATAAAGGAGGCGCAAAGAGTCTATCCCAGCGTCCCCTTCATCGGTCGCTACACTTAGAAGGATTACGATATACGTAAGCTAGAGAATTCATAGCTAATATTTCAGATCTCAAATCTCACTCTCTCTTATTTATTTACAGTTGGCACCATTATGCCGAAGGGCACCACCCTTAATCTGGGCCTCATCGTTCTGGGCTACGATGAGCGCATTTTCAAGGAGCCACATCGTTTCACGCCGGAACGATTTGAGCAGCAGAAACCGGGGCCCTTTGAATATGTTCCCTTTAGCGCAGGTCCACGCAATTGCATTGGACAAAAGTTCGCTCTGCTGGAGCTGAAGACTGTCATATCGAAGCTCGTGCGCACCTTCGAGGTGTTGCCCGCCGTGGATGAGCTGCTTTCCAAGGATGGTACTCTGAACACCTATTTGGGCCTGCCCAAGGAGGAGAAGGAAAGGAAAGAGCGACAGGGCCACAAATACGATCCCATCCTATCGGCTGTCTTGACCCTAAAATCAGAGAACGGCCTTCATCTGCGCTTGCGTGAAAGGAAATAGGTGCTCAGCCTTTATTATTATTATTTGTTAGCAGTTTATTATAATTAAAAGTTAGTTGATAAACCAACTGAATCTTTAGTTAATGGCTACCAAAACGGTGCCCACATTGGGGTTGGCCACAAAGGCTGAGGTCGTCACGGTATCGCCATTTGTATACTGCGACTGAAGGGAGCTGGTTATGACCTCTGCCTGTGCGCCCAAGCTGAAATACTTGGTGAGGTCCAGAGTCTTGGCAGTGCTGCCCAGATTCAGCACAATAACATACAGGTCGCTGCCCTCCTTTTGACTGGAAAGTGCAAAATTAGGTTAGCGCAATGAACGCTGAGAAAGTCAAGTAGTTACGCACCGAGAGTAGACAATGACATCATCATCCAGAGCCTGAATCTTCAGTGCACCAGTACGGAATGATGGCTCCTGTCGCACACGCACGAGCGTCTTGAAGATCTGCAGATGCGATTGTGGCGCGCGCAGCTGTTGCAGGGCATTGTTCGTCTTGAAGTCATCCGAAACGGGCAGCCAAGTGTGATCGGCATAGGTGAAACCTAAATGAAAAATCAGAATGGCTTAACATAGACAAAGGACAACAGATTAAGGTCTTGCTCACCCGCCATTGAGGAGGCGTCCCATTGGTAGGGTGTGCGGGCAGGATCTCGAGATCTGTCGTAGTAGTGCTCCGGATCGGAGTTGCAGGCACTGGGATCAACGGTGTCCTCCCAGCTAATGAATACATCAGTCATGCCGAGCTCCTCGCCATTATAAGTGACGGCATGGCCTGGCAGCGTTTGCAGCAGAATGTTTATCAAATCGATGCGCTGGACACCGAAGCGTGATGCCACGCGCTTGTTGTCGTGGTTGCCCAGCACCCAATTGGCAGAGACGCCAGCAGGCATGGCGTTCAGCCACTTCTCGATGTGCTCCACGTACTCCGTTGCCTTGGAGGCATTGTTGATGCTCGTGAGGAAGTCGAAGTTGAAGGGAATGTGCGAGCCGTTGCGAACGCCATCGCCGTAGAACTTCATGATGTTCTCGAAGCTGGTGTAGGCCTCAGTCATGAGCAAACGCTCGTCTCCGCCATGTTCCGTATGGAATTCGTCGACTAGCTCACGCCATTGGTAAACCATGTCAAAGGTCTCGGGCTGGTCCTGGGTGTAAATGTGCTGCGTGTAGCAGTGGTCGTCCGGATCTGGGCAGCTGCTGTCATTGGAGAGCGGCTCGTCGGGGTACTCGTTGTAGCGATCCAGCTCAATTTCAAACAGATAGGGAATCGCATCAATACGGAAGCCGGAGACGCCTTTAGCTAGCCAGAACTTGATCACGTTCTTCATCTCGTTGACAACAGCGGGATTGCGATAGTTCAAGTCCGGCTGGCCTATCGCAAATTGATGCAGATAATACTGCTGCCTGACCTCGTTCCATTCCCAGGCGCTGTACCTGAACTCGGAGTTCCAGTTGCTTGGCGCCTCACGCTCTCCGGTTTCCTCATTGATTTTGCCATTGTGCCAAATATAATAATCCTTGTACTGGGGATCACCGTTCACGGACTTGATGAACCACTCACTCTTGTCGCTCGAGTGATTGGGCACAAAGTCCAAAATGATCTTGAGGCCAACCTCCTTGGCGCGTGCAATCATGCGCTCAAAGTCCTCCATGGTACCATACTCCGGATGTATCTGATAGAAGTCCGCAATATCGTAGCCAAAGTCCACCATGGGCGACTTGAATATGGGCGACAGCCATGCAGCTGTGATGCCAATGTCCTTCAGGTACTGCAGCTTCTCCGTAACGCCATTCAGATCTCCGATGCCGTCGCCATCGGAGTCGCGAAATGAGCGCGGATATATTTGATAATAGTTGCCATTCTCCCACCACTGAGTGGCGCACGTGAGCCCCAGCACCACCGAGAGGACCGCAACGACTGTCAGCGAGCGCATGTCTAATGAATTTGTCCTAACTGACGTCCAACTGGGGCCTTTTATGGCGATCGATAAAGGTTTCTGCTCACTTGGAGTGGGCATTTCGATTGCTGGGCAAACAAGTTGCTCTCATAGTTTCATGAGCTACCATTCCGAAAATAATACCCATTCGAATGTCATTGTTGTTAAGCACTTTGCTAGCCGATTTCACATTAGATTGTAATGTTACCCAACAGCAATTAGCTATAATGGAAAATTATTTCAATCACTGTGATTGTTGTTGCTGTTGTTGTTGTTGTTGTTACTGCAACTGAAGCACAGCGGCATTTGTCACTTGCTTTGCTCATAATCACCTGATAGGAAGTAAAGAAGATTTAACAACGCTCTCAAGTCATAAGCCCCTACCACTAAGGGCACTCATTGAGAGATAAGCATAGGAGCCTCCAAGCACTCTTAGTTCAAAACAATATTTCTTTTCTAAGTCAGTTATTTGTCATAACTTTTTTGATAACCTTGCTAATGTCACAATTGACTAAAGTTTAATGTAGGTGTTAATGTGAAAACTGATAAACTGAGAAGCTAAGTTAAGTTAAGTTGAAGGAAAACAATTTTAAGTCTGTTGTGTTGCCTTCTTAGCATAAATAACTTTAACTCTTATCAGATTGGTGTTAGAATTTTTTGGATATGATTTTCTTAATCATTGAATATTGGTATTAAGAGTATTGTTGACCAGGTCTTGACGCCTTTAAGGGAACTGCGGGGGCGCATGGGAATTTACGATCATCGGATTGGAACTTACGAGTTTAGAGACAAAAGCATTTGTATTCAACTCACAGGTCTTGGAAAGTCTTGCCAATTATCATCAGCTTTTATATACAAATTTGAATATAATAAAATAAATATTTGTTTGGAGCAACGAACAGTTCAGCAGAAAGTTTTGCTATCAATGCAGCACAGATTGCTGTTATCATTCAGATAACTTAAACATATTTATGGCTAGCTTGAACTCCAAAAATAAATACTAGAGTATAACACAAGTTCCTGAATTTCTAAATGTTAATAATCTGGCTTAAGAATAAATAATGTAAATTACAAAATTTCAAATCTTAAGAATTTTACTTGTGCCATATTATTAATAAGTAAAGGGTGCAAAAATTGCAAAAATTGGAATAGTAAAAGTAAAAAAAAAATATATATATATAAATATGTAAAATAAAATAAAAATATATAAAATATATATATATATATATATATATATAATTATTCAATACCTATTCAATTATTTTCAGCATTTAGCCAAAAGATTAGACGACTTCAATCTTCAATTGTAGCATAAAAGAATTTTTATAATTTTCGATTCATTGCAATTAGGTATTTATTAAACGTTGTTAGTTGTTTAAGCCAACAACATTCATTAGCTGTGAAGAACTTATCAACTATGAAGATATTTCTGAGACTAGTCCGTTGTACGTTCCAAGTCTGTTTAAAGCAATCTTGGGCTTGGCAGCTGAAGTTGCTTTAGTGGTGAGCGCCGGGATGGACATTGTGGACTTCGGGAGCTTGGGGATGCGCCGCGTTCCAGGCAATGGAGCGCACAATATAGTCGGGAATGGCGGGAACAGCAGCGCCCGATGGCTGGTAGCCGTTCTCATCGGCAACGTACTTGATGTCAACATGCTCGCCCTCGGGGGAGATCCAGCCGAAACCGCCCTGGATGTTGCCGTTCACGTCGCCGGACTCGGAGCGTGTGATGTGGTTGCTGGTCTCCAGGCTGCTATCGAAGCCGTCGGCACGAACATCATCCTTGCGAGACACCACTTCGGCGTGAGACTCGTCGCCGTGATGAACGGGCACTGGATGTGGTGCTGGGATGTGTGGCAGTGGGCGGTGCTCAATCGGGTGGTGCACAGCGGCGACCAGGCCGATAATAGCGCAGATCATCACCTGCAAGAACGTGGATCATTGTCGGCGACAGAACTCAGTGGAGTCTACTTACAATTTTGAACATGTTGAAATGGTTTTCGTGCAGTTGGAGACCGTTGAGAACGAACGTTGACTGATGCTCCAACTGGGCCAGCCGTTAGCTTTTATACAACTTCAGTGGGAGTTGCCCAATATAAATTGTGTCCAGTTTTTGACTTGATCCCGCCAAACACTTAGCTCTGTGAGTTATGAGTCTACCCGCCGAGCCCCCTACCAAAAATATTTGCGCTTAGAAACAATTTAAAGAAACATCATCAAATTAATATTATTGCTGAGGTGCATAAACAAGCTCAGACCGAAACCCGTTCGCATTTTAAAACAAGCGCGTCAGCACTGCACCACAAGCCTCCCAAATCCAGTTTCCAATAGGCAGTGGTGCAGATGGGCAATAAAGAAATTGCAAATCTTCCATAATTGGTTCATCCTTGTGGAGTTATTTTAACTGGCGTTAGTAATTCTTTATTTTTGAATTTATTTATAATGGTTTATATATTCTATGTATTAGCAAAGCAATGTTTATTACAAAATAAATAAACGAAAAAAGGGAATAAAATATTAATTATTATTTCAATGGCAGTTGCTATAGAGCTCACATAATTCAACTTGTAGAGATGTGTTAAATAAACTCCCACTCTCTCAATCTCTCTTGCACTCTCTACCTTTTTCCCTCTTTAAATATATTTACCAATTTATATTTAACAGCTTTTAAAAAACGTATGTTTATCTCAATAACATTAAAAAAAAAACACTTAAATTCTATGGACATTTGCAGAGAATTTTAATTGTATATAAATTGAAATGAGTAATATGTGTTCTCTGTATGTTAGGCAGACTGCAGACTAAACCTGCTAACATATTTAAATATATAAAACTAAAGAACTGATTGCTTGAAGAGATGCAATTTATATTTTAAATCGTTCTTCCGTGACTTTACTAACAACTATCATATGAAACAAGAACAGGTTTCATGAATAAGCCAGTGAGATTAGCTATAATATATTATATATTTTAATATTAAATTCTCAATTTATTCAAAATATTTAAAAATAATTAAATTTAATTTATAATTAAATGAAAACATACAAAGAAAAAATAGATTGAATCTAGATTAAATTAATTATTAAACTGATGAGCTCCTTAATTAAGCATTCGCCTGTTAGCTTCTAAAGCCTCTATTCGACTAGTGAACAAGTATTAATTAGTGGGTTTATATTTATTTTATATTTTTATATATATTTATATATATATATATATATATATATATATATATATATATATATATATATTTAATAGATCCAAAGAGTTGATAAGTTTTGTGCACAGTTCATCTTGCGGTCCCTTTCTCTGCCAAGTTGTTTGAAGTTTTACGCTGTTGTTAAAGCTAGAGACTCGAAGTTTGAAGCATGTGGTAACGATAGTTTCGATTTTAAAATAACGGCTACTCGGAGCGCCCATAAACGCCCCCTATAATTCATAAGTATATTAAAAACTTGAGATATTAGCATATTCGGGAAGTGAATATATCTCCGGTCTTTGAATGATAATTGGGCTAAAGTAAATGTTCTCAATGCATTTACGCAAGACTTAAGGTAAGTTTTTGAAGGCATCAAATAAAATGTTGCAAATTAAAAAGGATCTATGTCATCTAAAGCTGTAGACCCTAAGCTACACAGTTCGACAGTTAAGTTACTGTGTTAAGAAATTATAGGTCCTTACTGACTGACGCGGAAATAAGCTAAAAGTGGAATTGGAATTCCAGAGTTTCTGAGTTAAAATAGTCAAAATTTGAAGTTGAATCAGCTCTAGCACATGGTCCACGGCTTGGATCATATCAAAGCTGAACTCGTTTTGCACCATATAATGGTATTAAGCAGTCGGTCACGCCCTACTGCAGCTGTTTATTTAGATTGTGACATCATAAATATAAAATAAAGAAAAATAAAGAAAGACTTTGGGATTTTATGGCGTCAAGGAGAAGGCGCAGCGGCTCCCTTCGAGGGAGCCACAAAACTATTTAATTCTAGATATTTATAACATTAGGCTTTTTTGTTATTTTAAAAATATCACTTTGTTTATAACGCTCGACAAGTTTGAAAACGGTTTATTTGCAGCCCAATGTTATCAAGAACTTCGGCTGTTTAAGTCATAAATATCACGTACTTTATGATTTGGCTTTTCTTTAATGTTTTCACTTTAAGTCTGAGTCATTTGGGACAACAGTCTTTGCGCTTTGACTGAGTTCCAAGACAATCTGACTGCATCGAAAACCTTTCGGTTCCCCATCGTAAAAGGAGAAGAAAAAAACAAAGCCCTTGGGTCTCTGAATGTTATGCTCGGGTCACATAAAACCATTTTATGACAGCTTTTTGCAATTCCGAAGAGGACAAACAAGTTGTCAAGTTGCTATCGACAGCAACATCGACGCCGACGCATATTCCTGATAAGTCAATGTCAGACAGCTCGACTAAAGCATACCGTGTGCACACATATATGAATTTGCCAAAAAAAAACCCAAACTATAAACATGATTTATAAGGTCACAGATATCGTTCTTATCCACTAGATATTTTTAATTGAAAACGAGTCACTTTGCTCTAAAATTGGTTAGTTTATTCTTGGTCTATGATAGCTGAGAGAGCCAAAGACGCAAATAGCTGCACTCTTCCAATATGCACTAGAGTAAACAAATATTTAAATATTAATTCAATTAGGAATGCGTCCAATACACACTCGTGGAGCAGAGGCGCAACTTGTGTTATCTCACTAGAATGCCATAAAACTGGGCTGACGTTGTTCAGTTTGTGGCGTTATCGCCGCAATCCCTATCGCAACATGGCAAAAGCAATTGTTATTAGCTAATTGATTTGGCGACACTCAAACGCGGGCGACATGTCAACGCGATTACTTCTCGGATTGCTCGCGGCGCTATTCGTGAGCAGCGCAGCCGCCTCGACGGACATCGATTGGTGGGAGAATGCAGCGCTATATCAGATCTATCCGCGATCCTTCCAGGACAGCGACGGCGACGGTGTTGGCGATTTGAATGGCATCACGCGGCGTTTGAGCTATCTCAAGGAAATCGGCATTACGGCTACTTGGCTGTCGCCCATATTCAAGTCGCCCATGTCCGACTTCGGCTACGATATATCTGATTTCAAGCAGATCGACGAAATCTTTGGCACGCTGGCTGACTTCGATGCTCTGATGCTGGAGGCCAAGTCGCTTGGCCTCAAGATCATCTTGGACTTTGTGCCCAATCATTCGAGCGACGAGTGCGAGTGGTTCCAGAAGTCAGTCAATCGCGAGGATGGCTACGATGACTTCTATGTGTGGCACGATGGCAAGCTGAACGCGGAGACAGGTGAACGCGAGCCGCCCAGCAATTGGGTCAGTGTTTTCGGCGGGCCACAGTGGACCTGGCACGAGACACGCCAGCAGTACTTCCTGCATCAGTTCCAGGTGAAGCAGCCCGACTTGAACTTCAGCAATCCAATGGTGCGAGAGCACATGCTGGACGTGCTGACCTTCTGGCTGGATCGTGGCGTCGACGGCTTTCGCATCGATGCCGTGCCACACATCTACGAGCAACGCAATGCCGATGGCAGCTATCGCGACGAGCCGCTTAGTGGCTGGAACAGCGACCCCAACAGCTACGACTATTTGGATCATATCTACACCAAGGATCAGCCGGAGACCGTGGAGCTCATGTACGAGTGGCGCGATTTTCTGCTGAAGTATCAGGCCGAACACGGCGGTCCGACGCGTGTGCTGCTCGCCGAGGCTTACAGCCCCGTGGAAACGCTGAGCGCCTACTTTGGCAATGGCACGCGGCTGGGCACACAGTTGCCCATGAACTTTCAGCTGATGTATCTAAGCGGCCACTCAACGGCCAGGGATGTGGTGGGCGCCATTGACTACTGGATGCAGACCATGTGGACACAGCATCAGACCGCCAACTGGGTGATAGGCAATCATGACACACAGCGCGTGGCTAATCGCATGGGCGCCCACAAAGTGGATTTGCTTAATGTGATTGTGAACGCACTGCCCGGCGCCTCGGTCACCTACTACGGCGAGGAGATTGGCATGTCGAATGTGGCGACTGAATGCACGGAAATCTCCTGCGATGGCCGCGATGGCGAACGCACCCCCATGCAGTGGGCTCCAGTTCAAAATGCCGACTTCTCCACCGCTGACAGCCCCTGGCTGCCAGTCAGTCCCGACTATATGCGCTTCAATGTGCAAACAGAACGCGGCGTGGCGCGTTCCTCCCTGCAAGTGTTCAAGGGTCTGCAGCAGCTAAAGAGCAGCGCCGCCTTTCTGGCCTTCAAGAAGAAGGACGGCTTCTCCTACGAGGCGCTCACCGAGCAGGTTTTGCAGATTGTGCGGTAAGTCAGCAGTTGCAGTAATTGTTAAGCAACTCGAATTGATCCACACATAACACAGCACCAATAATCTTAATGAGGAGTATCGCATTCTGGTCAACATGGGCAATGCCATTGAGATCATCGATGGTCTCGCTGACAGGGTCTTTGAGTATATGCTGGTTACTGCCTATTCGCGGCACAGACCTGGGTAAGTTGGTGTGCTACCCAAGGCTTAGCTTCTTTAATTCCACTGCTTTCTTTCAGGGAGACGATTGATCTGAGCAACAGGCTGCTGCTCATGCCGTACGAGGCAATTGTGCTGCGCTGGCTGGCCTGAGTCATCGAGTTTTGTCTTGTTTAGCTTAATCAGTGCATTTTATGCTGCTCATAAAGATTACAGTTAATACTAGAACTGTGGCAATATGCCACAGTCCTCACTCCCCGCTACCCCTTGCCTCATGAATGTGAATGTTTTTTGTTATTTTGAGTGGCCTTTACTCGAAATAATTGCTACTTATTACAGAAATCTATAAACTTGATGTACTTGGAATAAATACAACAATTGAACTTAGATACAAGCTGATAATATTCATATCAGGCAATCGACTTTTTACTCAGTCTGCCAAAAATTGTGATTATTTTGTATAGTGTTTCGCACTATCGATAGCAGCTTGTGGCATGATAAAATCAGCTCTTAATGAGCTTTGGCACTATTTAAATACTTCGATCGAAGTATTACCAAAAGATTGTTAATCTTAATTGGGGCCTTAAGCCTAATTAGCTGATAAGCCGAAAAAACATTGTTGAAATTTGTTGCTTTAATTCAATAATCTTACTTCTGACACTTAAGATAAGCTAAGTTAAGTTAAGATTATATAAAAGAATTTCATTTAGACAGTGGCAAGGACAATTCCCTCCTTGGGCATCAGCAGCACTGAATTGGCGTGGGTGAGATCACTAAAAGAGCAATAAGAAGAGATCAATTTGAGACTAAAGTTTCCGTATTTAGGTACTGTCACTTACTCCTTGCGCCGCAGACTCTTGTCACTGACCACAACATAGCTCAGCTCTGCTGTGAGCTCCGCAAACACAGCATCCAGATTAACCAGCTCAACGTCGTTGTTGAGATTAATAACAGTTATGTACGACTTTTCATTCTTCAGAGAGCTACAGATAGATATTAGTTGAGTCCTCGGAAAACTGTCAATTGAAAGCCAAATCAGATACGAACCGTTTAATGGCCAGCACATTGGGTCCAACGGCATTGACAGTGACATCGCCTCTTTTGAGCGTGGGCAGGTCGCGCAGGGCACGGAGCTGCTTGTAGATGTTCAGATGGCTGAGCGGAATGCCGCGCTCCCGCTTGACATTCACCAGCTTGTAGTTGTCAGCGACGGGCAGCCAGGTCTTTGGGCCGTCGGTGAAGCCAGCTAGCGGCTCGTCGTTCCACTGGAAGGGCGTGCGCACTGGATCACGCGTGAGGCGCTCGAACTCATTGGGATTGGACTGGCATGCCTGCGGATCGACGGTATCCTCCCAGCTGATCCAGACATCCTCCATGCCCAGCTCCTCGCCCTGGTAGGTGACGCTGATGCCGGGCAGCGTCAGCAGCATCATGTTGATGGAGTCGATGCGATCCGTGCCCAGGCGCGAGCCAATGCGGCTCTGGTCATGATTGCCCAGCACCCAGTTAGCCACTTGACCCTCGGGCATGTTGTCCAGCCAGTTGTGCAACAGCTCTGAATATTTGTAGGCGTCGGAGTTAATGTTCAGGTTCGAAAGCAGCTCAAAGTTGAACGGAATCTGGGAGCCGTTGTGGGTGCCGTTGCCGTAATACTGCATCAGGACATCCAACGGGGCGTATGCCTCAGTCAGCAGCACACGATCGTCTCCGCCCAGCTCCACGTTCATCTCCTCAATAACCTCACGGAACTGATAGACCAGATCAATGGTCTCCGGCTGATTTGTGGTGTAAATGTGCTGCAAGTACGAGTAGTCTTCGGGATCGCTGACGTATTCATTGCGCGGCTCATCCAAGAAGTCGCCATTCTTATCGGCCGCTGCCTCGAAGACATGGGGCACGGCATCGATGCGGAAGCCGTAGACGCCCTTGCGCAGCCAGAATCGGAGCACATCCTTCATGGCCTCGACAACCTTGGGATTACGGTAATTGAGATCCGGCTGCTTAGCCAGGAACTGATGCAGATAGTAAGCCTGACGACCCTCGTGCCAGGTCCACTGCGAGCCGCGGAACACACTTATCCAGTTAGTGGGCGGCTGCCTGATGCCGTTGACCACCTTGCCGGTGTGCCACACATAGAAGTCCTTGTACTCCTCCTCACCGGCGGCAGAGCGCACAAACCAATCGCACTCATCGGATGAATGGTTGGGCACAAAGTCCAATATGATTTTGAGGTTCAGCTGATTTGCGCGCGCCAACAAATTGTCAAAGTCCTCCATAGTGCCGAACATCGGGTCGATGTTGTAGAAGTCAGCCACGTCGTAGCCAAAGTCTGCCATCGGCGACGTGAAGATCGGCGACAGCCAAGTGGCTGTCACGCCAATCTCCTTCAGGTAGCTCAGCTGTTGTGTAATACCTGGCAGAATGGGTAATTGAATTCGGCTTTTTCTTATATATATCAATAGTCACCTACCCACGAGGTCGCCGATGCCATCGCCATCGCTGTCCTTGAAGGATCGCGGATAGATCTGATAGAACTGCGCTGAGCGCCACCAGTCGTAATCGGCTAACGTGGGCAGTGACAGCGCCAGCAGGCAGCACAGAGTTAACAGCGTTCTGTTCGACATGGCGACACACTGGCGATTGTCACTGCGGATTAGTTTCACCTCTATTTATGCTCTGCGCCCCACCATGCAGCGGCGATTTGATAAGCTTAGGCCTTATTGCAACTATCGAATACTGATTAGATTTGGGGCTACATAGCCGCAAGCAAAACCCTGTCTTTCAATGCGAAAGCGTAGACCTGGTATTTATGGAACTCCACGCCTATCGAGCGTGAGCCAGATAAGCAGCAAATTAATTACGAAAATGCATAAAACTTATGGCCCCACCTGAAACCAAAGAGCTGCTGTTCTTACGTAAAATTTATGGCAGCTATTTTCGCTGGGGACATTTGAAAAGTAGCCGCAGCTAACTAGTATAACTGTACTTTAATCTGCAGTAGCAAATGCCTAGCCAATTGACTTCAAAATTTCTGATATCGGATAACTCTGTTTGGTTAATTTGCCTGTATCTGGAGACACCATAGACTATTCTATATTTCGCCTATCATATCAAAGTTTTACAAGCTCTATAAAGTAATCTTTTGGCAATTTTAGTATCGCACCTTAATGCCAATTCGATAGTTCCATAAATCAGTGGAGTCGCCCCCCAGGCAAACGCTCGTTTCTGGAGAAAAAAAAAAGATTAGCTCTAATGCCATTTGTTTTACAATTTAGATTCGCGCTTTATCGCCAGCAGTTGAAGGCATAAAATGGGTCGCTGGAGCTGGGGTCTCCGTTAGTTCAAAATGACCACTTGGTCGAGCATTGCATTGGTTTTGGGTTTGGGCCTGTTGGCCGTGGATGCGGCGGCGCCCTGGTGGCAGACGGCCTCCTTCTATCAGATCTATCCGCGCTCCTTCAAGGACAGCGATGGGAATGGCATTGGGGATCTAAACGGCGTCACCGAGAAGTTGGAGTACCTGAAGGAGATTGGCGTGACGGCGACTTGGCTGTCGCCATTCCTGCGCTCGCCCATGGCGGACTTTGGATATGACATCTCGGACTTCAAGGAGGTGGATCCGCTCTTCGGCACAATGGAGGACTTCGAGAATATGGTGGCACGTGCCAAGCAGCTGAACGTAAAAATCATTCTGGACTTTGTGCCCAATCATTCCAGCGATGAGTGCGACTGGTTCGTACGCTCTGCTGCCGGCGAAGAGAAGTACAAGGACTATTATATCTGGCATCCGGGCTTCGTCGAGAACGGCGTACGCAAGCCGCCCAGCAACTGGGTGAGCGTGTTCCGTGGCTCCGCCTGGGAATGGCATGAGGGACGTCAGGAGTACTATCTACACCAGTTCCACAAGAAGCAGCCGGACTTTAACTTCCGCAATCCCGTTGTGCGCGAGGAAATGAACAACGTTCTGCGCTTCTGGCTGGAGAAGGGCGTCGATGGCTTCCGCGTCGATGCCATTTACCATGCCTTTGAGATCGAGGCCGATGAAAATGGCAACTACCCGGACGAGCCGCGCAACGACTGGACGAACGATCCCGATGAGTACGGTTACACCCACAAGATCTACACAGTCGACCAGCCCGAGACGCCCCATTTGGTGTACGAATGGCGTGAGATTCTGGACCAATTCCAAGAGGACAACGGCGGCGAAGAGCGGTAAGTTAAGCCCAGAGGCTAAGGAAATATGGATGTAGTAGTCAATGGTATCACCCGTAGCATACTCATGGTGGAGACCTGGTCCCCAATTGAGATTGTGATGCACTACTACGGCAACGAGACGGCCGAGGGCGCCCAAATACCATTTAACTTCCAGCTGATAGTTAATCTGAACGAGAACTCCGATGCTTATCACTACGAGTACTTGATCAACAACTGGCTATCGCAAATGCCGAGCGGCAAGAGCGCCAACTGGGTGGTAAGTGTGCGAGCCATGGTGGTGGCGATAAGCCATGTGACTAATAAGAATATAAAATCAACTTTTTATACGGCACCCCACAGATCGGCAATCACGATAAGAACCGCGTGGGCTCACGCTTTGGCGCCGATCGCATTGATCTGTTCAACATCTTGCTGCTGACGCTACCCGGCTGCAGTATTACCTACCAGGGCGAGGAGTTGGGCATGCTGGACGGCTATGTGTCGTGGGAGGATACTGTCGATCCACAGGCCTGCAATGGCTACGAGGAGAACTATATGTGGAATTCGCGCGATCCCGCTAGAACACCCATGCACTGGACAAACGGCAAGTTGGCTGGGTTTACCAGCGGCAGCGGGACCTGGCTGCCAGTTGCCCAGGACTATGCCGAGCGCAATGTCCAGACGGAGCGCGGCGCCCCGCTCAGCCATCTGAATGTCTACAAGCGCCTGCAGCAGCTGCGCCAGGAGCCAAGCATTCAGCAGGGCGCAGCTGAAATCAAGGCTGTCAATGGCTACGTCTTGGCGGTCGAACGGTGAGTTCAATTTTTTGATTAGTTGAAGTGTTGCCACTTATTGACTACGAACAAATATCTCTAACAGCTATCTGAGTGGCAATTACGTATACATTTCACTACTCAACATCTTCGATCATATCGAGAACGTGAATCTGAATGATGTGTTCCGCGGCTTGCCCGACAGCTTCCAGTATGCTCTGGTCACAGACAAGTCCATCAAGCAGCTGGGCGACAAGGTATCCAGCAGCAGCGTTACCCTGATGCCGCACGAGTGCGTGGTCCTGCGCTCCACGACCACCATCTAAGATCACCTGGTGTTATATGCGCAATAAAAAGCAAATATTGTTTATCTCGATTTGATTTACGTTTTTGGACTTTTCATTCCACTGATTAGCAGGTCTGGTTTTGAGTCATATAATAATTCATGTTGTCGTCGATAGCACAGAGTTTATATTTATATGTATGCATATGTATGTATGCTGACTGATTGAAAGCGCAAAGGAATATAAATAGACAATGGATACTGCACCATGAAATACCCTGTGATCACATTAAAACACAAGCAAGAAGCACCTCTAGAGAAGCAGAAGAGGGCAAAAATATTTATGGTTAAGTAAATGTAATATTAATAACTCAATTTATATCGAAAGTTACACAAGTTACACAAATTTAATAAAAATAATAAAATTAAACAGTTTCGCAACGATAAGTTCATAAAGTAAATATGCTTTTTACTAAATAAAAAATACGGGGTATAAATATATAAAGCAAGCAAATGATTAAAAATTGTCAGCTGCTGTGAAGCAAACACAACGAGAGAGGGCGATAAGAGAGCAAAAGCAAATTCGAACAAAGAAAGATTTAAAGCTTTATATTTGTATGCACAATGGGCACGAAATCAATGTTCTCTCGTAAAGTTAGTATATGTATATATATATTATATATTTATATAAAACAGCTTATAACAAATTACATTACATACACGAAGCCGATGGAAAAACTGTATTATACCTGTTATCGAGAAACTGGGTGTGAGGCAATTGCATAGAAATTGTATTGTCATTGCCAATGCAAACAGTGCTATTAAAAAATTAAGTAATTTTTTGAAATTATTTATATAAAAAACTTAATATGGACAATTAAATTACAATTTGTGGGATAAAAATGAGCAACAAATTAATTAAGTTAACAACTTTTTTGCGCTTGTCTTTATATGAAGATCTTGAGATCTGTATTTGATATATTAAAACAAATGAAAAATAAGTTTGAATTAGTTTAGCTTAGAATTAGTTGATTTTATAAATTGTGTACTTCATTTAATTGGGTTACAATTCAATATTGCAACTAAAGTTTTATGTTATTGTTTTTATCAAAAAAATGAAAAAATTTGTATATAAAAACTATAATAATGATTAATTTCTATACACAAATGTGATGCATTATAAAAAATGAATTATATTCAAGATTATATTAATACGTAAATAAACCAAGCAGTTTATGCTTACAAATAGAATTTATTCCTACCACTGTGCCTATTGACAATGAAATAAGTATCATATGCATATGCGTTAGAGCTAAATTTGTCAAACTTCGCACTTTTGCGCTCTCCTTTCTGTCTGTCTCTCTCTCCCTCTCACACACTCTCAGCATTTCTCTCTATTTATCTCTTTATCCACCACTGCTCTGTGCCGACATACAACTTCCTGTGATATGCTCAGCATGCTAGCACGGAGAGCGGTGTAAACCAGCCGGCTGAGAATTTGCATTCGTGCAGTCGATCGTCAGTTGCTTTGGTTTGTTTGTGGCGTTCAGACGAAACGGCGACAGTGCGATTAACGGGGAGCCTAGTGGAAAATGTTCAGCCTCGTGGTGGTTGTGTGCCTGCAGCTGCTATTGCAGCAGTTTATGGAATCGGCTGTAGCCCAACCCTTTCCCAACTATCATACGGACTTCGTGGACATCAAGCAGCATAAGAATGTGCCGAAATGGTGGCAAACTGGCGCCTTCTATCAAATATATCCAAGGTCATTTAAAGACAGCAATGGCGACGGCGTGGGCGATCTGAACGGTGGGGCAAAAGCAAACTAATACGTAAGAGACATTATAAAAGTTATTTGCGTTTTTAGGCATTGCGGATAGTTTGCCTTATCTGAAGGAATTGGGTATTACGGCCACTTGGCTGTCGCCCATATTTAGCTCGCCCATGGCGGACTTTGGCTATGACATTGCCAACTTTACCGAAATAGCGCCCATCTTTGGCAGCATGGCCGACTTCGAGCATCTCATGAAGGTCGCAAAAGAACTGGACGTGAAGATAATTTTGGATTTTGTGCCGAATCATTCGAGTGATGAGTGCGATTGGTTCAAGCGTTCCGCAGCAGGCGAGCCAGACTACAAGGATTTCTATGTATGGCATCCCGGGCGCATGGTGAATGGTACTCGCCATCCGCCTAGCAACTGGGTGAGCGTGTTCCGCGGCTCCGCTTGGCAGTGGCACGAGGGTCGCCAGGAGTACTATCTTCATCAGTTTCTTAAGAAGCAACCCGATTTGAATTATCGAAATCCGAAAGTGCGGGAAACCATGAAGGTGCGTTTCAGACATAGTTAGAAAGATCCAATCTTTATTGACTTCTCTCTTGCAGAATGTTCTTCGCTTTTGGTTGGCCAAGGGCGTTGCCGGCTTTCGCATTGATGCTGTGCCCAGCGTGTTTGAGATAGCGCCCGATGCTGCAGGTCAATATCGCGATGAGCCTCGCAATGATTGGGTCAATGATCCCGATGACTACGGCTATCTGCAGCACATATACACGGTCGATCAGCCCGAAACGCTGGCAATGGTGTACGATTGGCGTGCCGTGCTGGATGAGTTCACTGACGGCGACGAGCGCATCTTGCTGGCCGAGACCTATTCACCTATTGATATTGTGATGCAGTACTACGGCAATGCAACGGCCGAGGGTGCCCAGCTGCCGTTCAACTTTCTGCTGATAACCGAAATCTCAAATACTTCCAATGCCAATGACTATGCACGCACCATACAAAAGTGGTTGCAGCACATGCCGCAGGGTCGCACTGCTAATTGGGTGGTAGGTATATGAAATCTCAATTATTGTGCTTTAATAAGCATCAAAATGAACTCAAATTGGCAGCTGGGCAACCACGATCAGTGGCGCGTGGCCTCGCGCTTGGGCGCAGATCGCGTGGATATGCTGAATATGCTGATCACCACTTTGCCGGGCGCCAGTGTGACCTATCAGGGCGAGGAGCTGGGCATGACAAATGTGTGGATCTCATGGAAGGATACCGTCGATCCCTCTGCGTGCAACACCAATGCCAGCGTCTATGAGCACTTCTCCCGCGATCCCGAACGCACGCCCTTCCAGTGGAGCAGCGACGCCAATGCTGGCTTTAGCAATGCCAGCAAGACATGGCTGCCCATTGCCGAGGACTATAAGCAGATCAACGAAGATGAGGAGCGTCAAAAGCCTGTTAGCCATCTAAACATCTATAAGCACATGCTGACACTCAAACGCGAAGTGCAAACTCTGCAACTGGGCGAAACTGAGGTGAAGGCTTTGAACAGTGCAGTTCTGGGTGTAAAACGGTTAGTCGACTGTGGCAACCACTAGAATCAGCTGTTATTAATCCGAATACTCTATGCTTAGCTTTCTTCAGCATGACTTTATCTATGTGACAGTGCTGAACATCTTCGATGACATCGAAACAATCAATCTGAAAGAAAGCTTCACAGATTTGACTGAACAAATGAAAGTTGTGATGGTCTCAACCAACTCCAAACTGAAAGTCGGGTGAGTTCTTCTGTTGGTAAATATGAATATCGAATCCAGTTAGTTAACTGAGAGCTGCTGCTGTACTTCCCATCCGTCACAATGCACTTTTATTTCTGAGTCACAGAGTTTTGTAATTTTTCCATTATCGAATGTGCTCAACTAATTGAGAAAATTGTTGAAAAGTTGAACACTAATCAGCTCGAACATATAAACAAAATACTTATAGAAATGGTAAACTTATAATAAAGACAATTGTCACATTTGTGTTTCCTCAGTGATCTTATCAATGCCACTGCACTGGAGCTGCTACCCAAGGAGTCGCTGCTTCTGAGAACCCTGCCCACTTTTTACACGTACTATACGAATGGAGAAGCCCGTCAGCTGCCGGTGCTGGTCATTTATCTGGTGCTGGCTCAAGTGTTGCTCTACCTGAGCTATCATCGAGCCCTGTAGTTATTACGAATGCACAAAACCAAATAAATACTTAACCACAATCAATTCACTTGATGTTTATCAATCAAGTTGGGGGTGCTGGACACATGTATAAATAGCGCCACGAGATCGGTCAGGCAGTCAGTTATGGCGCACTTATTGAAGTTGTTAGTTACATTGTTGTGCTTGGGTCTGCGGTACGACCCGAGCCAGGCAGCTGCCATAGAGCTGGAGAGCGCGAGCAGCAGTGAGGCGACACGTGACTGGTGGCAGGTGGCGCAGTTCTATCAGATCTATCCACGCTCCTTTAAGGACTCCGATGGCGATGGCATTGGCGACCTGCAGGGCATTATCTCCAAACTAGATTATCTCAAGGATCTGGGCGTCACGGCCACTTGGCTGTCGCCCATCTATACCTCGCCCATGGCCGATTTTGGCTACGATATAGCCGATTTCTTTGACATTCAAGCGGAGTATGGCACGCTGAAAGACTTTGATGAGCTCATTGCAGCTGCCAACGAACGTGGACTGAAAATTATACTCGACTTTGTGCCGAATCATTCCAGTGACGAGAACGTCTGGTTCCAGAAGTCAGTGCGTCGCGAGAAGGGCTACGAGGATTACTATATGTGGCACGATGGCTACGTAAATGCCACCACCGGCCAGCGAGAGCCGCCATCCAACTGGCTGCAGGCATTCCGAGGCAGCGCCTGGGAGTGGAACGAACAGCGTGGCCAATATTACCTGCATCAGTTTGCAGTGAAACAGCCTGATCTCAACTATCGCAATCCGGCGGTTGTGGCTCAGATGAAGCGCGTTCTCACCTACTGGCTGGATCGCGGTGTTGCCGGCTTTCGCATTGATGCCGTGCCCTGGTGCTTCGAGGTGCTGCCCGATGCTGAGGGTCGCTATCCAGACGAGCCGCTGAGCGGCTATACGGATGATCCAGATGATTCGTCATATTTGAAGCACATCTACACCCAGGATCTGATTGAAACGGTGGACATGGTGTACCAATGGCGCCAACTGCTCGATGACTACAAGCGCATACATGGCGGAGATACGCGCGTGCTTATGGTCGAGACCTATTCGGCCCTGGACTATGTCATGAAGTTCTATGGCAATCACACCACCAAGGGCGCTCAGATACCATTCAATTTCCAGTTCATTGTCGGCGGCGAAGGCAACAAGAACAACACGCAATTGAATGCAGCTGGATTTCTGAAGATCATCAATAGCTGGCTGGGCCAGATGCCAGCGGGCCAAACAGCCAATTGGGTGGTGAGTGCTCAGAGTGTGGAGACGCGAAATCAATGTTAAGCGAAAACTCTTTGCAGATGGGCAATCATGATCAGCGCCGTGTGGGCAGTCGCTATGGAGAGAACCGCATTGATATAATGAATATGCTGCAAATGTTTTTGCCAGGTGTGAGCATTACGTACCAGGGCGAGGAGCTGGGCATGACCGACCTGGATATTAGCTGGGAGGATACCCGTGATCCGGCTGCTTGCAACTCGAATGCGAACATTTACGAGCAATTCACGCGTGATCCAGCCAGAACGCCCATGCAGTGGAGCAGCGAGGCGAATGCCGGCTTCTCCACCAACAGCACCACCTGGCTGCCCATCAATCCCAACTATGTGACGGTCAATGCGGCGGCAGAGGCAGCCGCCAACACCAGCCACCTCAAGCTGTACAAGCTGTTGGTGGAGCTGCGTAAGACCAAGACGCTGCAGTACGGAAACACACGTTGTGCTGCTGTCAACGAGAATGTGCTGGCCGTGAAGAGATCGTTAAGTGGACAGCCTACATATGTGCTGGTGGCCAATCTGCTGGACACCAGCGTTAGTGGTGTGGACGTAGCTAGCGTGCTGTATGCCTCCGGCAGCTATAAGATTAAGCTGCTCAATCCGCAGGCCACTGCGGCCGTGGGGTAAGCATTGGCAAATCAATAGCTCAATTTATATTTGACTTTTATTTAATTTTATTTTTTGCAGCGACAGCGTCGCGTTGAACAACCTCAGCCTGCCACCATATGCGGCGCTCATTGTGGAATCTGTATAAATGGCCTTCAAATTATATGCCTTGTCATAAGTCATCAAGCACATATATATATACTTATATATATATATAATAAATATGTATGGCTGTGTGCGCGTACATAAAAGTCATTGGGAAACTTTTCAATTTGAGGTCGCAGGATCTGGTAACTTATTATAAATTATTAGAGAACTTTGTCTGCCTCAAGTATGGCGCGACCCCAACTCAGCATGAATATAAAAAAAGAAATTCCATTAGACGTGATTGATAAGACACACAAATCACGCATACGCAGCGTTGCAGTAGACAGCAGAACAGCTCGCTGACTTGACATCCTTGAGTTTCATGTTTGGCTTTGCTACCTGGCCCTCGTCCTGCCCGCCATATTATAGGTGACTAGGTAGTCATGCGGGCGTAGTGAGCGCAGACACGACTAGAATGGCAAACGGCAGCCGGCAGCCGGCAGTCAGTAGCGACTCGGGTTAGCTTTTTAATTTACTCGAAAAAAAAAGTGAGAAGTGAAATTATGAGTTTTCACCTCGAGGCGATTCGCCTCATAATGTGCTTCAAATTTATGTGTATTTCTCTTAACCACAAAACATCAAAAACATGCCCTCAACTGTTACTTGAAGCTGCAAGCCACAAATTAAACACGTACAGAGAAGAACAGGTGGAGCAGAGAGGAGGTGGCATGCACACTGTTTGCTCACATTTTATATAAAATTTGCTACAACGAAGTTTTAAATTCTTGTGTGAAAATGGCTCAACTATTACTCAGATGAAAGCTAGAATATGTAACTTAAATTATAGTGAGCCGCATAACTTTTACAAAGAACTATAATAAAGGCAAAAGTTGGTGCAATGCTTTGCAGTTGCCTCAAGCAAAGCTTTAACAATGCGAAGACGTATTAAGATAGAGTTTTTAATATATAAAAATATTTTTTTTTATTTTTTTTTTTTGCCTAAAATTTGTATATATAATAATTTTAATACATAAAAATATTCTTTTTAATTTTTTATTTAATATTTTACATATATATTAATTCTTTTGGAGTTTTTAAAACATATTAATATTTTTTTTATTTTTTATTTATTTGTAACATATATTAATATTTTTTAAATATATTTTATATGCAATATTAGATTTATATTTAAAATACTCTTTATTATGATTCATGGCTTAGGATACACAAAATTTTAATATAGTTTTAAAACACTTATATATTTTTTATATCTTTAACTCATATCAGAATAAGAATATACAGAATATTTTTTTTAGTTTTATATAGCTTATCGAATGCCAAGTAAGCTGAACATGCAACAGGATTTTCGTATAATTTCCACTGAGTTTGTTGGGTTTTCCAAGGTTCATTATGCAATTGTTTTCAATGTCTTAACAAAGTTCTATATAGGCCTTAGTGCATTAACACCGTCAGATATCGTTGAACCAATGATAGATTGTATTTACAATGGCTAACTATAAATGTAATTGAAACAGTTTCAGAACTTTGTTTACTTTGCCACTTCGATAACAGAGCACGTCACACTTGTGGCTATAGCTTATATACTCAAGCTCAAGGGCAATCTATGTCTGCAATGTGTTGTCAAGGTCGATAATCTAAGAGGCAGCAACTGTCATAATTTTGATTTGCTTTTAATTAATCGAAGTCATTTGCTAATGTGCTTGACTTACTCGTGATCTATACAGAAGATGTTGTAGTGTAAATAAAGTAAGCTACAGGGTATTTTATAGTCAAGCAGTTTCTGTTATAGAAGTCTAAATAAATAAATTTCATTCTTTATATAAAGCAACCCTATTTATTTGAGGCACTATATAAAAAGATAAGACTGCATGAATCAAAGGTGTGCGGCTTGAAATGCTTAAGAATTTACGTGTCAAATTGCAAGACTTTAGCATTTCAATGGACACTCAATTACCATTTTCAATGGGTTGTAATAAAGATTTATTATGTTACAGATCTAATCTAATCACATAACAGTTATTATTATTATAAGCTTATAGACAATTGAAATATGTGTCGCGCCTTCAACTTAGCTGGCATTATTAGCAATTTTAGTAATTTCGCAATGGTTCTGCTGCTCAGTATTCTAGTAACAATTGTGCTCACTATTGTAGCCATTATCAAATGGTTTGGCATGCTACTTGTCCTTCTTTATGGCTGGTACCAAAAGGCACGCATGGCCAATAAACTAGCTCAACCTGTAATCAAGGGACTTAACTTGAAGGATAAATTGCCGAATATTAGCTTGAAAAGGAAAAAAACTGAAAAAGAAACAAAATAACTTGATGAAGAGCTGCTCATGCATACCTAAGTTAAGCTACTTGTGAAGAAAGATCTTCAATTTTAAAATTTAAAACATTTGTTAATAAAGAAACTATGCAGCTTTTTATTGAAGTTTGGCTTGGCTTTAGATATTAGTTTTATGTAAGGGGTAAGTAAATGTCAGGTAACTTTTTCAACATTTATTTTTCCACATTTAACTGTAGAGTAATTTGAGCAGACATACCAAAAATCATATGTACTAAACAGTTTAGAACTTAAGAGTGATTTCGCCAAGAAAGTTTAGCTGCGTGGCAAGCAGATATATTTTTGTTAAGAGTATCAATCAGACTATAGTGAGGCCATGAAGTAACTTATTTAACATTTGCTGAGCTTAATTTTTAGTTATTTATTGGACACTTTTAAAAAATATATAAAAATTAAAAAAAAAATGAAATGATCAAAGTGCTTGCCTCTTACATTGAAATTCATATATCTGCCCCCATCTGTAAAATCTAAAAAAAAAAGAAAAAAGAAAAGTTCAGTCGCATTTTTCGCTTCACATTGTGTCTCAGCGTGGACATCGGAAAATTAGCAGTTTGCGGCAAAGCAGCTTACAAAATATATAAAAATCGTGTAAATGTCGGCGTGACTCGCCAACCCATTAAAAGGGTCGCAGACACAATCTGATCCAAAGACGAAGGCACTTTACTCTCGGTTACGTGACCTGAAACCCAAAAAAGAAGAGAGAAACCAACAAGAATTCATATGACAGCCGCAGAGCAAGGCTGGGCGCCACCTGGCGGTGGGTAGGCAGCTTACATTGAACTGCCTTCTCCCTTTATTGGGCGCCTCTTTGTATGCATTTCAGTTTGCGTGGATAATGAAGTTCATTTAGCACACAGCGAGGATGCTTAAAAAATCAACGCATTACGCATTAGCTTTAACATGAATTTGAAAGATTTACGCTGAAGCAGGCCGAAAACTTTTGCCTCATGCTGAAGGAAAACTTTGAAATGCATTAAGTTTGTAATCTGTAGTAATTTTGTGGGCGGGCGCATTACACTCAATGTATTCCGGCTACAACGGCGTTTGCATATTAATTTCCGCTGGCGGCATACACCGGGGCGTATGCGTAATATTTGAATGCGTCTCACCTATGTTTGGCTTTTCTAGTTTTCTGGCTATTCTGGCCTGGTCTGGTCCTTGTTGTTGTTGCTCTTATTATTTAGTTGTTAACGAGTCTCTGCTTTTTGATTCGCTCTATGCCAGGCACGTAGAGCTTTGGTCAGGTTATTTGCGGAAGCTGCTTTAACCTTTCGATGAATCGTATATTTGTATATTAGAATTTATGAAGCTTAAAGACGCATGCAAAGGACTTACAAATTCTTATGAAGATTACACGATATAAAAGTAGTTTTGACTCAGACTCAAACCCGATCGTGACGTGGATTAAATATTATTTTAAATGCTCTAGGGTTAGCTCTAATGAATGAATGATTCTTTAACTTTCTCACCTTTGCTAAGGGTCGTTGTGCAGTCGAGCGCAGCAATCAGTCAACTCGAAGCAGCCAGACAGTACAATAATCCAATTGCACCACGAACCCAACTCATAATTGCGGCAAAGGGTTCAGCTGTGCGCGTTTTCCATTGAATCTGCCGATTTGCACGCTGCTCACGTAGCCAACACCAAAACGTTGCCACTTAATGCCAACTAAAAAGCTGCGAGCGCACTTGGCTGAGGATAAATGGAGCTAAGCTTGGGATTAGGGCTATTTAAAGTGCATCAGTCAAACAATTAACAATTAACTTATTCAATGTAATTAAGCTCTTAAATAATTATATATATATTATATGTTAAATATTAGTTGCTTAACTTAGAGCTTCAAATGCCCATTGATTGCGGCAACAGGTGAAGAGAGTTAGCTATGGTGAGTGCTAAATATCTTTAAGTAAATTTCCAAATATTTCTTAGCATATTAAATGAAATTTAATTATAGAGTAAATCATGTCAAACAACTGCCATTGAACATATTTTGTTAAGGGCTCGTTTGCGTACCTTAATTACTCAATTCAATTAAGAAGAAGTCATTTCTACATTGTCAACTATTTGTTGTCGAGACGTTTAGATGGCAATTGTCACTGTTTGCAAATGCATTTCTGTAGCCTGCCTGCTCTTAGACCTCAATCAACACTGCAGATAAACAAATCCGAACAGGTGCTTCAACTAGATACGTGTTAATGACCCACTCGAGAGGTGACAAGGCAACTGTCTCTGCTCTGCTGTCAAAACTCTTAACCAACTATTGTGTGTATATTCTTGGCCAGAATTATATTTAGGCATGCTCACGTGGGCTAACACGTCATGTGCTTTGCATGGCTGGCATCTACAAATTAACATGTGTAAACGCAATTTAATTATGTTTAGCATAATTGAAATTTCCCTCTTGGAAACCAAACACGGTCAAAGCAGCGAGGGTTGCTTGATGAGCTGCAAGGCTTAAAAAAGTTATAAGCTATAGATATACGAAGTCGAACTACTCAAATATATTGCCTTGATCTTTCTAGCAGCCAGCTAGACAAGCCATCGGTATAGAAATAGCCAATTTATATACTGAACTACTTCAAGTTTATACATATATCTCGAGTTCTTTACAATCATTGGCTATAATATTGTTGTTCTGTCATGGAAAGCTTTCAATCAGCCCTCGTTAAATACCTTAAAAACTTCAAAGGTGGCCAGGACTTCGTGTAAGGCCGTCATTCCTGTGGGTCTAGGGCCCACTTGTCGACGTATTAACTTTGTGTAACGCATACTTTGCTTTTCGGTTGATGTTGCCTTTTAGGCAAGCAAAAAGAAAACGAATAAAAAGGCAGGAGCAACAACAAATACAAAGCCGAATACGAGACGCTTTACAGCTTGACTTTAATTTGTGTGTAAACACTTTAAATAGCGACCCCCGCGCTTTGCAGCAAATTACATGAGTGTGTCGAGCACTCGAGCCTATCTCTCTCTATGTGTGTGTGTGTGTGTGTGTGGGCATGCCATTAGGGCTGTCTGTGTGGTTTGTTTGTCGATTTGTTTGCTTATTTATTTATACAAGCAGCGGCATATTTGCTTTGAGCCATAAGAATACCCCAAATGCGAAAGCTGTCTAAAGTTTTTCAAGTGTGCGATTGCAAGATTTAATTGGTTAGGCTTAAAAATATAAAGAACTTTGCTGCGTTTAATCGGTGCTCATTACCAGAGCCTCGCCAGCTGCCAGGCTGAGGCCTTGGCTTTCGAACAGAGACCTGACAAAGAAATTAAATGTAAATTATTTAAGTATGTTAGCTGCTTAGCCGAGCTGACGACTTACCCCTCAGCCTTGCTGGAGCTAAGGCTACGTATTTTCAGGGTCAAATGCGTTGGCAAAGTCTTGTCAAACTGGTCAAGATCAATGGTGGTGCCTTTGCTGCCCAAATTGGCCACAAAAACGATGCTGGCAGAGCCAGACAAAGAGCTACGTAAGGAGAAGAGATAAAGCGAATTTTAAATAAGAAAATGATGAAAGCAAAAACAAGCCAAAAACAACTAAAAAGAGGAGAGCTATCTGCTGTCTACCTTGATAAAACTCTGATAAATAGTAAACACAATTAATTAAAAATTAGTAAACAAACCCAAACACAGCTTCGACTCACCGCTTGACCACAAACACGCTGTCATTGAGCACAGCATATTTGGTGGCTCCGTTTTGCAGGGCTTTGGAACTTTTACGCAATGCCACCAGCGACTTGTAGATCTTGAGATGGGAGCGAGTGGCTGCCGCTTCGACCTGCACATTTTGTGTCTCGAAGTCTGCGGCGAGCGGAAGCCATGTCTTTGCAGCCGTCGAGAAGCCCGCATTGGTGCCGCTTGTCCACTGGAATGGAGTGCGCGAAGGATCACGCGTGAACTGTTCGTAGAGCTCTTGGTTGGAATTGCAAGCAGCCGGATCTTGAGTATCCTCCCAGCTAATCCAGCCGTCTGTCATGCCCAGCTCCTCGCCCTGGTAGGTGACACTCGCGCCTGGCATGACCATGACCAGCATGTTCATTGCATCCGTGTTGGCCACGCCATAGCGACTGGCTGCTCGACGCTGGTCGTGGTTGCCGATGACCCAATTGGCTGTGCGTCCGGCTGGCATGGTCAGCAGCCAGTTATCCACAGCCTTCTTAATAGAGCTTGCCGAGACCCCGTCACTGGCCGGCACCGTAATCAGATTGAAATTAAAGGGCAGATGAGCGCCTTCCACGGATCGATTGCCATAGAACTGCATCGTGTAAGCCGGCGGGGCATAGGTCTCAATGAGCAGCACGCGCGTCTCGCCGCCATAAATGCGCTGGTGATCATCCATCACTGTGCGCCACTGATAGGCCATGTCAATGGTCTCGGCCCTGTTCTCAATTAGCTCGTTCTTTAGATAGTTGCGATTATCCACGTCGTCTGTGAGGCCACTCACTGCTTCATCCGGATATTGGCCATTCTCATCTACCTCCACCTCAAAGAGCACAGGCACTGCGTCGCACCTGAAGCCAGCGACGCCCTCATTCAGCCAATAGCGCAGCACGCGCTTCATCTGCTCCACCACATCCGGATTGCGATAGTTCAGATCCGCCTGCTGCACTGCAAATTGATGCAGATAGTATTGCTGGCGCTCCTCGACCCACTCCCAGGCGCTGCCTCTGAATGCCTGCAGCCAGTTGGATGGAGGCTCGCGCTTGCCTGTCTCAGCATTTATCTTCCCATCGTGCCACACGTAGTAGTCCTCGTAGCCCTTCTCCCGCTTCACGGACTTCTTGAACCAGTCACTCTCATTGCTAGAGTGATTGGGCACAAAGTCCAAGATAATTTTGAGGTCCAGCTCGTTGGCCTTCTTGATGAGTGCACGAAAGTCGTCCAATGTGCCATACTCCGGCTGTATGTCGAAGAAGTCGGAGATATCGTAGCCAAAGTCCACCATGGGAGACTTGAAAATGGGCGAAAGCCAAGCGGCTGTCACGCCTAGGTCCTTTAGATACTCCAGCTTGCTAGTGATGCCATTGAGATCGCCTATGCCATCACCATCAGAGTCCATAAAGGAGCGCGGATAGATTTGATAGAACTGCGCCGTCTCCCACCAATCCTTGGAGTTGCTCGCCGTTGTTGCTGCGTCCTCACATGCCTGTCCTACGGCCAACAGGCAGAGCACTGGAATCAGTAATACTTGCAAAGGCTGCATTGTAATTAGCAGAGTGGAGCCGCAGCTTTAGTTTTTATACAGCCAGCTGGCCACAAGCTTACGCGGACCATCTCAACTTGGCTTAAATGATAAACGCACCTCAAGTAGCTAAATTCCTCAGCTAAACACTTGAGCGGAAAACACTGGAGTGCCAAGTGGAGGTAGCTGTCGAGTGGGACAAGTGCGCGTCAAGCAAAACGAATATTGGATACTCTTGCAATGCCTTTTGACAGAATCTATTGCTTATTCATTTTCAATTTAATATTCACGAGTTTAAGACTTTCATGTTTTATCTACATCCAACCAGAAATATACTTTGCTCTTAACGATTTCATTAAGTTTATTTCAACTGAACTACAAATGTATTATGCCCCATGGGAGCCCATAAGACCCCTGCCTAATCGACGGTGGAAATTTCCACGAAACTAATCAAAATTATCTAACTTCCTTCTCGTAGCCTATATAAGCTCGTCGCACTGTCTATTCAGCTGCACACAATGATTTTATTTTCGAAAAACGCTTTTACTGCAGCGCTGAGTCTCCTCGCCTTGGCTGCCCTTGGGCAGGCCTGCAAGGACACGGCAGCAACGGCCAGCTCTAAGGATTGGTGGGAGACGGCGCAGTTCTATCAAATCTATCCGCGCTCCTTTATGGACTCAGATGGCGATGGCATAGGCGATCTCAATGGCATCACTAGCAAGCTGGAGTATCTAAAGGACCTGGGCGTGACAGCCGCTTGGCTTTCGCCCATTTTCAAGTCTCCCATGGTGGACTTTGGCTACGATATCTCCGACTTCTTCGACATACAGCCGGAGTATGGCACATTGGACGACTTTCGTGCCCTCATCAAGAAGGCCAACGAGCTGGACCTGAAAATTATCTTGGACTTTGTGCCCAATCACTCTAGCAATGAGAGCGACTGGTTCAAGAAGTCCGTGAAGCGGGAGAGGGGCTACGAGGACTACTACGTGTGGCACGATGGGAAGATAAATGCTGAGACAGGCAAGCGCGAGCCACCTACGAATTGGCTGCAATACTTCCGGGGCAGTGCCTGGGAGTGGGTCGAGGAGCGCCAGCAATACTATCTGCATCAATTTGCAGTGCAGCAGCCGGATCTGAACTATCGCAATCCGGATGTGGTGGCCCAGATGAAGCGCGTGCTGCGCTATTGGCTGAATGAGGGCGTCGCTGGCTTTCGATGCGATGCGCTGCCGCCGCTGTTTGAGGTGCTACCGGATAGCCAGGGTCAGTATCCCGACGAGGTGCTGTCTGGGGCCACAGAGGATGCGGCTGATCGGGACTATTTGACAACGACGTACATTGAGAACCAGCCGGAGACCATTGATATGGTATATCAGTGGCGCGAGGTGCTCGATGACTACCAGCGCATCTATGGTGGCAACTCGAGGGTGCTGCTCATTGAGACTTACTCCCCCGCCTGGTTCACGATGCAGTTCTATGGCAATCAGTCGGTGAATGGCGCTCACCTGCCGTTCAATTTCAACTTGATAACTGTCATGGAGGAGAGCCCCTTGAGTGCTGCCAATGTAAAGAAGGCCATTGATCTCTGGCTGAACAACATGCCCGCCGGACGCACGGCCAACTGGGTGGTAAGTAGCTCCAGCTGTATTGAGAGACTAACTGTCTACTGATAATGCCCTTTAGTTGGGCAACCATGACAAGCGCAGAGCGGCCAGCCGGTACGGTCAGCAGCATATCGATGCCATGAATATGCTGATCATGATTTTGCCTGGCGCCAGTGTCACCTACCAAGGCGAGGAGTTGGCCATGACAGATGGCGAAATCAGCTGGCAGGATACTGTCGATCCCTGGGCCTGCAACTCGAATGCTGACATCTATGAGAAGTACACCAGAGACCCGGCACGCACGCCATTCCAGTGGACAAGTGGCACAAACGCCGGCTTCTCAACGGGCCCCACGACCTGGTTGCCGCTGGCTGGCGACTATGCAACGATCAATGTGGCCAGTGAGTCCGCAGCGCAACGGTCCCATTTGCATATCTACAAGGCGCTGGTAGAGCTGCGCAAATCAGTGAAGACTCTGCAAAATGGTTACACCAAATATCAGGCGCTAACTGAGGATGTATTCGTGGTGAAGAGGTGGGTTTCCAGGCTTTCATATATCCCAGCATAGTCTTAGGCAATTCGGTTTTCACTTGCAGATCACTTAGTGGAGCTGCCAGCATTGTGTATGTCTCCAACTTTGGATCGAAGGAAGTCACAGTCAATTTGCAAGAGTTTGACAAAACTTTGCCAGCCAGCCTCGAGCTGCTTATACGCAGCTTGGCTTCTACCAGGCTGGAGGGGTAAGCTTTGACTTATATATCGTCTATATACTTACTTAATTACTGCCTCTTTCTACAGTGCCAGCCTTGCCACCCACGAGCTCAACTTGCTGCCCGGCGAGGCTCTGGTCTTGAGCACAGAATAAATAAGAATTGCTTGAATTAGTTAGTATTTTATTGATAGTTGTTTGTTCAATGCTTTGTAAGTTCTCGTAAACATATGCCACCCAACAACATTTATGTGTTAAACGTATTTGTGTATACTAGAGAGTTTCATATATACTGGAATTTTCGGAGACATTCAGTTATATGTATAAATATGGCTTGTATTTTCATATGCGTTTGTTTGTTATTAATTTATTTAATTGGTAACTTATTTACATTAAATACACACAGAATAGTTAATACACATGCAATTTGCTAACAATTAAACTCTTTGAATTTGGCTAGACTTCTTTATGTTTTTATATTTATATTTGTATTTATATTAATTTGTTTACTAATTTTAGTTGCGTGTTTTGTTCTTATCACCTCATTATATACGACCTAACATTAAACATTTTTTGTATAGCGGCTGCCAACATTAGTAGAGCAGCACGAATACACAAAGAAGAACGTAATGCTATATATATATTTATTTATGTATATATATAATAATTTACGTGTACATATATACAACTCACTTATAATTAATTGCTGACCCTTGACGCCTTTTCATACAAATAACAATTAAATTTACCATGTTGCTGGGCTCTGAACAGCACAGTAAATGCAATTGTTATGCTTCCACCAGTGCTGATACGTTGCAAGGGGGTTGCGTATGTGTTGCATGCAACCCCATTGCAACATAATCGCAGCACAAACAAATGATTCCTCGAGTGCGCAGAGAGGTTTGCAACTTAGTCTAAATGCTAGCTAGCAGTATGAGATTAGTTTTGCTCTTGGGGTTTAGAAAACACACACATTTTTGAAATTATATCACAATTTTTGTTTTTGGTAAACTCTGCTGCGATTGCAGCCAAACCACACTTGCTCTCTATATATCTATATGTGTATATATATGTATTAACTAGTAGTTAAGCTTAAAGATAAAACATTTAAAACGTTTCGCAATTATACAATTAAATGTGGCTGACAATTATTTTGACCATTTCGTTGGGCTTATTGTAGGAGTTTGTTGTAAATTAATTTTATTTTTTGTTTATTTAATTATTTATTTTTTATGGGCTACAGATTTTTACAATATATCCCTCAAATGGCGATAGAGAGAAGGCAGGGATTATGACTTAGAAGTGGATTTATTTTAATGTGTTATTTGAATAATGAAATAAAATGATGAAAAGTAAAATTATATTATATTGAAAATATTTCAAAAAATAAATTTAAAATAAAATAATTTGTAAATATATTTAATTGATCTGAAAATAAAACATGTATTTTAGAAGATTTTCCAAGAAAATCGCTGGGCTTAAATTATATAAATATATAAAATCCAATGGAAATGCAATAAAATTTTGAATTTTTTAACCAAGAATTTATATATTATTAAAAATTTAATATAATTATAATTTATAAATTAATTTTAATTATATATTAATTATGAAGCAAATTTAAAAAAATATATAATTTAATATGAATCTTGCATTTTATTATATAAATATAGTAAAAATTTTTAATTCATTTTTAACAGAGATTAAGTTAAGCTTAGCTTTCATAAATTAATAGAAATACCTTTGGTGTGGAACGTTATTAAATTAATTTATAAACATTAAAAAAATACCTAAAGACAACATGAAGCTTTATCTGCGCGCTTGAAAGCATTAGAAGCCTAACTGAGTATTGAGACTCACAGTGAATACTTGATGGGAAATGATCAAGAAATAAAATATTAATAATTAATATTATTAATGTTATTATAAAAATAAATAAAATATATATTATGCACTGCATTTTTTAAATAAATGTTTGATATAATAAAAATTATATAAAAAGATATATATATTTATTTATATGTATATTAATTTGCATATTTTGTTTGGAATTTAAGTAAATGAATTATTTTAATATATATTTGATAGCTTAAAAAATCATTTGGTGTTTTATTGAAATGATGAATATCAAAGAAATATTTTCACTTTATATTTCACATCTTAAAATCACAAGAAATTATGTAAATGAATAAGTAAAATGACCTTAAGTTCCCTGTGTACTTTTAACATGTCTAACTATAGATACCTTCAGGTGTTTTGCCAGGTGTCTAAACTGGTATCGCCGCGCGTTTTTTGCTGCTTCCGTTGCCGATCGTTGTGGCGCTTCCGCTGCCGCTGCCAGTGCTTGCAACGTCGCTGCTTTCACTGGTTGCCAGTTGCGGTTGATCTGCTTGCTGCTGCTGTTGCTGTTGCTGCTGGCGTTGCTGTTCCTTTAGCAGCTGCTGTTGCAATTGCTGTGCGTTTAGCTATAAATTGGTCTGCAGCACTGGCGCTCGTCTGCTGCCATTTGTTGCTGCCGTGGGCGCAACTTCCGTTGCGGATGCTGCATCCGTTGCGCCGACAGATACCGTTGTTACCATTGTTGCTGTTGCTGGTGTTGCTGCTGCTGCTGCTGCAGTTGTTGTTGCTGTTATTGGTGTTGCTGTTGCAGTGGCAACTGGACTACTGGCCAACGGCTTGCTAGCCGTGCTGACTACTATTACATTAGGTTGGCCATGCTGCTGCTGATTGATTTTGTTGTTGTTGGCCACGACCTGCTCGTCGCTTGGCTCTGTGCCGTTGCCATTGCCATTGCCATTGCCGTTACCGTTGCCATTGTCATTGGAAGTGGGCGTGCCTGTTGTTGCATTAGTTGGCACATATTGATCAGCATACGGTATTTGGTTGTAAGCATTGCAGTCCAAAGACGCAAATATGCTGGACAATGCAATTGTCTGTGTGGCCATCTCGCACAACTTCTTGGCCTTTATCGAGTGCTCTGCAACGGATCGACAAGCAGATTGTGTTTGTGTGCGTGTGTGTGATTGAGGAGTCAGGCTGCAGGACCTACCTGTTTCAGTGGGCGTGATATGTTTCTGCAGCTTCTCCTCCTGTGCACAAGTGGCGGCCGTCACAACGGCTGCGGCCATCATTGAGGAGGGGCCAGTGCCAGCGGTGCGATGCATGTTGCCATAGCGCGGCGGCATCATGCTCTGGCGCACATTGCGTTCCGGTCGAATGAGTATTATATAGAGCTGCACGCCAAGAGAGAGAGAGAGAGTGAGAGAGAGAGAGAGAGAGAGAGAGAGAGAGAGAGAGAGAGAGAGAGAGAGAGTGTTGACATAAGCAGTTACGATTATAAGCCCACATTTCTGGCTGGGCCATTCATTAATCATACGCCCCGTATTGTATTGTCTCTATTCTTGGTATCAGCAGCGATACGCCCAATGCCATTAGTAATATACCGTGCTGTAGCGGCTGCGGTAATTAATAACAAAGGCCACTGACACGCTTAGGCGGCGTTCAACAATTCCAGACCATTAAATTGTCAGCGCTCGCTGGCGTTATCCTCGCCACGACGCGACGTAACGTTAAGCTCTTGCGTTACGTAACGCGCTGCCATTTCCGCCTTGGCGTGACATTGTTTGCCGACGTTTATTATTGTTGTTGCTGTTGCTGTTTTTTTACCTCTACAAACAAACAACGGAACCCGGCACAGGAAGACCACCAGCCGGACACGGCACCTGTGCAAAGAAATACATATAAGCCAGCTCCTCTGACTCGCTCGTTGCCTAATGCTGCTCGGAAGTTGCTTACTAGCCTGCCAGCCTTACTTGTTCGCCACGCCCCTCTGGGAGCCACCAGTTATACAGCACGGCTCCAGCTTGCTGTCTTAGTTCAGTGATCCCAGTTGCTTTGTGCTCGACTATTCGTTGTAGTAGTTGGCGAAACAGCAAATACTAAATTGCATTTTTATGGCTTGAGGTGTTTATGGCAGCCACCTGCGTGGCTGGTTGTGCGGGTGTGTATGTCTGGAGCAAAGTGTGCATTATGCGACATCTGATAGCGCTGCGGCTCTAGCCAGGCCGAGTTGCCATTTTGTTGGCTAATAAGAGCAACTGCGCTTAGTATTTATTGCCATTGGGCGACGAAAACATTTTGTGATAACTAGCTGTTAGACGCAAGGAGTTCGTAAAAGGATGTTTCTTTTATGTAAATAATCTACATGTGCTTGGTGTATTGTATGGCAGTTGCTTAAGACTAAACTGTGATCAACTTCACTCTGAGCTGAGGCGCAGCAGCAACTGCCACTTCACATTGTGTAAGCCTTAAAAAACTCGAAATAAATATGAGCAATAGATATCTTAAGCTCAAGCTGAATCTTTAGAACTTCCGACTAGCATGTGCATATGCCACTGGACCGAGCAGCCTTTCCTTGTTATTTACTGCCTTCTATACAAATTGTTTATAAAGAACACTAAACCCAAACACACATTCAAACAAATTTATTGCACAAGGTCAGCCGAAAAGAAAAAAGGAAGTTCTTTCCCAAAAGTTTGAGGTTCACTTTGCATTTAATGGCAAACTTTAAGACGTCAATTTAATGCTACAATTTTAACGAACTGCGCCTTTGGGCCAAGTGTAAGTTGTAAATTCCGAAACTGTCCAAGTAAGTTGTTAGTGAACTTTTAAGCACACACTGCAGTCAAGTCAAGCCAATGGCCCGCCCCCGCCCTCATACCGCCCCACTAATCCCCGCCATAAATTGCTGAAGATATTAAGCTTGACTTGCAGTTTGCCTCAACCTAATGGCTAATAATGGAGCATTATTAAAAATGTTATGGGGCAGCATCAGAGTTCATTGCTTGCACTTTTGCTTGTTGACATTTAAGGCTACTTAGTGTCTGCCCCGATGGCACGCTTCAATAAGGCAACAACATGGGGCAGCTGGCTGAGCGCTTTAAGGCAGCCAAAGATCTTCAACAGCTAAGGAACAGTGACAGTCAAAAGTATGCACATCAGGTCTCAATATATTGATGAGAAATTAAATGTAAATTGATAAGAAAATGCGGGAAAATTCAACTTGAAATTGTTTCCAAACTTAAGTTTGCTCTTTGAGTGTGTTAAGTAAAAAAATTTGGTCAGTTTAAGCCAGAAAATGGATGTTGATCTATATACTTTAGCATAGCACTATATCCGATTGACAGCGAAACATTTTAATAATTTAGCAGGAAACAAGGCAATTAACGATGTTCGACTCGTAATCAATTCGCGCATTTGCAGCCGTCGCATAAATTGTTAATGGTCTGTCTTATGCTGTCTGCCCCCCTGACTCTTACCTTTGGCGAGAACAGACACGCAATCGTCACGCTGGCAGACAGGCTAATGGTCACTGACATGCTCGTTATGCGCAACGGCACGTGGTTGGCGGTTCCAAAGTAGAGCGGCACAAAGGCCAGCCAAATGACGCAGGTGGTGTACATGGTGAAGCCTGGAACGAATTAGCAGATTGAATAGACATTAATACCAAAGACTATAAGGATATTATAATTTAAGCTCTGCTAGAAAATCCACCTGACAGACGATGCAGACAAAAGAAAAATTCAGATGAAAAGTTAAAACCTTTAAATTTAATATCGTCTTCAGGATTCTAATAAAAATTAAGCTCTCTTTTCTGTTTATAGGCCACATAAAAAATAAGTATAGCTTCGTAGAGCACTTACCGATATGCTTTGATTCATTGAACGCCTCGGGTATCTTGCGGGTGAGAACCGCATAAACAGTGCAAACCACAATCAGGACGATGGGATAGGAGAACGCTATCATATATGAGGCGTCTATGTACGAGTCGCACACCAGCAGATTATCCTCGCGTACCGGATAATGATGTATGGCATGTGATGGGGCAATTACCATCCAAACGCCGTTAATGAGTATCTGCAGCGGTTAAAGAGTCGCATAGTTAAGCTCAAAGCCGAATCGCTGCTGCTGCGTGGCCTGCTCTCATGCACTTACCTGTACGCTGATGAAGCACGTGCAAATCACCAGCTGCGATTTGGGGCTAATGAACGAGGGCCGTTTGGCTGACTGTTTGCCAGCCTTGAAGATGCGTGCTATGCGATTCGTTTTGGTCAGCAATGCGGCATAGACGACCGTGAAGCAAAAGCCCACAGCGAACCTGCAAAAAAGTGAGCCACACACAATTGTAAAACAGTCAAAACTTGCATCTACCACACACACACACACACTTACCGCTGAATGGCGCAGACAATGTTTGTTGGCTTGAGGACGAGGGCAAAGGTTACGCCGTAGCACATAAATATGCCAGCCAGGAGTATGTAGCTCAGCTCACGACCCGAAGCGCGCACAATGGGCGTGTCGTTGTGTCTGAGTTGAGGATATGGGTGGCAGCAGTAAGACAAATAGACAAAGTTATATTAGTTATATATATGCAAATATATATATGCAGTTGCCAATTAAAATGACTTCTACAGTTGCAACTGAATTGAAGACATAAAACTTTTTAATTGCCGCATACAAGAGGTCGAAATACCCGATGCCAGAGCAAGAACTACAGCTGCATTTGCAAAAAGAGGGACGCGCACTCACCGGACAAACACGCCCACGACAAAGAGCGTTATCAATATGCCAGTCGCACTGAACGCCATGGCACCAATGGCCCAAGCGGACTCGGGTCGCAAATAGACCTCAGGTATGGCGCGGCAATACTGTTTGTAGGTATCCGGCAGCGTGCCCATCTTGCAGAGCACACACTGCGTTTCGTCGTCAGGATGGCGAATCTGCAAAAAATGAGACACAAATTAAATATATAATTAAAGAGCGAGCCATGGAATTGTTTCAGGGGGGCCAAGAACATTAAACAAAGGCAAAAATAAAAAAATAACAAGTAGCTTTAGTGCTTAAATGCATTTAACGTAAGGGAATCAAAGTGAAATTGATGTGCCGAAGACTAAAAGATATCCTGGAGAACGCGAGGGAAAAAAGAAGAAGAGAGTGAGGCAGAGAGTGAGCCAAAATGATACGATTCTTAGAGTTAGCAGAGAACTTCAAAAATTAGAGGAGATCAAGTTAGCATAATAATCTTAATAATAAAATTGAAAATATAAAAAATATAGGTGTTAAAATTTATATGAAGATTTAAAGTAGAGATACATAAAAATAAAAAATTGTATTTATATAAATGTTTAAAGCTTAAAAAAATATAAGAATCATAGAAATAAAATATATAAAAAAATTAATTAAAAAAATATATTTATATATCAAAATGTAAAGTTAAATAAATAAAAAATAATATGTATATATACATAAAATAAAATAAATAAAAAAAAAATAGTTAAAAAATAATAAGCAAATTTAAAGAAAGAAATATATATAAAATATCATGCTTAAAACTCCATTAAAATAAATAAAAATATAATTAAAATACCAAATATCAAAATTCAAGAAAAATAAATAAAAAATAAAACAATTTATTTTTCACATTTCGAATTATTTTTATTAATTACATTTATTATCCTACAACTCCAGTCTCATAGAAATGCACAATATTCTCTGCTATATAGACTTAATGGGAATTATAAAACGTTGCTATAACTTCGAGCAAATTGAATATGTGAAGAGCTTAAAAGTGTTGATTTGTGTAAAAACATAAAATTCGCTTCGGCTCACTTTAAGCGAATGCAGCTCATTTCGCAATTGAATTTTATGCTCATGCTGCTCGGTCAGGCTACAGCTTGCTCTCGTTATAGTTGTGGGCATTGAGCAGGAAAGCGCTTTCATTCTCTAGTTCTCACAATAATTCACTACATTACATTTCAATCAGGACAAAAGCCTTGCAAATAAATTACGAATTGTGCGCCACTTTGCGGCGGCAAGTTCCAGTTCCATTTAAGCTTAAATCAAGCGACCAGCTGAATGCATTGCATTGCTTTTGACTGTTTGTACTGCTGCGGGTAAAATGGAAGCGGAAGTTTCACTTACTTGATAGGTCGTGCAATTGAAGCAGTGCCAGCAACAGCTCTCGCCCTCGACATATCTCTTGGCCTGGCCGCGCTCGCAGGGCAGACTGCAAACGGATTCCGGAGGTTTCGGATGCAACAGCTTGAATTTTACCTCTGCAATGTGCCAAACAAAGGAATACATTTGTATACGTGTGTGAGGGTGTTTTGTACCTGTTGAGTGGCGTTTACTTACCGGACATGTTCAGGCGCAGCTCGCCCTCGTAGTACTCGCCAACCTTGACCCAGCGGTACTGACCCGCCACAGACTGCTTGAAGTGGATGATGTTATAGCGAGCAGGGCCGTCGCCGTTGCCGTCGAAGCGAAAATCATCGCCGCTGAGGCCTGCACAGAAAATAAATGCTTTGGGTTAAATGTGTTTACGGCTTGACGCCCAGAGCACCAGCACCGAAACCAGAACCAGCGCAACTGGAGACCTAAGGCTTCTCCTTATCAGAAAATTGACAATTTGCGCGTTTTGCGTCAGTCGCCGACTGACTGGCTGGCATGGCCTGGCATGGCCTGGTCTGGGCTTTCTTGTATAATTTATTGAATTTCAAATTGAGTTCAATGACGATGACAAGCAAGTCAATTTTCCACTCGAAAGCATGGCCAATGCGCATTGTGGGCAGAGTCTGAGACTAAGACTATGACGCAAGGAGCAACTCATCGCACAGTGCGCCTCGGCTATAACCACTTAAATTATTTGCGCAACACTTGCGACAGCGACACGCCATTCACACACTCAAGCACACCAAACAAGAGGCAACAGCCGTTATCTAAAGCATCCAATAAAACTTTCGTTAAATATTTAACCAGCTTAAATTATGCTGCTGTCCATATAAAGCTTACATTTTATTTGAATCCGCATGTTTCTTAAACTTCATAGACAATCTGTTAAGAATGGACTAGAAATTATGATAAATTTATACAGAAACATAACAGAGAGCTGCATGGAACAAAATCGTCTTAAATGAATGAAAACTGAGCACAAAGCACTCAAGGAAAATATTATAATTTCAGTTTCGTGATACATATACAGAAAGTATTTAATACTTCAGTAAGTACTAAGTAGCATATGACTAAAACTAAGTTATGTATCATATTTTAAGCTACTCTAATGTTAAATAGAATTTTCATCCCTTTTAGCAGCCACTACTATTTTTATGAACAGCTACATTTTGTTACTTTTCCTTGGCTCCCAAGCCATGGGGTACAAAAGTTCTCAAGTTTGTAACAAAAAACCTGTATGTTCATAAACAATACGCTTGTCTTAATATTCGTTGCAAATTCTTTTCAAAACTTTGCTTTTATCACTTAATTTTTTTGACCAATATTTGATGTTCAAAACTCCATAGTATTTACTAAATGTAAATTGAGAGAGAACTCAAGGAAAATAATATATTTTTTAAATTATTTAAATATATATATATATATATATATATATATATATATATATATATATTTAATTGTAAATATTATATTTAATTATAAACATTATATTTATTATTATTATTTTAATTATTTAAGATGATATCTGTTATATCAAATTCCCACATCACCTAATCATTGACTTCGATAAAAATATTCTTCAGCAAGCTGTATATTTAAATTAGCATAGCTTTCATTCTTCCTTTGCGCATATATTTACTTATATATTCGACTTTTGTGATTAGCTAACTTACCCTTGAATTGAACTTTACGCAAATATTTGAGCAAATCTGCGCCCTTTGTTGGCTTCATGGCATCGCAGAGCGAGGGGCGACCGCCGCACAGGTCACGATGCATATCCCTGCGTGGATGGAGCAGCTTGATTGGTTTGCCATGGTGTGTTGTGTATGTTGCTTACCTCAAGGCATAGGCAAATGCCATTACCGCATCGCTAACGAACTGCAACTGATCCTCAAAGTCAGTGTTCTGCCGCGAGAGGCGCTCCTTGGTGGTGCAGGTGCGCGTATAGTTGTTGTAGGGTGTGCTGGTGCTGCCCGGGTAGCGGCATTGAAAGTGGTCCTCCCAGAATTCTGCAAGAGCGGCTCGGTTAATTTAGCAGAAAGAATCTCCCCAGGCCGAACAAAGGCGGCAAGGACAAAAAGGGATTTTTCGTACCCACGAACCAGGGATTGCGCTGGTTATTCTCCACGGTCAGGTTTAGAAAATATTCCTCGAAACCACGCACGGGATTAGCCTGTGGCTGCACGGACAGTGTGCCCTCCACCTACACGAACGCAACGCCAAAAAAAAGGACGAAATATAGAAGAGAAAAGATAACTTTCGGGCTCACGTCGCGTATGCGTAATTAATTTGAGTTCAGTTACGGCTGCCACTCGCCGTGGTGCTGTGGGGCGCTTTGGGTGCCAAATTAATTTGGCCTAGCCACGCCTTTTGGCTGGCATATGCAACACACACACACACACACACACACACACACACGCACACTCGCACACACACAATTTATTTCAATTAAACCATAATTCATCATAGAGCAGCAACATTTTGTCTGGTTGGCGCTTTTGGCCGTTACCATCATTTATAAATTTGTAGTTGGTGTCATGTCATTGCACGCCCCCATCACTCATCTAATGGGCGTGGCACATCAGCAGCTTGCCCAACGACTCATTAATCACACTTTCGCGCGCATTTACGCTCATAATTTCCGGTTTGGTGTCGCCACCAAAACCAGTTAGTCTAAGCCGAGTATTTTCTGCCACTTGCCTCTGGTTCGTAGTCATCCGAGACGAGATTTCGCGCACTCCATCCGTCGGAACCAATCCAGGAGAAGGCGCCTGTTGCATTCGCACGCCTCACCGCTCGCATCACTTGGCGCACTTCCTGATCCGAGCCAAAAATGATGGCGCCTGTTCGATTTTCAATTTGCCATTTGTGCCCGCAGGAGAAAGAGAGAATGGACGAAAATTACATTTAATTGCATTAAATATAAGGCAAGTGAATTAACATGCTGCAAGCCAGCCAGCCAGCCAGCCAGTCCGTCAGTGAGTCTGCAGGCTCTTCTGTGCCAATTTCCTATAATTTGTTGCATATTTCATTTTATTCTGCGACGTGCCTTTTCGTTACAAATGAATTGCAAATTGCATTTTCATGTTCATACATTATTTTTCATTTAAACAATTCACGAGCTTTTTCGGCACAGTAAAGTTTGTGTATAAAGCAGAAAACAGCTTTAACTTTTGTATATTAATAGTTTGTAAATCGTTTGCTTACAGAAATTCATGAACGATTCAATTTGCATTAAGCTAAAATTATGCTAGCAGTTTTAAAGCGAAATCCAATTAAGTACAGTTGAGTTTTTTACCAATTTCAACAGTTTCGGAAAATTGTGGCAAAGCCCTCCGGAATTCTATGAAAATGCAAGCACTTTTTTACTCTGAAAAGCTTTGAATTTAAATAAAATTTCAATAAATAAATTTACCATAAAAATTAACCCCTCAAAAGCTTTACCAACTGAACACTTTCGCCTAATCTATTTACTTTAATAAACATAGAGTAGTCAATAGATAAACATTGTTCTACGATATTAAAGCAGCTGTAAAATGCTCTCACTTACTCAAATCATTTCTCGTCGTAAAACAGAATAACCATAGAAAATGTATAAAAAAAAATGAATTTATAATATCCCATTGAATTTGATTTATTTAATTTAATTTTATTTTGTTTGCAGGCTAAAATATTTCTTTTTGCCGCTCTAGCACCGATTTTATTGGCAAAACTTTTTGACATTTAACATGACAAATATTAAGAAAAAAAACCATTAAAAAAATGTTCAACCACATTTCAAATGATGGCAGCGGGAACTGCGTCAATCATACGCCCTGTGGTACGCTTATTTCATAAAAAAAAGTCACTGAATTTGATTTGTATACCCTGTGCTCAGACAGTTGACTAAGAGGGTATGATGGTTATGATTGCTTAGGATTATTATTAATATTTATATTTTATAAATATGTGAGAGAATTTGGAGTGGCATAAGTAACAGCAAATCAACAGATTACAATTGCATTATTAGCATTGCTTAATTATCAGCTACGGCGCATACTCTAGTCAGTTCCCTTTTTCACGCATTTTTCTCTTGCTTTTTATTGCTTGGAGGCATTGAAAATGTATGTAAAAGTTTGATTTGCAAATATTAATCAAATGCCAGTTACAGACTGCCAAGAAGTATATATTAAAAATAATTACCATCAGACGGTCTTACGCATATCATTAATCAGTGGCGACGGCCACTGAACGCCAGATGGCGCTGCAGTCGCACATAAAATCGACTCCTGTGTGGCGTCAGTTGATTTACATAAATGCGCCATCAGTAGTCGTTAAGGAATTGACTGGCTGTAATCGAGAGACGAGGGCGGACAACCTTTTCCCCAAAAAAGGGTTTCATTCCCGATCATTATTTATTGTGATTTGTGATTTGACGCCATTTACCAACACAGTTCCATTCAATAGCCTCCGCTGCTCAAGTATTTCGCTCATTTCGTCAGATGATTAATCAAACTGACAAAGTATTTTCCCTCGCACGAAGCTTTACATGTATGTGCCACGGCTTGAAAAATTATGCTCCGAATTGTAAGTGTAACTGCGACTGCTAACTGCCAATGGGTGGTAAATTTTAACAGGGGCGTGAACTTATAGGAAACGAATCTGATGTCCCTTACATGCTTTTGCTTTTGCAAAATTTACTGCGAGAATTCTAAAGCGCTGTTAAATAAACACACAAACGTCTGCATTGATTTTTAAGGAGCGCAATGGCTAGCGTCATGGATTGCTACCAGAAAATATCATATTAATATACAAAGGAAGCCGTTCTAAATATAAAATAAATATTTTTGCAAGCATTCTGCTGGATATGTGCTTGACAAACTGTTAATCTGGTGCTTAACTCTAGCAGGAACATGGGAAATTGGAATTTTTGTAATTTCCTGCACATGTAGCCACAATTACGAACGTATTACACCATGGACAACGGTTGGCACAAGGCTCAGTCTGAGCATAGAACAAAGAAGCTGCTTGGATAGAAACAGAAAGGCATTGTTAAATTTTGGTATTCTACGTGCAGCTGTTGCTGTTGCTGTTGCTGCTGCGCCTGATTAAGTTTCGCTTAACTTTCAACTCGGCACAAAGGCCAATCGATAAGTTTGGCAGCCGAAAAAGGCCTGAGAGCCAGTGGGGCAAAATTATGGCGCCAAACAAAGCAAAAAATGTGATTGAGGAAGGTGGGAATGTGGGATGTGAGGTAACTCTGCTGTTGCTGATAAGAAATGACAACTGCAGTCGACACAGCAGACGAAGGCAGAAGACTGGAGGATGCCAGCGTCAGTTTGTATGTCCATAACAATGAAAGTCATAACAATGAAAGTAAGACCAGCCAGGCGAGAGTCGCCCGACTGACCATCGAGAGTCAGGCGTCAATAAAACGGACATTTTTTGCCCACTGTGGTGTCCCAGTGAGGCGCACAGCAAGAACTGAAACTGAAAATGAAACTAAGACTGCGACTGCGACTGAGATTCAGACTGAGGAACGTTAAGTGGCTGTCTGAATTTCTTGCTCATTGTTTGCATTTTGATAACTTGCGCCCAACACTTTGGCTGAAGCCACTCGACACAGCCCACAAAGTATCCTTAGCAAGTCCTGTGCCAGCCCGTCTGGACCAGCCTCGTCCGTCGTCGCTCTGTGTGCATGTTTAATTAAGTATCAAAGAAAAATGCCTTTGTCATTTCATAGCAGGCAATTGAAATGTTTGCTTGCGAGCAGCGCCTTTTGCGGTTTTGATTTGGGTCTGATACTGTTTATATTGGTTTCCTAATTTACATTTTGTGTTTAATTAGGGCTCTTGTGATTGATTCTGTTGAGAGCGCTACAACACTTGTGTCCTGACCTGGCCTACATTTGACTTTGCTTAACCACATTTTTAATTGACAACTACTTTAAAAGCTACTCAAGTGTCGGTAAATTTAATATCAATGAGCTGCGAATGAAGTGTTTTTTTTTTTCAAATTAAATCATTTGAATGATTTGCCTATCACATTATAGCTGAAAATGCTGTGAGCTGAGTTTTCCGTTTCCCTTTAATATAATTACTGTGCGTACAAAAATTCATAAAATGTCTTTTTAGACTTATAAAAGTTCAAATTAAAATAGAACAAAAACATAAATTTTTGATTTCAATGAAATGGCGTTTTCTAAATTGATAAATTTATGACATTAATATTCAAGTATGATTTTGGCTATATGGCAACACGAAGCGAAATATTGATATTTTAAATTTAATTTTTTCAGAATATAAATTTTTTCAGATTCAACACACAATAAAGTGCAGCTAACAGTTTTTGGTGTATGTAACAAATAGAGTTTCGAGTAATGCTTGTAAAATATCTTCACTCTGCCAGAATTCTATTTATTTATGTTCGCATTCATCCAAAAATTGGATAAAAATGTCAGCAATTTGGAAAGAGTCTATTGATAATAAAATGCCAAGCTAAGCTCAATAAAAACCAACAATCAACTATTAAACAGGCTGTCAAATAATGTAGTGTTGTCAAATAAAAGCTGGCAGCCACTAAAAAAACTAAAAAAAACTAAAAAAATTGTATATACATCAAATACAATGAGCAGACCACAATAAATGTGAAACGCTTAGAGACGTTTTAATCGGAAAGCTTAAATTTACTATTTAGTATGCCTAATTTATTTATGAAATATATATATATATATATTTGAATTGATAACACATAATAAACAAATAATTAGTATCGATAGCAACTGTTTCAATTTGAATTTTAAATTTATGCACAATATTTTCATGCACTATTTATTATTTAAGATTATGATAGTCATTTGCATGTATTGTTTTTAGTTGACTCTGTTTATCCGATATAAATTATTTATAAGGCACGCATTCATTGCAGCAGCGTTCGTTAAATTTGCTCATTTGTTTATTAGTGCCGCCTAAAAAACATTTTAAATTTGACATATATCAAAATATCGATTGCTCTTTAAGCAAACCTAAGCAGAAAATAACTCAGCCTAGCTTGTCTTGGCTCTATATCCTGCTTTTATTTAAATTCTATTTATAATATTTCCCACCGAAAAAAAAAAAAAACAATTGAATGAAAGACTCTGTTGCCTGCTAAAGTGTAATAAATATATTCATCAATGAACAACAACACTGAATATAGTATCAAAATTCGTATAGCAAATAAAAGGAGAAGTAAATAAAAATAAAATTTGCATATGTTCATGTATTTTCATGTATTTCTTCACTTTTAATTGGCCTGACACTGGAAGAGCTTGTTGTGCTCACTGCCAAATATTCTCATCATGTTTACACTATTGACTCGATAAAACTGTATATTTTTTATACATACGCAAACAAGTCCCGTTGAGCAATTTACCAATGCCTCTTCGTAGTTTATTTTACCATTTGCAAAGTCGTCGGACTTAACACTTTAATTTCCTGCACTGACTGTGCCAATAGCAAACGGTGCAGGTCTCAATTAAAGTAACATGAAAAAGTGAAAGTGGCTTGGATCGGACTGAAAGTTACCCAGTTGCCTGATTGATAACAGACAGACATATGAATATAAATATATAGTTGGGAAATAGCTAATATGTTTTCGAAAAACTCTAAATTAGAAGAGGGAAATGGAGCTGACTGGCTCACTTTATGATCTCATTCAATCAATCAGTAGACAATAAATTTTGTCCTCTAGGCTTAATAAAAAGTCACATATTTTAATGTCCAGAATAGGGTATACGAAGAATGCATACATGTCAGTCCAACATACGACTGTCGTTTAATTTGTGCAATTTCCGTGGCCTGCAGCTAGTGCAGTGCAACAAAAAAAACTCGCTTACACGATGTACTGCATAAGTGGCTGTCAGTTTTGCGCTATTTTTCGTTCGTTGACATTTAATTTAAAATCATTTTTTATTTTGTATTTTTATGGCTCTGTTTATGTTGTTATTGCACTCACCTCGCGCACGCGGCTTGGTGAGCAGCTTCTGCACAATATTATCGTATGCAATATCCTCAGCCACTCCCGAATCCTTGACGAGCTTCTCCTTAATGGCAATACAAATGTTATGGCGTGCCAGCAACTCCTCTAGCTCCTCAAATGCCTGCAACAACACGTAGACAAAGAAATGGAAAATTACTTTCGTTGCGGAGCAAGAGCGACGCGCCGTGCGCTGACTGTGTGCCCACATCCGGGCCATAAGTGCCGACCACCTGCTCCTGCACAGCAATAAAAAAACACAGAGCTCTCCGCAAAACAAATATGCAACGCTTCGTGACACACAAAAAAGGAAAAGACGAAAAACGGCAAAAACAAAGGAAAGTAAAAACCGAAATAAACTTAAATTGAAGCTGCAGCACAGAAACTGCTGCCAAACACGCGAAATTCCTCAACTTCGTTTAAGCAACACTTTCCAAATTGAATAAGCTTCCAAGTAGCGTGAAATATGCCGGAATAATACAATAATTACATTTTAAGTACAGGATTCAAATGAGAGAATTAACTAAAGCGCTTGTTAGGGAAACTATTTAGCTGGCTTAGACTATTAAAGTTTATGAGTAATTGAAAAATTTTTAATGAAAAACTTATTTTTGATATTTTTGCTGATATTGTATGTGTGATATTATAGTATAGTATTATAGTATAAGAATTATAGTATATAGGGATCTATTCAGGCTTACTTTCCGAGTCATAGGGGACGACAGAGGGAATAACTGAAGCTAGACTGTCAGACACCACAATAGAAAAAACTTCCTATTATATTATATTTATTATTAACTTCTATGCACTACATATATGGACAACATGCTGATTGAAAACACAGCAAAGTTATAGAATTATGTGCTTAATAGCTGCAAAAATTGCATATATTCTTGTTGCCTTCATGTTCATAGCCACGCCGCACTTACCTTGATGCCATAGTTGCTCTCCTCGTAGATAATCGAAACATAGGTCCAACCCATGCTCTTGACAATCTCAACCATGGCCTTCACCTGGTAGTGGTCGGAGGGAATGGTGCGTGAGAAATACTCGAAGCGCTGCTTGTTGCTCAGCTCCGGGCTGGTTGAGAAATACGAGACCTGCAAAATGTAGTTGCATAAGCGAAAATTTTGTGATGAAAACTATTCTATTAGAGCGTCAACAAAATTGCAAAATATAAAAAAAAAACAAATAAAAAATAAAAAATAAAGTGACTGCTATTGCCGTCGATGGAAGCTGGTAAAAAGCGGTGTGCCATGCACTTTTCGATGCTCACAAAGTAAGTATGCTTGAAGCGGGGCAATCACAACAACAAGTCTGCTTGCATGACTGCAAATGCCCTTGGGAAATTGCACGACACAAAATCATAATTTACTAAGCAATTTCTTACTAGTTTCGGTTTCCCTTTTTAAAACGCTTGAATAATGGGCCCTTGCATGCTATTTGCTATTTAATATCAACTACATTTTGCTGCTGCATTCATTAGAAACACTAAACTTGCCATTAAACTGATTGTCGAGGAAATTTACGATACTAAATGAGTTTTTATTCCTCTTTAAAATATTTCGAGATTCGGAAATTATAAATACTTTGTAATTAAAGTGATTGCTGTGTCTTGAGTATTTTGACTTATTTATATTTAAGGTTGCTGAAATTATTTATTTATATATAACTATGCATAGCCTTAATGTTGAATAATTTCTATAAATTAATTGTTTTCTCCTGAAAAATGTTTAGCAATTTTTTTGTAAGCTTGTTTGCAAAATTGTTGATGAATATTTTTTGAATTTATAAAAACTCAATTTTATTTTATTTTAAAATTATTAAAACAGCATACAATAGGAAAATAGCTGCTGGACTGTAGCTCGTATGATATAAATAATATTTTTTATTGCGGAGAATGTGAAGACAGTTTTATTAACAGAGAATAAAATGACATGAAGTCAATCAATAAACAACTTTTTAAATGTATTTATTTATATTTTTCCAATTATTACTTATACATTATATTATATATGAAATAATGTAAAATATATTTTAATTCCAGTTCAAGATCATTTGTGTTTTATTTTATAAATAGCAAAAAGTGTTTTATAAAAATGGCACAAAATGTGCGACTTCCCAATAATAATTTGAATATCCAACTCTTTGCACATTTGCACTTATCTTCAGGTTTTTTTTTTTTTTGCATGTCTGCATTTATATGTTGCCTTTTTGTTATATTTTTACTGTACTTTCAGCATAATTCTTTGCGTTTCCGTTTTTTAAGCACTTCTCAGCTGGGCAGCTTATCTTTTCCACACCATTTTCCACGACTTACTTTTCCGGACATCTCTCAGAACTTTTCTTTTCGCTCTGCAGCTGTCGGCGCTGTCAGAAATTGCTTGGCTCATTTTGCAAAGCTGTGCAGTCAGCGTGCCACAAAGCCACAGACAAAAGCCAAAAACCATCGAAGCCTCGCTTTCGGCTCAGCTTAAAAGTTTTTCCACTGCCAAAAAGCAGCTGGCGATGCCACTAGAATCCAATTTCATGCGCAAATTAACACCGTTTGCTTTGTGACTGACAACATTTGTTAACCTGCGAGAATGGGGCAAATGCGCGTGGCTATTGAACCAATTGCAATTCATTTGAACTGCACTGCACTATTCCACACGACATCCGTGACGCCATGGAGTCGCCCCATTTACTCCATTTGCAGGTATTTAGCAAACTACTTGATTTCTAATTAAGTGCCATTTCTAACAGCTGCTCCTCCAGTGGCTTCTGTGCTTCTGTCAACAATTTTGCAGTCAGGTGTTTGTGCAGTCTCTGAGACTGATAATGAGATTCCCAGAACGCCATGCAAACTGTCGCCGCTTTGTGAAAACTTGCTCAAGCATTTTAATTCGCAATGCGGTGTATGTTAAGCGTCTGCTGTTCACATGTGTCTCACTTCGGAACTAAACTAACAATATGTAAAATATACTAAAAGAAAACAAGACAGCATAATATAATCGAATTCCTTGAATTGAATGGAATTAATGCTTGTTCCATTATTTTTTCTTTCTTTCTAAGTCAAAGTAGCTTGAAGAAGTTTTTGAAATATGCTAAGCTGCTTTGACTAAGCATTCTTGAATTCTTGACAATAGGGAAAATACTATTTTCTTTTATATATTTTACACACATATCTTATATATTTAATCTATGAATCGATTTTCTTAAATGCGTTCACTGTTTCAATCTTATTTAGCAACGAAACGAATCGAGCTCTTTGAACCATGCCCATTTGTTTATGGGGCTTGTATTGAGCAATATATTTTTCATTCCAGCTTGTTATGGATATTAAAATGATGGCTCTCTTAGGACATATAAATATAGTATTTATCATGCATCGCTTTGCCTAACCTTGCGTATTCCGCTTTGGGGATTCCATTTGCACTTTGACTACAGCTTAAGCGAAAGCGAAAGCTAGCAGGCCTTTGGACATTTTTACTTTATATTTAAACTGTTTACCTGTAAAAATTAAAACTATAAACATTCTACTACCACCTCAATCAGAAGACAGAGCTGTTTAACTTGTGCCACTGAGTAGAGGACAAGCGAGCTTAGTTGACTATTCAGGTAAGAGTACTGGAAGTTACTATCCTCATTAATTTTAGCTACTAATTAAGATCGATTTCGTATGAAAGGCTTATGGCAAAAGAAAATCATTTTCATTTTCATTTCATCATGCTCTAAACAGAGAAATAAAGTAACCAATTTTTGTTAGATTCCTTTAACTAAATAAGTACGAAAATTCTGCTAAATTTCAGCGTAAGGTGAAGAGAATAAAATTGATAACCTGGCTTCAGAAAGAGCACATCTCTATATCATATATTCTTAAGAAAAGTTTCCATTTACAGTGCCATTTCTTAAGCCATAAGCCAGAGTGCTTCAGATAAGCACGCACACATTCTAAGCTGGCGCACAGTCAGTTATAGTTATTCCCGGAAAAATGTTCAAATAAATCTACACTTTGGTCATATTTTATCAATATCAAATTACTTTGTAAGTCTTTGGCTTTCAACTTCTTGACTTTGGCTTGGCATATTTGATGGCAAATTAAAGGTTGAGTCCATATATTGTACTAGAGTTGCCGTTGGTTTGGGTCAACATTGTTTTTTGCTGGCCACAAGCCATCAACTACCAATGAAATGCAATCAAATGCTAACGCTTGATTTATGGCCAACTCGGGGCTGCACTGAATTGCTGGTTTCTGGGTGCGTGTGCGTTTTATGGCATGCTTGCTGCTGCAGCAGCAGTAGAGCTTGCTGTCGGACTACTGCTTATTGTCGTCTATTGACTTTTAGCTGTTGGCCACGTAGCGGCAACGCCGCGTTGGCTACTCAATCTTTCGACGTGACTTTTAGACTGCCACATGACGTTTTAGTTAATGAAACCGTAACAGGACTTGAGCTAGAGGTGGACTCAGCGTGTGTGTGTGTATGTAAGTGTGTATTGTAGGCTTAAAGGGAAGCACAACTACCGTGTGCAGCAGCTGCACTTTGTTTGATTTGTTGCCCCTGTGGATCCAACTAGTGAGAAGCCACGTGGTGGTCGTTAAACTAATTTCCAGTTCAGCATCAAGCGACAAATGTTGTGCACTTTTTAATTACAAGCACAAAAACTTTTCACTGCCAGGTTGCAGATGGCAATGCCAAGCAGCGCTGCAAAAAGTTTATGATAAACGAAAAAGGCAAACATGAACGCAACCAAAAGTTATGTATACGACATGTGCAACGACCTACCTGTGGTATCCGAAACAATCTCAGCAAATTGGCCACCTGTATGGAGGTGACCGATGAGGCAGCGCCCACCACGCCCGAAATCACCTTTCGCACTTGCGTCTTGTTGCAATGATATTCGGCATCGTCTATGTTGCTAATAGAGCCTGTGAGTAAATAAAATCGAAAAAATTCAAAATTAATATAGATATGAGTTATGATGTATACATATCGAGCTTTGTGTTTAATTGATAATTTTACTATTATTTTATTATTTTTATTATTTTGTACTTTTGAAATCGTGCCCAACGTCGAACAATGAGTCATCTCCGTGTCGCCTCGCTTCAGCCACTCACAATCGTAGGCATCTTGCTCTCACTCAGCAAAGCCTGAGACTACATTCAGCTACAGTTATCAATGTCTCTCTCAAGGAGTGAGGTAAGAAGTGAGTAGAGGCAAACTCACTTGAATAATACTTTTACCACAACTCTTTACAGCCTCTCAGCTCCCAGGCAACCAAGTAAGCAAGTTCTGCAATTGATTTCACAGTCACATTATAATACATAAAGCAAACGACATGAATATCGTGTCTTAATATATTTCTAAATGCAAATTAAATTTGCTATAAACCCACAAAGACTATCGATTGATATTTGATTTGTTACTAAATACTGCAAATAATTTTACAACAAATTCCATGCGATATTTGCCTTTTACAGCTCTTTTTGACATAAACACAGTTTAAGCTGGTCAGCTTATGCAGGCTCAATTAAGATTTTGAACTAATAAACCAATATTGAATCATGAATGGGCAAAGTTGTAAATGAAAAGTCAACGCTGGGTCAAAGCGGTGCTGGCCTTAAGCGAGTCGTCCGACATCTAAGCCCCAAACTGAGCAAAACTCTCACAAAGTAGTTGTTCGTTTTGTTTTTTTGCAACACAGACGCGACGACGACCCCTTGGCAATTATTCATTTGCATATTTGTGCGTTGCTTTTGCTTTTGCTTTTGCCTTTTATTCATTTTTAGTTTTCTCTTTTAGATTTGGTTTGCTTTAGTGCTTTCTATTTTTTAATTATAAAACTTTTTATGCTCGGGAATTTGTTGCCCTGAAATGCACCATTAAATAGTTTGCCACTGCGGGATAGTAGGTGCAGTGCTTTCATGAATTCACATTTTTTTTTTTTTTTTTTGGTAATTAAGTTTACACTTTACCCAACTTATTTATTTATTCATTTGCATTCACAGCATTTTCTGTTTTTTTTTTCATTCTGGAAAATAATAAACTGAATATTTAAAGAAAATTTTATTTAATCTTTCGGTCCATTCAGCCGTGCATTAATCTGTGTTGCCATAAAATATATATTTTTTTTGGAAAATTTATGCATTTTGCAGCCGCTAACATATGAGACTTTGTTACTAATTAATGTGCTTCTAAGTTTTTATTATGCACAGGCGAAAATATTAACATTTATTATGGCATAAAAAACAGAAAGTATTTAAAGTTTTAGATTAATTTTTCTGTTCGAAAGGATGAACCACTAAGGGCATGTGGAGAAAAAAAATTAAAAATATTTGTTTATAATTTAATTTGCAAGTTGCATTCAAGCCATTCCATTGATGTTGTCAGCGCTCCAAGATACATATTCAGTTTTGTTTGACTCGCTTCTGTTCAGAAAGTGTAACGAAGTTAGATTTATAATTTACTCCCATTACATGTATTTTAGTTTTCGATATTTTGGTTTTTATGGCCCTCACTTTTGTCAAAAGGTTCGAGTATTTTGAATATTCGCTTAATTTTTTACAGCTGTTTTGGTTGGACGAGTTTTCGCTTTAATTTTTGCCAAAAAGGATATACCAAGGCCACCATATGCCACATAACTGACCCTTGTGATTTTTCTTGCACCTAAAACTAAAAAATTCCATGAAAGAAGGCATCAAAGGATGAGCTGAATAAAATCACAAAAACTTCATTTGTGGAAGTGCTTTCTCGATTGGAAAAAAGCATTGGCATCAGTTTTTTAATATATGTAGGCTGAGGATTACTGTGAAGAGGATCTAATAGATGTTCATGTATTAATAAATAATTTTTGAAAAAACTTCCGATACTGTTTTATTTCGGCTCTCCTATGTTGGCCTTGAGCTGCTCCCTATTGGATATTGGGTTTGTAAGGAATTTCATGTAATAGCAGGAAAAAGAGTTGTGTCACATAATTACTCCTACATAATTTTCAGACTTGCATCGTTTGGTATAGGGTATATAGTGCAGCAGTTGAGCTACTATTTTCTAACTTTTTTTATTATTTCCTGTCTGTCAACGAACTTATAGCTATTAAATGGCAAATATTACTAAATACATCAACAGTTAATTAATATCGCTATATTACACCGCGGCTAGTTTAGAATTATCCCAAATAGTACCACTCTTATTGTGCCACCCATGAAAAAACATTTTTTGTATAGATGCTTAACTCTTTCATATATTTTAAATATTAAACAACACCCAGCCCAGCTATTGATCTTTATCTATGCATACATATTTGAATAGCTTATGCGAATGTGATTCAATGTAATTTCCGTTTTGTATGCATTGTGTTGAGCACACAAATCGATGTGTTTTCATTTCTAAAATGTTGTTTCGCTTCTTGTTTGTTGGGCAACATTACTGTGGTTGCTTTCATTAACAAATAATGAGAGTAGAAAAACAGACGTCTATCACTCTGAGTTCTCGATTCGATTGAAGCAAACACAACGTGATTTAATGCACAGGCGGATCAAACAAACATTAAGCTCGGGTTATGATTATGGCCATGCCACACACAGCACAGAGTACGGCAGCTGTACTTAAATACAAATTAATTAACTCTATCGGGCGGCTGTTGCTTTTGCTGTTGCTGTTGTTGGGCTGCCTGTTTAATGGATGCCCCAGCAATGATGAGGCCAATGAAGATGATGTTGCAGGCTGGGCCTTGTAGACAATGGGGGCGAGCGAGTGGCTCATAGTTTGCGGCATGCCTAATCCTGTCAATATAATTCAGTGACTTGGAAAATTATATTTTTCATACGTCAGATGAGTAAAACATGGCCGCACGTCGCTCAAGTAAATCCTTGTTACGCACATAAATAATGAAATTATGGAGATTAGAAAGTGTTCAGGCCTAGCACAAGCACAAGCACAAGCACAGCAACAACAACAGCTGAAGGCCCCCAGCCGATACTTGGCAGCCAGGCGCAATTGATTATAGATCGTTGTGGCTGTCGCCGTAGCTGTAGCTGTCGCTGTTTCATGCGCCGCTTTTGTTGCCAGATAAAAGCAATAAGCGCCCCTTTTATGGGCCCGGGCAAAGTGCCAGACAGCGCTGTGAGGCCATCTTACATATGTGGCCATGCGACAACACCGCCTCACATCCGGCGCCCATTTTGCTAACTTCCGGCCGGGTTGATCTCTGGCGGCGCACTTAATTTTCGCTCGCATTGACACGTGGGACTCGTGTTGCCTTATTCCTTTTGCCTACATGTATGTGTGTGCGGGTGTGCGTGTGTGTGTGAGTGAGTGTGTGAATATTCAATAAATGACACCGTTTTGTCTTAAGGGAATTATGTATATTAGTTTTGCGTGCATGAAAGCCGCTCAGAGAGCTTAAAGCTCAGCATCCTCTACGTTATTCCCCGCTGGGAAATCGTTTAATTTATTTATTAATTTTGTTTATTAATAAAACGTTCAACGCTCAAGTAAATCGCATTTACGTTGTCAATTCAGTCAGAAAGTACTTGAAGAAATCATTTATATAAATAAATATAATAATATATTAATAAATTTCTGCACAATTTCTACAAAGTTTTCTATTTTTGTATCTTTATAAACTTTTCAAAAATATATTGCTAAAAATGTTGGTTGCAGTTGGTGTGTTCATTTTATGAAATGATTTTTTAATTCAGAATTTTAATACTTATAAATAAAGAAAATACTTGAAAAGGCTAGCAAAAATGAATTTGAAAATAAATATCAGCTAAATTGCTTTTGGCTTGATTATATTGGCAATGGAGTAGTCTTTAATAAAAAGGGACTGGACTAGAAATAGGTATAGTGATCATTAGATTATATTAGATACTTGTTAAAAATTTAGAATGATTTATTAAAGAGATTTATTAAGACAATAATAAATGCATCAACTGTTGAAGAGGACTTCGAGCTTGGCAGACTTCTTTATCCTACAAAGGCTGAGCTAAACTAGGAGAAATTCAGTCGAAAAATGTCTATGTTTTCGCACAAATGAATTGGTAAATTCTAGTGAATTTAAAGAAAGAGTTCATGAAGAAAAGTTGTGGAGTCCTTAGTTTTCTGCCACACAAATACCTTTTGAATTAAAATAAATATGATTTTAAATTGATCAAAAATGTTATTTAAAAACAAATTTTAAAAATTGCTGTTTATAAAGTAGGTTTACTTTAAGTAGAACAAAGAAAGGGCAAAGACGCAACAACAAAGTGACCAAATGGAGACTCTGTTATTGTGCATTCATTCAACTCACTTAACACAATATTCTGCATTAAATTATTTTATTGCACAAGAAACAAACTGCAGCTTTATAAATTTGTCATAGAAACGTTTAAGTGCAACTTCTGTTTAGCATAGCTTGAGTTATGCCTTAAAATATAAAACGAAGCCAACATAAACGTTTCATAGAAGCCACATTTACTCACACCATAAAGAAGACCTCACCTTTGATAAAGTCCACAGCCATTTCGAGGCCATAGGAGTCCTTGTCGCAGTCGTCGAGTATATGGGCGCCGAGCGTTATGTTTGGCAGCAGATGCATCTCGTTGATGCGATCGATGGTGTAGAGCATGGCCTCCAGGGCCTGGATGCCGCCCTGCGGCATGATGGGACCGCAGGTGATGCTGTCCTCGCGTGAGTGCACCATCATGAGGCCTCCCAGGATGACGTCGCCCTCAACAATGGCCTCGCGCTTGACGGGCCAATGCCGCTGCGGCTGGGTGGCATAAAGGCGATCCTGCAGAAAGTCCACAGAGTCGGGCAGCGAGCGCAAATATTTGCCGCCCAGCTCCGATATCAGTGGCAGCATCACATTGTTGGCATGGTTGCTGTTGTGGTTGTTGCCGTTGTGCGGCGTCACGTGGCGTCCACGATGCCGTCCGGAGCGCGTTGAGGGACCGCCAGCGGGCGCCATGTTGAGGGGCAGCTCGATGTTCGCATAGCGCTGATAGCTCTCCAAATCAAAATGACTATTGACATAGTCTAGCTGCTCTACATGTTGCTCCGAGTGCGGCGTATGTGTCTCAGCGAGCTCCTCGTCGTTGACATAATCAGGAAGTGTTGCTGGAGCGGGCGCGTGCAGCCAGTGCGAGTGTTTGCCCAGCTGTTGCTGTCGCTGTTCCAGTTCAAGCGCCTTATAATGATTTTCTCTAAAAGTCCGACCATGGACATGATGCTTATGCTGATGCTGATGCAAATGCTGATGCAGATGTTGATGCTGTCGCTGTGGGTGGTGTTGATGATGATGATGCCTTGCGGCTGTGTAGCTCTTGAATTGTTCAACTGGAAAAAGCAGCTGCTGTTCTGGTGTTGGCGGCTCCCTCTTCGGCTGCCCCGGCCGCTGCTGCTGCTGCTGCTGCTGTTGGCTATCGTCCGCGAACCACTTATCCCGTATGTCACCAATAACCGCACTCTCAACGCCTGCGGCACTCGATTTGCCCAGTGCCAGAAGCACAATGAAAGCAATAACGCAAGCGGGCACCAACAACCGATTGAAACATGCTAATTTCATGTTTGCATCAACTTTCACCTTTAGTTAATTCACAATTTATTTATTTATTATGCAATATATTGCACTTGAAAGTTCCATTTTTGACTTAGTCCAGCGCAAAAACTTTGTCATTTGCTATTAAAGGAATTTCATCTATCAATAAAGGTAAATTTCCATTTCTCTTTGAATTCTTAGCTCACATGGAATTTCTCATATTTTGATTGCACTCATTTTTGTGGTATTTCAGCGTTGCCATTGTCTACACTTTATTACATTGTTATTAAAATTGCCGAAATTCTGTCTGTGGAGCTGTCAGCGGCATTGCAACCGAACTCTAATATCATTAGAGCAGCAGCGGCAACAGCAGCCACGCCCAGCTTATAAATGTCAACTGTTAAACACGCTGGCAGCCCTGTGAGCAAGGCAGCTATGCCATAAAAATTATGGCCCAGTGCTTTTTGTTAGTGTTTGGCCTAAGGTAAATTAAATTTTTGCATAGAATTTGTGCGCTGCGAAGGCGCAGCACAAAGCGAAGTCGAAAGTGTGGCCCACATAATGCACAAATCCTTTGCAGCAGCATAACAAGGTGCCGCCGGGCGGCCGCACGCAAAAACTGTGGTAACGGGCGGACGGCGGGCGACATGTAATTAATCAAATTGTTGGCGGCATAATGAGCTTGTCGGCTTGTCAGAGCACCTCCGAAGGCAAGAGGCAAGAGTCCTGACAGCGCCAAGCAACCACTGTTACGCTGACTCTGACTAATCAACGGGCGCATTAACGCCGCTTTCCAGCCACATTCTCGGTCTGCAGTTTCGAGTTTACAAAATTACTTATCATCAGCATAATCAGGGGCATTATCAAGTCGATGGCAAACCGGGCAAGACGAACTGGGTCTGCCCCTAACCTCGTTGGCCTATCACTTTCCATCCAGGGGCCACTGGGCTGGGCTGCAGCAGCTGCGCCCTCGGCTGCGGGACGCATCTAATAATGAGATTGCGTTAAACAAATGGTGCTTTCCTTTTATTGCCCTTAATAGACACCGGAGGCTGCTTACACGCTCGTAATTTATTTTGATTACATTTGTCGTTCTCTATCTCTCTCCCTCTATTTGTTTGTCTCTTCTCATTGCTCTGTTTCACACTCTAAAGCCAAGCAAATGAGAGTGTGTGTGTCACAGAGCGTGCCTAAGATATTTTTAGCTCAACTAATAAATGGATCAGTCATTTCCCATCAAATCAGTTTTTAATGCCTTTTTTTATTAGCATCGAATTTGTCATTCCAAATAAGTCTTAAATGGCTATCAATCACAATTAAGATACTATCTGAATTAACAGGTAACCTTGGAGTCACATTAGCAATCAGAGTTGTCCCAGCTCAAGCAACTGCTGACGATTAAGTCGAGTTTTAAGAGATGTTGGAACTATCCATAGTCTCTATAGCTATGGCAGAGACAAAGCCTTTAAGCATTGCACATAAATTGAGTACATTTATAGTTATAAATTAAGTCAGACTCACAAATCACATCTAAAGACCACAATTAGTCTTCACGTTTATTTCGTGCATATTTCGAGCTGATTGAAGCGCATATTCGGCTTATGCCCATAAATAGTGTCGCCGGAATGGGAAAACTTATCAATGTGCATACGAATGAAGCTTGTTCCACTTGAAATTCTTTGTACAGCGCGTTGGGATGCCTTATCTAGGCTTATGCTTAGTGCACGGTTCGCATGGCTCTGTGGCTGACACTTGGCCGGGGTCGTCGTCGCTCTGTGTCCTTTGTGCTTTGTCTTATTGGATATTTGGTTTGTTGTGGGGACTTTGATTTGATTGAGCATTTCGCTCACTTGTTGTGTCCCTTTTTGCGCTGATTTGAATATCCAGACGCAGGCATTGAAATTGAAATATGTAAGTTTGAATCGGAATGATAGCGAACCCCATGGCCGGGACTTAGAGATAATTTGTGAGTGCCAGGGACAACTTTGAATGCCGCCACTTTGTTTGTGTACTGCGTGGGTGGCCGACTGGCTAGCTGACTGGCTGGCTGGCTGGCTGGCTGGATTTTAGCTTGTGCAAATTGATTTTCATCGATAGCGGACAAAGTTGCATAAATTGGCACTCGATGTGTTTGCGTAAGCCCGGCGCAAGGTCAAGCACTCGATACGATGGCCGCTTAACAGCCAATATCGTATTAACTATGTACAAAAAAAAATATAAATAAAAATAGCAACATAAAATGACACTCGTTGCGCCGATAAGTAGGCTGTGAAAAAGAGAGCAAAGTCCGTAATTTATGCATTCATCTGGCGCCCCAAGTGGTTTCAGTTTGCCACAGTCGCAACACGCATCAACTGACGACAATCCCATATATATTCAACAATCTTTCGACGAAATAACTGAAATATTTAAAGCGCAGCACAATTAACTCAACAGGCCCTGTTGCTTAATGCCGCTCGATTGTGCTCTGTTTGCAGCACTTTAAGCATTGAATGTCCTTTTCACAGTTTTCATTGTGTTTGGCAACATTTCGCTGACAAGCGTAAAGTATGCTAAACAAATTGTTACATTTGCATAAATGCCAAGCCTAACAACAGACACATAAAGAATGTTCTAAATTCGCATCAAATAACATTCAATCATACTTTTGTGCGCCCACACACACGCACACACAGCTGGCTGACACCTGGACGAGGATGTCAACGTCCTGCAGCTAATAGCTCAGCGTCTGCGCCAGCCGCGCGGATTACTCGACGTCTTCAATTTGTTACGCGACGAAGCAAAAAATTAATAGCAACATATGTAAAAAATGCCAAATACCGAAAAAGAAAATTGTGCGCCACGGCAGAATTATGAATAACTTTGACAGGTGTACACATACGGGCCGATATGCAAAGTTCTGGCTGCCTCCTTCTGTGTCTGCGTCAGTTACAAATGTCTTGCGACTGTGTGATAAATTTCTTTGACACGCACCAACAACTGAAAGCAGCCGGAAGATATTCTACGCAACTGTCTCGAAGCTGCCCTACAGTGCCCACGCACACCTACGCATTTGCGTATGTCTCGCTCCAGGTAATCAGCAGCAACGTCAGCTACACTTTTGACACTTGCGCAATCATTTTTAATTTGATTAGCAGCCTATACCGAGAGGGAGAAGACGTTTTCTACATCATGTTATGCACGGTTCATAATTTTATTTACAATTTGTGTGAAACTTATTTTACGAGTTATTTATATGTGCGTGAATGGAAAACGAATAAAAATAAAATGAGAAATGAGTGGAATAAAAATAAAAGTGAGTTGTTGCATGTTATTTGCATATAAATAATATAAAATAAAAACAAAGCAAAACAAGTTAAAATAAATAAATAAAAATTTAAAAGAATGACAATAGGTCATCAAATTTTAAAAATTTAATTGTTTCGTCACTCTTATATATTCATTATAAGTCATTGAAATTTGTAAAAATATGTGAGTGTAATAATAATATAGTAAATATAAAAATAAACATTCAAAAATTTATTTCAATATTTAATAAGAAATATTTAATTTTAAAAAGTTTTTTTTAATTTAATTTTATATACAATAAAAATATATTAATATAAAAATTTAAATTTATACAAACAAATATTGAACTATACAATTTTCTATTCATATTTATATTTTTTTAATTTATAAAATGTATTTTTTATTATAATAAAAATAAAGTTTAATATTAAAGCATGTACAAAAATATTTACGTAAATAATATTATATTAAATTACTTTATACCAAAATATATATAAAATATGTATACAAATTCTTTAGTATATATTTTTCTACGTGAATAAAAAATTGTTTACGTTTTCCTAATATAAAATATAATTATTTAAATTTAAAGAAATAGACATATATTTAAAACATATGCAATTTCATTTAATATCGTAATCATTATGTTTTACTATTATTATTTGATTTATTTATTTATTATAAACATAGTCTTGTATATATAAATATCTATATTAGTCAATCTACAATATAGACATTTGCATATAAATTTTAATTTACTAAGTTATTTAAGTACATATTGCTTATAGCAGCTCGTCTATTCAAATAAATATTAATTATTATGCTTGGTTTTTTGAATGTGTATCGGCTTTGTTTGTTTAGGTCCTTTATTAACGTACAAATCCTGCTAACTGGGCACTCCCAGGCACCAGTACAGTATGCCGTGGTAGTTAATGGAAATAATTGCTGATTTCATTACGTGGGATATATTAATGAGCAGCGAGCAATTGCTTGCCGTGCAGCATTGACACACAACAAAGCCATAAAAGTCGTTTTAATAAAGGTCAACAAACATAAATACTGGAGGAAAACAATTTCACTTTCATTTCCGCTGCCCGGCGCACGTAATGCGATGTGAAAACTTTCGCTCTGCTGTGGAAACTTTCACTCCTGACATTGTTCAGTTTGAGCTTGAGCTAGAGCTGAGATGTTCGAACGCTGCCGTAAATACATAAAAATATGCGCAAATAACAATAAAACCTACAAAATTATTGATATTGGGTGCATAAAAATAGCTACTCAATGTGGGCGTAGCTCAACGCACGTATCTAGCCGAGGACGAGCATTCGACCAGAAACTAAAGCTGAAGCCGAAGCTAAACTAAGCAAATAACCCTTAGATGTGAGGCACACGCATCTCATTCAGGCCCGAGGCTTGCTAATATTAAAACAAATATGCTCGAGCCGAGCCTAAGAAACTTCTACTGCAAATACTTTAAGGCAAACTTTATTAGCTATCAAAATACCTGAGATTTGTGTGCTGCCCGACTAAATATAGGAGAGCATCTTAGGCTCCTTCGTGGACCCAGCAGCACCGGCGGCAAGTTATGCATGCGCCGACCAAAATACAAAATAGAAGAATTGTAATTGGTTTCGTGTGTTTAACGCTTTGCGCCTTTGGGCCACAAAATGTGGCTAATAATCCCGTCTAGGCACGCAGCTCAAACAACAGGTTTCCCCCTCGTGTGTGACGGGCGAGCAAATGAGAATGGGCTGGCAAAATGTTCGACAGACAACATGGCAGCTCAAGACGAATGTAAAAGTTTGTGTAGCAGCGCGTAAATTGTACTAAATAATAAATTTGATGTGGGCTTCATACTTAAATTATTCAAATTTTGAGCAACTAAATTAACCCAATCAAGTTTTACTCAAATAAAAAGTTAAGTAATTTAAAAACTTATTAAAGAACACATTAAACTGTCAAGCAAATGCTGGAAAAGAAAATGCTGGAAAATCATGTGTTATATAAATTTAAAAAAAAATATATTAATGAAAATCAATTAATAGAAGGAAGCAATTAAGTTAACTAAATAATGAAATCATGTGTTATATAAATTAAAAAAAAAATATTAATGAAAATCAATTAATAGAAGGAAGCAATTAAGTTAGCTAAATAATGAAAGCCAAAAGCATGCTAACCCCAGCAGCGGAAGACCATATAAATGCACAATTATTAAAATACTTATCTGGAGACAGAAAAAAAAATAAGAGCAACTCAATCACACTTTTTCACACATACAAACGAACTACAAAGCAAAGTCGTGGGCGTGGGGAGGGAGGAAGCACATGACAGGAAATCGACAGGCGCTGCCATGTAGCAATTTAGCAACAAATTGTTTTCATTCACATGACAGCTGCAGGCAACCGAACTCAATGAAATGATATGTGTAGCGCAGTGCGGTGAGCCTGATTGGTCAATATTGCGGCACAAATTAACAATCTGCAGCAGGTCTTTTAAGCGAGAATAGAAGCAAATGTGATATACAAATTTGATATTTGGTGAGCTGAACTGAACTGAGCTGAGCATCATCGTATGGCAATTGACACACTTTAACTACAGCTCCTTCCTGCCTTGACAGTCCTACTACAAAAGAACTGAATTTGTCGCGTTTTACTTTGTTGAAATATGAGACATTTTCGTAATTAAATTTTGCACGCCAAATAAACGCATTAACTTAACAAAGTTACAAGTAACCAAAAACTCAGACGTAAAGTGAAAATTTTCATAATTAATTTTTGTGGGCTTCAAGTTGTTAGACGGTCCACCCTTAAGGAGCGACCCCTAGCTAGCTGGCTGTCCGGCTGGCCTTTTCCACTGCTTTCGCTTGCCATGTTTGCGCACAATTTGTCCAGTTTGTTGGCGCGTCAATTTGGGCGACTGTTTGCATAGCGAACAGTACAATAAACCTCACACCTGAGCGTCAAGAGAGACCAAAATAGACACACAGACCGAGACCACACAGACTTTCAGCTAGCACTGCGGTTGACCGCTCCTCGAGAGATCGGGCGTTGCACACTACTAACTTATTGATGGGAGCCCGAGCCCTCAGCTGGTCGTAGTCCTGTTGAACTTGGATGGCTAGTAAATAGCTGGCATTGCTGCTGAATGTCTATGAGTGCGCATTTGGCATGCATTAGTCCCGAAAATGGAATGTAGTGGCCGCCATGCCTGGCCTACGCAGGATAAGCCATTCGGCTATTCGGTCAGTCGGCAATTTGGCTAATTGAATTCCGAAGCCCGCTGTCTATTTATACACTCATGTAAGGCCCAAATGATTGGCTAATAAATGCAAAATGCTGGTATTACCAGTTGCTGGCATTTCTGTAACCGTTCGTATAATATTGTTCGCAATTTAATTGTTTCGATTATTGATATTTGGCTTGAACATGCGAAAAAATTCATTTTATCTGTGGCAAATCAATTGGACCTGCATAATATTGCATATATATTTTAAGTGTTTTTATTGAGGTAAATTATTTAAGTTTTGTATTTGATATCTTCATCTTAAAACTCAATTAAAATTGTATTTTCTATGAAGCTAATATGACTTCTAAATTTCTAAATTGGAGTTAAATAAAATAAATAAGAAATAAAATAAAATTGAATAAAAATAAAATAAAAGTGTTAAATTTATATTTAAATTTAATTGAAACTTTTTTCTACACCAAAGAAGTCAATTTAAAAATTATTTAAATTAAAGAAAGTTAATAAAACTAGACAGTTTAATGCCAAAAAAAAACTATTTATGATATAAAAATTTATAAGTATTTTATAAAAAAATATATTCAAGAAATAAAAATGTTCAAATTATTTAGAAGCTGAAAAAGCAAGTTTACACATTGTTTAAATACAAATATACCATAAAATCTATACAAAACTTCCTCTTTTGTTCAAGTACTTTATCATTTTCATATTTTCAAAACATTTCTTAGAAAAGATAGTTCTTCTTCGTCTTCAACAGTTACGACCTCTGACAGCGCAACGCATACTCAATAATGTTGACCGCCTTTGCCTGACCGGTTGTATGGAAATCTGGCTGTAAATCATGGTCAAGGCTAGATTGAGCTATTTGCTTGACTGGCAGTAAATTTATGACGAGACCTGCTCTCTAACACAATTACATAAACCTATAGAGCTGGCTCTAGTCTCTAGCTCAATGGGACTGTGGCTGTAGCTGTAGCTGGCGTGTGGCAGTCATCAGCAGTTCGCACCACAAGCCGTCAATCTTGCTTGCACAATTTCATTTGTGCATTCGTGTAAGGCCATAAGCAATTTTTCTTTGGACAGGCGACAACAGGCGCTCTCCTCACGCTTATCAGTAACTGTTCACACTTCTGATTTTCCTTTCTCTCTTTTCTTATGCCATCCCTGGGCGTGTGTGTGCAGCAGGAGTTAGAGTTGGTGGATCAAAGCTTGAATGGCAGCTGTGTGGCAAAACAGTTTGCACAAATCGTTGTGCATGACTCTGTAAATAATCTATTTCATGTTTACTTGCCACTTTCCAACTAACCAGCTAACCAGCTAACCGGCAATGTCCCTGTGTGTGCGTGTGTGTACAACTCTGTTATCCGGGTTAGCTGCTGTAGCACGCAAACAGCGAACAGCGAACAGCAAACACCAACACTAGATGGCGTCATTTTGTGCCGGCTTCTCTGTTGGCGTGACAAATGATTATGGTATATTGGTTCGCAAATCAAATGAGCACACATGTAAGCATACTTCAGTGTACATTCGATCATTGCAACCAATTGACTGCCACAGCACCCAGTGGTTGCCAAGCTGCAAGCCGACACTGTATGTTGGCATTCGTTTATCGCAAATATCGAGTGCCAAATGCGATTTTTCCACTTGAGTGTAATAATTTTGAGCAGCTATTCAGGTGTGGCATAACAGTACGCAGGGATGTGCAAAAGATTTTATCGAATATACATTAAATTTATTCGTTAAGCATAAAACAAACATGGTATACTTTTTCAAAAATGAAATATAAATTATCTTTGACTTTTTGTACTTTTTTCTGAATACCAAAAAAAATTTTTTTAAGTGCTTAAATTATAAATTTGCCCTCTCCTCTCTTTTCATTTATATCCCATATTAACAACATGATAAGAATATAAAATATCAATATTTATCAATTTCTACAATATTTTAATATAATTATATAAAACAAAAATAAATTTACAATTGACAAAAAAAATGAAAAATACATTAAAATTATAAAAACTTAAAAAAGAATTTAAAACAAATACAGTAATTGGAATAATAATATTTTAAGAATATTCCTAACAAATTTCTGCATAAATACTCCTAATTTTCTCGTTTAGTAGTATTTTTAAAATTTCTCTGAATTTTTCAATTTATTGTCCGTCAAAAACTAATTTACATATAATGCATTAGCGTAATATTTTCTTTGTTCTAGCTTCCAAACAAATTCATGGAAAAAAAGCACTGAAATGACTTTTGTTTTTCTAAACTAATAGCAATTCGTAGCTGCTGGCATTTTATAATTTAATTTAGTTTTGCTCCTTGGCCGTCTGTGTCCAGCATGGAAAAAATAGTCAGTTTTGTGCAAATATGAATGCAGCAGGCGAATAATTATTGTGTGAGTTCGTTTGAGCTTCATATGTTGCAGTTGGCAGTCATGAAAGAAAGTCAGAATTAAATAACAAATTTTATGACATTTTTTGTGAAGATGTCAGCTGAAGAGCTTGCTGGAGTAGTAAGTAGAGCATGGCTCACGGGCTAGAAATTTCTTCTCTTTTCCTGTTTTATTTCGTTTCTATGCAAATTTCACAAAATGCTAAAGCACAACATGCAAATCGTATGAAAACTGTTAACAAAGCTGTTGGTCGAGTTCCGGTTGCGGAAATTGAATCATTGTTTTCGTAGCTGTTGCATCTGGCTGAGCAGCCCATAATTAAAGCCAACATGCGAACCGATTCGAGACAGTTAACATAACTCAGAAGCCCTTTAGATAATTTAATGGCTCTCGACATGCAACAAGGAACACCAGGCTTATCAAAAGCCGACACATCCAGGACCCCAGAACAGGCCAGCCAAGCCGCGTCGAGGGCAGCTTTTAAATGGTGTTAACTGTTTCATGCAGTTCACTGACCAGCCGGCAAAAATAATCTAGTAAGCGGCTGTGGCCGCACGAAGCAGCCAAAAAGGAAACGGAAACTGCCTTCGCATGTTAGTGTTGAAAAACAACATATTTAAATTTGCAAAACGATGTTCCCCTTTATTATAACTGTTCATAAATGTTAAGTGCCCGCTTAGCTAAAATCACAAGACAAAGAGCTGAAGCTAAGCCAACATAAAATTAATGAAAATAAAAAAAGGCAGATTTCTAATTACTTTTTCTTAAATTCAATGGAGATTCTGAATTTAAGTTCTAAAGAATATATTTTAGGCTGAATTTTATAACATTTTTGTTGATATATTTTCAGCTAGTATATCTATAATTTTATTTTCTGAACAAGTCAATATTCAGCTTATTTATAGTTCAGAAAAACCGGGCAATTGCTGCCAGCTCATCGTGAGTGCTCCAAGCTGCCACAGAGCCTCAATGACCAGCCACAAATCCCTGCGAGTGCCTGGAGGCCTGGCCCTGCTCGTATTGTGCGTTGTATCAATGTTCATAAATTTTTGAAGAGTTTCCAAGTGGCTTTAGTAATTGCGTGGGGCATGCCTGGCAGTCGGTCTGTGTGCTGCAACATGGCCCGTGCCCATGCCACAGCGGAAGCTGATGAAATTAGGTGCAAAGTGTTGGGCCCGGAAAATGTTGGAAATAATAAAATGTAATGCGGCTGTATGTGTATTTGGTATGTTGCCAGACGGCATAAATTTCGCACGGCAATTGGAAAACGAAGACACAGGTCGAGGCACGTAAAAGTCATATTTACTTTTTATGGTAACAATGTAATTCGCTGCTTTTTATTTTGAAGATACTCACAGATATACAGAGAGAGAGGCTCGTAAATAATTAGTGCTGCCTTTTGTTAGACATTTGCCATAAAAAGCGACAAGTGACAAAATACTATTTGCATGTCAAACTTTTTTACGATTTGTGTAAAATTTTTAAGAATAAAATTAAATTTATAGCAAGTCTTGCGGCAACATGTGTGCCTGAGTAAATGTAATTCAAGAGCAGAGCATTACCTTGTTGTTTACAGCGCTTTATAATCTTAGAACATTTTATTTTTACTTCCTTGTTGTATTTTACTTAACTGCAAATACAACATTTTTAAAATTTCTATTTAAGCGCTGAAGTCGTTTCGTGTGGCAAAAACTTTTTAATGCCATTCGAACGTTGGGATGCTTTAGTAAATTAGTTTTTGCCGCAAAAGAAAGTTGCTGATAATTGTTGCAGTTCGGCAAAGACGTGTTCCATTAAGCTAAAACCAAATCCCTGAAAGAACACACACACAAGTACTTTAAAGACACTCAAGTACCAATTTACGTTTTTTGCCCAATTGAATTCCAGTTACAGTTCGACTCGCAATCACATTTTCGGCAAACAGTTTGGGAAATGGTTATTTTTTGCTGAACCAAATGAAATTCCATTACATCAAAAACCAAAAACTCGCATTTGCGCACAAAACACAGCCTGACCAGCTGTGCAAATGGCATAAAGAGCTTCATTTATAAAATAATAAAACAAAAACAAAAAAAAAAAAAAAATAAGAATGAACAAACGAAATGTGTATATATGGGAATATAATCAGAAAAGCTGAACAAAAACTCGAATTCAATGTATTCACGGGGAGTTTTAAATGCCAGCTGAGTGAACTGAACAAAGTGTTATTTGCGTTAAATTGAGCAATCAGCGAATAAAAACGGCCAACAGGTGACAGCAAATTGGTTGAATTAAGTTTAAGCTGCGAGCTAAAGTAGTGAAGCGCAGGCTTAAGCGCTTAAAAACAACAGCCTCACTTCAATTTACATATTCGAAATATTATTTACATTAAATATGATTTTTAATTACTGATAATAAACCAAGAGAAATATATGAAATATTTTTTTAAAATATTTAAGCTTGTTTTGCTTTACTTTTAATTAATTTAAAATTTTCTGAGCTTAATTTTTTATTAAAATATTTTTTTATATATTACTCATTAAGCTAAGCTGAAAAATTGTACTTGATATACGAAACTGATTTTTTGAGGAATTTTTTTATGTCAAAAAGGCGAACTAATCCGTTGTATTTCAATTTTTAAAGATCTTCTATAAATATATATATGAATTTATTTAAAGTATATATGTATATATATTATAGGGTCAGTTAAACAGCAGGGAAATCAATCCAGCAGAAAATTTACTTCCATTTGAAGCTATGGGTGGACGTAACCTCGCCTTAAACTTTCAACTTGAGCAAGCAATAGAAATCTGACAACGCCTTCTTTTGCTGTGCATATTTAAATAGCCAGCGCTGCTTGCTTTGACGCAGTGTGACCAGACTCCGTGATTGACTATGCATTAGGCGCTGCTGCTTGGTGTCCATTCGCTGGACATTTTTATTGAATTTCAAGCCAACGAGCAGCAGTCAGCACATTGAGCTGTTGACGTCAAAACTTTTGTTGAGCTTGACTTGATGGATTGATATTTATGTGGCTGTCTGCCTTGTGAATTCTTTTTTATCATTTAGGAGCCAAACCTTTTGGCATCGATTAGTTTGACTTTGACATATTTGCTCTGGGGCAAAAGGGCAAACAGCACGAAAAACGGAGCTAACAGCAAACAGTGCAAGCGACAGAGTAATAATAATCATACGCCCCGTCTGCCACTTTGTAGTTGCCATATTCCTTTCTTTTATATGTATATATGTATACATATATATGTATATATATGTATATGTATATTTCTCGGAATCTACTTCTGTATTTGCATGTTTTTTTCTGTCTTTTTGTTTTTATTTTTTTTTATTATTATGCTGGCAACGGTTGCGCCTTTTTGCAGCTGCTTTGGCTTGCTAGTCGTGTGCTCTGCGTTTATTTGCCAGCACATGTAAGTGAGTGTGTGGTTGAGCGCATTTTAGTTTTAATTTTAAGCGCAGCTCACGTACCATACACATGCCGACAACGTTGCGTGTACGCAACATTCGTGCTCAGCTCCTCGTGCTCTTGCAGTACATATTTAACTGTGTAACTTCCATATTCCGGACGGACAAGCGCCTGTTTTAATAGTTAGCAGCCGCACCACGAACGAGTTTTAATTAAAACGAACAGCAAGTAAGCTCTGCCAATGCGCTGCTTAGCTGCAGCTGCAGCTGCGATTTTCAATTATTATTATTAACTCTTCCGCTGTTACTTAAATCTTAACAACCAATTAAGTATACGGCAAAATCTCTTAAGCGAGCAACAAATTCTAGAAAACAACTTGGATTAAGAGCATATTTTGCTTGTGAATGGTGTAAGGCTTTCTAAAGTTAACGATTTAGTCTAATGTATAATCTATAGATATATATTGGAACTTTATGTAGTAGTACAAAGGAGCCGCAAAAACATCATCTCAAGCTTGGTCAACAGTTGACAACTAATTCTGTTGACCCATGTTATATTGCCCAAAACAAATACACAATAATTTCCTTTCAAGCTGATTGATTGATAAGTAATCCAAGGAAAGACATGTAATGAATACTAAACAATGAGAAGAAGAAACTTGCAAGTTTTATAATCATTAGATGCTTCCCTTCAGCCTGCAGATGACAAGTGAGACTTTGTGTCGTACAAGCATGAAACAAGCATATCTTTAAGTTAATTTATTTAGTTTATTATTAAATTTAAATTATTATTAATTAATTATTAATTTATTTATTTCATAAAATTGGCTGAATTCCCTATATGAAATAGAAACAATTCGGTTATATCAAATTCTCTCTTATCCATAACTGAGCTGTGAAAAAGTACTAGAAATCTTTTTGGCAGCATTAAGCTCTTCTAAGGATATTAAACAATAAAAGTCTATACATAACGAAGTACAGCTAAAGCCTCTATACACACTTCATATCACAAGAGTTGAGCTTTAAGTAAAGTGGATATTGAGGTAGTTTAATTGCAGCGGCGCAGCAGCTGCTGAGGTGAGGCAAGTGGCAACGATCTATTGAGTGTGCCACTTAAGCACGCCAGATTGATATCTGGCAGCGCATATTTAGGTATCGTCTGACGTCAGCGACATTTACCTAAGCGACCATAAAAGCATTAATAAAGCACTCAGCGCATGGGCCGCTGCAGCGTTCGTCTTGAACTGCTGCGGCTGCTATCGAGGGCCAATAAATAAAATCTCATTAAGTTGAAGCCGCAGCCGCGCGAAGCCAGCGGAGTGGATCTGCGACGGGCAATGTGTGTGTGAGAATCTCTGGGGAAAATTATAAAATTTCCATTTTATTGACATTTGAAATTGACTTATATCAGGCGCGAATCGTTGGCTGGGCTTAAGTGTTTGCCTGTTGGCCAAGCGAAATGGAAAGTCTACGTACGAGGCAATGCGCCGATAAATAAGCAAAAAAACGTGTAGCATAAAACAAGGCGCTAAGCAACAACAACAACAGCAGCAGCAGCAGCAGCAAGTCAATCAAGTTTGGCGAAATGGTTCAATAAAGTCAACAAGAGACAGCCAGTGGGCGGCAGTGGGCGTGTACGTGGTGGCAGTAGCCTGCGGCGCAGCTGAGTTAAAGTTCAAACAGAGAGACGCTGAAGATATTTAAGGGCTCCCCCGCACAAATTACATTAACACCGCACCGCACAAAGCCAACCAAAGAGAGCAGGAACAGAGAGGTGAAAACTTGAATACAGGCGGAGCACGAAAGGCAGTGTATACAAATGAGCGCGAAGGAAACGCAGTGCAGAGTGTCGATTGCTGATAACAGCCGGAAGCGAAATACAGCAACAGCGGCAGCAGCAACAGCAATAGCAACAGCAACAATAGTAACAAAAACCCACAATAAAGCTCAAAAGACAAAGCCTCGGGCCAGTGGCGGGGGATAAGCGGGGCAAATAATTTTTTGTGACAAAGCGAAAATTTTATAAAACGAAATTGGCTGAAAAGCAATTTTTGCATAAAGTTCAGTCGAATAGGTGTGCCGTTATGGTTGGCAGTAGGCAGTGGTGGGCGTGGCATGGCAGGCATAACAGACAAGGCAGGCATGGCGGGCGTGTCAGGCGTGGCATCCTTGCGGCTCGGCACAAATTTAGACATTGTTTGGGCGCCTTTTCGAAACGCACTATGCTTGGCTGACTTGCCAATCAATAATTCAAATTATATTTGGTTTTTTTCCGCGCCCACTTGGCTAGAGAGAGGGAGAGAGAGAGAGCACCAACGAGAGTGCGAGCGAGAGAGTCGCATTAATTTGCATGGAAAACAAAATAAACTTGAACTTGTCGCTCGACATTTTTCTTGGCATATTTATTATTTACTTTGCCAAGGAAACTTGTTCCGCGTTTTCCTTGAGTCCGTCACTAATTTTTGCTCAAAGTTTTCTTTTTTATATTACACATAAGTTCGAGGCTTATAATAAACATTAGTTAAATAGAATATCAAAATATTTAAATGCTTTTTGAGTAAACAAAAATATTTTGAAAATTCTCACAGCTTCAATTAACATTTTTCGCATCTCCCTCGCACTACTAAAGCAAAACTTTTTACTTGTCTAGTCGGCTGAAAACACACAAAAATGCTCTACATATTTTTGGATAAATATGGCTAAAACTTTTATTACCAACAAGTATACAAAAATTTGTTGGAAAAGTTTGGCGAAACGAACTGTAAGCAAATCAAATATGCAATATAAATAAACAATAAATTATGCAGTCACTTAAAAAGTCAGAATGAGCAAATGCCAACATCTCTGCGTCTCTGCAAGACTCATAAATCATTGCCATTGCAAAAATCGAACTTTCAATGTGAACAGCCGAAAACTGTGACTTTTGTTGCCGCTGATTGCTGACTGGCTGCTTGGCTGCTTGGCTGCTAGGCTAAGCAAACGATGATTTATGTCCTTCATACAAGCGCCGTCATGTTCTGTGGATGCTTTACAAATGCTGACCAAACAAATTGTCTATGGCTTTCAAAACGTGTTCGCTCTCTGTCAAGCCATCAAACATATTAAAGTGATTTCAAACAGCATTAATACATTTGCAATACCTTTTGAGCTCAGGTGTGGTCGCCGAAGTCATTCATGCTATACAATTTCTCTCACTAATAAATTATCTTTGATTAAATGATTGAAATACAAATGTATATGTATATATATTTGTATATTGAAAGTGAGCTTGATTAAGATTAAAGCAAATTTCATCGAGAGCTAAAACTCTGTGAGTTGTTTAACTTGTTGTCATTTATCATTTAAAATTCTATTCATAATATTTAATTTCATTTATTTTTATTTATAAATAAAAAGATAGAAAATGATGTAGATATTGTATAGTTCATTATCTTTCTACAGCTTTGAGTTTTATAATATTTCAGTTTTCCCCTGTCTTATCTTTTCTACAATATATAAATTCATTTATATGTGTATATGAAACCAAATAGTATTGTAAGTTGTAACAAATAAAATTTCTAAAAGGAACATCAAATCCTAAATTTTCGTAGCTAACAGAAGAAGAGCAGAACTGTTCATAGATATATAAATTCATATATATATATATATATATATATGTAAATATATAGAGTTGCTAGTTTTCTAATTCACATATTCTGAACACATTACACGATTATTAACCTCTGTCAAGTCCATATTTTTTTATTGGACAATATCACAAAATGTTTACATAAATTGCCAAGAAAATATAATCGATTTATCGCCGACTTTAAATGGGCCAACGAAGCCGATTTAAATGCCTGGCAGGCTTATCGAATGCTCATATATGTAAATCGTTGCCTGGTGCCTGGCACACAAGAAACACACACGATTTATATGTCGAATAAATAAGGGCAAATGGAACAGAGCCAGCAAGAGGAAGTGGAAGAGCAGCAGCAGCAGCAACAACAAGTTGAAGATATAAAACTCAACATCAAAGACAGCAAATGAAAGCAAAGCTCGACTTGTCAGCCATAAAACAAATTGACATTTTTTATTATTATGACAAACAGTCAGGATATCGCGCTTCAAACTAGGAGAGAGAGAGAGAGAGAGAGAGGGAGAGGGGGAGGGCGCTAAATAAACAAGAACAGAAACAATGTTGAGGTTCCTTAGACAATGTCAGCCTCAAAGCGCGGACAGTTTGAAAATGTAACAGACGAAAATGTTAAGCTTAATCCGCTGTTCAGTCCGCTCGCTCCACTGGCTAGCTAACTGTTAAAAGTGAAGAGTGTCCATCAAAATGTGTAATCAAACACTTTTGCTCCAGCTCTTTGGCTCGACGGCTCGCGCACATACGCCCCGTGGTCCGCGCGTCACTTTGCCACTTCCGGGAAATGTGCAATGGATCGTGCCCCGACGCCATTTTGATTTTTGTTCTCATGAAAAGTGTCGTGCATGTTTGACAACCGCCAGCATTGAATTTAGTGCATCATAAAGGGATTTTAGCTGCAAAATTGATAGAGACTGCGGCCATGCCGTGGCCAGCGTTGATGGCCCACAAAAAGTTTAAACAAAGTTTTCATAAAACTTTTATGCGCACATCGTGGAAAACAGTTTTGTGAATGCGTCGTATGAATTCTACTTTATTTTTATACACCATAAGCGTTGACTTTCGCTAAGCCAATAAATATGTATATATAAAAAATTTGTAGCTGTCAAAGGCCCATAGCTGATTGGCATAGAAAAGTTATTCCTGCTTCCACACTGATAACATTTTCATGACAGATTTTCAATTTGTTTTCCCATTTTCAATTGCTGCAATCAATTTCCTAACCCTTTTTCAATCATTCACGTTTAATTTCACTAGCCGCCAGGCATTCAGCCATTAAATATGCCAAATATTTCGCATTTTCTAGCGCTAAATATTCCAGAAGCACTCTAAATCATGCTCCATGCAAGACTTTCAACAAATTATACGAATGATGACAGCTATTTTCTGTCTAATTGTCAGCGCGCCGCTGTGAGTTATCTTTGATGGCGCACAATTTGACGGCTCATAAATAAAAATGCGCCAAAAATGCCAACCAAGTTGCGAAAGTCGAAAGGCATATTCAAAGACCCAGGCGAAATTTGTTCAACATTAATTGTTATCACTGTGGGTGGCAAATCCTTTGCCGTTAGCTGACGCTGCCTGTAGTTGGGCATTAAATTCATTAGGGCTCCCCTTTTCTGTGAGCTCAATGAAGTCAGCTTAGTCTGCGGGGCAACACACATTAGTCTAGTTAGCTGACTGACTATGAAATACCTCGCAAGTTTTCTCAGTTCTTTTGTTATACTAATCGCTTGAGTTGCAACAGGTTTGCTTTAAGGTTTTGGACTCTACTTATTGAGCATCAGAGTATTGAAGTGACATGAAATTTACTATATATTTATATACTTAGCCCAAAAGACAGGCCTATAGGATCTGTTCACAAAGGCAGCTTGAAACAATAGCGACAACTGGAAATTTAAGCTGTCAAAGACTTTAAATTGTTGTATTTGCCAGCTGGCTTCACGTTTTGTACTGACCGCGCGCGCAGCGCAGGGCACGTGTGCGGCATTTTAATCGGATTTGTATGCAAAACATGCCATTGTCTATACAAAATTCAATGTATTGGAATTAATAAGGGGATAGAATGGCCCTGCATGTGCCTGCCACTGGCGTCTCCTGGAACGTGCGCCTGAAATCTGTGTTCGGCCTTGGGCCTTGGGCGGCAGTTTCTTCTGCTTGCCAGCCAATTTTCAAATATTTTTGTTGTTGCGTGCGCCCTTTAATAGCCAATGCTGGCGAAATGGAGAGCGCACTCATAAAACGCCGACCGAAACCTTAGAGCTGCATAAATATTTTTATTTTTATTTCTATTTTTACGATGCTGTGCGTTTAGATAACAAAAAAAAAAAGCCCGCAACAAAAAAAGGCCAAAACACGGTGAGAAGAAAACAACGAAGCGAAACACTGGCAAATGATTTTTGCTGTTTTTTATGCACAGCTGCAAATAGTTGAAGTCGTTAATGGGCAGCCATAAAAGAGCGCAGCCCTAAGACAAAGCAAAGAGCAGACTCGCTGCAAAATGAAACGCAGCTTCTATATATACATGGAGTTGTATAATTGTTGGGCCTGCGGCGAGCTGTGGACCCTAAGACACCCCTACGAATTACATCAGAGGACCCTAGCAAATGCGGTCAAGCTGCTGCTAAGCTTCCCATTTGACGCCAGCACGACGACGGGTCGAAAAGTAAAAAAGGGTCAGCATTGGGTCACAGTATACGATTTGATTGTGAAAATTGTGTCACAATGGACTTAAAGCCCATCAAATTCTTAAACGTGAAGAGAAAAACAACAAAAGCAATTTCTCACACAAATTGACAAAATAATGTATTAATATATTAAAAAAATTAAATTTACAAAAAAAAACATAATAGAAAATTTTTGAAATTCATATTTTCGTATTCCGGCTTTTTATTTTATTGCGTCTGCTGCATAAGACTTGGATAAAGTCTAGAGAAAGAGATTTGGTGGCAAAGGCAATAAAGAAGCAACATGACATCCGTTTTCACTCCGTTTGACAGGCATTTTAATATGCAACCAATGGCGGAGGCAAGGATAGCCCCACTTAGGAGCGGGACAGTTGCTCTGCATCTGTGTGTTTGTGTGAGCAAAATTGATATTATGCAAAAAAGGGTCAAAATGTGTTACATGTTTGCTTTTCGTTCGCTTCTCGTTTATTCTGGCCATTCATATATATATTCTGTGCGTTGTTTTTTGGGCGCCGAAATCGTTTTTCTGTGCCACGCACAAATTGTACTTTATGGATTAAATACGCCGTTCGCTTGTGCAATGTCAACGGAAATGGGACGCATCGGGGCGCAGAGCTGGCCGTTAATTAAACGGCAAACAAACAACTCCCAAAGAGGCTTAAATACGTAAAACAACTGCGCTTCGCTGAAGCTCAAGCTGCCTAATTAGTGCAAAATGCGTCCCTTTTGCAGATTAGTTTAATGTTTACCTACTGAAATAAAAAGGGCGTTAAAATTCATTTATTTCATTTGAAAAGTCATTTTTGATTAGGTCATTTTGTTACCTTTTCTCCAAGGCAATTGAACATTTTTTTCGCCTAATTGTATAATAAAACTTGAACGACTTTGTTGAGATTTTGATAGGGATATCTAGCTGACTTCTATGTACTTTAATTGGTGTAAAGTTTTATAGCAATCTAAGTTCAGTTTTAAGCAAATAACATATAGCTAATCAATATCATTTTAGCATTTGAGAAAGAGAAGAGACAACAATAAACCGCGACTCGCTGCGCTCTGAGCGCGATTAAGTAAACCTAAGTAAACTGAAGTCTTAATACTGATGGAATTGCATCAGAATCATCTCAAATACCCGACATATGCATATTTATCTATTGCTTAAAAAATATCTAGGTATAAGGATTAGCTGAAGATATTAATCTAAGATATTCCATATTACTTTATATTATGAAAACTTATTTATTATGCTCAAAACAATATATTTATATTAAAATTAGTTTTCAAAAAATTATATTAAACATTTTAATATAAAAGTGTATGATATATATGAGATGAAGCATAAATTTCTGCTAAAGTTAAAGGCTAAGGTACAAAAATACTTTACTTGCAACTTGCGGCTTCTTCGTTCAGGAAATCGTCGAACAAAAGTAGAACTGTTCACATAAGTCTTCCATTAAATAATGGCTTTATTAAATATTTGCTCAGCTACAGTACTCACTGAGGCACTCACATTTCTAACCGCAAATGCCGGTCGTTACTTACTAAATTACTAAATAATTCAAATGGTTCAAATGATTTAACGCGAGACTTAAGTTATGTGGAAAAGCATCTGGCTGAGGCGCAGCAAAAGTTAGTTTCAAATATAATTATTATTCAAAAATACAGTTCTGCTGCAACAAAAGCAGCTGCTCAATTCTGACTAACAAATATGTAACAAATATATATGAAATTTGTCTTTGAGCTCTATTGAAAATGAATAGAAAAATTGTCAATTCAAATTATGAAAACGATGTCACAAAAGTAGCCATCCCAAAAACCTGGGCATAAATAAAATTGAAATAAAATTTGGTAAGCTTTTAGCTTGACTAACAGTCTACCTGGCCTAACAGCTCACCTTGCTGAACAATATGCAAGGGAAAACTTAATTAAAGTCGATATAATTGTCCATAAACTCAACTTTTCAGAAGTTCAATTCATTTAACTGCTGTTCATAGAGGGCTCAAGTAAATCTGATTGACAAAATGTTGCATTCAATTTGCATGCGTTTGCCACAGCCCATCAAGTGCAACATTTGAAATTGTCCGTCCCTCTGCTTATGCAGAAGTTTATTTTTCTCTATTCTTAGAGCTCAGTGCTGCTAGAGCTTTTGTCGTGCATCTTTTTGGCATTTTATATGGCTTTATGCTGTACTTCAGATATATGCACATAACTGAGATTGATTGCACTGTCAAGGGAAGCCGCAGACGCAGCCGCTGCTAGCAAATCAAAGTCAGTTCACGCAAATCCTGTTGCAAAACTCACAACATGAGGTCCTTGCTAACTATAACTGGCTGAGTGTGTGGACTGAAAGGCTTTCAGTGTGCTCTCTGTTGAGCTAAGCTGTCTAAGATACAGACGTTTATATATATAGATGCGAATGCATATGAGCTGTTAGATTCTCTTGCAATTCCAATTTGAATTTGACCTTTACGTGGAATACGTGCACAGCTCGCTGCTTTGGCCACAGCTTGTACAAAAGCTAATTAATTTAATGCTATTTCTGGCTAAACACCTTCTCTGTTCTTTTCAGCCGCAGAGTGCGCGTCACGCACGCCAAAGCCAGCGCCAGTCAGCACTCGTACACATTTAATTAGACGCTCCTAAATATGCATAATAATCGTAATATACTTGGCTAAGCATGAATGGCATTATAGCAGCCACTTTTTATTTTTTGGCTTGGTTGTTTTCATAGGCATGCTTTAGCAGTTGGCCAAATGCAAAGGGTGGCAGGTGCCGAAGGGCAGGTGCCAGACAGCAGGCGGCATGCAACATTCAGTTAGCCAACCTTTTTTTATGGTGTCAGGCGAAAGTGCAAGCCAAGCAGGTTCCATAAACTTGACACTTGAGTGGCAATTAAAGCTCGACAGGTGCTGCTTTGAGATTGCCGCGCTGCTCGCCAGAGATGAGCTATTTTACAGGTAGTAAATGTTGTGTAAAATATAGAAAAAGGCAGTAAACGTGAGAGATAGTTTATAGCTCAATTTTGTGTAAACAATAAGAGAAATTTATATTCAATGATAAACATGAAATTATTATTTATTTAATAATTATTAAAAAAGACTCAAGAGTTAAGAGTCTAAATAGAATTATTTACTAATATATGATGTGTACAAGGTATACTCAGACTCTACTTTTGGCTTAACTTTTTAGGCGCTGATTTAGTATTTGAGAGCTGATTTACCTATCATATCTTCAAGTTGCTGCTCAGCTCTGCTCCAGCTTCTCTCTACTTCTCTTTGAACAGATAAATATCTCTGAGACTAAAGTCTTTGAATGTTTTTATTTTTTGATTCAAAAGCAAAAAATTAATTTATTTATCTTAATATTTAATATTTATTCATATTTATTATGTTTTATTTATTATTTATTTAATATTTAAATATTAAGCTTGGCTAAATACTAAACTATTATTGATTAAAATTCCCACTACTTTTTCTCAGTTTAAAACTATGCAGAAATTTAACTAAAAAACCTGCTCAACTTCTTAAGTTTGAGGAACTCAAATCTAATGCTAACTAATTATTTCTGGCGAAATATTTTATTCATTATCACGCTGTCATCTCTGTTGATGTCAACTCTACTCAGGCAGAGGCATTTGAAGGTGTGGAGGTGTGTGTAACTCGTATAATGGCACTTAATTATTTTCGCTTAGAGCTGCCATGTGTGCGAGAAGGGTGTGCGAGTGTGGGTGTGAGTGTGTACACGTGTAGACCGCAAAGGAATATTTGAGATATATAACGACAACGGCAACGACAACGACAATGGGCCAGGCTCCGTATATCTCTCTATCTGGCGGACCGGGCGACCCTAATGACTGGCGTTTGATAATACACATGTTTCTAGCCTGGCTGACTGACGGTTGGCTGCTTTCGACAGGTGCTCAGCATGCAGCGTAATTGCCAAAAAAAAAAAGAGAAGTGAAAAGAAAAGGGGCCACATAAATGTTCAGCTCACACACAAAAATGTAATTAAGTTATTATCTCAGCTGCCATTACTTGGCGAGATGTAGGCGTAGCTTTAGTTTTTGGCAGCTGGCTGATTGCGTGTCAGCATCGCATTTTCAGTTTCATCACACGCCTCGCCACTTTCTGTGCTGTCAATAAGCGAAAACTGCAAGTTGTAAAGAATTTGGGCCAACTGCACTTAATGAGTTTCAGTGACCGGCAGCTTAGGGCTTAGCTTAAAGTTCCATCCACACTGACGTTCAGATTTATGGATCTAGCGCGACTCTAAGGCTGATGAGTGTTGCGTCTAACATTTTAATGCCGTTAAAAGCAATTCCTTGCAGCGTAAAACTTTTAATTTGACTACATGCCGCAGGAACAGACGCTAACACACGCGTGTCTCACATAGCGACAGCATAGACTATGACATGCCGCAGCTCAACGTGTGTCAGCTGCCAACACACGCTCACTCGCACTCACTAATAGATGCCAACGCACACCCCGACACACACGCACACCCCAAACACACACAAACACACACGTGCATATTTCATAAGACCAACACGCACACGTACGCACTATAAACACTAATACGAACATAGCGCGAGCCGAAAAGTCGAAATTTATGTGCTGCATAAATATAAATTTCAATTTTTTTCTCGTTTTTTTCTTTGTTGTTGTTTCTCTTTTTAGGCACATCGACCCGCTCCCCCGCTTCCCCGCGCACCTTGCCAAAAAGGTCCTGCAGCTTGCCTAGCCTCAGCTCTATTTTCGTTAACTTTCATTGGCCGCCAGCTCAGCGAAACAGCTGAGCGGCATGTAGTGGTGTGTCTTTGATGTAGCCTGAGCTTCAGGCTTGTAGTTTCAGCCAACGCAGACTGCGTAAATATTGTCGGCATTCAGACAGCTCAGAGCAATTCACAGAGAGTGAGTGAGAGAGCGCCCGGCACCCACTTAGACAGCCACTTACATACAGAAACAGGCATTCTCATATGCCTTAGTCATGCACACAGAAGTCGAGTCTAGTTACAGGTAGCAGACTCTCAACTACCCTGCTCGAATTTCCACTTCAAAACACCTTTGCTAATCACAAAGAAGAATAAAGTCAACTCATGCAGAACTCACTTTAGAGTTGCCTAAGCCTCGCCTGAGTCTCAGGTCCACATCCACCTATTACTCTAAACTTGCATCCCGTTCACTTAGGCAACACACCACGAAAGACTGCAATATAGTTGTAACTACCCAAGATTTGCCTCGTCATTTGTGCTTTTATCGCAGATGACAAACTTCAGCTAGATATTTTGATATTTTATAGATGGCTGCGCTTAATTGCGTGCTTGGCATCGCATGCCTTGACCTTAGTCGAGGGCCTTATTAAAGTCTGGCCGAGCACTCGGTATTTGAACAGCGCCATAAATATTGCTCTTTAAGCGCACAATAAGCGCAATATCCAAAAGAATGTCTGCCGAAACTATCTAGCAAATGGTTTGAACAGCAGCCAAGCAGCAGGCAGACGGCATTCAACGACAGTGGAATATTAAGAAAATTAAGACATTCCCTCTCGTCAGCTGTTTGGAAAACTTTTTAATTATTATTTCATTTGTCAGCGTGTTTTCTTTTTCTTTTTTTTTTCAGATGAAAATTTCAGCTGCTGCCTGCTGAATTGTAATAACTTATGACGGCAGCAAACTAAAGCTAATTTCAAGCTGAAAAAAGTTCTTGTGAAACACTTTCATATATTCATATTTATTAACTAACAAATTATTTACCTTTGTAAGAGACGTCTGAAAATTAGGTAAAGCATATTAAAATAAAAATTATAATAGAATTATAAATAAAAAATATACAAACTTTATACAAATTTAAATATATACATTAAAATTAAATAATTTATAACCATTAAATAAAAGATTATGTAACAATAACAAATAAAGCATTATAAATATTTAAATAATAATTAAAATTATTAATGCAAATTTTCAATAAAATAAAATCAGTTACCTTTGGAAAAGACTTCAAATATTTATCTGAAAAGAAAAAAAAACATTGTAAAAAAATTAAAAAATATAAATTAAATTAAATATAATTTAAATATAAATAATAAAATAGTCAAAGTAACATTTTGCTTATCAATTTTCAAGACTATAAATAATTAAAATATTAAAATTAAAAAATATTTAAGATTAACAAATGTTAATTTCTTACAATAAAGTCTACGTCAAAATTAGAAAACGGAAGATAAAAAAACCTTCGTATAAAATAAGTTAGATTCAATAACAACTCAGGTGTGTAATTTCTATTGAATCTTACCTATACTCTAAACATGTGACATTTATATATTCAACTGACTATATATAAATAGGTATAAATATTATTATCATGCTAATGGCAATCACTGTTTACACAAAAAACACTCAAGTTGACATCTAATTAGGCAACAATTGTCAAAATCAACTATGGTAATAGGCTTGGAAATCTATTTTAATCAGACATTAGCTATTTGAACAACGTAAAATAAGTGCGCCGCAGACTGTGATATGAAAACGAACTCACGTTCGGCTGCTGACAGGACAAATATCCGAATGGTCAAATGGCAGCAAATGGCCACAGACATAACAGCAATGGCAACAACATTAGCCGCAAGACAGCTTTTCAAATGAGGCGTATTTTCGAGGACGGCAACCGAAGCAGAGAAAAACAAAGCAAAATGTTAATGGCAAGCAAATGTGTATGTGGAAATGTCGTATAAATCACACGACACACGCATAAGTGCTGTACTCCCGCCCGACTGGGGCAAGTGCATTTTTCACCTTGCTTCCTGCACAGCTGCCTTGGCTTGCCACGCCCCCTACGGCGCCCTTACATTTGGCATGACATATTGGTTAGCGCTGACTTATAAAATATATGTGCGAGCTGCTTTGTTTCGGCACGTGACTTGCACAGCAATTGCCGAGCTAACGCAAATTGAAAACAACAACAAATTCGTTGCCTACTTACAGGCGACGGCCATTTGTAATGTCCTCGTGGCGTTGTCGCCTAGTAATGGTCGCCTGTCGCCTTGGTCTCGTGTCACGAGCACCTAACACGATGCTGCCTACTTCCAGCTGAATGCGTGCGAATGGTAGATGGCGCGTCAGCTTAACTAATACCAACTGAGAGCAGGCAGTGCTCGACTGGCAGTTACCTTGTTCCTCAAATGACGAGCTGCTTTTACACAGAGACTTGACTTGCCTTTATGTATACAAGCAAGCACACAAGCATAGGCAAAAGCGTTCTTGCAACGTTAAGTACGACATTTGGTGAGGCACGGATATGTTGCTCAAAAATGCTCAACTTTTGTGTACAACTTGTGAGACTCTAGAAATCAAACTTTGCAAAATACTTCAATCAATTTATAGGAAAATGTTATCGAATATTCCCAATAGTCAGTCTAAGATTGCATTAGAACTAGATTTATCTAACATTTCAAGTTTTTACCCTCTAAAGCCATCGAGATGGATAATTGAAGAGACGTATAAAGAGGCAATGCGACATCTTTAGATCGACTCAGTTCTTATTCTAGATTAGATATATAAATATACTTTAATGACTCCCATTTTCAGTGGGCTCAAAGCATATTAAGTATACGTATTAATGAAACACATTCGCTAGAACATTATACCCTGGGAATGGGAATCTATTTGCAAAGGGCTTAGAGCACATTTATCAAGTATACGCATTAAAGAATATTGAAAGGGAATCTTGTAATTTTTGAAAGAAATGTTATAAATCACTTAAGCACTCTTGTAACTCTTCTTCATTCCTCAGTCGTATATTCATTTAAAATTTAAATTTGTTTTAGAATTTTAGCGCTTAAATGCCAAAAGCTGTTTTTAAATCTCAGTCAGCAGACTGTAATGTAAACTCTTTAAGTCAAACAAGTTGTTAAGTCAGCCAGCAAAGGTATATAATATGTATATACTCTAGGAGGCCAGGCCTCTTTCAGCCTGTAACAAACAGAATGACTAAAGCATTATGCATTTGCAATGGGCTTAGAGTTCATATATTAAGTATACGCATAAAGGCGTATTGAAAGATAATATTTTTAGGAAATTTGTATAAATATTTAAAAAAACACTAATAGTTTTTACTTCTGCAAATTAACAGCAAGAGTTAGGGCCTCTTTAACAGCTGTGTATTAATTTTCATATATAAAATTTCAAAAACAATTTTTAGCGCTGAAATGCCAGCAGCTTTAAATCTCAGCGAACAGACTGCCGTGTAAACTCTTCACTTAAGTCCAGGAATTTGTACGCCGACAAAGGTAGCCACAGTTAAATGGCCATAAAGTGGGCGAACACAAATCCGATTTAAATGTTCAGCACATGTCAGCAGTTGAACTGCTTTTAAGTCGTGGGCTAAAAACTATGCGAATTTGAATTAACAGATTCGTTTAGATGCCATTTTTTCATGCTGAATTGTTGATTTCGGCAACAAAATAATAATCCGATTGCTGCTGGCTCTCGCAAAAACAAAAAATAACACAAAAAATAAGGTATATTTAAACAACAACAAGAATATTCGTTGTTTTTTATTTATTTTTTTTTTTTTTGTGCTAACCAAAAGCGCAAAGTCATGACAAATATAAGCAAATAAATTGACATAAGTGTGTATGTGTGTGTATGAAAGTTCGGATGGTGCGTGCGTGGGTGTGTGTTCGTGCTTTTGTTTATTTGTTCTTGTTTTACGTTGTTGGCTCTTCGTGTGGGCTTTTATTTTTTGCTGTGCTGTGCTGGGCTGTGCTGTGTGTGTTTTTCGGGTTTGTGCCCGGATATGAGCAACAAAAAGATCATTACCACAGTGTCTATTGTCTGGCATTTTCAAGAATGCTTAACATTCCGTCAGGCTTTTATTTGCTGCACACACACACACACACACACGCACATGCACTGCACAAAACTAAGTACTAAATATTTTATAGCTTTATATATTTAATATACACATCTATATATTGGTGTGCTTTGCTCTGTAGAAGTGACTAATAAATAGCGGACTGACATATTTACGGCTGTAGCCGCTGGCCTAACAAAAGAAAAACATATTTCGCATACACGCATACATACATACACACGCACTTATATATACGCACGTGCGTACTCATGTAAATATGCACGTATTTAATTCGGCGTCCTCAAGTGCGCTTTAATTTGGCTTTGGCCATCAATTTGGCGTGGCGGGCCGTGATTTTGGTGCCTCTTGTGCGGCATTTGTTTTCATTATGTTTTATGACATTATGCGTCGTAGGCATCAATTTGATGTGATGGCCGATGGACTTGAACTTTTGATAATATATTTTTGGACACAAGCCAACCGACCAACCTCTTCAAAAGTTGCTTTCCATATAAAATTGCTAATGGCAACTGGGGGCAGCACAGATTGGTAAGACTCCCACTAAGTTTCTCTGCGCTCGACCACAAATGCCAAAGTCCATTTAACTTTTGCCTCACAGAACTCATTTAAAGCTTATCTAAAAACAATTCAAAATTAAGCGCTGGTCATTGCAATAAAACAACATCCGCGTATCACAAAAAAGCTGTGTAGAGTCCATAAAAGAGCTCGTAAAACTGCGGGCTACCCAAAAAAACAACGACAGAAAGACGGAAACCAGCTACTGCAAACATTAATTGCATAATTAGTGGCGTTTATCTAACGGTGGCGAGCGTATTTGTTGGCTCCGCTGCATGGGCAAAATTTAAAGCGAATTTAAACGCTGCCAGTGGAGCAAATTGCAGGAGAAGCCAGCAGGAGCTGTGGCTGCGCACCTTTCTGACAGCCACCTTTTGGCTGCCACATCAAATTGACTTAATCATAAAAGTTTTTACCGCCGAGAAGTATGCCAAACTTTTGCGTGTTACAGTCAACTCACAAATTTTTTCGGCTAGTTTTCCTCTTTCTTACTTGGAGAAGTTTTTTCTATATATATATATAAATATGTGAACGTCGAGGCGTGAATCGCAACTACGCTTGACAAGTTTCACTCTTAGCATTTGGCTAACCGCAAATACAAACCAGAGCTCATACTTATAGTGCTGAAATGTGTTCCAAATTTTAGCTTTTGTAGTTTTATATAACATATATCATAAAGTGTTGAGTTCGTTGTGGCTTAAGAGAGGTAATTGATTTCATAAATACGATTCAACAGTTGAATTAGAGATCTTAGTCATGCTCCTCTAAGCTATTGCTAGTCTCTTGCTCACAGTCTATATTTTAAGGTATTTCTTAGTTCATATATGAAAGATTTTACAAAATGAAGACCGCGTCCAAGAGATGGCCATAGAACGACTACTTTGTGACCCAAAGAGCTTGGTACCAGCATTCAGATAACAGCACCTTCAAGACCCGAGCAGAACTTGACCTAAAATATATCAAGTATCTCATTATACCTTCCCTATAGCTCGTCCCTCCCATAAGCAATGTATTCCGTTTGTAAAGAAAGATTTGCTTTCAAGAAAAGCTTTAAGCTGGCAGCCAAATTAATGCCCTACGATTATATAGAACAAATGTTAATTAACTCTTATACTTTCATTCTTGTTTATTTCTCAATTAACAAAACCCACAGAAAATGCAGAGATTCGCTCTGCTGGAACAGCGCAGCGTTTACTTATTTCATCTGAACTTTTCTCGAGTTGAAGTTGAGCGCAGTTGTGCTACTTCCGTTTCCGCCGGCTCTAAACACAGCCAAGCCCCTCCCTTGGCTCATTTTCTCCCTTTTTGAAATGTTGACTTGGCCGCATTTGCTGGCGCTGGCAACTATTTGATTTTCTAATTATTTGACTCATGAGAATTTATGGCGTGTCTGGGCAACAGGTAATGCCAACTGCGAGTTGTAACTGGGCTTTAAAGACTTGGGCTATAAATAAATTATCGCTTTCCCTCAGGCACTGCTCTGGTTGGCCGCAGTGGTGTGTGTGTGCGTGTGTGGTGGATCGGTGGCTCATTAGGAGCATTTAATTATTTTAGCTATAATTCCGAGCTGCATGTGGCATAATTAATTAGCTTTCTGCTGACGATGTTTGCGTTTTACAAGCAACTCTGCAACCATACGAAGCGACAGAAAATTTATTTTTATAAAATGAATTCGTGATAGAAAAAAACAATTTTTGCAAATTAATAAGCAAGAAATGTTTGTGGCTTTTCACTTTTTATTATATTTTCAAATCAAAGCAGCAATTTGAACGTAGAAGAAATTTACGCATTTGCAGTTTGCCACTGCAGTTTAGACCAGAAATGAGAGCCAAAACTCGTAATTAATTATTGTGCATTAAAATGCAATTAGATACTGGCATTCGCCAAATGGACTCAGACAACATTTCTGACAATGACAAACTGATAATCTAAGTTCCTGGCTGAGTTTCAGGAACTGCAAGCATTCTTATCTCTAAGCATTAATATTTATACTATTTCTACATATAATTATTTATAAGCAATTGCAGTGAGATTTGACAACTGAACCTGCGACTCTTATATACATGAATTTATGTATGCTGAGTGTGCCAATAAGAGCCATAGGAAATGAAACTGCAATAAAGCCAAAATAATTTAAGGTATTACGTTATTTCTAGTTGTATTTGAAAGCGTTATCTATGCCATTATATATGAATTAAATGAAACTTCTTATGATTACTGACTGACCAATTTAGTTATTAGACATTCCTGCCAAGACGTACAACTTAAAGCTAAAGATTTCTTTGTGGCTGATGTCAATTTTCAATAGAATTTAATTTGAATTGCAGCCTTCATTGTTCTTGTTTTTATATTATGTGGCAAGAGCTACAAGAAATAGTTGAGGTATTCGTGACCATGACGAACATCTTGTGAAGAATTCATCTTAAATAAAATCATTTCTATTCATCAGCCTCAAATTCATGTTTAAAGACTGCAAAAGCAGCTTTAGTTGCGACTTGAAAAATGTCTTTTATAGCGCCAAGTTTGCATTCGAAGTTCAAACTTTTTGGTTTTTCATTTCGCTAACTTCAAACTTGTCTTAAGATATCGAACTCAAATGACAGAGCATTTAAGGCAAGGAACTATTTCTTTCCGACTTTCCGACGGGAAATGAGAAAAGTCAGGTGCAAGACTTGTAGCAAAAAACTTAGCCCATAGTCAGGCAATAGCCCAAACAAAAGCTGCATAGGGCAACATTTGTGTACAGAGAGAAATTGCATTTGGTAAAATTGTGAATAGTATTCAGAAATAAATCATTAACAACTTATAAAAGCTATATATTCGCTTTAGTTTATGGCCAAATGTTTGGCTTATGGCAACGCCAGATTCAAAGCGAATTTATTACAAGTGGAAGATTTAGCATCCAAGACATTTATCATTCGGCGCAGTTGCTGCTGCTGCTGCTGCAGATATATTGCATACGCCATGCATGCCAAATCGCCTTTTAATGCTCGAGTATAAAGTTGAAAACTTCTGTTTGATGTTACCAAATTCTTGTACTACATTTCTGAAGATGATGAAAGATGATTTATTGACTCTCAAAACTTATAGCTGATAAAAACTGAAAAGAAGTTGCGCTGGAAATCTGAGGCGAACTGTAAGAACTGAGACTGCATTTAGACAAAGAGCTACAGACAGCTCATATGATAAATGGATACCGAGATAAAGATGGTCGAGTTCATTAATAGAGGCCCTGTTATAATTAAGCAAAGGTCAGTCCGGGCTCACACGACAATGTGTCAACGACCGCCCCATGGGCGGCTATGGCGCATTTATCACAGCACACATAGCAGACGTGACCAGCCCCGGATATTCAACTAAACTGAAACAAAGCCGAGCACATCTGACAATGGCAACTAAGCTGTAGATTTGTATAAAGAGAGGGGCTCTTGTAATTATTGGACAGAGGTAAGCCCGAGCAATATCCTGTCGGCTAAGAGCTGCTGCCACTGCTAATGGGCTTAAACTGGAAATAAAATTTACAAAAGTCAGGCGATCCTTGCCCGGGCAAGGAAATTAAATATCCTGCTGCTGCTGAGCATGTGAAAGAAGAACACTTTAACAGTCACCCACCTACACACACACACACATTGCGTTCTTATAATTTAATTTTTATTGGGTCTGGCAACACTCGTTCGCTCAGTTAACTTGACTCTGCTTTTATCTGAGCTCGCCGTGGCCTGTGATTTTTGATATGAAGCACCTGCATGAGGCTGGCAAATGTTTGGTAAATTTTGCATAATTTTGTAATTAGTTTAAAATGACTTTAATTGCCTGAGAGAGACGGTCGACTTTTGTTCATTAGCCTCAACAGGCCCCCAAAAGTTTATCGGAGGGCGTTTGGGTACACACCTGTGGCCCACATGTCGTATGAGCAACGGCTTTGCATAATTTCTAACCATTTGGGCTTTCGTTTGCTCTGGCGAATATACATTATTTAAAATGTGCAAAACAGGAAAAATGTTTCAGCAAATAGTACACGTTCCCGCAAAGTAGTCAGTAGACAAATTTTATTTGACTGGGGGAAAAAACTAATCTAAAGAAGCAAAACTAAAGCAAAATTTGTGCTGGTTGCCAGCACAACGATCAATCTGATGGCTTCTCCCACTGTCAGCACTTTAATTAAAAATACCTCAGCACCTCAAACAGGGAACTTTTTCCATTTTCAATTTGGAACGGCAGAGAAAAAGCGCCTAGTCACCGGCCAGCGCAACAACTTGACAAAGTTCATTTTGGGAAATATTAAAAAAACAACTTATAATTAAAGGTAGAACATAAAGCAAAGCACAAACTTTCTTTGACTTTCGCTATTTTCTTCTTTCGCTTTCACTTTCGCCTTGGTAGCCGCTTGCCAGACGAAGCGCACAGAATTATTTAGATTTATATTAATTAATATTTGTTTGGGCCACCGTTTGAAGAGACACCGGCATTACCAGCTCTTTCCTATTTTCGCTTAGCCCCAAGCTGAAGCCCAGAATTTATTTGTGTATTAAGCTAATTGAATTAGTTTGGCTCTGGCTATGGCCTAAGAATTTATATTTACAGTTCTTATTTTACTGGCTAAGATGGAAGCTCAAAAAGTTGCTAAACAAAATTTTTTTTTATATTTTTATGCTACAAAAAAAATATTTCCTTTTTTTTTCAAGAAAGTTTTTATTTTTATTTTTATAAGAAAAATAAAAAAATTTAATAATATATCATTTATTTTTGTTCTTTCTTTTTTTTTTTTTTGCTTAATTAATTTAATGCAATTCTCTATTGTTTCTTTTAAACAAATATTTTTCGTATTTATTTAAAACAAAATAAATTATATTTTTTAGCTCTTGAATATTTTTGTTGTTATTAATTTTTGTTGTTATTTATTTTCAATAGAAAAGTTTTGAGGCAAAATAATGAACAATTTTTCTATACTCAAAATATTTTTTTAAACAATTTTTTCAAACAATTTTCAATGGTAAATTTTTTAAGCAATGTTATTTAAAGCTTATATGAAAAAATTATTTTTCTAAAATATTTATTAAACATTAAAATTTGTATTTTTTGCTGCCAAATTGAAATTAATTTTTCATTCATAATTTATTGTTATTAATTTATTATTATTGTTTTTTCTCACACGAGTTTGTTAAAAAATGTTATTTTATTTTTAATCAACAATTAGTAAATATATTAAATACCACAAAAAAATTTGCACAACTTTTCCATAAATTTAAATTTTACAACGCGCGACATTTTAAATCTCGTCTTTGCCTGTTTTTAGCTTACCACACTTTTTATTGTTATATTTAATTTTTTTAGCTTAATTCTAATTCATTTACGCACATAAGTTAATTTCTTCTTTATTTCCTATTATATTAAATGTATTTATTTTTAATGCACTCGCTGAGGCCGCGACTCACATTAACCGTTAGTCGTTACATTTAGTAATACCCAATAGTAAGCTCATTGCTGTTCGGGCGCTCACTTTAAGGCGTTAGGCGATAACTGTTGTTATTTATTTGTAGCTGCCGAAGGCGCGTCTGCATCGTTGTGTGGCCGGCGTGCAACTGAAACGGACACAGCGATGCTCGAGCGCCCCAAAGCCAAATTGGCGGACGAACGAAAGACTCGTGTATGTTGCTTCGTCTGCAGCAGCACGAACTTCCCTACTGGGGCTTTGTGCTAAAAAGTTCGAGTGCGTAGCACAGTTCAGACACACTTTGTAACTGCAAATCGGGGCCAGTGGGTTAGTCGGCAAACGACAAATCATGAATGGAACAAACACTTGTTTGCGTGCGCTGGAGAAGCAGTATAACAGTTGGCACAGCTGTTATACAATTAACGTGGTATAACACTTGCAGGGGCAACTGCTTGGGGAAAGTTTGATACACAGGAAAGAATTTGTGCATTGTTGTCATGAGAGAAGTTATAAACTGATCTTATTTAATATAATTAAATAAATAAGAAACTTGCATTAAATAATATAATTATATATGTATATATATATATATTAATATGTATATATATTTACATAAAAATAAATTTTCAATAAATATATAATACTTTACTTATATATTTATTGAAAATGTATTTTTTTATTTAATAATTTTAAAATATTCATTAACAGTTGTTTTAAATTTATAGATTTTTTATATAAATTATTATAATATATATTTATTTAAACTTCTTAAAAAAAATATATTTTTAAAACATATTTATATTTACATGGTATGGCATATTAAAGATAATAAATCCCTAGATATTATCTTTAAGTTCAGTTAAAAAATACTAAAATCGAAATGAACTCGATTTGCATATGTTGTGAAAGAAATTAAAATAAAGTCTCTTATCTCAGATTCAGATGACTGCAGACTCCATGTCCCATGCAAATCAGCCACACAGCTTCCGAGCATAAATTGTTTAATTGTATGACATTTTGGGGAATAAGACAAATGGTAAAAGCCTCAAGAGCAACAGCTGCAACAATCAGAGAGAGAGAGAGAGGGAGACGACTACTATATGAAATAGGCCTCTGGCAACTGGCAAAGTGTTTTGTAATGGCATCTGAAATTATCTTTGTGTAACGAACTCTGCCAGCAACTGTGATTCTAGCCACTGACCACGAAGCCTCTGTCCGAGAGTATTTGCTTGCCGCTTCGTTGGCTGACGGTCTGCTTCCTGCCCCAGCAGGACATGCAAGAATTATCCACATTTAAATTGTGCAAGCGTAAAGCCAGTACACTTGGGGTATTTTTTTTCATTTTCACAAAGGGAAGCTGCTCTTTTTTCTCTTATTTTCTAGAGGTAACAAGCCAGAGTCCAGCAAATGCCACAGTCAGGCTAAGTTCTCTGTGCAGAGCAGCCAGAGCAGAAGCTGTTCCAGCTCCAAAAAGATTTCCTGTCCGCAGCAAAAGAATCGCCATCTCAGCTTAGCCACATGGAAACCAGCTGAATGTGCCCCGCCTCGTTACAGGGTATCGGAATGTATTGTTAAACGTCAGCCAGACATGTGATTCTTATCCGGTTGCGCCATGCCTCGAGCCAGCACAAACACAAATGGTTAGAGTATCAGATTGCCAACTGAGCGCCACGGGGAATATGAGGACAAAAACAGCTAGAGCAGACGCCCGATAAATATGCAAGATAAAAACAAGTGACAATGCTGCAGATGTATGCAGCCGACTGCGGAATGCTCTTTAGGTAGACGGCGAGGAGGATCGAAAGGATGTGGAGTTAACTGCTGAGGAGGTTCAGCTATAGGTAGACTTAATTGATACACGATTTGCCATGGAATAGAGGGGGTCTACTGAGGAATACTCTGTAGATAGATAGATAGGTGGATAATAGGGACATTGATCTAAATGTAGACGAGGTTATTCGAATTCCATGCCAGTATATTATTCTTGTTTAATCTATAAACACTCTGTGTAAACACACTGTGATGCATGACAGATTTATATGATAGGTAAGCCATGCCCCCAGAGTATGTATTCAAATATTCTCAATACTTTGTAAGACAAGAATCAACTTGAAAGATGCCAAATTTGATGTCTCCAACTTTGAGGCTCTCACGTCACAGTCGTCCAATTCACAAAGCTAATATACCCCGTTTATCCACACCAACGTGCAAAAATAGCACAGCCAGAGGCTAGTCAAGACATGTGTGCTGCTGCTCGATTGCATCAAGTTTCGCATTGCATACCTTGAGGCGCAGATGGACATTGATGTGGGCAGACGCGAGAGGAAAACATGCCAAGATGTCAACAGCAGCAATACGCAGAACTTATCATAGAGCCAAGCACAATCAAGCTGTGCGACATTCTAAAGCCGATGAATACGATTAAGTTTTGACAGGAGCAAGCGATGAGCTCACATGGAGACAACTTGCATAAGTAAATTAGGCTGTGAGAGCCACCAATAAAATCTCGTTAGCAATCAAAGCTGAAGCAGGCAAAAGGCGAGACGAACGCAAGTCGGAAGGCGCACAAAAACAAAAGCAACTTTTAGCCAAGCAGCCAAGCAGCCAAGCAGGCAGCAAGTCAGCTCTTAAGGAATGTGTGTGTTAGCAGCAGCAGCAGCAGCAGCAGCCAGCGAGCCGCGATGCAGGCGCCGAGGAGCGCGTCTCACATTTCGCAGGAAACGGCAGACGCAGGAGGCAAGGATAATGCCCGGCATGCGTAACGCATAAGCGGCAAATTCCATTAAGTGGCAAGCGCCAGCAACGGCAGCAGCAAACAACAAATAACAAACATACGAACAACAAGCAAGAGCTGGGAGTGCACGACTAGAAAATACCCTGAATGAGAGAGAGAGAGAGAGAGATAGAGAGAGAGAGTTGTTGTCAGGGAATATTATACATATACATTTATACACATATACACATGCACACATACACATACATATATGTGTGCTTGCCCCAGCAGTTGCTCTGCTTCGTCCTCTAACTTCACTTTTTGATTAACTTTTTTAATGACATTTCAACAGACAGACATAGACATGGTAGAGTCAGCTCATCACGCTGATCAAGTCTATATATTTAAACGATCTGCTGTGCCTGCCTTTCTGTCTGCTACAAATATTTGCACAAAGCCAATACACCCGAAATTCCCAGAATCCAATGGCTGCGGGGCTTAAGAACAGCGAGTAGCCAACAGAGTGAATGAGATGTGTGTGTGTTTGTGTGTGTGGCTGTGGCTGTGGCAAATTAAACTGATATGAAATGAGAATGAGTGAGAGAGAGGGAGAGAGATAGAGAGAGAAGGAAAGAGAGCGTTGCCAGAGTTGCCTTCGTGTCATGGCAAATAAACATTTTTTATATGCCTTTTGATGAGGGTGTCCAAGTGTGCGTGTGCGTGTGTGCGTAACGAAAGAAAATAAAATTTCAATTTACAAAAATATAACTGGGTCAGTGAAGACAGCGACTCGGATTTTGATTTCGCTGCGAGCGAAGCTGTCGCCAGATCGTTAAGAGAGACACGCGCAACGGATTCTTTTTCAGCACATTTTTTAGCGCCTACATAAATAGTTTAACGTTTGCATTGATTTACAGTTATGTATGCGCTGTGCCAGATGCACTTAATAGCCACAGGAATGCAGCCATTTGCGCTCTTAATGCAGCTCATTAAACTGCAACAGCTTCAAATGGAAACACTCAACATGTGAATACATTTCATTTGCGAATTTATAATTAATTCAGAAACCAATGAAGCGAGCCGTGCGGCATATCAAGCGCGTCTATAAATCACATAGAAATTCCAGAAACCAAATTGTGCATTATGAAGCTCTTGTTAAGAATAATATTTATTAAAGTTTTTTTTATTATATATTATCATATATTCCTATTATTATATTTAAAATATGGAAACAAAACTTATAAAAATTAACTTAAATTAGTCTTCAGAATAAAAGTTGCTACATCAGGACTTTAATATTATGTATTGTATTTAATATAACATAACCAAAATATACAACTGTTAATAAGGTTTAATATTGTCCCAAAAACAAATGTAATCTCCAATGACCCAACACGCTGTTAATCAATAGCCTTCGTCCCAAATAAGCGAAGACACAAACCCAGCTGGCGAAAGCTTTGAAGTCTGCCAGTTAACAGTGCTAAATAGCGTCCACAGAACTGTTATACAACAGTCCTGTAAAATGTGTTCGCCACAGGCGAAGATGAAAAGGTTCAACGCACGACAAACGACATTGGGGCACAGGAAGAGGAAATGTGCCATAAAGAGAATGAAAACGAATGCATTGAGCTTAAACCCAATTAGTTTGCTATTGGAAATTACAAGCACAAACAACACTCAAACAGCTCCCACTGACAAAGTGCTAATTATACCCAATATCCTGTTGGACACACACAAAGGCAAGCCGAAACCCGGCTAAGAATGTGAAAGACAATTGTGGGGCACAAATGACAAGTGCCGAACAGCAAATGGAACAACAGATCCAAATGCTTTGTTATTCAAACACACACACACACACACCCACACACACATACAATGACACAGAGTATGCAAATAGAGCGAACTCCACATGGCCGAGGCTAATTCGAGCTGCTCTTATGAAAAAAGTCGAGATGGTTCTCATTGACAATGGGCATTAGCTCATTGGCAAGCTCATGTCGCATTCGATTGCCTTGAATTTACTAATTGAATTGTAATAAAATTATGTCACGACTTTGGCACATTCGTTTCGCCCTGCAGCAGCTGTTGTCGCCTCCTGTGGAAGTCTGTGGCGCGTGTTCTTTATTATTGGAGTCACAATGATTGCACGCAGCTGCAAGCAGTTGAGTACATTTGGCAATGCTCGCTTGCGGCAAGTGAAGAGGGTATATTAGTATTTTGAATTTGCCTACAATTTTAACACCTTATGGAACAATGATCTGATGCGCCCATTGGCGCATGGCTCAGCTGCAAATATTGTTAATTTTTTTAAAATTTAACTCTGTGAAACCTGAACAGGCATTGCATAGTCGGCTATGCTCGACTGCAATGTTCTTATTGCATTTGGCATTGCGGCTTTACAGCAAATAGTTTCGCTCGATATTTAAATACGTAAGTGGAATACTTTAATACATATGTGTGTGTGTGTGCGTGTGTGGGTGTGTGTGTGTACGTGTGTGTGGATGCATTAACAACACTTGACTACAGCATGAACGGAAATGAGAAGAAATGCATTGCATTCTATTGGGCGGAAACTCTTAAATGTTAATTGATAGTTTTAATACACTTACCGCCAGCTTGAAGTATGCACAAATACCCTGTAAATTGTGAAGTGGGTCAAAGCGAGTGTTGTTGCATTCGCATATCAAATGAAACTCGATCTTTATGGAAATATCTATTAAGGTATGCAACCAGCTGCGGCACAGCCTGGGCTGTTGTTGTTGATGAAAATATTCTCATACCCTCGGCTGTAATTTAGTGGGGTATTTGCAACTAAGCAGACAAATTGTCTACGCTGAAAGCAGATTATTTGTTTCTAGTCAGCAACTGAAATGAACTCATTTCATTAGAAAAAGATGTTTGAGCCCATTTAAGGCCTTAAGCCAAGCGTTGTAAGAGCAAAGGAAAGCCTTTCATATGTATATAATATTTTCATAAATATGAAAATGAATATATGATAATGTTGTTATTTAAGCTTATATATTTAACAGAATTTTATTAATTTTAGTTCAAATTGAAACTGCTAAAAGCGAGCCTTTAGCAGCAGCCCATCGCAGCTTTGTCAGTTGACTTAAACAAAGTTTTTTAAACACAATCAGAATCAACATCTTGAAGGTGTTTCCTATTGTGACTTGTCAACTAATCAACTTGTTTGATATTCCAATGATTTATTCATCAATCACAGCTCAAGAAAAATCATCAAATGTTAAGAAGAAGCTTCGAGGCAGAGACAAATTCATTCAGAGTAACTTTTAGGCATTCCCTCTTAACTATAAAACAGGGTATCTTTAAGCCTCCTCACCTTCAACCTCATTTGAATACTTTAGTTCATTGTATTGATGTCGGCAGAACGCAGGGGCAACAGCGAGCTGAGCATATTTATGTTGCGTCCGCTCAGCTCGCCCGAGGCACAGTGAATAAAATGCGCTGTTATAAAAATATTATTGCAACTGGCATTTTAACCGAGCTGTGCTCATATTTGATTTTCAATTTACTCACGTGCTATGTACACTTAATAAAAGCCCCCGACTTAAATAAGTGAATGCGATTTAAATGGAAATTAACGACTAAAAGATACCTAAAAGGAGAGTAGATGGACGTAGAGTGGGTGAGACTGGGATGGAGCTGAGGAGACTGGAGAAGACTAGAGAGTCGACTAGAGAAAACTAGAGAGTCGACAATAGGAAACTAGATGAGAGGAGAGTAGAGGAGTAGACTAGAGGAGATAAGAGTAGAATGGAGAGGACTAGATTGGGCTAGATGAGACTTGATGAGATGTGACTGCAGTAGACTAGAGTCCATTAGAGTAGACAAGTAAAGCAGACTAAAGCCACCTGAAGTCAAGTGGACTCTTCACTACATTAGACTCGAGTAGACAACAAAAGAAAAAGCTGGACTTTTGCTAAGAAAAGCCCCATGTTAAGTGTCTTACACACATTCAAATTTATGGCTTTATATAAGCAAAAGTAAAAGTTCATAAATCTTTCTAAGCTCAATAAGATAACTGCTTAACTTAAATAACTTTTGTCTGCATTTGCTGATTGTAATCCGAAATCACCAATAAGGCGAACGAAATCTAAAAGGTTTTCTATGAAAACATATTTTCAAACATTTTTTTGATTTTAGATAGAACGTAGAGACTTCAAGGCGTATACATAATATTTACAAGAAAATCGAAATATATTTAAAAGAAATTAAATAGTAGCATGTAAGATATAAAAATCAGCTTGGATATAATTTTAAGGCAATTTGATTCAAAGAAAATGAACCAAAGGTCAACTCAGCGAAATGTGAGAATGTAAGACGTATGATCTCCAGCTCTATCTCTTTAGATGAAGTGACGGGCGAGACGGCTTCTTGATAAATAGTAAGAACATAATTACTTTATTCACCTGCTCAACAAGTACATCATACCCCAAATTAACCCTGTGCAAAGTATTGAAAAAAAAAACGAATTTTTTATGTAGTCAACTTGCAACGCGTTGAAGCATTATGGCAATATGTGTGAGATTTAATGGGCCGCAGGCAAATTGAAACATTTGCGGTGACCCAATAAAACAAAAAGCGAAGCATAAAAAATACACATTGAAATCGCATTCAGAATTGGTCAATTGAGGAACGAAGCATAAAAATGTATACGCCACGTTGGCCACATAAGCTCTCGCTGCGCATTAGATTGATTGGACGAACTATGCTTATGCAATGCAATTTTAATAAACATTTACTCTCTACCTCTCTCTTCCTCTCTCTCTAATCACATGCGATTCATTATTTAAATTATGTTTTCAATGCCAACAAATACAGCAAAGCGCAATAAATTTTGTTTTGATTAGCCAAACAAATCTCTGGAAAGCTTGGCAAATGAGCAATATTTTGATATTTGATATTTGATTTTTGAAATTTTGAAATTTCAATTTTGATTTATACCAAATTTGTTTACGACTATCAAATATATGTCTTGCTTACGAGACTTGATAGTTCTTAAAACTGAGCTGCTGTTAGGCAAGTATTTGATTCAGCTCACAATATTTTGATATCTGTTTAGTTATTTTGTATTCTGTGTTGCTTCGTAGCACGCGAAGACTTTTATTTTGATTAATTTTCTTGTCTAGAAAAATATAAGTAAATAATATAAAAATATTGTAATTATTGTTCCTTAAGTGTGCTAAGATACTAATGATTAGGAATCCATTCACCTGATCTTCTGGTAAAAATTTGAAATTTCTCTCAATAATATAATTTATATTGATATTTTTTTGATATATTTATTTTATATATTTCCGGTTTCAACTAAGATTCGCAGAGCGCAATTGTAGAAACTTGCAGCAACTGCTTTTGACAGTCAGAACAGATTCTGCAGCAAGTAATTTATATATAAAATATTCATGTTTAGCTGTCAGGTGAACGGCTCGGCATTGCTTCAAGGGGTTGGGCCGGGAGCATGAGCATTGGACACGTGTCAGTGCATGCTAATTAAATGCAACACAATGGCAAATGCCGGCAACAGCCGGAACACAATTGCCATTTGTAATGGCATTTCGCTTTTGGGCCTGGTTTAGTGAACGACAATGCGCCGCGTGTTACGCCAAATGCACACAAATAACAAACGATCTTTGAATGGGCCACGACTCATAAAGCTGCGAAATAATGTAGCAATTGTGGCGCAGGTTCCTGCTGCGCGCTGAGCTTCACTTACCCTTTATGAAATCGACAGCCATCTCGAGGCCGTAGGTGTCCTTGTCGCAGTCATCCAGTAGGTGGGCGCCGAGCGTTATATTCGGCAGCAATTGCTGCTGGTTGACCTGATCCAAGGTGTAGAGCATGGCCTCCAAGGCCTGAATGCCGCCCTGCGGCATGATGGGACCGCAGGTGATGCTGTCCTCGCGCGAATGCACCATCATCAGGCCGCCAAGTATTACATCGCCCTCGAGCACAGCGGCATGCTTCACCGGCCAGCCCGCGGCGGCCGTTGCTGTTGCCGTTGCCGTTGCTGTGGTTGTCTGACCATTGCTAGCCCAGGATGTTGTCAATGTATTGTCCATCGCCATGTTCGCTGTGCCCAGCAGGCGCAGCGTAGGCACTGTTTTACTGTCAATTGTTGTGGCTGCTGTCGAGGCTGCTTCAGCTGCTGCTGTTGCTGTCGATGTTGCTGCTGCTGTTGCTCTCTCATATTGCAGCTCTGTTGCTGCTGGTATTGCTGTTTGCCAATTAGTTTTATTGTATGTATTTATGGCTGTTGCCGTTGTAGCTGCCTCCCTTTGCTGCATGTTTAAGTTAAAATTTGTATTGTTGTCCACAGTTGTCACAATTGTTGCCATTGTAGTTGTTGCTGCGGGCGCAATGCGCTTACTTTTTATTGCTATTGCTGTGTGTGTCATACTATTTGTATGAGTTGCTGCTGTTGCTGTTGCTGTTGCCGTTGTCAATGGATTCAATAGTTTTGTTGCCGCTTGCCTTAGTTTTTTGCCAGCTGCACTTGCTGGCGTCAGCAATTGACCCTTTTGGGTGTTCTCAGAGCCTGCTGTTGTTTTCGCTGCATTTAGATTGCTGCTTGAAGCGATTGCTGCCCACTCGGTGCTCTGACTTGTAGCAACCATACCTGGCAACAGCAATAATTGCTCGGCAGTGCCATTTCGGCTGCTCGGCATCAATTGTTGCTGTTGCTGCTCCTGTTGCTGCTGCGCTTGGCAGCGCTTGCAGGTCAGCAGCAGCACCAGCATCAGCATACCACTTGCTGCGCTGAACAACATTTCGTATACTCTCGTCACTCTCTCTCTCTATGTGACTGCTCAATGTGACGGCATTAGCAACCGGAAGAGAAACGAATGTGACCAAAAAATTTGCTTCTTTTCGTGGAGCTTTTAAATAAATTGCAATTAATTTCAACAAACAACAGCTTAAAATTGCTGTTGGGCAACGACTTTTAATTAAGTTGCCTTTGCCAGCTGAAATTGATGTGTCCGCTAATTCCGCACGCTGTTGTTGTGGTTGTGCCTGTTGTTGTCGTTGCTGTTGCTGCTGTTGTTGCTGTTGTTGTGGGCGAGCATTTTAAGGCATCTCAACTTTGTTGTCGCTCCGGTTGCATTGTTGTTGCTGCTGCTGGCGCTGCAAATAAAACGCAAAACTCGTTGAGTAAAGCAGCAAATGGCAAAAGTAAAAAAGGAGACGAACAAATAAATAAGCATTTTTAACTCCAACTGAATTATAAATGCTGCGCACTTAAGCAAATTTAATGAACAGTAAAAAGCACATCAAAATGAGCCAAACATTTGTTTACTTCCCATTTCACACTTTGTTGCCTGCCAACAAACGTTTACTGCCAAACTAAAGTCCGACTACGAAACGCACTCACTCATTGCCTACTCTAAGGGGCCGCAAACCCAACCTGAACACGTACTTGAGGAAGGTTCGAGTTGCTCGGACAAACAAAACGTGAATTTGCTGCGAATTAATGATGCAAATTTTTGCATTTTACTTAAAGGAAATCTTGCAAAAATAATAAATTATGAATTCTTATAATTAAATATTAAATATTATTATAAGGTAAGCTCTTAGTTAAAGGTAAATAAAGCTGATTTTTATATTTATTTGCTATTTAATTATTTAAGTAGTATAATATATATACATATATAAATATATATATATATATACATATATATATATATAAATATATATATACATTTAAAAAAATATATCAATATATTTTTTTTATAAATATATATATTGAAAATAAATATATAAATATAATTAAATTATTTAAAATTTCTTTTCTAAAAATTCAATTAATATTTAACATTTTTATTTATATGTGTATATCAATTTTTTTTAATTTTTAAAAATAATTTCTGACATTTTTGTTTAAGCACAACAATAAATTGCTTTCGTTCCTGAGGCATTGCATTGCATTCCATTAAATACAAATAATATTTAGTGCTTAAATCTGATTTAAAGATAAATTGTGTTAAACATGAACATGAACTTGTGTTCTAACTTTCATAAATTTTTTCATTAAACTCTCATCAAATTGTCTATTAAACAAATCGAGTATTGACAAGGCTCACAGCAATGTCGATATACATTGTTGAAGTGGGTAAACATACGTAAAGTGCTGAGTGGACAGGAAACTGGTTTTCAAATACTTTTGCCACAGGCAAATGCGGATATCCGTTTTACACTTGACAAATAGACACTAATATGAGAGGACACAAGACTTTAATAGACCAGCCCAGCAACAACAAAAACAGGCCCAAACTATTAACCGGGAAATGGCAGCAGGAAGAGCAACAGCAAAAGGACGATAGAACGACAACAAATAGAACGGCAACATATGCCTCGTTAAGTGAATCTAGGCCAAAAATAGTCCGAATACCTGTCACTAGGTGTCACCTGATAATAAGCAGGTGACATAATCGTGGCGGAAGTCGAATTACACGGCAATTAAAACACGATATGCTCATTATACTGGCTAAATAATTAAGAGGCTTCGTAGTCAAGCTCTTTCCGGCTTAGTTCTCGTCGAAAGCCAATTAGACGGCCGTGTCGCCCTCCATTTAATTAACTTGCCATAAAGGATAATAGGTGTTCGATAGCAGCGCGGCAGACATAAAGGATAATCGGTGTTCGCATAGCAGTTTGCGAGTTATTCCTCGAAATTTACTGTTATTAGTGAGCCAAGCGTAAAACTTTCACACTTTGAGTTCGTCGATAAGCGGCGGCGCATAAAGTAAAGCCTACTTTTAAGGGTCGCTTTAAAAATGCCAGCGATTAACAGGCTGTGACTGCGCCCCTCCGGGAATTGCCCACATACTTTTGGCGCACAATATAAAAATACCATTGGCACATATTTTTGGCTGGCTGTGACATAATCTTTAATACACGGCCCCATGCACCCACCGGCTGGCTGACTGACTGGCTCTGACTGGCTCTGACTCTGCTCTTATCTCGCATACCTGGCATGCCTGAGCTGCCCTTTTCCCAGCCTCGCAGCCTCCCAGTTTTGCCTGCGGAAGTATTTTTGTTTGCTTTGCACCCATAGAGTCAACGAAAATAGCCACAGGCTGCGCACTGCCAGCTTCCCGTTCCCGTTCCCGTTCCCGTTCCCGTTCAATATACTCTCTGTGCTAATATTCTCTTTATTGAAACGATATTGGCAAGGCCGTATAAGTGGAGGCGTCAACTGGCGTGTGGGCCAACAAATCGCCGGGACGTGAGAATAAATTCCGTTTGTGTGCGGCAAACTAATGAAATGTTGCCTTCGAATGAAACTAATGAAGTTCAGTGCCCATCGGCTCAATTCCTCATTCGTCCATGTAATTTTAATTAAACTTAACAATTTTCGTACTGCCGTTGTGTCAGCCGCAAGTCAAACAATTGACAGCTGCCGGCCATTGTTCCAACACGGCCACAGACCACTAACATACCACAAATTATACATATATATATATATATATATATATATACATATATATATATGATATATGATACAATGTGCCACAGAAAGGATCCGCAACGATTGTAGCCAGAAGCCGTTGTCTGTCAATCAGCCGTAAAAGTCTGCAGCACAGCCCACACAGCTTCTGATAATAATGCACGACAGAATAATGAACAGGCGCGATGTGCGTGTGTCATCTGCTCCTCTAGCTACCCATTTCCATGAAAGCAAACACTGTTATACATAATAATGGGAGTGAAAGTGTTAGCTTTAATAATTAACATTATATATTATAGTTATTGAAGCATAAGAGTTGAGAATTCATATGACGAAACAAAGGTCTGTGGTTGAATTATAATTTGACTGACGAAGCAAAGGTCTGTGGTTGAATTATAATAGATATTATTATATTATTTTAATTTTAATTTAGTTAATGAAATAGATCATTTTATTCGAATTCATTTGATTTCAATTAATAAGCTACATAATATAATTTTAAGTATTTTAAAATTCAATAATACAAAAGATAACTTAATGTAACTTTGTTAATTCAATAGATAAATTGATTTAATTTTGATTTAATTAATAAAATATATAATTTTATTATATTTTTAATTTGATTAATAACATAAATAATTTTATTCTATTTTTATTTTTAATCAGCAGAAATTTACTATATCGAATTTTTACTTCAACATTGTTAGAAAACAATAATAATTATTATGTTTACTCTCACAAATTTGATTGTCGACACTACATTAAAATTCTTTGTAGCCCAGTGTCAGCCGAAAAGTTTTCAGAAGCTCAATAAATGGAAATTTGAAAGTTTTGTGTACGTTAATAATTAGCATAAGCGAGAATTGATGTGTATTTTATACAATTGAGAGATGTTTGCTAAGCACACATATTTGCCTTGCGATTGGCAAAAATCAATTATAAATCTATGAATAAATGTTTAAATTAGGAAAAGTTTTAGGGTCTTGTGACATAAATACCAATTAGAGCTGCAAACATGAGTTAACGAGCTAAGCATTGCAATAAGTAATACCGCAAATTATAGCAGCTAATGGCCGGAAGGAGATGCAGCTTATTTAAAATGTAGTTTTCTTTTTCATATTGATTTTGAGGCTGCCTTTTGGGCAATGTCTGAGGTAAGTGTATGGGCATGTATATTAAAAGTGCGGTGTGCCGTTGGGGCGTCAAAAAACATATAATTTTATGTAGCGAATGGGTAGATGCAAGCAGACACATTCAGGTAATGTAGTCGTAACAGTTTGGCCATGTTTTTTTATGCGAAAATTATACAGAAAGTTCAGTTAGCCGGTGAGCGAAGGACTGCGATGTTAAAAAGGCTGCAGCAAATGCAAAATTAATGCGCCTGCTCCATTAAAGGCAGCCGCGCAGACATCATCATAACGTGCACACGGCCACGGCCACGGCTCGAGCTCATTTGGCCGGCGCTCAATTATTGAAATATTATTTATAAGCACAACCCAAAGCAGTTACCTTTTTGCACGGAAAAAAGAAAAGCCAGCTTGAATAATGTGCGAGGCGGGATGGCCGGGACCTCGGTCAGCTCATATGACGTATACGCCGCGTAATGTGTGGCACGTGACCTGGGAATAGAGCAGACAGAAGGGTCGCTCTTCGGAGCATTGACCACTTAATGCATGATTATCTCTAATGAATATGCAATGCGCATAAAAACATTTTGCACCCGCCGCCCCCTTTTTTCTGCTGGCCTCCCGCTGTGGTTCAAAGTAATAAAATTCATATAAAATATTTCTGTAGTGCGGTAATTTGTCATTTTCAAATTGTTGAGGGGTGGCGGAGGCGGCGGCGTGTGAAGGGCATCAAATGTTTTATATTTACATATAAAGAAGAACATAAATCAGTGACTAAATGGCGTTGACATGCTCCGTGGGGTCAATGGAAAATGCTTGTAAAATGATAATTAAAAAAATTATTTTAATTTATGATATATGAGTTAAGTCTCGTTATGCCAAGGCTAAAGCTTTATTTGAATAAATTATAATGTATTTCTGAATTGGGCTTTGAGAAGCATTGGAATAAGAGCCCATTCTATTGCCTTTGTATTTTAATTTTATGACATACAAATGTAGCCTTTGAGTAAATATTAAAGCTTATATATAAGTCCATTCATGCCACATTTACTGCAGTTTATTTTACAAATTTATTTGATCTGCAAACCCTTTGATTGTGAAATATGGGAAAATGAATTATAAATTAAGTAAATTGACTTATAAAATTTGTTTTCAGTCAATAAACCTCTTAACCCAGGTCCAGAATTTGGCGTTCGGGTTACGAACTCAACTAAAGAGGGCAACTTAGTTTTTCAAACAAAAATAACTGGGAGTAAATCTTGTATTGTATTAAATTAAGTAGGAGCTTTATAAATTTTCATTTTTTATAATGTATATTAATATGAATCAAGCATATTTTATATATTAAAAAACGCTATAAAGTCCTTAAAATCGGATAATGCGAGTAAAGTATATCTATCTATAAAAGTATTTATTATGAATATATGAAAATTAAATTAAATTAAATAAATTTTTTTTATATATTCTACAGACTTAAGAAAAATAAAATATATAATAAAGAATAAAAAAATTAAAACAAAAATGTAATAAATAATATAATTTTATATTAATTATTTAAGTATATTTGATTTTGTTATATAAAAAAAATATATAAATAATGCTATTTACTTTATTCATCTAAATATAATTTTATTTTGTTTTCTATTTTTACTAAATAATTAATATTATTTTAATAATTCATAGTATTTTTATTTGTTTATATATTTAAGTATATTAGCACCATTTTGCGTGAAAACGTCTATTATTGCTAATAATTGTAAGGCTTAAAACATATATATTTTTCATTCAATTATTTTACCCAATTTAAGTTATTTCCTTAGTTCCTATTATAATAAGAAATACGATATCTCTCCAGCCAAGTAATATTTAAACAATTATCTAATAACTGGAAGTACTTGCTTTAATTCTGTAAACAACTTAAGCGCTTATCAACAATTATTGTTGAATTGCTGTCGAATCGTATTAAGTAAAACAACTTTTGTGCTCAGACAAAACTTTATGAAAACATTTTTGTTTTTTTTTATTTGCGTTTTTTTGTCATTTAATTTCATTTGTTATTGGTTTTATTGTTGCTTCAATTAAAAAGTTTTAATATTTATCTCATTTGCTTCCGCTGGGGTCAGGCGTTTGCAGTTGCGAATTTAAGGAACAGTTTTAAAGCAAATTTAGGCAACTTCCGTTGACAGAATGGCGACACAACGCGCCAAAAAAAAAACAGAAAGTAAAAGTTGTGCGAAAACTTTTAATTAGCATTGGCCAACAGGGAGCAACAGCAGCAAAACGAAAATCCCAGAGGAAATGGTGCCAAAAACCAGCATTAGCAGCGCAATGGGCGAGGAAACACCTGTTTCAAAGCTCAACTCAATTTTCAATGCGTAAAAATAATGAAAATGTTAGAAAACACATAGAGAAAGAGAGAGAGAGAGAGAGAGCAAGTGCGTAGGACTGAGAGAGCTAGAACTGTAACTGAACTGTTCCAAAAGTTTCGCGTGGAAAGTTTTCACTAGTTGCGGACTGTGTTGACAGCTGCGCGGCGCATTAGGCGGTTTACTTATTTGCATTTGATAGATCAATTTTTGCTGACAATGGCAGCCAAAAGAGGCTGAGGTCATTGCCAGTCTTGTTATTAAAATAATTGCGGCCTGTAGAAATTAATTTAAATTTTATAGACCAAATGGATACGACCTTTTATATAGATATATATATATATTCAATACTTTAAGTCCTAGCGAGCAAGGGTCAATTCGACTAAAGGTAATCCTTTCATCTATTCCATAAATTTTTAGTATCTGCCTTGTGGTAAATTGCTTTGCCATCGATCTCAGTTATTTTGGTCGAAGTTCTATATCCCTTCAACCTTTTGCTGTTGGCTGCTAATGAGTTTTACCTTCATTTTAAGGCATTGCCAAGTTTGTAAATTTTATGAAAGCGCTCTTTGAGTATCGTAACTGTTGCCAAAAGCAATAAAAGTGTCTAAGGTGCAGGTGATCGAATATGAAATATCCTGTAGCTAAATGGAATGGACACTGAGTAAGCAAGCCTTTAAAAGGCACTCAAGTGCCTATTTGATCATTTAATAAATTATTTATTCTGAGCTCTCACTTTAAGAGGAATCTTTAAGACAGAAAATTCTTATATTGTGGCATAGGCAGCAGACCTACACAGAGTCTACACTTCGATACCTGTAATTTACTTATGCCTCTTACACACATGTATACATGGGCATTATATCAAGCGTTGACAAGGTATAGGAAGAAATATGTCCTGTTTGCTAGCGACTGCCCGCCGTGGCGGCAGCCATAAACTGCCAAGTACTGACACTGGCGGCATACGGCTGGGTGCCTCGTGTCTGCTGCCTCCAGTCTCTGCAGCTCCGTAGTAAACAAATTAATCCAATTTTCGGATAGCTGCGCCTTAGCCCGAACTGAGACTGCAAGCTGGCAGTGAGACCCAAAGGGAACTCGCCTCAGGCATAAATTAAGTAATTAAGTGCGTGGGCAGACGCATTTGCCTACTTGTTCACTTTGTTAATTGATGCTGCGTCAAAGCGTTTATTTAGTGCTTAAGTGCGCATATTTTGCTAATTAAATTGTTGTTGCCCTGCTTCATTTTTTGTTTTGTAAAGCATGAAATATGTAGCAGTACATTTCGCATGATTGATTTGTTTATAAACAATAAATGTGTCGCAAAAGTTTGCAAACAAGTTTAAATGCATTAAGAGTTTATTTTCGGAACATGAAAGGGAAGCCAAAGCGAAAAGGCAAATGAAAGAATGTTCAAACATTTGTCGCAGCTAAAAAGGAAAATTAATCAAAATTAATCGCATTACATAAATGGAAGTGAAAAGAGTAGATAAATCACTCGACTATGGGATACTCCTTCAATAATTAATATCATTATAAAAAAATAAATTTGTTTAAAATCAAAAAAAAATATATATTTTTGTAAATATATATTATCATAATAATTATGTGAAATAAATTTTAACTTTATATATTATTTGTAATATTTGTATTACTTAAATTTTTTTTGGACTGTTGAACGTAGGCTGGGCAAACACCTTTCGCCCGTAATTTGAAAACATTTCCCTGTCCAAGTGCGTGGTAGAAGCAACATTCGTCAGGCACAAAAGCAATTTACGTTCCTTCGGCTTGACGTTTGTATGCACATGTGATATGATTGCTTTTTGCTCAGGCACGAACTCAAATGAAATTTCGAATTTCAAACACTTTTAAGTGAATGCCGACATTGCGCAGAGCGCGCCGAACTCATTACGGAAATTACTTGACACACAGCAGTTGGTCTGGCAGCAAGACAGAAGACAGGAGACTCCAGACTGCAGACTCCAGACTCCATGCAAATGATATGCCCATTGAAGCGAGCTTCAATGTCGAAGCTAAATAAATAAGCAAACGTTCGCCAAACAGCAGACAGCAAGCATCGAGGGTCGCGCCCACCAATTAGTGCCTGGCAGACACAGGCAAAGGACACCGTCACAGGCAGCATATGGGCAATCTTTGCCGTAGATGCTGCCGAAGCTAACGAGAACAAGATGCCAACCGAGTCGCACAAACTGACACAGCCTGACTGATAGCTGGCCAAACGGAGCTGCTGCCGCACAGTGGCACAAAATTATTCAATTTTACTAAAATAGATAAGTTCTTGATAGAAATAGAAAACGCAGCTAAGCAGATATCTGGACAGAGCTAAGCTAACAGCAAGATTAAATGCAATTTAAATGTTTTATGATGGAGAAATCTTGCTGTAAGCATGGCTGAAGCTAGCCTTGTTAAATATCAATATCATTAGCTCAAAGTGAATTGCTGCTACACACATCTAAGTCAGCTCAGACGCTTATCCACTTGAACTGCATATAAAGTATTCACCAGTTAAACTTTTGCTCAATATTTGACAAGTGGCAGGACACTGTACCTCTCTGCAGTTCACTGCAATGGCATTTATATGACAGCGCAGGTAACTTATGCTGGATTTGAATCACTGCCGCATGCCACAAGACACAGTCAACGGCGTACAAGCCGCTCCCAGCTTGCTGTGCGTTATCAATTTTTAATTTACAAGACTCAGTCAAGGACTTACTCCAGGCTGCTGCCTGCCGGCTGCTGGCTGCTGGCTTGCTTCACTTTCACTACATTTTTTGTTTGCTGGCACTTATCGATTTGGTCGCTGGCTGCTCAAGCGAACGCGCCAAAGTAGATGGGCGCTGATAACATTGAAATGATATACACGGCACATTAAATGGATTATTTAATGTTGTCGCTCTTCCGTATGCCTGGCAAATGATGCGTACAGCTGATAGCTGTAACACGAAACTCCGCGACCCCCTCGCTGCTCTGGATCTCGTATTAAAGCCGCAGCCACACTCTGGATTACACACGGGGGAACCGTTCTTATTTTTATTTGTCTTGTGTGCGTTTTTTTTTTTTTTTGTGTTTTTGTTGACGGGTTTGTCGTCGGCATTTGCTGTTTGGCTTGGCTTCGGGGCTTCAAATGAAGGCTAAAGTTGATTGTGCTTGAAATTGGGCCGCTTGTATGGTATGTGCGTGCCAGTTGCTGTAATTGCTGATATGCTCTTTACCCAGCCACAGCCAGCAACAGACAGACAGAGCCAACAGCCACAGCCACAGCCTGTTACAGAGCTTGTAATAATAAATTAGGAAGCAAAGTTTGCGAACTCCGACTGTGGCTGTCTGAGTGCCAGCCAGCCCGCCCGCCAGTATTCTTGTGGTTACGCTTGTTTTTGTTGATTATGTTAAGGTGATAAGCACTTAGGAATCCCTTGGCGTTAGCAAAATAGTCGCTTAAACTGAGCGCCCACCTGTGGCGCCCACCTGCCCAACGTTCAGTATATCAAAATCAGACGCTACGCTTGATTGAAGCTGTTAATAACATTAACCGTCACCAGAGTACATTAGAGATGTCGCTCAGTGACAGCTTAAATTAGTTTTAGACTACGAAATTAACATAGCTGCAGCTATGCTTCTGAGTATCAGATATAAGAACTTGGCACACGCAAATGAATTATTGTATTCCAGGCAATTTGATCAGTTTTCTTGCCAATTTATCATTGCCCTGATTATACGCTAAGCCAGCATTCGACCTTTGACCTTGCTCAAAAGCCCACCCACACCCATAGACACCCACACACACATGGAAAAGAACCATTTGTAATCCGCTTGGAGATATGTTTGCTATGCGGCACGCATATAGCCCAGCAGCATAATTAACCATATTATTCAAGTCTATCAAGTGTAATTCGAATAACAAACTCAGTCATTTTTCAGGCTTGCTTTGGCAAACAAACACTCGGTCTCGAGTCGACAACAAATATACGAGCGACGCGCTTTAAGCCACTGGGCCACTTACTTGGCGCGTGTACTTTGCGTCTGATCTATTTATGACCCCGGCTTGGGGCGAGCTTATAAATTATGCAATTTATGGCACACACATGGTTAATGTGCGCTCTTTAGCTGCTTCGGCTAAAAGTGAATAATAAATTGCAAATGAAATTCATGCGACAAGATAAAGAGATATAACAAAAGTTACTTCAATTTCTAATAAACTTGATTTTCGTCTTAGCAAAACAAAATCTCGAATTCACATTACACTTTCTTTTGTTAGCTTTGAGCACTTGGTGCGATTTGTAGGCGCTTACGCTCAACCGCAATCTGTAGCCAAATGCAATGCAAATAATTCGCCATCTGCACAATGGGAGCACATGCTTATGGTGCCATTGGGTCCTTTATTGTTATTGTTCAGAAGCTGACTGTGCCGAAAAGGCACAGTCGTCATCGCCGTCGTAGCCAGACACGCCCACATTAAACTAAGTTTAGCTTATTCAATTACATTGAAATGCAAATGCAGCCAAGTGCTTGAAAGCCAGCTGGCTACCAGCAGCTGGCTTAAGCTTAGCCTAAGCTGTCTCTGCGCTAACGCTGGCTGCTTGATTCCTACTTCACCTAGCTGCTGCTGGGTAACTGCAAGCATTTAAAGTTTTTCTGAAAAATAATAATAAAAGCTAATTGTGCAAGATGTGCGCTGAGTGCACTCAAATGTTAGGGGCTCTGCTGAATATGTAAATGTATGAAAAGCAGACACAAGTTGCTGCATATGTAGCTCATAACAATAAAATCCAATACACAGACTGAACGCTAAACGGAATACTTTAAGCTTATGCCTGGGAAAATTGTAGTAGCAGCAGTTAAAATGATATATGCAATCAATATCGAGAAGAGGGCATTAAGTTGCTATAAAAGTTATCTGTTTGACCAAGCAAGAGTGATACTATTTCTGGCGGTTTTATTGCAGCATTTGCTTAAACAAGCTAAATTATTTAAATGTAGTAATATTTAATAAGACTTGCTATTTCTTACTAATTAAAAGTTTTTATTAAATTTGTACTCAACTCTTGCTGTACATATCATAAAAGCGATGCAATGTTTGAGGTTGTAGAGCAAAAGTTTTATGTTCAACGCTGATCAATTGCTGCCAACGATCGAGTCATTCGACAGCTAATTTGTTTTTTAAAAGAATCAGGCAAGTTTAGACTAATGCTTAACTTACTGTGCCATTAAAACTTCAACTGCTCGCATATGTCTTTAATTTAACAATGCCTTTATTATTCCTTTGACCAGCTACAGCAAGGGCAGGGAGTGCTACACTCTCACTCTCACAATTGCCGCCCTTACTTATGACTACATAATACATGCAAATGACTTCACAGCAAGACCAAGCTCGAACTCAACTCCAACATTCGAGTTGCAACATGCGAGTTGAACGCAATGAACTGACTCATCAAAAATAGCGCCTCATATTTGAAGCAGCTGCTGCCAAGTCTAGGCTATCTACGCTCTTCATATTAAATAAATAAATAATTATTTTTTTATTGAAATTTATGCTAAGCCACATCAAATGTGCATTTCAGACAACATCAATAAAGCTGCTATGAAACTATATAAATAAAGTATCCATAACCGACTCATCATCATAAACTTAACCGTAAATTGAAACTGTAAGTGATACGTATATATATTTATTTATTAATAAAGAATAATTTAAAAATCATTAAAAATAATCAGCTTAAATTAAATGGCTTTGGTAACTGCAGCAGTTAAATTAAGAATATTTTTTTTATTCATTTATATTTTATATATAAATATAATTGATACTTATATATACATATTATGTGCATATTCATTCCTTCCACAGATTTCTTTCATATTTTCAACGGAAATGAAATATTCTCATTGCTTCACACATTCCGTATGGTGTCAGCTTCTGCCATTACGACTGATTGTACAGAAATTTAATTAATATTTCGATATGTTGGCAGCTGAAGGAAGCTGCGTGCCCTTAAATTGGGATTGAGCTGGGCATTGAGTTCGGGGCTTCACTTAGTGCCATTACGGTCCATTTATTATAACATTTTCAATATTTGCGCTTGCTGTTGTGATAACTGCATGGAAAGCTGCTTTTCACCTCATTAAAATATGGCCGACGCGTGCTGGGCACTGCGCGCGGTAATCTGTGGCGGGCTGCTGTTAAATGCCGAAGGCGCGGCAGAGCGGGCAGCTTTAAAGTGCCATAAAAACGGATGCCATAATAAATATTAATGGCGGAGGTGGAGGCAGGGGCAGTGGCCGAGGCAGACGCTTCGGGTAGGAAACTAACTGCGGCATTCGCGTTCCGGCCTAGGCTAAATGTGCGCTTCCGTTTCCGGTCTCGAAGGCTGCCCGCAGGTCCCCAGACCCCAGACTACTGCAGCTTCCGAGGGGCGGTTTCTTCGCCTTTGTTTACATACAGCGTCAAAAATATTTATTTATTTGCCAAGCATACAAAACGCGCGCCTGGGGCATCATTTGCATTGAAACACTTTCATTGTTGTTAATCTTTGACAGTCGCACATAGAATTTAATTAAGGCAATGGGCCCGCATTATTCAATTCCTGATGGACCGCATCACTCAAGCTCAAACGTAAAGAAAAGCAACGAGTGTGAGCAGACTTTGCTGCCAAGACTCGCTTCGTCAGTAAAAGGTTGCCAAATAATTCCTAAGAGTTTGGCCTTTGCCCGAATTTCAATAAGTATGTACTTGATTACAGAGTGCCACGGCAATGAGAGAGACTTTTCTCAGCACACACACATATATAAAAAAACACACACACATCCACCCACAATCAAAATAAAAACCCAACTGCGTCAAGAATAGCCTTTTGTAAGATAATTTTCGCAAACCCAAGCGAACGACCAAGCGGATTTTATTTTATGATTTTCGCATTAAGCTCCAAAAAATAAAAAAAAAATATATATATATATGTATATATATATATATATATATATATATATATATATATATATCCTGTCCGGGGCGTTTCCACATGCTTTAAGCTATGATTAAAATTTAATGAAAAAAATGTGAAAAAATTTCTAAAGTGTGTGAAAACCGAATATACAAAATGTTAGCAAAGCGAAAGATGAAAACGACTTTGAGTATTTATTGACCCCGTGAAGATTAAATTTGTATGAGAGTAGTCTTATTTATATTATATTAAAGAAAGTGTACTTTTTATATTTCTAATTTATTTTGTTAGTAACTTAAATATAAACACAACTTAGAAGTTGGACTGATAGAAGAATTTTTTATGCGATTTAATAAATCTTTCCTATGTGTGCCGATTTGAAAAATCCAACGGAATCTTTGTTAATAATTTTTTACTGTATCAAAAATTAAACAAAACTAGCTAAAACTTAAGCTGGAAATATTCTTTATATATTTTATACACCTTTTTTTGAAAAATCGAAATTAAATATAAAAGATAAGTTTTTTTAATCTTCTCTAGTTCTAAATTTTTTCTTAATAAGTTTGATATTATTTTATTTTATTATGTATTTTCAGTTCAATTTTCAAAAAAAAAGACAAAATTGAAAATAAAACCAGTCATAATTTATATTTAATTATTTATTTTGTTCTTAATTTAAATATTCCATGAAAAGTTTTTTTAAGCAATCAATAATATAAATATTCCCCTTGTTATCTTAAATTTTTTCAATTTTCTAAAAATAATTAAAAATAAAAACAAGAATTTTCACTGCCGCAAAAAAATTTTAAATGGAACATTAAAAACTTATTTCAGTTGGCCAACCGACATAAGCTTATAAAATGAACTTAAAGTAAATTAAGGCAAAAGCTCGCATTTAACATATAATAAATTGGGAGCCAAGCGCATTAAGAGTCTTTTTGGTGCTTTCCGCACGTAGGCAGATAAAGTAGAGAAAACCACTTTAAATCCATTTTCACGGCTACTTACACTCATATCGGGGGCTGGTCAGGTCCGAAACTTATTCCACACACACACACACAGACAGACAGACAGAAGCTACGTGGTGCGCGGCAAGTTTGATGCGACAAAACTTTTAGAGCAGCAGCTAAAACGGGTTAAAAGTTATTAACAAGAATTTACCTTTTAGCTTTAATTATGCCAGGGCTGAGAGCAACTTAAGTCGGCTCTGAGCTAACACAATCTTCTGCCTATATGGTCGGAGATGTACGTGCATATTAAGATCTGTTCTCGCTATTAAAAAAGGGTCAAAAGAGCTAGGCAACATTTCGGCAACGTACTTTAGGGCTGACGCCTTTTCCGGCAAACGATTGTGAACTGTCCAATGGCCCAAAACTAATGGCCTGTCAATGTGGACCTGCGTATGAAAGCAGCCGATAACACAACATGAAAGCCCAGCTGTTGTCACTCAACTAGAGCATACCCTATAGGGAATAATCTCTGTGGGCCAATTCGACGTAGAACCAGATTGAAATCAGAATCTAAGCCGGATTTTGTTGTCTTTTTAACGATATACATATTAAGTGTAAATTGAGCTGTCAATATTGAGGTAAATGTTTGACTAGAATTTTTATTAATTTATTATAAAATTAATTTTACAAATATTTGTTATACAATTTTGAACTGTTAATCTAAACTCAGCTTAGCTTTAATCATTTATTTTAAATTTGCTATAAATTCCAAAATGAGTTCTTTTCTTGAAATTTTGCATCATGCTGGAAAGACAACAATAAATTGTTTCTGGCTTGGAATTATATATAAATAGCTGGGATAAAAATTCCTAAAATAAAAAAAAATTTACCACAGGAAATTCGTGGTGTAACTAATTAAATATTCGAATCGGAAACAAATTACAAATACAAGCTAACAGTATGCGCTCTTTAACCCTTTATTAAGTTACAGGGTATATATATATATACACATACATACACATACATAAAAAATGAAAAAGCTGAATCCTGTGAAAAATTGCATAGTGCAGCGGGACAATCAGTGATGTGGAAATGCTGGTACTTAAGGCAGGGCGAAAATGGCTGGGTAATAAATTTTAGTGACTTGCGCGTGACAAACTCATTAGGATTGACAACGTGGCGACCGAGGGGCGTGAGGGCAAGCGGGGCGGCAGCGCCAGCTCGTTAACCCAAAAAGCGTTCTTAGAGCAATTTCGCAAATTTCGAAATTTCTCGCCGCGCATTGACAAAGGCGCCTGACGGCAGCGAGACGGCCCATGAAATATAGTTGAAGTGAGTGCATAAGTTAAAGACGCCTATTCCATATGCTCTTCACTTCTGACCCACAAGTTCATGCTGGCCTGCTCCAATTAACAATTCTCTGGCACATCAATCATAAATTTCATCAGTATTCAAATTGTTTGCTCAAACACATTTGCATAAAACATTTGCCAGCCGCAGATAAATTAATTTCATTTTTTCTTTGCATCTATCATATCACACCCACGCAGCCAGAAACAATATATAGACATTTATATATATATATATATATATATATATATATGGGTCTAGTCATGCCTTCAATTTGAATTGCCATAAATCAGTTTCAACACGAAACTCTCACTGAAAGCCAGAATTAATAGACCAAAATTTATTTTACTTGTCGCACGGAATTCGTGGCAATTGTCAAAGAAATTTGTCACCGAATCGAAATATTTGTTACGTTTATTTAGCTATGAAAAGTGTTACATAGATTTATATATTTTTTTTTTGCCTTTGTACACTGTTAATTAAATACGTGATTTAAATCATAGAATTCAATTATGATAAGAATTTATTTATTGTAGCATCCTATCTTACCGTAAATTTAAAATTTTAAGTGTATTTGTTACTATTTTTTTTTTATTTTTTATTTTTTTTTTTATTTATTTTATGTAACGTATAATATATTCAAATTTACAGCACTCTCATTTTTTCACACTTCAATAAATTAATGTATTCATGGCCTTCAATTTAATTTAAAATTGCTTTTCTCTTTTCCTTTTCTGTTGTTTATTTTTATTTGGTAAGGAGATATATTTTTGAAAGCTTAGTATATTAGCAATTTTCGCTGTTTAATTTTCACTTTAATTTAAATTTACTTATTTTAATTTTATTATTAAAATTTTTCTATTCTTTTGATTATGAACAAAATAACATTTTTGGATTTCATAGATTTTTTTCACTTGACATTATTATTAATGTTATTTATTATACATTTTTTTCTACACTTTTTGTCTTCATCTATATTGTATTTCAACTTAATCGTGCGTCTTGAACTTCTCATTACATTAACTGTGCTTTGTATTACTACTCCAGGACCCGCAGCACCGTTCGCCTTCGAATCGCGTTCAAGACTGTCGCGTTGCTGTTAGATAAAGCGAGCAGCAGCCGAGGAAGTGTCGTCTGCGCTGCTGTTAACGTTTGTTTTGGGATTTTTTAACAGCACTGTTAAGGGCTACGAAGCAATGGCAATGTACTTTAACATGAAAATGTTACAGGCAGGCAAGCCTAAGCTGCTTGAATGATAATTCCACTAACATTAAATAGAGAAAAGTTGACTTTAAGAGAGATTTGATATTCTGTAACTCATCATGATTAAAGGAATCAACATAACACTTATCACTCATACGCAGCGTTGTCCATGTAGCAATGCAAATCTGCTTCTGTGGCTGAGGCTCCACATTAAATGGCTATGTTTAGCATTAACACTGTTAACGTCAACGGCCAAGATATATTTGAACATAATTGATGAGATCGGGATAAGCGACAAATGCGTGCGAGCCATTCATCATTGCTGGGCCGGAAACTTTTATGTTCACCAAAAAGACGCGGGCATAAATAAAATGACTTCTTCGCCAGCATCAGGGTTCGTTGTAGTTTTCAGACAAATGATATATGCGCCTTTTTTTGGCACTGCTTACTGACTTACAGTTTCGGGCAATACAATTTCAAGTTTATAAAGGAGCCTTGCATGCATTGAATAGCTGTTAAAAGCTTCTTTACCTGGCCAAGGCTGAAATTTTGACAAAGCGCAACTTCCCGTGTAAGAAGCAGTCAAACATTTTACAATAATTTTCCATTCAAATTCAATGGGAATAACGAAAAACATTTTTGGCCATGAATTAATATTTTTCGTGGCGCATTCCGTTAGCGAAACGTCCATTGAATAGATCCAATTTAATTGTTATTTTCTTATGCTTTTCATTATGCGCAAATTGCGAATCCGACAGATAATTTGCAGTCCATTCAGAATTCTTATGCTTAATAATTATTTTGCCATTGCACATTTCCACTTTCCACTTGTCAACTGCAAGCTGAATGCGAGAGGAGAAGAATGCTGAAGAATGTTTAATGCTTAACGCGCAATTAAGCAGGCAGACCGGGTAAAGTGCGTGCCAATAAACATTAAATAAATATTTACCCAAGGCATGCCAGGGAGACAAACTCGTAGACTGATGGACAGACAGACTGAGTGGCAGCCAGGCAGTCAACCTAGCTGTGGCGCGAACGTGCGCGGCGTTAAATACTTTTGCACGTCGATGGCAGGCACAAGACGAAGAAGAAGCGCCGCAACTTAAGAGGGCGACAAGCAGCTGATGATGACTTGAACTGAAGCCGGAGCCAGAGTCGGAGCCGGGGACTGCAGAGTCAGCTAGACAGTCGACTGTCCATCCGTGATGTGCTTTTTGTTGACAGCATAATTACGTCGATGACAGCGGGCTGCTGGGATGCTGGGACGCTGCGAGGAGCCGGTGAACAAACACAGACAAGAACTTCAACCTCGGACACTGAACATTGAAGCTGTCACGGGGCCATTAGAAGCTGACCTCCAGCACAGTAAAGTTCAATTTCTTTGCATGTGTGGGCGTTGCCCACTGCACGCAGGTGCTCTGCGGTTGCTAATGAATTTGTCATCGCGCTCAAAGGCGTGCTTATACTGCAAAAATGTACTGCAAGTTGACCTCTGTTCTGGGCGTATCTAATGAAGTTGCATGGGATCCATGAACAGCTTAAATGATCGTGTCTTAAAATGAGCACAACTAAGGCAGTAGTTAAGTAAGACATATATTAAATGGTGAAGACTACTCATAGTTGAATGGTTCTGAAAATAAGCTGAATTATTACATTTAAAGTGAGGCATATCCAAAAGATTTGTCTGTATGGGATGGCGGATGCATTGGTCTATTTGGCTTCAAAAATGATGATGTGATTGCTTTACAGACGTATAACCAATTTAGCGCGATTCATTGAAATTACAAAATTTTAATACTTTATTGTGAAATTTTAAAAAAAAACTCCAAAACTCAAACTGCAATAATGTAATAAATCAGATTGACGAACTGAAACTCAAACTGAAACTCAAATACCTGCCAGGAAGTCTTGAGTAAATCATCTATATTTTAACATTTTACATTTTAGATGTCAAGCTATTATCATTAAAACCATTGTGCTATGCCAATGTGCGTGTGTCCCTAGAAACAAACACGGCTGAATCATAGTATGATGTTTAATATCAGATTACACTATTTACGAGTTGAGCGCACAATAGGCCGAAAGACTATATAGACGGCTTATAATATACCCTTTTATGATTTATGATTTATGATTTATGTGTGTAACAGACAGAAGAATGCATTTTTTTTGCCAATGCTAACTAGCCCAAGTCCAAGTCATCGAACATCACTCTTTAGTTCTTTCAATATCGCTCTTTCAAGGTATCTCCTAATCGGACTGTACCAACTGGAGCAATCTCACTTGTGTAATTTCCAAGTTGTAAAGCTCACTATGTAAACTCAAGTAGTCAGATGCATTTGCGTGTAAGGTCATTTTGTATTTTGCACAGCTCTGTCTGTGGTGCTATCTGGGCAGAGTTCATACAATGCTCAAGCCACAGACAACAAGGACAAAAACTACTAACAAAATTTGCACTTGTGTGGTCAAAAGGTTAGACATGTCCTGCTATCAACTAACAAAGGGAACCTAAACAAAAAACTAAACAAATAAACTGGGTACTACTTACACTCACACACACACACACAGTCTCTGTAAGCGAGACCTGGTGCAAATGACACACGAAAAGTTTTTGTGGTCAGCGTGGAAAAAGTTTGTCCGGATCGTCGGGCAATAATCATAATAGCAGACTCATGAAGCTAATGAAACCGTGGGGCGTCCGCCCTAGCCCTAGTGTGCCACGCCTTTCAAATCATGATTGCAACGAGCTTGTGCATTGTATAACACATGCTGCAAGTACATGGCCAAAAATAATTGGGCGCAGTCCAAAAGTTATTAATTATAACTGCGCTCTGCTGGCTGCCTTGTGCCCTGTAAGCAATGCAAATGCAGCTCGTTTGCTCTTTGAGCTGGCTCCTGGCCCACTCGCAATTAGAGAGCAGAAGGATAAAGGTTGCCTCCTCTGTGCATAGGCTAAGTGAAGGTGGATGTGAGCGAAAGTACAAAGTACAAATAACACAAAGATTTTGCCAATTTAACACGCTCGATTTAGCAAAGCTAAGTCTATATTAAGAAGGTTAAACACAGACCAGACAAACAACATTTGAAGCAATTACAAATTGTTCAAGGCCTTATTTAATTAGAAATAATTGACAGCATGTAAAATTGTTTTATTATATGAAATAAATATATTACCCAGATTTTGTTGTTTTAAAGATATTATTTTTGTTATAAATACATGAAATGACGCGTAAGTTAGTAATACTTAAAATCTAAATAAATATTTTTATTTAATAAGCTTTTGCTTATGAACAACTCCATTTGAAATCTGCTCAAACTCATTTACGAAACTATTAAAAATTTAAATTTTTACCTTGATAACAAAACATTCCAATTACATATACAAATTAACAGATAGACTTAGCATTCAGCTTTAATAGTTCAATTCAATTTCGTACAGCAATTATCGTAAAAGCACTTAACATCTGCAGACAATAGAATGTTGCATTCGGAATATTAGATACAAATATTTTTTTTATACTTTGTGCAAATTCGAGCCAGCTGAATTTAGCATATGCAAATGCAGAATCTTCACTCTGTCTGCCAGCTTGATTATTTTATATAGAGCTGCACTTTCAAATTAAATGAAACAGCTGGCGAGGACAGACAGACAGACAGCCACACGGACTGTCAGTTGTTCAATTTAACCATCAGCCAGTTGAGGCTGTCTCATGTTTCGCTCTGTTTAGAGCTCGTTAAAATCTAAGCGGCAGTCAGAACGTGTCCGGAATTTGGTCAGCTGTTTGGCTCCTCAAGCCCCCAATTCTCTCGCTCTCCCTTCGTCTATCTCTGTTTGTTATTTTGTATTTTTTAGAAAAAACTGAGCACAATTCTTTTGTTTCAATTTGAATTTTAATGTTGCGCGTCACAACTATGGACAACAATTGTTTAAAGATAGCTTTGCCTTTTTGGTTAGCTGAAAAATTGAACAATTTGAACAATTTGAATCATAAATTTAAATATTTAAGATTGTTAACTTGCACAGAATATGTTTTAACCTTGGCTGTTAAATTGTCAGATATTTCATATATAAATTGTCATATATATTCCTATATAATTCTATTTAAATTCCTTTTTAATATGAGTCAAGACTCCTTTGCATATAGCAACCTTTCTATGAGCTAATAAATATAGGACACAATTAGATAATTTGAAAACTCGAAAAACAAAAACCTTTAATTAATTATAGACCAAAATCTACTCCATACACAATTTTCCGTTGTCTTCAATGTACGCTAAAGTTCTTTAACGGCCACACAGTACAGATAATTTTTGTGTCGCTTTAATTTGTGGAACATGTGGCTTGCTGTTGTCTCCCAAAAATGGATATCGCGGCGAGTTGAACCTGTGAGTCGAGGCTGTCCCAAACCATTAGTTGGCTCTCAAAAGCTTGTTATCATTTGCATAAATAGCTCTGCCGAGGAGACACAAAACAAAAACAGGTCAGCGGACTCACCAGAGCCAGAGGCTGGGGTCGTTTAGCCAAACCCAAATCACAAAATATCCAAGCACATGGAGCCGTCGGCTTTAAGTTCACATTTGCTACAAAACCGACGCCACTGCGGGGCAGAGTACGGGGATGCGTGGTAGATGAATGTGTGTGAAGCAGCCCTCGCCAGGCATGGCAGTCAGTTGTCATAAAACTGTCAGCTCGTGCAGACACAAAAAGGCAAAATCTGCGATAGGTTCAAAGATATGCCCAGACCAAATATGCGAAACTAGATAAAGATTTGCATATTTTAAATATGAAATGTGTCCGTAATTGCGAGTGCTATAAAATATGAGAATAAAATGTATATAAATATTATGTTTTTTCCCCCAAATCCTCTGCTTGTAGCCATTAAAATGTTAAATTTTAACTATAGCCAAACATGCTTCGATTTGCTCATCAAATTTTCAATTTGAACTTAGCTGAAATTAATTATTTATGTGAAATACATGTTGAGAGCTAATAGAAGTGGCTAAAACATGGTGATAAAAAAGTGAAAATGTAGACAAAATAAAACTTTAGTAATAAATAGATTTAGCAGTGTTATAATTTGTCCTGAAGCTGGATTTAGCTGCAGAGCTCATAACATTATCTGGATGTAGTTATTTACAGTTATTAGCCTTTAGGAAATAAACCGCAAACGCTCTGCGCGTGCATTTATTTATGTTTGCTATGTCGCAGAGAGTGCTTTCTGGGAAATGTATCTCATTAAATTGAATTTATATAAAAAACCGATTCACAACGTTTCCGTAGAAAAATACGTATTCCCATTGCCATTCAACGTGTGCTAAATGCGTGGAATAGTTAGCTTTTTTATTTAATGTGAATTTGGTTTATTTACCTTAATGCAGTTGCTCGATCAAAACACTCTACTCCGGGTGCCGAAAAACTTTGTTGCAAATTAATTTGTATTAATTGTTTTTACGTTTCTCGTGAAAAGTTTTTGGTTTACATTTCGCTTTACGAGCCAACACTTTGGCCAACCAACTAACAACAACAACAACAACAACAACGAAACAACTGAAAATCCAACAACTAGAAGAAAAACAAGAGCAAGTTTCATTATAGCGCCGTTCGTACATAGATTGGGCTTGTGGATTGGGATTGGTTCTGGGTGGTTTTAGTGTGGTTTAGTGGTGGCTTCTAATGAAATTCGCTCGACTTGTTTCCTGTTTATGGCCCCCCGCCCACAAACTTTGCACATTATGCAGTCATTGTTTTTGTTTTTGTGTTTGTTGTTCGAAACAGTGAAAAGTTGGAAATGATATTGGGTGTATCCCAACGCCGGTATGCGGTCCAGCTTCAGCTTGTCTCTGTCACTCAAATGATTAAAGATTTCATTTTATGACTGCTGCCTGGCTGCGTTTTGCTCTGGTAACTCGCAATTCGCCTTTCGATGTTGCCTGTCGGCCGCTGTCTGCTACTTTTTGCAACAATTTATCAACTCTCAAGGTTGTCCGCAGCAGTTGTAAAAACTTTCCCATTTGCCACTGTCCCGTGCAAATTAAATTTCTAATTTAATCAACTAACACTTCGGGCGACGAGGCAGCCAATACACGCGCATGCCTCGCAAGCAAATTTCCACTCATATTTCATTGTTACCATAAAATTGTCGTGACCTTTGCATATTCAATCGACTGAACCAACTCTTCTGCCCACAACTTGCTGCTCTAATCGAAGGTCATGCCGTAGCCCATCACGCAAGATTGATGTGCCGCATTTCACCACAGCAAACAAAATATTTTGTGAAAGGCAGTGGCAAACTTTGCAGACAGCCGGAAAAGCCTAAGCTTTCGACTTTTCACTTGCAACAATAGTTGGAAGCTCGACAATTCGCCTTTCTCATGACACAAGCAGGCCAAAAATCCAACTGAGAATTGTTTATAATGTGAACTTGCAATTATGTGGAGCCGCACGTTCATTGACAGTTGTCTTAATTACTCATGTGTAAGTCGACAAAGGGATTAATTATAGCACAAGTCCCTAAGGCCCTAAACCAATTCAGAGAGACAACTGTGCCATGCAAATCACTCAGAATTCCCATTTATTATTGCCCTAATATGCATCATGTTTGTATTAATGAATTCTCAAGAACAAAAGTAATATTTCCATTAGAACTTAACATAAATTGCTATGCTCTGTGGAAGTTGCTGATGCGTGGATAATTTTCGGAAAGTAAGATTTATAGTAATGAATACATTTATTTCTATTTATTAAGACAATATGTCAATTTATCTTGAGGGCTTTAGGTACTCGCAAATAATCATAGTCATGATGAATATCTGTGTGTCTGATGTGTCTAAAGAACTCAATAATTTACATATTGTGATAAAAAAATATAATTTTCGAGCATTTATATGTGATATGTGTAATCTATGTGACATTTAAATTTTATGTTTTATTTAAAATGTTGCGAGTAGAATGGCTTAAATATAATCAAAGGTCAGTATCGGGATATGTGTAGACGTCAACACAATTGCCAAACAGCAAAGGTGTTGCCAAGCCACTCATATCATTGATCCTGTCTGTCTGGATATTGTAGAGCAGCACTAGGAGCGCAATAAAGTCAGCAGCAACGTTTTTTATACCTTTAGCTAGAATAAGAAAACCATTTTGATTTTTTTATATTTTTTATAAAGTATATATTATATATAAAGTATAGTAAAAACACAAAATAAATAATATTTTAAATGAACTTAAACTGCTCTATCTATATATCAAACTAATCCCATTATTTTGCTAGTTTAAGCGGAAAATAAATTGATAATATATATAAAAACTTTTAACCTGGCTCCATTTATGCAAAATTAATTTTTAAACTCCTTTGAATTAATACAAACATCTCAAACAAAATTTTAATTTATGCTTAATTATGGTTAATTATAAATTTCAGAGTCTCAATAGTTTCTTGTTCATAAATTGTGTTAATGTATCAAGTGCACTTGAGCAGTTAGCAATTAAGGAAGCTGCATGGCTGGGCCCTCTTTTTTGCCACTTAAGTTTATGAGCGACACTTTGAAGTCGCCTGCAAAGGCAAAAAACTTTTGGCATTGCCTTGGCAACGCATTAGGTTTCTGCCTTCAGCTATGCCTTTGGCTGCCAGCTCCCCGGTAGCTTTTTGTGTGGGAGCAACTTTAACTATGACATAGGCAGGTCGACGCTTACTAGCTCATAATTTCCGTTCGGAGATGACTAGCTAAAAGTTTCAAGCTGCTTATAAACATGCATCCAGTCGGGGCCCCCTGCATCTGCACAGCTCAGCTGCAGTCACAACTTAAATTACATCATTTTGCTGCTGCTCTCTTATAAATTGAATGCTATCAAAATAACATTTGCTTTTGGTTTCAGTAAAAGCAATGCCAAGATTTGTGCGTTTAGATCAAAGCATGCGCAAGTCAAAGCGTTGAGACGCACTAGTTTATTATGCCCTATATATGCATAAGATATAAATATATATATATCTGTCTGTGTATAAAATTTTGCAGCGAAACCTTTTAATGAGCAGCTGAAGTGTGCTGAGTGCTGGTACGTGTCACCAGGCTGAACGAGCAACTTGTTGTCAGCGTTCACACCCTAACGGAAATTCATTGTATCTGCATCATCTGCATACTGGCATTGCATTTGTCTTCTGGCGCTCATTTGGCCAGGAACGCTCTGTGTGTTTGCATACATTTGACATGGCCGCACTGTCGGGCGGTTAGACGGGCACAGAGGATGCCAAATGAAGACAAATTCAACAAGCTAGTGGCCGCATGTGCACCAGTTTTTATGGACTTTCAGTACATTGGGTAACCATTCCTTTGGCGGCTACTTAATATGCGAAATCTGCACGCAAACGCAGCGAACGGCAGGCGGCAGTGGGTCGTGGTCATGACTCCGTCACGCACGTTGAATATCAAGGGTCGTTTTAAGCGCAAGCATTAAAGGCTATGGCTAATGCTGAACGTATACAAAAGATTTGCAAAAGATTTCTTCAATTCGCACAAGCTAAACAGATTTGTTTTATTAGAAACTTTCAGCTAAACAGAAGCTGAATTTTAATCAAATTTATTGGCAACGAAGCAACAAGGGAGAAATGTTTCCGATTTGCTTAACCTTGTCTTCATTGCATACACAAGCAAGCAAACACAAAGTAAGCCAGTCTCAGTCTCCCCAACTGAGCCTGAAGACACACTCGCTAGCGCTTACCGTTACGCCATATGCATAATGCACTAGGGCCAACGCTGCGTATACGCAATGCCAATGGTTTATCATGCAACCTTCCCAAGAATATATGTGCAATGAAAACACCAGTTCCACTGGAATGGGTATGTGCGTGTGCTTGGGACGAAAGAAAATGGAATTTTCCATTACATTGGCTTTTGCAATCATATTGAACGCTGTGTGCGCATAAATTGAATTTGTCCGCAGTCACTTATACAATGTGGCGCGTGCAACAATTGTTGTCACTGTCTTATCGAGCCATCTGGTTATTTGGTCAAGTCTAGAGCAGCTGCGACAGTTGCCGATATTAATCAGCCAAAGATATTTCTCGACGCGGAGCGTGTTTAGCTTAAAGCCATCAACATCGAACGGAAGTTCAGCGAACAGCCTCAATTTTTATTTAGTTTACACACACAGTGCAGTGAGCATAGGAATATGAGGGCAAATATGAGTATCGCAGGACATCATGTCTGTTGCATTATGTCACACGCTCGTTGGCTGCTCTAGCGGCAAGTGCCAAGCGAACGACAGTTAACTTTTGACCTTTGGCTCTGCATGTGACGCACATTTTAACACATGTCGGAATTGCTTCTAAACCGATTGGGAATTGACCAAAAATTCCTTTTCAGTTTCATTTTCTTTTCCTCTTTAAAATCAATATTTAGAGCAGCGACTTGATTAAAGCCGCTAATCTAACCCGAAATTGAGGCAACTTAGAACTGATTTAAAATGTGTAAAAAATTAAAAAAAAAATTAGTTAGGCTTTTGATTTATGTTTTAGGAAGCTTTCATTTGAATTTACATTTTTTAGAGTTTAATTTTAATACATATAAATTTCTGATCAGAAGAGAAACTTTTAAGAAATTTTATATTAAGTTTATTTTACATTATGTTAAGATTGTTAGATAATATTTATATATATATATATTTTAATATATTATGTAAAAAAATAAAAAAAATGATAGAAAATTCTTCATATCTCGTCATAACCTTTCTGAAATTTTTTATTAATTATTCTGTAGCAATTTTTGTAATTTTCCATATCATAAGAGCTGTGGTCTGTCCCAATAAATAACACATTTTCTCAAAGCTGAAATATTACTTTAAGACTTCAAGCTTTTACACAGAAATCTGATTTTGAAAGTCTAATTTCGATGCGTCAGCTACACTAAAAAATGTCAGTCACACTCTGGTTTCTGTGCTTTAAGGTAACAGGTGAATAAATAAATTGCGTATTTATTTTAACGAATTTTTTTATTAAATTGACTAGAAAGCAACAACAAAGAATTCGCTATACAAAATAAGCTAAAACATAAACAAATAGGAAAATGCATGACGTGAGCATAAATGAATTTTAATTGATATAAGCCGCAAATGTTTTTTACCTTAAACTAAATAAAATGAAGAAAAAATTAGGTTAATGACTTAATTATTATTGACTGGCTAGAAGATACCCTGTTTTTAAAATACCTATGGGTATTTATATAATCCTAATTATTCTTACTGCTCACTCTTTTGTTACAAGGATTGCTGAACGTATATAAAAATATTTGCTTTAATCAACTCGGATAGATATATACATATATCAACAGAGAGAAGTGGGCAGTTGACAGTTGCTGCAGATGAAGACACTTTTTATACACTTTACAACACCTTTGGCCTGCTGCTTGCCTGTGTATGTTCAGGGTACATACATAAATCGATGAACATAAAAATGAAAGTCTGATTTATTAACTCGTTTGTAAAACATACAGAAGTCAACCCGTGCTACAAATCCATAGAGTGAAGTCGAAGCTAAATTTGTTTCGGCTCTGGCCAACCACAAATCGAACGCCGAGGGATTCTTCAATGTCAAAGTGAATTGATGTCTGGCAAAAAGCCAGCAGCACAGCAAAGATTAGGCCACGTGCGAAACGTGTCAAAGAGTATAAAAAGGCAAACAAAATAAATAAATAAATAAAAGCAAAACAAAGTCAAAAAAGATAAAAAAAGGTAGCTCTGCGGCATGCAACATGCTAAAAAGGAACCAGTTTTTGTTCCTATTTGTGCAGATGCCAGCATAAAATATTTATCATTTATCATTTTATGCTTGCTCAATATTGGCTGTGCTACACAAACAAACGTATGCAAATAAATTCCATATGCTTTTTATTTAACTCTCGACTTTGGCATGCGCACTATTTGTTAAATATGTGAAATATGTCGAAACTAATTGCATTTTCTTTGCAGTCGAAGCTGCATAATTTAATTAGCTGTCAGGTTTTATATTCATCTATCCTTGGGCTAGCACCTAAAAGGCAAAAGTATTTGCCAACTCATGGGATATGCCAAAGTGAACATCAGAGTCATGATTGCCATGATTTCACTTCAGAAAATTACTCTTTGATTACAGCGTATCACGCAGTCAGACGATTGTGTTGGATTATTTGAAATATTTTTTTAATGAAGAAATGCTCAATTTATGTGTTTGAAATTGTTTTTCATTGCATTGACATAGGGATATTAAAATATTTTTAGACACAAAGCAAATTGGTCTGTAATGCCAAACAAATTGCTAACAAGATTCTTCAGCTACAACAACAACAACAATAATGGTAATAGCAATTGAGGCACTCGGCCAAAACAAACAACTTGATTTTTATTAGTTCTGGGATTTGTGTGCGGCTGTCCAAGTTTAATTAACTTTTACAGCTGCTTTGTCAACGAAATGCCAACGAGCCAATTGAACAATCAAAATAAAAACACCCAATACGCTGTGCAAGACAAACAAAGAAATCCATTCAAAAATATTGACAAAATGACTAAATGAAATTGCATTTTTGCGACGAGCATAATCGAAGGAGCTTCAATTTAATTGCTTTTGTACGCTGAAACTCTGCCGAAATGATATCATTTTAATAGCCATATATCCGAGCTGACCTTTAGCATCTTCATAAGCATCAATCAGAAAAATTGATTTGAATTTGATCAAAATTTCGTGTATCAATCCTGAGCACGTTTAAATATGCTCTTTAGCCAAAATCCTTTGTCCTGCGAGCGCCGGCTAATAGCACTCAGCAAATCGTTATTTTGATGTTGTCTAATGTGTCATTCATAATTCAGCAGCATAACAGGCTGCGTTGTTATAAAAACTCAACCAGATGAGCTCCCAAATTGAATTGAATTAGCAGCCTGAACCCGACTCATCCGAAGCGAGCGGCATAATATGTCAACGGGCTGCTAGGCCCAAATCCTGGTGCTCATTTATGCTGGCAAGCCTTGGAATATTCATTATTTATGGCCGGTAAAACGTCACAGAAACAAATCTTAAGACTCTAACCCAACAAGCTGCAGATCGAATACTCTTTGTCATAGTAAATGTGGTACATGAAATGATATTTGCCAGTTAATTAACGTAAGTTAAATATAAACTTTTACCTTTAATTGTAAGTTGGCAGCTCAAGTCATCTACCTCAGCACTGCTCATTATAATGATTGAATTTTGTGTCTGCTGCCCTAATGCATTGCATCGTTGACAATTTTTACGACCTTTTGTCAATCTGGATAATTTATGGCCATATAAGCTGCCATTATACATAAAATATCAATTCAATCTTAGAAAAATCTTGCAAGGTAAAATAATTAAAATTGAAGAGATCACATTTTCTATGCAGATATATGACACTTAAATTTCTTTACTTTCACCTGAGCAACGGTCACAAAACCATCCAATTAGTCAAGAATCTTTCATAGAGAGTTCAATGCATACTTGAAATTGTTCTCTTAGCCCAAACTGCTTAGAGCTTCACATCAATTCTGATTGTTATAAATATGTACTTACTTTTGATTGGCATCTATTAATGCGAAGAAGTCATTCAGTTAGCTGAAAAGACAAAAGGAAAGGATGTGTTAGTGCATAAGATAACAGGTGTGTGGGAATGGATAAACAGAAAAATATGTATGTATAAAAATATATGTATATATATATAAAAAAGGCAGAAAATATAAGATAAAACCTGCGTTTATTAAATTCTTGAAGTGAATTTATGTAGAGATCACGCTGGCTCACTTGGATAGGTAGAATATATTAGAGATTATTATTAGTACTTAATATGCCGCCAATAGATATCATATGGTATTAATAGCTGATGTATGTAGGTGTATGATTAACTAAATGCTTGTTTAATCTGCAAAGCTCATTCTAATTCCTATCAGTTCGAACTACGTGAATCACCTTAGATCAAGCCAATGCGCTGTGAGAAGAAGCATGTGAAGAAGAGAGAGAAAAAACAGCACAAATGAACTCTAAGTCTAGCTCTGTCCCTCTCTCCCTCTCTCTATTTAGCGTTGCATGGGAAGAAGAGATACAAAAAGCACACATAAACTCTCGGTCTCTCTGTTTCTCTCTGTCTCTCTGTCTATTTCTCTATCTCTCTCACTCTCTCTCTGTATACCCTCCCTCAATACCTCTCACTATCTCTTACTTGCCCTTCTCTCTATCTCTCTCCTCTTCTCTCTCTATATCTCTCCATCTCTCTCCATCTCTATAAATATCTTCATCTAGTTCCAAATGAAAGTGCAAAGCTCTGGTTGAGCCAACAGCAACGATACTTTATGATAAATTTGTTTTATTTACACACACACACCCAAAACAGCTAATAAAATAAGTCATCATACATACACACACACAAACACATAGAAAACTAAAGCATACTTTAGTGGAAATCGAATTCTGTGGGTGCAAACTAAGCTATGAGTTCTCGTGAACATTTCGCTTTATCTGCATAACACACATCTGATGTTATGGGGAATTTAGTGAAAATTTATAAATTTTACCCATTTGTAAAGGGAATTTCCATATAAAAGTGTTTCTTCGCTAACGCAACTGGCATAAAAATTCTGCAATGCTTAAAAACAGCTTTCAAAATTTGATCTGATTATATATGAGAGGGTTAATCAACGAGTTAACTAGTCAAGGTATTTGTACTCTCGCTTCTATAAGTGCCAAAGCCACGCCCCTTGTTATAAATCCTTTCAATTTCGGCCAGAGCACAGCGCTGCCTGCTTCGAAATAGTTTATGATGTCAAACAGAATTATGCTTGCAATAAATCTTTGGCTGCAATCTTGAATTCTTGTGTATTTATAACCTGCATACTTTGTGGTCATGTACTCACCTTGAAGGAGTGGCTTGTGTGCCAGCTTGTGCTGTGCTAACAGGGTCAAAAGCTCTGGCAGGTGCATATTCTGTTGGCCATGCTCTGGCAAGACTTTGTTGAATCAAACCTTTGTTGTGGAATGTCGAGCGTTTATTAATAATGCTTCATTCGTTTAAAGTTTTCATCTATAGTTCAAAGATCATTATCCATAAAATCTATAGAGTGAGAGAGCGGGTAACCTGAAAGTCTGTTGGGATAAATTGTGGTGCAGCAAGCACACTTGACTGGAGCATGCTTACTTAAATTAAATCGGAAGAGTAAACATTTTTTATCGAAAAAATCAAGCATATGGATTACGAAATGGAGGATGCAGCTTATAGACGCCTCTCTGCATGTAGAACATTTGTTCAGAAGCGTTGCATCGTTGTCAGGCAACAGCTAAGCACAAAGTGGCATGAATAACGAGCGTGTGTTGAAAGCTCCAACACAATATCAAACTGTCGACTGCACACGTATACAGAGCACAACAGACACAATCACACGCACACACATACATATACACTGACACAGGCGCTGCAGGCGTTCATGTGTAAAAGTTTTGTATGCAGAATTCCACAGTTTTGTCGAGGCTCAGCAGCCATAACGAGGCCCACACATTTGTATACAGACACACATATATATGCACGCATATATGTATATATATAAATGTGTGTGTGTATTTATATCAGTGACGTGTTTGACTTTTATGAGCTCATATTGATATGATGTAGAAATTATTTTCATGGTCGCCTGACTTTCCATACAAAATACTACGGCCCAGCGCCAAATGGGATGCAAATGGGATATGTTTTTCAGCATTTATATTTGTGTGTGTGTTTGCATAGACTAGTCATATAGAATTTAAGTACAGCAACGGTCTCGGCTTTGCTAGATAAGCTTCCGCTTTGTTATGCCTGCCCATTGCCTGCCTGCTTATATTTGATTGACTGCGTTTCGAGTTGACAGCGCAGCCAAGCAGAACCGCCAATTACTATGATAATATACGTTCATTTTGACACACACACATATACACGCACACACACACATTGTTAGTTTCCTTTCTGCAAAGTTGGCAACTCTGGCAACATAAAGTGCCCAAAAAATTGTCTCACATAAAAAAGCATCAATTGGCGACACGTTACGCCGACAAATTGCTGAGCTGTTCGAAGAAGCAGCTGTAAAAGCGTAGCCAGCAACAATGCTCTTTATTGCCATGTCAGACACTATGGCTAGCCAACTCCAGCACTACTCGATGACCAAGTAGTCGCTGTAGTTTGTTTGCCAATGTTGACTTTAAATGAGCAATATGAATCTCGACTATTTGTTAGAAAGAATAATCTTATAAAGTGGTTATCCATATGAAGTCTTCGAAATGAAGCTCTGCAACGTTTGCTGTTTTCAAGTAAGGACTTTAAAGGCGTAAAATGTAGATGATATAACTATCATTATAATGATGGAACTGGGACTCAGTTGGTGGTAAATGATATAACAGACAGTCTGTTGGGCTTTCAGGTGTTTTGCCAAAATTCTAATTATATGAAAGCAAGGTATACAGCTCCAATTAATTAAATTTAAATTTGATTTATAAATATATTTTTATAAGCCTAAAAAATCAAAGTTGCATTTCAAAAAGAATTTTCAAATAATTCATAAAAATATTGTCTCAGCAGTAATTCTATAAAATAAATAAACAAAATATTTATTCATTAATAAAGTTCAATGCTAAGTTTATCTGCTCAAAGACTTCAGAAACCATTTCAATACTTATTTAAGATAAGCCATATTAAATGCACTGAAAAGAACAACATTTGTGTATACAAAATAATAATATTTATTTATCAATTGTGAGCAAAAAAATCAAGTGAATTCAAATGAAATTCTCAGTAATTCCATTTAATTCCTAGCAACATTTCAAGCGAACTCTGCGCAATGCACATAAATTGGCTTGAAGTCTCAGCAGCAACCCGTCGATATCTATGTCAAACAAAGTACCGAGAATGTCGAAGCATTTCCAATCGAATTGCTAAATTGCTGTCAAAAGTGCTGCATGGAATTTAATGCGTCCCCTAGGAAAATGTATCTGTGTTGTGTGTTGCGAGTTGTTGTTCTGTTCACTCTTGATACTTTCTTCCGTGTCTTTTGTGCGCCACGTAGCTAGCTGTCTGTGTGTGTGTGTGTTTGTCCAAGCTGTGACTTTGTGCAGCAGTTTATGACAATCACAGAATAGCAGTTGTGTTGCAGTTGTAAACTAAAAGATTTACAAGCTGACAACACAACTTTTAAAATGCTTAACAACAACTCGTGTTTGGCAGTTTGACCTGAATAAAGACTCTTGAGAGTGTGTCAAATGTTATTAGCTTTGAATGGACACAATTGCTTGCGAAAATATATACAATGCGTACGACAGTAAGAGGGCGAGATGAGAATAATGAACTGCTGTTGTCTTTGAATTGTGGCACAAATTGTCAACTGCCAAAAACCAGAATGACCACAAACTGTCATCTGCAAATGATTTTAAATTAAATTGTACATAATGATTCTATACTTTTTAAAACAAACTTAAAAGACAATTAAGCTCAGACTTTGATAAATTAGTGCTCAAAAAAGCTTTATTATTTGGGCAAATAAATCACACTGAGACGAAGCAGATCATTGCCAAATGCAGCTCAATTTATGTTGGTAGAAATTTGGTAAATTTATGCCAATGGCAATGGCATCTTTACAAATCATCGTAGAAAACTAAATTAACAAAACTTAAATCATAACAAAAGAAAAATATATATATATTGTATACAGCTTCATTTACGTCATAAAATGCATAAATAGTTTGACGTCATTATTTTGATACAAAGATGCAATAATTTAATAAAAGTCTATTCATCATAAATGTCAAGTCAAACTCAATAAAAAACATCTATTAGCTGTTAAATTGGCTGTCAAATAAAGCACTGTTGCCAACTCAAAGTTGGAAGACTCTAAAAAATTCACACATCATTATTGTTCAATCTTTTATAATCTTCAAATGAAGCTACCAAAAACTCAATCTAAATATATAAATTTTTATATTAAGTTAATGAGACAATGCCCTTGAAATTGCATTAAATCTGTTTTACAAATGATATAAAAGCATAAATACATTATTGTATATATATAAAATGAGCATAAAGTCAGACGAACAGAATGGCATTTTGTTTGAATCAATTTCAGCTCGTCGCTCTGCTCACTAAACTATAAACTTAATGGAAATGGACAACGATTTTCCAAAAAATCTATATTGTTTTTTATGTTTTGCAATGGATTCAAATTATATTTTTCACAACTAAATTGAATGCACTCATTCTGTAAAGGGAATAAACCTCAAAGGCGCCCATAATATGAAATGGTTTAATTGAAGTCATGCTGCACAACTCAAAATATTTTTTTCATTTATTGCTATAACTATAGCATTTTATTTGTGTGCCCAACTGTTGAACACTAATGACGAAACTTTTCAATAAACTCTTTGCTCAATTCATAAAAAAAATTCCCAGTAAAATCGCAGAGCGTCGATTTTCGCCTTCGTTTTACGCCTGGCAAGCATCGATTTTCACTGCACAATATCCGATAAGAGATGACATTTTAGTTAGCTATAAAATAGCTAAATATGGATTTATTTGTAATATTATTGTCCATTTTATAATTTTATGATAATATATCAGAAATTTCATAAGCGAACTCGCATTAAATTTAATTAAAATTTCAGAATTTACTATGCAAATATTTTTTGTAATTAAAATTTGTTTTTGCAGGTAAATTTGTGTAATAAAATTAATGCAATATTGGAAATTGCTAAAGCTTTCGCTGGTGTTAAAAATACTTGACAGAGAAAATAGAATAAAATGTGACATTAAAAACTTGTAAAGATTTTTCTATGTGATAGATAGAGTTGCCAGAAAGCTAGACGGATGCTGCCCACAAGTTTGTAAGTCACTCTTTACAGTTGTTTCAGTGTAGCTAGATTTGACGTCAGAAAATTGAATCGGATATTAATGCATCCGGCAAGTGGTAATTCCCAGAATATGTGCAATATCGAAAGCGCTTTTTTCAAATAAATTTATTTTTTCTCGCTTTGACACATACACAGAGACTCGTATGCGAATGCTTAGAAGTTGTCAATGAATGGTTCATTGATTAAATCGAAATAGTTTAGCTGTGACTGTGGTTCATTTATCATGATTTAGTTTAAGTTTTAAACAGCAGATTTTGATGGCAGCCAGCGCAATTTAAGCTTATCGCATTTGGTTTCTATTACGGAATTTACTCTCTGATGCCAACAGCTGATTGATTCGCATTGTACCAAATAAAAAGTGAGCAATGACCAAGACGAAAACTTTGACTTGATTGCGGATATTGATTAACGATGCCAGCTAGCCAACAATATCCAAGCAATTATAATGCACTCAGTCGAATCACAATATAAAAGCATTAAATGAAATTATTTAAGCACTTTCACGCCACAAACTGTTAGAGCAGCTTGGCTTTAGCTGTCGCATAAAATTTAATTAGACTAATTAAAGCAAGAAGAAGTGTTAGTGTCGAGAAGATACTTACTTAGCTCATTTCGCTTGGGTATTTATTTTATATAAATAAAATAGTAATCTAAGATTATTTGTAACTAAAATACGTATCTTAAATAACATAGATACCAATTTTAGTTATTAACTTTAATAGTCATGCGGTATAAAGGCGTTTCCATGAGAATACATATATATGGCTATCAACTCCTTATAATTAAATATATATAGTATAAACAAAATATATTTATATTTAAAATAAGTTTTATATTTGTACCATTATTTTCTTTTTTTATTAAAATAATTTCAAACGCACATCCATGTTTAACCTCACTTCACATTGCTTTGCCGGCCAGAAGCCAAATTTCAAGTCTACTTGACATTTGAATATTCAAATTTATTCTCAATTTTTGCATTTGATTTTCAGTGTCAACCGGAGCAAATGCACTGCAAAAGAGAACAACTAACGGTAAGTCTCAATTTGCACATTTAAGCCAAGGCTCATGCCAAGAAACAAGCCAAAAACATGAAAGCTTAGACACATTTGTCTGGCAATCGTTCTGTGCCACAGAACGATTTAATGCTAAAGTTTTTGTTGTTCTATTTTTTTACTATTATTTGGCATTGCAGTCTTCGGGCTGAATGTGTTTTGCCACAATGCAAATTTAATGAGCTGCACAAAATTGCATTTGTGTTTGCCAATCTGTGGGTGTTGTGTTGGGCAAGAAATCGTTGAATGTGTCAGAAAATAAAGCATTTGATGACAATAGCAGGACTTGAAAGCTGTCATAAATTCATGATTTGATTTTATCGTCGTCTCAGTTATGTTTCGAGACAAAATGACGACAATGAACCCTTTTTTGGCTACATTGACCAACAAAAAAAAGAAAAAAACAAAATATGAGACGATTTTTACTGATTCTCTTTCTTACAAAGAGCAGGGCCTTCCTGGAAAATTGCAAAAAAAATAATGAGCCTTTGCTAAGTTGCCATTGAATATTTTTTTGTTCATTTAATTTGTAATTAAAAAAGCTTACAGCTAAATTATTAAATTATTTTTGCATTTAATATATATAATAAAATATCAATTGCTAAAAAGTATTCAATCTTCAATGCTATTTTTTAGTTCTGGCAATTATATAGCAATAAATAATACAATATTACAAATGAAGAGTATATATGTATATATATAAATGTAAAATAATAACAATAAATAACAATACCATCATTTATGTTAACTAAAGCTTTAATATTTGTAAACTTTAATATTTTACCTAATTGATTTTTTTAGAGTTCATTAAATAGCAAAATTGATGCCATTAAAGTTTTAATATACTTTTGACCAGGTAACCGTTTACACTGGTGCATAAAAGACTGGCACATCAATTCTTACAATCATCACAATCTTAATCGACATCGCTTTTTAAGATATTTGGGACACAGAACTTCGCCAGCTCATTCAGCCCACCAAACTGTAATTTTCAGTGAATGTAATAGTATTTCCGCAAAAGCTTGCGAATTATCTTCACTTTGTATACGAAAATTCTGCTTATTTACTGACCCTGTCAACCTGTCAACTAAAATGCGACTTCATCCTAGAAGTGCGCCAAAAGTTTGACAAACTTTTCTAATGTTGTCCAGTTAATGTCAATTAGCTTATGGCATTCCCATTATACTTTGCATTAGCAATTAAATATTTATTATTGTTATAAATTTGTTGTAAATTGTATCTTCTTTATTAAAACGTAGAGAATGAAAACTGCCACAGGATGCTTTCTGCATGCAACTATATGAAAGGGTCAAGCGTGAAAAAACTTTTGCCATATGTGGTTCAATGTCAGCGATGCATGACCAAGGGCAACGCACGCCTCGGCTGCTTAGAAAATAAAACAAGCTACATGCCAAACGGGAGCTGCGCCGGCAGTAAAAACAAAGCGGCAAAGTTTAGGATTCGAGGCAAGCAAAAATTCAAAAGGAAAAATATTTGCGTATGTCAAAGTGGAAAGCAAATATGGCATGTGAATCTCTGGCAAAAGTAAATAAACTGCAACAGACTTTCAACTTCTCACACACATACACACAGGCGCAATAAGTAAGGGTGTATGCGTGTGTGTGTGAGCCTGTATGTATGCCGGCACTAACGAGAAACGGCGGCATGGGAGCTAACAGCGGCAGTTCACATTGTTGTCATTTGTTCAACATGTGCTGCAGAGCGCACCACAATGCTGGGTAGCCGCAGGAGCGCAACTTTTGCAAAAAAATGTGTCAACATATTGCTAGAAGTTATTGCTGTGAGTAGAAAGAAAAATGTGCTCTCTCTCTCTCTCCCTCTCTCTCAGCAGGTATGCTCGAATGCACTGATTAATTGAGAGCAAAAACCAAATATTCAACAAATTTCAATGAGCAATGAGCTTGCTGAGCTACACAGCACTCTCTATCAGTGCTCCATGCTGGTTGCCATGCTTAGAAGGGCCCACCATTTACTTGCAGTCATGTTTGATCAACGGCCTGTCAGCGCAAAAAAGCTAATTAAAGTTCACATAAAATAAAGTCCAAGAACCTCATTGTCATGGTGTCCAGGCAGTAAGGCACAAGAGTCAAGTGACCAAAATAGCCAGGTCTATTAAAAAGTCATTGCCTTTACGAGGCAAGCGTGGCCCTCCTGAAAGATGATATAACAGACATGCAGGCCACTCAGACATGGGCAAATACCCTTTATTAGCTGCTTGTCTGATTGCCAATTAAATGAAATTATAATCAAGACATTGTTTACGATGAACTAAACATCAAACGAAAGATCTACAAATCGGTTTGCAACATTAACTATGAGTGGAAAATCCTCATTGGGTTGACTCATCTAAGACAACATGTCGCTTCTCTGCCTTAAATTTCATAGCAGCATATAATTACTCTGGGAAAGTGTATAAAAAGCTGAAAATAGCCACAACTTCTCGACAAATTGTTATTTAATTGTGCGGCACAAAATGACAAAATCCAAAAACACAAAAAAAATGGAAGCACATAAAATAAAAGATAATTAAAGGCAGCAAAGCAAGCGAAGGACACTGCCACAGGATTAGGTGGTAATGACAGGTACAGAAATTACTGCTGCTGCTGCTGCTGCTGCTGCTGATGCTGCCAAAAAGGACAGTAAAATGAATTAGGGTGACTGAATTAAAAAGCAAAGTCGCAACTTGACCAAAAATTCATTACAGACCTAAAAACAAACCTTTCTAATATAAATACATTTAAATGCGATTTAACAGTACTCGCTGAGATTTGCTAACACATTTTAGTTATATTTAAATAGTACTATATGAATCGATTTGTATGTACTCTAATTGCTTAAATATAGTCTATATAAAATTTAGCCTTTTTCACACTCTGTAATCATTGCCTTGAGCTGTTTAACAGCTTTTAACAAAGGGAATATGTTCATGAATTTTATAGTAAAATAAAAGCACAATAATTTACTCTACGTAACGTTGAAATTGCTGAATTACAATTTGAAACAAAAATTATTCATATTTGTTAACTGAAATTATGAAATATTTTGCTGCAATTGCCACCAATCAATGTCCATTATTGACAATATATGTTTACTGAATTGATTATATGAATGGCGACAACAAAACACTTTGAATTGCACTGTTAACACAGATGAAAAGCCATTAAAATATTGCGCTTTAGCCATACATTTATATACAAATATATATATATATATATATAGTTTATGTGACCTCCTCGGGTTGGCTGCTTGCTTGTTTATTCTAGGTTGTCTGGCTTCTGTCATTGCAAATTGCAAACCGCTTAACGACAATTGTCGCGCCAACAATGAACAATCATTGCATTCATGGTATTAAGCAAGATGGAAAGCGAGAACAATATCCTTGGCAATGGTTGTCAGGGATTTGTATAAGAAATGTCTTAATCTGCGCATTTGTCTTTTTACACTCGTTCATGAAGTGAGCAGAGTATATTTGTTGAGTGCACCAACCGCCGTCGCATTGCCGTTGACCTCTTGTGCAGATAAAGCTGTGAGCTGTACTCTAAGCTAAGCTTAAACTATAGACAGATCGAGTATTTACTTTCGAATATTGATTACATTCCAAGTTTAGTCAAAGACGCTCCGCCACAAGCCACATAGAGCAACTCAATTCAACTGTTTCGTTCTGAATAAAGACAAACAAATAACTGTTTCATAAGTTACAGCTAACAATATTTGCTGACCTTTGCTGCGGCTACCACGTCGTATGAGCAATAAACCAAACTGAAATCTTAATTAACCGTAACAGGAAATGGTATATGCTATTCAAGAGGTTAGCTAGAGCTCAAGACTCTAATGTATATTAAATTATTTATAGGATGTGCTGTTTAATTAGACTGAGTGCTAATTTGCATGATATGGAAGCTGCTGAGCTTGAAAACAATGCCATAAGACAGTCTTATGCCTGAGGGAAAGATATATGAATTACAAATTTTAATTAATTTCGTAGAAATTGTAATTCAAGTTAGTTCATTTATAGGGCATTAGATATGTGCTCTCGATATGTGAAATTCTATAATGCATTGGCAAACCTGTTCAACCGCTGTACAATTAATAATTAACTTTTCACATCAGTTCATACTTGGGGTGATTTAAAAATGGGATTTAGCTTGACAGGAAATTTACTTATTGTGCTAATCTCGACATGCTTTTAGCAGAGTGAGTCCATACACTGCATCTGCTTATGCTCTCCCTTGAGTTGTTAGCCACAAATTAGATTTCGCCCGCATCAGATTCCAATTTATGTAACGTATTTAGGTTGCTGGCAGGTGGAGCTGCTGCTGCTGCTGATGGGCGCTTAATATGTCAGTGCTGGTAAATTTATGCAGCTGATATGTAGAGCCTTTTGCCAGTTCGACTAATATAATGCTAAATAAGCGAGAGTGGCCAAGCAGTCATAGACTCAACCTGCTGACAGAGCCGAGCACAGCCGAGCACACGGCGTAGGCCTAGCAGCTAGACAAACATAAATTAAGCTGCCCCAAAATCTACATCTTCGTGATTTACGTACGCACTTTAGGTGCACATGTGGGCTGTGTTTGCCTTAATTGTTCATATTGCACCTAGGACTGTGTCCACTTTTGGCAAATAATCACACGGTGTGCAGCCGCCTCCGGTTGCCCGATTTAGTAGCTCTTAATTATGCCTATGCGGGCTTCAAGCAGCTTTATCATGCACTGCCGCAAGCATGTTGCCACATAACCAATCATGCAACAAACTGAAGCTGCAATGACAAGTAAACACAAATGGCTTTGGCATTTGTTCAAATCTTAAGCCCAAATTGAAAGAGGCAAACGAATGGTCTTCCTAAGGCTACTCTGCAGCATAATACAAATTGAATACTTGAGGCGAAATATATGACAAATTTTGAGGTGGGTTCTTTAATAATTTAATAGCTTAGAGAACAGGAGATATCTTATACAAATATAAATAATCTTTAGTGAAATTTATTCTTAAAAACAAAACTTAAAGCGTTGAGCTCACCATTTCATTGACCCACAACGCTATATGTAGCTTAGCGTAATATTTAGCTCAACTAGCAAAGCAGCTCATGTCTGCATTTTAGGGTAAACTTTTAACACAGCTCGCACTTGACATTTGAAAAAGGTTCTCGGTGGACAAGTGTCAATGCTAGTCCCAATCCCAATGACACACAAAGAGCGAAACGGCAGAGATTTATGGTTCAGCTAGTGGCAAGCGAATTTCGGTAAGTCTGTGTAAACATGAAAGCCACAGCTTGCTGGGAAACCTTTCGCTTGCCAGCTCAGCTTAATCTGAGTGAGTGTGTGTGGTTGTCTATGTGTGAGGTTGTGTGAGTTTAGACAAGTCACGCACTTGGCGCAACGTGCAACTGGAGCAAATTACATGTTTATGTGGTATACTTTTCAGCTTAAATTAAAAGTGACACAACTTTGAAGCCAACTCATGCCCAGCAATTAAAATTACCAAAAACAGCCAAAGGAAAACGCCAACGAAAAAAAGGCAGCAAAAAATGGAGACAAAAATCAGTTTTGGGCTGCGGATGCTGCGACCGCAGCTCAACACGTACGACCATAAAAAATGGTACAAAATGATCATCAACTCTCACCCAAATGGCGCGTGGTGGCATTTACTTGAGGCAAAGACAACCATAAAGTGAAGCCCGTGCGCAGATCATGCAAATCATGATGGAAATAAAATTGGGTGCAGGGCGACACAAACAATTTAATAAAAAAAAACTCAAGTTGAAGGAAATTTACATGCTTCACAGCACTTGGCTGACAGATACTTGGCATACCCAAGCCCAGCCCAACCCCAGCATTGAAAACGTCTTCTTTGTCTGCTCTACAGATTACGACAATAGTTAAAGTTTTTCTCTTCAACACACCCACACACACACACACACCTACGTATGGGTCTGGTAGTGTGTGTGTAAGCTTTGTCTCTTGTCGCTTAACTTTTGTGATAGTATTGTCTAGGCTGTGACTGCAGCAGAACCCTAAAGTCGGCTCACTCCCTCTCCTCTCTGCGGGCGGCACATTTTCTTTTTATTCGTGCTTTCAAAATCGAATTTGTTTCACAATTTCGTTATATGCTGTGGGCTGCCACACGAAAATGAACCAGACAAGTGCTGGCAACCACGAACGGTTTGCGGGCTAAATAAATGTTAATAAGCTCAAGTCGTTGTACTCCTCGGGACTAAGTCTCTTGTCAAATCCGATGAATACAAATAAATTATGCTGTTATTCAAATCAGCCCCTGTTAGCTAAGCAGCCAGACAGCTTTGGCTAAGCAGCCTGCCTCCGAAGAGCTTTAACTTTATCGAAGTATTTGAAACACTTCATAGAAAAGTTCAAGTTGACAACAATTTGAGAATTTCTAAAATAGAGAAAAGTTAATCGTTAAAGTTAAGAGCTGGAAGCCAAAAAGTAATTTTCGGTCAATTAACTTGATAAACAATTTCATAGCATTTTGTTGCATATTTAATAAGTTAAACGTAACTGACTGAAGTTAAAATTCAATCACAACTAACCAGACATTTATTTATGTATCTATATATGTATATGAATTTTGGTTTAATTTACATTTTGTTTTTAAATGAATTCTATAAAAATCTGTTCAATAAAATGTATTTTCATTTAATTTAAATTAAAAGTAAAGAAAAATAATGAAATACATTTGAATTTAATTTTTATATCCATGACCAGCCAGAATTAATTATTATTAATTATTAATTATTCACTGTATAATAAAAAGGTTACTAGGCTAGGCAAATAATTTAAAATGTTTATTTTATACCTCTTAAACCAGTTTTAAGCAAACTGAGTCCGTTTTAGCTGAACAGATAATATATTGATGACTTGTGCCTTGAATCAACAGTTTAAAAAGAAATTCAATCAGCGCAAGTCCTTAAATAAAATATATTTATTTCCAAATTACATTTATATATATATATTTTAGAAGCTTTAAAAGCATTTGTATTTTATTAAAAAATAAATCACAATATTTATATACTATGTAAATCAATACTGCGTGGTTCATAAAAATAGTAGTGCTGCACTACATAAAACTCAAATCAAGTGAAAATTTACTTTTGTAATTTAAACCTAAAAAATGTGATACTAAAAACTAATTAAAATCTGTAAACACTATATAAATATATATAAAAAAGAAAACAGCGAAAGCGCACTTAGAAAATATAATAATTCAAAGTTAGACAATTTAATGAGATTTGCAATAATTGTGAGTGGGAATCAAGGCAATAAGTTTCACGTAAAATCAAAATATAAATTTAAAATATAAAATATACCTATTTAAGCGAATCAACATCAAATTAAGGATATCAACAAACAACTGGCAGTATGCAAATTATGAGTCTTTCAAACAACAATGGAATCATATTAAAGCAGACTATGCAAAGCGGACAACAACAGCCAACAGCCAACAGCCAACAGTCAACTGCCAACTGCCAGAACAAATTTGAATCACACAAGGGTGAAATATTACACCTGCGGTGAATATTTCATCATGACCTCATTTGCGATTGGTGGCGAGATGCGAGTGGGGCGAGGCAACAGGCGAACAGGGCAAAGTTCGAATCAAATATACAATTTCTTGCCCGACCAAAAAACCAGAAAAAAGCAATCATTGCCAAAGGTAAGGCAGGGGCAAAAGGTAGAGATAAAATATGATATAAATGTTGAATACATTTAGATTGAGTGTCGAGCGGAGGGCGACATGAGGCGAGAGATATTATAGCTGGCTACGCTATGTAGGTGCAAATATGCGTGTAATCAGCTTATTTACGCATGTTTATTATATGTTTACAAATATTCAATTTGTGAAAATTTATAAATTGAATTTAAGAGGGCAGTAAACAAGTTTTCGAGCCCAGCAAGCTGTTGGCAGGCTTAAAAATGGACCCAAGTGTTTGTTGGTAACACTTTAAGCTTTAAGCGCGCATAAATTGCCTCAAATTTGATGCAAATTTCAAGCGCACCAAATTAACAATTATAAACGTCGACTTCTCATCGTGCAATTTACATAAATTTTTGCGACTTTATGCGGCTGGGTCCCAGAGCAAAACCCACGAGGCTTCCCTCAGTCAACCCTTCACTCAGCGCGCTTTCAACAGCTACCCTACCATCACCCTGCCTCCCTCTCTCTTTCCTCTTTCTTATTCTTTCTCTGTCTCTCCTTTTCTCGCTGTGCACCGTCTGTCATTCTGTGCGGCCATTGTCCTTGTTGCTTTTGCTTTTGACAGCCTTATTTACCGTGAAAATACAACTTTTTCTTTTCTCTGTGTTATTTGAGCAGCGCCAACTGGCATCACTTTTTCCCCAAGTGGCTTGTTTGCTTATAGAATTTACAATTTTTTCCACCGACTCAGCTGTCTTCCAGCTAAAAGCAAATGCTGCGCAGCAGCTTAATGCTCAGCAGTGCAACTAATGCAGGTACAGCAATCTGCTTATAAATCTGATGTTTTCCAAATATTTTGTGGAATTAGTGCGTGCTACCAGGGCGTATACGCAATGTGCAACTGTGCATAGCAAGATTTTAATGAAAGTAAAGCTGATTAATTACAAATTATATCAAAATCTAAAGCTTATCAGCTGTAACTTTTTAATAGAACTCAAATGAATGCTATTTATATGAATATTTGATGACAAAGTTCAGGGTCAAACAAAGGCTCCACATTTATAAATGTTATAAAAATCAAATATTTATATTACGATTGCTCTGTGAAGGGTTATTGCTTTGCGAAACTTGAAGAAATTATCTAAATTAGATTTTCTTTTTTTCATTTTCTTCTCCACTTTATTTTCATTACATTAATTTCAAGTAGATTTTAAATGCACATTATGAATCTTTTGCTTTTCATTTTCTTCTTTTTATCTACTTCTTAACTCATTTCGCTTAATTATCAATGCGTTCTGTTTCGTCGTTCTGTGGAAAATATTGTGCTTAAAGTAGTTTTTTAAAATTATTTTCGAATTGCAATTCAAGATTGGATATGATGAACCCAATGTGATTATTCCGCCTATTGCTTCTAGTTGACTAACTTGCGCATCCCTTAAATTTCTATCCAGCTTGAATCGAATCTTTTTCTTGACGTCAGCTTCTTCGTTCTTTATGGATAGTAAATCAAGTGTCTGGAGCTAATTTAAAGCCATTTCTGAGAGCGCGAACAAGCGTGACAAGTCCGGCCGAGCTGCTAATAATTTCGAGTAGTTTATTTTCGCGCAACAATTAGTGCGCCGAGGACAGGAAGCTGCAAAATAATTTCACGGCTGATTACACAAAGGAGCACAGCAGGCGGAATATTCGTAATTGGAAAATGATGTCAAGCTGCTGTCTGTTCTCCTACAATTCCGGCTGCGCTCGACGAAGGCGACAGTGTTCAAGTTGAAGTTGTTTCTGCACTCCACACTCGACAGCTGATTAATTAAGTGAAGGCAAATCAAGCGAACGGCAAAATCATGGGGCAAAAAAAAGCTGATTTAGGTCAGGCTAAGGAAAATGAGCGAAACATGGAGCCGGACGGAGCTGGACAGAGTCACAAACGAGAGGGAGATCAGTTAATTAATTTAGCAAGTCTGTGTGGCATGCCCCACTCCTCAACTACTCGCATGCAGCTGACATTGTTCCTACTCCACGTTTGTCTTTAAAGCAAAGAATAACACAAAAAAAAAAAATAACCGCAGCTGACTGTAAAAATTCAATCCAACAATGAAAGCCAAGTTTTTGCTGTATTCATTCGCCTTAATGGCAAACAAAAGCATATCAAGGCAATGAGTATGTCCATGCCTTTAATGTCTAATGCTGCCACCCCACCCAGCTAACACACATAAAGCCATCTGATAGTGCTCATTCTGTGTGTGTAGGCCTTGGCGCCACTTAAATGTTGCGTATGTGAGCTAATATAAAAAACGAGCCATATAAAATATATATAAAAGTGACTATATGGATAATGCAGAGGCGTAGCTCGCCCTCTGTGCCAGCATAAAGGAAAAGGGGATGTAAAAACAAATGTTTACTATTTAGAATTATTTTTAACAGATTTTAACACAAAAGTTTGGTTAATTAATTAAATTAAGGAACTTGTATACTATGCAGAAAATCCATCAGATTTCAGATTCTACTTCTACTTCCACTTCAAATTTCATTAAAGTGCTACTTAAAATTCCCGAAACTCTCTCTTTAATAAACAGATTTGAAGGCCTCTAAACTAAATTAATAATTAATAGCTAGCGCGAAAATTTAAGTAAATACTTAAGCTGAAATGGGACAAGCCCAGATAAAGGCAGAGCAATTCGTTCACTTCCTCGCTTATAGAACCCCCTTGAGGCTAACGCCCCGTGCTGGGAGCTGCTTTCCCATTTCCCAGGCTGGCTATGGGTATACTTACACTATAAATAAGTGCCACATGCCCAACATTTTTATGCTGTTTTATTGCACTGCGCTAAAAGGCAAAGCAAACGAAACACAAGTAAAAATCCGAACCGAACCGTGACCATCTTGGAGCTGTGCTCGATGGAAGATGTCAGATGAGAGTTACGTTTGCTTGGCTCCAGTTTGAGTTGGCTCGAGTCGCTCTGGTCTCAGGCAAAATCGTATTATGTGCTACATTTAACGCCCAAACAGCTAAACATTTCACTCAGATACAATCATTTATTTTGCCATCGAGTGGGGCAGTATTGTGTTTTCGCGCTGAGCATATCTCAATATTCTTTCGATTCCAATTTCAGTTGCCCGACGTTGCGTATACGCAACGTATACGTGCAGAGATATATGTAACTGTCGTTTGGCTATTTTATGCAATGCAATAAAAATAAAATGCTTTGTGTAAGCCTTTCGCTTGTGCCCTGCTCAAACTTCTTCGATTGTACCTGCGGTCGACTGCGACGCTGCCTGCAAATCGATGCGCAGTCGTAAAATGTGCCAAATTTACTGCATACTTTTCTGGGCGGGTGTGCCTGACTGCGTGCGTGTGCGAGTGAGTGTCGCTTTGTGCTTTGCCACATTCAGTTTTACACCCTTTTGATTGGCAGTCCTGCGGATTAAAGCCGTATAAAGAAGCGCGTAAGTTTTACGCTTGTCATCGCGAAAGCGTTTAACAGTGCGTATGTGTGATTTGTGTGCTAGCTGAGTTTGCGTTAATTATTTACGAATGTAACAGTGTGTAGCTGAGGTGCTTTCTAGATTATGCAATGAGAACACTTTAATTGATTTTTTTTGTATTTAGAAAATCAGCACAGTTGAGCGCGCAGTGGGCGTCTTCAATTAAATGTTAATCAAGTTAATTACGCGCAAATTTAATGACGACCAACTGACAGACAGCTAACAATAGGGGATGAGACCAGAAGGAAGTGACTTAGCCATTGACTTGACAAGGTAAACAAAATGAAATTTATTAAAATTCCATTGCCCGAAGTCAAAGCGTTGTATTTAATGAGCAAGCAGAGCTGGTCAGAAAATACCGCACACGGCCAGGCAAAGGAGCAGCTGAAATGCCGGTTCCACTACTCGAGACTCCTGTATAGTGGCGAAAGCAACAAAGGTACACAGAGGCCACAGTCTTAGCTGCAACAGTAAGGTCCCAGCACAACAATAGCCGAGCTCAGGCTATTCAAAGCCAGCCAGTGCTTGGCCAGCTCTCAACAAACTGCAGCTGCGACCAGACACTCAATGCCTCGTGCACTTGACATTCAAGTGCAAGTGAATCGAAGCGCTAAAATTGCTTTAGTGTCGAACCGAGTTAGCAGCCAACAGCCAGCAGCTCGCAGCGCCTGACCCAGTTTCATTGGCCAAAAAACTTGCTTTCCCAACAGACACGCAGACGTTGACGAGCAGTCTGCGGGTGAGAAGCACACAAAAATTAATGAAGCTTTGCATAAAGTTTACTTTCTCTGTTTCTCTGTTTCTCTTTGCCAGCCAAAACTGTCTGGGGCCTTCAGAACTTACCCTTTTGCTGCCACTGGTAAGATTAACCTTTTTATTTACTTTACAGACACTATTATGGGCGAAATTTAAAGTTCACAGAAATTTAATGGGCGTCTTTATGTTTTAATCAGCATTTGTTACGTTGCGACAGCCTGCGTCTTAGACTCATTATAGAGCTCTATGGCGGCTTTTATGCTTGTTGATGTTAGCTCATTGTTCTGGCCTTATGCAAGTCAAATGCAAGCAGCTTAACTGAGTGTGGCTTAAGCATTACACTTTTAATGACTCGATTTAGTAATACATAGTTTAATCTATAATAGTAACTTGTTGAGTGTATTCATGCTCGATAGGTTCAATTTTGCCTGTTCACTCAAAGATCTGATGACGACCTCCTTTAAGACGGCTGTGGTGGAATTTCTTTAAATAATTTCTAATTATTTGCACTCATATGAAAGTCTCAAGAAAATCACTGAAACAAATTCAAGGCAGCTGCTGAAATATGTTTATAAAAAATCTATATATTATTCACAACTTATAACTCTGAAGTCCTGAATCATGTAAAGAAGAAATGTTCAACTCTTACAACAATTTAATCATAACTAACTCTCACTTACTTACGTTGCTTAAAAATAAACAACAAAATTCTATTTTAACTTCAATTTACTTTAAGCATAAAGTAACGTGCTTCTAGACTAAGTTTCTATCTTAGAAAAAATGGCATATTTCATGTTTCTTTTTTCACTAATTCCACTAAAAGCTTTTCGGTATTTCATATAGATAAAATTGTATAAAATGAATGCCGAGTCTGCTATCTTTATTATATTTTTCTCAGCATTCAGCTTGCAGCTGACTACGTGCTACGCTGTAATCATGAATCTCGATTCATTTGGCCAAACAGCGAGCGCTAATTGTAAACCTGTCCATGTTGTTCCAACGGAATTCGACTGAGATCCGTTCAGCGCTGTTGCCGTTACGGTAAAAGAAATGCAAATATTTGCTGTTTTGTGAGGGCGGTCACACAGCTCCTTCGCAAGCCAGCGATTGGAATTGGAATTGCATGTGAATGCTGCGAAGATGTGGCATGACAACGCGCTCGGAAATCACGCAGCTCGTGCACAACATTGAATTTTAAATGAAGCCGCGACTCATTCAGATTGCAAAAACAAGTAAGAATGCTGAGCGCGGGCGGGATCGACTACTTCATACCCGCTTGGAATTGCTATGGCCATGGAGGAAGTTAGGCGGTTTCAACCCCAAAATTCTGGGATGCATAATTTTATTGCCGATTTGCCACGCCTCCAAGGTATGTATGTAGCGTTACATTGTGCTACCTTATATACTCTTCTAGCTTTCGAAGCGAGCATAAAAAATCAAAGGACATAGAACGCAAGTCTGGTCGAGTCGAGTGAGGCTTGGATACAGCGAAAAGCACGCACGGCCAGCCCCTCCGTCAAATGATATGTTTACAAAAGTGCAAGACAAGTCGGCAAGCAGCGTAGCTAAAGGACCACAAAGCACAAAGACTTTCCCAGTGGTTGAGACCAGCCGAGCCATCCCATGGCCACATTCAGGACATAATTGGCGACGTGTGCGCGTTGCCGTTGGCGCCGCCTGCACATTTAATGCTTATGAAATTCTCAGCAGCACTTTCAGCTGTATAGATATACTATACAAGTATTTCTGCCCCTGCAACCAATAAGCTCGTGCCAGGCAGAGCTGAGCCGAGCGCGGCACCACATTACCAAACACACAAAAATATGCCAACAACGAAGGGCTTTGTAAGAGCGAGCGACTCTGAAATACCCAGCATAGAGTAAATTTAGTTGATTTATTTTTTTTATATATTATATAGTTAAATTATTGCAAAATTTCTCAGAATCAAAAACTTCAATTTGAAGTCTTTTTGTTTTATGAAGCTTTGTTCAGCAATTTCTGTCTGCAGCCAATCGACTCACGGCTCATACAATTTTACAGGGTACAACTGCTCAAAACCATAAGCAAATTTTAGCAAAGTGAAGCCAAAATGTTGCACACATAATATAAAATTTATTAAAAAAGCAAGTATGAGAGCCCTAAGCCAAATTGGTTGACTAAAAGATATCCTCGACCCCATTGAGTTCCCAACTTCAATTCTATGCCAAATATTTAAGTAAGTCAACGGAAATATAGTTGCAAAACACAGTGTTTACTCTATGTTAAACATATTTGCCACATGCAAAGGAGGCACATTCAAAGTCTGTGACTCTAACAATATTTACAATAGTTCGCTTCAGTTAGTTTAAGTTATGCTCACAACAAAATGTCAATGTGTGTATTGCATTTACTTATTCCAAAAAAAAAGGACGCAAACTTTTGACTGCAAGCAGTGAAAAAGTTTTTGAAGCGACAGCAGCCACATCTTGTGGAAAGTTGTATTTCATATTCTGTTGTTTTGTGCTATGTGAGTTGCTGTTCAATTTGTAATTTTTACGAGCTGCTGCAGCAGCTGCAAGTTAGTTGCGATAACACAGCACACGATGGCTGCCAATGAGGAAGTGCACTATCACGTGACAAGCGACAGCAGGACAACATCTCGCATACGAATGCACTCAAACATGCGAATACTTGTTAGGGCTCACTCATGTTACACAAATACGTTGGCTAACCAGAATATCCACAAAAAAAAAAGATGAAGGAGTTCAAAAATGTTCTATGCAAGCACTTGTGACCAGAAAATTGCTTTTTAAATGCTCAGCTCAGAGTGAGTGAGCAAGAGCGTGAAGAATGTCAAGCACACTTGACTTGTATCCCAAAAAAATAGACAAAAGTTAGTGTTCGTGCTGGGGGAGTGGTCGACTAGTAGATACACTGCAGCAACAGATATTTTATTTATTCAAAATACTTTAAATGTTCGCATTCATCACACAAATTTACACAGTAAATCGGGAATCTCCAACTTTAAGGATAAAAATAAAATTATTATTTGCAAATAAGCAAACCGGTTGAGTTATTGAACACTTGATCAAATTATAATACACTATACTGAATACATATTTAAAATCTCAAGTCTTTTGTCTTTGTATTCTACCATGGCTAGATCGACTCAGCTTGTCGTCCTCATGAATAATATATGCACATCATAGCGCTGCCAGGCCCCCTTTGCCTGTTACATAAATTTTCACAAAACTATTAAGCCCTGAATTCCCAGGCTTCAGGGTATATAAAAAAATACAAAAAGCACAGCCTTCGACGCCCTGTAATGCAGCAAATATGCAAGAGAGCAAACGAAATATTTCGAAATAAAAATAGCTGACTGAGAATAGGAATCAAGAATATAATTCGCAGCAGAAAACTTTAAGCCTCTTAAAGTTAACGTCTCGAAAATATATTCGTTTTGCTTGTTTCTCGTTCACAAATCCTTAAGTCCTTCTAAATAATTGCCAGTTAAATTTCAAATGCATTTTTTTATTGAAGAAAAATAAATTTCTCTGCAATAAAAGCTTTACTTCAAATAGTAATGTTTTATCACTTTATTGCAGTAGAAACATTTTTTTAGATTTATTTCATTTAAAATTTTTTAAATATTTATAAGAAATCTTAAATTTTAAGCAAATTTTTTACAATTTGTGTGCATTCAAATAATACCGTTGAAAGTATTTTTAATTTAATTTATTTTCTACATTTGCTGTAGTATTTAGAGTCAAAGATAACTTTATTTAGTTAGATAACCTTTTAGCTGCAGCATGTTTTTGTTTAATGCATTTCGAAACCCTTTGGCAAAGTTTCGCGCTGTGAACAGTTGAAAATGCAAATATGCATGCGCTTAATACTTTGCCTACTAATTGAATTTGCAGTTGCATTGTTCACTGTTGCGTAGTTGCTAATTAGCAACAAACCTGCGCTAATGGAATCTCCCTTTGAATTTGCTTCTAATGGGAGTCTATACCAGGAAAAGCGTTTGGTGTGAGCCAGAGGAGAACGGAAATTTGGTATTATAAAAACTATTATAAAAATATGTGGTGTATACATTTGGACACTAGAATATAACACCTTAAGTTATTACTACTTAATAATTATTATTTTTGGAATTAGCAGAATAGCATTAAGATAAGATTATTTTTAATATAAAATTGATTTTATTAAGTTTACTTGAACAAAAATAATATATATATAAACACATATATATATCTATATATAGAAAAATATATTAAAAATAGATAAAATAAATATTTAATATATTTCTATAAATAAATATTAAATTCCAAAAGTGATTAAATATCATTAAATTAATAATAAATTAACATTAAATAATATTAAAAATTAATTTATATGTAAAACTTAAAGTTGACATAATAAATAAATGAGTTTTCTATAGCTTTCAGCCAATTTAATTAAGCGTCATATTATGAAGCAATTTTGTTGCAATATAAACTTTGATTTTCTCGCCTCGCTGCAAATTCAATACAGCAGCCACAAATAATTCCAATATGCCGCCCAAAATTGACTTTTTATTAAGGTTGGCCCAATAATCTGAAGTGCTCGAATATAGGCGAAAGCCAAGAGTCTCTATGTGCCAAGTCAATAACAATAAATTTGGCTGCCTCACATAAATTGCAGCCCTGAAGCACGCAGCAAAACATATATGTATATATGTGTCTTTTATCTATATATATAATAATATATAGCTTATATGTCTGAGCAATACGTTAGAGCCATCAATAGTAGCTCGCACTCACACGTGTTCGTCATAAATTCAGCTGCTAAGCGCACCGTGCAAAGTGTTTTATGTTGCACCCAATTAATTGCGGGTAAACAACGAAGTGTTGACCCGAAAAAAATGAAAATGTTTAGACAGCCTACGGAATACCCTCAGCTGCTTGAAACTGTTTATGCATGAATATAATTGTATATAAAAAATCCTTTGAATTGAGGTATTAAAATATGTTTGTGATAAAACAGAACTTGGAAGTTAGGCTATAATTTATATTGTATATTTATTTGAATAGATTTATATACTTAGACTAGCTTTGGTTAGAGTTGAAAGCAGACAACACTTTTTCAGATACACATTTAAGAGATATGTAAAGAGTGCCTTTTTCCTTCAAGTCCCTTATCAAATTTTGAAAAAGTTGAAATTTGTCACTGAGATATCGTTTGACATGAGTTGGGAGCTGGTGGCAAGCTCAGCTGCGCAGTAAATTCACAAAAACTGTGTCACAAATGCGGAAGTGTTTAAAATGGAATAGGTCTCTTGCTGGACTTTAATATGATTTGGTTTATTCAAAAACCATTTATCAATCATAAATTATTCGAGAATTTAAACTGTGTGTCCTGCTTCCCTCATATTTTGCTTAGTTGAATCATTAATCATGGCACAAAAACATTAAATTCATTCATTCGAATATCATAAATCTATTAAGGACCTTCAAAGGGTAATCAATAAGACCTTACTAATTACCTTCTCAGACCTCTCAGCAGCCTGACAAAAGACAGTATATTTAAGGCAATTGTTTATTAGTGTAAAACACTTGGAATTCAAGCGCCCAGCAGACATTCGCTCGCCCACACAATCTATCAAGACAAATAAGTGTTAATGAGTATTTCATTGACATAATATTCTCTAATATAATGTGTATAAGAGTTACGCAACACAGTACAATGGGGAATAACTTATATAACTGTTGTTGTAATAACAATGTTTTTCTCAAAGTTGCATTAAAATTGCAAAATTTGTTAATTTCTACAACTGCATTGTTTATCGTTCAATCGATTCGGCTATTAAAGAGCTAAAGTATTTATTATTTATGCACCAAGTAGAGCTATAACTTTTAAGTAAATTCAGTCTTGCATGTGTCCGCTCGAAACTAGTTGGTAAAAGTTTTCCTGCTTTACAAACTGTTGGTAGATAGAAGAATATTTACGGTTTGGCAATATTGTAGCAATAAAATAAATTTTTTTTATGTGAAAAAATAGATGATGCTTAAAAACTAAGATAAATAGTAATATCAATCTGCCTGTGGTAAATGTGGCAGCCGAGCACAATTTCAGCTTGTATGAAGATTGAAGTAACGTGTCAACCATTTGCAAATTATTGTAGCGAGGCGAAAGTAGAGTCTTGCCTGATGCAATGGTGACAACACAAGGCTGGTATTTATGCGCACACAAAAGACGTTAACCACAATAGTTTTATCTGAGCCACAAAAGCGTAATGAGTTGGCAGGCAAAACTGAAAGGAGCGAAACGCGTTTCGCTTATGACAAATATGCGCTTTGTCAGAAATCCATTAACTCTAGTCTCTTTAAGCAGTTGCTGCAAAATCCCAGACATACAAAATTTAATCACAATAAATATTAAATATTTTACATGTTAAATTTAAAATTATTCTACGACTATCAATGCCTTACCTAAGTCAAAAATAATTAAATTTAATCAGCTTTAAATGCACTCATTTATTCACTTTGAAGACTTTTATAGTTTAGCTATCAAGCAATATTTCATGTTTTTTTAAATAAAATTATCCGTTGTTATTCCTTAGCAAACTCACTCACTTTGCAGTCGCATTCTTTCACTTTTTGTACGTTTAAAACTTTAAGACACCCCGTGGGCAAGACGCGCAAAATATCTTTGCATACAGCGAGGCGCACAAAGAAGACCGCATCACAAACAAACCGCTCAAGAGTGGAAAAAAATGCGCTCAGCGTTTTGCTTCATGAATAATTCCATAGACTCGATTTTGCTTCTGACAGTATTTGCTTACGTCCTTTTGAATAGGAATGCGTTGGACGAATTATGGAAACAGCGCTCACACACACTTTCACACACACGTCAGACGATCACGCGGCTACGCTGCATACTGAACGGCTCGACCCGTGCGCAAGTGTCCCACTCAACCGAGTTGGGGAAATTTTAACAGAGCGACCAAAAGTGAAAGCCATGCAACACGTGTCCCAGTTAACAGTGCTAAGACTTAACAGCTGTAACCCAGTGACTAACATTACAGTGCGGTCGCTCTTAAATGTTGACAGATTGTCATGCTCTTAAGGCTCGCTGTTAACAGCGCTGTCAGCCTAATACACTAGCACATTTATTTATTTAACAGAATATATTTTAATAAATGTTGCAACTGTTTTGTGTCACATACATGCATGGCGCATCAACACACACACGCAAACACATATATATATATATAAATATATATATGTAGTGCTCTGTACAGCCGCATATATTATCTCATAAATTCATGTCAAAAAGGGCCAAGGCTGCCGCTGCCAGCCTCAGAAGCCACAGGTGTGGCAGCTGCAAATTAAGTTGCACATATAACTCAGCCACCCGTGTCGCATGCCAAGACACCCTCAAGGAAATTGCCTGCTTACCTACAATATGTGTGTGTGTGTGTGTGTGAATCACATCTCTCGCCAGCTCCTGCCCTCTGCTACGCGTCACTACATACCAACAATTTGTGCGTTAAAAGTTGGCTCGCAAAATATAATGTATACGACCCATGTCATGTACTTTACAATTGTTGCTGGCTGCGTTTGTCATTATAGCAAACGACTTTGACAGAAAAAGCAACGCACATAAATTGCTACGAAAAGAAACAAGAACAGAAAAAAGGCAAGAAAATGTGAAGGGGCAGCAGCTGGCCGTGCGGCTGCACGACGAATCCGGCCAGGCCTCTGCCTTGGCATTGTCTTAAGCCGCTTAAATTATGCCATTACAGTCGAGCAATGTCAACGACTCTGCATCATGTCAAAGCAGACGGCGACATAACTCGACAGATAATTCAGTTATAACGCGCTGCACAAAAAATATATCTGTGGTGTCAACGAACGTGTTATCCATCCATATGACCCAACCGAGCCTTGGCTCGCAGTGTCAACGACGTCCAGTTAACCGAGTGGAGCTGCAGGCCAAATGGCACACACGACTGTAGACAGCAGCGGAGCCATATACGATAATTGCAGTGAAACGGCAACTTAATTTGGCTTATCAACTGCATACGCAAATAGCACAAACCGGCCAACAGCAGCCACACGCATGAGCCGTTAGCCCGACGCATTGCCAATGTCCAATTTAGCTGACAGCACGCCCAAACACCAAAAAGGTAACACAAATCTGATTTAAATATCAAAGACTGACAGCTGGGACAGAAAATGTCAGACATTCATAAAGCTAAGAAAGTTGAAAACAAATACACAAGACAGAATATAAAATGTTTAGACAAGCTAACAGATTTCATGCACAAAGACGTATAGAAAATGTAATGTAAAATATTCTATGCATGTATGAATTTGTATATATAGATATATCTATGAATATTTATTTCATTATTAAAAACTTATTCAACTCTGGAAAAGGTCTTGAAAGGCTTAAAAAGAAACAATAGAAACAAGTCTGAATGTTGCAGCCGACTGCCGCTGAGCTGTCAAGCTTTAGCAGGCATTCATAACTACCTAACTATCTGGCTTTGAAGCAAAGGTTTTACAACTGTGTAAGATTCAGCCTTTTTATATTGCTTACCTCTTTCTAAAGGACCAACAAAAGTAGCTGGTAAATTAATATCACTTATCAAAGTTATTTAACAATAAAACTGTGGCAGCTAAAGCTTTTGTGACGCTCCTTATTGTAGTATATAAATTTATATTCTCAATATATATATAATGATATGTATTCCTATATTCAGATATTCAGCTTTGCACTTATACAGACAGATAACAAGGCGAAGCCTATATACTCTTTTCAATGGCGCAACTATTTATTAATAAAATGTAGAATAATTTTACATTACTTCGATGTGTCTCTACTTTGGCTTTAAGATGATACAAAAAAGAAGCTGACGAGCTTAGATAACATTACAGAATATATTTATTTAAATATTTCGATTTATTAATTCCAACTCTGATCTTATACACATAATAAAGGTAGCAATATTAAAAAACATTTTATAGATTTTGTTTAATATTGTATTTCCTGTAACTATTTTTAAAAATTTCGCTAAATATTCTTAAAATATTTTCAATTAATTTTTTTTTAAATATAGAATTTTTAAACTGCAGCATAAATTTAAAATAAAATTAATTAAATATTATTATTTATTAATAATAGTAATAATGTAAAAGTCTTGAACAGAAATTTATATTATAAATCCATCTAGTCCTTGGAATATAATATATTTATATAATATGAAATATACTATATATATAACTAACTAAAAGTCTCTCAGTTGAGAGCTTAAGCCTGAGCATAAAATAAAGCAAGAAGTGCTATTGAGTCTTACACAAAATTACAACTACCTATACAGCATGAGCACAATTTTTACCTGCTTACTTTGCTGGCAACAGTTTTTGGCCGCGCTGCATGCATATATTGATATGCAAATCATATAAAATATGAAGACAGCTGGAAAATATATGATTGCAGCAAAGTTTTCTGCACGATTGCGAGCAATTTAATTTAATTTGAGCAGGAAAGAAACTTAAAAAAGAGATTGCTCACACAACTGGCTGAAAGTAATATGAAATATTGAGCAGCTAAAGCAGCACGTGAGCCTCGTATCTGGAATGCATAGCAAATTGGCTGGCAGGGCCTTTGGCTGCGAGCAGCAAGTGCAATTGGTGCACGACTGAGCGGGCTTTGGGCAAACGCAAACTGACATAATGAGCAGAGACACCAAAAGCAGAGGACGCAAGCAGAGCGCAGCAATTGTTTCTGCCACAAGCCAATTTTGCCATTCAATTGAGCGCAGCCAGCCAGAAAGTCAACAGAAAAACGAACAATGTGACTGCAGATCCAACCGGATGGCGGCATCAAGGTGTTGAGCCAGTAATGGCCACCGTCTGATGGGCCATTGGCAAAGTGAAGTGCATCAGCGACAGCTTCTGGCGAGGCATCTGTGCGTGGCAGTAACACGTGCCGCAATGGCGCTGACAACTCTTTCACAGTTCTTGTGCTCGTTGACGATGCCATTGTCACCGGCTGCACTTCAGCGTTGTTCACGTGCTCGTGGCAAGCAGCCAATGCATACAAAGCACTAAGTTGCGCATACGCCATGCATGCCAAGCCAAGGTAAGTGCTGCCCCATCAACTCATTAATCAATGACGACGACGGCGACGGCAGTGACGACAGCTGGAAACGTCAAGCCTCAGTCTAAGCCTTGACTGACAACAGCAAAAGGATCGCTGCCCTCAACCCATTATTCCCTCCCTTGACATTTGCAATGCGCATTTTTTCAAATCAAGCCTTGATTTGTTACGCTGCATGAGTTCATTTGACAGCCTAATGCGAGAACAACAAACGATGTCGACAATTGATTGTGTTCACACATTCCGTTTCCGGCTGCCACTAATCTAAGGCCCAGTAATTGTGTTGGGGTCAAGCTAAATGCTTACGCAATCAACAATTCAACAGCTGCACACAGTTGGGACAACAAAACGGAATGTCCTAGGTAGATGCCCTGTGAAATGGATTGAAGAAATTAAATTTGAATTGTGAATAGCTGAGGTAGCAGTGTCGATAACTGATAGCTAGATGGCTGGCTAGGATCAGAGGTAAGAGTTACATCAAAGTATAGTTTCCTGATTAGTATATACAAATTTAAAAGTAAAGACAGCTTAGGACAGTTAAGATAGTTCGACTAGAAGCAGCAGTTCAATCAATAGATTTTTTATTTGAAACTCTATTAATTTCTAGACTTTAAGCATTCCCTATTCAACTGTGAAGCTAATAGAATTTACATATTTCTATTTTATTATTATTACTATTATTATTATTATTATTAATATTAATATTATTATTATTATTATTATTATTCTTATTATTAATATTCATATTATTATTATTATTATTATTATTATTCTTATTATCATTACTATTATTATTATTATTATTATTATTATTATTCTTATTATCATTACTATTATTATTATTATTATTACTATGATTATTATTAAATAGTTTTCAAGCTGTAGTTTAATAATTCTCTACTTTAGAAGGCTTCAGAAATTGATGCTTAATTAATTAATTACAAAAATAAAGAAAAATTCTTTACCTCCAGCAAAATAATACCATATGACCAATCTACCCTTTGGCCTGCTTTTCATGCATACAGGGTATTCTTGTAAAATAAACATGTTCTAAAAAATTAGCATAAACATAAAACACGTTTATATCTATTTATTTGTTTGCTGCCAAAAGCAAATATTGATGTGAGCGCTTAGTTACGCATAATTTGGTAATGAAATGGATTCATTGATTTATAGCTTAATAAGTTGTGCAAAAATAATATTGGCAATTATTAAATTGGAGTTTAAATCGAGTTTTAAGCGAAACAAATTACAAAATGTTTGAACAACAATAAACGATGACAATGCACAAATGTGGGAAAATGTAATAAATTACGAGCTGTGACAGTGGTCGAAAAACTTGCTGCGACTACTTTTTATACACTTTGCCGAGGAGACAACTTTGTCGATAGAAAACTTGTAACGGAAGTAAGCGGAGAGACTTAAAAAATTTGCATATAAAAAAGTTGAAGTCGACACGGACAAAAAAGCTAACGTGATGAGTTGTGGCATATAAATATTTAGAAAATATATAACAATAACAGAAATTGATTGCTTAACTATAAAAAAAATAAATAAAATTTATTGTATTAACACAAGATGCCAAATATTTAAATGTGAGCGTATTAAATTTACATCGAATTGTTTACAATTGCTAAATCCTTTATCTTTATAAGCCACTTACGTTCAGTCGACTGCGTTTCATGGCCAGGTGGAAATGAGTTTCGCTGTGTTTTGATTCCTTTTCAATGCCTCGCATTCCATTCTAGATAAATTACCCAAGGCAGGCCAATAAAAAGCATAAATAAAGTGCATGATAAGTTTACAAAACGCTTTGTCAGCTTGAACTTGGCAAATTTGTTTCTTTTGCTCATTTTTTCCGAGCATTTTTGTTTTGTTGCTGGACACCTTTTCCGCTCAACTAATTAGCAATTTATGCAGACTTGGTGCCACGCCATTTGTTAAGCAAAGCACCGTCCTTGAACACCTTTGCCGCTGGCCATGCTGCTCTGCTGCCCGGAAAAGTATGCTGCAGCAAATTGGTATGCAGAAAGACCAAGTGACTCTCAGCTAAGCATAATGAATTGTGACCTAAGCATGATTTATATATACGCAGCCCATAAATCTCAGCTTTATAGCGCTACACATAAAAATAAGTGCGAAAAGCAACGACTTCATTGTACCCTAACCAACGCAAGACGAGACTTAAGTCGTGAGATAAAAACATGTTAATTGGCCAAGATAAAACTAAAGAAGATGTTATTTTAACTGAAGTTGGGTGACTTAGTTGATTGGTAAGATGCTCACCTGCCAGAGACTGGCTGCAGGCATAGTTACTTACCCTTTACACCAGGCGAGGTAGAGTCTTGCAGAGTCCTCTGCTGACCACAAACTGGATTTTGACCTTTCGGACACAATATACGCTCATTAGTCAATGTTCGGCAATTTGTTTGTGAATCAATATTAAATGTAAATAACATAATGACCTGCTCTCGCTCACTATATTGCGCTCGTAGGCTCGGCAGTGACAATGACGATGAAGGCATCGACGCTGATGATGATGATGATGATGTCATCAGCGCCTGTGAAGTAATCGAAAATTGGAATTGCTGCAAGTGAATTATGGCCAACTGTAGCTGGACACGCGCTAGTCAAATATAATTTAACGCCACATCATGGCAGCTGTTCGACGGACAAGACAACGCCGCCAATTGACCAAAAATCAATGGAAGTCCGCCTACTCTCCCACTCTAACGGCCAATGCTCTGGACGAGGCAGCCACGTAACCAGCATCATGAGTGGTTGGAATTTTGTTGTTTGTGTGCCTTTTGACTGATGGTCATCCGCCATGTGGCAATTATTGCTGCGTCTGCAAATGGAACTAAAGCACGAACTTTAAATCGCACATTACCGGGCTTCACTGTAATTTGAAAACCAAACGGAACCAGTTCCACTGCTCGCAACATATTTATTTGGCATTTCATGCTGCTAATTAGTGCATTTGTTCGCTTACAAAGTTTGCTCTCCTGCCCTGTAACGTGGTGCCCCGAGGGGCAGCACTTCCGTGACTGCACTGTCAAATTGTGGTGCAAAAAAGTTTTCGACTGGTTTATTATCCTAACCTCTCACAGCTGGCTGCTGGGAAAGTTGCAAGTGCTCTTCGGAACCACTTTATCATGTAACACGAGAGATGAACAAATTTCCAGTTGTATTTCAAGTGCTTTAGTTCCATTCGTAAATTTTAAAATATGCTTGACTCTCAAAGTGCTTAGAACAACAGCTATAAAATGGCTTTTACCCTGTTTTGAAATATAAATACAAAGGGACAACATGAGAGCAGAGTAAACACAGAGAGCGCCCAGAGAATGCGCTGCAAAAGACTCTGAGTCAGAATATTATGTTTCATTCGAACATGTTGTCAACTGCGCTTTTTCGGTCTCAGTTCAATATTGGCAACGGGCTCAGGCTGACCATCACTTTGAAGTGGTTTGGTCAGCTGGCCAAGCCTGCACCACAATTCAACGTAGCAAGTGACACATTAAATTGCTTTTGGCGTCCCATTGGCTTGCTTTTGTAATTTCCCCAACCAATTTCATTGGCTTCACACATTTATTGGCGACAAGGAAGCGTTTCACAAAATAAATTATAACACAACAAAAAAGAGAAAGTTAAGCATGGAAATAAATGCTCTCTTGTAACTGACTGAAGCAATCTAAATACAAATCTAGTTCTTCAGGCGGCTTTAAGTGCGCGCAAATTGGATTGTCAAAGTCTCCAAGAAAACTTTGCGTTCGAGTTCGAGCTTAATAAAAACCCAAATATTGCCTACAAATAAATAATTCATGGGCAATGCCCTCGGCTATTGGGCTAAAGGCTTAACGAATGAGAAAATTTAATTTTTCCTCTGGCAGAAAAGTTGGCTAAGCTCGTTGGCTGAATCTTTAATCAGATTCATTGTTTTCAGCTTCGTTTAACCTGTGCAAAACGGGGTTTTTAATAAAATAGGAACTGTCAAGGTCGATAAGTATTAAAAGTTGCTGTAATTGAACTCAATATTTTTGGATATTTTAAGGCTTATTTATTTGCATTAGAATATTTTTTACTTCAACATATAGTAGTAGGGAAATATGAGCTCTGGAATCATGCGACCAAAAATTAAAATAAAAAATTTAGTGATAATAAATTTGAGTGCAGAAAAACAACAACAAAAATTAAAAAAAACAAGTAAGAAAGCTCTAGTCGGGGTGCCCGACTAGGAGATACCCTGATCCCAGTCCTTTGAGTTTTGTAATATTTTCCGTAGTTTGCGAGACCAGGATTCGAACCCGGATTATTTGCGCAACGTGTACAAACACTACAAACACCGCCACTTCATAACTAAAAAAAAAAATAAAACAAAAAAGATTTCATTTCCACTGGTCTCGAACCCGGACCAAGCTGCACACGAGCAGCGCCTCTACCAACGCAGCCACTGCCACTGTTGCAAATTTAAACATAAGTAGCAGCTAATAATTCAGCACAATTCAATCGCAATTTCAATTCTTGGAATAGAAAAGAATACACGCATTTGAATGTATGTGTGCACACGCATAGGAAAAATGCGTGCGCGTGGCGCTGCTGACATGTGCTTTTGCAAATTGGCCAAACGTTTTGTTTAATAACTTCTGTTTTACTTAATGGATTTTAATGAAATTTTCAGCATATGATCTACATATCCTATTGGCTTGGTTGAGATGCAAACGCCTTCACATAATGGCCCTAGTTCCAACTAAACTTAAATTCTAAGAATTTGGGGGAATTTGGAGCCGGTATCCAAAATCCAACAAAAATCAAAATTGCATAAAATATACATAAGACTAAATACAAAATTTGGAGGCTCTAGCTCTTAAGACGTTCGAGATATAATTTATTTACTGCATTTCAATAATGTTTTTATTCGATAACAATTAAATGCGAATAGTTATCGAATATTTGAAACAAACTTGACCTGCGCGTGCTATACACGGACCTACAAAAAAAATTTCAAGTCTCTAGCTCTTATAGATGCTGAGATCCACGCGTTCACACATACGGACAGACGGACAGACGGACAGACAGACAGACGGACAGGGCTCAATCGACTCGGCTTGTCGTCCTGATCAAGAATATATATACTTTATGGGGTCTGCCACGCCTCCTTCTGCCTGTTACATACATTTGCACAAAACCATTATACCCTGATTTCCCATTTTTAATGGGATCAGGGTATAAAAACACAACCAAAATAAAAAAATTAAGATTGACGCTGCATAAAACAAATAATGCTAATAAAACAACAAAACAACAAAAATTACAACAAATATATATATATATATATATACAAAAATATACATGTTCTTTACAAATGTAAAGATCAAGATCAAGCTCAGAAAAATTCTTTGTTGACAAGATCAAGGTCAGAAAGAGTACTCAGTAATATCTTCTTCAGCAGCTCCAATGTCTTTCATATTGTAGCCCAACAATTGCCTGGCATTTACGCTGCATAAAATACCCCGGGCTGAGATTAAGGTTTCACTGTCCGCAGGACAGTCGTTGATTTGTTCGATGATATCAGCAATCATTGTTTGCTTGCAGCTACTGAACTCTAAGTTAAGCGGCTTGAATTCGCTTAAATAATCGTGCATAAGAAGCTCCCTTGAAATTTTGCATACATCTCTTATAGAAATTTATTAAGAATATTATTATTTTTTTATTATTATTATTTATTTAATTATTTAGAATAAAATATTTATATTAAACTTGCAGTTGCTTCTAAATCTACATTCAAGTGCTAATCTACATGTTTCACATAACCATATCTCCTAAACGACACGTCTAATCACAATTTGCACTTGAATTTCAAATACTGATTGCTTTTATTCAGTAAATGCCCTGCTTAAAAGTGGGCAGGGCATAAGGTTATATAAATAAAACAAAAACAATAGATTGAAACAAAAATATTTGATTCAATTTTTTGAGATATTTATTCATATGCAAATAAATTTATATTGCCTAGAATTTAATACTAATAAGTGCTGAAATGTAACTGTAACATGAAGCATATACATATTTTGAAAAAATAAAATTCTAAGCTATAACCTTTTTCAATGCAATAAATAATAGCATTATCACCATTGTCCACAATATTTATTGAAGCTTCAACAATTTTATAGATTTTATTTATTGAAAATATGAAAATCACATTGGCTGTGCAGCTGCAGTGAGACTTTCCGTCTAGACATTGGGCTTAAAGCCATCTTTTCATTGTGCGCTTTGACCCGCTTTCGATTTGTCCCGCTGTGAAACTGATGCGACCCACTTCATGGGCAGTTGGGCTAAAGCGCAGAGCTACACTTTTTTATGTCTATTCGAAAATGGCTATGGCGCATTAGCGGCATAAAACAGGCAGTAAGCATTAGGCGAAATCCTTTAAGTACCACAATACACACACACATGCACACATACACACACAGAGACCTGCAGAGCGGTTTTATTAACGTGCACGTGCGAGGCGGCCACATCGGGAGGGATCGGCACGAGCCGCAAAAGTCAGCAGGCGCTGCTCGAGCTTCCGGCGATGCTGCCCATCAAAATCAACGTTTTATGGACCTCTAATCGCTTTCGCATAAATTTGCGCGCGATTTTGTAATAAAGCCGGGCTCCCCGTCTCGATGCTGCCTGTCAATTGGCCCCGCCCGCTGTGGAGCTGGCGGACTGTAATTCTAAATTTTATGTAAGTTCCAAACAGTTCACAGAAGATTTGAGTTAACACGGGACAAATTTAATTAAAACAATGCCAAAAGCCAGCACAATCAAAGCAAACAACACACAGCAAAACAAAAGCCGATAGATATGCAAGCGCACGAGAGCAGCAGCAGAAGCAGCAGCAACAGCAGCAACAGCTGCCATTCCAATTAGAAAGAGCAAACCAAAGAGACTTTAATTGAAAAATGTCATCGGTCTCTAGCTCGATTACCTTTTATTTACCAGTAGACAGCAAAAGGTCACAATGGTGAGAAGCATAGACCAGAATCGGATTGAGAGCAAATAATATATTTGCATATGAAATCGAATAAGATTTTATAAATATGCTTAATATCAAGAAGCTGTCTTTCATGTCTTCCTTCCATTCATTCTTTACATTCTCTACAAAAGTTACCTAAAATAGCTCAATAATTTCATCAGAAAATACCATCGTGATATGTCTTCTGCGAAGTTTGACTAAGCAAGGATTATGCTTAACTAATAACGATTTCTTTCCATGTTCTATCTAATCTAAACTATTCAACGAAATGATTGAAATACACAACGTCTATTAACTGATAAGTCTAATACTCGCTCAATGCTAAATGGAGTATATTAATTGCGCCTGTCATTTATCTAAGTCCAAGTAAATTAAATAATAAGATTCTTAAATAAATATATCTAAGATAGAGTTAGATAAGTAAAATATGGAATGTCTTTATAGTAAAAGCTCAAAATCATATTTATATTTATATTCATATTCATATTCATATTCATATTCATATTCATTTTCATATTCATATTAATTTTCATATTCATATTCATATTCATGTTCATATTCATATTCATATTCATATTCATATTCATATTCTTATTCATATTCATATTCATATTCATATTCACATTTATATTCATATTCATATTCATATTCATTTTCATATTCATATTCATATTCATATTCATATTCATATTCATATTCATATTCATATTCATATTCATATTCATATTCATATTCATATTCATATTCATATTCATATTCATATTCATATTCATATTCATATTCATATTCATATTCATTTTCATATTCATATTCATATTCATATTCATATTCATATTCATATTCATATTCATATTCACATTTATATTCATATTCATATTCATATTCATATTCACATTCACTCGTATATTGAAAGCTCATTCAAGTCAAGTCAAAGCTGCAACTTGACAGTGAACGAGTATTGGTAAGTCGTCTACACCCGACTGCAACATTCTCTTATTCTCTTGCATTTGGCATTGTGAAATTATGTTAGCAATATGGCCAAATTAGCATCAATGTTCCATCTTCTGCTGCTGATGCACATATCTACATCTACGTATGTACACCTGATGTACAGCTGATAAGACCTTGGATTTAGTAACAATCTGTCGCACTTTACTCCCGCATTTGAACGAAATTTGCATACTTGTTTGGCCACTTCGTGGCTAAAAGGGTAAACAAATTAAATCTTTATTTTCAATTCTGTTTCAGCGAGCACCCAAGAATTTAGAGAGTTTACAAACTAGACTCTCTGGAAGCTTATCAAGTTCTATTGCGCATAAATAGAATAAAAAGCTCGAATATTTATTCAGTTCTCCTACGACGCTGGCCCAGCTCACTGCATACCATGGTGTTTCTAACGATCGCGCTGCTGGGCGTGGCACTGGCCCTGCTATACAGCTTCTACCAGAATACGTACAACTACTGGGAGCGTCTGGGTGTTCCCTACGAACGGCCCCTGCCTATAATTGGCAACATGAAAGGCATCGGCTCAAAGCTTCATTTCCGTGATATACATCAGAGATTCTACGATCGATTCAAGGGCAAAACACCGTTTGCCGGCTTCTACATGTTCTTCAAGAGAGTCGCTTTCATAATGGACCTCGATCTGATCAAGCAGCTGTTGATCAAGGACTTTACCACGTTTCAGGATCGCGGCGTATTCAACAATGTGCGCGATGAGCCGCTAACCGGACATCTCTTTACACTCGAGGGCGACGAGTGGCGCTCCATGAGGCACAAGCTGACGCCCGTCTTCACCTCCGGCAAGATGAAGCACATGTTTGGCGTAATAGTCGATGTGGGCCGTCGTCTGGCCGACACAATGGACAAGGAGGTGACCGCTGCAATCGCCGATGCAGAGATCAAGGAGCTCTGCGCTCGCTTCACCACGGATGTCATTGGCACCTGCGCCTTTGGGCTCGAGTGCAACAGCTTGGCCGATCCGTATGCCGAGTTCCGTGCTAAGGGCCGCATGCTCTTCGAGAAGCCGCGGCACATACAGGTGGTGCAGTCCTTCATATTCACAAATCCGAAGCTTTCGAAAAAGATGCGTTTGAAAGTGCTGCCCGATGACATGGCGAACTTCTTCATGAATGCCGTGCGAACGACTGTCGATCATCGAGTCAAGAATGGCATAAAGCGCAACGATTTCCTCGATCAACTAATCGAGCTGCGCGCCGAGAATGAGGAGGCAGCACGTCAAGGCAAAGGCATTGATCTATCTCATGGTCTGACCATTGAGCAAATGGCCGCTCAGGCTTTCGTCTTCTTCGTGGCAGGGTTCGAGACCTCGTCGAGCACCATGGCCTTCTGTCTCTACGAATTGGCCCTGCAGCAGGATATACAGACACGCCTGAGAGAGGAGATCGAAACGGTGCTCCAAGCCCAATCTAATGGAGAGCTCACCTACGAGGCCATTGGGCAGATGAGCTATTTGGAACAAGTGCTTGCTGGTAGGATAAATTAGCTCTAACTGCACATATTCCTTAATAATTCCTATTCATTTCCATGTAGAGACACTGCGTAAGCATCCCATTCTGTCCCATCTGATGCGACTGGCGAACAAGGATTATCCAGTGCCTGGCACAAACCTCGTCATTGAGCAGGGCACCTCCATAGTCATTCCTGTGCATAGTATACACAATGACCCTGAGATTTATCCCGATCCCGAACGCTTTGATCCCGCGCGATTCGAACCAGAAGCCATCCAGGCACGACATCAATTTGCTTATCTGCCCTTTGGCGATGGACCCCGCAACTGCATCGGCGAGCGCTTCGGCAAAATGCAGGCTAAAGTTGGTCTAATTTCCCTGCTGCGCCGCTTCAAGTTCGGTGTCTCCAAGCAAACTGAGATACCACTGATTTTCAACAAGCGTAACTTTACCCTGTCTACCCAAAATGGCATCATCTTGAAGGTAGAGCGTATTTAATAAGCCACACTTAAACTGAACAAAAAATTCTATTAAATCGCAAAAAACAAGAATTCAATTATTTGTCTGTTCGCCATGAGTTTGCCAAAAAATATGTTAAGTAAGCACACTGCAGATAAGAAAGCATGAGTAACGAGTCTTTGGGGGCCATAATTGAGAACCATAGATAACAGCTTAATACCAGAATTAGCTTCAAAGCATGCGAGAGCTATAAATAAGCAACACAACAGCAAGAACTTAACAGCCGTAAGATTAACAGAGGTGAAGGTATTGGTGAGCATGACAACGGATCTCACCGCGCATTGTCCAAGCTCTTAATGCTTATGCTTTAATACTGCCTGCTACAGCTGATCGTGGAGCGAGAAGAGCAAAGAGATGAGTCTAATGCAAAGTCTCCCGTTGGGACAGGCCCACTCTCTGCCACTGCAGAAAGTACTGAAAGTAAAAATACATTTTAGCAATGTCAGCAATATGATAGCTGTGCAGCTGATAACCTAGCACAGATTGCGCTACTATCCGTATAAATGTATAATTTGTCTATTTACCTTTTAGCCTGTTGTAAGAATAGATCGACAGACAGCACATATTCCAGTAAAATTTAGCATCTTTCTTGAGTTTTAAACTTTATATGGAATTGTGTTTAATTGCTTAAATGTTGTCATAGGTCAGGGTCTGCGATAATAATAATTTGCAATACGCAGCAAATCAATGAAATACAAAAATGTTTGTATCCATACGAACTAAGACTACGCACCTACAAATAAACTTGATAAGCGAAAAGCTCATTCCAGAGCTTCAGCACTTGACAAAACTTATGCTGTTATTGTTTTTCGCTGTATGTCTCTCTCTCCCTCTCTTTTACTCTGTCTATGTGTCTGCCAACGCTTATTTGATGTTCGTTAAAAATAGTTGAAACGTGTAAACGACTTGCTTCCAAACATACAGATGTATATATAATGTAGTCATAGCTTAACATACCCTGCATATAACTAAAATGGTATTGTATTAGTACTGTACATTAGTTCAATAATAAGTTGGTATACATAAATATATATATATATATATATATATATATATATATATATATGGAATTAACTAATGTGTATATATAAATTGCAACAAATTCGGATTTTTTAATAACTAAGCAAAAGTAAATAAGAAAAAGGGTATTTCCTAGTCGAACACCGCTTCACTAGAGTGCAGCCACAAAGCGAATATATGCAATATCTAACTGTAACTGTAAGTCATGGCATTAACTTTATCACTCGGCGCCTTGTGTGCAATGCCGTTATCGCAATGCCATTATTCAAGTTTAAGGCGCACTTTTCAGTTCTCTCTCTCTCTATATTCGATGCTCTCACTGTAGAACTCATACAAAGCTCAGGCCATTGGAAATATTGAGAGCATGCGAATTCCAGTCACATACATAGTTGATCTGCAAGCATCTCAGTTCCAGTGCACCAATCGATGCTATCTGTCAGAGAGTTGTTTACGTTGAAACGCACTTTGTACTCTACTCAGAGGAGCAGCTGATTAGGCGCAGCTTCAGAGAACAGACTCAGATCAGTTGAAAGTGAAACGCGCGATATGTTGGATGTGATTGCTCTGCTCCTGGTCACACTTGCCTTGAGCTTCTGGTTTGTGCGCACCAGGCTCAGCTATTGGGCGCGACGTCACATCAGCCATGTGCGGCCCACTTTTCCCATGGGCAACCTGGAAGGCTATCGCAAAACCAAGCACTTTAAAGATATTCTGACGCCGCTCTATGAAAGCTTCAAGTCCACCGGGGCACCATTTGCCGGTTTCTACTTTATGCTGCGACCGGTGGTGCTGGTGCTGGATCTGGAGCTGGCCAAGCAGGTGCTAATCAGGGACTTTGCCAACTTTGAGGATCGCGGCATGTACCACAACGAACGCGATGACCCACTCACAGGGCATCTCTTTCGCATCGATGGACCCAAGTGGCGACCGCTGCGTCAGAAGATGTCGTCCACCTTCAGCTCCGGCAAGATGAAGTTCATGTTTCCCACTGTCTGCGCCGTGGGCGAGCAGCTGGCTCAGGTCTGCGCCGAGCTGGCAAGCAATTCCATATGCGGCATTCTCGAGATCAACGAACTGATGGCCAGGTACACTTCAGATGTGATTGGAAGCTGTGTGTTTGGCCTGGAGTGCAATGGACTGCGCAATCCGGAGGCCGAGTTCGCCGTCATGGGACGACGCGCCTTTACGGAACGGCGTCACAACAAGCTCATCGACGGATTCATCGAAAGCTTTCCAAAGCTGGCACGGCGACTGCGTCTCTGCCAGATACACCAGGACATCACCGACTTCTACATGCGCATCGTCAGGGACACGGTCAAGGAGCGCGAGTCCAAGGGCATCGTGCGCAACGACTTCATGAATCTGCTGATCGAAATGAAGCAACGCGGGGAGCTCACGCTGCCAGAGATGGCTGCTCAGTCGTTCATCTTCTTTGCCGCCGGCTTCGATACCTCCGCCTCGACCTTGGCCTTCGCCTTGTACGAGCTGGCCAAGCAGCCGCAGATCCAGCTGAAGCTAAGACAAGAAATCGAGCTGGCACTGGAGGCGCACGGCGGACAATTCACCTACGAGTGCATGCAGGAGCTGCGCTACATGGAACTGGTTATAGCAGGTCAGTACTACTGGGAAGATAAGACATTCAAAGTGTTTATATGGCATATATTATTCATGATCCGAACCTCTTAGAGACGCTACGCAAGTATCCCACACTGCCTCACCTCTCGCGCGTCTCGCGCAAATATTATGCGGCCAAGGGCAATCGACACTTTTACATAGAGCCCGGCCAGATGCTCTTCATACCCGTCTATGGCATACATCACGATCCAGCCCTATATCCCGAGCCGCACAAATTTATACCGGAACGCTTTCTGGCCGACCAGATGGCCCAGCGACCCACCGCCTCCTGGCTGCCCTTCGGCGACGGACCGCGCAACTGCATCGGCATGCGTTTCGGCAAGATGCAGACGAGCATTGCCCTGTTCTATCTGCTAAGACGGTTTCAGTTCAGTGTCTGTCCGCGCACTCAGTCCAAGATAGAATTTCTCAGCTCGAACCTATTGCTGTGTCCAGTAAAGGGCATTTACTTAAAGGTCGAAGAGCTAAAGGAATAATTCTGAAAGGAAGACTCAAATATGGATCAGTAGTTACCTAAATAAGCATATCCTCAACACCATTGACCACTGCCTGATTATGAATTATGCATTTATAATATTATTAACTAATCTAAAACTTATGCTAAATATAAATCTAAAATAGAATTTATAATACGAAACAATTATCAATTTAATTTTGTATCTTACAATTAAGCTTATTCGTGTAACGCCTTTTAAATAAATAAATGTGATTTGATTTGCCTTCGATTAATAGACATATTTTATTTATATCTAAAAACCTGAACACAACAATTTCGATTATTCAGCAGAAAATTGCAGCATTTGAGACTCTGAACTCAGTGTTAGATTAGATAGATGACTGAAAAGTGGAAGATATTTCAAAAATTAAAGCTAACTATGATTACAATTACAACAGAAATTCAAGCACAACTTGTTTTGGCTAAAAATAGAATATAATAATATTCCAATATAATAATATTTCAATATTTGTTATTTTAGAGCTTGATCTTTATTCTCTCAAGCAAAACATATCACTCTCTCTCTCCCTGGCTCTCACTCTCTTCTCTCTAATTGCTTGTGGCAAAAGCTTTTTGAGCGCGAGCTTTCGCCTATAAATATCGTGTGCTTGGCAAACCGTTTGCTCAGTCTGCTTAGAAGTCTGAAGATGTCGATAGTTATAGCGCTGCTTGGTATCATAATAACGCTGCTTTACTATGCAGCTCGGCATAGGTACAACTACTGGAATCGCCGCGGCATTCCGCACGATGTGCCCAAGTTACCGAAAGGCAACCTAATCGGTTGGCAGAGCAAGCGACAGTTGGGCGTTATCTTCGGGGACTACTATCAGAAATACAAGAACCGAAATGTGCCCTTTGCGGGCTTCTATTTCTTCTTCACAAAGACCGTCATTGTCACCGACATGGAGCTGGTGAAGCGTGTCTTGATAAAGGACTTCAATAACTTCGAGAATCGCGGCATCTTCTACAACGAAGTGGACGATCCGCTGTCGGCGACGCTGTTCAGCATTGAGGGTCACAAGTGGCGCCAGCTGCGGCACAAGCTAACGCCCACCTTCACCTCGGGCAAGATGAAGCACATGCTGCCCCTCGTTTTGAAGGTGGCTGAGGAGATGGCCAAGATTTTCAAGGAAAAGGTGTCCGAACCGCAGGTTTTGGAGGTCACCGACCTAGTGGGACGCTACACTGCCGATGTCATCGGCAACTGCGCCTTTGGCCTCGACTGCAACAGCCAGCGCAATCCCGATGCGGACTTCGTCAACATGGGCAAACGAGCCGTGACGGAGCGTCGGTATCGCGGTCTGCTTGACTTCTTCATCTTTGGCTTTCCCCGGCTGGCGCGTCGCATGCATCTGAAGATAACCATTCAAGAGGTTGAGGATTTCTATATGCGCATCGTGCGCGACACCATCAACTATCGCCTGAAGACCAAGGAGAAACGCCACGATTTCATGGACATGCTTATCGAAATGTATCAGAAGCAGCAGGAGGGCAACGCCGAAGAGGGTCTGACCTTTGAGGAGCTGGCCGCCCAGGCATTCATATTCTTTGTGGCCGGCTTCGAGACCAGCTCCACAACCATGGGCTTTGCCCTCTATGAGCTGGCCCAGCATCAGGACATACAGGACAAGCTGAGAGCGGAGATCAACGAGGTGCTGAGCAAGCACAACAACGAATACACCTACGATAATGTGAAGCAAATGAGTTATCTTCAACAGGTTGTCATGGGTAAAGAGTTCAGCATGCCACATTTATTTATATAATACTCAAAACTCTAATTTGCTTGCAGAAACTCTGCGAAAGTATCCCGTGCTGCCCCATCTCACCCGTAGGACCATCTCTGACTATTCGCCAGGAGACCCCAAACATTATATTGAAAAGGGCACCGTAGTTGTGATACCCGCCCTGGGCATACACTATGATGCCGACATCTATCCGGAGCCACAAAAGTTCAAGCCCGAACGCTTCACGGAGGAGGAGATAACCGCGCGACCAGCCTGCAGCTGGCTGCCCTTTGGCGAAGGACCTCGCAATTGCATTGGCTCACGCTTTGGCCTTATGCAAACTGCCGTTGGCTTGGCCCATCTGATCAGAGACTTCAAGTTCAGTGTGTCGCCGCAGACCCAAATACCCATGAAGTGGGTCTCCAAAAATATACTCTTATCATCTGAGAACGGCATTTACCTAAATGTCGAAAAGGTGTCCAAATAACAACTGCTAAATATTAAAAGCTCTGTTATATCTCTAACAGCACTGTTACAGTGTTAACAGAAATGTTAACACCCATTAGACACTTGATCTATTCCAATCTAATCTTCCAGCACGTAACTAGTATTGATAAGCCAAGCAGCTATCGATTGATTGAAGCCTCGTACTCTTTCCGTCATAATACGCAGTCTGTCGCCTAGAATGAAGACATTTATATTAACAAAGTTGGTTTTTTCGTTGTACTTATAAATTATTTATAGTGTATCAATAAAAACTGAAATTGCTTAAGTTAGGTCAAAAGTCCAATGCAATTTTCGTACTTTATATAAGAGTTTCCTCTGTTCGACAATTATATTTGTGGAGAAGAATGTTCCCTCGACAAAGCCTTAACTATTTGAAAATGGAAATTCGGGATATACTATGCCTATATATCTGTAACAGGCAGAAGAGGGCGTGGCTTAATTCTTGCATTCATGAAAATATAGAGAAACTTGAAATGTATTGTACATAAATATATTGAATATATAAATATGTCATATAAAAATATTATAAATTTATTATGAGTTATGAATCAAATTAAAAGATATCGAAACATGAGCTGGGCATGCTATTCGATCTATAGGTCTTCAGCATATATATAAATACGAAAAGCTGGAAACACAGACAGAGTTTTTAATACTGACCAGGAATATATATACTTTATGAGGGCTATCATGCCTTCAGCTGTTTGTTAATGCATCAAGATATATAAAAAAAACTTTTTCAAATAGCAGAGCCTTTAACTTTGATAAATGATACAACTGAACATATCATTAAGAAAATGCATATAGAAGAAATGCTGTTCACTAACAAATTTCCCATAGTAAAACCCATAATTTAAGCCAAGTCACTGACTTGCTTGTTATGCCTGTCTAATTCAAGTCTAACATAATTGAAATATCAGTTCTGCACAGCCTTCCGCGTATCTTCTAGTCGTGCACTCCCGACTAAAGCACGCCGTCTAGTTTCTTTACACCTTATTAAGCATAAGGATATTAATAGCTTATGTAATTTAATATCTTAAGTTTAAAGTTTTGTAGTCAAGTTTACTATCAAAGCCGTTCCTAACTCGCTAAACATCTATGCCCAGTTTTCCGGGTATCTTCTAGTTATGCCTTCCCGACTAGAGCACGTCTTTTTGTTTACACCATCTTATTAAGCATAAAGACTCTATTTCATGTTATTTGATATCTTAAGTTAACAGTTTTCAAGTCAAGCACTTCCTACCTAAGCCAACTTTGCCTGCGCATCTTCTGCCTAGCCGTCAGGGCATTTCCTAGTCGTGCACTCCCGACTAGAGCACGTCTTTTTGCTTGTTTTTTGTTTGTTTACATCATTTTATTAAGCATAAAGACTCTATTTTAGTATCTCACGTATTTTGATATCTTAAGTTCAAAGTTTTCTAGTCAAGCTTCTCCTGACACAACTAGCCGTGCCCATGCATAAACTCGCTTGATTTGCGAGCAAAGAATTTTAGATGAACTCTGTGCCGCCTCGTGTGCCATTTGTGACTACACCTTAGGCTTATATGGGGGTGCTGACCTACTCAACGTGCCACTGGCAGGTGCTATAAATGCCGCAGAGCTCAAGCTCCGTCAGCCAGTCCCAGCCAGTCTCAAGTGCTATGTGCGCCACAATTTCGCTCGTCGCGTGCATCCTGATCGCATTCTATCTATGGATGAGGCACCGCTACTCCTACTTGAAACGTCGCGGCATTGCGCATGAGGCACCCGTGCCGCTGTTTGGAAACATTTGGGGCTGGCGCATCACCCAGCACACCTCGCAGATGCTACAAAAACTTTATGTCAAGTACAAGGACTCTGGCCCGTTCTTCGGCATGTACTTCTTCATGAAGCCCGTGTATGTCGTCACGGATATGGAACTACTGAAGCAGGTCTTCATCAAGGACTTCAGCAACTTCGACAGTCGAGGTCTGTTCTACAACGAGCAGGATGATCCCCTGTCGGCCCACCTCTTCGCCATTGACGGTCCCAGGTGGCACAATCTGCGTCCCCGCTTGACGCCCATCTTCAGTGGCGCGAAGATGAAGCTCATGTTTCCATCAGTGCTGCGAATTGCTCGACAACTGTCCAGTGTGGTGCAGGAGCGTTGTGCCGGGCACGCTACGCCCTTGGAGGTCACCAAGCTGCTAGCCTGCTATACGATGGACACCATTGGCACCGCCATCTTCGGGCTGGAGTGCAATAGTCTGCGCGATCCAAAGGCTCCCTTTGTGCAGATGGGCCTGAACGCGATGCTGAAGAAGCGCATCGACTACCTATTCTGCTTGTTCTTTCCCGAGCTCAGCCTCAAGTTGCACATCAAGCGTACGCCAGCCGACGTGGAGGCCTTCTACATGAAGCTGGTCAAAGACACCATCAGCCACAGAGCGGAGCAGAATATCAAGCGCAACGATCTCGTTGATATCATGGTGGAGATGAAACAGAAATACGATCGAGGCGACACAGCTGAGGGTCTAACGCTCAATGAGATCGCCGCCCAGATGTACGTCTTTATAGTGGCGGGCTTTGAGACTACGGCCACAGCCTTTGTCCTCGCCCTGTACGAGTTGGCGCGGCATGAGGACATCCAGTGCCAGCTGAGGGAGGAGATTGAGGAAGTCATCGCCAACTACGGGGAGAACGGAGAACTTACCTACGAAGCTATGCATAAAATGAAGTATCTGGAGCAGGTGATGTCGGGTAAGCAGAGCAGCAAGGCCAAATCTTCATAAAGCAAATCCTTTTTTATTCCATCTCTCAGAAACGCTTCGCATGTATCCCGTTGCCTCGGAGCACTTGCGTCGCGTCAATGCCCACTTTGAGGTACCCAACCATCCCAGGCACTATATACCAGCTGGTTCGCAGTTGATCATACCCGTCTATTCCATACATCATGATCCGGCATATTATCCGGAGCCGGAGAAGTTTCAGCCCGAACGTTTCTCAGACGAGGCCATACAGCAGAGACCCACCTGTGCCTATCTGCCCTTTGGCCAGGGGCCACGCATCTGCATTGGCATGCGTTTCGGGCGCATGAAGCTGGCGGTGGGTCTGATTACCTTGATCCGTAACTTTCGCTTCAGCCTGGCGCCCGACACCCCGCAGCCCATGCAGTTCAAGAATCATTCATTTCTGCTGCACCCAAAAGAGTTCCAGCTGCAGCTAGAGCCACTGGGCTAGAGGGCGGCATATAGCATAGTTAAATCCAATTGTCCAGTTATCTGGTTAGCTATTTTGCTACTGATAAGATCAATACATTTTTCCAATTTACAAATTTCTGTTGTTTTTATTTAACCTTTTTTCATTCTTTATTGATAAGAACACAAAAAAAAGGTAAAAATAAATAAATAAAACAGGTTTACAATGAATGTTTATATATAGTATAGTTAAACTGACGCAATAAACACGTTAGCTTGTTATGCCGATCAGAGAGAAGAGGAGAGAACGATAAAGAGAGAGAAAGCTCTTTCAGCTCATACAAAAATTTCATTTCAGATACTTTCTCACACACTATAAAAATATGTTTGTAAACGCGAAAGAGAGAGCGCGCGAGAGTAAAGCTTTGTAAAGCTCTCTCGGCTTATAAAAAAATTGCAAATGAGCTTCAGCTACTTCAGATACTTTCTCACACACTGTAACAATGAAAATATGTTTGTAAACAATAAAAACTATGTTTGTTATGATATGACGCAGTTATATATAATTGAAAGATGACATAATATATGTTATTTGCACCTGTATTTGTTTAATTGGAATCTACGCACAATTCAACAGGCAGAAACAAGTAAATTAGTATCTGGAATTTGAACCGAGTACAATACACAAAATAATTATAATATATGTAATATACTATAATCATGTGCAAAGCATCACATTATCCAGCAACAATAAAAAACCTTTAGTTATTATTATACATTAAGCCTTCGTTACTTCTGTTTCAAACTCGGTCCACCCTAAGATAAATGCCAGAGTCACTGGCTATCAAGAAGCTCTTCTTATTGTATTTAATGGGTATCGTTGTCTTATCGCAGACTGAAAACTTGAACTTCTCAATAAGCATCGCCAGACCAATGCGAGCCTGCATTTCACCAAATCGCATGCCAATGCAATTGCGTGGGCCATCTCCAAACGGAATCCACTCTACAGAGTCACGATTCTTGACTCTCTCCGGCTCAAAGTTATCTGGATTGAAGCGATTTGGTTCGGGATATAGCTTCTCATCACGATGCATAGCCGCAGAAGGTATGATGACAGGCATGCCCTTCTTGATTACATAATTTGGATAGCCTGGTACGACGAAATCCTCAAGACATTCTCGATTCAGAACGGGGAGAACTGTGTAAAGTCGCAGGGTTTCTGAAAGAAATATAATTTGTTATCGAAGTTTATAAGTCAATTCACTGTCTCGCTTACCCGATATGACCTGGTTCAAATACTGCATGTCTCTAATACATTCATAGGTAAGTTCTCCATTGTGCTGGGCAAGAACCTCTTTGCACTCCTTCCTCAATCGGTCCTGAATATCCACGTTTTGAGCCAGTTCATAAAGGGCAAAGCCCATAGTAGTCGAAGACGTTTCAAATCCAGCAGCGAAGAAGACGAAAGCCTGAGCAGCGATTTCTTCAATTGTCAGGCTCGTGTCTTCTCCAGACTGAGATTTTATCAGTCGATTGTTTTTCAGGTCAATCAGCTGGTCCATGAAGTCATTGCGACGAACATTGTTTTTCTCTCTGAAGTCAACCGTTTCTCTTACAATCCGCATGAAGAACTTCTCGATGTGTTCTGGTGTCATTTTCATGTGGATGCGTCGTGCAAATTTCGGAAAACTATTGAGCAATGCGATTCCCAGGGAGCCATGACGCTGATCGATGAGAGCACTACGACCCATAACTCGGAACTCAGCCTCGGGATCCTTCAGACTGCTGCACTCAATGCCAAAGGCGACACTGCCGATGACATCCGTAGTGAATCGAGCCATTAACTCCCTGACCTCAACTTCCGGAGACTTGTTTGCCATATCTCCAAAGACCTCGACGAACTCGTGGCTTATTTTCACCACCGTGGGAAACATGTGCTTCATTTTGCCAGACGTGAAAGTGGATGAAAGTTTATTCCGCATTGCTCTCCACTTGTAGCCATCTAAAAGGAAAAGTTGGCCTGAAAGCGGGTCATCCTCGGGGTTATTGAAGAAGCCTCGATCGGTGAATTTATTGAAGTCCTTTATCAGAATGTGTTTGACCAGGAAAGGCTCCAAGATAAATGCAGCTGGACGCTGGAACCAATAGAATCCGGCAAAAGGTCCCGTTCCCCTGAACTTAGTGTAATAAGCCTGCCAAATCTCTAGGAAAGATCGCTGAGTTTGCACGCCCTTCAAGCTGCCCATTAGAATGCTGGGCTCCTCGCAGGGAATGCCCGCATTTTGCCAATGCTGCAGATTGCGACGCATTAGCACAAAGAGGTAGCCCGCTAGGGCAACTACTGCCGTGAGTAGAAAGACGCCGATAGCCATGGTCGTGCCCGTCGCAAACTAACATTCACGATATACTGAGAACTGAACTGAACTGACTTTCGTTATTTGTATGAGGGCCGCTCGAAGCTTTCATAGTCTGCATGACAATACAAAAAATACTGGAACTTGAGTGCCGGCAAACGAAGCTTTTCCACTGCGATTAGTCAGACTTATCGGCTGCAATCTAATGCTTAGCTGTAGTGTATTCGCTGTGACACAAATGTAATTGCTGATATATAATGCAAATATTTTATTTAATTAGTATGCGAATCATGCTAGCAAAACCAATTTAATGGCAGCATTGATTGCTGTACTTCGTATCTGTAATAAAAAATGAATTATTATAGATAGAGCTATTCAGATTTCGAGTCCTTTAATCTGAATAGCTCAATTAATTGTTTAGTATCTATTATTAACTTCGCTCTGCGTGGAATGAAGCTATGCACTCGCTGCTACTAAATGTTGCAGCTTAAGAAATAAGATTGTGGTGAAATAGTAGGTGTTTAGATTGTTTTAGTTTATTTTTATTTATTTTATTTTTTTTTTTTGATAAACAAATTTTATATTTTTTATAAATAAGATAAGAAAAATTATTATTTTTAAAATTAAAACAAAAGCTGATTTTACTTTTATCAAAATGTTGTCGCTAACCTGTACCTGTTGTGTTCAGTTTATAGAGTATTCATTGGCAAAGACTTATCAACAAATGTCTGCTTTAGGCAAGATAATCGAACTAAGGTCTATTACACTTGTAGCCATAGCAGTAGTATTCAAGCCAATTGACCAACCGGCCAAGTGCTGCTATTAAAATGTCGATTCATGCCACGTCTAGCAACGTTGCATTTAACCGAATCTATTTATTCACGTCCAGAACTAATGCCTCTGCAAAGGGACTTAACGGCGTAAGCTTGCTTGGGTTAATTGATAAACGATAATAATTTATAATTCCATAAGTGAAATTATTTCAAGTGAGTTGACAGGTCCATGCACAAGTGCGCTGTAGTTTGCAATGATCAACTGGAAGATATCCATTACCTAATGTAAAACAAAAAAAAAAAACAGTAACAGACTGAACTGACTGAGAAGCTAATTTATCTATACTAATTAAAGAACTAAAGAAGCTTCTTTGTTTACATTCAACAAATTTCAAAACAAATGTCTATAAACTTTTGTATATATCTCTCCCAGTCTTTTATTGTCACACTTCATTTGATTTGTAATTATAAATCTACTTCCCTCACAGTAATTAGCAGTTCTTAAGTCTAACAAATAATAAAAAGAAGATATATTGAAACAACTCAGTGCTTGACAAAGGTAATTCATACAAGTTTCATGACAACTTCTAAACTCGCTCCACTTTTAGATAAATGCCAGAGTCGCTGGCTATCAAGAAGCTCTGCTTGCTATATTTAATGGGGATCGTTGTCCTATCGCAGACTGAAAACTTGAACTTCTCAATAAGCATCGCCAGACCAATGCGAGCCTGCATTTCACCAAATCGCATGCCAATGCAATTGCGTGGGCCATCTCCAAACGGAATCCACTCTACAGAGTCACGATTCTTGACTCTCTCCGGCTCAAAGTTATCTGGATTGAAGCGATTTGGTTCGGGATATAGCTTCTCATCACGATGCATAGCCGCAGAAGGTATGATGACAGGCATGCCCTTCTTGATTACATAATTCGGATAGCCTGGTACGACGAAATCCTCAAGACATTCTCGATTCAGAACGGGGAGAACTGTGTAAAGTCGCAGGGTTTCTGAAAGAAATATAATTTGTTATCGAAGTTTATAAGTCAATTCAATTCTCGCTTACCCGATATGACCTGGTTCAAATACTGCATGTCTCTAATACATTCATAGGTAAGTTCTCCATTGTGCTGGGCAAGAACCTCTTTACACTCCTCCCTCAATCGGTTCTGAATATCCACGTTCTGAGCCAGTTCATAAAGAGCAAAGCCCATGGTCGTGGAAGACGTTTCAAATCCAGCAGCGAAGAAGACGAAAGCCTGAGCCGTGACTTCTTCAATTGTCAGGCTCGTGTCTTCTCCAGACTGAGATTTTATCAGTCGATTGTTTTTCAGGTCAATCAGCTGGTCCATGAAGTCATTGCGACGAACATTGTTTTTCTCTCTGAAGTCAACCGTTTCTCTTACAATCCGCATGAAGAACTTCTCGATGTGTTCTGGTGTCATTTTCATGTGGATGCGTCGTGCAAATTTTGGAAAACTATTCATTATTGTGTTTCCCACGGAACCGTGACGCTGATCCGCTAGAGCCTTACGACCCATGACTCGGAACTCAGCCTCAGGATCCTTCAGACTGCAGCACTCAATGCCAAAGGCAACACTGCCGATGACATCCGTAGTGAATCGAGCCATTAACTCCCTGACCTCAACTTCCGGAGACTTGTCTGCCATGTCCCCAAAGACCTCGACGAACTCGTGGCTTATTTTCACCACCGTATGAAACATGTGCTTCATTTTGCCAGACGTGAAAGTGGATGAAAGTTTATTCCGCATTGCTTTCCACTTGGGGCCATCTAATAGGAAAAGTTGGCCAGAAAGCGGGTCATCGTCGGGATTGTGAAAGAGTCCTCGATCCGAGAATTTATTGAAGTCCTTTATCAGAATGTGTTTGACCAGGAAAGGCTCCAAGATAAATACTGCTGGACGCTGGAACCAATAGAATCCGGCAAAAGGTCCCGTTCCCCTGAACTTGTTGTAATATTTCATATAAATTTCGAGAAAAGATCGCTCAGTCTGTACGCCCTTCATGCTGCCCATTAGAATGTGGGGCTCTTCGCAGGAAATGCCCTTATTCTGCCAATACTGCATATTACGACGCAGTCGCATGAAGAGATATCCGACTGCTGCTATTAACACAGCAAGCAATAGCGTACCGACAGCCATGATGATCGCAAAATGCTGCTGCTCACCCGAAGACAGCTCGTCTTGGAGCTTAAATAAATGTTCGCGCAGCACTGGCAGGAACTGCGAGCGATATGGCTTTATAAAGCGCTGTCTTTATTGTCACAATGAGTTTTATTTTGGTATCTCATGAAGCTTTTGCCGGTCACACTTGCTGGTTATCGTACTGCCTCACTGCCACGCGAACCAATGCTATGCTTACTCTTATTTTTTAGTTTCACATTTTATTGGTAAAGTTAGCTATCTATGAAAAGAATAGAAAATTGAACAGCGCCACCTAGTGGAAAGTAGTAGAAGCTAAGGCTCTTTTAAACTCATGTTAGGTGGAACGCACTTTTAGTAGGGCTTTAATTGAATACGTTTGGGAAGGGACTGCGCATGACAATTAAAATTACTTAAATATTAGCTAATAAAAAAAAATTAATAATTACTAATTTTTTTGTTTTTTTTTTTACATCTTTTTACTGGTTGATTTTCAAACTTAATGATGATTGTAGAGCTAACGTACTGAAAATGTAAGATCAAATTTTATTTAACTAAAAACTAAAAAAAAAATTAAAAAAGTAAATATTATATAATTTCTATCATAAAGTGCCTCAATAAATTTTATATTTATTTCTTTATTATTTCTATAATATTTATAAATATAATTTACAAGCCTTTAAAATAACTTTTACTTTTATAATTCAAGCATCTTAAATTTGTTTAATTTCTACATGAATTACAAGGAATCTTTCATATAGAAAATGTTAAAATTTGAATACTTAAAAAAGATTTAATGAATCTTAATTGAAGCCAATGTTAAGTGCACTGATCGAGATACCAAAATGTTTTCTTATCAGCAGAGATATAAACGTTTTCTTATATATGATGCTGCTGATTACTCCCAATGCATGTCAAACTCCTATAAACAATCTCAGTCAGGCAATGGCAGCTTTTTTAAGCGATTCGGTTTAAATATTGCGTAGCCCCTGAGAGCCGCTGCGATAATTTTGCCATTTGAGGCAAAGCTTTTGGCTTACTGTGTTATTTGTTAACTTATTTACGCGTACAATTATTTTATTTACCTACAATGATCCGGCAACGCTGTCATTTACCTTTTGTCGCATTTAAGTTTGACATTTGATTAGATTCCAAGTGCGGATAACAACAATAATGACAGTAAATGAGCTAAAAAAAAGCTGCTATTGTTTATTTTTATTTGCGATATCTATGGGAATTTTTAGTAAAAACGTGCGCATTGCAAATGAATACGCATAGCAAATAAAATATAGTACACTCTGCAAAAGGCAGAAGGAACTAGGAACTCTTTTGCTCATCAAATCAAGTTACCTTAACCAACTCAAAGCTTAGACATAATTGTATAGAATTTATTTTTATCTCTTTACTCGAGTTATCAAGAAGCTGCATTCAGGGCATCTCACAGTCGATCAACGGCAGCCAAGTACTTGTTGTTGTTGTGGCATTAACGCGCTAATTGGATGTTAAATTCAGCAGGTCATCTGAACAAGTACATGGAGAGCAGCTTGCTGAGAGTAGTTTTTGAAGAGCACTCGAATAAATTCGCTCACATGAATTCAGGCTGAATGCAAACTTATGAAATGCGGCTAAAAGGCATTGAGAGGCTGCTTGATTTGGCAAGTGAGCCCTTTGACGACGGCTGACGAGTAAAGTAATTATAGGAATTGACACGTTCTGAGCCGATAAGGAGCATTTCGCATTTGTTTGCTCTTGCTCATTGGGCAAATAGTTGTTTGGCTCAGTGCAATTAGTTTATTGCTCGGCTTTTAATTGAGATAACCCCACCTCAAACCGAATACAATAAACATTTTCAAAGGCAACAACTGCTCTTTTATCTACGCCAAAGGCAACAACAAAAGCAACAATATAAAGGTGTAGCAACTGATAACAAACGAAAATGAACTTTAAATTGATTTCTGTCTGTTCTGTCGCGCTGACTGATGAAGTGCCCTACACTGCGAGAAATTCTCTCTCTGGCAACTCCAATTACTCGAGCTCTCGTGCCGGATTATTTGTGCGCTTTAATACTCGAATCATGGATTCATCCTACACTCAGACTTAGTCACGCTGCGACTCTGCTGGCCTCACTCGAACGCCCACTCGAAGCGTGTTTAAGCCAAGTCAAGCCAAGCCATAAGCAGCATTGGCTCTAGTGTAGCGCACTCCAGGCCACCCCCCCCCAAGCACCCAACTGAATTGAAAAGCTCGCAATGGCGCGGAGCGTATCGTAAATATGTTTTACTCAATTGCACTCAGTCGAACAGCGCGCTTTGGTAATGAACGTAACAGATTTAACTTGTCGCTGAGAACGCGTCCGCGACTCGCATTAGATCATTGACGGCTACGGCTTCCGGCCCCCCGAAAGAGTCACTGGCCAAAATTGTGATATTGCGTTTAGTATTTATATATATATATATATGTATATGTTTATTTATATACATTGCGCGTCTATATGTATTTGCGGATTGCTAATTGCCGTACAACTCATAACAAATCAGCATGAATAACATGTGGATAATATTCATGATATTAGGCCTAATCGTGCTCGCTCTGCTGCTACTGCTGTTCATGGCCGCGCGCTATCAGCGCGACTACTGGCGATATCTGGACGTACCGCACGAGAGGCCCAAGAAGCTATGGCCCATCATCAAGCAGCTCGTCACGCAGTCGCTCAGCACCGACGCCATGAAGACCGCTCACTACACGAGCATCTACAACAAGTTCAAGGGCAGCGGACCCTTCTGCGGCTTCTATGCGCTGCTCCAGCCGCGCGCTCTAGTGCTGGATCGCGAGCTGATACGGCAGATCATGATCAAGGATTTCTGGAATTTCAATGATCGCGGCATTTACTGCAACCAGAAGACGGACCCGCTGTCGGGCGATTTGTATGGATTGCGCGGCAACAAATGGAAGGAGATGCGCCAGAAGCTGGAGCCCAGCTTCGAGCGGGACCGCATGGCCTGGCTCTATGACAGCCTGTACGAGGAGGCCGAGCAGCTCCTGCTCACTGTCAGCACCACGCTGATGAAGCAGCCACACTCCACGCTTCACATACAGAAGCTCATGCGACGCTATGTGCTCTCCGCCCTGGCCAGCTGTGTGTTCGGCGTGAATGCCGAGCAGCGCCAGAAGTATTCCTTGGACGAGTTCGAGCAGATGACGGAGCTGGCGCTGAGCACTCGCAAGCATGGATATCTGATGAATCTGATGATGGTACGCTTTCCCAACTTCTGCCGCAAGCTGCGCATGCGTCTAACCCCCAAGCCGGCCGAGCACTACTTTCTGAGCCTGCTCGAGGACATTGTGGCGCAGCGGGAGGCATCGGGTGTGCGGCGCCAGGACTACCTCCAGCTGCTGCTGGATATCAAAGCGATGGAGCTAAACACGCACGAGTATGAGGCTGACAAGGAGCTGAAGGCGCATCTGCAACACGAGCTGGCAGCCCATGCATTTCTGTTCCTCAAGGCTGGCTACGAGCAAACCGCCAACACTCTGTCCTTCGCTCTCTACGAGCTGGCCCTCAACCCTGAGGTGCAATCCCAGTTGCGCCAGGAACTGAAGCAGGCCATGGACGGGCATCAAAACAGCCTGAGCTACGAGTGTGTGCAATCCCTAACACTCATGGGGCAAGTCATACTCGAAACATTACGCATGCATCCCATCACGCCCTACATAATGCGTCGCTGCCTCAACGACTACGTGGTGCCGGATCATATCAAATATACGCTAGTCAAGGAGCTGTTCGTGATCATACCCACGCACGCCATACACAACGATCCCGAGTACTACCCGGAGCCAGACCGGTTTAAGCCCGAGCGCTGGGGCAGTCCCCGAGACTCGTTCAAGGAGCAGAGCACATGGTTCGGCTTCGGCTCCGGCGTACGCAACTGCATTGGCATGCAGTTCGCGCAGCTGCAGCTGCGGCTGGCACTGGCTGTGCTGCTGCTGGAGTTCGAGTTCACTTTGAACTCGAAAAGACCTTTGGTCAGCCTGGACGACGGCGTCGCGCTGCAGCTAACGCCTCTGGGTGTGGTCGAGCCCGGCCTGGAGGAGCGTGCGGTCTAAGCGAGCGCGTGGTCCTCGAATAATGAATTTAAAATGTGAATAAAGTTTTGCTTGAGTTACGAAACTCTAAGTTACCCTCAAAAAAGAATAAGAAAAATTACAAAAAAATGATTGAATAAAAATAGTTAAGAGTGAAAAGACAGTTATAATAAATTATAGAAATCAAATGATAAATGATATTAAAAAAGTTGCTAAAACGAAATGAAAAATTAATGAAATATATAAATATTTTATAATGAATATACAAATAAATAGTTAAGATTAAACGTCAAGAAATATGGAAATAAAAACGTATTAAGAAATGCTTAAGTATTTATAACAATTTTGAAACAAGAAAATCTATTAAAGTGAATATTTTAAAAAATAAATAAACGGAACAATTTATAAAATTATATTAACAAAAATAAATTAATTAAAACAATTGAGAAATTAATATATCATAACAAATATATTGAAAAAATTAAATAAAAAAATAAATCAAAAGTTATTTATATAAAAAATAAATATTTTTAACAAATTTAAACTAATATGAAAATATTTTCAACTGAATATCTAAAAAAGAAATAAAATTAAAAATGTTTAAAATTATATTAATAAAAATAATTGAATAAAAATAATTCAGAAAACATGAAAATATATTTAAGTGAATGTTCAAATAATAAATACAATTAAAAATATATAAAAAATGATAATGAAATAAAATAATAATAATAACAATAATAAAAACCAATAACAAAGCGAAGAAAAATGAAAATAAAATTACAATTCGAATTCCCCCTTAAATAAAATCCAAATAAAAATAATTTTCCATTAAGAAAATGGCACAAACTAAAACGTAAATTTTATTTATTTAAAATGATCTAAAGTAGTTGATCGTAAAATGAATACATAAACATACACATACACATACATATATATATATATATATATATATATATATATATATATATGCTATTAAATACAATATGCCGCATTAAGTTTGAATAGACGTATACTTTTGACTAAACTGTGGCTACGCTTGGGTAACTGAAACTCCCATAAATATTTTCAAATATTTATCAAGCACATTTTTAAATGTATTTTAATTTTATTGTAAGTAGCTCTGCAAAAATACTTTAATTACATTTTAATTTATTGTTTACAATTGTTTTATTTTTTTTTTGTTATTTTTTTGTCGCTTTTTGCATTGTCGTTTGCTGATATGGTTGCTTTATGGCTGCTACAGGTGTAGCCCAGGTTAATGCAGTATTTTTAGTATTTTCTTAGTGGCTTAAAAGAAGTAGTAAATTATTGTATAATTAATTAATTAATAATTAAGTTTCTGACAATTTTCCATTTTGATTTTAGTGGCATAATTATAAAACTTAGATTTAATTATAAATTTCTTGCACAATTTATGTTAGGTTGTGAGCTCTTTAGACATTAGAAATTAATAAGAGAATAAATTAAAGACAACTTAAAGAGAATTGTTTGCGCCTTTTGTTTGTGTTTTAGATTATGAACAATTGCTGTTTTTTTTTTTTTACAGTTTACAGTTAAGCTTGACTGATATGGAATGCTTTAGCTATTTTCCCTAGGCAGCGCTACGAAATGCTAATTCAAAATCTTACCACTAAGGTTTGTTCGACTTTTTGGCCGCTAATACAAAATGGCTGCCGGGCAGCCGTCTCCGTTGGCGCCTCACTTGGGCGGCTTGGGGCGCGCGGGCAATGGCAGCGACTTGCGTATGGGCTCGCCGCGATTGGGCAGCTTGCTGCGCAGCATCTGCTCGTGCACGTACAGCAGCAAGCCCACGTCGCGATGTCCGGCCTGCCAGGCGATCTTGAAGGCGGTGCTGCCATCCTGCAAGCGAGATAAGGAAGAGTTTGGCTTACAAAGAGCTTGCCTCAGAGACAAATTAAATACTGACCACATCCTGGATTAGTGAGTCGCACTCCTGCTGCGACAGCAAATGCTTCACAATGTCCACACGGCCGTGCTCGGCGGCGCACATCAGCGCCGTGCTGCCATCCTCATCCTGTATATTGATATCGGCGCCGGCTTCGAGCAGCATCTCCACCATGTCGCCGTTGCCATGCGACACGGCTAGCATCAATGCGGTTTGGCAGTGCTGCAAGAGGGCAAAGGATCGAGAGTGAGGTCAATAGAACTACTCAGAGCGGCTCTACCCACCTTTTTGGCTCGTATGTTGACATCGGCCATCTGAAACAGTCGCTCCACGACTGTCCGATGCGCCGCTTGCTTCAGCTTGGCCAACGAAACGAGCATGACGCACGTGTATCCGGCGTTATTCATTTGGTTTACATTGCAAACCTTGGAATCCAGCAGTATGGACACAACGTCAAAGTTGCCATGCGAGACCGCATAGTGCATAGCCGTGTTGCCCTGAAAGCATAGGAAATTCCCATTAAAATTTGCCCCACAGAGCCGAAGGCCAGCGCACTCACATTGCTATCGGAGAGGTTGACACAGTACTCGAGCAGTGGCACCGACAGAGATTCAAAGTAGTCCAAATAGTCCTCAACTTCGTGGGGATTGGATGTCGCCGTGCTGGATATGCGGAACCAATGGTCTCCGATAGTGGCCTTGGAAGCCTTCAGGCTGAAGGAAGTGATTGGCCTGGAGCCCAGTTTCTTGAGCAGCGAGTCACTGATAGCTTTGAGCGCCTCCTTCAGCTCCTTGGCCAACTCCGACCTGTGGGTGAGCAGCCAATTTAATGAAATAACAAATCTCAAGTTTGGCGGCAAAAACTTACTTTTGCCTGGGCTCTGCTGGCGCCTGGGCCAGCTGATGCAGCTGTGCCTTGGTTGGGGGACGCTCCTCCTTTGTGCTTGGCTCCACATCTGTCTGCCGCTCGATGACGGTCACCTGGGAGCCCTCGCTCTGACTAGACTTGAGCGGCGTACTGGACTTCTTACGCGCTCCCTGCGATATCTCGCGCTCCACTGCGGAGTCACTGGAAGCGGTGAGCGCGTGCTCCGGCGAGGCGGACTTGGTGCTGGTCGTCGTCGCCGAAGATGTCATCAGCGGGGCTGGTGAGGCATCGCGCGACCAGCTAATGCTGACACGCTTCTCCTCGCGCACAATCAGCTCACCGTCGCCCAGCTGCGTCAGGTCCAGATCCTTGGAGGTGGCGCTTGATTTGCTGGACGGCTGTTTGATAAAGCTCTGCGCCTCCGGCGACGCATCAAGCGCAGCACTCGGCGGCTTCTCCTGCAGCGAGCTGTGGGAGCAAACGAAATGGACTCAGTGAATTGGTTTACCAATCGGAGCTAAGTGCAACGCACGTCAACAGCAGCACGGAGCAGCCGCTGACCACCAGCGGGTAGCAGGTGAAGCTGCTCAGGCCGGAGAACATTGAGAACACCATGGGCAAACGAAAAGCCAAACAATAAACAAAAAAGTCGATAAACGATGCGAAGCTGCAAACGCGCCAAAGCAAAAACGAAAACTGAGCCTGAAGGTCAATGCGACCAGGTTGGCATACATCGAAAATTCGGACTCCGAATTGGAGTTGCATCCAGTGCGCATGACATGCGCTTTGGTTTGTGACTTGACTAAAAGCTTGCGCTGCAAGCTTTTGTTATTACAGTGGCGCAAATGAAAAGCGTAAGCGACAAAAGCTGCTCAAGTAGAACAAAGCTAATTAAATATTTAAACAATTCGGCTACTTCTGAGGTACAGTGGAACAAATTCGCAATACTCACCTCAAAAGTGCCTTTCGTTCCGCCTTTGGACTCTTTGGAGCCGCTGACGCTCCTGCGGCAGCTGGCAGCGTGTAAGTGTTTTGCCTCTGGAACTGCCGGCGCACTGGGCTGGGACTAGTGAGATGTTTGGGGCGCGGTATGCGCGAATCGGCTGAGGTGGAGCGCCGCATCGTGGGTGTAGCTGTAGCAGCTGGCAGCTCGCTGGTCTCTGCCTTCGAGAAATCCTTGGCCAGCACCTGGATGGCCTCCTTGCAGGAATCACAGTAGTTGGCGGCACAGGCAATCGAGATGTGCGGCTTGACGATGTCGCCACAACCAACGTCTCGCTTGCGCACCTGCTCCGTATTGCAGGCGGAGTGGACAGTGCTGCGCTCGGGCTTAGGCACTGGCTGCGGCGGCGGCTCGGTATTGCTGCCGGTGTGGCATGTGGACGGTCGCGTCTGCGGCGCCATCAGCTGCTCGGCCTTGAGGGCGCTGCGCGTGAGCCGCTGCAGTCCATTCGTATCCGTTTGCCGGCTAGTCGACTCCACGCGCGTGCACTGTGTCGCCATCTGTTGCTGCTCCGGCATGACCTGGGCGCCAGTGGAGCGCACAGTGGTGGCTGTGGTCTGACTGGACGAGGTGTGCACCGGGGTCAGCAGCGTCTGAGAGGCAACGGTCTTGCGCTTGATGGCCAGCTGCTCGTGCTCGCCGAGGCTGAAGGTGTTGCTGCGTCCGGGCAGCAGCTGGGCCGCGGGCTTCGGCTTCTCCAGCGGCGCATCTGTGCCGCAGCCGACGCTGACGCTGCGCTTGCTAATGGCGCACTTCTCGCAGAGCACATCCGTGACGCGATGCTCGGAGCTGCCCACGCTGCGCATTTCCGGCTGGCAGCTGGTGAAACTCTCCCTGGTCGTGGGCTTGGCACTGATGCTCACATTGTGCTTGAGCACCGGCCGCTCCGGCACCGTCTGCACGCCCTTCTCGCGCTGCTCCCGCTGCGGCACATACATCTGAGTGCCCACCGAGATGAGCTGCCTGAGTCGCTGCTGCTTGCGCTCGCTGACCGCCAGCTCGATCTTGTGCTGCAGCTCCGACTGCGAGTAGATCGCCTCGGCTTGCTGCGTGCCCACATGCCGCACGCTCAACTGGGCGCCAACGGCCACGTCGCGTGTGGCTGCCACTTTGCTGGCCGCCTGCGTGGCCACATCGCGTCGTATAATGCTCGGCGAGGAGCTGCTGCGCATGCGCGCGCCCAGGCTCTCCAGCGAGACGGGGCTGATGCGCTGCGGCGTGAACTGCACGGGTGAGCCGTTCTTCAGGCCCGGACTGGGCGGCGAGGGCGTCTGCCGCTGGCTGCGCAGCAGCTCCTCGTTGCGCCGCTGCAGGCGCTGCTTCTCAGTGCGCAGCGAATTGAGCTCCAGCTGCAGGAGAACAAAAGAATTTTATTCGGATTTATTGAGCTGGAATTGGGCTGGACTCACCTCCATGTCGGGTATGACCTTGACCTGTTCTTCCAAGTCTTTGAGACGCTTTAGGCTCAGCGCCATTTGCTCGCGTATCTGGCACAGTGCCTGCGCGTCCGCCGTGGTCTGTCCAGCCTCGGAGCTCGAGGGCGACTGCAGCGGGCTGCCGCTGTCATGGCCATTCGTGTGCTTGGACGTGGCTTTGGGCGTGGCCGTCAAGTGGTGGCGACGCGGCGGCGGTGGCGGCGGCGTGACCTTGGCCTGCTCCAGCTGCTCAACCGGCGACTTGGCATTGGCTGCCACCGTGGCCAGCACATAGCTCTCGTACTGCACCTCGGCGGGACTGGGACGCTGCTGCAGCGGCAGCGTGTTCGAGCGCTGGAACAGATGCGGAGTGCTCGAACGCGGCGAGCGATTGCCTGCCATGCAGGAGTCTACAAAAAAAAAAACATAATAAAATATTAAACAAAATTTCACTTTGCTCTCACTCTCCGGCTGGTTACTTGCTCTATCTCTGGATTGGCTCAAAACAATTTTAATTTGCAGACTTGCCATAGGCGCTGGCAGTTGGCTACTGACAGCGCGACGCCGCGCAACGCTCAATCGCTTGACAATTTAATATTTTAATATTAGTGATAAAACGATGTTAATATGCATATCTATCGAAACTGTGCCACAGTGCGCATAATTTGCACACAAAAGAGGCGAAATAAATAAACAAATAAATATACTAGAAACTAAGTGTAAATGCCAAAAGACAGAAGCCAAAAGCCAAAAGCCAAGAGCCAAGAGCCAAAAGAGACTCGCTCGACTCTGTCCTTTGTGTGCGTCTGTCCGTCCGACTGCTGATAAGTCGGGGCGCCGACTGTTGTCGCTGTTATTATTCAATATTGATTTTACCTACATACAGACAATTTATTGCACTCATTTGTTTATATAAGAGACAGTGTTTTCGCCTGACTCAGGCCGTGCCCGACTTGAGAGCTTCCATTCCAACTGATAGTGGCACATGCTTATCGACAAGTAGTTCATATATCTACGATCTGGCCATGAATGGCGACAAATGCACAACGTGCTGGGTTTAGGTGCTGTAAGTGTTTCGACTTCTACGATTCCATTTCTTGCTTAAATTCTTGGCAGATTATCGATTTTCCTATGTACATCTGTTCATAAATTAGAAATTTCAGTTTTACTTAGAACTCAAACAATGAATTCTAGTTATCGATTTATCATAAAAGATTGCTTGATATTTAATCGATCTTTAACAGCGGTTGATCTTCTTAAGAGTAAAAAATGCAAACAATAATTAACTGTAGATCTTCAAGTCTTTAAGTTTTGCTCAGTCTTCTCTGCTGAGCAACTTATAAGACTTGATCATAATATTTGATCGATATACTACCGATTAAGCTACTATTTGATCATGAATAGTGCCTAATTCAAGCAAGAGTAAAAGTTTAAACCTCTTAGATTCATTACTAATTCTATAATTCAAAATGAACATATCGATAATTTTTTCAAAATTTGTTATCGATTTACTGATCAAATTGGAAGCGTATGCTGGCAACCTTGTAAATGAATTCATTTAAATTCCATAATCAAACTTTCAAATTCACGCATGCATAATTCATAAGTTATCGATTTATTACTAATTCGATATATGATCGATAACCAAAGCTTTTGCCATCCTTCATGATTCAGCAGCTTAACAAAGCTGATCTGCAAAATGATTAAAGCTAATCTACTTCTACATATAAAGTTCAGTACATATCTCCTGATCTTATCAGCAAGAACAACTAACATTTTGGCAACTATTTGGCTTAAGTCCCCACCTTTTACAGCTCTCAGAAATGTAAACATAGCTACATATATACCTTGAGCATTCATTAGTAGATAAGTCTCAATAAGATTACGCTCACTGCGTGTACGCATAGTTTTTTGATGCACTGTCTTTCGACAGTTGTTACTCATCGCCCAGCCGGCTGCCAAGAATTTTTATTTTCCCACTTCGCTATTGTCGCTGCTCCATTTGCTGCTATTACTTAATTTCTATACGCACTAAGCGAGCGACTGCTGAGCACTGAACTCTGGCTAAAGTTAAAAAAAGAAAACAAAAATAAACGCAGAGTTTTCTATTTCTTGTGCGCTGTCGTTGCCAAGAGAAAGATGGTCAAGGCAAGGCTGGCCGAAAGGGGCGCAAGTCGCGTGTTTGGTAGCATTGACCGGGCCATAATTAATCAGTTTTGATGGCCCAGAAAATTAGCAAAATGAAAATCGAAAAGACGCCCATTAGGCCAGCAAATGTCAAACTAAACATAAATATCTATATATACATAAATTTGTATCTCGCCTGTGGCTAAGCAACCTACAATCGTTCCACCAGGTTTTCAATGGACTTCGCCTTGGGGCCGACTTCATTTTGCCCTTTCGCGTCGTCTCCTTGTTCCGCACTGTATCGCTGGCGGTGGCAAACATTGTTGCTGTTGTTTGTTGACTTTGATTTTAGTTTGTTAATAGCACAATTAGTTGGAGCAAAGCAGCTTCGTAATTAAGAGCACATTCAACAGTCAAGGCGGCAGCCATTGCACTTTGTGTTAATGCGATAAAATACAAAATAAAATGTAATTTATTAACAATTTTATTGGCGACTTGGTTGGTTTGTGTTGTTGTTTTTGCGCTGTTAATTGAAGCATTGCGGCAATAATTTCATTTGATTTCTCAGCTATCAAGCACATTCACAGTGCCATAGAAAATTCTGTGCACACTGCCAGCACTCACTCTGCATGAATTCATATTTGATTCGCCTTAAAATCGTTAACATTGGCATTGCAAATATAAAAAACGGTTTATCGAATTTAGTCATGTATTTTTTTTATAATTTAATTTTCTTTTTTTCTATATTTTTTTTAGAATTGTTTCTTTGATTTTATTTTTTGTAATTTCTTCGAGTGAGTTATTTTTATATATATATATTTTCACGTAACTCCTACGCAAAATCGTGTTGTATTTTCATATTTATTTTATTCTGCTTTGATCTCTGGTCGATTTTTCAAACACGTGTGTGTCTTGACATCCTTTTGAGTTTAAATTTAGAATTTATTTATTATTTACTGCAGTTCGAATGGTTCATTTATAAAACAATATTAATTATTATTATCAGTTCCCGCTTTCTAAATCAAATAAAGTTCGTTATGTCTTCGGCCGTTTGTCGATGCTCGGTCTGTGTTTTCTGCTTTTATGTCTGTCGCTGATTATTTGTTAATTGATTTAATTTTAATTACTTTTTATTGTAGTTATTTTGCATATTCTAATTAAATTACATATCGCTTTAATTAAATTATTCGTTTAGATCATTTCGCTGGTTTAATTGCTTTTTATTTCGCTGCTAGACACATCTTTTTTTTATGTTTTTCGTTCGAAAGTCGTCGACAAACTGCGTTGAGATTTTCGAGCTGCTGGCCGCAGCGAAAAACCAACAAATTCATTTAGCAGCAGCATTTTATTTTGTTATTATTTAACAGCTCTTATGGCACAGCAGCACAGCACAGCACAAAAACAAAAATTGTTATTTATTACTAACAAAAAGGAAAACAGCGAGCTCGTCGAGAGCACAGAAAGAGAACTCAGCGATAAGGTCGTCGCACGCTCAGCAAATAAAAATTGAACAATCTGAAAATAGCAACAAAATAACACAACAGCAACAAATAGTAAAAAAGAAGACAAACTAGACAACAGTTTGCAGATAAGCTAACTGCACATTATTAAATGATAGTGCTGATTATTATGATGACGCCAAAGCATTTGGCAATCTATATACTGAACATATATATGTATATATAGAGATACATATTTAGATTTACCATGAGTTGACTGGGGGCTAGTGCGTTTCAAGGTGGGCCTTCTCTTTAGTTTGCCTCGTCGTTTTACAGGCAAATATTAACACGTTTTATTTACCTATTTCCCTATCAATTCGTATTCAATATTTGCCTCGCATAGACACGACATATTATGCTCTGTGGTTTCAACGTAGAAACGCCCCACGAATTTGTAGTGCAGTCAATCGATCAGCGTAGCTTTGCATGTGGCCAATCGATCAATTTATACGCAATAAATTATAAATTTAAAATATGTTATAAAATTAAACTAAATATAGAAGAAAAATATCAAGATTAAACGAAAATGTGTAATATTTAGATTGAGTCAATATTATATACTTTTGACTTGCAAATAAAAACAGCAATTAAAAAAAAATATCTGATCTAATGTTTTCTGTTTGAAAAGGCTGCTGCTCATCCATTGCAATTAAGAGGTAAAACCAACATTAAAAAAGTAAATTGCAAAAAAAAAAAAACAAAAATTAAATGTCACATTACTATATCAATATATATTAAATAAATATAAATTATTTATTTAACTCATAATATTTTATTATTATTTTATTTTAATATGAATATTTTGAATAGTAAATCAAAGTTGTATTATTTGTATTTAATATTGAAAATATAAATACAATTTATTTTACTATTTAAAGTATTTATATAAAATAATATTAAAAATAAAATTATTGATTATTATTTATTGATAATTTATTTATAAGTTATTGATAATTTATTTAGTAAAATTTTAATTTAAAATATTAAATAAAAAAATTTGTGCTACGCCCTTTAAAATATTAATATTAAATTACAATAAAAATAAAGAATTAAAAAAATAATTCACTAAACAGTTACTTACATTTAATTTATTTTTTTTTAATTTTGAACTATATTTTTATTTTAATATTAAATTTGAATAAACTTTAATGATCAATTTTAGAGCATTTCATTTAAGTTTCATAACGAACTTTACCTATATAACGCACAATTGTAAGATATATATAATCTATATTTTTGCTTACGTGAGGGCATTTTGTATCTAACGCTGCAGATATTGAATTGTTTTCGATGTGCTTGTCTAGACTGGCTTTTAGGCCTCAAGGTTAGCGTATATGATATCGCATTTTAACATTCTGGCATTTGGGTATTATTAGATAGTTCGCTGGGCTCGTCTCTCAGCTCGGCGTCAATTGTCAAGATTTTTTGGCAAGCATTATTTTGGCAACACGTATTCGATTAAACGCAATTTATAAGCCATTTATAACAAGCCTAGGCAAACGGCATTAAGGTGCTCATATATCGCGCATGTATATACAAATATATATTCATACGGCAGTTATCATTAATCAATGTCAACTCCATGCTCCTGGCCCAGCTGAAATGTCCGCGAGCGAAAAGCGACAATTTGATTTGTTTATTTGGCTGAATTTCTTGCATTGCGTTTTGCACACTTTATGGCAAATTTATGGCATAAACAAATACAAGAAAAACGAGCTAGCAGCTTAAAAAAAAAAACATAAAACAACGAAAAAAGCAACAACAGCATTAGCAGCATTTGCATGCAAATTGAGCGCCAAATGCGCATTTCGAAATTGATTTAAGATACGAACGCCTCGAATCGCCTTGAAGTTGGCTGTAAACTCCAATTGACTTCGAAATGCCAAAGATGCAAAGCGATTGTGTCTGTATGTGGCATAGAGTACCTGCAGCTAACTCGCCGCTTTAATGCCCCTTGATTGGACCAAGACACTTTTCTGGGCGGCGGTCTGACGCAAAATAAAATTGAATTATGCCTTGGCAGCTCGCTTTTGGAACTACATTTAAATATTGCTTTGATCTAAGCAGTTTGCGTGTCGAGTTGACAGCTTCATGCGTTATGCAGCGCAGTTTTAACTTGCGTGTGTACCATGGGTTGGAATTGCTATAAGAGAAACTTTACCCAAATTAGCTGAGAGCATAAATTGCAGTGAAATTATGCTGTTAATAAATTCTTATTTGTGATTTGGCTTCTGCATTTATTGCAGTTTATAGCAAGAAGAAATGACTAAATATTTTCTTATATTTTGTTTTTAATATGAGATTAATATGCCCCTAAAAATATATATAGAATATTCAATTTTTATAATTTTTAAATATTTTTACTAATCTTAAATTTAGGTATTGCTCATATAAGAATCTCACAATAATCTTTTGGACTACAAAAGACATAAATTTAATTGATAAAAATTAAATGTGGAGTAGTAATGAAAATTGTAATAATTTTAATTCTTGAAAAATATTTTGTCTATAATATTCTATGCCAAATTTTAGTACAGAACAAATCTACTTTCTTTTCTTATTCGCTTAGCAAGACTATTATTAAAATATTAATTAATATTTTAATATAAAATAATTGGAAATTGATAATTTAAAAAAAGCCTCATTGAGTGATAAAAAATCATTGATAAAATTTTAAAATTTAGAAATTTTTAAATTTAGGGCCAGAAGCACGCTAGTAATTAACCAAAATAATTAACTAAAATTGTAGTTAATTTTTTGTTGCATTTCAGCTTAGGTTTTTGCAAGTGCAATTTAAGAAAATTGTAATTGAATTTATTGCACAGCCACCGAATGCTGTTTTGTGAATACATATATTCATTATTTTCGCTCCATTGTGCAGGATTTCGACAGCTACCAACAGTTGTTCAAAATTTTTCACACTTTCATGCGTTTAAGTGTCACATGCGCGGCGGCGTTGCTAATTGCTAAGAAAAGCAAAAGCAAAGGCAAAGCGATATAAAAAGCAAAAGTATCTCAGAGATAGAAGTGAAGTCGTCTGCCGACTATGAATCATGCGGCATTGGAACCGAATAGAGCGAAGCGAGCAGCCAAGAGTATTTCCTCGTCTATTTCGAGACATTCACTCACCTGCGACATCAAAGTAACGATCCCACGTGCTGTGGCCCATGCGACGTTCCTTGGCCTCTTTGGAGCCGTAGCCGTTGTTGAGGCTGAGGCTCAGACTTAGACTGTTATTGTTGCGATCCATGGAGTGCGATCCACCGTTGGCATAGCTGTAGGCTCCCGCCTTACGCCGCTTGGTCGAGGCGCGTTCCAGAGTTCGTTCGAAATCGCTGCAGACTTCGTCGAGTGCCTCGTGGAGAAAGGCGCGAGTCTCCGGCGGACTAATGGCCGGACGAGCATGCCCGTAGCTGTGATTGCTCTGGCTCCTCGGCGACTGATAGACGCCCGCATCGCTCTCGACGCCGCCGCGCAGCGAGGAGCAGGTGGAGGAGGCTGTGCCATAGGGCGACTCGGCGCGCGGTGCCAAACTGTTGCTGTAGGTGAAGCGCGGCACGGACGAGGAGCGCGGCCGATAGCTGGGCGACTGCCCGGCAGCGGGGCGAGGCGAATCTGGTTCGCTTTCATGTGCGGCCTGTGAAAAGTAAACAGGTGACAAGTTAATCAAGTGCGAAATGCGCCTCACTTTGATGTTGCCACAGATCAAAGGCCACCAAAATTCGACTCACCTCTATTAGCTTGGGCTGCACACGACTTTCCGCCTGCCAATCGCTGCCAAAGAGACTCTCAAAGCCCAGCATAAACTCCATAGACTTGCGCGAGCGCCGACGATCGCGTCGCTGCAGCTCCTCCTCGCTGGGCTTGGCATTGGCCAGCGCCTCGCAATAGCGCACAAAATCCAGATCGATGTGGTAGCCATACGGACAGCAGTTGCAGCTGCGCACCGACCTGGTTAACGTGGAGCTCGGGGTGCCATTATTACTGCCTGGCAATTGACGAGCTGCAGAACCAAACAAAGAGAGCGAGAGATGGAATGAGATAAACGACCGGATGAGCGCATAAAAAAATGTATCTTAAATGCAGACAACGTGTATCTAAATGTCACTATCAAGGTCACGTCTGCCTGAGTTCGTCTGCTTCTGATTCTTGGTATTGGCAACACAGACACACACACACACACAGCATCTTTGTGTCTGCGTCTGGCTTAGTTTTTGTGCTCGCCAGGCATTTGGTATTTGGTATTTGGTAGTCCCTGAGCCACACCTGCCGCTGCTCTAAAACACGTTTCAGCTTTTTGGTAATCGGAGCCGCAGCAGCAACCGCAGCACCCAAGCGCAGTTCCCAGAATATATCCGTCTGTTTGCTTTTTGTATGACACGCTGGCCATATTTATGTTTAATTACGTCATACAATAACTAATTTCGCTTAATTTAGATAACGAACTATGCACGCGAGTCAACAGCAATTTGAAAGCCTTGACTTGCCTTCTATGCGGGCGCATTAGTTTCGCTTCGAGCAATTTTTGTAATTTCGTATTTCAATTAAAAATCACATTTATTAAAACTAAAAACTATTTTCATTTGTTTGGCTTATAATTACTATTATTAGACATCGATTATAGGCACAATGTGCTTCAAATAACGTCACTTCTTTCATGTCTTAGCTTACAACAAATAAGAAACACAATCAATGAGAAACTACTTCGGTAAGGTCTTCACTACACGCTTATTAGAACTAAAACTAAGCTAATTTTTACTTGTAAGCAAATCCTCCTATAGTTCAAGAATATATATATATATATATATATATATATATATCTAAGCTAATGTCTTCACTCTCACTGCCACTCACTTGCGCCGCATAGCCGCTGCAGTATGCGTCGAGGCTTTCTTGCCTCATATAGCAGCCACAGTATCGCAAGCCATAACAAATTCCAAAGCATTTTCTATTGACCTTCGTCCACTCAAGCTAAACAAAATCGATAAGTGGAATTTCTCAACGCGTACGCAATGTCCAGTTTCAATTTGTCGACCATTTGGAGTGCACGTTCCCGACCCAACTGGTTAGAAAAGAATCTGAATTCTTATAGTACTCATCACTCTGCTAATTGGCGATAAGATATGTAGCATTTAGAGCGCTTATCAGGTAGGCAGCTAAACAGCGCCTAGTTGTTTATGCTACTCACACGGAAGCTTTCTTGTGTGTGTCTTGTGGCGCCATCTATGTGTGACGGCCAATTTTGGTTTCACTTTCAGCATTCAATGCATTCATTCATAAAAGCGTGCAGCTCTTTGCTGGTGGGCGTTCTGTGGGCGTCGCTTGTGAAAGTGCTTGGCTGAACGCGTTGCTCGAGTGCTAACCAGGCCAACAAACTGCATATTGATGAGCTGTTGCAACGCTTGTTTTGCTGCTAATTAGCAACAGTCACGGCCATGGTCGGTGGCGGGGGCGTAGGCCTAATCGAAGGCGTGGTGTTAATGACGCTGCTTACCGGCTTCATTATCATCGCTATATTGGACACCCAACACCCACACACAAAACACACTGGCACAAATCGCAGCTGTTTGAGTTCAGTTTGGCATGCGCTGCATTTGTCTAGTGGGCGTCGAAGAATGCGGTCTGCCTAATGTCGCCTAATTGCTGGCCAACAACGGCTCGTCTGGCTGAGTGCTTGTCTATGTCTCGTCAGCGTGTTGGCTGTTTTAAATTGCAAAACTTGGTCTCCACTTGATTGACTGTTGTAAATGCTTTGCTCACAACTCTCCAGCACGTGTAAATGGGCATGTGAAGCGACATGAGGGCAATTTTTTAAGTACTAGCTACACTTTTGAACAGCTTTTACAGCTGCTTACTTGGCATCAAATAATTAGCACTTTCCAGAGATTTGCAAGTTGCCGAGTGCTAACAAAAAAACACTAAAAGTCGACAAAAACAGTGAAAGTTGAAGTCTTGCTTAGCTCATTCCAGCATAGCATACAAATAAAGTGCTTAGATCATCATCATATATATAAAAATTCTATTTTATATATTGCATATATTAGCATATATAAAGAAAAGAAATCTATATATGTGTATCAAGTGTTGGCTGACTGATTGATAATCAATTAATATCGCCAATCGTAGAGTCTATTGAAATTTTAAGCAGGATTTTCCCTATGAGCTGGATGATAATAGTGGCTAATATTGTATATCTATAAATATATACAAATATTCTCAGAAACTATAAACACACATTTCTGTATCTATTACTCTTCTATGCGATTCTCATAATGCTTATAGTTTTACTGCTTGGATTTGATATTTGAAGCCAACTTCTAGGAATCACAGATATTCGTCCGAGCTACACTTTCATAGGCTGACTCATTTTAGAAGTAAATAAGTTAAAAGGTAAATCGCCCTTTCAACCAGTTATTGTCACAATCTGTTGCCCAACGCGAACAACTTTATTTACAAGATTCGGGGTACCATAAAAGGCGCCTATTTATTCGTACAATGACATAAATCGCGCACTCGGCGCACATAAAAATTAAGAAATTAGCCCAGTGGACAGGCAACAAACTGAGCTGCAAGCAAAGGTAAATTACGAGCATGCCCAGAGCTCTGGCCAGGCACGTAGCCAGACTCTGACTGCGACTCCAAGACGCAATTGGGCATCGATATTGCAGGCTTAATGGTGACAGTGAAACGTAATCAAGACAGACCCCAAAACGAAGCACTCCACATTATCATCATTATCATCATCATCGAGTTGTAATGACTAAATTTTCTGTGTGGGCGTCGCTGCCGAAGACGACGATGCAGTCGCTGCCCAGCATACAAAATGAAGCCGGCTTGTGAATGAATTTCGACCGGCAGCCAAAAGACAAGGCGAAAAACCAACTTAAATTAAAACTGGTTGCCCGACTAATACATATGTCCGACTGATACATACATCATGGCATTTAGCCTCATATGTTGGAGCTGTTGGGCTGACGCTGTGTCTGGGTCGGTATTCGTATCGAGTAGGCGTTTGCTGCAGCTGCAGCTAATGAAGCTAACGGTGCAATGGCAGCAACAGCAAAAACCACAACAGCAACAACAACAAATTACCGTAAAGTGCAAAAATTTAATTATGCTAAACACGTGCAACCGCTGCACAATCTAATTTCCATGCCACAGCTCAACTGACAGCAACAAGAAAATAAATTAAGAAAAAAATTTCTTATTGATGCTCTGTGTAAGTATGTTAGTATATGCTAAATTAGAAAGTATCTGCTAGATACAAGTTTTAGAAAAGGTAGAGAATCTATATTTTAGTAGATAATTACAGCAGTTACATGAGCTCAAAGGGCATCAGATCGGGCTGGAAGCTTGAGCCTGAGACCAAACTCCCATTTTTGGCGTTGCATAGGTCTTCAATATTTATTAATATTTTTTTACTAATTGTCAACTTATTTAAAATATATTTTGATAAAACGTTGTTTTCAAATCCATCAAGTCATCAAATTTAAAATTTGTATACAATTTTTGAGTACAAAATATTTGTATATTAATGTAGCAATTGCAGACTTTTGCGACTATGCTTTCCCTCAGCATTAGTCAAAATATTTTTAAAGACAAAAAATATTCTATTTGGGTTCTGATTTATTGAAATTTGAAGAGCAAAGCTGAGTTTATAGCAACTACAGCTGATCATGAATCAGAATATGCCATGAAGTTACATGAAGCTCTTGAAATCTGAGTGAAAAATTATTTAAGCAAAAGCGAACATAAATCAATGTGTAATATGTATTTACTATTTATATGAAATATATACTACTATATGAAATATAGTTGCTCATTTATATGAAATATAGTATTAGACTACACAGCTTAGTTATAGGCAGCAAAAATACTTGGCTTATGACAGCGTTTTATATACAGTGTTTGGCTTTCTTCCAAAAATTATAATTAAAATCTCTTCAACGAAAACTCAAATTTAAAATAACTGTTAAATAAAAATATAAATTTTTTATGATTTTCATTCAATTTTTTAAAGAACATGAATTTATTTTTGACTCATCTGAATTAGGTTGGTTACTGAAACTATTTTAAGAAAAAATTATATAAAGCTAAATTTCCGTTTTTGTCATAATTTAGTTTGCCCTTCCTTACTCCTATTAATATAAATAAAATTGGAATATTTTCCAATTTCCTTAAGTGAAATTTACTGCAACAAAGGTAGCGAAGTCTACTTCTCTAGCTATTAATTTGATGAGAAATGTATACATAAATTAAAAGTATATCAAATCTTGTCAAGTTTCTTTAAATAAAGTAAAAATTAAACACAATAAATAAATATTGATGGCTGCAAAGGCATTAGCTAAGACTATATAGTGGCTTTCCTATAAAACTACTCGAGCTTCCAGAAAAAAACGTCCTACAGCAGCTTTAAAAGCCCATATAACAGTTATAAGAACTTTTATAGATCCTAAAGATCCTACATAAAAAAGATCCTATTACTGCCATGGCATCTCCTATGAACTGTCAATTTTCTTTTTTATAGTGCATCAGCTATTTTTGCTTAATTGCTGCAGTTGTGCCTCAAGATATTCTCTCTGTCCTGCTTTGATTCGCTTTAAAGTGCTCCCCACGGCACGACGCTGTGGGCCAATTTATGGTTATTTTCTATGCATTTGATTATCCAATTAATGCACGGCTTCTTGGTTGCTGTGGCTATTATTATTTTCATTATGCTTCTCCACGTGCCATAAACTTTATGTGCGTACGCAACGAAATGAGAATGTAAATGAAACTAAAAATATTGTGAACTGCGTGTGGCTAATGAGTTCGATTTGGCACAGACTTGGCTAGTACTCGGCTGCCATTTACATTTCACATTTAATTGCCTCAATTAACGCCAAGCAACCGGCCACGCCCACACACCCAAAAACGTCAACTCACATCCGCTGTCATAAATTGGCCGTAGCCGAAAATTAATGAATATCAAATACTCCATCTATATCAATCAGAGTCGCAGCTTTGCAACCCGAAACCGGCTCTGGCTTTCAGGCTTAATTAAAAGTCAGATGTGAATTTTTGGAATTGCAAATGTTGCCTGGAGGCGTAATCGACGACAGCCAAAGGCATTTGCATAGCTGACTTTTTCACGTGTCAATGGCCAGTGGAAAGTGCTTTGATTCCTGCATTTGCAGCCGATGCCAATCTGAGAGCCGCTGCTGCTGCTGCTGCTGCACCGACAAATTGGCGCAGCGCAAAGACATTGCCATTTTTATGGTGGTGGGTGGGTGTTGCCGCCGTCATCGCCATTCGTGCGGGCGTCAAGTTGACCCACATCCAATTCCACAGAGTGGCACTCATGTGGGCTTAAGCCGCGATTTTATAGCCAAATAAAAACCCACGCCTAGCTGCTTTACGTACCATTTTCCTCAATGAAGGCGCGTTGACTCCGCAAAACGAGTGACCTGCAAATGGAGTAAATGGAGAACTTTGTTATGAGAAATGCAAAAACCAAAACATTTTAACTGCTAATTTATTTATTTATGTTGGCAAATAATTGCAATATGTCACTTTAAGTGATTCTTGGCAAACAAATATGAGATTTAGAGTCTCGATATTAAGTAAAGCCTCGAGATGTCCTGCAATAAGTGCTTATAAGATTTAGCGATTGAGGAAATATATATTTAATATATTTATATGAATTTAAAAATTATATATTAAAATTTTACAAAATTGTGCATTTAAGAAAGTATATATAAATTGAATAAACTTTTATTTTCTAATATTATTATGTTCATCAATCAATTGACTTTTGGGATATAGAAATAAATTTTAATTGCTGAAGCTAGTAGAATTGTTAGAGATAGAGAGAGAAAAACTAGCACAGAAAATATATTTCAAAAGGGCAAAAAAATTTTCTTAGGCAAAAATTTGTTTAAAACTGCTTGAAAGTAAAAGTTTATTAAGTAGAAAATATTTTGTTTACAAAGTTCTGAATCTTTGCTGGACTAGCTATTCATAGATTGTGTAATGGGATTGAACAACTAAGGAAGAAATGGTTTTGTAGTCATTTCATTTACATTTACATTTTACAATTTTTTATAACAAAATATTGATTTTTTGTAAACTTTTATCACTTATGAAAATACATTCAAAAGCTACTCGAAAATGCATATTACACAATCCAACTGCTCGAAAAGAAGAGCTAATAAAAATATATTGCACACAGCCTTAGATTTTTTAGCTGCTTCCCTGGGACATCTGTGCATATATGTTTTTCCTTCTTCAGCGAGTCTTAGCGATTTCTTGACAATGTTGTTATTCCCCCAGCTCAGAGGCAAAGACAAATTTATGTGTAAGCATAATGATACGTGTATCATAATCATAAACACACATATTAATTTGGACTGCGCTCCAAAAATAAGCGATGCCGTCGCTCGTTTCACATGGATGCAACTTGACAGACGGGGCCAAGGGGGTAGGTGCTGATCAGATGTGGGGGAGGTGGCTCTATGGCTCTATGGCTCTATGGCTCTATGGCTGTATGGCTATGTCATGCATGCGATACGGAAAACCGCATAAATCAGTTGACGCATAAATTTTCATTTTACATAAATTTTGGAATCGAAATAAGCGCAATGTGAAAAATATGGCAGCAAATCGCAAGACGGCTTTCAACATGATTTGTTTATTTTATTTCAATTCAGCTGACATTGTTGTTGCTGTTCTGCTTGTTGCTGCCGAAAGCGTGGAAAACATGACAGGCAATTAATTTAATAAGATATGCCCGCTGGCAAAGTTTTTCCCATTCAACGCCATTTTTGGGGCTAATTGCATCAGGTTGAGGACTTGGCCAAGCCGAAAACAACAAATTATAAATAATTGCAGCTTCCGTTGAAACAAATGAAAATGAGAAATGCTGCACGCATGTACACTTTTCCAGGAAAACAAGCAAGAAGCACATATTTATATATATATATATATATTCTAAATGTTGGGCTATAGCAAAAGGGGAGAGCGAAGTTCACTAATGAGTGCCTGAAAATGAAATAGTCGCAGACCCTTGTGCTTTATGGCATGGCAAACAGATTATTGTGGATTTTGTGGCACGCATAGTTTCAAAGATGTTTCAAAATACCGACGACAACAGCAGCAACAACAATGACAACAATGAGAACAAAAGGGGCCGCAGGCAAAACTCAAAATGTTGACAGCTTGATATATTTTATTATAATTTTCCTGTGTCGCGCAACTGCTACAACACTCCCTGAAGCACAGCAAGTGTGTGTAGCTAACTAAACGAGAGTGTATCGTCTTTGCCTCTTTGCATCTGTATCTGCGCCTCAACTTAGTATCTATGTATCTACGCAACTGCAGCGCGCATTTTTGCCACATTCTATGCGACAGCTGCCTTCTGCCCCTTGGCTAACAGAGCATTGATTTATTTATAAATCGTATAGATAAGTTCTATTTGAACAGTTGTCAATAACAAAACAAATATTTGTGCACCGGCTTGCACGCGTTTCCCTCGCGTTTTACACGCGTTTTCACAGGCTTTCTGCACTTTGTTAGTGCAAAGCGACTAAAAAAAGTTGATAGACAGCTTTTGACGTATTTTAGTTTGTTCAATTAAAAATCAAAACGTATTTACGTCAAGCGAAAAACTAATATATATAAAAGAATGCAATAATATTTAACTTTCAATGATTTTTTGTAGACTATTTCAGCTATTTTATTTATTTTTTAGAATTCAATTTATTTATTTTTACTTTCAATTATTATTGAATATTGAAGATATCTAGTTTATTCTTGTTATAAATATAAATATATATGCAGTTTTTTGTTGTAATATAATTTTTTAAAAATATTTAATTATGTAAAAAAAGTTTAATGTATTCTAAATCAGAATTTTATGCCTAAGATTCCATGACACTATTTGGTTTTACAATATTAAAATTCAAATTGTGTTGCATTTAATTAAAATTTAAATATTTTATTAAACAGAGTTTTCAATAATTTCATTCAAGTAAACAAAAAAAAATTTTTTATTTAAGCTTTTGTCAAAAACTATTTTTAGCCTAGCATAACTCAAATGCTTTTAAAAAAAACTGCATATTTAAAGACTCGTTGTTTTTTCTCAAAGTCTATTTAAGTCATCAATTTATCAAAGTTTTTGGTACTTTGTTTTAAGCCACCGAACAGGTTTTTCATTATCAACTTTGAGCAATTAGCTCGGGAGTATTTCATATTTGACTTGTATATTTAAGCTGTTTGCTTTGTTAACCGCAACTTGGCACTTTTGCGCGGCTAGTTCAAGCTCGCACTCACACCTTCAACGCACACCCACATTCAATCGCCTCGCAGCCACATCGAATGTGTCTAACGAGCGATCTTTAATCTTTAAACAGCGCCCAATTAATTAAACTTTCCGGCCTTAATTTGGGCCTTATCCAATTGGATATCGGCAAATAGTGTTTGCTGCCGCTTATCTTTTACCTCCAAAAACGCTTGACGGCTTCCTGTTCCGTGGGCGTCAGGTGCGTTATCTTTTTTGAAAATTTTGACTCATCATATGAAAGCAAATCGCCGGGTAAACTACCGATTCCTATACCAATATCACCAAGGCTCACACTCATGCTGCATGCGTAATTTCGTGAAGAGCTTTGTCAGCTGCCTAATTAATTGGCATGCGCTATTCTTGGCCAAATGGAAATTCTATTCCCGAAATTAATTAAATTTGATTGGCAGCAAAACTTCACGCCATGGCGACAGCGAAAATGTTAAATTTTAATGTGAATTCGGGCACTAGAAATGCATTTCATGAACTATTGCTTGCTGCACTTTCGGCTGACTCAGCTCTGTGCCACACTTCACTTAACAAGCGCAAACGAAAACGATTTTCTTATATTTTTTATATTATTTATTTAGTGTTTTTTTCTTTCTTAGTTTAACGTGAACGAGGCAACGCACCGCTCCGCGCTCGAAAATCGCTCGAATCGAACTGAAACACAACAGAGAAAAACTTTACGAGTCGCCGCTGAACTTTATGCTCTGTATGCATGTGTATTTGTCTTGTATCTGTGTCTGTGTGTAAGTGTGTATTTGCTTTTATATATTTCTTTTTATTTCTATTTTTTATTTTGTTTGTTGACGGCCACAAAGAGCAACAAGACAAGTCAGAACTTTGTCCAAGTCACAATGCCAAGTGATTTTGGTGCTTTTTTCTCTCTCTTTTTTTGCTTCTTGGCCAGCTTAAAGCTCAGCTCACCAATGGAAGAATTATCGATACGATAATTAATAAATATGAACAGCAGCAGCGGCAGCAAACCAGTTAAACAGTTCGCCAGAGTCGGCGTCGTAACCTGTTGGAAACACCTAAACAAGCGTCATGCCCGATAAGCGCTTACAGCTAGTTGAGTGTCTCTATCTCTCTGTTGAGTACACCCATTCGAAAGGCTGGCAACAGAAGCGTCGATATGGTTGATTCTCTGCGCCTCCAATGAACATAAAAGTGATTGATGAAGCCAAAAGGTGTCGCCTGCCTGTCGCAGTGGTGGCAGCGGAGCATAGTTCACTTTGATGTTGCAGCCAATGCAGAGTCATTTTGGTTTTATATAGCTCTAACATCAGCCAGCAGCAGCAGCAGCAACAGCCCAACTTAAAATTACTATTTGTTAGATGGAATATTACAAAATAATTATCGAGTCTTTCAATTTTAATTAGCAAAGTCATCAGACAAGTATAGCTATACAACCAACAGAGTGTCTATATTCCATGAGTAAATACTCGAGTGCATTCGCCCACTTTGTAAACAAAACCGGCAAAGCAAATCCAATAACAACAAGAATAGACGCCAACAACGTCCGGATTCAAGCTCGCGACAGAAAATTGTTATTGCTGCCCCAAAAAAAGCATGTGTATACACACATTGGTTACCCCACACACACATACATATACACACACCCATGAGCGATAAGATAACTCCTAAACACTTTCAGTCATTACATTGTGTCAAGCTGCATGTCATGCAGTCTGTCAATGCACACACTCTAGAGCCCGTTAACATAACAATGTGCCAAGAGTACTTTATGTTTACACGTGTGAAGCTGAAGAACCTTTAAGTTGAAATATATTGTAGATAAATCAATATATTTAATTACATATTTATTCATTTCAAATATAAATATATACTTTTTTTAAGTATATCAAAATTTTATATATCAAATAAATAAATATAAATCAATCAAATAGATGAAAATCCAGTGGCTACAAAAAAGCAGTTAATAATGACTTTAAACATTTAATCACTGCATGCCACAATTTATTAGATAATTTTTATCTGTGATTAAGCTTATAAACATATTAATCAATTATGGTTTTCAAATACTTAAGTCAATTTATCTTCCAGTGAAATGTTTAGTATAATTAAACCTGAGTATAGAAAATTTTAATAAATGTAATTTTGTATTGAATCTGATTGTATTTTAGCTCTCAAAAGTATATAAATATTTATTATAGCTAAGCAATAATATTTATGTATATATATATATTTATTTATATTATATTATTTATAATTTGATTTTATGTTAAATTATACCTAAAAACCATCATTACTTAAATGATTTTTAGGCAAAAATTTGTTTTCGTTTTTTAGCCATTGCGCTCAGCAATATATATATATATAATATGAGCATTCAATTTTCATGTAAATTAAAAATATTAATAATCATCGTTAAATTATATATAAAATTTCAATAGCTTTGTAATTGCTTGAAAATAATTACTGCAATAAAAAAGTCTTATAAATTATATATATATATATATACTCAATTTAAAATTTAATTACTTAAATATTGCGCTGAAATCTGCTGCCACAAAATAAAATGTTGAGTTATTTTTCGATGATAGAAAACATGTAAAAATTGGGGTAGGCTTTAAGTGCTTGAGTCTATAAGAAAGTATTTGTATTAAACAGAGAAATAAATGGTTGGAATTTTTTCTTAGATTAAACTACTATAAGTATGCCAAATTATTTTAATAGAGACATTAATCTTCAAACTTCTTTTTATAAATTTCCATAACTGAAACACTAAGGCACCCTCTATCTGTGTCGCCTGACAAAGCGTCAGCTATGTCAATTACTTGTTCAAATTGTAAATGAAAATAAAATGTTTGCCTATAGCCGTAATTATAATTATCAATGAATGGTTCATTATGGGTGGCTATTTACACAATTGCCGCCTTTTAATAGATAGATTTCCATGTCAGAGCGGTTATCAGCTTGGCGTCTATTGAACATCAACTATTCCATGAAATTGTGTTTATTTCTTTATTATTGAAGGCAAATGTTTTAGTTAGTTGCATATTGATTTATGGGTTTGTTTATAAATTTATGTTAATGTGTTCGATGGAAGCACGTCGGAATATATTAAAATGCTTGAAATTTTAAGTTGGTTCGCCGAACTGTTAATGAGCTAACAGCAAAATTTCATGCTCCATGAAACTTGGTTGCTTATTAATTGTCGCGACCCTCGGGCCGAGGCGTAGATACAAATTAGCTTCGACTTATTGGCAGATAAAAATTAAAAGCAAACAAAAAAAATAAAAATAAAAACCCGATTGCGAGCGATAAGTGAGCCGGTTATAATTCGCATTCATATATCGTAGCGTATTTTCGGTTTATGTATCTATGATTTCATAAACAAGTTTTGCTGTTGTCTTCACGGCTTTTAATTATGCGTTAGATATTTCTGCACATGGAAATCTCATTGCGGACACCGCAGTAAATGTTTAAATAAATGGCTGCAATTATTTATGCGTCACACCCAATCGATTTTTTGCCATGATAGCTGCCGGTGCCTGGGGCCTCTTCGAGTCTCGGCTCGATTCTCCCCAGTTCTCCCGCACTCGAGCCCGGCTCAATGAAATTCAACAAGAAAATGTTTTATTGATGTGTTGTGGATAATGTAATTTTGTATTGTTTAAATTGTTGCCGCCTTGCTTGGAACTCATTAATTTTTTTTTACTTTTGCCTGTTTTTTATGTGCCTGTTTGACCGCCGGCGTGGATCGGCTTTTATAACGTTTGTCATTTTAATCTTTTTTTCTGTTTAAATTTTACAACTTGTGCGACTCGACGTTTTTTCCACCGAAGCCCCGCTGAGCAGCGGACTACTGTTTTGCTTGAACCTGAGATTGGGGCTTTAATAAAGTTGTCCAGTAATTGTCAACTTATTGATTGGCATATTGAAAAAGTTCTTAACGAGCAAATATATTTAGACACGATGTCATTTTTATTAGAATTAATTTAAGTAATAATCAACTGCTTTTCTAATCACTTGCTGTTTGGAAATACCCAGCAATTATGCAGAAATGGCAAGATTTTTAATTTTCAGAAATTAGAGTCGTCTGCTGCCAAGACTAATCAGAACATTGCAGTCGAGCGCAGCTAACTGCATAATACTCGTTCGCGGCGAAAAGATAATAAAATGATTATAAGTAAAATTAAATATATATATTGAATATATATATATAAGATGTTCAGGAATATTTAATAAAAACTGTAGGTATAAAGCAAGGAAATAAAATATCAAAGAGACTTTTGCAACTAGAAGCAGCTGAAGATACCAAAATTAAATTTGTATAAATTACACTAGGCATATATAACCGTAAAAGAAACTTTAAGAAATTTTAAAATAAACTACTGTTTAAATATTGGGCAGGTATTTGACAGTCAGCTCCATCCGAGTGCAACATTCTTTCATATAACTTTATGCACTGACTGGAAAACCCCATGATAATCTATACCTGTATATAGCTTCAACTACGTCGCATATAAAAGTCGCAGATCTTAAAATCTTTTCAGTTCGATTGCAGCAGTAGCAGAAAAAGCAACATTTGAGTTTAAGATGAACTGCCTCAGCTTTTTAGCATTAATAGCTCTACTCTTGGCCATTAATATGGTTCAAATTCATGCAAATTGGATAGACGATATTGGCGCTCAAGTTGTAAGTAGAATTTACAAACAAAAGTCCATTAAAAATGTTAAGAAAACTGTTTAATATAGGAAAAATCTGGTAAAGAAGTCGAAGAGATGGGAAAAGCTATTGTAAGTCACAACTTTCTATATTTATTTAGTAGATAAAAACATCTTCTTTCTAGGATAAAATATTCGCCGATAATTTCTTTAGCCAGCATTAAAAATATTAATAATTTTTGTGAATAATTTAAAAATGATTTGAACTTATGAATATGTAGAAACTCTAAGCTAAATAAAAAATGTAAATATTGCAGTCGCGCATACCCAACCTGAACAAAATTGTTTATGATGGAAGCAACTTATTAAGCTGATTAAATATATATATACTCATATATGTAAAGCACATTTATGGCAATTGCTTTTATGTACTCTGCTTTGTCCGCTAATGGAAATAGAAGACAAGAATGCTGGAGTCAAGTTTGGAATCAACAAGTATTAGATACACTGCAGCAGCATTTGCGACTAGACGTAGAGCATGGACTTGATAAATTACATATTGAAATTGTGTTTGACATTTATGAAAAATTATTTAAAATAATAATTGACAGATTTAGCTTCCATAAATGATTGCTTATGTAAATATATTATTTTAAAAATTATATTTAAATCCTAGAGGCATACGAAAGGTCTTCCCTTTATAACTTAAGTCCTCAGCAGTTGCATTAGCTACATTCAGGGCATTTAACATTCGTTAAATTACAAACACAAATTGCTTATTTTTTTGGCAAATTAAGTCTTATCAGCCTCATTGCGTCTGTAAAGCTATTTATTTATACACAGGCCAGATAAGACGACAGTCGTATAATACCAGCAGCATCTGCATCATCAAAATATTTCTCAAAGAAAATAAAAGCAGAACACAATTTCAATATGAATTACAATGGTTTATTAATTTTGACTGCTATCCTTTTGGCTGTCAATGTGGACGTAGCCAAAGGTGACCTTTGGGACAGCATCAAGGATACCTTTGTAAGTGTGCATATAACATAAATATTATATATTATATTTGTATATAATTATATATATTTTATAGAACGATGCTGTCGACGCAGTAAAAGATTTGTTCTCCTAAGCGTAGTGAATGAATTGAATTGTAAAGCGCATGTCTCGGCTATTGGAATAAAGTGAATTGAAATTTCTTGTCTTATTAAGAGTTTTTCAGGCATTTAACTTGTTTGTATTCACAGTATTTATGCTTGTTTTCCGCGCAAGTGTGAAAGGCAACTCCATCTTGATTTCCACTTTGAGCGACGTCCCGCTTTTTGGGGTCATTTCAATCAGCACCTGTCACACGGTTCGAGCGTCGGCGTGTGAAGTATTTCGAGTTGTCTGTCGTGTGTTGCGTCTAGACGAGACAGCAACTCGCATCGTTGTAGAAAATTAATTAAAGGAAATTGTTTTTAGCCGCTGGGCTGCTGTTGAAAACGTTTTGCTAGAACATCATTCAACACTTTCGCTGGCTAGCCCAAAGAGCTTGGATTTGCTTTTTGTATCTTGTTTTTTTTTTTTGTTCATTTATGCCCGCTTTATGCGAATCGATAAGCGTCTAGTCGCGGCCCGTTGCAATCATAATTTATACGTTTCGGCGCTGTTTATGGCAGTCTAACAAATTTCCTGCTGCCGCCCCATGTGGTCAGCAAACGGCGGCCAGCGAGATACAAGATACAAGATGCAAGCACAAGATACAAACGCCAAAGGCGGCTGCCATCAAGGCCGGCGACCCAATCGCAAACTTATGACTGCCAAATGCCATGAGGCGCATAATCGAAAACAGAATACACGCGTGCGCTGAAGCCTGACGCCTGCCTGTGTCTGCCTGGCTGCCTTGCAAGTCGTAAATTATGATATACTCGCTGCAATGCCAGGCTGCGACAGCCGTGGGGCAGGCGGCATAAATATAGTATTCAAGTTGATTACAATCGGCTGTGGAACAAGGCGCTGGCTGTGTGACTAGGCTAGAAAAGGTGAGCAACTCTAAAGCTTTATCATCTCTGGCAAGATCAACTCGCGACCTGCCCACCCACATTCGCAAAACAATTGCCAGCTCAGCTCAGCTCGGTTCGGCTCGGCTATTTGTCAATTATCGCAATGACCGATCCGCTGCCAGTTCAATTGCACGTATCTGGACTGTAAATCAGAGACAAATCCGCTTATTGCATCATTGCACAAACAATTTGCACGCTGATTACAGGCAGCAACAAAGCTGAACTAAATGCTGTTACACTGAGTCGACATTTGGCTAGCATTTAAAGCCAAGGGGCGTATACGCAATTTGCATATGTCACAGCTGGTGATGCGATGACGCCGCTTCATTAGGCACATGTATTGCATATAGTTACCTTCAACAGCTCCTCGCTTGACTTCCACCTCTCTCTCTCTATCTTTCTGCGAATTTTATAACTAGTTCCCATCAAAGCGTTAATAGATGATGCATGATGCATGTTGCATGTAATCAGTAATGTTTTTATATTCGCAATGAGTTTTTTGCTAATTAATCGATTTCGAACATGTTGACAATTTAGATAACTGACTTGGCTTATACAGGGTATTTGTAAGTCAAGTTAGTGCTATAAATGAAAAGTTGACATGTTAACGAAATGTGAGTTGAGAAGAGTCTTAAAGTTCGTAAGGCTGCTAAATATTGATTGGTGTTATATATAAAATACGTATATATATTTTTTTTAAATATTTTCATATTGCACAAATAGTTCTAAAATGTCTACAAATTTATAAATTTCTTTTAATACTTATATAAAATATATGCTGAAAAAGTTATCGAATTTGTGAGAGTTCTTAAAGCTTCTACAATTCCTTAACTATATTTCTATGATCGTTTAAAATATAAGTCTTTGGCTAACACTCCTCAAAATTAATATACTTTCTTAACAAGAGTTTCATATATACTCAGCATATACTGGGTATCAAATACTGGATAACTCTTTAGTCGACGCCACCCGTTTGCCAATGTTGCATTCAGCTTTGCCCGTTGCCGCCAATTAATAAACATTTACGCTCTTTGCATTGATTGCCCGCCAGCGATAAGTTGAAGCGACTTTTAAGACCTGGGCGTATTGGGTTTCGTAATTGAATTTCAAATTTCAAATTTCAAATGCACATCGGTGAAAGTAAGTCGCAAATTTCAATTGTGAGTGGCCGCAGTCGATGACGTCGACTGCACAAAATGTGTTTTGCTTCCTTTTTCGTTATATCTGGCCACTTTTTTACTGGCCAGTCGTGAGGGCATAAACAAAAGCAAATCACAAAAAAAAATAAGTTGACTCAAAACAATTTCCGAGTTGAAATTGATTTTTGCTTTTTGTTATTTTTCTGCTGCTGCGCAATTGGCCAGCTTTGCTTAAGCTCGGCTTATTGAGCAGGTGGAACGTTTCTAAAGGCCGCAGATAAATAAAAATATTTATATGCAAATATTTGGAGGCCAAACGAATCGCCCCGAAATGGTGACAACTTGTAAATATTTTAAACGCCAGCCGACTTTGGTCATAAGATACAAGCGGTGCTATGGAATCTGGAAATCGTATTTGTGTCATATGCAAACGAGGCAGTGAGAGCAACACAGACAGAACTGAAATTCGATAGCCCAAAAATAGCAACTATGTGGAGTGTAAATAATGAGTTGTGAATACGTAGAACCTTGTTGACAGTTCGCAGTTAGTGCGAAAACCTGTTTCACACAGAGGCGTAGGACAAAGGGATTGTTACACGTGATATCAATGCCCTATGATTAAATATCTGAGCTCTTCAAACTGAGCAAGTTCCCTAAAAGCTCTTAACTTTTCAATATATCTAAAGTGTTGTAATAGATACTTCTACTCTCAACGCTACAGCCTTAAAGTGCATACAAACAGTTTGTACATAATCATCAGACACTTGACCGCAACACGAATTGAGCCGCAGGCGAAATGGAAGTATTTTTTGGCTCAACACTTGAAATCGCGCCTGCAGGCCCTATAATTATGCCATTATGGTTACGAGTGCTCATTACTTTGAGCGAATTTCACGACAATGGGCCACAGCCTTCAGTCTACAAATTATAATTGGACATTAAGCTGATGACTGGAGTGCTATTCCGTCATATCTACACAATAGACAACGCGTCGACAAGTGACTCTCGCAATTGGCACTCACTCGCAGCCAAACAGCGGAAGTTGTCTCCAAGGCTACGTCGATTTCATTCATTCATTCAAAATAAAAACTCGACTTAAATTACGTGCAAATTGCTGCCTCAAAACATGGCAAAAGCAAGGGGCAGAGATATATATTTCGAAAAAAAACCACAATCTCAGACAGCTGCTGCATACGAAATGAGCATCAATATTTCAGCATACATTTTGGCATATTCTGATGGCCCTGCAACAGCAGCAAGCAGCTGCCACAAATATTTGCAACTCAAGAATAATTGGGAACCCATTTAACGACTTTCCCACAACATATCAAAATTCAACAAGTGCAGCATCAAGTGGATTTCATATCATATAAACATACAAAACTAAATCAGCCAGAAATGCAAAAAAAAATGGAGCAATTGAAAAGTAACCGAAGCTCAAATACACTACAAAAGACTTTTCATATGATGTCAAGGCATCAATTCAATCTAAAAAGATAAGAAAGTTCATCGTCAACAACATTAAGCAGAATTTTTAAAAAACGTTCCTATATATATACAAACAACTTGGCTAAACCAATACACCCAAGCGCAACAATTTGTGTTGCCAACTGCATAAATCAAAATGAAAGCTCGAGTTACCAGGGCCAGAACTGCAGAGGCAAGCGTTATTCCTCACGATGGCACTGATGATGGAACCGGCTGGCATAATAACAGAGAACCGAGCACTTCTTGGGCACGACGCAAATAACTTGCAGCGTGACTGGATAAAATGCCAAGCCAGACCGAGCCAAGCCACACAGACTCAACGCGCAGACCTATCGGACGGACCCCTTCGGACCCAGGCAACGGCGAGACATCTCCCAAGTTCCAAGTTTCCAATCGTCGGCAAAATTCAAACAAATCGCTCAAACAATGCAGCAACAAAAATCGAAAATAAGAAAACGAAAAATACAAAGCATCGAAAAAAAAACTATAATAAAATACAAAGCAATTTTTTGACACGACTCGCGCAACTTTAGCGCTTGTTGTTGCCTCGTTTTGTGGAACTTGTGGCTGAGATATTAGAAAACCGCACAATGCGTTTTTGGCCCGGCTCAGATTTCATTTAATTGATTAGAAAAACGTGTGCATTTAGATAAGCTCCTCCAACACATGAGGCTGCATAACTAAGCACCCATCAGCTCTTAGCGAACATGTTTACGATATTCATTTTTGTATTTTGAATACATAAAATATATCGACATAAACAACATTCTTGCTCATCTTTAGCTTATTTTAATTTGCTTAGCTTTGCCTTCAACAACAAAATTAGCATAAACTTAGCTATTTAAATCACTTGGAATAAAATTCTAAATTTATATTATTTTAATTTCAATTTAAGAACTGCGTTTTTCAGCTGATTTTTACAATTTCAAAAAACAAAAGAAAATTATATGAAATTCGAAATAAATACAAATGAATTATTATTTCAATTATATAGTAATGAAGATTCTTTTTAAAGCTTAACAACTATTTATTATTTATATTTAATTAAGTTAATTTAATTGATATTAAAATTATATTTCTAAGTTTTATTATGATTTAAACTTGTGTAACTCTGCACGAAACATCGCTTTGTTATTATTAACCAAATTCTAAATACTTTCAGTTTTATGAAATGCATATTATTTATAATATGTCAACAAAATAAAAATATTATGGATATAAAATATTAGTTTTCTGTTAAGGCTTTAGCTGGCTTCACTTCTAAGCCAGTCTTTGCAGTCTCGTAAAATTGGATTGAGAACTGGAATGCCAACTTCAAGCCGGAACTTCAAATGCTTAACTATTTCTATATCAATATAAACTATAATATATAGACTTCAAATATGAATTCATCATATGTTAATGCGCGCCCGCTTTACCTGCATAAATATGTTACTTTACTAATTTCAAGTCTAGTCTGCTCTGTACGTGTAGCCGTTGCTTTGCCGTTCATATTTTGGCTAATGACTGACACTAAAAAAAATGTTAAGCGACCCCGAGAACAGCATAAAAAGCGGCAGTAGCAACACTGCAGCAATAATTGTTGTTGTAATGGCTTGACTAGCGCACAAATTTGTTCACATTAAACTCAACGTTTGTTGTTTTTTCAGTGGTGTTTTTATTTAATTTTATTATTATGGCCTTTGGCACTGTCGAACGCTTACTGGCCGCTTGTTTATAATTTTGTAGCTGTTTATATGTTTATTTGTGAGCCAAGTTCAGTTGAGGCAAGACTCCTGCATGAGGGTCAGCAGAGTCGGTATTATTGTTTGTTAATTCAGTTGTGCGAGGCGTGGCAAATAGCCTGATGGATAAGCGAACGACTACTCAGTCGAGAGTCGCCGCTGCATCGATTGCTCAACCACTTTAAGCCTATTAAAAGCTGAGCAACTCAGGCAATGTGCACAGCTCATAAAAGATACTCTTTGAAAACTATGCCAGCAACAACAATAACAAAAGGCTCTTTTACCCGTAATGTGCGATCGGACAAATTGCCAAATAACTGAGTATAAAAAACCAATACTCCAAGTCGAAACTGAAGCCCGCGATCTTTGCATCAAAGTAGTTGCCGCCATTCAATAGTATGAAATGTGAGTTACAGTGGGTCAGACATGAAAATAATGAAAATCATTCCAAAAATATAAAAAAACGGTTTTACTTTCAAAGCATTTACCTGAATGGCGCAAGAAACACTTTATGAAGGGGACCGTATCAGTAAAGAAATTTAAGTGCTTTTATATATATATTAGGTACGATATTTTTTGGATTAAATTATATATAAATTAAGCTGTAAAAACTTCACAATCAATTTGAAAAATAAAAATATATTACAAAAAAAAACATTTAAAAAGTTATACAACAAATTTTAAAAACATAAAAAATGTTCGAAAAAAATCTTAAGATATATTACAAATATATATATATAAAAGTAAACAAATAAATTTAAAAAAAAATTTATTTATTTTAATATTTTTTTTAAAATTGTTTAGTGACGTTTTTAGGGATTTGTACAAAATTGCAATTTAATTACATATCTTAAACTATTCTCTACTATATCATATAAGATACAAATTTAATCTTAGGCAAATACCCTATATCCAGCTTGTCTTCCTGTCTTTCAAATAAAAACTCAACAGAATTAGCTAATAATTTATTTTGCTCTTTTCTTCTTTTTTGCAACTTCAACACACTTTATGTGGCAGCTTAACCCATTGTGACCCATGGTATGGGCATTGGCACGCGATCCGAAGCCCCCGACAGCCGCATTTTGTCTGCACATTGTTTGCGTGCCGCCTTCAGCTTATTATTTTTTGTGGCTACTTAAGCAAACATGCAACATTTTGCCAGGCCGCAAAAGTATCTTTGAGATACGCGGCAGGCTTATTAAAATGCAATCAGCGCAGGAAGCAGTATCTGCTGATACATGTATACATATACACTTTTTTAAGCTCTTTGCTGGTTTTGACCATAAGGCGCAGTTGCTCCGAACCGCCTTCAAAACTATGCGCGGCATTTGTGTCAAACACGCGACCCAGTCGCCGTGGTTCCCCAAACAATTGTCGGGAGCTAAGCGACAATGAACAACTGGCAATGGCCATTACCAGTTGCCAGTTGCCAGTTGCTAGTTGTTGTTGCCAAAACAGCTGCCTGCCATTGCACCAAATTGGCAACTGGCTTAGAAAGTCAACAATTGCTGCTGCTGAAGGCAGCCTGAAAGAAAGTCAAATGCCATGTTGCTACTTACATGTTGCTGTTGCTGTTGAAGTTGCCGTGCTGCTGTTGCTATTGCCAGTTGTTAGTGTTGCTATTGTCGCTGATACTGTCGTTGCTGTTGCTATCGATGTTGCAATTGTTGCTGTTGCGCGCTTTAATTAGCAGCTACAGGGCAAAGCCTAAGCACAGCTGCACAACTCATCTTTAGCCTTTGACTGATTGGCGAAGTTTTGTTGATGTTGCTGCTGTTGCTTATGTTGCTGCCTACCGGCAATTTTAGTTTCTTTTGATAACTTCGATTGCACTCTCTGACGTGCTGTTGTCGTTAGCCTGTCGTTGCCGTTGCTGCTGCTTGCCAGTTACCAGTTGCCAGTTGCATGTTAATTAAGCGCACCTTGAATGCATTTGCCTTCAGCTGCTGCTGCTGCTGCTGCTATTGCTGTTGTTTTTTTTGTTGTGGCTGTCGTTGTAGTTCACTGCAAATGTAAAGTTGTTATAGTGATTGTTGTGATTATTGCTGTTCATGTTTCGTTATGCTGAGCAGGCAGCTTTAAGCCTAACATTTGTTTTATGTCAACTTGATGAGCAGTTCAAGTATCCATTAGATAAATTACTCAAACTATGGCCAAAGACGTGAGCATGAATCAATAATAAAGTCATGCATCAGACATTGCAGTTGGATATGTTATACTCAGAGATCCCATTGAGTTAGAGTAATTATAATTATAATAATAATAATCCTACTACTATAAAACATATTTACGCATTCACTAAAAAATGAAATACATATTCAATTTTTTGTATATAAGAATTTAATTTTTCACTTCAAATGAATACTAAAATATTCTTATATTTAGAATTCGTTTACATATTAATTTTGATATAAGATTGCATAACAGATTACAAGAAATTTGTAATTTAATAAGTTATACTTAAAAGTTTTTCAAAATAACTAAAAATCATTTCAGATTTCGAGTCATAAGTCTAAGTTTCCATATCTAATGTAATTAATTTGTTTTTTAAACCAACTAAAATTCATATCTATTAAATTTACAATAGCTGGAAGCTCATGTTATATAGAAGCTATAGCCAAATATCAGAATTTTGGCCTAATACAACGAAGCCTTTAAAAAAATATATATTTCTGATCGGCTTATCGATTTTTTTATTTGCTAAATAAATATTTAATAAATTCATTTATCTCTTAAATCTTATTAAAGATTAAAATTTCTGCCCAAAATAGAATTTTTTAAATTTTTAAAGAATATCGTCAGAGTTTTATGAGCTTTTAATATCAACATAAAAATTTTAATATATTCCCAATCTCGATGACAAATGGTTCAACTAATCCGGCAAAAAATATTTGTGAATCGTGTTAATTTTTAAGAAACTTTGAATTTAAAGCATTTGAATCACAAAAACTAAAAAAAAAAATAATTTTCTTAAAATATCTGAAACAAAATACAAAGCAAACCAAAATATTTTCAAGTTTTATGAGCTCATAAAATATTTATGTATTCTATAAATTATACTGGTGTTTGATAAAAACTTTAAAATTAGAATGTATAAAAACAAGAAGAAATAAAACTGCAAAATATAATTAGAAAACAAAAAAAATTTAATTAGAAGAAATAGTATACTGTTAAAGCAAGAAGTTCTAAGAGTCTTTATTGCCTTCAACTTCTAGTTAGACGCAACTGAGCTCCATTAAGTGCCTTAATCTTTCCGCCCACACGCAGTGGAACTGTGCCAACTATTTTTCAATTACAACAATTAAAAGTTTACACTCATATCATGGCATTTGATTAACGAACATTTAGCCATCGCTTGGCCGTTCTGGCCATTGAGTTAGCCAGGCAAATTGAGCCCACACAATGAAACCATAAGCCGAAACACTAAGAATCAAGTATTTTGCGTTGGTGTTGGCTCAGCTGTGCTGGCCAATTCGGGTAATTCTTTTAAGCCAAGTCCAATGCCTCGAAACATCATCGAGTATGAGTATGAGTTAGTGACTTTTTGGCTTTACGGGCTGGTCGTAAAAGTCTAAAAAGCATATGATATAAAACACTTTAAAATGGCGTGGGTACGTTTTTAGTGCGAATCGCTAGAATGAGTCAGTGCGGAACAGGTCGAAGCTACGCTCTAGGGGTAGATCAGACAGAAGTAAGCAGCATCTTCAAGATGCATGCACATGGTTGGTAAATTTTCTACCAGTCATGGCAGGTGTTCTGACTGACTGTTCGACCACTAGCCGAACGTGGATCTGAGAATTTCCCTTGAGTTGTTGTTTATAATGCATTTTTAATGATTTAATTGCTTTTAGATTCATTTTTTTTACTATTTTTTATCTTAAGCTCAACTCGTTTTATAGCTACATTTGTAATGGATATTTGGGTTGGTTTTCGTTTCAATTTTATTTGATTTAATTTTTGTATTTTTTTGGGAGGTTTTCATGCGTCGACGCACCTGTTTCACTGTTGGTTGCTCTTAAAGGCAAAACAAAAGCAGCTGCCGCCAATTACAAGCGCCAAAACGTTTACAACTAATGGACACACATATTTGTTGCATTTTTTCCCACACACACACAACACAGCACAGCACAGCACAACACAACAAATGGAAGCCGAAACGGAAACCGAAAAACAATTTGATGTTGCAAGCGCCGCGCACGAATCGTAACTGCTGCAGCCAGGCGATGAGAAGCTGCAGCTAGCTGCTGCCTGTAGTAGATCTTGATCTCAGACACACACACACACACACGTATGCACACACTCCCTCACTTGCGCGCTCTCTCTCGCTCTGTGGGCTCCTTAAATTCTCGACTCTCTCTCTACCTTGCGTACGCGCACTCTTTCTCTCGCACCCAATTGAACTCTACATTGAGTTCTAACTCATCGAAAAAAATGGAAATAATAACAAAATTCTGAGCACGTCGCGATTGCGATTGCGACTGCTTTTGCCTTTGCGTTTGTGTTTTGTTTGCCGTTGTTGTTAGCTCGCCGCGCTGCCCACAACTGAGCGCCAGGTGCTACAGCAACTGAGCCGCAGCCGCAGCTTGGGCGCGCGCTGTCGTCGCGACGGCGACGCTGCCAGCCGCAGCAGCGCAGTTGTCGAACGTACATATGCATATGTATGTGGTAGTAGTTTAGGCTTCAATGGGTTAACTAACTTGTTGTTGTTGCCCCGTTTGCCTGCGCATGCGCCGTGTGAAACGGAACGTAAGCCAGAATACACTGTGCGAAAATATTAGGCGAAGTATGAAGCAAAGAATTTATTAAAGTGTTTTTGCTGATACAGAAATGTTCTTATACAAATTATGATTATTTTTATAATTTTTACTACTTAAGATTTAATGAAATCAGAATTTCTTTTACATTTTTTCTTAAGCAAGCAAAAATTTTTTATAAAAAAATTAAATGTAAGATATTTGTACATAAATATTAAAATAAATGAAGGGCATATAATGTTAACTACTTTAGCACATTAAGGCCCAGTTTATACTTCAGATGTGCATAAAAACAGTTTTCAAATTAAATATTATTATATTGCAGCAGCTGCTTTTAGCTTTTGCGCAGCTCTAACATTTAGCTTAAACAGATGAGTTAAAACTTTATGGCATCCATTTTATGGCCTGATTTCAATTAAAAATGCTAACTAACAAAATATTCAGCAAAATATCTAGTATATATCATATATATATTAGAAAATAAAAATAATAAAAAAAATTACACTGAAGACTTTAATTGAATGTGATATTAAGAAGTTTTTTAAGTCCTCATAATTAATATTATATTTATTTAATTCTAATTCTTTCATATTTCCTCTTAGCGAAAATATTTATGACAACTCTGATATCTTAAAATTTGGATAAACAAAACTAGCATTTTACAAACTAATATTCTTTCACCCCAACAACTGTCACAGGTATAAATGAGTTTTCGATTACAGCTATAAGGTTCGACTTCTAGCTCACCTATGTTAATTTGCTTAAGCCAGAGAACAGGTAGGCAAATCCTTAGCGCTAAGTGTGCTGCACGCAGCGCTGTAGTTCAAGGCTTCGGAGAGATGTTCGTCAAAAGCAAACAAAAATGAAACCAGAACAAACCGGAGGCTGAGTAATGTGACAGTGCACGATGTGAATGGCCATTATGAGCATATGAATGAATACGTATCTCCAGGGTAGACCTGGCAGACGTGCCTCTGCGCAGGACTGCAACAGCGATTTGGACTGTGCCATAAATTTGCCAGCTTGATTGTGTTTGACTTGAAGGCACTTTGTGGCATAAATCACAGGACTGCAGGCGCTGCCGGAGAGCGAAAGCAAGAGACTCAGCGGCTACGAGCACTGGCGACTGACCCAAGGGTTAATTGCTGACAATTTTCTGAGGCTGGCACTCAAAAAAAGAGGAAATAAATAAAAAGAAAAACTTAAACAGCTTAGAGAGACCAGACTTAAGCTTTGCACACTTCTCCGATTTTAATCTTTATTTATAGGCCTGGCATGCGTGCCTGCCACATGTATGTATGTATGGGTGTGTGAGTGTGTGCGTGTTGAAAGTCTTTTGGGGAGTAACTAACATTTGGCATTGGCACGGTAACAAGACAAGACACTCCGACCATCAATAAGCAGCTGCCGGCTGCGCATGCGTCTCATTCCTATTCCTATGCGCCCCATTCGCCTATTAACGAGCACAAGGAGCTGGCCAAAAGAGATTTGCAAGCCGTTGTTGATGCCATTGGCAAGCTAACGAAGTTGACAACTTGATGACATTTGATCTCTGGGCCCAAACGATCGCAACGACGACGCTGCAGACAGGCGCTGCACAGCCTAAGCAAAGGCAAACCGCAAATGACAGCGCAATGATCAGATGAGACGTTCAGAAAATCAGACGATCAGACGATCAGACGGTCAGTTGGCTTGATATTGGTCTAGGCACGCACAGCACACATTCAGATTGGATTCAAGTTGGATTTGCAATTGGAGTTAGCGCTTCACTTCGATTGCATGCACTCAGCAGGGCGCTACACTGTAAATCCTTCTGGACTAAAGCTAAATGTGTTGGTATAAGATAGGTGCATAGAATAAACTAATTTGATTGAAGCATATGTAAAATATTATTTAATTAATTTGAAGTGCGTGCGCTTCGTAGTTTAATTTTTATATTCATTCAATTTCATTCAACATATTTTTAGATATAAATTTAGAAATACGTGAACCTTTTTTGCCATTTGAAATAGAGAAAGAAGAGCATAATTGATTAATGTAAATAGAAAATGTTGAGTAATTGATTTCGTAAACCAAAATATTTTAATGGTCAGCACGTGCCGAAAATAGAAATCTAGAAAAAAAAAGTTGTCAAAAAAAATAAAAATATGAAAAGCTGCAGCTCATAGAACTTGTTATTACGCTATGAAATCAATTGAAATTACTCTATGAATGCCTTTGGTATAAAATCGAGAAAGGTTGCTGTAGTCTTACAACTAATTTTTGATTTCATTATTTTCAAAATAAAAATGTAAAAATTTTAATTAAATTTTTTTACCATAATTTTGCATTCATCAAATATGGCAAATGATAAATTCTATTTTTGGTAAAAATGTATTACTTAATTTACCTCAAAAATGTGTATTTTAATCCAAATGATAGATATTTTTAAAATTAATGTTACAGCTGTATTTAAGTTATATAATTTGTATATATGTAAAATCAAATATAGATTTTATAAAATAATATTTTCAAATGAATTTCGTGAGCTCGTGCACCTAATGTATTTTTTGTACCTCGTAAGCAAAATGTTTTTTAAAAATTGAATTGTTATTTAAATATGCATTTCATACCTCACTACATCTGCTCCAAGGCAGCTCCAAAAGACAGAGTCAGTTCTCAAAAGGTCCACTAGCATCAAGTGCCCTACAGCTAGTCATAGAGCCATGGCCTCAAGGCTAACGCACATGCCGCGACACTGACACCGACGTCTCCGTCGAGTCTTTCAGTCTGTTGCCCTTTGTGGTTTAGCGGCAGACAAGGGCCACCAACAGCCAATGGAGCCAGGATCAATGCTAACTCTAGTTATCTGCAAACTGTCAAGGCTAGACCCCCCCAGGCATGTGCCAAAACGACGACTTTTCGTTATACAAATATTCCATTTATTTATCAAAAATGTAACACCCATACAAAAGTGAGCCCGACTAAAATTGCAAACGAAATGCAAATGGTTTAAAGCAGCTAGAAATGTTTTGAAGGTTTTTGTTGTGAGATTTAGACTAGTATTTCTATATGTACGTGAATATAGATATCTAGAATGTTACTCTAAAGTTTGGCTTTCAGGGCAGTCGCAGTCGCCGTCGCTGCTTCTGTTGAATTCTGTGTTGGTTTCTCCAGCTGCGCTGGCAGCAGATTGCCTGCCGCAAAGATGTTCCGTGGATCCAGATGCTTTTTAGCGGCGCTGTAGAGCGCGCTGCCCGTCTCAGTGACCGCATTGCGATACCAATGACTGCGTATCTTGCCCACACCATGATGGTGTGACAGGGAGCCACCGCAGGTCAAGATCTCCTCGCGTGCACTGTGCTCAATGGCCTCGAATACCTCCACCGGATTGGGTATGTTCAAGTAACGGAAACCAAAGTAGAAGTACACGCACGCACCCGCATCGTACGTCTGTGTCACCCGCGCCGAGATGGTGTAGTGCGAAATATTGTGCCTGGCACACTCCTGCAAGCACAGTGGAATAGAAATCGTACTTAAGGAGCTGGAATGTTCTACTAACCGAGACAACGCGCTGCTTCACACAGCGACACAGCATGCTGCAACGATCCCAGGGTACAGACGTTTCAAATGATTCAGCCACAATGCCCTGGTGTAGTGCAAAGTCCTGCAAAAAATAGAGAAATATATATATATATATAATTGATTTAAAAAGGTATAAAAAGAAGTATCTACGAATGCTAATTTTTGGACAATTTGTTATTCTTGGATTATTGATTTATTGGATTATTCTACTTCAAATTATATATAAAAATAAGTAAATAGAAATCAAAATAAAATAAATCATAAAATACCAAATAAACAATAAATAAATAATAAATAAATCGTTATTTAATTATATATAAATTATAGATAAAAACATTAAAAAACTAAAATAGAAAATAAATTAATAGTAAATAAACAATACGAAGAAATTGAATAATAAAGAATATAAGTTTTAGAAACAATAAATAAAATAAAAATAAAATAAATAAATAAAAAATAATAAATTAATAAATAAAAAAAAATAAAAATCAAAAAAACGTAAATAATAAATAAACAAATATTAAAAAAATATTTAAACATTTAAATTTTAAATTTTTTATATTCAATCAATATTAGAAATATTAAATGAATATTTTAACATTTCAATTTTAATTTTTTTTAAATTTTATATTCATATCAATCAAATGGGACTATTCAAAATCGAGGCCTCTTGGAAGTGCGAAACTCCATTTGCTGTCTGCGATATAGAATTCAATAAAAACCATTCACTTTTCAAATTTCAAGTAAAGCCAAGAAAAACCAAACAAATACCTAAAAATTCCCTAAAACTTCACATATACGAAATCATTTGTTAAAGCGTAGAACCATAAACCTTTAATATATACAAAATATACAATAAATATAACATGTAGATTCAAAGCGCACACATTTCGCAGACTTTATAGACACAAAATATTAATGACAACAAACATTTTTAAGCATTTCATAATATTTACGCCAAAGAAAGGCGGCACCTAATAATATTGTTGTGGAAAAGATCGAAGTTGCCTATATATGTACACATATAAAAGTGAAATACTTGTTCCATGGGCTATTTGCTTGCCAAGCGCTAATTGTTAGAGCAAATAAATACATAAATACATTCAAGATCACTTCGGATGTACCGAAAATTCTATCTACTTTTACTTTCAGTAACACATACATATCAAATGCTGTATATAGTATATAGTGAACTACTCACCCTAATGTAGGCAATGACAAAGGTGAATAAGTAGCCGCGCTCCCCGTTCTGACCACCTGCCGGAAATCCCTTGTAGCGTGCGGCGATTTCATAGATGATCGCCTCCTGGCGCTGCACATCTTTCTGCTCACCCTCGAAGAGCAGCGTGGCAGCGCATATGTGCGTCAGATCAATGCCCTTCCACACCGTTACATAGCGCTGCTTGATCGCGTCCAGGCAGCTGGCCAGCCAGCTCTTTTCGGGCTTGAGCGCCTGGCCAAATAGGAACTGCTCGTTGTCCATGAGACGCACCGAGGCGGGCTGGCAGCGACGCCTGGCTACCTCGCGCATAAAGAGCACACCCTGCTCGAAGTCGGGAAACACCAGGGAGCCGTAACGCTGCACCGGCGGCAGTGGACGCACCTTGAGTACGACCTCGGTAATGACGCCCAGCGTGCCCTCGGAGCCGAGTATGATGTGGTTGAAGTCCGGGCCGCAGCTAACACGCGGCGCACTGCACTCTCGCTCCAGGGTGCCCGTGGGCGTCACCATGCGTACGCGCACCACCAGATCCTCAATGTTGCCATAGACGTTCTTCTTCATGCCGGACGCGCGCGTAGCCACCCAGCCGCCCAGCGTACTGAACTCATACGAGTCCGGCTCGTGGCCGACTGTGAGATGTTGCTCGCGCAGCACTCGCTCCAGATCCTGCCCCACTATGCCCGACTCGAAGCAAACGGTCAGATTCTCACGATTGAGCCACAGCATGCGATTCATCTGCGACGTGTCCAGCACACAAATCATGCGCTGCTCCTTCTGCGGACAGCTGACGGCACCGGATACACTTGTCCCGCCTCCGAAGGGCAATAGCATGACATTGTGCTTATGAGCCAGTTGCACGAGCTGCACCACCTCGTCGTGGCAGCGCGGCCACACCACCAAATCCGGTATGCGCTCAAATTTGTTATGCCACAGACTGTAGATATCGTTCAGCGTCTGGCCATGACTTCGCACCAAGCGATCCACGCCCTCCTGAGAGTGATCCACCTTGGTGCAGCCGCGCAGCTCGTTGAGAAAGGGCGCATTCTGCACGGGCTTCGGGTACGTGGGCGGCAGCTGGGGATAGGCATTGTTGTGATCGACGTCCAGATCGAATTTACTTCTCACCCATTTCGTAAAGTTGGGCAATTCACAGCCAGACAGTGGGTATCTGAATTATGATTGAAAAGAAAGTTGTTTAATATATGAAATAAATGTTGAAGAATGAACTTGAAGATGTTTTACAAATAATATAAATTTTTGAATATAAAGCTTAAAGAAATTGTGCACAGCAATACGAATTTTTGAATGCATTTGTATTTTTCTTTGTGTGTAGGGTTCCAACTGGAGTACAAGTTCTAATGAGAATTTACATCGCTTTATGAGACTTCGTTTATAAGACTGCGTTACTTAAGCAGAAACTGATATTTGTACACAGAGTTCAAATTGAGCGACAGTTCTTATAAGACTTCGTTTGTAAGACCTTTTCAATATTCTTAGTAGCAGCTGATCTTTGTATGTATAGTTCCATCTACTTCTAATAAGAACGCACACAATATAATGGTATAGGAATTTTGTATATTCTATTATATAATTAATTTAATAATTCTATTCACATTAAAAATATACATTTTAATAGATTTCCCGATCTAACTTAGAAGATTCGAACAGAATCTTAAGCCACGCTTAAAGACTTGAAATAATAAATAATATTTTATTAAAATTAAATTGAAGATCAAATATTTATCAAGATATTTTTTAGATATGAAATTGAGTTCTATATATGTAATATAAATATTTTATTAAAATTAAATTAAATAAATATTTTATCAAAATTAAATTAAAAATTGTAGAGACCATGGCGCAATAATTCACTTTAAAATAACTATATTATATAGTACAAAATTAAATTATATTAATTTGAACATTTTTTTAAAGATTATTCAGAATTTTTAATACTATTATCAGATCAGATGGCAGCTGACATAGAACCAGAATTGCTAAAAATATAGCTAAGTTTACAGTCTTAACTTCTCTTGCTAAAAATACTTGTTAAATCAGATCAAAGTACTATATAAAGTAGTCATATAGACTTTCAACACAAGTCACATTGCCTGCTTCTCGCAAAGTATAAATTACTGCAGGCCCTACCATAGCAGAAGCATTATTTAATGCTGAGCTTCCACCGGTTCAAACTAGCGAGAGAGACTCGAAGATGAGCCGTATTATTGCAGAATCTTGAGGCTATTAATTAAATTAAAATATGACTCATGGACGATACGTACTTGTCGCCTTTAAAACAGATGATGCCCTGCTGTCCGTAGAACTGCGAGTCATTGTAGCCCCAGCCGTACCACTTGAGCGCCTCCTGGCTAGAGTGAGGAACAACAACAACAGAAATTAGAATGGCAACTGCAAATAGATGTCAAATGTACACACATACATATATGCATGTATGTACACTTACCGCTTCTTGGGTATTACGCTCTCCACGTGGCGGGAGAGCCGTGTATCCAGCGCCAGGGACGTGCCCTCCGGCGGGGTCTCCGGTATTTGTGTGGTTACCGTATTGCGCTTGGCTGCCATCTCGCTGTGTAGTGTCTCTGTTGGGATTGTTTACGATGGCGATTGTGATTGCGACTAATATTTAATTATTGCACAGCCCGTTGTCAGCTCGTCGCTGAGCGCAAAAATCGATAATTTGTTTTTATTTCAGAATAACAGGGCCTGCTATGTAAACGCAGACGAGGTGCGGCCACATTAAATTTGCTATTGGTTGGCTAATTGTTGTGCCTTCAGTTAGTACAATTCTAGTCTAATATTTGCACGTACTTAGCAAATGACTAAAAACTAAATTAAAATAGAAATTCCACTAAAAAAGAAGAAAGCACTATGCGGCAGCTGCTGCACGCGCTTTGGTTTCGGTATCTCGACCACGACTGTCATTCCCAATAAGAGAGTGAGAGATAGAGAGAGCGCTGCCCACGATGTCAGAGAGCGAGAGAGAGCTGAAGAGAGAGCAGCCCCCAGGGCACGCACAATGTCTGGGGGATGGGGCAGAGCGAATCGGTTATCCAAACGGTTGCGACTACACAACGAAACTGAAAATATTGTCAAACTTTTCGGATTACAAAAAATGAAAATCACAAAATTTACAAAGTTTAGCAATCCATGGAATTTTCGAAGCACAAATCCTTTGGAGTGCTCAACAGCTGCCATAAGTTCACATCATTACAAAATTGTGTGAGCTACACTCCATTTGGCCTGTCTAATTTTTTATTTTTTTTATTTCTAAATTTATGTGATTTTTCGTCTCGTGTTATTTTTTCAATAAAGTGTTTAATCATGCCTGGTAAAAAGCGCAGCTCGTCTAAGAAGCGGACTAGTCCCGTTGCAAAAGAAGTGGAGACTGTTATTGAAGTTCCGGAAGTTTCGCTGGCACCTTCTCCTAAAATGGCCGAAACTGAGGTGAAGAAGAACCGTAGTAAGAGCAAATCTAAAACCAAAAGCAAAAAAGAATAAGCTGAGCCGACGACCAGGACACGTAATAAGCACCAATAGTAACCAGGCACTGAAATTCATTCAGGTTGATAGACTAAAGATTTATTTTATTTATATATTTGATTAACTTCGTTTCAGAAACACAAAATACGATATATGAGAAACAGAACAATGGACTTCACTATCAAAAGTGTGAATTCTCCTTTTAAAAGCTGGATTTATACCAAAAATTTGTCAGGACAATATTAAGAATGCCTGGCCGGGAAGAGGTCGCCCAACGAAACAAGTTTGAACATCAAAATAAGAAAAAATCTAGACATTGAAAATGGCATATGACAAATACTAAAAGAAAATGTAACACTAGAAAAAATTAACTTTGTGCAACTCACAATAAAAATATAACCGGCAATCCAAAACCGTTTCTCTCCCTCATTTTGTCTGCTCTCTTAAAAACGTTTTGTTGGCTCTCGCCAAGGGGTGGTTCTTGCACGTCATACAGGAGGGGGTGGCAGCTGGTGACCGGGGGTGTGCTCTTGAAGTGACTCATATTTCATGCGTACCGGTTACGTCAATGGAAATAAAGCATGGCGACAGGTGGTTTAAATTATGCATTATCGGGCTGTCGGCTCAGTTCAAACTTTAAATAGGCTGAGCGCATAACTAATTTATTGTGAGAGAAATGTAGCAGCTGCATGTTAATTGAAAATTCAAATTGACATTCCGTATATAGATATATGTATTGTAACTGATATTGTATTTGACAGCTATTGTCCTCATTAGAGAATAATTATTAAAATTGCTTCAATTGCGTGTTAATAATGGATAATAAACAAGTAATTGTTAAGAGCATATTTAGTTCTTATAAATAGTTTATTTGAAATTGGAAACATTTTTTCTTACTATTTTTATTTATTTTGTTTTTTTTTATAATTTATTTTTTATACTGAGTTTTATATATTTTTTTCAATATTATTTTTAGTAAATTCGTAAATTTTATTCGGTATACTTAACAATAGTTTACCAATTCATGTCTTTTCATCATTATAAATTTTAAAAAAAAATTTTTTTTTCTATTTATACTTTATTTTTATTTATTTATTTTACTTTAAATTTATTTAACTTAAATTTTATTTATATTATAACAACACGTACATGTTATGCTTTACGAAATTCACTTAATCCAATATCCAAATGGAGCGATTTTCAATAAATCAATTTCAAATATTTAACGGACTTTTATTCAAATCTCAACTGCAGCGCACGAGTTGAAAAACGAAACTGAGACCCTAAAAGCCAAATGCATTTTACCATCTTGTCGTCGCGATTAGTTAGTACATTTTTTTGCCTCTTTCAAAAGCCAACAACACAAACAACAACAACAATGTTTATTATGCGCTTATTTACACATCGCTGTACAATTTTTTCAATTGTTTAAAGTGTAAATTCGTCAGAGGCCACACGAAACGAAAAGTGGACGCGGTTTGTATAATTTTCGCACTGCGCGCGCTTAGAGGGAGGGTCAAAGTCTTTAAATTGTGTTTCGAGTTTCGGGTTTTATTTTCTATTTTTATTTTTTTAATTGTCGGCTTGCTCGAAAACTTGCACTGTGTTTGCAATCGAGCTTGAAACGCTCAATTTGCACTTCCTTTATTTGTAGAGTTTTTGTTGACACTTGCGATTAACAATATGCACAAAATATTACGCAGTCAGGAAGTAAAAAGCAAATATTTACTTGTAAATACTATTCAATTAGCAACAGCCACTGCACTAAAGTTTTTATTATTGTTTTTCTTTTCAAAATTTAAATATCAACAGTTCGTGCTGGCGACATCTGGTGGAGAAAAAACGAGTTCCTGCATCACTCGACCTACTTACCAACACTGGTGGCGGCAAATGTAAATACAGTTTAAGCAAATAAATGAAGTATGTTCCTATAATTATTTAAAGTTTTTAATTTGTTTGTACATTGTTCATAAGTTAATTACAATATCTAGTTACTTAATGAACTTTAAAAATAAAATGTAACCTTTAAAGAACTTGCACAATAGCGCGCACTTTGTCCAATTATATATCGATTGCCATAATCACATCTATCGATACTTTTGTTGCTGTGCATTCCTGTGCACTGTGGCTGTTGCCAACTCGCAACTTGTCTTCTTCAAAGCGAAAAACATTAAAGAAAATCGAAATCAAGTGCGTAAATAAACAGAAAATACAGGCAGGACGCGTAAATAGCGTAACTTAGCAACCGTTAAGGCTTGCAAGGTGCCGGCTGCCTAAGCAATCGGCTCCGAGCACAAGTAGCCTGCTTATTGTTTGTGCTTGTGCGTATGTATATATATATATACATATATATGTATGCGTGTGTGTTGTATATGTGCGCTAGTATTGAAACAATAACAAGCCCAGCAAAATGCCAATGAATTATAACGGAGCAGCGTTCAATGCGGCCGCTGCCTTTGTGCTGCTGCAGCAGCAGAAGCAGCGATGATTCATAGGTAAGTTATGCGACTGGCTTACCGCATATTTATTTCTATATATATAATTTGATGTGTGTGGGTCTGGCTTGTGTACGTCTATTTGTAGCCCGCAATAATTGTTACAACAACAATAACAACGGCCGTGCCTTAATATCGAACGTAGAGCAATAAAACATAAAAAACACACGAAACGGTAAAATGCCGCTGCTGTCCAAATGCTTCCCTTGTTTCAAATTCAAACGTGAAGAGGTCATCGACAAGCTGGACTATAGCAACACACCACTCCAGGATGCCTTTCCCGAGGTGTGGCAACACGAACGTACCCTCGAGGAACTGCACCTGAGCAATGCGCGGGTGAGTAACACAAATAAAATGAATATTAATTATATCCTTGATATACATTTGAATCATCATTTCAGCTGCAAACATTACCACCACAGCTGTTTTACTGCCAAGGACTACGAGTCCTTCAAGTGAACAGCAACAATTTGGAGAGCATACCGCAGGCAATTGGTTCACTGCGTCAATTGCAGCATTTGGATCTGAATCGCAATCGTTAGTTACTATGACAAAATATGAGTATTTAAAGATCTATCTTCTCACACGATTTCCTTTGCAGTTATTGTAAATGTGCCGGAAGAGATAAAGGCGTGCAAACACCTGACCCACTTGGATCTCAGCTGCAACAGCCTCCAGCGTCTGCCGGATGCGATAACATCGCTGATATCGCTGCAAGAGCTGCTGTTAAATGAAACATACCTGGAGTTCTTGCCCGCCAATTTCGGACGTCTCGTCAACTTGCGAATTTTGGAAGTGCGGCTCAACAATCTCATCACTTTGCCCAAGTCAATGGTCCGTTTGGTTAGTCTGCAGCGACTTGATATTGGCGGCAATGAGTTCACCGAACTGGTAAGTATAATATAATCCATTCAAATGCATGGAAGCCTTATTTTGTTTTTATCAAAGCCAGAGGTCGTTGGAGAACTAAAGTCACTGCGCGAGCTATGGATTGATTTTAATCAAATTCGTCGTGTTGCTCCCAATATTGGCAAATTGCGAGATCTACAGCACTTTGAAGCTAATGGTAATTTGTTGGATACACTTCCAAACGAACTGAGCAACTGGCGTAATGTTGAAGTACTGTCTGTGTGCTCCAATAATCTGGAAGCTTTTCCCTTTAGCGTGGGTATGCTTAAGTCGCTAGTCACCTTTAAATGTGAGTCGAACGGCCTCAGTGAACTGCCCGATAGCATAAGCTATCTGGAGCAACTGGAGGAACTGGTGCTAAGCCACAATAAACTGATGCGTCTACCCAGCACTATTGGTTCGCTGACCAAGCTGCGGTTCCTCTTCGCCGATGACAATCAGCTGCGCCAGCTGCCTGACGAGCTCTGCAGTTGCAATCAACTGAGTGTTTTAAGCGTGGCCAACAATCAGTTATCTGCGTTGCCCCAAAATATCGGCCATTTGGCTAAGTTAAAGGTGCTAAATGTAGTTAATAACTACATCAATGCGCTGCCTGTTTCTATGCTCAGTCTTGTTAATCTCACGTCTTTGTGGCTTAGCGACAATCAGTCACAGCCGTTGGTGCCACTTCAGTATTTGGATGCGAGCAGCAAAACGCAGCTCACGTGTTTTATGTTGCCACAGGTGACCTTTAAAATGCAGGCTCAACAGCAGCAGCAAGTCCAGGATCAGTATGAATTTGTCTACGCGAATCATCAGCAACATCCACAGCAGCCGTCGAGCCCATCACGACGTATCTGTTTCGCCGAAGAGGCGACAATCTTAAGTGCGGGCAGCACCAATAGCAATACCAATGCGAACACCAGCAGTGCACCACAACCCGCGCCCAGCTACCCCGCCAGCTATGTAACGGCTCCGCCCACTCCGGAACAGTTGCCTGCTGGCAGCTCGGTGCGTCTGATGCGTTCACCCACGCCATACCCCAAGGAGCTTCGTCAAATGGCCAAATATATGAGACAGGCGCAGGCGGCGAACGCGGCGGCGGCGTCAGCATCTAGTGAGGTGCGCGAAGCGCGTGTCGTGGTGCCCAATGGCCAAGTGGCCATGCCACACTGTGATAGCAATCAGGACGCTGTGGACCACACAGCAAGTGCAATATATGGTGTTGCGCCCGAGGCGGCCCACATTTATGGTGTCTACCAACCAGCGCAGCAACAGACTCCACAAGAATATTATGGTATGCCGCTGGTTAACTACGATGCGCACTACCAACAGCTCTATGTAGATGCAAACACTTTGCCGCTGCCAACGACGCATTTGTCGAATGGCACAGAGGAGAACTATGAGCTGCAGCCGCTGCAACAACCACCGGCGGCGCCTCCACCACGCATGGAACCGCCGCCTTATCATATAGCGCGGGTGTATACAAAGAAGACGCCTGAAGATCTCACGCTCTACGAGTCAATGCGACAGCGCAAACATCAACAACAGCAGCAACAGCAACAACAGCAACAGCAGCAACAACAACAACAAATGTCGCCAACACAACCGCTCTACGAGCAGAGCAACCAGAGCTACCAAGATGCACTGAATAGCAACTTCAAGACGACGGCAATTGGTGCGCAATCTGAAGAGCTGGACTACCAAAACAATATTAACATTGAGCAGCTGGAACTGCAGACGCAGGAAGAACAGCAGGACGTTGATGAACAGCAGCTGCAAGAAATGGATGATACGTTATCGCAGCACTCAATAAACTCCACGGCCACCAACAACACGTCCAGAGGTAAAAAGTCAACCTGGATATTTGGTGTACACAAGAATCCGACTGTTAAGCAAGTGACTCTTAAATGGGAGCACAGCATTGGCTTCGACGTTGCCGAACTGATTAATCAGGTGAATATTTGATTTTGTATATTGCTCTGAGCTTAAATCTAACACTATTCTCTTGCCTTTCAGGTGGGTATCTTTGTTAGCGCTATAACGCCAAATTCAAGCGCTGCGCGGCTGCTGAGCATAAACGATAAACTGCTGGAGATCGACGGCTATGACCTGACCAATGCCAATCTGAGCGATGCCAAACGTGTCCTGCATAATTGCGGCACAGTTATTAACATAATGCTGTCACGCAAGTGACCGCCCCTTCCATGCCCCACTCCCCCCACGCCTCTATATACCGAGACCGAAGACTTTTGCGCATTTTTCTAAAGCAATATGAAATACGCTAAAATAATTTAGCGAACCATAATTATTAACAAATGCATTTCCAAGCCATAAACGTCCTTTGCACTGGCGCCTTAAACTTATAATAATTAGTGTCGCAGACGAAATAACATAACCAGCTTCCACTTGATGCATTTCATTTAGTTAGATACAATTTCAAATGCCATTTAAGATACGCAGTAAAACGCGATGTATGTGTCTCTCTCACTTATGAGTTCTTAAAAAATTGTATTTGTATTGTATTTTCTTTCACTTATGATCATGTGCGAAAAAGTGGTATATTTTAAGTATTCGAACTGTAAGTTAATTGTATTTCACTTTCTCGCCTCCGAAACTGTTTTCAAACATGTTACTTGATCGTAATAGCTGTATTAAACTTTGTAGATTAAGTATTAATTAAGAAATAATTAGGTTTTCGTGTGAAGTTTCAAAGTGAAATAGTACTCAATTGGTATTCAAAGTGAAGCAATATATTTTTTCTTTTCGTTTAATATATGTATATTTCTTGAAAACATTAAACATATTTATTTGTATCAAATTCTTATCGTTTATATTATGTTGGCAGACTTCAGTTAACGAATTAATATAACATACATATAGAAAACAAACGGTCGCTTTATGTTTAGTATTTATCTAAAAGATGGCCTCTATTTTGACCGCCAGTGTAACTCATAGCAAACATACAGATAATATAATAAATAGTGCAATTAGCGTTGATAATACGTACATACAATTACGAGTACCATATAGACAGCATTTACAACCACACATACATACGTACATACATATATATATGTATAGTATATATATTTACAATTAGCGCCTATTTTACGCCCAGCGTTGTTTAAATTTGTTCCAAATTGAAATGATTATGTGCTTAGAATAAAGTTAAACAAAGATATTAGCTGTTTATGTTAGTTGTTATGAAGCAGCAATATAAATTCTATAGATATATAAAAATATAAATATATGTATTCTATATTTATTGTCTGTACCGATCATTTTTCTATGTAAAATTGTTAAATTCTTGAACAAATTGGCGTTGTGAACAGTATTATTATTTAGCAGATATCAATATCAAATTATGCGAAAGTTGAAAATTTCTATATCTTTATAATACATAAATACACACACATACAAAAATTAGGTAGTATTAGGACGCACGTTACAAAAAAAAATATTTTATTTATACGCGCTACAACAAATCACCCAGAAAACAATTAAAAAAAAAACAAACATTTAATAATAAAATAAAAACAAGACATTTTCACTTTAACTTATCTGCGTTTTTTTTATATCACAGAAAACTGTTGGAAATAAAAGTATGAAATTAAAAATAAAGATCGAAAGAATTCAGTATGCTCTAAGCACTGACTTCCAGATATATATATAAGGAATACTCAATTCTTAACCTTTTAAATTATTTTTCACATGTTGCCTATGTAAATAGAGCAGATAGGGAAATATGTCCTGCTTTTCTCTCAGCCTTTCGGCGTTGAATGCCATATGAATCGCATTTCGAATATAATTTTCCTCGGGATTATAGCCCCAACCATCTAATTTGCCCTTAAGCAGTCCAATCACTACATACTTTGATAGCCAATGTTCCTCCTTTAAAAATATTCTTACATCACGCATCAAGGCATTTGCATTAATTGTTTGGTAGAAGTAAAATGGATTAACATGCTTAGGCTGTGTTTTCTGTGAGGGAAAACAGTAAAACTGATATCGAGTGGGTTGATCTATCCGCTTAATAGTTTCCATTCCAAACCATTCAATGGCATATTCACCATTGACAACGTCTTTGGGCATTCGAGTTTCCTTAAAGAGTACATTTAGATAATTTATGAAGTCGGCATTAAAATTCCTAATATTTAATAATATTTCAGGCTTTTCATGTTCTGAGTGTTCCGTTTTATCGCCTATAGCTAATATCCTACAGTCCATTGCTGTAAATATGTTGGGTATTAGTTAATATAATATTTTATAAAATATGATTTAGTTCTCACTTGTACCCATTTCCGCTCTGACGTTAGTCAAAGTATTTCACTTGTTCTCTGGCTGCTGTTGTATTTATACGCTACTTTTGACGCCAAACAAACGATTTCATAATACAAGTTTTTAAAGCTCAACAAAAGCTTCGAGAAACGTTATTGAAAAGACTTTGTTATAGGTGTTAAACACTAAACAGACTTACATACTTATGATGTACTGTGAATAGGTGTTCTTATCCCTATATATCGATATACATTATGTATTATATACTGTACATGCTCTATATGATTATGCATGCATACCATAAAGTGATCTACTATCAAAGTAGTTATTCATTGGACCTTCTTTGCGATTCTCATAAATTCAAGCACAAAAAACTTCTTGGAGTTCTGATTCATATAAATTTATTTTACAATAATTTTATATACAATATATCTAACGAAGAAGAATGGAAAATACCTTAAGCATTATATAGTAATTTATTTTACAATTCTTAAATATATCTTTACTAATTAATTTAAATAAAAAACTATAATATAATGTGGTATAAAAGGTCTAAAAATCTCTTATAATTTCACCTTTTGATTATATATTCTTTGTGTAAATAAATCAGAAACTGAACCACTTTGTTTTTTTGCTCTCCAAGGATCTCGTCAACTACATTCATCGTGGAATATTCTGTACAATGGGCGTTCGACTTCCCATAAAGAGTAGTCCAAAATGCTGTCTGCAGTCGTCCAAAAAGATTTGTTTATCAAATGTGATTACAGGTTTCTTTGGCTTAAGGTATTCACTCTGATTTCCGATAGAAAATACCTTGACTTCTGACGTAAATGAAGTCACAGCTAAAAATAGAATAACTTTAATATAACTTTAATAATAAAACTCAAATTGTAACTTACTTTCCACAGCAAATTACTAAAAGCTCAATGAAAGCTTTTTAACAAGGTTGCACATTGAAATGAATAACTGCGGATGACGTCACAATATCAGCTTAAATTTTATTCCAACAAATTTTTAATATTCGTATTTTTTAGTTTCAATATAGACTTAACTTAGACGGTCTCATTTATATGTATAAAGCCCTCCAGAGTACCAGAAACACCAACAATAAAAAAACTCATTGCGTATGTGTTCTATTTTTTTTTTTATAAATGTAAATAATTAATAAATCTATATATATGAATTTACTATCGATTCAGCTTATTTTGTACACGTTCTCTGTGAAAGTACATCAAGTAAGGGAACACCTTCGCTCTTTCAATATCGAAGGCTTTAGAGATAACTGTTAAAACATGATTTTCCTCAGGACTATAGGCATTAAGTTCTATTTCTGCTTTCAGTGGTCCCATTAAAACATACTTGGATATCCAACGTTCCTTTCTCAGAAATTGCCTAACGTCGCGCAAAATGGCATTTGCATTAATTGTCTGGTAGAAGTATTTTATATGATTATGTTTAGGCTGTGTTCTCTGTGCGGCGAAACAGTAGAATTGATAGCGGGTGGGCTGATTCGGCTTGGTGATGGTTTCCATACCAAACCATTCAATTGGACAGAAGCCGCTGACATCGTCGATAGGCGTTGGATTTCCCATTAGAACTAAACTCAAATAGTTTGTGCAGTCCGCCTTGAATTTCCTCAAGTGATTAACTTTCTCAGGGCCTGTGGGACTTAAGACTACCTTCGGATCTCCAATGGTCAATACCTTTGATGTTGACGTCAATTTGGCTAGAGCTTTATATAGGTAATAATTGAAGTGTTATTTGTTTTGATTGTGTTGTTTGACACAGCTTGTATCTAACTTACTTGCGTCAGTTTCTGTCTCAATTTCGTTATTCATAATTATTTTGGCAATTTTATTATTCTTGCGGTGAAAATACTGGAGATGACCGTCCTTTGCTTTGTTGTTTACATCTGCCTTCGAAGACGCTATATATACACACTGCAGGCAGTCAAATACTAACTATTAGCAATTTCACAACACAGTCAAAAGCTTTTACAGAAAGCTGTTTGTTTCAGCTAGATAAAGCTGCCTTCTTTCATGTTGTCTTAGTGTATATTCTTATATTATAAAATTTATAAAATAAAATATTAAAATATTTTAATTATAATAATCTAACAAATTTTATATTTATTTGTAAATTATTATAGCTATTATTATTTCTTGAAATATTTTCTTACAATATTTTTTAAGATTTTCATCTAAAAAGACTTCACAATGCTCTAAATGTAGTTTCTATGACATTCTCTGATATCCAGTTTTCCAGTCTATTTCTCACGTATTTCAAAATTTCCTTAACATTCATATTTCATATTTCAGTTACCTCTCACACATAACGCCTGAATAAAAATAACTTTCGCTCTTAACTAGTCGCTACAAATATATCCATCATATTCCAATCTATAATGCCGCCTATGATGTCGACTATGTTTGCCTTTCGTTTAGATATTGTTTGTGTAAATAAAATAAAAACTGGAAAACTTTAATTTTTTGTTCTTGGATTATATCATGAACTACTCTCTGAACGTAGTAGTCCTCTTCATAGCAATAGTATAGACGACCAACGTTTTGCTTTTGTGGAATTTCCAATATATTCTTTGATATCCACTTGTTGCTTTTCAGTCGCACCTTCAACTCGTGCATTATGGCCTTGGCATACAGTGTCTGGCCAAATATGCCATACATTAAACTGGCCGGAGAGACACAGTGCTGGCAATCAAAGTAATATCGTCTGGGCTGATTATCTTTATCAATTGTTTTCATGTCAAATATGTCCATCATAAAATTAGTATTCGCCTCAAATGCTGGCGTTCGTGTTCCTATTAGGAGTAGACCAAAATGCTTCTTGCAGTCATCGAAAAATGTTTTTTCATCAAATTCGATTAGAGCTTTCTTTGGCTTAAAGTATTCTCTCTGATTTGCGATGGACAATACCTTGACCTCTGACGTTAATGAAGTCACAGCTGAAAAGAATTTAGCTTTAATATGGCAAAGAAAAAACATAAATTAAAACTTACTTTCTTCTACTTTTTTATTATGGTTATTCACAGTTGATTCAGTTTCAGTTTCTTTCATTGTCTGGCTTTTAAAGATCAGAGTTGACTAACTATTTTCTATCGTTTCAGTTGCCCTTATTCACTGCTTTTAACGCTAAATAAACAATTTCATAATAAAAGACTTCAAAGCTCAATAAAAGCTTTGTTAAATTATTGACGACTCGTTCTTATCGTGTTTTAACTGGTAGAAGAGACTTACCTGTGTATTAGTACATACCATACATAATATTGTCTAACATCAAAAAAGTTATTCCTTCTCTGTGATTCTCATAATTCAGTTCGACTTTTTCGTTAGAAATGTAATGAATAACGAATAATTTATAATACTGAATGTAAAAAAATTAAAAATATTATAAACAGTTTATTTTACGGTTCTTAAAATTATCATTAAAAATTAATTTAAAAAAATGCCTTCACAGAAGTATAAATTATATTAAGCTTTTTTTAATTTTGCCTTTCGTTGACATATTCTCTGTGTAAATAAAACAAAAATTTAAAAACTCTAAAGGTTTGGTCACTGAGGATGTCATGAACTATATTCTGAACGTGGTACTCGTCTTCATTGCAATAGTATGAGCGGCCAATGATTATTCTTGGGTATTCCAACACATTCTTTGATATCCACTTGTTGTTCTTCAGTCGCTTTTTCAGTTCGTGCATTACTGCACTGGCGTACAGTGTGTGGCCAAATATGCTATACTTCATGGAGCTACCAGGACAGGCATAGGGGAGGCAATCAAAGTGATATCGCCTGGGTTGTTTATCTTCCTCAACAGTCTTCATTTTAAACAAATCCATCATAAAGCGTTCTTTGGGCATAAAGGGCTCTCGATTTCCCATTAGCAGTTGACCCAAATGCTTCCTGCAGTCCTCCATAAAGATTTGTTTGTCAAATTTGATTGTAGGTTTTCTTGACCTGAAGTATTCTCTCCGGTTTCCGATGGACAATACTTTCACCTCTGATGTCAACAAAGCCACAGCTGAAAATAAATCATTTTACTTTAAAATAGCACAATATAAAAATTGAAATTGTAACTCACTTGCTTCGGCTTTTTCATTATTGCTATCCACAGCTGATTCTGTTTCGGTTTCTGTCATTGTTTTGGTTTGGTAAATCACACTTGACTCACTATTCGCTTGAAATGCGTTTTGAATATGACAGAATATCTCTCTCTCGCCAGCATAAATACACTGAATGAATGAAATACAAGCATTTCACAACAAACTAGCTGAAAGCTTAATAAAAGCTTTTTACGAAGGTTGCAAAATGAATTGACGAAACGAAACAGCGAAACAATCCCAGCCTGTGACGTCACAATGGAAGTTTGAATATTATATTAGATATCTCTAAGCATTATTAAGAATTTTGTCTTATTTAGTTTTAAGCCGTTAAAGAGCAGATAGACAGGACTTTAAATGGGGCTATGTCCAATTATTTTCTTTTTTTCATTTCTAGTTTAATCTCATTTTTAACAAATTCTCTATATATATTATAGCTTACTCGATACAATTTCAAATTTGTTGCTTTCCAAATATACATATACATATATATATATATATATATATATATTTTTATTATTTAATAAAGCTTATTTAGGTTTACAAAGTAATACATATTCATATTTATATTTACAGTTTACAGTTATATTTCAGCAGGTTTGTGTTACATCTAAAGCTATTAATTACTGACGGTTCTGCTCATTTTGTACATGTTCTCTGTGCAAGAACATCATGTACGGGTATACCTTTGCATTTTGAATTTTCAAGGCCTTACTAACAGCTCCTAAAATATAATATTCCTCAGGCCTATAGGCGTGAGGATATACTTTTCCCTTGAGTGGCCCCAGTATAGCATTCTTGTTTTTCCACGTCTCCTCCTTCAGAAACAGCCTCACATCGCGCAAAATGGCATTTGCATTAATTGTCTGGTAGAAGTAATTGATATTGCTGTGATTGGGCTTTGTTTTCTGCGCGGCGTAACAGTAGAATTGATAGCGAGTGGGCTCATTCTTGTTGGCGAATGTTACCATTCCAAACCATTCAATTGGACACGACCCGCTGACATCGTCCACGGGCGTTGGATTTCCCATTAAAACTAAACTTAAATAATTTGTGCAGTCCACACCGAAATTCTTCTCGGTGTCAACATGCTTAGGCTTGTTGCGTTCCTTCGGATCTCCAATGGTCAATACCTGTGTAGTTGACGTCAGTCTAGCCAAAGCTTTTCATGTAAAAAGTTGAAGCTATATTTATTTTGCTGCTCTTGCCATGAAAGCTAACTTACTTGTGTCGGTTTCTGTCTTATTTTCATTATTCATAATTAATTCGGTAATTTTATTATTCTTGTATTGAAAATGATCGGAATGACTGCCTTTAAGTTTGTTATTGATAACAGTCTTCGATGACGCTATATATACACTGCAGACAACAAAATACTACACATTTGTAATTACACAACTTTGGCAAAAGCTATCTGAGAAAGCTTTCTGTTTCAGCTAGATAAAGCTGAATGCTTTCATGAATAAATTAAATCGATCAGCTTATATATATATTTATTATGATAATCTGAAACATTTGTTTGTATATTTGAAATGCTGATTATTTACTTTTTCCAGATGTCCAAAAAATATCAAGTGTGGCACAGCTGATTTTCTGGTTGTATGACAGTAACTAAGCTTTACTATATAAACAACAAATATTTCTTTCTTAACATATGTAGCTCGAGGAAAGCTTTCTGAAATGCATTAGTAAAGTAAAGGTTAATAACTTGGCTCTAAAATCTAAAAAAAAAAAAAATAATGAAGTAATTCTTATATCCCACAGTTAAAAACAATCTGTGCTTAGCGTCTTAAATTACGTTTAACATGTTCGCTGTGTAAATAGAACAAATAGGGAAATATGATATCCTTTTCTCTCAGCCATTCGGCATTAATTACCGTATAAACGGCATTACGCATATAAGTTTCCTCGGGATCATAGCGCGTAGTGTCTAATGGGCCTTTGAGTGGTCCAATTACCACATACTTTGATAGCCAACGTTCGTTCCTAAGGAGTTTTCTTACTTCACGCATTAAAAACTTGGCATTGATTGTCATGAAGAAGTGAAAGGAATTCACATTCTGTGGCTTAGTTTTCTGTGGGCCCAAACAGTGAAATTGATATCGAGTGGGCTCATTAATCCTGCAAATGGTTTCCATTCCAAACCATTCAATTGGATACTCAACATTGCCAACGTCTGCGGGCGTTGGGTTTCCCATTAGTAGTAGACTGAAATAATTTTTAAACTCGACATTAAAATTCCTTATATTTAATGATTTTTCAGGCTTTTCATGCTCTGACTGTTCCGTTTTATCGCCTATTGCTAATATCGCAGAGTCCATTGCTGTAAGCATATTGGATGTTAGCTAACATTCCATTTTAAGAAATATAAGTTTTTTCTTACTTGTTTCCATTTCTTCTCTAACGTTAGCCAAAGTTATTTATTCTTGTTTTTTGTTTCAGACTGTTTCTTCAAAGTGCACACAGAGATTGATAACAGCCCGCACTCGTCCATTGCTTTTATATGTTGCCTGAAAGGCTAAACAAAGTATTTCATAATAAAAGCTTTGGGCAAAGTTATTCGAAGAATGCACTACATTATTTACTATCAATGTGTCTATATATATTATATATATTGCTATATCCTTATATTATTTATATATAATGTGTTCGGCGCTGCTCATAAATAAAACTCGTAATGTAAGTATTTTCCAGCTCAGCAATAGTTCTTAAAATTCCTCCTCACTTTAATCTATTTAATAAAACTTTTTTATATATTAAGCCTAGCTTATATCTAACAATTTATTATTTATTTTACAGTTCTAAAAATCACTTAGACTCTTGCCTTTCCTTTACGTATTCCTTGTGTAAATTAAACAAAAACTGAAAAGCTTTAATTTTCTGTTCTTGGATTATATCAATAACTATATTCTGAACGTAGTAGTCGTCACCATAATAATATTTGGAACGAATAGCATTCTCTTTCTTTGGCAACTCCAATACATTCTTCGATATCCACTTTTTGTTCTTTAGTCGCTTTTTCAGTTCGTGCATTACTGCGCTGGCGTACAGTGTTTGGCCAAATATGCCTTGGCTCATAGAACTACCCGGACACACACAGGGATGACAATCAAAGTGATATCGTCTGGGTTGATTATCTTTCTCAATAGTCTCCATTTTAAATAAATCCATCAGAAAATTATTATTGGGTACATAACGCGTTCGATTTCCCATTAGGAGTAAACCATAATGCTTCTTGCAGTCATCCAGAAAGATTTGTTTATCAAATTTGATTACATGCCTCTTGGGCTTAAAGTATTCTCTCCGTTTTCCGATCGACAAGACTTTGACTTCTGACGTCAACACGGCCACAGCTGAAAGTAATTTAACAAATTTAATTTATGACAAAATACAAAATCCTAATTTGTAACTCACTTCCTTCTGTTTTCTTATTATTGTTATCCAAAATTGATTCTGTGTCAGTTTCTGTCATTTTTTTGGTTTGGTAAATCCCACTTGACTCACTATTCGGTTGAAATTCGCTTTGATAATGCCAAAATATCTCTCTTTTGGCGGCATAAATACATTGAATAAACGAAATGTAAACATTTCACAACAAACTAGCTGAAAGCTCCATAAAAGCTTTGATAGAGATGCGTTATGGAATGCTGAAACAACCTGTGAAGCCAAAATGTAAGCTGAATATTACTTCAAATAATAGTATTTATTTCTCAACATAAATTTGATAATCTCAAGATTGGCTTATTAATAAAATTAGCAAGTTTTAAGTTGCGTCCAACAACAGATCTTTTAATCCCATAATAGAGCCATTAGCAATCTAAGATCAGAGTTAAGGCCCTGTAAACAACTTTTTCACTTACTCAAAAAATGCTGAATTACAATTTACAAAGACAAATAGTTTATTAAAGTAATTAGTATTAAAGTCAATAGCTTAATTTGAACTAAATTACTTGCAGTCAAAATATAATATATATAATATATATATATATATATATATATATATATATATATATACAAAAAGTCTACCAGCGCCAGCACTGTGTTTATATTTCGATTGTTTGACATGAATCCCAGTTTAGTTTGATATGCTATCTAATTTAATTGTTGGGATCATGTGCTTACACAACATAATATATAGTATTTATTTATGTCTATTTCTATGTAAGTATTGCAGAAATTTAAAGATTCTTGGTTCCTCTGAGTTGAGCGCATCTGAAACAACTTGTTGAATGAATTGATCGGAGCTGTAATATAAACTACGATCAAATTTGGTTTTGAGAGGCGTTTCAATCACATTTTGTGATATCCAATTTTCCTCTTTTAGTCGATTCTTGACTGTATTCATAATTGCCTTTCCATCGAATGCAGGCCCAGAAAATATATCACCCGGTTTGTAAATATTGCCATGCACAACATAGAAATAATACCGCCTGGGTTGATTATCTTTCTTAATGCTAGAAACTCCAAATCGATCCACTTTACTCCAATCTTCGACAACGTCGATGAATGTTCGGCTCCCAGTTAAGAGCTGGCAGAAATGATTTCTTAATTTCTCTTCAGAAATTGTTATGCTACAGTTCCCAACAGACTCGTCGCTCGGCCATTCGTCATCTCCAATTAATAAGACTTTTGTCGTGGACGTTATTTTGGCTACGTCTGGAAATGAATATCACAACAATCATATCTATTTGTTTGTTATATTGAAATGCTTTTACTACCTGATTTTTCATTAATTTCTGTTTCATTTTTTTCCATGCTTGAGGACACGACCCAGCTGACTGGCGGACTGAAACGCAATAACAAAATTTGTGACTGGCAAAAAAGCTTACTACTCAAGAGCTTAATTATAACTCGCACTACGAAATTGTTTTCATTTCATAAATATGTGAAAAGCTCTCTCAAAGTTGGCTGTATTGTGTTCAAATGACTTGTTTACATCTAACAGCTGTTCGCTTAAGCTTTTCTGGTTCGCGCGCATTTCAGCATATGTATCCATAACAGAGAGAGAGAGAGAGAGAGAAAACCAGCAAATAAGTAAACTCCAGTGGCAGAGCTGTCGTTAACTTAGTTATTTTTATTTTGTACATATTCTCTGTGTAAGTAAATCATGTACGGAAATACCTTCGCCCTTTCAATATCGAAGGCTTTGGAAATAGCTCTTTCAATATAACTTTGCTCCGGTCTACCGTCAGAAGGATTTAGTTTTCCCTTGAGTGGCCCCATTAAAACATTCTTGGATCTCCAATGTTCATCCTTCAGAAACAGCCTAACATCGCGCAAAATTGCATTTGCATTAATTGTCTGGTAAAAGTAATAAATATTAACATGCTTAGGCTTTGTTTTCTGTGATGGGAAGCAGTGAAACTGATAGCAAGTGGGCTGATTCTGTTTGCTGATGGTTTCCATGCCAAACCATTCGATTGGACACAGACCATCGGCACCTTCGATGGGCGTTGGACTTCCCAATAGAACTAAACGGAAGTGATTTGCGCAGTAGCTATACAAATTTATCGCGTTTAATTTCGGTGCAGGGCTTTTATATTTGAAAACTTCCTTCGGTTCTCCAATGGTCAAAACCTTTGCAGTTGACGTTGGTGTAGCCACAGCTTTACATAGGTAATAGAAAAACTTTGATTAATTTCGTCCTGTCTTACAATACGTGAAGTCTAACTTACCTGTGTCAGTTTCTGTCTCCTTGTCAGTACTCATAATTATTTCGGTAAATTTATTATTCCTGTACTGGCAATGATCGACTTGGCTGTTTTTCTCATCAGTCTTGGATGAAGCTATATCTACACTGCAAACAACAAAATATTAAACATTAGCAATTATACAACTCTGGCAAAAGCTATCTAAGAAAGCTTTCTGTTTCAGCTAGATAAAGCTGCATGCTTTCATGTATAAATTAAATCTATCAGATTGTATTTATTCTTGTTATATATAATATTCTTAATATGAAAACCTGAAACAATCGTTTCTACATTTCAAATGCTAAGATTTTTTCACGCTTTTCATGCTCTGAGTATTTCGTTTCATCTATAAATATTTGTTTCCATTCCCATTTGTAATTAATCTATCTCTCTAAGTTAGAATTGCTTCTTGAAAATGTAAATTATTTTCAATCCTGAAAAAGGTCTTAGAATTCAGAGTCATCAATTTAATAATAATATTATAAATATATTAAATAATAAATAAAAGGTTTAAGATTTCTTAGAATTTGGTCTTTCGTTTACATATTCTCTGTGTAAATAAAGCAAAAACTGAAAAACTTTTAGTTTCTGTTCCTGGAGGATGTCATGGACGATATTCTGAACGTAGTAGTCTTCTTCATAGCGGTAGTATGAACGACCAATGATGTTCTTTGGGTATTCCAATACATTATTTGAAACCCATTTGTGGTTTTTCAGTCTCTTTCTCAATTCGTGCATTACTGCCTTAGCGTAAAATGTCTGGCCAAATGTACTATCCATGGAACTACCCGGGGAAGCACAGGGATAACAATCAAATTGATATTGTCTGGGTTGATTATCTTTCTCAATTGTATTCATATCAAACAAATCCGTCATAAAGCGTTCTTTGGGCATAAAGGGCGCTCGATTTCCCATTAGCAGTTGGCCAAAATGCTTTCTGCTGTCCTCCATAAAGATTTGTTTGTCAAATTTGATTGTAGGTTTTTTTGTGTCGAAGTATTCCATCTGATTTTCGATAGACAATACTTTGACATCTGATGTTAAGAAAGCCACAGCTGTAAGTAATTTTACTTCAATATAACACAATACAAATAAAGAAATTATAACTCACTTGCGCCTGCTTCTTTACTATTGTTATCTAAAACTGATTCTGTTTTAGTTTCTGTCATTGTTTTGGTTTGATAAATACCACTTGACTCACAGTTCGGTTGAAATTCACTTTGATTATGCCAAAATATCTCTCTTTCGGCGGCATAAATACACTAAATGAATGAAATGTAAACATTTCACAATAAATACGCTGAAAGCTCGACCTAAGCTTTGATAGAGGTTATTAAAAAGGTTGCACTGTTGAATGCTAAAACAACCTGTGACGTCAGAAAGTAAGCTTGAATAATACTTTAATTAATAGCTTATTTGTACAGTGAGCAAGCTTTAAGTTACCCCAATATATAAAAATTCAATTTCTTACATTCTATGCAGAAGCTCTACAGCAGCGCCAACACTGTGTTTTTATATATATAACCGGAATCATTGCTTGTTTCATGTAAGCATGCCACAAAGTTAGCAACCCTCTGTCGATCGATGACTGTGACATGTAAGCGAATTTTGTGACTGTCAAATGCTTATCGTCATAAATAGTAAAGCTTTCAAGCTTGTTTACGTCTAATACGCAAGCACGTATGTATAACACGCATATTATTTTAATACTACTTATACACCAATAATTCAGTTAAGTATATAATTAATATTTCAAAATTAATTCTCATAGCACATAATATTAGCTGACCCGCTTAACCAATTTGAAACAATAATAAAAATGGAAATAGAAGCATTAGACATTTATATTATATTATATATTATGTATTATACATTAAGAAAATATTAAATAGAAAAACAGTTTACAAATTATAAATAAATAAATATATATATGTACAGGATATGTTAGAGTATTTATTTATAATTTCTATGTAAATATTGCAGGAACCTAAAGATTTTTGGTGATTCTGTTTCGAGTGCTTCTGAAACCACTTGTTGAATGTATTGATCGAAACTGCAATAGTCTTTACCATCAATCTTTGTTTTGAGAGGAGTTTCAATGACATTTTCCGATATCCAATTTTCTTCTTTTAGTCGATATTTGACTGTCTTCATAATTGCCTTTCCATCAAATACTGGCCCCGAAATAATCTCACCTGGCTTGTAATTGTTGCCATGCACAATATAGAAATGATACCGCCTGGGTTGATTGCCTTCCTTAATGCTCGCTGCTGCAAATCTATCCACTTTACTCCAATCTTCGACAACGTCCATGCATGTTCGGCTGCCAGTTAAGAGCTGACATAAATGCTTTCTTAAGTTCTCTTCAGAAGTGTTTATGTTACAGTTCCCAACAGACTGCTCACTTGTCCATTCGTCATCTCCGATTAATAAGACTTTTGTCGTTGATGTTATTTTGACTTCGTCTGGAAGTGAGTATCACAACAATCAGATATATTTGTTTGTTATATTGAAATGCCTTTAATACCTGACTTCTCATAAATTTCTGTCTCATTTTTGTTCATGTTCACCTTTCGCTTAATTCTGTTTACAATATGAAAGCTATAGAAGCGACACAACTGACTGACTGACCAGAGGTTACTATTGAAGAGCTTAAATATAACTCGCACTACGAAATTGCATTAATTTCATAATAAATGTGTGAAAAGCTCTTCAAAAGTTTGGTGCATTGTTTTCAATTTTGTTTACATCTAACAGCTGTTCCCTTAAGCTTTTACGAAGCGCGCGCAATTAGCCACTTCTCCTGTACATCTCTGCACATTCTCGTTTTCTTCCTTAAGTAGATTTATAACAATCTTAAAAATTCTTTTGCACTCCATACGAAATCCAATTGGAAAATCATTTCTGTAATTTCAAAAAACTTACAATTTAATACAATTTTATGTATTATTTATTCTATTACAAGCGTGATTGGCAAAAGCTTTAGGAGCAGCACGAAATCGAATGCATCTTATATCAAAAAACAATATTTAAAGCTCATATGAAAGCTTTCTGTTTGTAGCAGAACACATTATAGCGACTATGCTAAAGTTCTTATGTATCAGAGTGCATTTTAATAGCCTGTCGCGAGCTATACGAGAAGGGACGCTACAGCTGGCAGCATTGTGGACATCGATCAAACACGGAATTATTACTTCAGATAATTGAAGTCAAGACTGAACTACGATTATTTTCTAGAATTTTATTATTATATGTAAATGTAAATGTAAATATATAAATATTTTAAATATGACAAAAGAGTATATAAAGTATAAACATTTTTTTAAAAGGCAAAAAACAGCTTATCTGATATCTAAAAAATTGATTTAAATTATTAGTATTAGTATTAGTATCCGTGTTAAATTTATTGATCCTCAATGCTTTTTACTTTATTTTTAAGAAAGAAAATAAAAAAGCCAATATTTCGTAAATTCCAATGAGAATTAAATGGGAATCCAATAAGAATTTCATTTTGGAAAATGCTAAGGACTCTATCATTAGGGATTGTGTTACAAAGAGCCACGCCACGAAAAATAACTTAAATCTAATGCTGTGCCCTATGGGGTACAGGTGTTTTTGTCAAGCTGCTATACTCGTTCGTTTTGAGCACAGCTGCTCGCTAAATATTTGGCTATTTCATTATACTATTAATTGCTAGATACTAAAGGTTTATAAATATCGATAATTTATATAGAAACATTTTTTTATATATAAATCCTTTGGTAAAATACAATTTTAAACTATTTTCAACTCACTTTGCCATAACGACCCTGGATTGAAATGATTATGAAGATTATTAGGTAACTTACATAAGAGATAAAGAAGAACTTAGGCAGTATACACTGTCCTTGTTTGTCTTTAATTCCTGACTTATGGAGAGTTTATTTGCACTCAAGTTTTCACTTGGCTCAAGCAGATTTAAGTTTCTAGAATTCGGCCGACTGTGAGAGACTGAGAGAATAAGATTTCCGTTAGCAGTGGCCCCAGTATATATTTGCCTTTAATCCAGACTTATAGCCAACATGTCTCAGCCTTAAGTAAATTCCATTTTCATTCAATTCATAGAAACATGAAAATTTGATGACTTGTTTAAAAACTTAATGGAGTCTTCCCTTGATTCACTATTTTGATTAGCTTGCCAAAATCTATATGTACCGTAATTACACTAAGACATATTCAAGCATTCACACACACACATGCACTCACGCCCACACACACACACACACACAGAGCTTTAAGTTCGTACCAGCTGCCAGTTGGGGGCCTTGTCCTTGTCATGTCTCGCTTCGTTATCTCTTATTGTTGTGATTGTTGTTGTAATTGTTGTAATTGTTGTTGCTGTTGTTGTTGTTGTTGTTGTTGTTATTGTTGCTGATATTGCCGTTTTGGCGGTAACAACAATAACTACTGTAAAAGTACACACATCGACTGTAAGCGGTTTGAAAAGGCGCTTTTCCATTGACCTTCGCGTGTGGAAAATGCCAGCTTTTCTCCTTCTGTTTTTCCCTCTCTTTTTTTCTTGTTATTTTCATTTTGTTCTCTGTTGTAAACGCACACAGATACAGACACAATCGAAGTGCTAAGAATAATCGCCAAGGCCCAAATTTGACATATGATGTGCCTGCAGCTCCGCTGTGTGCCAAATACATTTATCAATACTTGTTTTTTTTTTTGGTATATTTGGCGAATTGAAATACAAAACTAACGCAAACTGTCACACTATCTGTCCATGCGTCTAACCAGCTCTAGCTGCCAATGGGCCCGCCCCCTGCCCTTGGAGTCGGTCATTAGCATTTTTGGCGTGTATTTACGGCCGCAAAATATTACGCCATAAACATGACAGCAAAACAAAATGCGACAAATTTGCTACGCCCCTCAGCCAGCAGTGACGAAAAAAGGAGAAGGAGAGAGGGGGAGGGAGGAAGAGTGGGTATTGGGCGTTTGTTGAATGCCTCCAAATTTATGCCACCCCAACGCGGGCAATATAATTGTCACATTTATATGTAGAAAGCTGTTGGCAAAGGGCGCAGAGAAAGAGAAGGAGAGAGAGAGAGAGAGAGGGGGGGGGCGCAGCCAATTGATATGAGCAGCCAAAAAGTGTTGTCTTACGCTCAATTGGAGGCAAGGCTCTGGGCACTAGAGGCTCTCGGCTCTATTCAATTGCAATGTGTTACGAGCAGACCAAAGCGAGTGAGCAAACACGGAGTATGCACAGCTCTCAAATACCCTAACTGACTTTAAGGCACAGCAGTTCCAGCAGACTTACTGAACTTTGTAGCTAAGAGAACTGTAATTAAAGCAAGCATAAAGCCCTCCTAGGATTAAGCTATAAAATTCCTCCAAGAAATGCTGCATAAATACTTTTATATAAAAAGTGAGTTATATACTATAAATAAGCTTATTAATGCTGCAGGTATATCATCTAGGTAAAGACCTGCCAAACCCACTCATAAGCCTGTTTACAGGGTATTTTAATATGTCATCGAAATCACTTAATTATATAGTTTAGTCTTTTTGCTTTTCTTTTGTAATGATGCTTTCAATTGATTGATGGCTGGCAATATTTTGTTGAGCACTAAAGCTGCTGGACGATTATTGCTTGAACAGCAAACACATGGCAAGCGCATTAAATAGTTAAGCTACCCACTTAGCTCTGGCTATAGCAATTGCATAGTTGGCGGCGCTTGGGGTCTGCTCAAAAAGTAAAGTTTATTTTTATGCTCAACGTCGACGACGTCGGCGACATGTGTGCAAATGTTAACACACGACCAACACACCAGCACACCCACGCACACCCACGCACACACACACATGTGGAACAGAAGTGGGGCTTAACCCCACACATGAACACACTGGCACACGCACACTCAAAGTGAAACAAATCAACTCTGTTTTGGCGCCATGCGGCGCTCAGCCCTACTCTGACTGTGGCTCCGGCTTTGGCGTTGGCTTTGGCGCTGGCTTTGGCTTTGGCTGTGCACTTTTTCTAGCCACAACAGAAAGAGCCATCGACAACGCAACTCGACCAGAAACCGACCAGACCCGGCGCCAACAACAACTATACAAATTTTCTTCAGTTCCTTTGCCATTATTGTGTGTTGTTTAGTGTGCCATTGGCGCTGAATGCTAACGGTTCGCGTTGCCTGCCTGCCGCCGCCTCAGCGCTGAATAAAACGTAGCCTAACTAGCGGGGCTAAGTGCAGAGCTGTTAATAAGCCATAACTATATCGACTGTTAACGAAGGCTATTATTCGTTTGGCTTGTGAGTTGAAATTATCGGCGACGCTGTTGCATTGTGTAATTCGCTTGCATTTTGAATGCATTAACTAAAATAATATTAAGTGAAATCGATTTTTAGTTGCCCGGCCATGTCGTTTCTGTCGCCAACGCTGCGCATGGAAAATCTGTCAACGGTGCCCATCATGAGTCTGGATCATGTGCCCGAGGCACAGCGCTACAACAAAGACAACATTGTCGCCCAATGGTGTGCGCCCATCAATGGCAAGGTTCGAATCACTTTCAACTAGACAAATGCTATTCCCCTCCTTATGTTGATTAACATTTAATTAACTTTCCTTCGTCCGTCGTCCATGTCTGCGCACAGATGTACCGCATTGAACTGGAACACGGCACCACAAGTGGACGCCGCATGATCTGGGTCAACGGTCGGGTAAGTGGTGAATGCACTCGCCAAGCCTGGCCCAAATAACACGGCAATTAGTCAAGCAGCCATGGAAAAACAAATCGCCATGCATGTTTAAAATTATGCACTTATGGAAAATGGCTGAAGTACACTTCTATATAATTTGTTGGACAAATGTTTCTGTAACTATTAGGCAATCTCACATGATACTTAACAGTCATTATTATAATAGTTACTCGCGTGGTTTAATGAAAATTGATTGCAATATGTCAAAGTTCAAGGAAAAGTTCACTGTGAGCTAGATATGTTTAGAATACAGAAAAATATCTTAATATATATGCATTCAACTGAAGTATCTAAAGCTGACTCTTATTTGTTTTGATAGTGCAAATCAGCAGAGTGAAAGAATAGGAATTGCTTATAAATATATAAAAATGTCAACTGAGGTCCAAAAATGATGCCCTAGAAATAATTCCTCTCAATAATTTCACAATTCAATAAATTCATAATTTACCATAAAATTTATAAATATTGAAAATAAATTATAAAATTTCAGTTACTATTAAAAAAATATTCTGAATTATGTTTTTAGTTCTTCATTGCTCTTATAATTACTCCGCAGTAAATAAAAACTGCTTAGCTGCTTTCAGGCTAACTCGATTCTGAAACGAGTTAAATATTGATAAACTAAAGCTTTCCAGCTTTCCAAAAACATTTTAAAAATATAAAATTTTATGCTGAAAAAATATTTGTTAATAAAGTTATAAATTTGCCATGTGCAAATGCAGCATAAATCAGATTTGCCTTAGATTATGAATATAAGCTGATCAATCTATCATGAGATGAAAATGAAAAAAAGTTTTAATTTATTAAAATTTTTTTTGCAATCAGTTTAATTTTTTTTCATAAGGCTTAACATTTGATTTTCATAAAAATGAATATTTTACTTTTATTTTATAAAGCAATACATGATAATCATCGACATTTCTTTACTGCCAGCAGGGTATTTTCTAGTCGAGCACTACCGAAGTAAACTTTCTATTTCACTCTTGTCTTTTTGCAACTACTTCTTTACTTAAGCTTTATCAAATCTGAATCAAATTACATACATGAAGCCCTATTAGTCTGCTTGAAAAAGTTTCACATTCTCAAACTCTTGACTCTTGCAGGAAGTGCTGCGTCGCGACTGGATGTTCAAGCTGGTGGGCGAGGACACGTTTGATATCGATCAGGCGCGCTGCATTATACGCGTCGATCCTGCGCCAGGCTTCAAGTACGAGTATTCGCTTTACATAGACGGCAAACCGCATGCCCAGTACACCGAGGAGCTGACGCGTCAGTATCGGCTTTGGCTGTGCACCTGTGGCAACGAGCAGGCTGGGTCAACGGATGCGTCGCAGGAATACCGCATTATGCTCAAGCTGGACACGCTCAGCTTGTATGTGAACGACGAGTTGCGCGAGGAGGCGGTAAGTGAACCGGATGTGGACCGAAAAACGAGGCTGCCTATCAATCATGGTTCCCCCCTTTGCCGTTTTCCAGGCCGTCTTTGTGCAGGGCGGCACCGACACGAGCTTCGTGCTGCAGGACACACCATTTGTATTACAGGCACGCTCCAGTGGCAACAAACACGACGGCATCGTTCACACACTGCTCGTTAACGGGGTACCCGTGCCGGAAGCAAAGATACAGCAAATCATGCAGGAACCCGTCTCCATACTGCAAACTAATTGAAGTCCCAGCTACAGACAAAAGGGATCACAATTTGCATTTGCATTCACGCTCCCATTTGATTAAGGGGTACAAGGCATACCTCAGGCTAATTCATATGATTGGAGCCCCCACCATCCCATAATTAACTTGAAAGTGTTTAAAGTTTTACTTACACAATAATTTATTCGTTTGCTTATATGCATAATTGTAACGCAAATGGTTTACGTTCTCAATTTCATTTGACATTTCGCTAGCATTCAAAGTACTCAAAGTGCATTTAGTATAGAAAACACAAAATACAAAAGAGATGAATAAATGTATCAAAAAACAGCTTGTGGCAAAAGACATACAAATATTACTAAAGTCAAAAAAAAAAATATATATATATATATTTAAACAAAATAATCAAAAGAATTAACATAATGTTGTATAAATATAGTTGTCTAGAAAAGTTTTGCCGTCTACAGTTAATTTTAAGTTTTGGAAAACTTTTTGGAAAATTCCCTTTTTAGATTAAAAACCATTTTCAATTTTTTCCATTCTTATGCTGTCTCTACGTCTTGTTTTTACAATTAAAATATGTGCATACTAAATTTGTTCAGTGTGTTTTGACTTTCCTTTTTGGGTATGTACGTATGTATGTATGTATATAAATGATTTACTATGTTAATTGATTGCTTGCTATTACTTCTGTTTAATCAAAATATGCTGTTGGAATTTTTGTATTTGTGTTTAATAGTTTTAAATTGCTTAGTGTGTTGTCACTTTGAATACATTAACAATTCAACATTTTTTTTTTGCTTTTTTTATGTATCATATACGATTCATTTCAAATATTTTGTAGATAATTAAAAACACAATTCGTTTAAATTTTCATTTCAGTTAAAGCAACACAATGATATCTTGTTTAATTACTAATTTAATTCTGTTTCGTTTTTGCTTGCTCGCAATATGTCTACTCATTTAGGGGTTATAAAAACATAATTTACAATTTTATTTAAATATATATGAATATGCATATATTTGTATTAATATGTTTAAAACTCACGCAGTGCCAGAAATCGGAACAATTTTCTAGGGAGCACACAAAATGCGCGTGCTGGGAAAATAATTCAATTTTGATTTGTTGCACAACGAGCAATAAATTGGGAGTTGGATATAAAATAATTGTTTTATTGCTTGCTGAAAATCTCATACTTATATGTAGTTTACAATAATTTAACAACAATAATTTTTGTATAGTAAGTACAATGTGGAATGTGTGGGTTGAAAACGTAAAGTTTCTAATACTTAACAAAAATAGAAAGAAATATTGCCAGTAAACGATGACGATGACGATTTGTGTAAATTTTTATCATAATACAGAAAATACATAAATTATCCTTTGCTTAGAAATATATTTATATATATATATTTATATTTATTTTTTGTTTTAGAGCGATTCAACATTTGTTCCTGTCATCAAATTTTGATAATTAATTTTTTTGCTTTTGATAATTTTGCCAGTTCGATTAGGTCTAGACTTTGATGCACTTCCTGCTTACACACACACGTATCATTATCAATTTGTTGCTGTTGCTTTTAAAAACCTTTCTGCTCACTAACACTAACACACATACATTTTACATAATAATTACGCGCTTAAATATAATCGATTGATTTTCCTTTCTTTTGTTAGTTTATCTATCTGATTTTTTTATTTATTTTTATTTTCTTTCGTTTTGTTAATTTGTAGTAAAATTAAATGTCTTGCTTTTAAATATTTAAAAATTATATGCATATGTATATGTATATGTATATATTTTGTTTAGACGCGCTTGTATGTATAATTTTGTTGTAAATTTTTTAGCTAAAAATGTGTTTGTTGCATACTTTTTGGGTGAAGTTGCTGAAAAGTCTTGCATTGAGTTTTGAAATGTTTTTTTTGTTGCTGTTGTTATTTTCTTTTGTTGCATGCATAGATTTTGCCTAGCTTGCCTAGGTGCTTAAATAGTAAAGTAATCATTTGTAGTTTAGTTTAATACTCGCAGCTTGTGACAGTTTTCTTTACTTATTTTTTTTTGTTTTTTTTTTTTTTGGTATGAAAGTAGTTTGCTTTAAGACATTTTTCATTATATAGAAGATTATAACTGTTTAATTTTGTTAATATACGTTTTTGTTTTTTTTTTCGTTTTGTTTAATTATTTTTGTTGCATTTGCTAGTTGTTGTTGCTGTCTGCTATCTGTTGCTCTTGTTGCTGTTCAATATCTAATTCGTTATTTTAATTAGTTCAATGGAAGGCAAAACATGTGCTGCAGTAGACTTTTATTATTATTTGCTTGCATTTGATTATTATGATTGTTATTGTTACCATTATGATGATGCTGCTGCTGCTGGTGCTGCTGCTGTTGTTGTAATTGTAATTGTTGCTGTTGCTGCTGTGAGTATGGATGATATTGCTGCGCCTGTGGCAGCTGCTGTTGGCGATAATGTTGCTGCTGGCTTATATTATTATTGGTATTGGCTGCGCCTCCCGCGCTATTCAAATGCAGGAGACTCAAATCGTCAGCCACAGAATCGTAATCACTGGAATCCTCGCCGTAAAGCTGCAAAAGTTCAAATTCTTTTTAATATAAATAACAAAACTGCATTAAAATATATTTGAAATTGTCAAACATTTGCATTTAACAAGGTTATATATTCTAGTTTAATTTTAATTTATATTTCAGCTTTTATATATTTTTTTTATATTATTCAGTCAGTCAGGAGAGACATTTTCGTTCATTTATTTAGCTCTGCAGTCGCTGACAAAGCATGTTACTTTTTCCTTACATATTTGCTGCAAGAAACATGTTAGCTACATGACCTAGCTATCTGCAACATTTTGTTGTCACACAAAAAAAAGCTAAAAACATTTCTACAATCGTTGACTGAAATGAAATGAAATGTTTCTATGTTACAGGGCTGTGGCATGCAACGAACTAAACTAGGAAGCAAGGACATATACGTGGCAAGCATTTGCATAGAATTTTATTTGCCTGGCAAAGTGAGCAGCTCATCTAACAACATGTTAAACCAGTTGCTGTCAATTAAAGTTTATTTGAATTACATAAACAATGGGAGCACACAATGGAAGTTCATCTAAAAACGGAAGAGTCTGAGTTGTGGACACTGCTAAAAGCTACTTTTAATATAAATAAAAGGAAATAATCAAGTCAAGCATTTGACTGATTAAAAACAACTAAATCTCATTTAAATTAAAAAAAAATCTAAACTTCAAGCTGCAACAAAGCAGAACAAGAAATTAATCAACTTTTCAAACAAACTAATTAAAAAAATATTTAATACTTAATTAAGCCACATTCTGTGCCTTAACTTAACTTACACGCATATTATATGGATGCAAATCACACGTCTCGTGGTGTCAGACGCAATCCTCCAATGACATCAGCAAGGGGTTGACATACTCAAAGCCCTCGAATTCCGATTGATCGATGTTGCCAATGACATGGCTATAGGAAGAGAGCAATATATTAGCAAGATCAGCATTTGAGCGTTCATAAATTGTCATAGTCGAATTGGATAGAAAGGAATACCAAAAGAAAAAAAAAAAACAAAAAACTTACTCATCATCTGGAGTCAGCTGCACCGGTTCGCCGGTAAACTCGATCGGGAAATTGGCCAGATCGCGATCTGAGTCTAGGCGTGGCTTGAATGGAGGCGAAACCTGTTTGCGTTCGAGCTGCATGAGGTTGAAATTGGCGTGTGTTTGGTTGTGCGTATATTGCGAGAGTGTGTATGTGTGTGTGTGTGTGTGCGCAGGATATATGCAAAGATAGTAAAAATAATATGATTATAGCTAAAGATAGTGCCAGCCAATTTCGGCAAACGTAAAAATCAAATTCAATAAGGCTCAGGACACATTTCAAATGCATGTCCATCTGAGTTCTTGTGTGTGTGTATGTGTAGGTGTGTCTGTGTATTGATGATGATAATGATGATAAGTAGATAGAGCGAGCGGGGGAGTAGGGCGTGTTCTTTACTGATAACAGAGGGGACAGCGGGGCGAATTCACAATGTGGCTGAGAGCGAACATTACCTGCTGTTAGTCTGACCACTAATGCTATGAAATTATTATTTATTTTACAGTTTAAAAGTTTTTTAAGGATATTTTCTCATGCGTCGTGGTACAATTAGAACAAAATAACCAAAACTAGAAGGCATTGTTTTTTTTTTTTTTGTATTTTTAAATTTCTTTTTGTTTTCTTGACACAAAACTTACGGATCGTCTGGCGTCAATTCAGCCGGTTCTCTGGTAAATTGAACGTCAAAGTTTGTTGTCATATAAGGATCGCCAGGATCCAGGCTTGGTATATAAGGCGGTTGTACCTCCTTTTGTGCAATCTTTTTATACACAAAATTATATATATATATATAAACACTTAGTATTATAAATTACAGCAAATGGCTCAATATTGATAAATATAACCACAACATTAATAACACAGAATATGAACTTTAAGAAAATTGAGTCAGATTTTTCAAGCGTATGTTCCCTCTGGCATTTATGGTCTTGCCTGCCAAATCAAATGATTGTCTATATTTTTAAACGAATAAAGTTTCAAGACTTGTTTTGGGCTCTCTTATCTACCTTTCGCTTGCTTATCTAAAGGTATAACTCTGCGATAAAAGTCACTGTCTTACCCTCTCTCTTTCTCTTAACAGATATATAAGGGATCTATTTATAGCAAATGATCAGATCAGATCTGTATAGAACATAGGTTTCTTCTTATATTTTAAATATATAGAATATAGGTTTCTTCTTATATTTTAAATGGCTTATTAAAGAGATGGAAACAGTTTGTCAGATTGAATTACAGCCACTTTTAAAGCTTCTGAAAATCTTAGACTTATCTTTCAAGGCGTTAAAAATCTTCACAAAACTGGAATATCTACAAACTTCAACTTCAATTAAACAGAGTCTATCAAATATTCAATTTGAGATGTTGAAATAAGCTTTACTAAACAGATTGAAGCACAACGAGTATCATCATTATTATCAACACTGACATCATCGCAAAACACACAGAAACACATAGAGCCCACTTAAGCTGGCCTTGGACTTACCATCTCCCAGTCGATGACCTTGAAGAAGGGATGATTTACAATATCCATGAAGGCGGATTCGCGATGGCAGCCCAGGCGATCAGCGGGATTCTTGTTGAGGAAACCTTTCAAAACGGAAGCAGCCTTGACGCTCAGCGAACGCGGTATGCGTATGGTCTTCTCCAGAATCACTTGGAACAGATAGTCCTCAGTGTTCTGCAAATGGCAAATAACAGGTATTAGACAGTTACGACAAGGTAAACCCGTAAAGCTCACCTGATCTGGATTTTCAGAGGCGCCGGCAATGTCGAAGGGACTGCGGCCAGCGAGCATCTCGTACAGCAGCACACCCAGTGCCCACCAGTCCACAGAGAAGCCATAGTCCTCGCCACGCAGTATCTCTGGCGCAATATAGTTGGGTGTGCCGCAGAATGTGGAGGTTGTGTCACCCGGACGAATGCCCTCCTTGCACATGCCGTAATCAGTGAGCTTTATGTGGCCCTCGTGATCCAGCAGCACGTTGTCCAGCTTCAGATCACGATAGATGATGCCCTTCTCGTGCAGAAAGTTTAGTGCCAAGCTGATCTCGGCAGCATAGAAGCGGGCATGCTCTTCGGGCAGGCGCCGCTGCCGCTGCATGTGGTACATCAAGTCGCCGCCGCGCACAAACTCAATGACAAAGAAGAGGCGCGAGGGCGTCTGGAAGCAAGAGTGCAGGCCCACGAGGAACGGATGATTCGAGGCTGTCTCAAAGACATGCTTCTCGGTTTGCACCCAGTCAATGTCCTCGTCGTCGGTGACCAGCGCCTTCTTGATCACCTTCATCGCGTAGATGCGACGCGTACGCCGCAGCTCCACCATCAGCACCTTGGCATAGCTGCCGCGTCCAATGACGCGTATCAGCTCAAAGTCATTCAACGAATACTGGCGCTGGGTGGCCGGCTCCATGGAGTCCTCCGGCGGTGGCGGCACAACGATGTGCGCATGCTCGTGCGGCTCATACGAATCGCCAGCGCCGCCAACCGCTTCGTATGGCAGCGGTGGCAATGGCACCGGCATCGGATCGTTGACCTCCTCGGCGCGCTCCTTGACCAGCGGCTCGGGCTGATCGGTGCACTGCTTCTGCACCAGCTTATGGCACTTTTTGTGCACCAACAGCTTGCACTGTATACACTTGAAACCCTGACGGCCCAGGCCCCAGATGCGATCCTGGCAATAGGCACAGAAGGCGCGCTGCAAAGGGGATTATAAAAATTATTATTGGTATAACAAGTTCAGCATAAAGTTCCATAATTCAAAGAATAGCATTGAGTTTAAAAATTTTAGATAAATTATAAAATAAAGCTAAAATCTTGGCATAAATTAAAAGCAAATCTTTGCTTTTGTCTGTTGACGAAACTTGAAGTTGTTCGATAAAGTCAAGAGGCGAATCAAAGGGCTTTTCGATTAATCATAAAAATTAGATCATCACACAGTTTTATTATTATTATTATTAACTTCTATTCTCGTTTCATGCTTTTCAATTGACTTTAGGTTTTTATTGCATTGAGCCAGAGTGCAATGGTGTATCCATTAGATATCGAACAGATAGCCATGTGTGTCTACTTACGCGATTGAAACGTTTGGCCTGGAAAATGTGTCCGTTGACGCGATATAATTTTCGCCAGCGCCGAGCGCCTCTTCTGTAGATGCTGCCTGTAGGGGAGTGAAGGGAAGGGCATGATTAGCAGAGCAGAGCTAATTGAATTCACGTCTAGTTAGCTACTTACGATCTTCGCCATCGCAGGACAAGCCCGGCGCTTGAGGAACATTCGGAAATACTGCAAAAATACAAATTGAATAAGGTGTCACATTAGTTTATGTATGTGAGTCGTTGTCGAATAATTGTCCAATTTGTTAACTTTCAATTATTTGTCATGCTTACGGCCCGTTGCTTTGCCCATGTGCGAGCTTGGCCTTATCAATCTAATTGACTGAAGACTGAATTAATCTTTATCGTGAATTTTCTATATATATTATTTTGGTTTACTTATAAATGGATTTTTGCCCAGCCACATTTGCAGTGAATTGTGTGTCTGATGTGAGCTGTTAACATGACGGAACCAACTCCATGACTGAGGCATACAAACACTAAGCGGTCGGTCGACTCTTATCTCCGGAGCGGCGGCCACGCACCATGTACAAAATACAAAATACAAAATACAACCGGCGAGAGGGCTGCTCTCTTTGAGTAGCTTTTCCAAGTAATTGCCTCAGTTAATTAAGTTTTCCGTGCAGGCGAGGAGTCCAACCAACGATTCAGTGTCCCAAGTCTCAATTGAGCTCAATTGTTCGCAGCGCCAAAGAGTTTTGATGTTTCAGCTACATCAGTCACACATTCAATTGGTTCTTTCAACATTTGACTCGCCACAAGGCCACACAATTGTGGCAATCCGATCGAGTAGAGTCCATGCCTTGCATTGACCTAGAATTCTCAGTTTCTAATGTCATATCAGCTATCGACTACCTACATTACGTACATACATAGCATATCTGGTAGGCGTTTATCTACAATGCACAGAGATACACAGAGAAGGTTGTGCGTAGTTGTTGTTGCCGCTGCTGGTCGACGGTGCCAGCCTTATCAGAACACTCTGGTATGGATGACAAAATTTGTTTGGCTTGTGCTATCTGTATGGGTGTTGTTATATAGCCATAGCCATAGGCATAGGCATACTCATAGCTACAGATAACGCCGTAAATTTATAGACCTGATGAAAATATTGGGAAATATAAGTAGCTAACTTAGCTAAGAAGGCGCGCAATGCAGCAGTCGCTTTAGTCCCTGAACCAAGTGGATTGCAAGTGCGAAGGTCGTATTAGTGTGCGTGTGTGGATTAGTGTGTGTGCAGTAAATGGCATGCGTGTAATAGGTGCGTGGAACGTAAGCGCTATGCATGTGCAATATGTATTTCATACAGAAGGCACGTGGAACCTATGTGGAACGCATTTTGTATGTACTTCAAACATCATATGGAAGCTATGTGGCATATAAGAAACACAAATATTGATTGCTGCTGCCGATAAAATAAATATATAATAAAAATAAAAAACAACAACAAAAGTAAGAAAACAAAGGCCATAAGCTGTCAATGGGTCTATTATTGATTCATAAATACTTCCACACTGATCTCACGCTCGAATAGAGACAGCCATTGACACTTTAAGTGGCTCTATCAGATCAATACTAACACGAGACTCCACCGCTCATAAAACTGGCTGTTTGGCTGCTGTAAATTTGTGCCGCCTCACAGAAACCGCTCCAGATGATCATCGTGTTTCTGTGCGGCAGTTCAGCGCGGGTCAGACAGCGGCGTCAGCAACTGTTGCCAATTGAAATTAGTTAAACAACAAACAACAAGCAACCAATAACAAGTGACAGAAATTATGTTTACGAATTTTTTTTTGTATCTCTGCGGCACGCGACAGCCGTCTTAACCGCGCGAGCTTCAGCTGCGAACTGCGGCAAAGTAGCCAAACGCGAGCAAAAGAACCGAAATCAAAAAGTACAACAAAAGGAAAAGATAGAATAAAAGAAAACAGAATTAACAGACTCAAGAGGCTATTGAAATGTCACAAGAATCGGTCGACGACGTGCAGAAGACTAATTGGGAGCAAGTGAGAGCGCAACGAATAGCGCAGACGATAAGATCAGGGTTGGAAATTAGTGTGCTCAAAGAAGCGCAAATTCCTATTGGGCTATTTCAAATAAGAACTGCGTCTTATTTGATTTAGTTAAAGATTTTCTCGCGACATTTGTTTAGAGCTTAAAACTGGTTTTATAACCAAGATATGATGTTTGAATTTCTTATGAGATATTTAAATTGATTTGATGTATGGAAAAATTAATACTTTATATTATATGTCATCATATATATTGCTTATAAAGTTTATTATAGGGAATTACTTTCAGCAAAAATTATTAAATTCTTTAAGACTTTTGATCTTTATAGGATTCTGCTTAATGATGTTGAGACCTTAATTTAATATTTGTATGAATAAAAAAATTGTTTAATATATTTACATAAACATTTTTTAAAAATATATAATGTATATTTAATAATAACAAAACTATTATTAATCACAAAATTTGTTAAATCTATCACGGCACATGCTGGAATAAAAACGGGTTTTCAACACCTACAATAAACGTTATCTGCATTCAGGTTCAACAAAATAATATTCAAATGTGTTCAACTATTTTAAAGTGCTTTAGACTCAGGAATTGTTATAAATATTTATATAAACTTAGATAACAGGTGAATATTTTCATCTATGTTTTCAACATCTTAAGATGAATATTCATATTAAGTTAAGCAAAAAATAAACGAAAAACAATTTAAATAAATATATTATAATTTTTCTTTTACATCGCACTTTCTATACTGAAGTCAAGGGAATCATTCAAAATTGTAGAAATCTTCATTCGCTTCACTTTTGAGTCGAACAAAGGCGGCAAAGTTTCAACTAAGTTGCATGGACTGCATACCTGTTGCATAGGCTGGTTCGATCTCCTCCTCCGATTGTAGCTGATGCTGCGAGGGCATCTGGTGTTGCTGCTGTTGCGTAACGCCCATGGGAACCGTGGGAATAGGCACGGGAATAGGCAGACGCTCGTAGTGGATGCACTCGTGATGGTATTGCTGATGATGATGGCCGTGGCCATTGTGTATGGTGCCCAGGACGCTGCTGCGTCCTCCAATGCTGCCGCCAGCGATGCTGCCGCCGGCGCCACAGCCATTAAGGCCGCTGCCAGCGCTGCCGCTATGATGGCCATGATGATAGTCCATGAGCATGCCGGGACCGCCGACAGCAACAGTGGCGCCGATGCCACCACCACCACCGCCGCTGCTGCCGCCACCGGAGTCGTCGGTGGTGGTGGTGTTGTGGCAGCGACTCGAGCAGCGACCCAGCGAACCGCTCCCGGTGCTATGATGCCCCAGGCTGCCCATGTGTCCGGCATGGCCCATTACCAGCATGCCACCCATGATGGAGCCACCGCAGCCCTGGCTCGAGTCGGAGCCCGAATCGTGGCCGGTGCAAACGGCACCAGCCGATCCCGGCCTGCTGAGCGTTGCATGCGGCGGCGTCACGGATGCCGTCGTCTGCATATAATGATGCGTATATGGATGCGGATGCGGCACATCGTAATCGCCGGTGTCAATGTGGCTGGCGGACATCATGCCAATGCTGCCGGTGCTGCCTGTGCCCACGCCTACTCCCACACCGCCCTGCAGGCAGCCCAACGAGCCGTGGGCGCTGCCATGATGACTGTGACTGTGATGGCTGCCATGGGCGCTACCGCTGCGACTGTGCAGCGAGACGCCTCTGGTCAGCGTATTGTTGGCCGACTGTATGGAACTGACCACAGCGCCGCGGCACATGATGTCCGACAGCTGATTGGCCTGGATATCAAAGTACTTCGACTGTCACACAAAAAGGAACACAAATGTCAGTTGGTTACGCTCAAGTCCTGAGAGAGCTGTGCATGATTTATAGCCTTCATTGCCTTGACTTGACCCATTCAATTTGTTACATCAATTATTTCATTACCTTGGCACGACTGCCATGCCTTTTGGCCTCAAAACTTCTTGGCTCGAACACAAGTTTAGCCAAATTTTATAGGAATTTTATAAGAATTTTATAGAATTAATTTTTAAGATGGATTGATTTCAGTTTCATTATAAAATAAACTAAACTATTTTAAATTTTTAAAATTTTTAAAATATTTTCTAAAAATATATTCTGGAATTAGAAATATTATATAGTAATTTGAAACTGATTCGATTGCAATATGAATTCATTCATTGATAGAATTTGTCTACTACAAATTTCATATAAAATATATCGAACTAGATATCTGAATATTTCTATATATTTTTTGAACAACTTTTCTATCAAATAACTTTTTCAGTCTATTTTTTATTTAAAACTCTATCGAAGCTTAACAATTTCTAGTCTTATGCAATTATAGTTAATTTTCAAAAGATTTTAATTAATTTTCAGAATCATTTTCCTAGACTTTTCTAAACATGAATGGATGTCTCTTTAATGGCTGCTCAAATCATGCTCAGCTCTAGTGCCCTATTCATTGTAGTACCGTGTTCAGTACCTGCGGACTGTCCAGCTGGTCCAGGGACTGTCTGCGTGCCGCGTAATCCAAATGCGTGAGCAATTGCTGTGCGGCCGGACAATTCTTGTTCGAGTGCTGATGGAGATGCTGTTGCGAGGATGTGAGCAACGGCGGCGGCGGCGGCGTTATCGAGCCGCACGGCGAGCCCGGACAGGGGCTGGAGCAGCGCGAACGACATGTGGGACTGTAGCAGAGAGTGCCGCCGCCTTGTTGACTGGCCGAGGGGGTGCTGGGGCAGGTCTGTGACTGCTGCGACTGTTGTTGTTGCTGCTGCTGCTGTTGCGACTGCTGCTGTTGTTGTTGTTGTTGTGGCAAACATGGCGGCTGCTCCTCCTCCTCTTCCTGCTGCACGAGATTCACAGGCAACGGTGTGCACTGCGTCAAGCGGCGTGGCGAGCGTCCACGATCCACTGTTGTGGCGGACCAATAGCCCCAAGCCATATTTCGTGTGTGTCTGTTGCTGTTGTTGTTGTTGTTGTTTCAGTTTTATACGCGGCGCGTAGAAGCTTCGCTACGGTTCGGTTTGTTTTGCACTTGACTTTTACTGTTGCCGCTGCTTCTGCTGCTGCTGCTGTTGCTTCTACTGCCGTTAGTTGCGATTAATTGCCGCAAATTTGCATAAACTGGCAATGTCAACAAGCACAACAAAGAGTGAATTACAAAGTAAGGCAAAGGGAATGAAAACTTTTGACCAAATTACACAGTGGAACAAAAGTGATATAACTCGAACCGTGTTGTTAGCCAAAAACTATTTCAACAATCATTTTATGTGCTGCAAGAGGTCATACTCAATATACCAAGTCCTATCATTATAGCTTACTTAAAATAGCTAAATAAAATATCAAAAATCTAAATCAATGAATAGAACAGTTTTGAAATATTTATAAAGCAAAAGAAATTAAAATTATATAAAATTATATAATAATGTTTTTCATATTTTACTCAGTAGATTTCGCTCTTTCATTTTAATTAATAGCATTTCAGCAAATAAATTTCAACTAGCACAAAATAATCAACTTCTGTCCCACTGTGCTGGCCCAAGTGCAAATTGTGCGGCACATGGCAGCACATAACAAACGAAAGCTAGCAGAAAAAAAAGGAAAATAGAACCGGGACAAGGCCCAACTGCTGTTGCAGCTGCTGCATTTACAGTTGAGAACAGGCAACGCCACGGGCCGCCTAAAACTATGCAATGCAAAAGTTTTCAAAGCCAAGCGACAGCTGCGCCCCCTGGCGTGCAAATTCTATAGTTTAAAATGATTGATTAAAAACTGCAGGCAATGGGCGGTTCGGGGCGTTGCCGGCAGTGGGCGTCATGCAGACGCGGCTGTCGCCGCAGAAACCACACCTAAAAAAAATATAAATTGTGTAATAATGGGCAGCATAGAGCAGCTACGAAAGAGAGGCAGCGAAACTATGCAAGGAAAGGGAGCGAAGCGGCGAAATGCAAGCGAAACAGCTGACAACTCTGTTCAAGCGCGCACACAAACGCAAGCGAACACACACACACACACATGTATATATATACGACCAGCCATACAATCACACAGAGACGCGCACACAAGCAGCGACGCTGCGACAATCACAAACAATTGAACCCAAGTCAAACGAGCGCACAAGTTGCTGCAAATTGTCAAAGGCGTGAAGGCCCAAGAAGCTAGAGAGAGTCGAAATGATTTAGAGCAGGAGAGCGAATCGAATTGACAGAGAGAGCGAGAGCGTGTATGGCCAGGCTGCGCAGGGAAATTTTACTCCCAGAGCGACCCGAGAAACTATGCAATATAATCCTCCCCAGTGCAGTCAAGTGTAAATAGAAAATTTCTTCAAGTGTATTGGTAGGTCACATCGAAACTACTTGACGTTGTTGTCGTTGTCGTTGTTGTTGTTGTCGTTGGTCTTGTAGCTTGTTGAGACAATTGAAATTAAGTACTCTACTTTCATGCATAATTCACATGATTAACGAGGCGACCAAGGAGGCGGGGTCCCAGTGCTGCAGCAGCATCCACTTGAGGCAAGTGGTTTGTGTCGTGACAAGCCAGTCGATCCCCACTTTTATGCTGATGTTGCAAGCCCGACCAGGGCCAAAAGCCCATACCAATTGGGAATATAAAGCCCCACAGAGACCGCCCGCCCGACCGCCCGTTGGGTGGCCGTGTGTTTTGGGTAACATCGTTTGCTAAATATAAACACACTTCCCAGGCATTGTTTGGCGACTGCAATTGGAGCATGAATATTGGTCGGCTCCTGCTGGGGCATGCAGTTGGTTGGCAATGGCTGGCTGAGCGGGGGCCAGCGAATGAACTGACAAGTTGGTTAGTTGCACAGCATTAACAACACCCCCGCGCCCCAATCAGCGACAGTTTGTGCGGTAAATCAATCAGTGGCTAACCCCAGAGATCCTTTGACGTTGCTATGAACTCGAAATGTGAATATAATTTATACGAGTGACTGTGCGCTTTCCTGCCTCAGCTAAACGAGGTTAATCCTTGAATAGAAACTTTTCCAACTGCCACAATTAAATCACGAAACAAACTTTTCCGCACACACACAAACACAACAAAGTTGTGAAATTATGAATTTTTAGTTATTTGTCTTGAAAAAGACAATATTTGATTCGTTAGTTTAAAAGTCTTTCATTATTATCTCTTTAATGGGACAACAGCTCAGAGTGTTCATAGCTGGCAGATTTATGCGACTTAAACAGTTATTTATGTGTTTACAAAGCGTTGAAACAAAGTTTATGAATTAATGATCTAATTGCCCTAGGCTAAAAACAAATTTATACAATTTCGAGTTTAGGGATTGGCTCTTATTGCAATACGATTTGGGCTTGGCTAGACTTTAGAGTGTGTGCTCTATGGCTGTATATGCAAATTGAAATAGAAGTAGTTACTAAAAGGGCCATAAAACTGATTATATATTGCCTTATTTGTCTTTTAATGAAATATACAAATTTAATATGTAACTTTCATAAATTCAAGATTTTATAAAGGAAAAGTTGAAAATTTCTATAATTTATAAAATGATTATAAATTATAAATAAATAATAATAATAATAGTTATAAATGCATAATACGACTTTATAGTTCCAATATAGTTAAATTTTGTCCAACTTTGTAACTCTAGCTGTAAAACTTTGGAATTTAGAGATTTTCTCTGAATGTATATTATTTTTGGTATGCCAATAGATTTGGTTAGCTCTCACTCACATAACAAATTGCCCTAACTTTAAAACTATAGAATAATAGTTTTATTCGAGCTGCCTCTTATTGGTGTAGTTATGTATATACCATACATTTTAGGCCTTGCTTTGTTTATATGAATATATTATATATATATTTGTATATTTTGTAATTTTTTTATTATGTATATTTGATTAATTTCAAGTCCCAAGCCACTTAGGAAATAGCGTTTCAGCTATGCCAGATATATTTTCCCATAGCCAGGCCCTTTTTGAGCGCATCGAGAACATTTGAATTCTTTATAAGGGGTACTCAAATTTCTCTAATGACTCTAGCAGCCAAATGAACAGACAAACGTACATTGTACAAAGCCAATATACTCTTTTTTCACTTTGTAAGCGAGTATAAAAAATATAGATAGATAAAATTATATGAATCTACCTTATATTTAAGACCCTGACTAGTCAAATGGTTTAAAAATATAAATAATAAAATAAAAAATAATTAATAAATCATAAAAATAAACGCACAAATAAGAAAAAGATTTAATTTAAAAATAATTAATAAATTTAAATAAAAAATAATTAATAAATCATAAAAATAAACGCACAAATAAGAAAAAGATTTAATTAACATATTTAATATTATTGATTGATTGCTTATCATTTTTTATGAGCTCATTGAAGCGACTTTCAAATATAAAATTAAATATATTTATTGTATATATTACATATATATTATGATAATTAAATCTTTCAGTCAATGACATATATATTTGTAAGCCGTAAGCTCTTAGTGAATATTATACATAATAATAATCAATAATCATAAGTCGTAGCCATTGATAACTTTGCCATTCAATACTGTGAAGCTTCTCTAGCAATGCCAAGGATTAGCACATTAGCAACGTTACTCATACGACACGTAATCCAAGTGAAATTGATGTGAAACACGTTGAGTAATTCTTAATTACATAAATTGTCAACAAATCATAACGAAACGAAATGCTGTTAATGGCCCAATCAATCAATTTATATATACACAGAATACTGAACGATGCGAAGATAATTTACGACCGACAGCGAGTGCTATTCAAACCACAAAACCCCTTAGCATAATAGCTGATAATTAATGCATTATGATATACTGAAAGTCCATTGTTATTGAACGCTCAATGATTAAATGCTGGCCGGGCCAAAGTATCAATTCAACTATATTGTGGAATGCTACTTCAGCAAATTGCCAAATTGCCAAATTGCCAAATTGGCAAATCAACAATGCTTAAGTATCTGCAAACAATGGTCTTACATCACAGTGTAGTCAAGCGTTGATGTTTATCAGGACACGCCCCAGCGAAATCCACTCAAGTTCCCAGCGATAATAACGATAAATAAAACAACGAAACGCGGCCATCTTAAAGCCACGTTCCGTGTATTGCTCTTGTGTGCGGTTCGGTTCGGTTTGGTTTGGTTTGGTTTCGTTCTGCTATCCTGCAGCCTCTCTGACCCATAGTTAAGCAACAAAAAATTTGCCTGCGAATGACGTCAGCGGCGACAAGGACCGTAAATTTGTAAGTGCCTGTGCCTGGGAGCCAGCTTGCCCGCCTGACCGCCTGACTGCCTGATGTTTGGCCATTTTGCTGGGCCACCTGCGTCCGATATTTGGACGCCTTCGCATAAAGCGGAAACACTTCACACTGTAAAATTTCACGCCACAAATAAGAAAGAGCAAACTCAAGTAAGCAAAAAGAAACCCGAGAAACAACATTACGCCAAGGAGCAGAGAACGAAACATTCTGAAGCTGAAGCTGGCCATGCATGCAAAACGAGTCAAAATGTACGTCATGTGCATACTTAAGTAACGCTCGTGGAGGTAACTCGAAACGAGGCTACTTTGCCAGAGAGGCCGGGCGACGGCGAGGGCGGCCGCTCTGAGTGCTAACAATAATTTCATTAAGCCCAATGGCATCATTAAAATAAGCCAAACAATCATAATGTGCCACGTTCGGAAGAGGGGCGGGCATAGGAGCCAGTCGGGCTAAGCCGAAGCTGGCCCCAAAAAGTATGCAATGTCAAAATGTAAATGTGTTGATTGCCAGCGACAACAACAACGGCAACAACGAGTTTAAATGGCAGCGCGTTTGAAGGCGACAGCTTGGCCAACAAATTTGTCGATTTGGGCTTTTGATTTTCACACACAAACACAAAGAGAAAGCAGAGAGAGAGAGAGAGAGAGCGTGAGAGTAAGAGCAAATTGTGCGCCCTGCAGCGTCTTGGCAACACACTGACACACATACAGGGATAAACACACACATGTGAGTGCCTGTCTGTGTGTGTGTGTGTTAGCCTGGTCAAGTAGCAAGTATTTGGGCATCTTTTTGGCCTAGACAGCTTTTGGGCATGTAATGCAGGCAGGCGACGGCGTCATCAACGCTTGGATGAAGTGCAAATGCCTGCTAGGGTCAAGTTTGGTGTGAGCATACCACTGCCACACACACACACACACACACACACTGACTGTTTTTTTCGTTCAATTTTGTTGCCTCTGCCGCCTGTCTGTGTGTTTGTTTGTTTGGCTGCCTGTGTCTGCGGCACAGCAGCCGAAATAACGAATCAGCGAAGCAAATGAAAATCAATGATTCGATTTTGGTGCTCAGCGCCACCGACGAGGTGCGCCGTTAACATCAACCGCATCCACAGACGCAGCCAAGAATTTGATTAAGTGACAAATGTAAAACATGACACATGCCTTGCGGGTATAGCTCCAAATTGAAGGGCGACAACACGTTCACGTTCCCCAGCGCCCGCACACACTTTCGAGCTGATTCGCTAATATTTTAAAGAAAGATTTTAGACTAAACATTGCAGTGCAAAGGTTACAAATATATAGAAATAATGGTTTCAAAATGAGTCAAGATATCCTTAATCATAGATAGTCAATAAGTCTTTATCAAGCAGTCTTAGGCGCTTTGATTGATTAAGTTTATATTCTATATTAACTCAATTTCAAGTTCCCAAATCACAAGCTTCAAGCACTGCTTAATCACACACTCAAATCGGCGCTGCCTCAGTCAGACCTTTGAATAATTCAAGGCAGTCAAAAGACCGCATAAATACAATAAAATATACTTTGATTGCCATTCGGATCAGTTCAGCATTCATACGCCCCGTTGCACACGGCCATATAAGACGGGGGCGGGTGCAAACTAATCAAAAAGCCAAGCAGATCCAAATGCGATGCCAGTCAAATAATATATATATATATATATTCCCTTGGGCCAATTGATTTTTTTCATTCAATTTTTTTTTACTTCGTTTTTCTTCTTTTTTTTTTGCAGCAAATGAAGTTGGAGTTTATACCACAAAATTTAGCAAACCCTTTAACTTGGTGTTTCACGTTTTTGTGTCGACAATTGACAACGTTTTAGTTAAGTTCACTCAGTTTTTATATTTATATATATTATATTATTATGTATAATTTATATATGCGGGTGTGTGTGTGTGTGTAGGTTTGGTATATTTGCTGTGCGCGACGACGCGACGTTAGCAACAGCAGGAAAAAAGCGAAGCTTTTTTTTATTATTCGGCCCGTATTATTCTTTCCGCACGGCACTTCCAGACAGGCGAACAGTTACGGCGCGAGTGTTGCGACAGGACGACGAATGCCGACGCAGACCAAAACTTTTGCTAGGGATATTTTCGCACACACACACAGAATGAAGGTCTGTGTGTTTGTGTATGGTTCTGTGTGTGTGTCTGCCCGCTGTTCAATGTCAGGTGACGCAGGCAGCAGCAACAGCAAAAAAAGCGCCGGACGCCTTTTAAAGTTCTGCTCCTGCACTTGCGCTCAATTTCACTTCCTTTGAAACTTTGGCAGCCGCCTAGTAAAAGCCAAACGCCGGCGCAGCATTGCCAGCAGTTGAGCGTACTCAAAAGCTTAGCTGGCAATGCTGTCAGCCAGCGCTCAGCTGTTTTTTTCCTTTTTTGTTATTTCACAGTCACCGCTATGCCAGGGAAATTTTTCTCTTGTTCGCGCAATCAGTCTATCTCGCTCACACGTGAGGGCATCTTGTATATCGACCTTATGTGTTTCAAAGCTTGTACGCCTGGATAAAGTTTGTTGCGTGCGTGTGCGTTTGATTGTGCATGTGTGTGCATGTGGGCAGCGTTGCCATATTGCAGGCGCATAAATTATAACGACAGCCACTGAGATAAAGAGAAAGAGAGCGCGCGCGTGTACAAGAGAGCGGAACAAAGAGGGCAGACGCTTCATTGTTAGCCGGAGATGAAACCGGAAGGTAGAATACAAAACACAAGGCAACCAAAACAACGACTTATAAAAACGCCAGCCTCACACATACATACATGACCATTTACTAATCAACACACAGCAGCAACAGCACCAACAACTACAGCAATAACAATAACTACAAAAACAAACATGCAAAGGTAGCAAAACATCAACAGTCGCGTCGTGTAATGCTTTTAAGGCGCTTGTATGAGTTTTGTGGCAAGCTTGTATATGTATATGTATGTACATGTGTCTCTGTAGTAGTTGTAGCATAATATGTTAGCACACAGACTGGAGCCGGAGAGAAAACCGCACAGAAAATGCTTTTAATACATTTTAAGCCGCATTTTTTCACACGTGGCTACAAAACAACAAGAGCAGCAACAGCAAATCGTGGAAATATACATAGATAGGAATATGTAGAGGACAACCAGGAAGCCGGAATCCTGCTGCTCCTGCTGCCCCTGTTGCCACAAAAAAACACCTAAAACATTTCAAACTTTGCTGAGTGTTTCGCGGTGGCGAAATTATATCTGCTACAGTTTTTTTTTTGCTAGCTGAACTCAGTTTTGTGCTCTTTGCTGCAACCTAAAAAAACTACGCCGTAATAACGATAAACTTTCGAAGCATGAATTAGAATTTGAACCTACCCAACGATATCTATAAAAACCCAAACTTCTCTGTTCATAAATCAAATATAGATAACGGCAAGTGATAAGCAAACATTGAACTTTTTAGCTAGTAAACCTCAAAAATATATTCAAGCATAATTATAGAAGTACAGTCTGTGTGCGCTAACACAGCTATTTGATTGAAATGGCATTTTGATTGAAAAATTAATATATTCCAGATTCCGATTCAGATTTGTTTCGATATGTTTCAATCTAATCAAATATTTATTTTATATCTTTAGAGTATTTAGAAATTTTTAATTTAAATATATTTTATATAGTTTTTGACTGATTTTTATTCACATTTATATTTTTAGTATATAAAATAATTTAACTCAAATCTATATCTTACAGAATTCTTAATTACTCGTAAAGCATTCTATAAAAAAGTTTAAATTAAAATGCATTAAGAGTTAAGGCAGTCTTTTTACTAATTGCAAAAACGAAGTAAAAATAAAAAATAAAAAAAATTTGTAAGCTCTTAAAATGTTAATTTGGTAGCAAAAACATAATAAAATTCTGGTGTTGTCTCATTTTGTTGTTGTTGAACGTGTTTTGCAGTTATTTATTGTTGTAGTCGAAACATTTTGTTTTTGTCATTAGGCAAATTTCGAATGGGGCGCAAGCCAAAAACTTTTTGCGGCAAGGATAATTAAGCGCAGACAGTTAACTAAGCAGATGGAATATGTGTGTGTGTGCGAGTGTGAGTGTATCCTTTGAGGCGTGCTTGCACTGCCTAAGCAGCTAAAATAAGCCGCACAAAAATTAAATTTTTGAAAACGGAGCTAACCGAGCTGCCAGCAAACAATTTAATTATAATGAATTATAAACGAAGCCGGCAGCAGCAAATCGGGTCAAAGAGCAGATATGATGAGACCAGCAACAAAAGCAAAAAAAACATTTAAGAACAACAGCGAAAAGACAAGTGAGATGCGAACGAAACCAGAGTTTACCTAAAGGAGGCGAGCAAAGCATTTAGCCAGCAGCCAAGCGAGTGTGTGTGGGTGTGTGTGTGGGTGTATATGTGTGTGTGTGTGCCTGTAGTGTATCTGCCTGCACAAGTTAATTAATATTTTATGTTATTAACATGGCCGACTGCTGTTTGAATTTGCGCATGCTGTAGGTCCGCAGGGAGCTACAGGCGTTGGCCAAAAGGCAATGGCAGCCACGGTTTATTGAGCTAATAAAGCAATGAGCAGCAGCATATTGTTTAACCAGGATAAAATGTGCACCAAATTGCGGTTAAATTGTGCTACATCCAAAGCACCAGGCAGTCGACCTATTTCAAACGTTGATAATGAAATTTGTGAAAATTACAACAAAAATAAAAACTAGAAAACTTTTGCATAGTTTTCGCTCGAGCCAAATGGGTGTGTGTGCGAGTGTGTATGTGTGTGTGTTATTTGCCAACTAAAAGCCTTTTGGCAACATAAAACAAATCCCTTTTTAGCTGTGCACACATGTACCTAAGCCACAATTCAAAGAATTGTTGTGGCCGAAAACAAGCTCGTTTATAAATTTACTTCTTAATTAACGGTTTTTGTTAACTTTATTATGGCAACTACGGCACATAAACATTCAGCGTTAGTAAATGTGAATTCCTTGCAATGCATTTCTAGCTTTTATTTATATTTTGAACTGTTCTTAATTTATCTTTAAATTGCTCGAAGCTCTTGAAAAAGTGTTTTAATTTCTTTTCAAGTTTCTATTTTTTTTTATATATTTCAATATTATGCAATCTGAATTAAAATAATAAATTCAGCCATATTACAAAAATTTTAGCTCTTACTAAAATGTGGAAATACGAATTTAAGTTAGACAAAGTTGTAGATTTTTATAAGTGTAGTATAACCAGCTTTTAAAAGCTCCCATTTTAACTTAAATCTTTATGGAGACATGATATATGGAGCATAGTTCAGTTCGTTTATCTAAGACTTCTAGTTGAACTTCGAGTTAAAAACAATTCTATTCGAAATCATATAAGCAGAATTATATTATATTATATATCATTTTTATTATATATATATATATATATATATATATATATATATATATATATATATATATATATATATATATATGTTGAGTTATAAATATTATGTTAAGAATAAATTGTCGCTGAAGTCAGCGACTATATTAGAGCAAATGGAAAAGAGTCTGCAGGGCTCTACCTAGAAGCTTAATGCGCGTTAGGACCTGGTGCCAAAGTGGGAGGCAGTCCGAGAATAGTATTTACTTATTATTTTATTTTTATATATATATTATATATTTTATATATTATTATTATTAATTTTATATTTTCTTATGTTGCATTATTATATAATTTTTATATTATTTATAATAATCAATTGTGACTTCACAAATTATAAAATGTTTTTAAATTTTAAAAAACTTCATGAGAAACTTAATTTATGAACAGTAAGCTCCCAAGCCAGACTGTGGCGAAGTTGCCTCATTTAGTTAACGATTGGCGAAATGCATTTAGAAAACACTTGAAACACATTAACAAATAAGCATTTCAATTACAATTTATATATATACAAAGCTTGCAAGCTGTGTGTGCATAATATGCGGGCACAAAAATTTCATTCAAGCAATCATAAACTTGTTCATTGATGTTTTTAGAATCAAGATTTATAGTTAAAATACTTTGATAAAGAAAGATGGAATGAATATTTTCATATATGTCTTTCCTCATTATATATAGCAACAGCTTAAGTCGGAATATCTTTTATGTTTTATGACATTCAAGAATAACCCACGAGTGACACATAACTGGGCAGTGTGTCTTGGTCTTATCAGTTTGATCAAATAAAGTGCTTACAATAGCATAAGCATTTACACATATATATTTATATATTGATACAGATAAGCGATAACTTTTTCACTTACCATGTATAACTAGCTGGGAATCGTAGTTCATCTCGTATAATCGTATGGCTTCATTCAGTTCCATGTCCGTTGATATGGTGCACGGGTCGTTCTCCTCATCCACCCACTTGATGGTAAAGGGCTATATCAGAAGGTTAAAACACAATTACAATAAAGTCAAGATAATGCTACGGATATGATGTGAGTCACCTGATCGATGGGAAAGCGGCAAATGTTGCGTATCTCATAGCAGAGGTCCTCGTAGGTAATGTTCTTATTGATGGTCGTTATTATGACTTGACCATTGTAAGCAGTCTTCACTGTAATGGAATTGGGCGAAGAGCCCAGCAATGAAGCCGCATTGTTCAAACTGCCAGACCCACTGCCATCGTTTAATATTTGCGAGGGCATTTTCTGCATTGGGACGGAAACGTACACAGCGACAATTGAGACGGAGGCGTGAACTTATTGTCCGTAAAATTTATTGAGCTCTCTTTGTTGTATATATATATATATATATAAATATTTATTATCCTTAAAGTTGTATTCAAACGGGTACAGGAATCACAGAAAACGAACTGCAAGAATATAAAATTAGCAAAAAAATTAATTACATAAAAACAATAATTATATAATATATATTTGAAATTTAGTTTTCCTTCTTGAACGATAACATATTCGCGTTAAATTTAACAGCGCTGTTATACTGTGCTTTAACAGTGCTTTGCTTTGCCCCCCACCCGTTTGAGCTGCATCAGACACACACTCACACACGCGCGGTAAAGCTTAAGATGAAAAGCGTATTTCTCTCATGCAAAGCTTTTTTAATTCAAATCTCATTTTAGGATGCGCCACGCAGCTGTCAAATTTGACTTCCGAACCGCACCGGCTCAAGCTGCCCAGCATAAACAAGATGCCACAGGTGTCTGTTGTTGTTGCTGCCGTTGTTTGTGCCGAAAATATTTTTTACTGCCAACTAACATTGCAATGCCATGATTCATAGCATCAAATGTTAAAAGGCGTTACGCCCACTGCTGAGAGTAGCGCATAAGAAATAAAAATAAGAAGGAAAATTAGAACACATAGCTTAACAACAGAAACGTTAAGCAGTTACTTATTGCGCAAACACGGCCCTCGGCCCACAAACAACGAGAATTTATATAGCTTTAATTAACGCCGTGCATTGACCAACTAAAAAGGCAGCCAAGTCCAATACAACAACAACAATAATAAGAGCAACGGCAGAGCGAGAGCCAAGCCAAGCCAACAAATGCCAAAGCGTAGCAGCGACAACCTGTATTTTTTCCTCTTTTCTTCTCTTTGCCTCATTTGCATTTAAAATCTGGGCTGTGTTGCCGCTTTTTCTTGAATTTCTATTTGCATTTATATTTTTGCAAGACAATAAACCGTCGACTTACTTAATTTCACCTAATTATGCTTACTTTTGTTAGTCGTCGCAATTTGTTTAACCAAAAATGCCGCACAAGGCAATGGCAATAAGCGCACTCTCTCACACTCACACACACACTTAGAGAAAATACTAATGTAAATGGAACACGGCACGTACAGAAACAGAAATCTTAATTGCACTCAACTAAAGAGCCACACATAATTAAATAAACGGTTTAAGGCCACGCACTTTTAATTTTATTGTCTGCCATCAATTTTGTTTAAATAATTTTAACATTTTATATGAATGCAACAAGTGTGGCTGTATGTTGCTAACAAATTGCGCTGTTTTATGCTGAAAACTAATGGTGGGACTACATAAATTTAAATATTTATCGATGGCGCAAATTTTGATACCTATCGCTAGAATTTTATTCAATAGAATTATCGATTGTTGTTTGACTACAAAATTATTAGTGATACTCCCCCACACTGCACTCAGGTTGAGAGAATAATTTAAATTGTGAGCTCACTGGAAAGACTACACAAACAAATATTTGAATTGATTTGAATTGGAAAAAATGATTTTTTTATCAAAATTTGGAAAAAATACCAAAGTAAATTATGTTATCGGAAAATATAATTTTTTACTTGGTATTTTACCACTTTAAGTGTGCAGCCATACTCAGTTATGTTTTTGTTTTCTTGCTGAGCGGTTGAGTTGGCTCGCGTCGCTTTGTCGCGCAGATCTAACTGTGATTAAAATCGCATAAATTAATAATATGATCGCGTACAATTAAAAAATGTTTAAGATAAAAGCACAAAAATCTGTATAAATTAAGACCAATATGCTGTGAGCGCAAAATAAGTTAAAATAACGAGTTCACAACTAAGAAAATGGCGGCGTAGCAAACAATAAAAAGCAACGACAACAACAACTCGGGAACAACTACGTAAGCAGCGCAGCTTAATAAACTCTTTTCGGCTGCACAAAAAATTAATCTGGTTTTATGTTTTACTTTTATGAGGCGCGCGCGCCATTTGTATCTGTACATTTGTGTTCGTGTGTGTGCGTGAGTGAGAGAGTGCTAGAAGAAAATACCATAAAAAGGCAACGACAAATACAATAATTAATGCCCTGTTACAATTTTACATTTGTTTACTTTTGTGTGTCAACTTTCGTCGCGGTTGTCTTTTAATGTGATTAACTTGCTTTTTGTTATTGCTTTTTGGAAATAGAAAGACGTAAACAGTGTAAAATAGCTTTTCCACACATTTAAAAGGTGAGCATTATTTTGTTTGTGGCCGCAATTGAGTTTGAAATGTTTTTGTTTTGACACTCGTGTCCTGCTGCCGGCGTCGGCGCCGACTTCGCCATCTGTCATTTTGTATGCTTCTTCTTATACCCTGTTGTATACAGTGGCTGCCAGCTGTTCAGCTCCTTTGTGAAGAGTAGCCATACGCTTCTGCAGGAAATTGGTTTTTGTTTCCAGACAATATGCAGCTGCCTCTGCCTCTGCTGCTGTAGCTGCATCTGCTTATGTAATTAATAAACCAACACGTGTCAGCGATGCGTTATGCTTGAGCGCCGATACTGACGCGTGCTGCAGACAACAATGGAGCTGTGGCAACTCTGGCCGAGCTATGTTGTGCTGTGCTGTGCTGTGCTGATGCTTAGTATAATTTATTCCCCCTGCTTGTTTTACAAAACACGCTCGTCGGCAATTAAATGTTTTGCTGTCATTTACGCATTGTCTTTGGCAGTTCACTTGAAAATTCAAAGCGCATTTACTTTAACTCTTCACTTGGCTGAGCTTTGTACTCGTTGCAAAGCACTCAGATTGCGCTATAAAGCTCATATAAATCAATAGAAAGCGCAGTACAACAACACACACACACATACACAGACTCATAACTCACTTGCCATAATGGGGAGCGACTCTCGCGTCCGCTCAATATGCAGAGATTTGTGTGGGAATCAAATGACTTGACGACGCGTCGTTGCCGTCGCAACGTAACGCAACGCAACGCAAACGACTCCAATGAAGTGTTAGAATTGTCGTTCATGTGGGCGGGGGGGTAAAGTGACAGCTTAGCAAGCGTCGATGTCTTTTCATTTAGTGAGAGAGAGCGCGCGTAAATGGTAAAAGCAGAGAGTACAAAATTGAGAGCGAGAGAACGGCAGCGCGCGCAGGCCATTTAATAAAGTTGGAGCCTTTTTGAAGTTTTTGTGTGAAGCTCGTGTGGAGCGCGTGCTCGCTCTCTCTATCTCTCATATTCTCTGCTGTCTGTCTTTAGCTCTTTATTGGCTTATGCGGCAAACAAAGTGGTTGACTAGCCTGTCTCTGCATATGTATCAGTGTATGTGTGCGTGTGTTTGGATATTTTTTGTATCATACAGCGCACAGTGGAACAACTGCTGTTAAAGGAGGCTAAACAAATGTACTAACAAAAAATACATATATATTTGGAAGTGTTAAAACTTTATTATTAACTGAAGTATTCGATAGATAAACAATGTTTAATATAATAAAATATTTAATGATAGACTTTATTTTATGTTGCAATATGCAATCTGGGAGGTATTTCAATGAAATGAAAATTAAGTCAGTTAAAACTATTTCAAGTTGTAAATTAGTTAAACAACTAAAGTTTGTATGTTTACCCTTGAATTTGAGTTACGTTAATGGTTTGGGCCAAGTTTTACAAGTTTTCCCATGCTAAACACGATTGAATGCAAATTACATACGATCATTAAGTTTTTCCCGCCTCAATGGACTGACCTCTAATTCTTATCATACCGATCAGGGGAAATAAAAAAAAACGATGTCAGGTGGTAAATATTCATAAGGTATCATTTGGATAGATTTCCGTTTTGTTTAAATGTAATTTGGGGCACTGTGCGTAAATTGTACAACTGGAAATGAATGCATTTCTCTCAGGCTTCGCTCCTTCAGCTCTACAGTACGGCGAAATTGTATGCACACGCCTATAATCAAAACGGAGGCCGACTGTTTCGTTTATTAACTAATTTGCCAGCAACAATAAATTGTCAGGCAACTGTTATTGTTTCAATTGCAACAAATTGGCTCGCTTGGGTCTATGCCGCTAGCAGCGAAAACTAAATTGAGAAGAGTTGTGAGTGCGGCAAATTACGCGCACTCTCTCTCCCTCTTTACTCTCTTCTCTCTATCTCTCTCTCCCTCTCTCTCTCGTTTTGAACAACTTTGGTAATGTACAGCAGGAGGACTTGGACTCGAACTTGAGCCGCGTTTTCAATACGCTTTGACTTGCGGTCGCCGTCGGCTCGTGCACGCTCCGCCTTTTTTCGGCTAGTTCTTCGTTTCTTTCAGCAGCAGCAGCCGCAGCCGCCGCAGCGGCAACTTTTTGCGCTGCCTTTTTCATATGCTTTACTTGTTTTGTGTGTGTCGGTGTTAGTGTTGGTGTTACTTTAGTTTGTGTGCGTGCGTGTGTATGTTTGTGCAAAAGAAATTTGCACAGAATTTTCCGACGCGTTTTAATGCCACAAAATCAATTGCAATTTATGCAAAATATATAATTAATGCTCGTTTCAAGTGAGCTTTAGAGTTCTTCATAAAAGTTGCTGCAAAAATCCACGTTTTAAAATGGTAATTTTCATATTTTTGTCACAGTTGTTGCAGATTTTTTTTTTTTAGCACTAAGCTTAAATTTGTGTATGTACGCATGTGTGTGTGTGTGTGAGTGTGCGTGTGACTGTGACTGTATGTGTGTGTGTATGCGTGCGTAGTAGTAAACGCACTTTGCAAGTGGGTGGCAAGTGGTTAGGTACTAAAAAGTTCAATGTACATAACAGTAAATGCTTTCTGCCTGCACTGCCTCCTCTCCCAATTGAACTTTTACAACTGTTGTTGTTGCTGCTGCTTTGTTCGCATTGCTCGCTTTACAACTTGTTCGCGTATTTTGACCAAAAAGCAGAATTGATGGCCGCTTTTGGAGCTGTGCTGCTCTACTCGACGTGAATACGTGCTGACAGCCTTATTTGGTCTGTCTGTCCGTCTCTTCTTCTGTCTGTCTGTCTGTCTGGCTGTCTGGTGCCATATGCGCTACGCATTCGCTTTGCATTAACCGTTAACTGCACGTACAAATATATATAGACATATACACGCTTATGTATGTGGCTGCTCGTCTGCCGCTCGCACTCTCTCTCCCTCTCGCCCACACAATTGACACATCTTCGTCGTCGTGTGTTGCATTTTACTCCTACGAGCTTTTTATGGGCTCTTGCTTGCTCCGTTCTTGGCGTTGCCAGATGAAACCTGAAACAAAACGCAAGACAATGCAATAACAACTACAGCAACAGCAACAACAACAACAACTCCCTTTACAAGCAAAACAAGTTTATACTGCCTGCGGCCATCGTTGCTTTTGTTGTCCTCTTCTCTGCTTTGCTTCTTGCAAGATCAACATCTCCAGTTATCGACAGGCAGCGACACCATCTTACTTTGTTTTTGTTGTCGCTGTTGTTGCTGCTGCTGCTGACAAAACACGCTACCAACAATGTACAAGTACACGAAAACTAAGACTCACTCAGTGGGGCGTGGCAAACCGACAAAAAAATAAAAAAAAATTGAAAAGAAATGTAAGAAAAATGCAGCCAAAAAAAAAAAAACTTTTTATCAGCCTTGCATTTTAGGGAAAGTATGGAAAGCGTCTCATGACATATGCAAAGCACCCGCAGCAGCAAAAACAGCGTATGCCTGACGCTTGAGATACCCTGTAAATAGCTTACAGCCTTTGCTAGTTTAAATACTAAATTGAATATGCTTAAAGATCTACTACCAAATGTAACGTAAAGCTATCATGTGCAAGGCACTGGGTGTTACAGAGCTGTTGTCAATAAATCATGATGTTAAAGCACAGTTTCTATAAAATTGTTATTTTAAAAAAGAACTTTGACTTAGTTAATAATCGTATAAATCAAAACAATTAAGTTTAAGCGCTGCTAGAACACTTTATGTCAAAGTTGTTCATTCTGTTCGGGGTATCTTAACAGGGTGTTAGAAAAAGCCGTTGTCAATAAGTCGCGTTGTTAATGAAGTGTTGCCTGGGCGGTCCCTTTATCTAGCGCACTTAATGACACCCACACTCGCACACACACACACACTTCTACAATATCCCAGTTAAGCACCGTTAATAAACATGAGAACGAGACTCGCTTCATTTGATTTCAGCCGCTGCCACCTCCAACTGCTGGCTCCCCTTGCCCATTTGAGGTCCATGTCCCATTGCCAGTTTGCCATATGAATCTGGCCATGGAGTGGTTGGTTGGTTGGTGGTCGAGCAGTCTTTATCGGGGGTGGCTGGGCAACATCAACTTAGTTGATGTGTTGCCTGGCCTGATAGATTGGCCGTGTTGCCGTTGCCGTTGCCATTTTATTGCGCTCCATTTGGCTGATTACTCATGCCAGTAAACTTTAACGGTGCACAGGGCGAACACATATATAACGAATTTCGAATACACTCACGCAGTTACATATCGTTTATAATTGAATAAATTAACTTGAAAGTGAATATTCATTAAGATTTTGCTTGAAGTGTAATTGAGTTAAAAATGAAAATAAGTCTTATATATGCATTAAATAATTCTATATAATAGTCAAAAAGAAAATGGAAATGGAAATTAAAGAAAATCACTTAAATTTAATGTGACTAATCCCAAAGCCAAGTAGATGGCGTTTCTAATTTCAGATAAATTCTTTGCTGAGAAAGTTACAATTTCTCGACATCATAAGCTGTAAATTTATAGTTTATTTTACTGTGAAAACTCTTAATATGACATACTCATGTATGCCAGTTCCCCTTTGATATTTGTACACCCCACATTTGTAATATAAGACTTATGCTTATAAATATATAAGAGTGTCATACGAGTTCTTATCGTAGCCCATTCAAAAATTATTCAAACTTTACAACTAACTCTCAATACTCCCCCATTGAGTAGCGTATCAACTTTGCGGTCCCTTTGTGCTCTTTTATATGTATTCATGTCTGCATATTGCCTGTGTGTGTCTATGTGTGTGTGTGTGTGTTTAAAGCAATGGTAACCATAATTATTTTTAGTTGCTCAGCGTTTTTGCTGCTAACTTCAAAACCGCAACTCCGCTACATTGTATACACACACACTCATCAATATGTGTGTGTGTGTGTGTGTGTAACAATCAATAAATCTTTCAGCCTGCGCTGCCCTTTGTAATAGTTTTGAATTGTGTGCAGAGTTTCTAATAGGAAAAGGCCGCCCAAGCGTCCAATTGCATTTCCAATCAGTTTTTATGCTCAAACACACACACACACACTTACATATATATATATATGCTTACACGCGCAAGTGTTGTTGTGCTCATTATGATTACTCACTACCCACACCCAGCACAACACCAGCAATTGCAATAGTTTTGCATTATTTACGCCAGGGGGCGTCCTGTGTGCCATGCTTGCAATTAAATGTGCAAGCAACAAAAGACTATGGCAAAATGTACTCATAAAAATGGGTAGTAAACAAGACAAAAAAAGAAAAAATAAAAAAGTAAAACGGGACAAAACAGAAACAAGACAGACAAAACAGAAAATGTTAGCCCAAAATGCAAGCCGGCCGCACGGTTCAACAACATCTGCAAATGCTGCAGCTGGGCAAACGGGGTGTGTGGGTGACAGCAACAACAACAACAACAGAACAACAGCACAACAGCAGCAGCAACAACAACAAATCGCAACCCACATTTGTGTATCGTTCGCAGTTTTTGATATACTACCCTACTACAAACTCTGCTCAGCCTCTGCTGCCGCTGCTCGCTGCTCGCTGCCCGCTGCCATCTGTGCCATTGCTCTCTCACTCTCTTTTTGCGCTCTCTTTGTTTGAACTGCGCTGCTTGGGCCTCTCCCGCGCCTTCGGCTGCACTTTTTCGTTAATTTTCGTTTCACGTCGCATACATAAAAATTCATTAAAGGCAGTCGACAGGCTTGTAAATGAAATTTACTACTGCCACCGTTTTACGTGTTGTTTTTTAGCTTTTGCTCTGCTTTTGCGACGTTTCGCCTCCTACACACACACACAGACACGTTTATGAATTTGGCACCTGCTTCGTTTGGCTGTATTCGTAACTCTTCTCACTCGCCATGACTGATTCTCTCCCTCTCTCTTTCTTTCTCTCTCTGTGTTTGCGTGTACTACGTCTACCGGCCGGGCATCGAGTAGTTAATCGAACAGGTGGCCGTTGCTGCAGTTAGCATGTTATCGATAAATGTTGCTGTCAATCGATTTTGGCATTTAACTGTTTCACCAGAAAACAGTGCATATTAAAGCTAAAGCTCCGTTTTGCTTGCTTCATACTTTTTATTGCTTCCGAGTATTTTGCGGCTTTGTTCTCGCTAATGTTAATGACATGGCCAGGCAGTAGCGCTGTTCGTGACTTTTGTCAGATTTGCGCCAGCGTCGCCGCCTGCCGCTGCAATTTTCAAGTGTATTATGACGTAGCGCCTAGACAAGCCACAACTATAAGCCGCACGCCCTCCCCCTGCCGCCCTTAGCTCAGCCCACAGTCAACGAACTTTGACTTCGTCTCTGCACTATTCTGCCCCTTGTTGTTTGTTTTTAGTTGTGTTTGGTGAATGAAATTTGTAATACGATGCTACGGGCGCACAGTGGGTCACATTTGATACATGCATATAAAACGTTGGCTTATATTTTTTCTATGTGCTTCTAAAAACTTGGCCCAAACTAGTTACTAACAATAATTTGACTCACATTTTTTTTATTTGCCCCAAGTCGTGTTCTAATTTGGTAATGCACCCACTGTGCAGCGAACATCTCGTGCCCTGTGGCAGTTTATTGACTTGCCGCAGCAGCAGCAGCGCGCGCATAAACAGTGTGACCCTATTTTTAGCTAGAGCAACGAAAATTTATGCCCAATTATGCAGATTTCCCATACTCCACACACACGTTGCCACATCTGCTGCACATCTGTTTGCCTACATATTTTCCTAATGCAGTTTTATTTGTTTTTGCAGGAGTCGCTGCAGCTAATTTGGCCAGCGCGGCGAGCAGTAACAGAAGCGCGCCATGCATCGCTCACTGAAGCCGCACGCATCGACGGCACAAGCTAAAAAGGTACAGCCGCCAACAATACCAGGAGATCTACAGCCGACGCCCGCCTCGCCCATTGGCAGCCATCACCAGCCCTTAATACCGATCTACAGGCTGAGCGGGCCACTGCGACACCATCAGCAGCAGCAGCAGCAGCAACAGCAACACCAACAGCATCATCAACTGGACGATGGGATTAGCAGCATGAGCGGCAGCAGCATTGTCTCGTCGCCCTCGCTGGAGGAGGGCGGCTTCAACTTGCCGCGCGAGACGAGCGTGGCGCTGCGCATGAAGGATGAAACGGTTGCAGGCGCTGGCGCAGCAGCAGCAGCCGGAGGTGTTGGCTCTGGGAGCAAACAGATTACGGCGCAGGCTCCGCTGCCGCCCAGCATTGTGGCCTGCCCGCCGCCCGTGTTTTGCGCCACGTTGCGCGAGCCGCTCACCCACAAGGCGGCGGTGTACTATCATCAGCAGCTGGCGCTGCAAGAGGATCAGGGCATTGATTTGACCCAGTCGCCTGGTCGCGATTCGCCGGGCTCCTCGTCGGGCTCGGCCGGCTCTGGGTCGCGGCACAGCACCGCCAGCCTGGACTCGGGCCGTGCCTCATCTTATTTAACCGGCGTCTCCTCGTCGGGCGCTTCTATACGCGCTCCGCTCTCCTCGCCCCGCTGCAGCTCCGTCAGCTCGTGCTCCATCGGCAGCGTCGATCGTCAGCGCAACGATGAGCTTATCATTGACTGGCTGCTCGAGATGAAGCACGAGGAGTACGCCCAGCTGTTCATAGCCGCCGGCTACGATTTGCCAACGATTGCACGCATGACGCCCGAGGATCTCACCGCCATTGGCATCAAGAATCCGCATCATCGCGAGCGCATCAAGCAGCGCATCGACAAGCTGCAGGTGCTCGACAACCTGCCACACTTCGTGCCGGTAAGTAAACAACGAGCCCAACCCAGCAACCCAGCCACCTATCTAACCAGCGACCGGTTCCGCTTCTCTATCTAATCAGCCAAACAACTCGTGATATTTGCATAAAGTCAACTTAGTATAAGTCAACAGTTAGCAATTTGTCAAATTGGCATTAATTGCGGCATACTAAAGGTGAAAATTTCTAGTGATGGACAATCGCCGGCGATCAGACAATCAAAAACATGTTAAGAGCTCAATGAATATATATATTTAGAGATCAAACCTGGGCTAAGCTTACAAGTTTCTCTCCAAGAGATCATCGCAAGCGATCAAAATACGCTTCTCTCCGTATGATAAGTGTTGAGTGGTAATTAGTTACTCGTATCTGTGTCTTCAAACTTGTCGACTCATTAGAAGTTTCTCTTTTTTATGTAGGATGATCTCAGGGTGTGATATGTGTTTTATGCGCGTGACAATTAGTTAGGAGCTAGAATTGTGTTGCCTTAAAACTTGGCTAAACTACACAAGATTGTGAATACATAGAAAATGAAGAAAATGCTCTAGTCGGCGGGAGTATTCGACTAGGATATGCCTGCACCCAAAGCTTTAGCATGCATAACTTTTGTTCTAGTTGCATTTTTTTTTTTCAACATTTATGTGTAGAGGTATTCCGCAAACGAAGCAGAAAATCTGAGCACTAATTAAATTGAATATGAGAGATTTGTAAATGCGCTCACGTATATGTAATTTAATAGCTTCCCACGTCTTAAATATCAATTAATATATAAACATGCTCTGCTCCCCTTTTGCTTTGTAAGATCATCTCATCTCTATTAGCTAGAGATTGTTCCAACTAGTTCGCTTTCTGTGCCTCGTTCGCTTGTTTATTTGTTTTTTTTTTTCTGTTTTTTTTTTCGCAGCTTATCTTTTATATATTTCATTAAAAAGGCATTTGCAGTCGTGCTGCAAAAACTCGTTTCTCACATATTGCGAGCTGAACGCCAACCCCAAACCATAAAAAGCGCCGTCAGCTTACTGTTATTCGCGTCTCTTTTTGTTTTATTATTTTATTTTTATTGTTAATGAAAGAATTTCGTTTAATATGCGCACATTAATTCCCATCAACAATTCATTAAAAACACTCGACTATATAAACAGACAACGAATGCAAAAACACAAACTTCGTGAAGTTCTCTCAAGCTTAACAATTTATTCAGCGAGTTGGCGCCTTTTGCAGGTGACATTCGGCATGGGGCTTACGGATCAGCTAGCAACATTTGCAAGGCTAATGGATCGACGGAGACTTAACATTGAGCACTGACAGATCAAAGCAGTTGTCCATGCCTCTTAATAATTAATAGAACTGCGCTCCTAAGTGCTGTGCAATTTTAAGATTAAAGACTGAACTTGAAAGATAACAAGCCACAATTTAGTAGCAACTCAGTTGATGATTAAGTCATTTTAGAAAACTAGTTTCTAGAAGCAACACAAGTGAAATGGTTAAACTTGAGAGATTACAGCTGAAGTAGCTGACTCTAGGCGTTTATATATATTAGCTTTGCTAATATATAGAGCAAACTTCACATATATCATGTGATTCACCTGCACTGCGTTGCCTTATCCACAGCATTTTTGATGGGGCGCTGACAATATCCGATAAAATACGTGACATAACCGAGTGCAGTGCGATTGTCTTTTCGATATGCATTTCACGTGCAGCCGAAACAAGCCCTCGACACAAGTTTCTCATAGCCAAATGCGGTGCTCAAGCCCTCTTAAAGCCCCATTTTAAGCAGTCACAAAGCATTACAATAAAAGTAACTCAACAAAAGTCAAATATTAATCGTTTCTGATACGTGGCACATTAACAAAGTGACTAGGAAGAAAGTATATATATTATCAGTTGGCTTTATCGCAGAAGAGTGCCGTGCAAGCTACTACTAAATGATGATAACTGTTATCGATTGTTATCGAAATACAGTTTCCTGTATTCAAGCCATAAAATATATATTTTAAGTTGCACATTCATCATTTTTAATGCGCATAAAGAGAAAGAGCTGTATTAGGAGGACTTTGGGCTAAGATGAAATTGGAATAGAGCTGGCTACAGACATGTGTTAAACTGCATATATATATATACATATATATATATATATATATATATATATATATATATATATATATATATAAAGTCGATATCAAGGAATAAATCAACGGAAGTAGCTAGAAATGAACTCTTGAACTATAATGCAGTATCTTATATTTTCCATCTTTTAAGTTTTATCTTAAATCTGCTATCAAATATCTTCAATTTATAATCTTCTATTATCTTTTTTTTTTTCAATTCTTCATTTACTATATCTTGTTGTATTGTATTGTGCCCATAATTTAACTATCGATAATTTAATTATCGATGTATCTATCACTTCAATAGATAGTTCAACTATCGCTAGTTTGCATTGTATCGATAATTTAAATAACATTTATACAGTTATTTTCATAGTTATATTTACGCCAAATAAAATATGATTGCTGTCTATGGCATTTTCTGAGTTTTCAAATTTGATCGATATTTATCGATCGTTTTTAATTTATAGATTGAACAAGAAAGAACTCTAAGAGTTAATACTAAGCAACAGCCCCACAATTATCCATATTTTGATATATAAAAATATCAAATATTCATTAATAACTAGCAATAATAATATTCAATCGATAGTATCGATAATTTGGCACGAAGCAAAGTTGCATAATAAAACATAAAAGAAGATTAGCTGATTGTGAGACTACCATTGGCTTCTGCAACTTACTTTACATATGAATATTGAGCAGTTAATAACGCTCAAGATAATGACATTCTAGAAACTTAAAAATCGGTTCGTTCACAATGCGATAGTCATGCATGTAGCATGGTTTTCACTTTAAAGTCCGCCCTCAATGGCAGCTTTATGAGTATAATAAAAGCGCAGACAATGCAGCTGCCCCTGCCCCAGCCGCTGCCCCTTAGCTAGGTATCCCCTATAATTCCCTAGTTTTAAGTGCATTCGAAGCTTTGTCTGATTCATTGATTTCGTCAGCCTCTAAAACTCAAAACGCAAAGCTCGCGCATTCCCCTTCGCCCACCTGTTCAAGCTGGACTTAATGCGGTCTGTCAGCTGCCCACCTGCCTGCATGCCAAGCGCTTACAAATGCATATGTTGCTGTGGTTGCTGCTGCTGCTGCTGTTGTTGTTGTTGCTGAAATATCATTTATCGGCAATCTATTTGTATCTGTAGCTCAAACTCGAACCACATTCCACAGTTTGTTGCAGCTCTCTTAATTGCTTGCTTCAAATTATAACCTATGGCTGATTGTTTGGCTGCTTTTCAGTTTCCATTATCTGCCAATGGATATCATTTGTTGTTGTTGTTGTTGTTAGCCATTTGTTTAATAACCGCTGTATTTATGCATGTGCCAATATCTCGAACGATTTGCGACGCTTTGAAGCTGTGCAATTTTTCAAAAAATGACCTCAGCCTTTTGCGCTTCGCTTGGTTTTTCAGCCATTAGAAGTTTTCTGTTGCTGTCTTTTATGTGATTTGTTATGTTTGCTCTTTGTATAATGCTGTGTGTCTGTTTTCGCAAGTTGCTTTTAGTGTTTGCTATTGAGAGTTGTTACTTTGCTCGCATTACTCAGTCTTTGACACTCGAATCGCAGAGCTCACCAAAGCTATTGTTATTTCTTCTGTTGATCTTGAACGACAACCTCGCCTTGGGTGTGGCTTCAGGCTTAACAACACTTACATCATGCGCAAATAGTTATATATAATATATATATATAAATATATATTATATATAGCTGGAAATGAAAGTTGTGCGGGGCAGCCTCATTAGCTGAAATTCTAAAAAAAAAATGCGATAAGAAAAACACAAAAAAAAATCTCGCAACCTCATCCGGCACTTTCTTTAGCATTTTTATCTGGCGAAAAAGGAAATAAAGCAAAATTCCTCAAAGTCAAAGGCAAATACAAAAAAAAAGCAAAATAGTTATTAAACAACGTCAACGACATGTCGTTGGCAATCTCTCTGGGCCCGGCTCATGCCTGGCCATAAAGCAAAAACAAAAACCGCAATCAAGCAACGACCTTGAGGCTTAGACCAAGCTTTGGCTGCTGCTCTTGTTGCTGTTGTTGTATTCGCTTTGGCTGCCGTTATTAGACACTCCAAATGGTATTTAGTTTTCGGCCTGACGTACTCATATTTAACTATATACACACACACACACATATATATATATATATAACAATATATATATATCTGTATTTTTTGCGCTGAAAACGAGTTTTTGACCATTCCGCTTTGGCTGGCTGCTGTATGCGGGTCTGTTTTTCGGTGTCATACCATATGCTACCTGCTAATGAGTTTTCAAATTAGAAAACAAAATATATACACATATCTACCATATGAGTATGTATGCATATCGCTGGCATGTCTGACTGACGTTAAATAAATATTGTTTTAAAAGTTTCTGTGGCGTTATATGTCGAGATGCTCTCTACAAATATCAAATTTTGATTAACATCTTTCGATTGCGCAGTCAGCTGTCTCAACTTGCTGATTAGAGTTACAGCTAGAGCTGATGTAGGCAATATGCCTAGAGATAAACAACAAATATACCTCTAGAAATGCTAAATACAAGACAACAACAACAACAACAACAGCGCTGCTAAGGTAAATAGAATTATTGATTTGAGCAGCGTTTGCACTTAAATCATTTTTAGTAAATATAAAAATTTCATTCCAAAGCCATATCCATAGACAAGCTAGAATTCTAAACGCTTATGTATGAAAATCTTTAAAAAGTATTAGTGTTACTTATCAATATTCAGCATAGGTTCTATTATACACAACTTAGTCAACATCAGCTTTAGATGAGCTGAAGATTCCATTTGACTCTCATGCAACACATGTAGCAAATCCCAATTGATGGAGCACTTATAGATGTCATAAGCAATCAAGAGATCAATCCTTATAATTATTGACTTTAACTATATTAACAAGACTCCTCTATGCCCCTGAAAAGTCTATTTGCAATCAGTTTTCAATTGTTGAGGCAAGCGAACTAACAGCAACAACAATTCCATTCGCTTAATTAAATATAAATCAACGCCAATTTAGACAGCAAGCGAAAGAGCAAAAGCTTCAAAAGTTATTAACACGTCAGATGAAAAAAAACAAGTATGAATATGAGCGTAGTAAAAGCAGTAAGCACGACTAACAGATGCCCTGTAAGAAAATAAATTGAAGTCTTTGAGTGCTATATTTAAGGGTTATTAGTGTTGGGGTTTTAGTCTTGGAGAGTATACATAATAATATATATTTTATAGTATATAGTGCATATAATATATGTATTATACAGCTTATCGTATAATAGTTAATTATACTCTACATTTTAAGCACTTACAGCAGCCTGTGCTGCAGGGTGTATCAACTTGCTGTTGATGTTGATGATTTCTGACTGCCTCTCGTTGCGTGTGTGTATGTCTCTCTCTCTCTCTCTCTCTCTGTCTCTGTCTGCCTATGGAAACTTTGGCTACCGTTTAATGGCAAACAGCGACGAGTTTTGTCTCTTTACCCGTTCCTTTATGTTTGTGCTTTGACGCGATTTATGTCATATCTTATCAATTACAACTGATTAGAGCCGCGACGAGCTCATCAGCAGCGGTACAAAACGTAGCACAGGGTAGAGCATAGCTCTGTCTCTACCTCTACCTCTCCCTCTCCTTGCCCCTACTCCTTGTGCCATTGGCCCGCAGCGCTGCGGCTGGTATCAGCTCTTTGGCCTGGAATTAGTTCATGGACAAATTTGTAGCTTGGCTGCCCGCACTCAAGGGGTTATTGCTGCTAATCAAGCGCGATTAGCCGACAGGCAGGCAGGCAGACAGTTACACAGACACTAAAATAAAAAATCAAACTGTTTCTTATGCCCTTTCCCCATATTAACAGGGCTCAATTGAGGAGTGGCTGCAGCTGTTGCGCTTGGAGGAGTACATACAGCCCCTGCTCGAGCAGAACTATAAGACAGTGCGCGATGTCACCCAAGTGACCTGGGAGGATCTCGAGGACATTGGCATTGTCAAGCTGGGCCATCAAAAGAAAATATTGCTGGCCATCAAGCGGGTCAAGGACATTATCAGCGGCAAATGGAATCCCGGCGGCGCCAATGCCTATCAGCAACAGGTAAATTATGTGTTACTTTTCGACATAGGCACAGTAATAAATAGATGCGAGAGTTATATAGCAGCTAAGCGTAACTGGCTAAGATGACGTCAATTGGTTAGATTTATTTAATTATTTTTTTGCATAAGCTTATATCATTTGAGAAACTTCTGATTGAAATTATTATTATTTTTTTTTTTTTTTTGTTTGTGAATATAAATTATTATTTTTAATAAAAAAATATAAATTCCTTAAAGATTTCTTGAGATATTTTTATAAAATATAATTATATAATAAAGTAGTATATTTGTATTTTAATTAAAAGAATATTTGCTTTAAATATATTTTTGTTTATAATTATATTTTTAAAAAAGAAATAAGAAATAATATATAATATAATTATATATTATGAAGTAGCATTTTTTAATTTAAATAATATTTTCTTTAAATATATTTTTGTTTATAATTATATTAAAAAAAAAAATAAGATGTCTTAAATATTTGTTAATATATAATATAATTATATATTATGAAGTAGCATTTTTTTCATTTAATTTAAATAATAATTGCTTTAAATACATTTATGTTTATACTTTTTATAATTTCATAAATTAAAATTATTTGTAAATGTATTTTCATATAAAGTTATTGCAATATATATTTATTTTTATGTTTTTATTCCTTTGAAATAAGCAAGAATTGATTATTTCATTTAAATTATAAATCTTGTGTATTTAAATATAAAGTTTTTTTTTGTTATTAATTTGATCTAATATATTATACATTTTTTTTTATGTATTTTTAATATATTTTAAATTTATTTTCTATATTTTTTTGTTCATTAATTTTGCATAATTTTCTAATTTGATTAAATTTTCCTTTTCGTTTCATAATGATTTAATTAACGGACGCAATTCATTAGGAATACCAACGCAAGCCTTGGCAATTCAATGTGCCCATACCTAGTACGCCATCTTACGTGCCAACAACGCGTGTCTCCTGGGACGACACAAAGATCTATGCGACGAGCGCGAACAGTGTGAATGCCTTGGCCAACGGGCTGAATGGGTGCCACAGAGGGGGCTTGAGCGCTGTCAGTGGAGGCGACGCCTACTACTGCACGGGCAGTAATCACGAGTGCTGCAACGGCAACGACGTGGTGCTCATTAAGGTGGGTGGGCGGTTGGGCGGGGTTGGTCTAGTTGCCTGGTAGTTGGCAAATGTCAGTCGTAGGCGCAGTCGTCCTTGAACTTTAAGTGCCGCATGTCAGTGAGTAACTAATGCACTCTCTCTATCTCTCTCGCTGTCCGTTGCAGGTGCGTCAGCCACGTGGCAAGAGCCTGGAATCGCTCGAGGATATACACGACAACAGCACGCGCAGCCATTTGACCTTTAGCCACTATACCACCACGGACTATGGACATTTTGGGCCGCCCACGACAGCGGCAGCAGCAGCAGCAATGGCAGCTGCGGCCACACTGCAGCAGCAACAGCATCATCAGCTGCTACAGCAGCAACAGCAGCAAGCGGCGGCAGCACGTCTGCTGGGCAGCAATGCGGCAGCCATGGCCTGGCGACGTTCCTACGATGATGGCGACATAACACCCACCAACGATGCCACGCGCGAGCTGCTCTACGAGGAGGGCGGTGGCACTCTGCCACGTCAGCAACGCGGCATACTTCAACGAGCCGTGCTGAATACGATGCCGCCACTGGAACACCATCACTATATGAACGCAGCTGCGGCGGCAGAGTATGTGACAGCCGGTGGCGCTGATGGTGCAACAGTGAGTACCAGTCGAGAGAGAACTCTTGGGACACTCTAATGCCAACACTCGTTTTGTCTCTTGCAGTCCTATTTGAGCGGCAGCCCCTTGACGGGCAAGAAGATTGCGCCGGAGCCACCGCGTCGCCACTGCAGCATACGCAACTCGCGTCAGTTGAGCGCGGATGCATCGCAGCAGGCGGCAGTTGCTGGGGCTAACCAACAGCAACAGCAACAGCAGCAGCAACAGCAGCAGCAGCAAGCGCAGCACATGTTCTATGGTCACACGGCGCAACATTGGCAGCAGCAGCAGGCGGGCGGTGTGAGTGCTCAGCAGCAGCCGATCTATGCCAACTATGCGACCATACAGCAGACAACGGCCGAGATACATTGCGAGAAGTATCATGACAATAAGTCAAATTCCAGCATCGACTCGATTGACACGATACCCTTTGCCAATGAGAACACCGGCACCATCAAGCAGCGTCTGCTCAATCGCCAGGAGCTGCAATCGGGCGGCGGCGGCGGCGGCGCAGCGGGAGCGAATGCTGGACATCATGCGGCCGGCACGCACCTGCATTCCTCCAGCTCCAGTTCCAGTTCGTCGTCGACGAACACCATTGCCAACATAGCGCATTCGTTCCATTCGCTGAAATCTTCCAGTTCGCTGCACGATGCCACAATGGCGCGCAGCGACAGCATGAACAGCACAGCAAGCGCTGGCAGCAGCGCCCTGCATTTGCGCTCACCCACCCTAGACATGGCCAGTGGTACCGGCAGCGGTATCATTGAGTCGGCAGCCTCACCAGAGCCAACAGCAGTAGCAGCAGCTGCTGCACCTGCCACTGTTAACACGGTGCCGCCCAAGGTGTCGGTCAATGTGCTCAACGACATTGGCAATATGTTGGCCAATTTAACGGATGAGCTCGACGCCATGCTCGAGGAGGAGAAGCGAGTGGGCCTGAACATTGACAGTGAGTAAGGCAGGCGCCCGCCCCAACAGCAGCAACAATCCGAATGCAAAGTTTCCTTAAGATGAACGCCCACAACTCGTCCCCCAATTTGTGAACGAGAAACATTCACGTAGTGTAGCTGAATTTTTTGTAAACGTGTATAGTTACGCCGGCTCGACTCGTCGACAAGTTGTTTCTTTGCTGCCAGCGTCGATTTTCAGTTATGTTTTCATATCATTTGTCTAGTTCTTATTGATGTCTTAATTATAATTTAATTGCTTAAGTTGAAAGTTTTGCACAAGTGCATCACACGTAGCTCTAAATAATTGGTCTACTTATGCTACGGCAGATTTATAGCTGAACTAAATTTAGTCGATTACTTGTTAAACTTGAAACCAACGGGGAAACCAGATATGTTTCCCCTACGTGTACAAAGCAATAAATCTATATATATTTAATTTCCAGACAAATCAAATCAATCCAGTTAACTGTCAGACATTCCAAACTTAAGCACTTCAAACTTAATATAATAAATATTGTATATTTATTTTGGCTACTAAGCCGTAGGCTGTAGCATAAACAGACCAATTAGCTAATCTATAAGTTGAACAATTTTACATTGACGAGGCGCCAGTTTTATTAATTATGATAGATCCACACAACATTTAGCTGTGTATGAAATGTAACTCGAGAAACTACAACAGAAAAGCTTTTGAAACACGTATACTTTTGTACTTTCCCTATGAATGTTAACAAAATAAAAAAAAAAACATACAAAAACGACGAATATAAATTAATAGCAAACAATAAAGAATATCTGAAGATAATGAAAAGTAAGCGCAAATTGCATATGTGCAACACTTGCATAGTTAATATATAGCATAAAATATATATAAATATATATATGTATACATTTAATAAATATTTAAACGACAAAATCATTTATATGGCAAGTATTTAGAGGTTTGATACTAAACAGAAAAAGGAAAAACAAAATGAAAATGAAAATGAAACTGCAAAGCACACACACAAGACACAAACAAAACAAAACACAAAACTATTTAGCAAACTTTTCTACTTAAAGAAATTTTTAGTTTACACAAAATGGATTTTGTTGCAACTGAAAATCAAATCAAACTACAAATTTCAATAATTTCCAACTTGAGTTTTATATATATTTTAAATATGTATACAAAACAATACAAAAATCTATATGAATGAATGTATAATTAAGTGTTATTCCATATAAACTATAAAATTCATTATATTAAATATAAAAAAAATTATAAATATATATTTAAAGATATATATTAGCGTTATATTAAGCAAGCAAATACGGGCATCAATGCTAAATTACGTATAGAAATTCCGTGGTATACACTTCTATTGCCTTTCTTTATAATTTACTTAAATAAACAATTTTTTAGAGAAAAATCGATTGTTTTTTGGTTTCGATTCGAACGTCTTCAGTTTTAAAGCAATTTTTTCGTTCGCGCCTAAGTTAATTTGTTTTGGTGCGCATATCATTATTAGTAATTGAAATTGAAAATTATAAAAAAATATACATATACGTATACATAAATGCATATACATATATATTACCAAATGCAAAAGAAATCACACAACATGTAAAGCACATAATGGACAAAAACAAAACGAAAACAATTAAAGAAAATAAAATTTCATAGTAAAAATTTATGAACAAATTTTATTTGAGTGCAAGCGAAATTTGAAAATGCCTAAGTTTTAAAAACTGCGCCACTATTTGTATTAACGAGTTTCATTTCAATTGGTATTTTTTCGCTAACATAACTCGTTTCCATTTGTTTACTCCACACTTGCTCATTGCTCCTCTTTCAACATTCTTACTCCTCACATAACAGCGCAACTAATAACATACTTCATGCTTGTCAAAATCAACTATGTACTTTAAATTACTTTAATATATTATGAAAGTTTCATTTATCAACAATCTATTCTGCAGTGCATCAGTGTTCAAAGACACAATCGTGCCGTGAACTGGTTTAACTGTTAAGTTCACTTTTGTATCGATAGCTATCGATAATCACATAAAATTGTGATATATCTAATGCTACTTCTTGCGGTCACACTGAGTCTGCTTTTCACTTACACCGCGTTCGGACGCTCCGATAATTTTAAGATAGTCGTAGAATTTATATCAACAAACATAACAGAAACTAATAATAATAAAAGTGTGTGTCTGCAATTTATTATATTTGTGTTAATATATTATTGTAATTGTTGTTTACTTTGTTCGCGTCTATACATTCTATTTCTCTCTCCCTCTCGCTTTCTTGCATCACACAAACAACGCAGTACAACAAATACTATTATTATTTTTATATTTTGTTCAAATCAGTAAATTTCCAATGTGAAAAATATTTGCATAATTTCGGCAACACACATACAAACACAAAACTCACAAGCTGACGCGCATGTGATTATTGCTTAACTAAATTTTACCATAAAACAGCGTCCACAGGCAGAGCTAAAATTAAAAAATACGCTGGCCAATAAATGCAAGTGAAAATGCAAATGCAAACTAATTGAAAAAGGCGCAAACAGAGCAGCAGCAGCAACAACAACAAAGACAACAAGAGGAGCAGCTGGCGACAAAAGTGAAAAGCGATTTCAATTGAAACGTTGTCGCAAATTGAAAACTTGGATTTGGCAGGCAACGAACGAATTTGCTCATAGTGCAAAATGTCAAATACTGAAGACAGCGAGCTGGACCCGCAAATTCAGGTGAGCCCAAGACAGAAATGCACGTGTGTGCCCCCAGCTATCGAGTTTGGTGCCAGGCACCAAGAAGCGCACACAACAACAACAAAAAAGCAGAAAAACATCAACGCTCAGCTGTTGTTGCCTTGACAAGTTAAATTGTTTTTGTTTTACTAGCCTTTGTTTGTAAGTTGTTATTGTGGCGCTCTCTTTGTTGTTTACTTACGTAGTTTCTCACTCTCTCTCTCCCTGTGTCACTTGCTCAGTGAGTGCACTATTAATTAGTTTGACAGTTGTTTGAGCCTTTACAGGAAGCAGGCATTAGTTATTCATTGCACTTTTTGTTTCACATTTCCATTTCCATTTACTGTTTTGTTTTTCGGTTTATTGCATGCGCATTTTCTACGCTCGACTGCATTTTGTCGTCTGACTTTGTGCAGCAACAATAAAAATCAATTTTCATAACGTTTTGCCTGGCAATTAAACAAATTGTGCGCTTCCTTTAATGAAACTGTTAAATATTCATGGGAAACTGCTGCCAAGCGCACTTGACAAAACAGCAGTACTTTTCCAGATGTATGTCTGTCCCTTTCTAGCGCCCGCTCAACTGTCTCAAATGTCCTTGTCAAGTGCGTTTTCTGCCTCACTGTCTCTTCCAAGTAATTGCATTTTATACTCCGTGCGTAATTCGGAACTCACATTCATACATATTCAATTATGGGTGCTTGTGTATGTATTTATGCATGTACATACATACTTATATACTGTTTATGTGGGTATGCTCATTGGATTTGTTTGACCAAATACAAACTCAATTGCAGTTGTGTGCGGCTTAGGTGTGGCTTATGCAGTGCAAGCGAGAGGGCAAAACTCGCATAGCAATTCGGGGAATGGCTACGGCAAGCATAGAAATTAATCAGTTAGGGAAATGCCAAAACGCCGACGCAAGCAGATGAAAACAAATGTGCAAATTTCTGCCCAAAGCAAAATCAAAGTATTTCTTTTGTATTTGTTTTCGAGTGAAGAGACTTGTGCGCAGTTTGCATAAATAAAGCTGAGCTCATGTGGTTTGTTGTTTCTGTTGTTTGGCATGTGGAATTCTTTGTTATGCTGTAACGAACGAGAATTTATAATTAATATAATCATATTAAAAAAGTATTCATGTTCATATACCTATTCTGTGCAGTACAATTAAATGAATAAAATTTCCCATCAATTCCAATCATTTCTCACCCGGCCGCCATTTATCTATTTTTATACACACACAAAAAATCCCACGCTGCGTAAAAACGTTTACATTGAAGTAGAGGCAAATCACATGCCTTGGATGTGTATAAGCAACGGTCTGTGTGTGTGTAAGTGTGTGTGAGAAAGAGAGTTCTCTCATTTGTATGATGTACGAAATTTAAGATCTTCTAAACAAAAAACCTGTTTTTATGCACATAAAGTATACAAGCGAATATTGCCAAATACGTCTTTAAGCACCTTCAAATACACATATATACTACATACATACAGATAAACGATCATAAATATTTATTTGTGTCTTTATGTGGCTTATGTGCTTTTGTAGCATTTCTATGCTTTATGCACCACTTCCTCTTATTTTGCCACCGGATTGTTAGCTGTGCTGAGTATGTTTATCAATGAAATTTATAGCGCGTGCAATTTCGTGGCTCGTTGTCTTATCAAAGATGTCGCCCACACGTCAATAGTGGGAGAAAGAGAGGGTGCGAACTGCGAAAGAGAAAATGAGTGAACAAGTGTAAAAATAGAGAGCAAGACACTTGATGACGTCTGCAGACAGGCGTACGACGAAGAAAGCACAGAGACTAACAATGACAAAAACAATAACAAAATAAAGGCTTCATCTTTATCTCCCATTTATACAGCTGTTTTGCTGTTTATATTTGCGATCAACTGAATTTGTGTCTTAAGACTGCCTCTCACTCGTGGCAGGTGCTAACGCTGGCAAAGTTTAGTCATTTGTGTGGGGGGAGTTTTTTTATTTGTGGATATATCAAGCTTTCTTCATCGTGAACTCGTGAGCTTTGCAATTAGTTAACACTTATCGCTGATGGGTTAATATTAAAAATACCTATTTATAGGTAAGCGATAAAATATGAAATCAACTTAAAGGTTATTTTAAAATAAGTGCAAAATAGATTATTTACCTATTTATTTATATTAAAAAACTTCGTCATTATACGATACACATGCCACATACACTCAGCCATTTATATATAGCCGCAACGAAGCTAAGAAATCGATTATAAACGGATATTTTAAATATTTTTATTTTGCATTTCAATATTTGCCGACATTATCATTACCTTGTTCCACTTGATAATTTGATTACGAAAGGAAACCTAATCCATGTCTAGCAGAATGACTAATACAGACACGATACCTCTACGCCTTTTTTTGTTAGCAAGGTGAGACGAGGCGATATGGAGAACACGAAAATTGTAGTGAATCACGTAATGCCTAGCTGACAAATCATCGTATGTAGATATATAGTATATTAACGATTCAAGGGGTCCCGTAAAACTAATTAACATAGAAAACTGATTAATTAACACGTATACTCAATAGCTCAAAACACGATTTTATTAATAACATCCATGTATAGAAGAGTTTATGTGAGAAAATAGACAATAATAAATATAGCTTACATTTTCTAAAAAAAAATTGTATAAATATAAAAAAGCACCCTTGGCAGCGGTGGGATTCGAACCCACGCCTCCGAGGAGACTGGTGCCTTAAACCAGCGCCTTAGACCGCTCGGCCACGCTACCATGTGATTTGCTGCTGTTCAAATATATTTCTCATGCTACGAGTCGGCGTCTCAGTTGACGCTTTTGTATTTGTTATGCGTAAAATACTTCAAATGCAATTTTGAGTTGAGTTTATTTATTTTTAAATGTTAAGCAGAAGTAAATGATAAAAAAAATTTGTGTTGCTTGCCACTTGCATCAATGGGCGAAGCTCCCACGCATCGCTGTCGGTATTTTTATCTCTGTCACACCATCAGCGTGCGAGTCAGTGCGGCAATTGAAAGTTGAACGAATGCTTCGAGTGCAACTCAGCGCGCCTTAATTTATGAATTTCATAAGCGAGATGATCTAACGGACGTTGTAAGGTGTATGAGAAATGCTAAGAAACGAATTTTGTTACAGCATTTTAGTTAAGTATATATATAGTCATATTTCAAGTTATCTGGCTTATTTATGTATTTATGAATTGATGCTTTATACACAAATTCAAATTCAATTCAAAATTTCATCAACTAATTATAATTTAGTTAGTGTATTTTTCAGCTCTTTGTAGTGTTTGTGTGTCTTTTCTGTTTATCTGTTATGTTTTTGTATTTGACAGCCGCGCCGTGGCGCCTTCATCTCTATCAGTTGCCTCTTTCCCAATGATGCACAAGAGCAATCTATGGCAAAAGTCGACATTTTGCTCGCGGTTACCGCACATCATTTACATTTGTTGTTTGCTGTGGGTTTTTGCTTTAATTAATTCAGGCCGCAAGCAAAATGTACAGCATTTTTGTTATGTTGTTTATGGTTTATATAAGTAGCAACTGAAATCTTAATTGTTGCCTTTTGTTGGGCTTTATCTATTCATATAGCATGACGAACTTGTTTCCAATTTAAAAAAACAAAAAAAAAAAAAAAAAAAAAAAACAAGAAACAATCTTATCATTCTAGCAAGTCATTAACTTGTTTTAGTAGCAATTCGAAAGTTCAATTGATTGAGCACAGAGTTAATGTTCAGTTTCTTAATCGCTTTTGCAATCCGCATAGCTTGTCTCCATCCATTGGATATAATGTTATCTCAGAAATGTGTGTAATATATAGAATGACTTCGACTCTGTGAAATTTAAAATGTTCATAGTTCTTATTAGCATAAATAGCTGTGCCCATTAGCATATAAACTTAATTAATCTTCAAGAATTTGCAATAATTTGATCATTCAAGTTTCTGATACTTAAAACAACTAGCAACTTAACTTAAGTTTAGTCTAGTTAGAGTTTACTGTAGAAGTCAAAGCATGATATGATCACAATGACAATACGCCCTCATTTGTTGAATTCAGTTGAAACAGATTTTTAAATTTTAAGCTTGGCTAAATATTTTGTCTTTATTTTTGTTTCTCTCTTGTGCTTTAGTTAAATCTGCAAACAATTTTCTTTTCTTATTGAGAAATCCATAAAGAAACTTTTGGCTTAACAACATGCCAAAGAACTTCAGAATCATAAGCAAACCGTTTATTATGCTGTCTTTCAACTTAGCTGGCTTTCTATTCACAAAAAGCCAAAGCTCGTATTCTGAGAAAAAGCCATTAATGTTAACACAGCTATATATATATTTATATATGTATATACTGCTATAGCAACATTTTATCCAATTTCTTTTGTTTAACTATTGAACACAAAGTTCATAATTTATAATGTCTGGCATCTCATGCTGCCCACTTCAGACACATTTGTATACCCTAGAGCTGTTCGGAGAAGGGAATATGATTTTATGGATGAGTTTGCGGCAGTCAAAGGATGAGGTATAAATAAAAAGAGGATGAGGAGGATAATTATATATATAGTAGAGTATATATATATATATATATATATATATATTTCTGATCAGATTCAAACAAACATCAATTCGCAGGGCATATGCTAGTCGGATACTGCCGCGCCATTTCACTTTTACTTGTTAATTATCAGATTTTGCCCATTGGCTTCGCATTGTTGACATAACAATTTTTGCCCTGTTTTTGGGTTCAAGTTTTAGGCTAATTAAAATTGTTGCGGTCAATTGCGTTTAACGCTGACTTGCTGCAGCGCCCGGAGACTTTTTTGTTTTTATATAACAGCACTTTCGCAGAGCTTCCAACAACAACAAAGCCAGGGCACTGGCAACACTTGTACTAGTTTAGTTTTAGCCCACTTGGGGTGGAGCTGCGACTTTCTATCTCTCTCAAATCTGTTTTATTTGGCTGCGCCTAATACATATACATATGTATGTATGTTTGTGTGTTTATTTATATAAACATATATATATATATATATATCTTTGTATGTATTTATGTTTCGCTGTTAATGACGCAAAAGCCCTCACTTGAGTTGAATGTCCTTTTGTTAGCTTACACGTGCCCAGCTCCTGCTGCTACTCCTGCTCCTCTTTTGTGTATTACACAAGTTGCTGAAAATGAATCGATGAATACGGCTTCCATTACGGCTCGCATTTCCTTTACCGCTAGCAAATGTTTACGTAGCACTGGGAGGTGGCGTTGGTCAGGAAGTCTACACTCAGTGGTACGAGGCCACCACAACTAGGTCAGGTCATGCCAGGTCGGGTCAGTTCGGAGTAGGGAGCAGGCTGTGTCGCATTGGGCTAGGCTAGCTCTTTTGCGAGCAGGCGTCACGCCACCAGTCGACAGCAGCTGACTGAGTTGAGTTGCTGGCGTCATTTGCTCTGCCTCGGCCGGCAGAGAGGGCAGATTAATAAGCTAATGACATGCCCAGTATTTAACAAAATTAGATATTATATTCGTTGCTACATGATTGAAATTAGAACATTATCCAATTTGATCAGCTTGTCTAGCTGAGTCAGCGGCTAGAGGTCTCTAGGGCAGATGCAACAAGCTGGCATGCTGTTGAAACTTTGTACAGATGTTTCGATGGTTTCTAAATAAAAGTTTAAACATTCAACACAAATACAGTGCCTGACACATGAACCTGTAGATGATACTTTTATTATTCAATATTTTTTTTATAGAAAACATTTTGTTACGAGTTGTTAAGTTTAAACAAATTTCTTGTTAAGAAGTGACTGTAGTGGAGACGTTAGAATTGATGAATGAGCATTAAAAAATACATTTACTCCATAATAATTATTATTATTAGTTCTTGATAATTTTCTAAGCATCTCTTTTCAAAACAAAATGATTTAAAATAAAAGTATTTTTTTTTGTACTAGATAAGTTGATCATAAATAATATTTATTTATTTACAAACAAAAAAAAAAGCAATCAACAAATTTATAGCCAGTGCTTTGGGGCTCCTGTATGTCTGCCAAAAGTTGGTTACCTGAGCAGGAAACACGTCATCTTGACTTGCCTGTAAATACTTTTACCTTATAACTGACGCATAACCTTTTGCCTTTGATTTATATAGTCTATGGCTTGGACTTAACTTTCGACTACACTTCACTCAGCCAACTTTGACGGATGCAGAAAACAAACGTCAGCAAATCGCGTGATATTTGAACGTTAAACGTAAGCTCTATACCTGCTTGATGTGGTTTTGACCCTGTTAGCCGTAGAAGCTTTAAGCATTTGACGTGTTCAACGATTAATCAATAATTTGTTGCTAGTTGCCGAATGTAGAAAAGGAATTTCTGCTGAAATTTAAATGTTATATAAGTATGAAGAGAGTATATAGAATACAATTTTACTCTTCAGAGAATTCCATAAACAGAGTTCAAGAAATGCTTAAAGCTTGCACTCTGTTTTATACAGTTATTTGCTCGAACAAAAAAAAAAAAACAATAAGTATATAATATAAAAGTATATTGCACAAAAATGTATATAATTGAAATTGTGAATCATATTTTCTCTCTCTGTTCTTCTTCTCAAGTGTAGTAAAAAACGAATGCGTCAAAATTGTGCAAAATATTTATAAGTCAAATTCTGAGTCGTCATACCATAAATTTGCCTACAATAAATATTTATTGTTTGTTTCTTATGCTGATAATCAAATATTTTTGCGTGTTCATATCCAAAAGTAAGTACAGCTGAGGCTGCCAAATGTTGGTAAATAATTTACCACCTGGCTGGGAGTTTTTACAATTCAATTGCATTGTCGTATAGTTTTTATGACGTGCCTGACGACACCGCAGTCGCATTGACTATATATCCATTCGTATCCATATTTATTTTAAAGGTCTTTTTTGTCTTTTTTTTCTTTGCCTCTTTTAGGGCCGCTGCACACGACGGCGTTCGTTGTGCCGCTAGGGGGCGCTTTGGTGTTAATTCGCATTTTAACTGTTGCTAACTAGCATTATATTAAGTTTTGTGTTTTATGTTTTGTGCTTTTGGCTTGTTGCATGCTGCACATGGAAATTGTTGGGAAATTGTATACGCCTGTCTGGGCAAGAGGCCTGCAAAAGAAATGCGCTGAAAAAGTTTTAATTAACAAGCACTTTGCAGCAAGGCAAATGCCAGAGCCAGAGCCAGAGCAAAAGCTGTATACTTCCTTTGTGCCAGCGCAGTTGCCAGTGAATTCCAGGAAAGTTCAACTGTTGAAATTTGTGCGGGGCATGAGAAACTGGTTTTTAGGTGGCGGCCAAAAGGTAAGCTGGAACCGGTCCGAGTTGCTTGCGCGTTTGTTTTGGTCTTTAAATCAATCAGATTCCAGACTTGCCCTGCGATGCTCTGCTTCGTTCCACATACACACTTTCGCACACACACACACACGCATGCGTATGCCTCTATAAATGTATCTTAACATGCCCCTTTTGTATATCCGGTATGTGAAGAAATGCCCAACGACCACGATAATCATCAAACTGGGACAAGCTTAAAAGCTGCAACATAAACATACATATACTACGAGAGTATGGATGCAGACGCGGTCAAACTTCAGTTCAAAAATATCATAATTAAAACCAGTTTATTTCGTTTTTGTTACGACCACAACAAAACCAAAACAAAAATTGTAACCGCATGCAGCTCAGCCATCCATGACAATGGAGCTGGTGCACGCCCGCCGGCCACACAATACATTTGGGAATTTTAAAATAAATTTCCAACCAGCAGTTCCTCGACATACAACAAGCAAGCAGCGAACAACAGTAATAAAATACTTTAACTATACAATAAAGCATGTCCAATTTCGCATATTTCCCATCTCACTTATGCGATTTAATTTTTTGCCACCTTTGCATTCACATTCGTCTTAGTTATGGTATTGGCTCAACTGACAGGCTGATACTTGATATTAATTAATTTACATTTTACTTGCTTTTTGAATGTCATGGGAAATTTTCAATACAGACATCTTGGTTTACCCATCAGTATGGCATTCTTTACATTATTTCACTCTGTTAAGATAATATGCATGAAGTTAACAGTAATGTTAAAGTACATTCTGTTAGCTGTTATTTGAAGTAGCCCATTTGCTGGTATGTCTGCTAACGTTGATGTGGTGGTGTGCTTTGAGTTGCGGGGCGCGTGCTACTGAGCAGAATAGCGCGGGTTCGAGTCCGCCTCGCAGAACTAAAAATTTTTATTTACAAAAATGTAGATTACACTAAGGTAGATATATTTATATATTATATTTGGAACGACGATGCCCCTAGGTTTGCTTTGGAATTCGCTGCTCAAAAAGCAATTTCATGTTCACATGGGGCAAAAGCAAGACGTTTTGTTCACTCCACGGAGAGCACGCGTATACTTCATTGTTTAGCGGAACTCTTCACTAAAATTATAAACGACAATACTTTTTTCAATCCATTATTTTAACCTGAAGTTAACGTAATGCCTATGTTTAACCAGTGATATGGCGATATTCTAATTCGAATTCTTGTTCAGTTGCTGTAAAACAATTTAAATTTAACAATTTTTTTTATTTTTTAAAGTTCAACTTTTTTATGTACATTCCTTATAAGCTACACTTAATTAGAGTTCTGGTTTACAAATAAATTTTAGGATGAAAAATGCATTGACAACGAAATACAACAAAATAGTAGAGTTCAAAAGTGACTATCGTTCGGCAGCATTGTAGTGCACGTTTGTGTGGGGGACTCTCGGGCTTCTAAAGCTAAGTACAGTCGCAACAAGGCTTCTCGATCTAAACGAACTCGTAGCCAATGCCAAACTGGAAACCATTCACGGCCTTGTCAGTGGCCTGCTTGCGCACTGGGATACAGTAGTTCAGTTCGATGCGAGCGCGCTCTGCCAGCTTGACCGCTAGCCCAATGCCATAGGCGCTGCGCATGTTTTCTGAAAAGGGAAAAGGGGAATTACATGACATATGCTGCAACGTGCAATTAACTTCGTTGTCTACGCACCCATTGAAAAGGAATTGCTATTGCCCATATTGTAAAACAAATGCATACGGAAATGACTAGCCAGGCCCTTGAAGACGCCGGCAAATGGCAGCGGTGTCCACAAATGTGCGCCCGTGCACCAAAATGTTTGCGCACCAATGGGCGTGCCATCGATAACTGGTCCAGCGCTGCCGTACTTGAAGCCGCGCAATGTCAGCGGACCACCGCAATAAAATAGATTGTTAATGGGCAGCACTGTGGTCTTCTTGGTCTCTTTCATGACGCCAACCCGTCCACAGAACTGGGCCACCAAGCCCGCAAACAGTGGCACATTCATCTCCCCATGCGCCGTGCTGCTGGTGTACGCAATGTTGCCACCCAAGCCGCAATACTCGTTCACACTCTTCAGCAGAATGCCGCGCGTTGGGAATACGCTGGCATCCCGATTGTCAAAGATTAGCGAATATCGCAGCAGAGATGCCAATTTGGGTCCACTGTGATCGCGTATGCCGAACGGCACCGATTTGTTCAACAAGCCCAGGTCCCTGATGGAGTTCTCATACTGCAGCGAGTGTGTGAGCTATGGAGTAAATAACTGTAATTCAGTTTCTATCTCGCATCAATAATTCTCATATCTGTGTACTTACATCAACACCCAGCATTGTGTGTACGCTGAAGTCCAGTAAGTAGCCCAAATTGGTTGTCTGAAACGAACTGATGTCATACCGATCTGTTTGCCGGAATACGCTGAACGAGACTCTGTTCGGGTAGAAAATCAAAATTAGCATTAGTTAATCAGCTCAGCCATTACGACTTACTCAGGTCGATTCTCCCGGAAACGCGTGTGAAAGAAGGGTTTCCAGAACTTAAGCTGCAGATCGTTTGCTCTTGTACTGCTGTAGCTGCCTTGCAGCGATATGCTCTCTCCACGACCCAATATATTCGGTATGGTCAGCTCGGTGCGTAGCGAGCCCTCGTTTTGGCCAATTTCCGTGCCAGCTGAGCCCATGATGCGTGTGAATTCCTTGCCCTTAAGCGTCACCTCATACCCCTGAGGTGTGGCATCCGCACCGCGACTAATGTCAATATGCACGCTCACATCCTTAAAGATGCCCAGCTCGTGCAGATACGATTTGGCTGCCATTGCCTCCAGCATCATCTGCTGAAAGTTGTTCGCCTTGAACAGCCCATCGGCTGCCCGCATCACATAGTCATCGTGGGTGCGCAGCAAGCCGCTCACATTCACCTTATCCACACGCGCGGATATTTTGGTCAGATCATATTTACTGTTTGGATCCTTCGGCATGGCACCGCCGTTCGACATTTAGTATTCGTGTGTTAATTCGTAAAACAGATGTTTATGTTAGTGTTATCTGGCTGGCGACTACTGCAAGTAAAAGATGGATAGATTTAAATACAAAACAGAAGGTGAACATTGTCAAAATGAATTGTTGCATATAATTTAAATAACATTATACAAAAGTTTGACATAAAAGCAGAAAATAGAAATACTATTCGTCTGCATCTTGGAAAAGGTTTAAAAGTTACGAGAGTTCCTAATTTTAAATGACTTCTTTAGTATTCTTATCCAAAATAAATACGTGACATACTTTACCTAACATACTTTTTCGTAATAGTTCACTGTGAATTTACTTTAGATTAAATAAACTGGCTAATTTAACAAAGCACTTGGCTTAAGACGTAAGAGTTCGTCTAATAATATGATTAATATTAAATCGGTATATTCTGCTTTTTGCTTACAGATTGAACTAGAGAATCTCAACAGCGCCACGGATGAGATTAATAAACTCGAAATCGAATTGGAGGTAATAATTGAAAGCATCCATCAGTTGTCAATGGCATTCAATATTAATATTAATCGTTAACAGGAGGCCAACTCAACGTTCCGCATTCTACTGAATGAGTCGACGCGCCGCCTAAAACTCTCCTCCAAGAAGCTAGGCAATTGCATTGAGAAGGCTCGACCCTACTATGAAGCACTGGACAAGGCGCGCGAGGCGCAAATCGAATGCCAACAGGCAGCAGTCAAGTTCCAGCGAGCCAATGGTGAGTGCCACAAATCCAACTTTTCGAATGGCCGCTAAAGCAAATGCGTATTACAGAAATCCATGCAGCAGCCAAGGAAACTGTGGCATTGGCCGAGCAGCGCTTTATGTCCAACTCACACGAATGGCAGTTCGACAACGCCTGGCAGGAGATGCTGAATCATGCCACCCAGAAGGTGATGGACGCGGAGAAACAGAAGGCAGACTGCCATGCCGAACACCAGCGCCGCACGCGGCTCTTTCATGGCGCCGAACAAAAGCTACAACAGCTCGAGGATAGGTTCAGGCGCAGCATAAACAAATCACGTCCGTACTTTGAGGAGAAGCAAGTCTGTCAAGATCAGCTGCAGACACAGAAGAATCGCATACAAGAACTGCAGCAGCAGGTGAGCAGTGCCAAGACGACCTACTCCACGGCTTTGCGCAATTTGGAGCGCATCAGTGAGGACATACACAGACAGCGCGGCGATTATCCAGCGTTAAGCGGTTCTCCACCGCCGCCTGGACCACGTGAGCCAGGCGTGGGCGCTGAATTAAATACTCCCACCTCCAGTACGTTGCCATCGCTGCCCGATTTCCAGATGGAGCTGGAGAAATGCGACTTTCCATCAATAGCGGGTAGCCAAATGTCACTAAGCGCTGGCACAGCTGCAACGGCATCTGCTGTGGAGACAGAGGACGAGGCAGAGGAGGACAATGTGTGCGACTATGATGAAACAGGATTTGGCAATGAGCTACGCGGCGTTGTTGATGAACGCCAGTTGGAAGCGTTACGCCAAAAGGTCAAAATACTCGCAGTGCGACCCATCGAAGGAGGTGACGGTCAGCAGCAGAACGATGTGTGGGAGCACGAGCTGAAGGCTACGGTTGACAAGCTCGATCATCTGATGATGCTTAAGGAGGCGGCCAAGCATCAACAAAATGAGCGAGCAAAATCCACAGAGCTTCGACCAGATTCACTAGGCGCCGAGGCGCTGAAGCGCCACACCGATGTGGACGATGTGGATGCCAGGGATGTTGTCATCAAAGTCAGCACAGCCCCCACAGTGACAGTTACCCACAGCCTGCCCGTAACGCCGCAGCATCAGCCCGGAACAAATGCGAGCTCGATCAAAAAGCTGCAGCAGCAGCTGGCGCCACTGCCATCGGTGAATGTTTCCATGCGTGAGCTGCCACTTCTGGCCCGTTTATCCAATGAGTTGCTCGATCGCAGCAGTGCTGCCATGGGCAGCGTGCGCAGACAACTGCGACGTCGCTCACTCGAATAGCAGCAGCAGCAATTGGAACTAAGAAAGGTGTACCAGCAGCGGCAGCGACTCTTTGAATCAAATTAAAAGTTTGTTTATATTAAATGAATTGTGAAACGTGAAAAAGAAGTGAATGAAACGCATTTAGTTCACACAGAATATTGAGTACACATACATGCTTAAATTAGCATCTACATTTAGCATAAATACTACATATATTTTCGTATATATTAAAATATCATAAATGTTTATTAATGTTGAGTGTCCTGCGTACTAATTGTCTCTCAACTTGTTAATATATCAAATAATTACTTTATGTCCTCTTTTATGTGATTGCAAAACGAAAATTGTAATTTGTGTGACAGGCACTACAAAATAAGCAGCTTTAAGTTAATGTTTAAAACGAATGAAAACAAAAATAAATATCAGAAAAAAATGCAAAAAAATAATGCAACCTATTAATTAAAGAGCAAATGATAAAAATGGGCACACGCACTAAATAGTTTATCCTAAAATAACACAGTAAAATAAAATGAAAAGCAAATGAAAATGGCACTCGGATGAAAGTTAAAATAAGAATGAGAAATGCAAATGAAACGAATTCAATTAGCCAGTTAAAGTAAGGCAAGATTCTCAAATATTACAAAGGATTGTAAGAGCTAATTGTATGTGAATGATAAGGCAAACAAGTAATTCCACATACTTAAGAATACAAATTTCAATTCATAAAACAAATAAAGATGTACATTTGAAATTAAGTTATCAATTGTCTTTTCTTTCCAGTCTCTACTCAAAAAACTACAAATTTTAAAAACTTTTGCCACAAGTCGAGCTTCTATAACAGCTTTATAGATTTTATTATTAGCTTCTTTGCATCCAAAACTTATGCATGTTAGGAATTTTGAGGGCCTTTGCGTATTAAAATTCTGATTGTCGATTGCGTTTGTATTTCTCACCCAAAACCAGTTCTGTTATCATCATACAAAACTTTGATTTACAGAGATTAAATAAACGCCAAATTCATAGTTCTGTAGAGTATTCTAACTATTAGGCAACTGCAATTTTTGGCGCCTATAAACTAAAATAAGGCATGATGTCATTGGCTGCCTGCAGTTTGACACATAAATCTATAAATGCAAAACAAATTTGGACACAAAATATGACCAAAAATTATATAAGTCCGTGGCTTTAATCGTACCTGTTTTCCTGCCACTGTGTTTGCTGGCCACACGCAACACTCGAATTTGGCGGATTTCGGTTCGAACTTTTATAAAATATAAATACACTGAACGACGGTATTTTCAGTTTAACTTTTAACCAATTTCTTTCGACTTGAATGGCACGCGTGCGGCACCAACTAATAATCAACTAGAGATGAGATTTGTGTTCGATACTCATGCCAGTTTTGCGTACATACATCGCAAAGTAACGCGTTGCAGTTGGAACATATTGTATAAACACATATAAAAATACGTTGAAATTTATAAAAGCGTAGTGCAATTTTAAGTTTATAATTTTTATTCGCAATAAGTAGCTTATATGTGCATTTTGATATTTTAATGTTTGTATGGAAGCATCACAGTCAACTTTGAAAGTGCTCATCTCTAAGTTGAGCAACTAGAGATAACCTTCATACGAGTTCGTGTGAATGGCAATTAGTGCGATTTACAAATCAATTGTTTATAACAGCTGTTTAAATGTGTATTTCCCCCCAAGCGGTTGGAAAGCGATGAATTCAAAGCTCATACATCATGTAGGCATGCCCGGGCAGTTATATATATATTGAAGTGAAATTGCATACAATTGTTTATTGCTTAGAATTATTTACTTTCGTGCACTTGATGCCATTCGATTGCAATTTTCGCATTATATCCAGAGCCAGTTGTTTTTTTGGATCCACATCGATAGAGCTTTCAATGGTTTCCCGCGTATTGCGACGCTTCACTTCGACTCCACAAGCACGCAACTTGTTTAGTATTTGCTGTGTGTCGCCCCCATTAGGCGTACTCGCTGTTTGTGTAGACATCATTGATGGATTTTCAACTGCTGTTGGACTATTTGTCATTGCTGCTGCTGTTGTCATTGAGTTGGCTGCATCGGCAGTTCTCATTGCGTCTAGACGTCTTAAGTCCTCAACAATATTTTCCACAACATATATTTGGTTTTTTATATTAGCTGTCATTGCGGGCATATCTGAACTGCCGCGTAGTTTGTGTTGCTGTTGATTTGCGAGAATCGTTCGTTTGGGCGTAGAATGGCGCATTCGCTTGGCGGGTGACTCGGGCGATTGTGCATGCGCCTGCTTCTCCTTGTCTATATCCTTAACTATTGGATTACGCGGGCGGCTTTTGGCAACATTTTCTTTGGCATTGGTGGGCGATTGATTTACCTTGCTGGGTAACGTTCGACTCTCCTCTGTGTACCAGCGCGGATCCTCGAGCTCAGCTTCCCAGTCAATGTTGCATTTTACACTGTTGATATTACGCACCGCGTTAGGCTCATAGATGAGCAGCTACAATCGAAATATTTTATATTTAGCGTATATTTAAAGACACTGAGGATACACTTACCTCTTGCTTGCCATTAACTAATCTTGTCTCTCGCTTCTCATCGTCGTAGAGCAGCTCATCAATGGACGTGACTATGTGCTTGACGCCAATGCATTTGTTGAGATGCGTCTGAAATGCGTCCAGAGATAAATAATGACGCGAGCAGGATCGGCACAGCAATATGAGACGCTTTTGCTGATCATAGAGGATTTCACCGAATCGCACTAGCCGCAGCGATTTAAACTTTCGATTCCCGTTCATTTGTTATTAATTATATATAGAAGTATATATATTCTGTTTTGTAAATTTGTTACTACTTTGGTTTAAGCTCTCGTTTTAATTAAAATAATTCTCACGTATTTCAATGCTTAATGACCTTAATTATTGTTTAAATATATTGTTATTTTGTATCTCTAAGTTGAGGAGTATAAAATTGACAGATTAGTTTTAACGCCAGCTTTATAAATATATTGAAATACTTACTAATGCATTCAAATTCAAATGTTAATGCAGTTGTTATTTGTTCATCTTGGATTATGTTTATATTTATTTTATTATTTTTAAGTTTGTGAATTTATACGTTCTACTCATAGTTAGTTGGTGGTGGCAGAATGATACACGATATCGAGCTGCCGTTCGATATACTTTCGATATATAGTGGCGGTAGGAAAATAAAGAAACTAGTGTTCAAGTCCAGTGTTGTTAAGTATTTAATGTGTCTTTGGCGCGTATTTGAATTTGAAGCTGTGACATTTCATTTTTCAATTTGCGCTCATTCGATTGTTTTGTAGGATTTCAACTTTTGTTAATTTAATTGTATGGTTTGATTTTATGCATTTGCTATGATTTTGTATTGTTGTTTTCTTTTGCCTTAAATGGCAGTTGGCTTTTGTTGGCATTGATTAACGCCCATGCAATTGAAATTAAATCGCTCGCAAATGATTCGTACGGTTGATAGTTGCACAAAAAACGGGCAGCAAATGCCGCACCATTTGTTTGCCATTTTTTCACTCAGCTCTTGTCATATTACATACATACATATGTACACGGTCTGATTTTGATTCCCTGACTCCGACACTGTGGAACGCACAAAACAAAAAAATCAACGAGTCCCTTTTAATGTTTTGCGTGTCGCGGCACTTGTGCAATGTACTACTCTTTTTTCTTTTTTTCTTTTTTTTTTGTTGCTATGCATTCGTATTGGCCGTAAAAAGCGGTGCACATGTTTCGGATCACGTGAACACACGCACACACAGAGACAGAAAGTCGAGAAAAACTTGGACCTATAATCACCTGGAAATCAAGCTTTAAAAGTTGTGCCTTGTGCCCCCGTTGTGTGGACATTGATGCTTGAAAACTGCAGAACAACAGAAGCTAATATGCATGTTTTAGAGAGTAACACTAAGAAAACGCTCTGTAACTAGCCCGAAAGTAGGAAACACTTTTTGGTAGCAGCAATTGGATTTCGCTAGCATGAAGTTGCCAATGCAGTAGCATGCAATTAAGCAGGGATAGCTCTGCTCAGGGCCTGGCAACTGCAACTACCTGCTTCCATTCCTATTCGTATTCCCCAGGCCCCATCTGCTGCCGTTGTCGCTGCATGCTGACCATGCAAATTACGTTGCCCACAGACGCAGTCGCACAGGCACAGCCACAGCCACAGCCACGCACATTCACACATATGTGCATGGATACGCAGCGCTGTCACCGTTTGGCCGTGCGCTTGAGTGATGCAGTGAGACAGGCAGGCAGGCGGGCAGGCGGGCAGGCAGGCAAAGAGCGTCTGATGGCCAGAAGCTAGTCCGTCCGTACCGAAAGCCCAGCCCAATGCCCGTGCATGTACGGCCAAAGTTAAGTTAAATGGACTTGCGGTGCACTCAAGCAGCCAACATGCACACACATACAGTTGGCCTTAAACGAATGCGTGCGTGTGCGTGTGTGAGGTGACTGTGCTAGTCCATGTCAAGGTAGCAGCTCGACTAGTAGATTAAATTAAACGCAGCAGCAACACTGCAACTGCAGCCCAAGCTGGAGCAACTGCACCCAAGCAATGCAGGGGGCAACAACATTAAACGTGTTTACACCATGTCCGACCAGTTGATATGCCAACTGCTTTGAAATACACACACGCACGCACACACACGCAGTGGCTAGAACTGGACAATGAACACTTCGAATGCCACAGCGTCGTTGTCAACTATTGCCACCTTTCTATTGTTGCCGGTTTTTGTTTACAGTATTTTAGAGGCGCATGTGAAAAAAATCACTGCATACTTTCAGGTGCAGCTGCTGTCATAATACAAAACAACGAATGGAGCGGCAGGCAGGAGGAGTGTAGGAGGAGGCAGCGCGGGAGGGGGCCTGCTGTTTGTGCGCATTGTGCGCGCTCTGACTTTGAATTAGCCTTTGGCTCGCTGCGCTACACGTTGGCCACACACACACCGACACACAGATACACACAGTCACAGTCACATGCTTAGGTACACTAGATTCATGTCAAAGTGCTGCATGCAGCTTTGTCGCAAATTCTCTGTGTGCTTACGTGTGTGTAGCGGGGTCCAGCCAACTTGGTTAGTTGACTTTTTAAAAACCATGACACACACTTGTGCTGTCATTTGGCTGAGCATCTTGCAACTGAGCTGCAAAATATTGTTGCCTACTTCAAGTTAAGCACTGCGCTCCAACCTCTATTTAAGTTTTTGATGAAAACTTTTGAAGCTGCTTTGCTGTTAAGAGAATCTGGCTGATCCACTTTTCATTGATATGAACGATACTGTTTAATTCTGACTTACCTGGACTTCAGTTCCATAAATAAATGAATGTAATTCTATTTGATGGCAGCTCGATTCAAATTGTGCACTCTTGAATCGATTCCTCTTGAAAAACTGAAATATTTTCAAGGTAAATTGTGGTGTTGGCAATTGGAAAATGAAACCAAGAGCTGCAAACTTGTCTAGCCTTGCCCAACAATTTCAGCAGAGACTCGCATAAACTGTCTATTTGCTACCAAACTATGAAACACAATTCCAACACCCGTTGCTGCAGCTAAAAAAAAGTTATTCAGATACTGTTTAAACAGTTTACTATTTGCTTGCTTTAGACCCTTTTTTTTTTGTTGAGTTTTGTTTACCGATTTTAAGAAACGTTTTGCCAGTTACCGCTTGGCAAGAAGAAAAAAGGAGAAGCAAATGGCCCTTAGGCTGGCCGGTTCTCTATTGACCATACGAATCAAAGTTAACGGAAAACATTGCATTGCATTTTTCTGCTTCACCTGCGTTGCCAATGTCGTTTTAGCCATACGAATCAATGTCTTAATATTACGCTCATTTATTGACCAAGAGCAAACAGAGCAGCAGTAGAAGTCAAGTAAAATTGCTAAAAACGCTGCAACTTTCCATGTGTGTATGTGTGTGTGTTGTGTGTGTGTGTGTGTGTGGGTGTGCAAAGAAGACTGAAGAAAAATAGACAAATGCAGCTGCGCTCACTTCCTGGATGACTGCTGGCTATGGCTATGGCTAAGGCTATGGCAATGGCTTTTTGACTTTGCCTTCGACAGCGACTGGAGCCGGGGCACCGGCTTTGGCAAGGCATAACAATTGCAGGAGATCGTCAATTTCCTGGCTGCCTGCAGGTAGCCAAGTTGATTACAAAGCAGTAAAATCAATAGGAAATGCAGTTAAATATTTTGCCAGCCGAAATAATTGCAGAGAACGAAACGGAACGAAACGAACGCAAAGCCAAATCAAATATGAAATGTTCACTTCAAAGAGAGCGAAAGAGCGAGAGAGGGGGAACAACATTTTATTGCCGCCTTCTGCCGTTGTTAGCAGAAATTATTTAATTAAAAGCTGAGAAACTGAAGCTGCAAACTGAAACTGAAACTAAAGCCGTTGCGTCTGCCGGAATTTGCAGTTGGCTAAAAAGCAAAGACAGAGCGCCAAACTTATGGCCCGGCGTGAAAAGTTTGCAGGCCAAGCCCAAACCCGGCTCAACACGGCCCGGAAAGAAAACAGGTGAAAAAGTTGCTTCACCTCCTCACAGGCGCTCTCCACTGCCAGCTCAATGTTGGCAGCATTCAACTTGTTAAACAATTTTCGTATATACGAGTATTTTCGACAAGTTTGCATGCTGTTCAAAATCTTTAAGATACGTCAAGGAAGCCAAAAACGAAAGCTTTAGCACCAGCAGCAGCCAGCCAGCTTCAAGCTGCAACTACAACAAGCTACAAGATACAGCTGCAGATACAGCTGGAGCTACAGCTGCAGCAGCCGGAGCTACTTTATACAATTTTTCTGCTACTTTGCATGTCAGTGCAGCCAGTGCAAATAGTCGAAAAGTTACAGCGGGTAAGTTTTGCCAGTTCGTGTTGTCTTCGACATTTGCCAATTGAATTTCACCTCGCACACAGACACATGTGAGATGGCCCAGGATTCCGTGTACCTTTACCTTGGCTGCTATCTGTATCTGTGCATCTGTATCTTTCGCCAATGTCCCCTATTGATGTTGTTGATGGCAAGGCCAAAAAAAAATAAAAAAAGGAAAGGGCAAGTCGCCTGTCCGCACCTACGGCCGACTGGCCATTCAGATAACATTTAAGGCTATTCCATGGCATAAAGTGTGTGCTTAAAGTGTTGCCTATTGCCGCATCAATATTGAATGGGCGGCAGCCAACAGCTAGCTGGATGCAACAGCCTTTGCTGGCAAAATATTAAATAGACAGCTTAAAACTGGGCTATAATAAATTGACAGCTTAAAAGTATGCGAAAGCAAATGGCAGCCGTTGAGCGCCTGTAAATGTAAATTATATATGGGTCAGCCTTGCGCCCATATAATCAATATATATCTATATATATAGTACATATGTGTGTGCGGCAGTTAAAGTGTTGAATTGTAAAGAACAAATGAACTGGAATGCTGTTTGCTAACAGACTTTTCACTCTGTATATGCAGAAGCGAGATAAATGCAATTGCCCATTGGGCGAACCAACTTCACTCATCAGGCAGAACTAAAAATCTTTGTTGAAATACTTTCATGCGGCAGTGTGCCCCACAGATTACTAGAATATAATTTAGCAGAAAAGTTGACAGCAATAAGCAAACCGCAGCGTAAACACAGACAAGGGCAAATAGACGCTATCCAAATGGTAATCACACCAATAAGCGTTAGCCCTCGTTCAAAAGCAGAAACTGGCAAATATTTAACCCGCAAGTGGGCTGCCAAAGCAGCGACAACTGCGCACTACCCATTCAATCCAATATAAACATAAACATTGTGGGTCCTACATTTAGCAAACATTCCCATTTCCCATTTCCCACTTCCCGTTTCCCACTTTCAGCTCAGTTGCAGCTTAAAGTGCAAACCACGGCGATGGTTTACAATTTTACCTCGCAATTAAATTTCTCTATGGCCTGGCAAATACCAACACACACAGACGCACACTCATGTACTTTGTGTGTTGGCATTCAAATTGGCGCTAAACAAAAATTAAATTGCAACAGCCACAAATGAAAATCGGAAAATTATCAGCTGCCAAGCGACCGGCAAATGATTTTAAACCTATTTGCAGACGGACTCCGTGCTCTCGTGCTTATTGAAAATCAGAGCCGGATCGAACACAAAAACAAAATATATATATATATATATGTATAAACAAAAATAGCAGCTGGCTGTATAGGAAACAACATGCGTCCGGTAAATTTGTCGATGTTCGGGTTTCTTTGCTTCCGCTGTCTCTATTTTATTTCGATTCATTTTTTATACGTTCGCAACGTTTGTGTTTGTGTAAATAAACGTCGTCCACAAAGTCGACAGATTGTTAAAACTATCGCATGAAATGATTTTCTGTTGTGCTCGCCAAAAATTTGCTTTTGACGTTATTTGATGCTAAATTCAACTATCAAGGCCTTTACACTTGGCCTATTTGCATATACTTCAGCATAAGCAGGAAAACCATATACCCAATATATATCAATATAACGTCATTGGGTTCTAAATATTTTGTGCATTTCGCTTATGAGACAGGAAAAAGCTTCGGAATGGGCTGCAATGATCCGTGCAATCATCAAAATTTATTTAGGAATTTAGCAAGAATTTTTAAAGAGTTTATGACGAATTTATCTAGAATATTCCAAAATTTTATGAAAAATTTATCAAGAAATTATCAAAAATTTGCCACTAATGTATCAAAATCTAGTAAAAAACTTAGCAAGAACTTATCAAAAAATTATCAGGATTTAAAGAATAGTTTTTTAAAAATCGAGCAAGAGTTTGTCGAGAATTAATCAAGGATTTCTACAAGATTGATGATGATGATCAGAAAACTATAAAAAATTCATCAAGAACTTATCAAGAATTTTTGTGAAATTTATAACGAATTTTTTTGCAATTTTTTTTATGAGTTTTAGGAAAATTTATAAGAAAACTATCAGAAATTCATCAATAACTTATCTGGAATTTATAAAGAATAAATCTAGAACTCATTAGGAACTTATGAAGAATTTATCAAGAATTTTTCAGAAATATATAAAGTATGTATTTATAATAAACAATACTTAGCTTTAAAACCAAACCAACATCGAATCGAACTCGATGTATAGTACACTCGATCTGAGTCTGAGCCTGAGTTGTGTTCAGAGCCGGAGTCTGAGTCTGAGCCTGAGCGTGAGTGTGAGTCTGTGTCTGTGTCTGTGTCTGTGTCTGTGTCAGTGTCAGTGTCAGCGTCAGCCTGAGCCTGAGCCGGAGTCTGAGCCTGAGCGTGAGTGTTAGTCTGTGTCTGTGTCTGTGTCTGTGTCTATGCCAAATTCGGAGCCTGAGTCTGAGTCGGGCTGCGACTGAGTAGAGGATGGAGTTGAGATTATTAATTAAGTTAAGTCCATTATCAGGATTGTGAATATGCGATAAAGCCATTATCAGGGCGCTGAAAAGGCTTTGTACTTCAAGGGCTTGTTTCCTCTTCTATGCTATACTAAATTTTGAGATAAAGCTTAAATTTATGTAATAGTTTTCATTTCAGGGAACTGAAAAGAGTTTGGACTTCAGGAGGAGCCATTTCTGTTCCTATCCTCTTTAACTTTGAGAGTTTGAGTTGATCTGTTGATGAACTTATTAGTATCTCAACCCGATTCCCATTATTTCAGCATGATATAATGCAAACTGAAATTCCAGCTCTAAACAGGTTATTTAATTAATTAAATATTAATTATTTAAATATTTCAAATTTATGAAATATGCACAGATGCTAAAATTTCCATATTTCGCACTTTTAATGTTTTCATGCAGTTTCACTTTAGTCACTTTTATTTTTTCTTTTCATAACGACAAACTATTTTCCATTTATCCATTTATCCACTCTACTCTAAATGCAGTGAAGTCTATTTTTACGAAAAAAGTCAGCTATTTTTGTTTTTTAATCGAGGTTTAGAAGGCACTTGTTTGGAAGCGATGTAATTGGCCATTAGAAATTGTATACCCTTTGCAGGATTAAAGAGTCTAGGGTACACAAAGGCACAAATGAGTGGGGAGTGGGAATACGAAAAGGTGTGCAGCCACGTAGCACAAATATTTGTGAACACGTGTCCAATGAGCAAAAGTGACGAGCCAAAATGTTGGCGGGGCGTGGCAGGAGGCAGGTCTATGTAACTGCAGCAGCGGTGCTTTTTTTTTCCATCTTTTTTCTTTTTTTTCAAATAAATGAAAAGTAAATAGCAAAGCGGCCAGCTCAGCTGCAGCTTCCTGTGGCAGCAGCAGCAGCACCAGCAGCAGCCCGCCTGCTGTCCCCTCGTGTTGTCAGCAGAAATATGAAATAAATTTTTAAGCACAACTCGAAAAAGGCGCGCGCTATTGGTGCAGGTCAAGCAGAGTCAACTTTTTTCAGCTCATGCAGCGAAAAGCCGAAAAGCGAAAAACCCAAAGTGAAACTTTCGGCACGTACTCATGATTCATCGACGGGCCAGTTAGGGCCACGGCTAGACTAGGGAGCGAGTTCAATAACTGCGATCATTAGCACCAACCAACGGGAAACAGGGTCAGTTAGGGACATTAAAGCAGCAGTTGTTCCACGTGGGCAATCCGGAGAAAGAGGCTGTAACGAATTTCATCAACATTTGCCAACTTCAAAAGTAACTGGGAATTAAACTAAGCGAGCAGCATAAGCCCAGCCGTAACAGAGCGCACTGCAAAGAGGCAACGAAAATTCAAATGTTTTGGCGGGGGCCAATCAAAGTCCAGACACACGCAGTCTGAGCGAAAACAGAGCCTGTGCCGTGCACCAGACGCTGACTTGTTGACAGCTGAGTATATTCTTAATAATGCATATGCCCAAAAACACAAAAACAACAAAGCAAAACATGGACGGCAACAGCTGGAGTAGGAGCTGAGGGCTGAAGCCGGAGTAGCGGGAGACACAAAAATTTACAATTTCGCACGCCATAGCGCCTACAGAATGTCACAGCAGACGATAGAGCATGAGGCGGAGGAGGAGCAGGAGGCAGAGAGGGGGCAGGGGTAGGGGGGGGGGGATGGGCCAGGCAACAGCCGCCGTCGACGACAATCACAAAACAGACAAATCCTGCAACGACGGCGACGGCGTCGCTGGCAGGCGATGTACGGAAGCATGTCTCTGTGTCTGTTACGTGCCACATGTGCGTCAGATGTGGCAATGATTTGCATCGAGGTGTGGCATAAAAAACAAAACAACAGCGAGCAAACGGGAGAGTGCTGCTGCTGTTGCTGCTGCTGTTGGTAGTCGAGTCTGGTCTGGATGTGGGGCAGAGTTATGCGCTGCCTGTTTTTATGACACATATGTGTTGCGCTTGCGGGATGCGGGGCATGGGGATGGGACAGTGGGGCGACGTTGAGACCTTTACCTATATGCGAATTTTATAACAAACAAGCGAACGTCGACTGGGCCGGGAGCGAGGGCCCTAGCCAGCTCGTTGCATGGGGGCGAATCAGGTTGGCTTTGGGGGCGTGCTTGCTGGCTTGTTTACTGTTGTTCCTCTGATAGGTCACACAATATAATTGAAATTTACCAGCCAGCGAGATTTTAATTAAGGTGGGTTAGGACCATACGTTAAATAGCTCTTCCAGCTGAAAAGCGATGATAAAAGCTCGAAAAGTCAATACGAAACCTAAAACTCACTTTGCATGAAATGAAGTTGCCATTGGCATTTCATACAAGACATGCAGGTCGTCAGCGCACAACAGTGTAACACATAACGGGAATAAAATATATTTAATTAATAATTGCACTGAAAGCAAACGACACTAATAGGGCTGCTTCTGATCACACGGCTTACGCGTTAAGTTCGATTAAGCCGGATATTGAAATCAGCAATTATTGCATATTTAAATCGTTTGTACTCGGGTTTCAATCAGTAATACCTATCCAGCTGTGTTACGTGATATGTCCAATCTTTGAAATTCAATTTGTATACAAACTGCAAAATATTTGGTGATAAGCTTCATTTGTTGGTGTGTTAATGATGCTATTAAATATATTGTTCAAATGCCAATTGTTATTAATTTAATAAGAGATATTTAATAAATATTTAAATATATATATATATATAGATAAAAAATAAATTTCTATTAAAATATATTAAATAATATTTAAATATATTATTTACCTATTGCTTTAGCAATACCTTACCTTACTTTACCTTAGCAGAGCCTTAAACTTTCAATGATAATCGGGGTAATCTACTTGAAAGAAAGTGATAATCACATATGAGCCCACAAATATTATCAAAATAATATATATTTAAAGTGTTAATATATATATATGTATTTATGTATATCTATTTAGATCAATCGTTGTCTATTTATATTGCAATACTTTTCTTTTGTATATACATCTATATCTATATATATATCTATATATGTCTACCTATAGATATATTTTTATTTATATAATGTTTTATCTATATTAATATTTATCTATCTACATATATCTATATCAATCTTTAGCTATATCTACATCTATCTGTATCTATAATTTTCTATCTAAATCTATCCAAATCTATTTCACAATCATACCAAATGGACCCAACATTTATATTGAATTTGTTCTAAGCCAGCTACGGTCGAGTGGACATTGTGGAAGTAGCATATATTGTATTGCTTCCGGCTTTTGCGACCTTTGCTAATGTCACTGCATGGGCATCACATGTCGAAAATGTTAATATTACTTGGCTACGCTTTATACTTGGCGGCAATTTCTAATCATTGCGTTTTGGGCCAGGTTAAGCCGAGCAGCAGCTGTTGCTGCAGCAACTGTTGGTCTAAACTGGCCATTAAAATGCACAGCAACGAAGCGGATAAGGACGAAACACTTCCGGCTAATTCGCACTGGCAACAATGTCTCAATTTCTATCGGTTCTCGACTTTTATTAGAGAAGAACAGAAAGAAAAAAAAATGAAAATAAGTAACATAAACATAAGCATAAAATTTAATGCGAATAATAAAAGCAAATTAGCCACAACAAGCAGCGGTTCGGTGGTGCAGCAGGGGCAGCGGGCGCTCGGCTACAGCGGCTTAGCTTGGTGGGAAAAAATCCAGGCCTATAAAGAGAGCAATATATAAATACATTTATAAATACGCTTAGTATGGGTATCAATAATATTGACAGCCATCGACAAAAGCGAAACCAATAATAAGCTCATTCAAGTTCATGTAAAATGCTTTAGTGGCTCTGGCTCTGGCTCTGGCTCTGGAGAGCTGAGAGGGCGCGTGGGGGCGTCTAATTGGCGTGCGAAGCAGTCGAGAAACGCGAAGAGATAAATTACGCGTGTATCTTTAAGGTCGGCCTACAACGAAAACTGTCAATGCGCGTTTACGTTTGTGTTTGGGCTTAGGTTCCGCTGCGGCTGGCCCACTAGAGGGGCGGGCGAGTAGGAGTCGAAGTAGCAGTAGGTGTAGATGGTGACAAAGTCTGTGGAACTGCGCTAATGAAATCAGACAACATTAACTGAGACGCCGGCAGCCAAGACAACGTCGACGATGTCGAGGCTGACGATAGGCGATGGAAGCATTGGAGACACCGAAAACTGAAATGAACCAAATGAGGGAGCGAGGGCCGACAGGTGAGCAGTTGAGTGAATTAGATGGGCAATTGTTGCATGCAGAAGCTGAGTTATGAGGTGGCAGCTCTCACTCTCTTTCACTCTCTTCCTCTCTCTCTCTCTGTTGTCTGTGTGCGTTTCCAAGGGCTGTTAACGTTTCATGTGACGGAACTTAAATAAATGTAATTTGTGTGGTTATTGACGGTGGTGAGCCATGAGGCCATAACGTAACAGGCTGCCTATTAAAGGCTATTGAATTCCACAGTGTGTGTGTGTGCGCCTACCCAAAGGCGGAACCGGAAGCCAGAGCCAGAGCTAAAGTTTGCAAGTTGAGAGTAGGCATTTAATAAACAATCAAATCAATTTTATAGAAAAACTTCATAATTAAATAACAACACAATTTGTCTAATAATAATTCAGCATGCGCCTCACAGCTGAAACAGCTGCTGCTCCAACAGGAGTTTGAAGGCTCCCAACAAAAATCAATAATCAATGATATATGTATTAGCTTTAAGCAAATAATATATATAATTAAATACTAAGTTATCTTGTGCAGATAGTAAGCGTAAGTTAAAGGGAAAGCGTACTACTACTAGGGTCTAGCATTACTATGACGTCTACTACTACTATTAATTCTATATAAATAAAAAATAATATATAAATAGTAGTTTTGTGACCTCTACTACTAGTACGGCTACGGGCTTTACTCCTATTAATACTACCATGACTTTTACTAATACTTTTAGTACTATTACTTCCACTACTACTAATGTTACTACTACTTCTACTACTACTAATACTTCTACTACTACTACTAATAATGCTACTACTACTATTAATGATACTACTACTTTTACTAGTACTACTATTAATACTACTACTACTTCTACTACTACTACTAATGCTACTACTACTTCTACTACTACTACTACTAATGCTACTACTACTTCTACTTCTACTACTACTACTAATGCTACTACTACTACTACTACTAATGCTACTACTACTACTACTACTACTACTACTAATGCTGCTACTACTACTAATGATACTACTACTTTTACTACTACTACGAATACTACTACTACTTTTACTACTACTTCTTCTACTACTACTACTACAAATGCTACTACTACTTCTACTACTACTTCTACTAATGATACTACTACTTTTACTACTACTACTACTACTAATGCTAATATTTAGTTTTATACGCATATGCAAATTCAAAATATTCTAGAAATGCTGAGAGTTGTTTTTTTTAAAAGAACTTACAATTTAAATAATATAAAGATTTTTAATTAAAATAATTTTTCATTTAAATAATTTATTCAGTTAGATTTTCTCTAGAATTGCACTTCATAGCAAGCCAAAAAGTTGAAAATAATAATTTTCTGCTAAGTTAAAAAGAATTTTTCGAATCGGGCTCACAGCATTGTCCCACAGAGCATACTTATTATAATCTCTTGGCTTCGCTAAGCTGTTTAAACAGTTTTTTTTGCTGCCGGAATCATAAGTAAAACAAGAGCTTATCGCACAAAAAACATTACTGATGAATGCAATGGTCGTTGCAGCATGTTGCAAGTTGCCAGTTGCCAGTTGCCAGTTGTTCGTTTGCTGGTTGTAAATCCGCTAGCCAAGCAAAGCGTAGCGACAAAAACTTTTCAATTAGTTATGCCCACAACTTCATAATGCAAAGCCAAGCGGACAAACAGTAATACCAAATTTGCAAAACAGCCAATAAGTAATCCAACAAACAAACTATGAACCAACCGCCATAAACACACACAAAAAGTAACGGAAAAAAAGTAGTCAACAAATTGCCTGGACTACGAAATACCCTGCAAGTGATGGTTAGTTTTGGCACTGAAAAGTTGCAGTAGATTATTAAAAAGCTGAATTTTTAAGCTTTCATTTAACTGTGTTTTCTTTAATATTCATTAACTTTCCTTGACGCCCGTTGAGTTCCAAAATGAGGCCCTGTTTCAGCTTCTGCTTAATGCATAAAAAATGCATACATAAATAATGCTTGCCGTATTGCTAAATAATTTAATGCAATTCAATGCACTTGAGTTGCTTCAATGCCATTTCAATTTATCATACGCAATAAAAACTGATAATCAGCTGCTTATCAATTAATCTGGCCAAATGTCAATGAGGCGTTGCTAATTTATGGATGAACAATTTCCCATTAAACTTCATTTTTTATTTAACAAAAAATTGTAATAAAGCGCAAAATTATTTATGCTCTAGATATGATGCTTATGACAGCTTCCATGAATTTTACCTTAAATGTAGTCAGAGAAGCTTAGAAATGTTTGCTAGATATGAACTTTTTCTTCTTTAAACTTTAAATGGAAAAACACCTTTTTGTAATATACTTAAGATTTTGTTAAAAAGAATGTGAAAAATAATATGTATGTTATCTACAGACAGCATACATCAAGGGTATTACCTTCCAAAACCTCTTTAAAATATTTAAATAAATTTTTATTTCTGTTCAAGAAATCGCAAATGTGGCAAAAATAAAGGTGTTGATGGAAGCAGTGAATGAATATGCTTGAAAATTTATCAAAAACAAAAAATCCAACAGCTCTTTGATATCGCATGAAAGTAAAGGCTGATGGAGCCTTTAAAGTTTTTTAAATTAATAGCATGCGAAAAGAAATTATGAAAATGTTAAAATTTATCCTTTTTTTTTATTGAATTGCAAAAATTTATTGCAGAAATAGTTGTGGCTACATAAATATGCTAATTAAATTCTGTTATTAAAAAACTAGTATTTTAGTAAGCTGCTCTGTTTTAAAGACTAAACTGCTGCTCCACACGCCCTCTCACCCGCCGTCTTTACCTGCCTCATCGTCATCAGCTTCGACTTTTCTTTCAGCCAGTCTTTCACAGCAGTCCAACATTTCATTTGACATCTCGGAACGCGTGCCCCAATATATCTATTCTCATTTAGTCTGCTGTTTGGTTATTAAATTTTGTTGGTCCACACACTAATTGTTAGATGTAATTTGGCATTGCCATTACCTATTAGCTATTTGACTGCTGTGACAGCGATAGTCACATCCGATTATCAAGTGGAACAATATTTATGCGATTACCACTATTTTGGTTTATTTTTAATTTGTCATTTTCCATTAGGTATTTAATTGATATTGTTCAAGGTTTGCCACTTAAATTTTATAGGGTATAAAAATGCGAAATGACAGCCATTTAATTTGCTGCTGTCAGGCTGGCAATGAACAAAAGTCCCAAATCTAACCCACGGGGCATGGTTGGTACTCAATAATACACACATGTGTGTGTGTGTGTGTGTATGTTTGGCTATCTGTTTTTAGTTGTTGGTTTGCCGCGCTTCCGTTTCCCTTTAGGCTCGGCTATATTGCCGTTATATCTGTTGGCCAGTTTTCGACTGTTTTATTTATTTGGTTAATTATGGCCGCTGAGCTGTTGCGATGCGATGCGTTGCGTTGCGTTGCGTTTTGCCATAGAAAATAATGAAATCAAGCAAATAATACAATTACAGGATACACGCAAAGCGAAATACAATTACGCACAAATACAATTATACTTTTATCTGCGAGTACGTGTGTGTGTGTGTGGACAGTGGACAGAGCGAGACTCTGCTCCGTTTGCAAAAATAATAAGCGCGTAATTATGCGAATTAGGCGACAGCAGCCACATAAAATAAAGTGTAGCATACGCTCTGGGGCAACTAGCTAAGCACACACACACACACACACACGCGTGCACAGAGTGTTGCATAGACACATGCTGCTCATTTGGCATGCTGGAAATTGTTGTTAATATTGTGTATACTTCCATTTAGAAATATATGCAAGCAGAATTTGCATTTGCTCTCGGTCTTTGTGAGTATATTGTATAGGTCTTTTGATTTTATATATCAGACTAAAGATATAGCTAAGTAAATTAACTGGCTTCTGTTTTATGTGCTGTTACCTATATTACATTTCTTTATAAAGAAAGAAATGTAAGCTGTCTTATGCTAAATTTTACAATTGATATACAGATAACACATCTACAGCCTCAACAGCTCATGATCGATCGTATTAGCTACATAATCTCTTAGCAAATTTAGTGCTCTCATAGACTGACATCGTTAAGGCTTAAACTTAAGCTAAAGTTATTCAATATAGTTGAGCTTGCTGTATGTCCTGGAATATGTCACTATATGTCAGCAGCCAGCCCTGACAATTGTTATATATACTGACGACATCTACAGCAGATTATGATCGTGACAACTGCATAATCTCTCATAAAATTTCAAATCTAAAAGCTTAAGTCTTAAGCCAAAGATCGCTGTTGTAGCCTTAGTATGCACTGCAATTTATCATTGACTGTTAAATGTATATTTAATCCATCAGCATCCTCATCTTACACAACAACTAAATCCCTTTGATTAGTGTATTCACACTTCGCTTTGGCCTACACGCCACATGTTTCTATATACGTAGTAAGCTTGCAACCTGTTTGTGTTTATTTTATATTACTTTTTTTTTGGTAATTAGTGCTTATACTTATTTCTACATGAGCAGCTTGATATGAAAGTGTTTGTGCTGCGCAGCTAACTGGCAAATTTTTACCTGACTAATACACACACACACACACACGTGCACAGTCACAAGTACTGACGAGTGTTGCAGCACCAACTGCAACAACAGCAACTACAGCTGTATCGCATTTTCAACAACATTTCAACAATTCAAGCAGCTGCAACGTGCCGGGCCAGCACAGAAGGCAACTAAGGCGCATAAGCGTCGTCATCTAATAAAAATTTAAAGCCATTATTGCCAGTTGCCCTTATAGCCACGACCCGCTCGTTCGCCCTCAGCCGTGGTCCTTGTAGCTCGTATGAAGCTTAAGGCAGACGCCCGTCAACTCCGCCAAGCGCTCGCTCTTTCCTGCCTCGCCTGAGCATTAAAACAAATTCCCAAGTATATTGTTTGAACAAGTCTCGTAGAAAACGTCAAATGTTAAATTGCCAATTTTTTTTTTTTGGTTTTTTGGTTTTTTCTTAGCTGCTGCCTTGCTGGCTTTTCTCTCACTTATTCCGTAACTCTTACCCTTACCCAATACCCGTTGCAGCCTTTGCCTGCTGGCTTGGCTGGGCTTGGCCAAGTCTTTCTCTCTGTGTGGATTTTGGGAACAGAGCCCGTTGCCATTTCACTTTATTTGCAACAAATTCTAAGCTGCATTCACAATAGGCAAGTAACCCGTGCCGCACCTCCGCCATACTCCAGCTCCATGTGGCTATGGGGAGTGCAACAAAATGTTGCCAGCATGGAGGCGCTAAAGGGGGCGTGTTCATGCATAAATTGTGCACAGCTTTTGGGCCTTTTGGCCAGGGCTTTAGGTTTTACTACTTTTTGGCTTATATTTTATTTTATTTCGATGCATATTTGTTGCTCCTGCTCTCGCTCTCCCTCTCACTCTCTGCTTTGTGTGTCTGTGGCTTGTGTTTTGTGTTTGTGCCATGCAACATTTATGACATCAACAGTTCACAGTCAGAGCCAGCCGAGCATTTACTGCTGCTCCTGCCCTGCTCGGCCCTGCCTAGTCACAAAAGTCCTTTTATGACGTAAATTAATTTTGTATAAATTACATTTTCCATGCAAAAAGAATCCTGAGAAATTGAGAAACTGAGAAAGCTGCGCGTACAGCCTCTATAGCTGCTCAGCTGCAGCCGAAGGCCAAGCTGAAAAATGGCTCAAAACTCTGGCCAATTGAAGATGGACATGTTGAAAGCAGGCCAAGGCTGCAACCAAATGCAAAGCTCAAGCGCATCCTGAATGAATATCCTGCTCGCAAAACATGGAATGGCAGCACCAACCCACGCCCCAGTCCCAGCCCCGTCAGCAGCTAACCGAGCGACTGCTGCCATGCCCAGCGCCTGTTTATGCTGCAACTGAGACTGGAATGCCATTTGAATCGAACTGTTTAAAACTGAATAGAAAATGTGTTAAAGACAAAGTAACTGGAGTAAAATCGTAGTAATTTCAAAGCTTTTCGCAAACTTCGATTAACACTTTTTGCACTCTTAACTGATTTGTCAACTAATGCTAATTAAACACTTTTGTTCTTATGACCCTTTGTTAGGTTAAAAGCATATCTTCTCCACTTTATAATTGCATCTAGTTGGAAATTTCAAGCTTTACAAACAAAATATATTAACCTGCGCTTCGCTCCAGCTGCTTAGAATGACAGCAGAATTCCTAACGAGCTGAGTGTAAAGGATAAAAGCGTGGACAATAATTGCATAGCAGACGATGCATAGCCAAGCTGCGATAAAAAATATATTTAGTAAATTATTTACTTAAAGTTTAATGCATGGCAGCGTGCACAATTTACATAACTTTAAGCTACAGTCCTTAAGGCTTTAAGCAGTATTATTGTATTAGTATATATAGTTATTGTTCAGTTATTCAAGCTTAGGTAAATAATCAATTTTTGTTTTATCTTTTTGTAATTATATATAATATATAATAATAATTATTAAGAAAAACATAAACAGTTATTTAAATATTCGAAAAAGCTTAAGCTAAAATATTTCTTAACTAATTAAAAAAATGTTTAAATTGATTCTTTAAATATTATTCTTAAGCCTATTCTAAACATTATCTATATGAACTTCATATTGAAAACTTTTCTCGAAATTCTTCATTATTTCCGGCAATAGAAATTTGCTAAACTTAGTTACAAATCACAATCGATAGCAATCGATCGATTAATCCATTCAATAAAAATATATTTGCTAAAGAAAAGCAAATAAACTTTTCGTTTAAATGTGACTTAAAGCTCCCTCTGAAGGTCATTTAACCCAAATCAAGTTCAATTTGTTGATGTCTCCAAAGAGTTTTTCCACGAAAAGGTTATTTGTCTGCGAATCGCAGTCAATGGGAATAAAATCAATTAGTCCAGAGTCGCTCCATGGACAATATTTAATATGTAAGCTAATGAATGCTGAGCCAATTCGGGCGTGCATATAATAAAGCATAATTATAATATAAAGTGAATTTTTAATTGAATTTTAAGCTGCTCTTCGCATTTGATTTATTCATAAGGTTTTTTCTTATCTGGCTTATTAGTGAGGGAAGTCGGCAGCGAGGACAGTTACTAAATTAGGCAATTCCTTGACAATTATATGGGACTGCGTCTATCTGAGTACATTTGGGCAGAACTACGCGTTCGAGCGGTCAACCGTAATGGCATTAACCTTTGCCAAATTATGTATTTTTATGAGCCATATAAAAAAGCAAAGCACTTACGGCGACGCGCAATAGCCTCGATAGCTGTCAAGCGTCGTAAAAACTCACTAATGAATTTATGACACAGCAGCAGACAGGCCGAGTCTCAAAATTTTCTTCAACCTATGGATTACTCTGAAGAGAGACAGAGAAAGAGCGAGTGAGTCAGAGAGAGAGAGAGAGAGAGAGGGCGTGTAGTCTCAACACTTTTCATACGCTTAGCTTGTCAGGAATTTATGAGCGCAAACATTTTTAAACATTTGCATACGATAAGTAGCAGTAGTAGCAACCCTAAAGCACTAAGACAACCCTACAAGCTCTACAAGAACTGCTTGAAGACTATCTCTGCATCTCGCTCACTCACCCACTGCCGCTCCGTGTCTGCTTTTCTCGTTCTCTTTCGCTTTATAGGCCGCAACTGTTTAATAACAAGAGCAGCTGTATTAAAGCCCCTCAAGCGCACTAATATTTTTGCAGTTTTGCAAACACCTCAACACTCACACTAACACACACACAAACCCACACACATGCACATTTACTTATACAGCCTATTATTTATTTATGCTGGCACCCTCCATGGACCCGCCAAGGACGACGGCGCTGGCTGCCTTATCAGTGGCTGCAGTTTGTTGTAGTTGTTGTTGTTGTTGTTGTTGCTGTTGTGCAGGTTAGATTAGGTTAGGTTAGTCCTCGCTCTTGTTGTTGAGGTTATGTTGCGCCGTCGCGCATTGCAGCCGCTGCCTAAAAACGGATTAAAAGGGATTAAGCATACGCAGCGTGTGCGCGCGCCTTCAACACATGTTTAAATTATGTTAAAATTTGTTTCAAGCGTAGGGATGAAGTGCCGCAGCGCAAGATAAACGTGTGCGAGTGTGTGTGGGTGTGTGTGTTGGCGTGTTGGCTTTGTGCTACTGATAAGGTATTGCCTGGCCAAGGGGCGAGAGCGTAGGGGCGGAGTGTCACCGCTTCTTGACTTTAATCGATGCTAATTTTCGGTTTAATTCAACGGTTTGTTTACATGTGTTTAAAATGCCACCATGCTGTGTGCGTGTGTGCGTGTCTGTGTGAATAATGTTGTTATTATCCGGGCAGATCTGTTAGCCAGAATAAAAGAATAAAGAGGCGTTGTAAAAACAAAAGTGAAACACGAGCAGCAGGTGCAAAAATTACAACAATATATAAACTTCCATTAGGTATGTGTGAATTTTGTGAAAATTGAAGCGAGCCCTGAAGTTGACGTAGCGTTAATAATGCGTCATATCAGTCTAAACATTTCCCCAGCTCGGTGGCAGGGGCAATTGAAATTTGACTACTCAAACGATGCGTGGGCGTAGATGGAAAGCCTGTAAGTAATTGCGGCACAGCCCAATATATATAAAATACGCAACAGATTGAGCTTAATTAATTTATATAACTAAATTGGCTAGATTAATAATGCACAAATATTAAATTTAGTTCACAGCAAAAAAGAATGCCATAAATTAAGCGCTGAGCATATCTAATTCGATTAATCGCTTGCAATTTAAAGCGCGCGTTTGCGATAAAGCAAATTAAAGACAATAAATTTATGTACTCCATTAAGTTTGCTCTCAATTTTCTCATCGCTGACCTCCCGATGAGGGTGTGCGGGCGTGTGTGTGTATCAGTTTCTTTAGTTCATGGCTCAACATGATTTACGAAGGCTCTCGACTGTTAGCAGCCGAGCTTGCCCAAACTATCGACTCGAGCTGCTGGCGCATATGAAAAATTACACGCATATATCACTTGAATGGCGCACAATTTGTGCAGATAGACACACACATACCCGAAAATTCATTGAGGCGTAATAACAAAGCCAATGAACACCTTGATGACAGTTAACAAAGTCAACACAAAGGCGCCAGGGCCAGCGCCAGCGACAGCGACAGCGCCACAGCCACGGTCATGGCCAGGACCCGCAGCGACAACAAAAGCAAAGCCAATGGGCTAAAGCAAAACCAAAAGCAACATCAACTACTACAACAGCAACAACAATATTGCTGTACAAAAACAAAAGGCAAAAAGATAGCGCAAATTACAGACAAGCTTATTACGCAAAATTTCGCTTAATTAGCAGGCAGACATCAGACAACGCACAAAAGTAGGCAACAGTTGCCGACTCGGTAGTCAGGGCGAAAATAAATAAGAGCTGCTCGACAAAAACTACTACATTCTCTCTCTCTCTCTCTCTCTCTCTTTGTCTTTCTCTTTTTCTATAGACACACACTCATAGACTTATGGCACCTTTTGCCAGCAAAGCATAATATATGAACTGACCTTAACTACTTGCTAGCACGCCAGCAACTCGGGGGCAACAACAATAAATACAACAAGAACTGAGAATATATAAGACAAAGAGAAAAAGATGACTACGATTGAATACCCTGACAAAGAACTCGTGTACTATGTGTGTCTTTTTGCTGATGGCCATGTATGTTCATGTATTTGCATGTGTATGTGGTAAGCTGATTCGGAAGAGCTGCTTCTCCCTAAATATATTTCTGCGCTTTATGTATGTATATATATGTATGAAAATATGTATTTAAATGTATGCATGTAAAATGCAATATTTGCTATGAGAATAATTGCAGAAATATACTAAAAAATATATTTTATAAAAAAATATACAAAAGTGGATTTGTTATCTCTGGCAAAAAAATCATTTTAAAAGTAAGTCTAATTGGGCATAACGCATAAATAAATTAAATATGAATTAAAACTGTAAAAAGAAAATAAAGAAATGAAATGTTTACAACAAAGTTTAATATAAATAATAAATTAATATTAAAAATAATTAAATGGATATATATACATTGGAAAAAAAATATATATTAAATATATGTTATACTCAATTAAAAATTTAATTTTTATAAATATGCCTTATTTAAATATATAAAAATAGTAAAATTTTATTTTATATATATATTTACATATAAGTTATATTTACATATATATAAATATAAATAAATATATATTTGATTGAAATATATAACAAAAATAAAAATTTCTAGGTTTACCAGATAATAAAACTTTAAATAGATAATAAATAATATGTTGATAAAAATATAATTAAAAATAAAAATATATAACAATTCATTATACAATTAGTGAAATAGTGAGATTGATAATTGACCTAAAGTATTTGCATGTAAATTTGTTAGCTCTTATAGGAAGGCAAGTTTAAGACAGATCTATGAGTGAACAACGCACAACGGACTTACAGCTTAAGTGGCTTACTTAATTTTATTTTTATTTTTTGTTTATACATAGATGATATGTGTGATATGTGTTAGAATATTTTATTTTAAATAGAGCCAAATCTTATGCAAAATTATTGAGTATTTCTAGATTAGATAAAAGCTAAATCGAGGAACATAAAATGGTTTAAAAGCTTCAAACAAACAAGATGAATCTATGATTAGTTACAAGCTTTGGCTCGTTTGATTAAAAAAGAGAGATCAGCTTTTAGCTTAAGCTTAATTAATATGTAATAAAGTAAGCTAGGTAAAAAGTACAATGAATGAACAAATATCTCATTTAAAAATGAATTATTATTACACAAACCAAAATGCTATGCTGAGCAGAATTCAACAAATGTTAAAAAAAAACTAAAAATTCAGCTCTTAGAAATTAGTTAGCTTTTGTGTGAAACACAATTAGAGCACTCTGCATATAAGGCGAGTGTATATAGAGAGAGCTGCTATTGCAATTAAGTTTCAGTTTGCTAATCAAATTAAGTTGGCCTTTAAATGCAATATACACTACGTTTTGGCCTACGATGAAGAAACCTGTGGATATGCCAAGGGAAACCATGTAAGCGACAGAGAGGGGGAGAGAGAGAGGGGTGGGGGGACGTAGAGAATTTACTTGGCCAAAGGAAAAGGAATATTAAATGCCGCGTGGGAATTCTCGCTGTTTATGACTGCAGCTGAATTTTCAACCAGGCCAAAAGGGAGATGCCACAGACACAAAGAGGAGAGGTGGTGGGAGAGGCACAGAGAGCGAGAGAGAGCGGGAGAGGGTGAGTGAAAGGGGGCTCGCTATGCTTCAGTAATTTCACTTAAGTCATTATGAGCCATTAATAAAGCCCGCTGTGGACTACTGGCCACTGACTCTGACTCTGCTCCGGCCGTTGCCTCTGCCTCCGCCTCTGCCCGCACCTCTGCATTTGCTAGCTTACATAGGTATAAATGTGCACATGTCTGTCTGCCCGTCTGTCGGTCTGTCTGTTGCTCCTCTACTCGGGCTGCTCTTTCCTTATCCCGCTCATGCGTTACCCATCGAAAGTCAACCACGTGGATGATGCGCCCAAATGTCTGCTACAGATGGCGATTCGAGTCAGTTTCGCTGAGTGTTGTTGCCTTTAACTATATTTATTTTCTGTTTTGTTTTTTTTTTTTTGCTAACATAAAAATATACATACATATACACATACAAATATATGTATACAGCTGCAGGCTTTATTTTTTGGTTATTGAAAAAAACATTTTTATTGCAGTTTATCAGCGGCAAACGCAAAGTCGTTTTCGCATTTCGCATTTTGCTTTTTTTCCTTTGTTTTTTAAGCATTTCAATTAATTTGCAAAAAGAAAATTAAAGTTTTATGAGCATATGCAATAATTATTTTTATATAACATAAATTTTGCATTTCATGAAATGTACTTAAAATATTTATTACGAATTTTAATTTACTTCCCTTTTCTATTTTCACTGAAATGGAATTAAAACTTATTTATTGAACAATTTCTTAAGGCAAATAATTTGAAATTTATGTAGATTTAAAATAAATAAAAAATGTATAAATTTAAAATACATTTAAAGAATTTAAGAAATAAATGAATTTGCTTAAAATATATTAAAATAAAAAATATATTAAAGTAAAGAAATTCATTAATAAATATGTTTTATGTAATATACTCTTTTTTTAATTTGTAAAATTTAATTTAAAAACATTTAAATACAATTTTGAATTATTAAAAGATATTTGTTTTGATAAATTTAAAATGTATAATTTAATTTACATCTGTTTCACTGGAAGAGTTCTTAGAATAATGCTTATCTCTATCATAAATTCACACGAATGCGTGTTGGCTCTTGTTAGTAGCCATGCGAGGGGTTGTGTGTGTAGGAATTCATTAGCAAAGCCAACAGCCACGATTAAAATTCAACTTATGCTAAGGACACACCCCCATCGATGGAAGGGAAGATGGCAGATAAGATAACTTGAATTCATAATTTTATTATGTGTTGAATTGTCAGCGAGCTGCGAGCTGTGAGCTCTAATTTCGAAAAAGTCATTTGATATAGAAATAGATTGAGACGCAGAGCGGCAAAGTGACAGGGAATTTGAATAAAAATGTTTATATCAAATATTTGAAATATTTTTGTAAATTTTATACCAATGGTGGGCATAGAAATGGGAAAGAAGAAGAGAGTGAACTGTTATGCGAGATATATGCGAAATATGTGACCCATATAAGAGATATAAAAGCTATGTAAATGTAGAAGATATAAATATTTGATATGATTTCTGAGATATATATGATAAGTGATGTATGAGATATGTTAGATGTGGAAGATATATATGATATATGACATTTTCCTAGTAGTATATGAAAATTAGAAAAGTAAATTAAATTATAATTTATATAAAATATCAAACATCAAATCAAATTTTCTCTATTTATTTTGAGCTCAAATTTCATTTATTTAGAAAACTCAATTAAATTTCTTAAGCAAACTCTTCAGTCATTATATTAAATCTTTATAAAACATTTTTGGCTTGTGGTGCACAAACTTTTCACTACAAAACTGTGTGCAGGTGATCTCCATGTTCCATGATAGTTCAGACTGCAAAACTGCAACAGAGTGAAAAGTGAAAAATGAAAGTTACACGAGCTCTACAAACAGTACGAGCACTTCTAAAGAGGAAACAGAGGCTATGACAACAAATAGGAAAGCTTTGTCCAGCTGAAGGGTGAAGCATGTGGCTATGCCAAGCCACAAAGTGTGTAAACGTTGATAATTAGAGAAAATAAGTATGGGATTTTTTAAATAATTTATATATTTAAATTATATTTTTGTAAATGTAATTTTTTTTAAATTTATTTATATTTTTAATAAATATTAAAAAAATTAAATTAAGTTCCCAAAGAAAAAAATTAAAGATGGCAAATGTTTTGCCCAAAACATTAAAAATCTCTTCGTTATGAAATATTTGTATCTTTCAAGTGGAATTGGCTGAAGATGTAGAAGTTGGGCCACAGTAAAGTTGCATAAATCCAAACATAATCCATCTTTCAATATATGTACCTATACACATACATATTTGATGTGTCTTGTGCGTGTGTGTGTGCTTTGTTATTGTTGGAGCTGTAGTGTGGTGCACTAAGCAGCCAAATTGACTTCCCATGGCTGGCACTTTCGCTTGTATGGCAAAGTTTTTAGAATCTTTTGGGCTAAACTTGTTGTTTGGCCCCGCCTGCATTTTCGATGAAGTTTGTCCCATGTTTTTCCACCAACATTGCCAGCTAGACAAGCGGACGGAAGGACAGACTGAATACTCTTACTTTCATAATCGAAAAAAAAATATAAAGTTAGCATTCAGACATGTTGCCTGCCTCTCTGCTACACTCAACTCTTCTACTGTGCCGAGCCTCAACTCTTATATATGTTCGAATTGGCAGCTCATTTCGTGTGCGCTCTGCTAAAAGAGTTCGAAATTATATTCAGCAATTGCTATTGCTGGCGTAGCAGAGTTTTGTATAAGAGCCGCGTCTGCACAGTTCGAAACGATTAGCAGAGAAGAGCACCACTTCGACAGCGGCTCGGCGCAAGCGCCATGGCTGCTGTGCGAGAGTCGTGCCTTTGCTAAACGAAGATTGAAACGAAGCAGCTGTACTAAAAGATAAAACGAAGCTGCAATCGTTTTTAGATAAGCTGCGAGGTACATAGAAAAGTTATAAAAACAAATAAAAAAGACTTAAAAAAAATAGCAATTATAAAAAGGATATAATTAATTTAATTTAATATAAATTTTAAAAATACAAATTAATATTAATTAAATGCCAGAACATTCAGTTGAAACATCTTGTTGGTCGCATTGCCGGCTTAGCAATGACCCAAACCGACGTTTGACTCGTATAAGTACGCGTTTGAGTTCGAGCTGGCTTCAAACACATATGGCAGCCACTTGACATCCGGTTTGAGTTCGCTTCAAGCGGCTGTGCGCGATGCTTCAAGTTGCAATTGGCAGCGTGGACGTCTCTGCGAAGGCGGCATTGTAGCTGAGTTTAGTCTTCAACGGTCTGCGCGTTGTATATGTACGTCGCGTCTGTCAAGCATCTTTCGAGCGTGTGTTGCGATCAAAACAAAACAAAGTCGAGACGAGAGTCGAAAACAAAAACAACTGAGTCGCTATAAAAAATATTTGTCTAACAAATTTAAACAACAGTTGAATTTAACTACCTGTGTGAGTGTGTGTGTGAGTGTATATGTGTCTCTGTGTAAAATGCATGGTTCAAATGCATGGCCAAGCCTAACAGAGGCAGCGGCAGCGGCTTGCAATTAAACACAAACAAGATACAAAAGTATTTGCAACTGTAAACAGCCAACCACAAAGCCAATCAAATTGTTAACAAATACGAATATATATACATACATATATCTATGTGCAACACATCGAAAAGCTACAAGATGCAGTTTTGGATAACTTTGACATTTGCATTGCTCGCGGGTAAGTTATTAAGCGTCATGTGCGCCAAAAATGTATCTCACAGATGCAGATGCTACGTTGACCGCACCAAAAAGTTCATGACATTTGGCTTACAAAACAACAACAACAAAAAAAGAAGTGAAATATGTATGAATAGAAAAAAATAACAACAAATAGAAGATGAGTCGCAGACGCAGACGCGGCAGCGTTTATCTTGCCACATGAATTGTGTGGCTCCGCAGACTTTGCAGATACACTCGCACATAACTCCTTTTGTCTGATGTGCTGTCTGCTGTCTGCTGCTGCTGCTGCTGGTTTTTCTTGTGTTTGCTGTTGACATTTAAACACTTGTTTTTTGCCCGCTGCGGTTTCTACTTCACAATGCGAATACGTATAAAAATTGCTGTAGTTGTTGTTGCTGTTTTTGTTGTTATTGTTTTTGTTTTTGGCCATAGCCAAGTGTTGCGCTAACACACGGGGCACTTGCCACCGTGCCACCGTGCCACGCCGTGCAGCACAGCCTTCACACAGCGCCAGCCTCTGGCTCTCGCTTTAAATGCAAAAGTTTTTCGTATACATTTTTTCTCAGTTATTTTGCTCAACATTTTTGCTGTGCCTCAACTTCTGCTGCTGCTTCTTCTTCCTTTCATTTTTACTTTTTTTGCTGCTGCTGCTGCTGTTTATTTGATTTATGCGACATAATTCGAGGCGAACTTTGTGGCACACATAATTTCATTTTTGCCATCACACTTTGTTGTTGTTGTTGTTGCTGTTGCTGCCTGCAGTCGGTTTCTGTTTTTAATTATTTCCAATTTTGCAAATTTGCATTTTGCATAGTTTTTGTTTTTTAGTTTTTATTGTAAAGTTTTTGGCGCCTTTTGTTGCACAGTTTGTTCGGCTGCTAATTGAAACGAGCATTAAAATTCTGTTTGCATAAAAAATGTAAAATTTTTAACAAGTTTAACACACACACACAAATACACACTCAAAAATTGTCTCTGTTCTGTTTTTGATTCAATGCTAATGAATGTGTCGATAGAGACGCCGACGTCGATGAAAATCGTCCGATGAAAATGTTTGGAAATTGAATTAAGAATTTAGTTTTGCTCCATCAGCTTTCGTCGTTGTCTGTTTAGCACGACCTTTAATCATTTTTACAGCACATGACGAATTTATTAGTGAGCTTTGAAAATCTTTGATTAACGCCCTGCTAATTGCAAATGAAAAGAGAGTGGAACGTGCCTTTGCATTTATGAGCTCGAGCGGCGCAAAGACAAAAGAATTTGTTAAATATAGAAATAGATTTATGAGGGAATAATGGGTCGACTTGTTACTTGTAGATTAGCAAGTCAAGATGCTCCATTTTTTCACGAGTTGTTCTTCTCATCAGGAAATCAGTAAATTAAAAATAAAAATCTCCTACAGACAAAAATGACATCAACTTGCCACTTTATAGGTGTAATATTTAATGAAACATAAAAAAACATACATAAAAAATATAAAATATTATAAATTAAAATGTATAGTAACGTATAAAAGTATAAAATATTAAAAATATAAATATATAAAAAGTATTAAAATATAAAATATAACATTTATTTTACTTTCATAAAAAACGTTTTCAAATTTATAATATTTAAAAAATAGATTGAGTTAAATATTTTTAATAAATATTAATTCTTTTTAAAAAATTTACTATTTAAATATAACATGTGCAATCAAATAGTTTTTAATATTTAATTTAAAGCTTGATGAAAAATCATTTAAAAATTCAAAATAATAATATGAGAATAATTTTGAAAAAATATTGATAAAAAATTAAAGTGTAAAACATTAAATATATTTGCTATCTACATGCAAATAAATAAATTTTAAATATTAAAATATATCAAAAATTGAACTGAAAAATATAAATGTTAAATTTAATGCAGTATTAAAATTTTTGCTCATATAATAAGTAAGTAATATATATTTATTTATGCATACATTTTTATATATATATTATGAAAATAATTTTAAAGTACTTAAGCTGTCGAGAGTATTGCTGAAATGTCCTCCAAATATTCAGGCATAAAATCAGAGAGTCAAAAATATGTGAAATAAATTCGCTTTTGCTTGAAAAGTTGAATTGCCATTTCACAATTTAATTGCATATTATTACGAAATGGCTTCTTTAATAAGAGTAAGAAAGGGAGAAGAAGAAGAAAAGCGTTTAAAAGTAATTTAAAAATTCACAAAGATTTTGTGGCAATCGATTTTCGTGCATGTTTATTATGCGTAATTTATGTAGTTTAAAGCAAATTGCTTAAATATTTTGTGGCACATCGTTTCAAAGGGAGCAGCAGCAGCAGCAGTTGCAGTTGGCATCATTATGATAGCAGCTTCAGTTGGTTTTTGGTTGGCGCACGCCCAGGGACATGGATGGAGCTGAGCAGCTGAGCAGGTGAGCAGGCGAGCAGCTGCCTCGGCATGTGGTCGAGCTCGTGGTCGTGGTCGTAGCTCCATTTGCACGCGTTCAAAATTAATACCAGTCAAGCTGCAAAAGGCAAACCAGGCAAAAAACAAAACAACATGAAATAAAAGTAGAGAAAAAGTGGCAGGCAGGCAGGCAGGCCTGTTAAAAAGAAATACACCTGCCCGAGAGCCCGCAATGGGGCAGCGCACTAAGCACACAGTTTTGAGGCAGTCAAATTTTCAACATGTGTAGCAAGCGGCCAACCTACAACCTACAAAAGGCGGCACAAAAATTATGATTACATTTTTTTCTGTGTGTGTTTTGTTGTTCGCTTTTTAGCACAACTAGAAAAATTGAGGATGTGGTTAAGCTCTGCGAGGGGCGAGGAGCAGAGGCAGAGGCAGAGGCAGTGAGAGTGTAGAGAGAAGTTGTAATACAACAGGAAAAAAACTGTAGAATGTTCAAATCTCTTTTGCCTACAAACTCGTAAACGCTGATGGCCAAAAAGCAGGGAATACAGGCTATCTAAGCCCGTGAATATGTAGGTTTATAGACATACGTACACATATACACGTACGGGCATATATGTGCCTTGTGACTTGACTATATAATCCCAGCGCTTTAGCTAGGCAAATTGAATTAAAGCTTAAACCTCGGCGAACGGACGGCTTTTGGCTCATAGCCGGACTTAGCACCGATTTGGCTTAAAGCCCTGCCTCAAACGTGCTAAACTTTTGACGCACTTGTCTAAAACTTGCCCCTCACCGTCACGCCCCGCCCGTGCGACGCGTGAGTGTGTGGGTTAATACGCAACCACTTTGCAGTGCATTGAACCTCAGCTAAGCTCAGCGGCTAATCGGTGGGCAGCAGCAGCTGCTGCTAAACGAACTACTTGCAGAGTACTTGTCCGGCGAGCCACTTGCTCTGATTAAAAAGAACTGCTGCAAATTATGTTGAACAGGTTGTGGGCAGCAGTCAGGCAAGGGAGGAAGGAGCTAGCTCAGCCGGCCCACATATAGCGAAACAGCATATAAAATTAAAAAGAAAAAACGGGGGGCAGACTGACCGCAATTGCCAGAGCAAATGTTGGCCCATTTGGAATTGGCCCAAAACTCATTTTTGTGTAATATTCTTAAACATCTCTTCAAAGCCGCTTTGCATCTGAGAGTTGCGAGATTTTATGTTTTATGTTAGGGATTAAAAAAAGTTTGATATTTCGCAAAGTTTTTAATATACATTTTGTTTTGTTTTTCTTTTAACAAATTTTTAGACTATATTTTGTATTTATTTATTTTAATTGCATTTCAATTTTTATATATATATATATATATATATATATATATATATATATATATATATATATATCTTTTATTTAGTGTTTTGAATGTTTATTTGGTTTTATATATGTAGTTTATTTTGTATAAAAATGTAAGCTATTTAAATTATATTTAATAATTTATTTTAAGTTATTTTGTTTTTTAAAATTTCGTGTATTTTCCTTTTTATATATATATTTCTTTTATTAATTCATGTAATTTTTTATATTTTTTTCTTTATAATTTTATGTATTTTTTTTTATATTTTTTATTTTATTTGGTATTCTTTTTATTTATTTTTTTATTATCATAATATATACATTTTAAATTTCATATAATTTTTTCATTATTCATTATTTGATTTGGACTTCATTTTATTTTATATATAATATATACTTTAATTATTTTTTATATTCTATTCCTGTTTTGAGACTTTATTTTTCGTTAAATCCAATTTCATAAAAAATAAAAATAATTTGCTAGATAAACTCACTTCTTAAATATTTAATTAGTAAAATATTTAATATAAAAACTTCACCAAAAACTCTTGAAATTTTCACATTTTTGTACTCTCCACTTTGTCATATGTTGCGAAGCTATTTTTCCATTTAAGTATCAGCTTTGTTTTGTGATATTGCCAAGTACTTTTAGCTAAACATAAATATCTACAGCTGTACTCCTTGAGCTTCTGGTACGGGTGCTAGTTGTGAGCAAAGCCATCTGCAGATTATTCTGTTGCCATCCTTTCACATTTATGTATTTGCCAGCTCATGCTGGGGACTAGGGACTGACGACGATTGCAACTTTCCCAGCAAATGCCAGTCCCTAGTTCCATGCTCAGGCATTTACCTAATAGACCCACCAACGTGTGCAACTTTGTTGAGGGTTTCAACTGCTGCCCCCATCATCTCTCATGCTGGATAATTACAACCCCTGTCTTACCTTCCGCAGCTACTTCCACTGCTCTCTCATTTTTTGTTTACCATTTGTACAACTCACTCCCGGCTTTGACTTTGACTACCCGATGGATAGCATCCAGCTAGTCAGCCAGCCAGCAGCTTGGAGACCCGCACAAAATGCTGGTCATTTGTTTTTATGTAAATAAAATGCGCTTCCAAGTTGTTTCTGTTGCTCTTACTGATGTTGTTGTTGTGCTGTTGTTGCTGTTGTTGTTAGCTTATGCATATTTGCTTGTACTCAACGAGTCGCTCAGTCTGACACTCTTTTTTGTACAATATGTATATATATATATATAGATTTATATATGTTTATAGTTGTTGTTGTATGTTTTTGTGCCGCCTTTAACTGGGACCTGGTCAAAAGCGCACAACAGTTTCCTTTTTCCCCTGTTACTTGTTGTTGTTGTTGTGTTTTTTGCAAATTCACTTCCGCTACAGACTTTTGCCAGCCAAAAAAAAAATTGAAAAAATTAACACTAAAAGAGGGAGGAAGAGAGAAAACACAAATAATAATAATAACAACAAGCAGCAGAAAATTGCTTTGCAACTTTTGCAGCGTCTTTTGCTGTTATTTTTTTCTTCCTTTGGCTAACATTTGCTTTGTGCAATAAAAATAAATAACAGTTTATGAAAATTTGCCAAAATATCAACAGCAACAACAACAAAGTGAAGTGACTTTTCCTGTTTTTGGCGGCGGCTTTGGGAACGCGTTCCGCTTTGGCTTTTCATTCTATTGTAAAAAGGTTTTTCGTAGCTGCCCATTTAAAAGGCGTTGACAGCAATGAGTAGATTGGAGTGGAGTGCACCTCCTGCTGCCTCCGCTGCCTGCCCTTAGCAACAGCCACCCGCCCATTAAACACCCCTCAAAGCAAATTTGTGCTAACGAGTTGTCGTCGCTCGTTTCGACTGCAAAAATTGTAAAAAAAACACAAACAACAACAACAACAGAAAAAATAAAGAAACGCTAGCTGAATTGGAGCTACAAATAGGCTCAAGCCCATCAACGTGAACCGATGCTGCCAATGTGTTGTTGGCTGACGTGCTCCACCTCCTTAGCGTTGTCTCTGTGCTAAATTGAACCAATTTTTTTGTGTGTGTGTTTTTATATCACTTTTTTCTCAGCTTGTTTTTGTCTTTTCTCATATGAGTGTGCATCTGTGTGTGTGTGTGTGTGTGTGTGTGTATTTTAACTGCTATACGCTTTCATTTTGTTTGTCTTTTTACTGACTCTCACACACGCTCACATGTTGGCATATTTGTGCTTTATGTGCGCCTAGCACTGCGCTTATTTTGCACCACTTTGCGCGTCAAGTGGGTGAAAACCCACCGTGCAGCGCCGTACACGAATGCGCTTTGAAAGCGTCGAGCTGTCTATGTCTCTATTCATGCGTGCCGTTGCCTACCCAGCTATCCCCATCCACGCCCAACTGAGCCTATTTTCAATGCACCAAGTACACACACACACGCACACATACATACCCATACATATTCATGTATTTGCTTGCATATGCGGAGCATTAGAGATGGGCACGTTCGCCTCATCGATATTTGTTATTACGCGACCTTATTTTGTGGACTTTTTCACACGCCACGCAAACAATGGGCCATTGACATTATTTTTGATATTCCAAATTTTCTACGCAAATGTTGAATTTTTATATTTTTTGTTATTTTATTTTATATGATGCTTACAGTTCATAATATATGATGCTTACAGTTAAGGCAATTTATATTTATTTTAAGGGAGTTTTTAACTGAAGCTTGGCTTGATATTTTAGTTGAGTTGAAGACTTAAATAGCTTATATATATTAAATTAATTTCTTATATTTCATATATATTTCATTCCAGCTATATAATATCTTTATAATATTTTTATGTATTAAATTAGATTTATTTATTAATCCAATAATGAATTTCGCCTGACTTAGATATATGCTTTATTTATCTAATTCTTTTTCATATATATTTCTATTGAACAGTTCTAAAATCTCTTAAATTTTGGCTGTCATCAAACACACATAAATATATTTTATTATATTATATTTATAATATTTCTATAAGCCGCCCTTATCTTAACTCAAATCTCAAATATCGAGTTAAATTTTGTGTTTTGCCCATCTCAAGCAGAAGGTTTGCTGCGTTTGTTTGGCGTTTGAGCATGTTTGCAATTGCAGATTTACAGCCAATGCGCCTAGATTTGCACTGAAAGTGGACGGTGCTGGGGCGCGGGCGTGGCCATGAGCGAGTGGGTGTGAGCGTGGGCGTGCGTGTGGTGTCAGTGGCACGGCAACTACCACGACGCTGGGTAGCCGTCGACGACTCCTACATATGCTCGCCGTCTCCAGCTGCATCTCCATCTCCATCTCCATTTCCATCATTGTCGGCAGCTGTCTGTCGTCAGCTGAAGCTGAAGTTGAGGCTGTGGCAACTGCGGTGGCAACTGGCGGCTGTTGGCTGCCACTGCCACTTGGTGGCTGCTAGCTGGTAGCTGGTAGCTCAAAGTCGGGGTGGCAGTTGGCGGCTGGTTGCCATTGCATTTTCGGTCATTATTCAACGTCGTTGCAATTTGGCGTTGCTGCTGCTGCTGCTGCTGTGGCAGCTCCAATGATGCATAATTTGTAGCGTTATATAAATGCAAGCTCTGTTGATATTTTTTATGCTAATTGCATGCAAGTAAAACTTAATACACCGTATATACACACACACACACATACACACATTGACTGAGCCATACAGACTTTGGCTGTAATTATGTGAGCCGGCGAAAAAAGAAAGTTGACAGTTAGGTGGCGTCAACGGCAGCCGCAGCAAGAGCAAACAAGTTGCAACAGTTGCAGTTGTTGCTGTTGCTGTTGCTGCCTTTGCTGTTTATGACGGGTTGCTCGTAACGAGCATATAGCCATATATATATACATATATACATATGAACCTGTGTACAGTTAGGTGTTCGCATCTGATATATGCAATTATGCATGACGTTCAGATCAATCCGATAAGGCAGCCGCAACAACAGCACCATACAAGCGAGAGAGAGCGCGACACTAGCAACAAAAAAGAAAAACACGAAATAATAAAATTTCTGCAAAAATATTGGGTTAAATATATGTAACGTGTGAAGCTGCTATCTGCTGGCTGTGAGTGTTCTAGCGGCTTATAACAGTTATAGCCACGTCAACTGCAACTGTAATTAAAGGCGTGGGCCATGCGATGAGCTGCACTGAAAGCGGCGCAACTGCTGTTTATATTTGTGCAACAATTTATAGCCTGAATACAGTGCAATGCATAAACAACATTAATCCCAGCAAATGGAGCTTAAGTTCATTAACGTAAGTTTGTCAATTCAAATGAATATCATAATATCAAGCACCAGAGGCGACTCGAACCAATGATCCGAAGATAAAATCAACAGTAAAATTAGTTAGTGCAGATAATTTAAGCCAACTGCTGGCTGTGTGCTTGACAGTTAGCTCTAAGTTGTCTTTGCTTAGCCACCTTACTGGCTCGACTGCCCTTCAGGCAGTCCTCAGCTTCGCTCTGTATTAAGTAAATAGTCAATTTTCAACTGGACATTCGCATATTTAATTGGGTTTTATTGAGCTGCTCGCTTTTGGCATAAAATATGAATTTCTACATTTAAGCTGATGTTGAATAGTTTTTCACAGCGTTGCCAATTTGAAATTGAAGTTGGCTGTGCTAAGCGCAAAACAGAAACAGAACTAGAAATAATTGGTAAAACAACGCCGTTGGCCAATTAATTAAGTCTAGTACGCACGATGAGGCAGCTTGTTGGCATATGCTGCCATAAAAGCTGCCATAAAAAACGCTTTACGTACCAAATTACAAGTCAAACGCTAGCGGAAGCAGCCGTTAAAAGGCACTTAGTAGCGCTTTAGAAGCACCCCAAGCACACACTCTGCTCAGTCAATATGCTGCCGCTGCTGCTGGTGTATGCTTTAAGCCAAAACATAAAAATTCATTAGAAGCGCTTTCAATAAATTATCAAGCTGCATTAATACGCTTGATGCGCACTCGAATATGCGCTATCAATGGTCATTAATCTCGTCGAGGCGAAGGATCTAGCGACAAAGGTTGACGAGCTGCGCTTGTTGCCTGAATTCGTTACGCTAACACGATTTGGCCAGACGTCTTTGGCTCATGCCCGCCCTTTACCCTGAAACAAGCCAAATTGGCTATGCAAAATAGAGAAAAATCTTTGTAGTCCAATTGCCAAGCTTCCAGTTGAATGCTTGATTCTGTGCGCGTGTGTGTGTTGTTCAAGTGCTGCCAATTAACAAGGCAGCCCTGGCAGCAGCAGTGCGAATCGATATTTACTCAATTAATTTATTACTTCCGCCAGCAGCAGGGACAGTGACAGCAACAGCAGCAGCAGCAGCAGCAGCAGCGATTTTTCATTCATAAAAAAAGTCGGCTCACAAAAGTTGGCCAACAAAAGCTGATGAAGCGTCGTCAGCGTCAGCGTCGCTGTCAGCGCCTAAGCGTCGTGCGAGCTTTCGAGTCACTCGCTGCCACAGGAAGCAATCATCGTGCTACAAGTCATATTAACTTACGTTCGCTGCACAAAAACAAAAAGCAAAACGCAGAAGAAAAAAAATATTGTTGAAAGGAAAACAAAATAAAAACCTGAACGAACTGAACCCAGACCAAGCTACGCAGAATCACAGCAAAAACAGAAGCTGAAGCGAGCCAGCTGGGCCGGTTCCAGCTACACAGATCGCCGCTTTAACTGGAGCGGAGTTGGAAGTTAGGAACTGAGCGCTTAGTGCTGGGAGCTGGGTTCTGGAACTCTGGTTGGATGGTCAGCATATGTTGTCCGACAACTTTGCGCATGCGAAAGTTGAGCTCTGAGTGCATGAAACTATCAATGAAGGAGGCCTCTTGCGAGTTTAACTTGTGCTTCCCAGGCCAGCTAAACGCGAGCAGGTGCAGCTCACACACACACGCACGCACACACACTCAAGCACATTTCATAATGATGGATGGCTATGAGTTGTTTGTGTGTGCGACGCGCCTAAGCCGGTTTTGGACAGCAACAGCAGTTGTCAGTATCTGTTTCCCCTCCGCTGCCTCAATTAAACTGCCAGAAACGTGGTCGAAAACCCACAAAAGTGTACGGTAACTGTGTCCCAAAAAAAAAAACAAAGAACACGAAAAAATAAGCAACAAAAATATAAAAATGAAAAAATTGAATTAATAACAAGACGCGACAATGTGAAAATTGTTTAAAGCTGTTTCGTTTATTCAATTTGCTTTTGCAATTTCCAAGAACAACAAGACAAGAACTAGCAGCAAGCATAATAATTAAGGTCCAATACTGGGTCAACTTCAATTGTTATCGAAAATGTATTACTAAAATGCACATTAATAAGTGTTGGAAAAGGTTTTTACATATTCACTTGAGATAGGAATCTTAATCTAGATAAAGACACAGATATGCATATGGGAAAACAGCAGAGAATAACAATTTAGATCAGCTTAGATATGAGTCTGACTTTAGATATGCAAATGCTGGGAGAGCTCCACATACATATTTTATAGAGTAGTTCCATGTAACTATACATATTTTTTAGATATATCTATAGAATAATTACATAATAAATTATTTTCGTAACTGAAGGAAATACCACTTAACATCTCTTCAGTTATTCACTTTACTATGCATAATTAAAAAGTTGTAGCTATCGACATATAGCTATATATGACCTATAGCTAACAAACTTATTTATCCGTACACATCTCCAACAACAAAAAGTTGTTCTGCTTATGATTAATTTCGGTTTGATTTGATGTTTTCTTGTAAAAATAACAATTTAAATGAACGAAAAATTACAAAAATTAAGATGAAGGCGAGACTTCGAAAATCAGTCGAACGTCTGGAGTTTATCTTTAAGGCAATGCTTTGATCTTAGTCCAATCAATCAGTTGGTCCATCTGCTTTTAGCAATGCCTCTACTGATCATTTACATAATTAATAACTGACTGCTCCTACGCATCATGACTAAAAATATCTGTTTTAAGTTAAGGAACTGCTTAGTATTCGGCCAACATGAAGATTAACAACAACAAAAACAGCAACAGCAACGAGAGTGAGCTCTTGGCTTTTGACCGCGTGTTAATTTTGACAAATGAACAATTTGGTTGCTGGGCATGTGGAGCATTATTCCCACCCGGCTTGTCTATAATTTACAAATTCGGACTAAACAGCGACTTGCGACGACGACGACGATGACGACGGCTTTGCTTAATTATGGCTCCCATCGTTGACTGGCCTTTGTCTTGGCTCTTGTCTTGTGGCCGCTGTCCGCTGTCCGCTGTCTGCTGTTGTCTCTTGTTGTTGGCCTCAAAGTAATCAGATTGTAGCCATTAATCTGGCCAGTGTGGCCGTGTTTCGTATTGCACTGCTCGCGTATCTTTTGACTTTTTGGTGTCGCTTGATTATCTAACTTTTGGCTAGGGGCCCGCAGACAGTTGTTATGCTCGAGCAGTTTTTAAAACGCCTTCAGATAACTTGAATTTCAGGCCCGACGCGCTTGACTGGCTTTTCAGTTCTTAGACTCGCGACTGAAGTGCAAAATGAAATGTCTTTTGTATACATAGATAGATGAATGTATGTGTGCTTGAGTGTATTGCGCTTTAAATTTAAATAAAATGAAACTAAATCTGTGAGCACTGCCCGCATACGTTCACACGCACCTCTCTACACATTGCATAAATCTTAAAGCTTAATGAACACATCCTTGAAAACATAAATAGGTAATACGAACATTTTGGTCTGCAATCAGACGGCCATTAAACTTTTTAAAAAACAAACGAGCTGGCTTCCATAAAGCTGCGAACAAACAATCCCACAGTTAAAAAAGTTTAAATCTGCATACATAAATAATATGAAACAAAAAGGCAAACACAATACTCGAAAATAAACTAAAAAAACCCAACAACTTTTCAACAGACCCGCAAAACCCATTCATGGATGGATGCTACGTGAGCGGTGCGGGTACAAGGCAATAAAAATAAAAATAAAAATATAAAAAAAGAAAATGAAATAAAATAAAACAAAATAAAAATCAAATGGAATTGCATACATAACATTTACATATACTTATTTATAGTTGACTTAATGAGCAAAAAAACGTATTGTTTTTACGACTCACAGGATGACAAAAAAAATTGCATTGGCATAAAATATTTCCGTTTTAAATATATCGCTTTAACTAATATTAATTTACCAATTTATTATCTATATCAAAAATTGAATAATTTGCGACTATTAGCTAAAGCCAGAGCGACGAAATTGATTTGACGAAGCTGATAAAGGGAAACGAATTGAAATAGTTTTGAATTTATGTTTCTCATATTTTCTTGATTTTATTTCCAGTTTGGCAGATTTTATGCACATTTTTATCAAGCTGTTTCCTGTAGCTTATAAAAATGTTGCTTGAAATTTATTTGGCGAGCTGCGATTATTTATGAAGCTGAGGCTTGTGCTCATTTATTTGCTCAACTCTATAATTTATGACTTGTTTTAAGTGTATTAATTACTTGACTTGATTTAAATGACTTCTAAATCTAATTTGTACTTCATATTTTAGTTTTCATGTTGAAGTTTTTAACATTTGTAACCCAGTTGCTGGCTAAACTCATTTCTAAGTCTCACACTTAAAGTTCAGCACGTCAATAAAAACAGCAAAAATATGTAGTTTGACCTTTTGGCTAGACAGGCAGACCGACAGACAGACAGACGGACAGACAGGCAAGCAGCTTGGCAAGCCAAGACGTTCAGCGAGGGAAAAACATAATACAGAGCCAGCGGGCCAATTGGGCCCAGACATTATAATTATGCAGCTGCCACATACACCAGCCAGCAGCCAACAACAGTAACGGCAACAGCAACTGCAACGGCAACGGCAACAGCAATAGCAACAGCCAAGTGTGGCATGCAATGGCTTTTTCTCCGGCTTCGTGTCTTGGCATTTGGCAAACGACAAGTGCAGCCGTCGATTGCTGTCGATCCGGCGCTCCGGCGATCCGTCGATCCGCCAATTCGCGCAGCGCATTAAACTAAGCCGGGCAAAAACGTCAAAGCCAGGTGCGTGCTCTGGGTGCCCAAGACAGAGCCAGCGAAGGAGAGCGAGAGGCAGAGGGAGGGGGAGACCAGTTCGCTGAATATACATACATCGAAACCTAAAGCTAGAGCTGCGCTTCGAACAGCCCCTCGCATTGGATAGTTTGGAATTGAAATTCAGTTTAATATGCGCTACAACTCAAAGCCTCGACGCTTCGGTCTTTCGGTAGGGGATATTGTCGGCCCACGTTTTTTGTCGTCTTTGTCGTCTTTGTGAGCCAAGCCGAGCCGAGCCATTCATATGGCGGCTGCCATTCATAAACCCGTATTTGAGGCACGTAGGCTGCGGCGACGGCTCAGTTAGTTAGTGCCACTCGAACTGGTTTTCTAAGCCATGGCTAGCGCTAAATGTTGATTTTGATTTCTTTATGAGCATATGAGCATACGTATTGCTGTAGCATTTTGAAATGGTCCGGCTAGCTAGATTTCTTATTCAAATGCCCTACAGCTGTCTGTGGGTTGTGTCAATGGACCAGCTGCTGTGGCTCCGTATGCCTCTGGCTGTGTGGGCGTGTGGGCTTAAAGACCGGTAGTTGGTGCCGTTAAGACCTAAAAATAACGCGTTAAAAGCACCTCGCACCCTCGCCCGTGCCCATGCCTGCCTCTACTTAACACAAAAAGTACAACGAAACAAATATTCGAAAAAAAAAAAATTAATTTGCCTGCCACAGAGTATAACAAAAAATAAGAACGAGACGTCGCACAAACTTTGTCCATTTGCAGGCAAACACCCACCGAAGTTTTACGAGCGCACTAAATAATATTTTGTTGCATATTTTAAGGCGCTGGCAGCTCGTCCTCATTGCTATATCCAAACTTTCTCCTATACACATATAACAAAATATATATATGTATATATATATATATCAAATACATATATATATAATTCATTTTCATAGACTGCCGACTCAGCTTCATCTTCTTCTTTTAGTAATTTTTGTATTTTTGTTCTGGCCTAGGTGTTGTCCATGATTTTTATGCTTGCCCAAAATTTATGACTAATAAAATTTGTCAATTTTTCGTTTTCTTCCTCTGTTTTTTTTTTTTTTAAATAAAATTACATATTTCCCCCGCGACGATGTCTCGGCGGGGCATGTGGGTGTTAAAAATCTTTAGCCCACGCAACGGTGACAACAATAACAAAACTGCTTGGCCGGGCTTTGACAACCGGACGAACGTATAAGCCAACGAATGTTTTGCTGAGTGGCTTACAGTCATAAAATCATCAACTCTATTACAGTTCTCTGTTATTTTATTTTGAAAAAAAAATTTGTATATAAAATAAATATGAAGATATTCAACAACAACAATAATGCCAACAAAATCTGTTTGTATTTTTGTTATTTTTCATTTTGGCTCTTCCGAATGCTGACAAACTCGGACTTAGAGTGGAGTCATCATATCAGAGTATTTGATTTTATTCATAATAATATATATATATTTACACATATCTTTAAGCTCGTTTTTGGTTTATTTATGTTTTGCAAATTTGTGCGCTTAGCTAAATATTTTGGCATTTAAATTGTTGAGTTGAAAAGAATTCTAAGCGAAATGCCAGACTTAATTTAACTAATTGCCTGGCCCGCATGGGCTAGCCGCAAAATACTTTCAATTTTCAAAACAGTTTTTTTATGCTGCGGTCAAACTCAGCAGCCCGAACAAAATTATAGAAAACAGAAAGTATTTCGTTGCATATTTAAAAACACAAAAAAAAAAATAGTTGACAGCCGCAGAGTTCAAAAGGGGCAATAATTTTTATTAATTAATTAAAGATGAAAGCGTCGGTTAGCATTGAATGGAGCAGCCACTGAAGCCGGGTGCACATCGTCTTCGTTCCAGTCTCCCAGCTCCCATCTCCCAACTCCCGCATTCCGTCTCCAGTCGCCAGTTCTTGTTCATCTAAAATGCTCATGAAGCAGAAAATAATTAATGTTAATGCTATGGCTGGCTGGGTTACTTGGCGCTGGCCCTCTACCCGCTAGCCAAGCCCACTACAGGCAATGGTCTGTCCCCGAGAATGGCGCTCTAATTTGTTCAGACCGCAAAGTTCATAGCAAATTAGTTGATTAGTTTAACGTCGCTGCCAAAGAGCCAGTCCGTTTTTGACAGCCGGCTGGAGGAGGGTGTGAGTGGTGGGCATGAGTGTGTATGTGAGTGTGCGGAGCCATTTGATATGGCTGGTCACATTTGTTCAGCTGCAAATTTTATAATTCAATCAGTGCACAGGGCACACAACACAAACACAACACACCCACAGAGACACACAGACTTGGTAATGCGGCAATTTGTGTGAAATTTACCAAGAGCTTCGCAGGCGCAGTAGGAGAGATGGAGATGAAGAAAGTGACTAAGAGTGGGGGAGAGACAGAGAAGAAGAGAGCAATTCTGAAAGCCCCATTGCCGCTGAGAATGTTATTGTGGCCTGTGCGATTAGCGTGAGTCAAATGCGTTTTATTGTGAATTTATTAAGCGTGCCCAAGGCGAACATTAAATGCTGGGACAGCGCGGTGGCTGGGCCAGAGCCATAAAGATAGCCAAGAGCTCAGACAATAAAGGAGAATATTGAAATCGACGGCAAGTGAATATGAAAGATGAAGTCGAGATAAAGGATGCTGGCAATTTTGTTATTGAAAATATGAAAACAAGCTCAAAGCGTATCAATAGACGACAATGAAAGTGTTTATATATGCATATGACAATAAATATGAAAGCCGAAATTTGCCTTAACAATGCTCCAATTGATTTAATGCTGGCAGCAATTTATGCATTATGTAATCAAGGCTGGAAATTGTTTTCATTTTCGCATCCATTAGCCGAGAACTTAGTGGCAAGCATAATTAATTGATATATAATCAATATTCCAACTTCGAACCGGTCTGATCTATTTAAGTCTAAAGTATTTGCCATTTGCAACACGTATCTGAAGACTGTAAAAAATGAGTTTTCATATTTTTAAAGAGGCGATGACTTTGATATTCCAGACGAGCAGTCGAAGTATGCAAAACTAGTTTAACTTGAATTGCGAAGTTTCCTTTGCGAAGATTGATAGACGAACGCTATGCGGGCTGGGACTTATGATACTTGAGACTGTTTTAAATAGAACAACATGCTGTGATATTGGAGCAACTAAATTCTTTTGAAATAGCAATAACTCGGCATCTTGTTGCTCTGGATAAAATATCTTTTGGTATTCAGACTTCGGATTTTTCCACATATTATGGCACCTTGCTTGTATGTCCTTATGCTTGCTCCAGACCAGCTCGGCGGAAAAATGATCCAACAAACTTGTTGGCCAAAGCGGCTCAGCATCGAGTGCACACCATTTACTTAGCTGGTTTTCAAATTATAAGCCTTTCACATATCCGAGCGGGGCGAGGGCTGCTGCTGCTGCTGCTGCTGCTGCTGTTGCTGTGTGGTGAGCTCTAAGCCACATGTTGAAAATAATTGTCATGGCTACCCAGAAATCCTTTGCGCAGCGCCATTTAAAACAATTCCAAACACTTTGTGGGCGCTTAACATAGCTGACAACAAATTTGACACCAAAGCCGCTTTAATCAATATAATAAAAGACATTTGTTAAATTAACAAAGCGCGTTGCGTTGCCGCCATCGCCAACAACAACAACAGCAAAACCGCAACAACAACATGTGAATACATTGAAAAAAAAAAACAACAGAAGAAATTTTAATTAAATTTATAACGCAAAGCCGCAAAGAGAGCCTAGAAGCTCTGTGGGAAAGATTTATGTGACCGTTAATTTTGTCAAAGTCATTCGAATGCCTCTTGTCGTTGCTGTTATTGCTGCTGTTGGCTGTTGGCTGTGCGCACGCTAAGTGTCCTGACGCCAAAAGGAGTGCGAGAAAAAACCTCACCGGATTTCCTGTGATATGCCACAATATTTTCCATTAACGCACTGAAGTTGCAGGCAAACACAGCAAACCGAAAACAGAAACAGCGGCAAAACTGGAAACTGGTCTTGATAAGACAGCAGCAGCAGCAGTTCAAAAAAAAAAGAGAATAGAGAAAAATAAAAACAACAACAGGCAACAGACGGCGAGAAAAAACAAAAGCATTGAGCAAAATGTGCGTTGGTCCAGCGTATGAGTATGAGAGCAAGAGAGCAGCAGCTCCTCGGGCCAGGTTCAGGTTTAGGTCCAGGCCACTTCAGCGTAGATTGTCTGTGGACAAGCAATATTACTCCATCTCCATCTCTCTTCCTCTCCCTCTCTCTCTCTCTGTTGCACACGCTGTTGTATAGGCTTGATAGCCTGCCTGCCTGCTGTGCGACAGTCGCTGGCTTTATATGAGTTAATGACTTGTAGATAGTTTAACTTACAAAGCAGAGAACAGGCGAAGAGACAGAGAGAGAGAGTGAGAGAGAGATAGGTTGGCGCCCGAACAGGGGAGTGTACTCAGCAAAAGGGGTTGCGTTGACCATTAGTGCGACATCCGGCGTTGCGCATCGCTTGCCAGTGGCACACGTAAACGCAGTCCATGCTCAAAACTATTAGCAGCTTTGCGTCTGGGCCAGCTCGCACACACTCACTTACTTAACTTGTGGCCAAGTTCGAGTCGACGTGCAGGCACAGGATCGACATCGTCATAGGCAACATCATCAACATCAACATCAGCATCGAATGGCATGGAACGGTTTTGTGGTCAAGCTGTTAGTTTAGTTTGCGTACAATTTGTGGGCCCAGTTGACAATTACAGCCCCTTGGAAGACAATTTAAGAGAGCTGACTGCTGAGTGCTGCTGACTGCTGACTCCCGACTCCTTGCGCCCTGACCACTGGCCAACAGCCAGCCAGCAGTGGGCAGAACGCATGAATGAAATGGTAAACCGGTTTACTTTAGCCGCCTTCTGTTCGTCTTTTCATTTACTTTGCACTTTACTTCACTTTACAGCCTGTGTTTTCTGTTTTTGTTGTTACTTTAGGTTGTGTGCTGGTCTGCCAGTGCTTCCTACTGTCACACTTCAAGGATTTCTTTGTTGGCCATCCTGCCTTGCATATGTGTGACAATTACCCATTGCTTATTGTCTTGCATACGTATATATATATATATATATATATATATATGTATGTATGTGCAGAGGTGTATATATGTAAGGCCAAACAGAGCGGGGGGCTTGCTGCGTAATGACACTAAATGAGTTGTAGCCAACCGGAGACGGGGCCTGGGCTTGGCCTCTGTTTTTCTCGACATTGTCGTTGTCGTCGTCGACGCAAAACCTGTCAAGTTGTGCAGTTTTTTGTTGTTGGTTAATTGCCGCAGGAAATGTTCTGGCTGTGCAGTTTGGTCAACTGTCTCTTGGTCTTTGGTCTTAATTGCATGAACTTTGGGCCAAGTTAATGCGGCCCTATGCAAATTGAAGCGCGCGCACCCAAAGGCCAAGAAAAACCGAGTGACTAACTTGCAGCTGCGGGTGGTCGTTTCCGTTGTGACCAAATCATATTCAGTGGATAGCTCTATCTGTATGCAGATGTATATAGCTACATATATATGCATATAGATCTATATGTAAATGTGTAAATGTATTTGTAGTTCATTTCGTGTTCAAGTCCAACGGAAATCGAGCTCGTTTCATGACCGTGCAGCCTCGCTGGCTTCTTGTGTACGACAAATAATCAATTAATCCATTGATGAAGTCCACGACAGCGACGTTTATTTGTTGAGCCATTTGTAGGCACGTCTCACGCAGTGTTTGAATGTTTGCCTTAGCTGGTTCCTGGCCCGCACAGTGGCACAAAAACCATGCAATCAATTCGACACAGTTTCATATAAGAAATATGTGCTTTTTTTTGTTGTTGTTGTTGTTGTTGTTGTTGTTATTAAACAAGTTTAATTTAGCTTTGGCTTGTCTGGGAATTGAATTATATTGGCTATAACCAATTGAACTTGTTTTGATTGGCAGCCAAGTTAAAAATGAGCTGACAATTATAATAAATGATAATTGATTGCAGTGGCTAAGTTCTAATTTGAATGAAGTGATTTAAAAATGCCCATGAAAAAAATATGAAACCGGTTTCAATTTGCATATCGTCAGAGTTGGCTGGCTTCGTATCTTAATTTATTATTCGTATCTTAATTTATTATTATGAAGCTTGGGCTGGTTAGCAATCAAACATTTGTATTTGGGTCGCTGTCGCTGTCCAAGTGATCAATCTAATGGACTAAAACTTTTTGCAAAAGTTTTCGCTGTGAAAATTCACACTTAATTTCCCTTCATTTGGCTTGTCTAGCTTTTTCTATGACCCAGTGACACTGTGCGTGCTTTTATGTGTATTACCTATGTAGATTGCTCTAATGCTGATTAGGTCGACGACAACACACACACAGAGTAACATACACACGGCTAAGTAGTCGGTTCAATTTGGTATCGAACGTGGCCTGCTCTTTTCTTTAAGACATTTTAATGCTAATGAGCCGCAAGCTGTAGACCTACTTCGTTTCGGTGTGGGTTGATATAGCGACACACAGACTGGCAACGGGCAGACCATGATGAAGACAGAAGGCAGACAGCCGGCGCAGCGGACAGACATGTCCATGTCTCAATGACAGCCTCAAAGTGCCCTGACACATACACCCACACACACACATGTAAGCCACACGTGTGTGTGCGAAACAAATAAAAAAAAACAAAAACAAGAAAACACAAAATAAAAGTTGTTCCAAATTAGTGAGATGTGACTGGGCTGCGTCGTTGGGTCTTATGCTTAAGTAATGTGTATTTTATGTGTGGGCTGCGAAAAGTAGGTAACTGTAACTGTAGCTCTGACTGTGACTGGGCCGGGTGACAGGTCGATTGGTCGATTGCGTTGCCAATTGAACTAGGTGCTTGCTGCTTGCTGCTGCCTGCTGCATTTGCCAGTTACCAACTACGTGCGCAATTGTCGAACGTGCCGATTAACAATATGCGAAATTTTTTTGTTTTTCTACAGCTGGCGTAAGCTGCACAGCTCAGGCTGATACTCCACAGCCAGGCGCGCCTGCTGTGCAAAAGTTCCGCGTTACCCCCCACGATCTGCAAATACTGGAGGGCACAGATACGCTGATGCGCTGCGAGGTGTCCTCGCGCGCCGGCAAGGTTCAATGGACAAAGGACGGCTTCGCTTTGGGCTTCTCAGCAGTCATACCCGGTTTTCCACGCTACTCGGTACTGGTGGACACGGCTCATGGCACATACAACTTGCAAATTAAGAACGCTACGCTCGAGGACGACGCTGAGTACCAGTGCCAGGTGGGCCCGGCAGCTGGCAATCCAGCCATACGCGCCAATGCCAAGCTCAGCATCGTGGCAGCACCCAGTAGCATTTCCATCGATGGCTATGCGCGCAATGCCAAAGTCGAGGTCATCGAACGTCAAAACCTAACGCTGCAGTGCATCACCGAGAATGCTAATCCAGCTGCAGAGATAGTCTGGTATCAAGGCGAGACGCCGTTGACATTAGGTAAGGCCCGCATTATTACAAGCTCCAGCTCATCAAGTTCAACTGGTCTAACTTGGCTACCTCCTGCAGAGCCCATTGTCTCAGTGAATCAAACGTCGGCCAAGCGCTTCCGCACCAGCTCCACATTGCATCTGCAGCCACGCTCTGAGGACGACTATAAAGAATACTCCTGCGAAGCGCGCCATAAGGCTTTGCCCCCTGATGTACCCATGCGTGCTCAGGTCCAGCTGTCTGTGCTATGTAAGTCGAGAAACATCTGCTTTTCTTTCGTCAGCAACAAGGCTTAATACCCAAACCTTTAGATCCACCCGGACCACCATTCTTTGAGGGCTATAGCCAAGGTGAGACTTTGCGTCGTGGTCAGGAGCTACAAATAGCTTGTCGCAGCCGTGGCGGCAATCCCCCCGCCCAGTTGGTTTGGTATCGCAACGGCGAGGTCATCAATTCGCCTCAACGCACCTCAGGTCGCCTCTCGGAGAACGTATACAAATTTACGGCCAATGCATCGGACAATGGCGCCAATTTGGTCTGCGAAGCCAAGAATCTATTGTCGAATACACCGCTGCGGGCCGAACTGAATCTGACTGTTCTATGTAAGTTTCCCAGCTGCGCTTAAGCTTGTCAGTAGCCTTTATACAAAAGCATGTTCCATGTAGACGCGCCGAAGGATGTTTTCCTGAGCGGGGCAACCCAAGCCAAAGTTGGGGATGCTGTGCAGCTGAATTGCGTGACAGCCCCCTCGAATCCGCCGGCACGCATCAACTGGTCCATGAATGGCCGCCCCTTGGTAAACGGCACCTTCAAGACGACGAGCAGCGCTGATGGGGGCTGGGTGAGCAGCTCAAACATTACCTTAAATATCGATTCTCAGAGCCGCACGTTCATCACCGTTTGTCATGCGCTCAATGCGGAGCTCTCCCAGAATGTTGTTGGTTCCCACACTGTGAATGTTTTGTGTAAGTGAAACAGAACCTTGGGGTCAGTTGTGCGCAGTTTGCTTTAGCTGTTTCTGTTCCACAGATCCGCCCTCGGCGCCACTGCTGACCGGCTACAACGACGGCGATATTCTCGTCTCCGGCTCGATCCTAAAGCTGCAATGTAGTTCCGCTGGTGGCAATCCGCCGCCTACTCTGCAGTGGTATAAGAACGATAAGCGCCTAAATGCCGCATCGAAGGTAACCGACAGCAAAATCAGCTCGGAGCTGTCGTTGCTAGTCAATGCCTCCGACAACAATGCCATCTATAAGTGTGAAGTGCAAAATGCTGCCATCGAAATACCATTATTCGCCACAAAGACTCTTGGGGTGCATTGTAAGTTGTGATGGACTCTAGCCTTTCGGCCTAATTTCTCATACTTTGTCATTTGATTGTCCATTTAGTTCCACCGGAGACCGTCAAGATTAGTGTTGCGCCCAAGAATCTAGTGCCTGGCATTAGGGCCAAACTCATTTGTGATTCCAGCTCTAGTAATCCGCCTGCCAAAATCAGCTGGTGGAAGGACGGCATTCCTGTAGAGGGACTTAACTTGGCTAACAGGCCTGGCCTCTGGGGCGGCTCGGTGTCCACCTTAGAGATGCATGTGAACATTACCCAGGATCTCGACGGCTCCATCTACACGTGCCAGAGTCACAACGAAGTGCTGCAGCGCAGCGTTCACGAGACCATCAGCCTGGACATACTTTGTAAGTTACCTGAGCCCATGCTTAGAAATATTTGCCCTCTGACTAGCCATTTCTATCGTGCATAGTTCCTCCAAAGTTCGATGTCGCCCAGATAACCAGCTTTGTGGGTGTTGAGGGCGCACCACTGCAAGTCGAACTGCATGCTAGCGGTAATCCCATGTCTATTAGCTATACCTGGACCAAGGATGGTCTGCCCATTAGCAGCAACCCGTTGAGCGGCCAGCGATTGGTATCAGACGGACCCCGACTCAATATAAGTCGCCTAAGCCGCAACGACGCCGGCCTCTATGTGTGCGAGGCACTCAACACACAAGGCACAGCCATGCTGGAGATTCAAGTGATTGTGGAATGTAAGTAGTCGCTCGTGGGGTTGCAAAGGCCATCCCGGCTAGTTGGCCAGTTGCTGATTTCGCTCTTCAATTAGATGCACCCATTATTACCTCCGTCACCGAGGGTCAAAATTTTGCTTCTGGTGAACAGGCTGTGCTGGCCTGTCAGGTCCAAGCCCGCCCGCTGGAGGCAGCCCATGTGCGCTGGTCACGGCCTGGCTACGATTTCGCCACTCGCACCACTTCCTCCTTTGAGAACAACACGGCGCTGCTGCACATCGATAATGTTCAGCGTGGAGATATTGGCAATTTCACGTGCACTGTGGACAATCAACGCGGACCTCCCGCTGCCCAGAATGTGGTCCTTGTTGTGCAGAGTAAGTAGCCGCAGCATCATTCGTGTCGATGGAGGCTAATCTTACATTTTGTTGATTGATTACAGCCTCCCCGGAGATTGATCACTCGCCGGCGTACACGCGCTTTGCGGCTCGCCTGGGTGTGCGGGCTCAGCTCATTTGCCGTGCCTTGGCGTCACCACAGCCCAGTTTTATTTGGCGTCGCCATGGCAAGGACTTGAAGATGCAACGGCGCAACAAGTTCACGAGCGTCGAGCGTCAGGTGGATCCACTTCACTTCGAATCGGCCTTGCTTGTGGAGAGTACCTCGGCCGATGACTATGGACAGTACGAGTGCGTGGTCCGCAATTCCATGGGCCAAGCCAGTACCACTCTGGAGTTCAGTAAGCCCACGCGTCCGGACACGCCCCTGCAGTTGCGAGTGGGCAATGTCAGTGACACGAGCGCAGAGCTGATGTGGACACCTGGCTTTGACGGCGGCATGCAGGTCTACTATCGTGTGCGCTACAAGCAGCACGGCGAGGACAAATACAAGTATGTAGACGCTAAGGTAGGCCAACAGAATATCACGCTGGAGAGCCTGAAGCCCGGCGGCACATACTTCTTCTCCGTGATGGCGCACAATGAGGCAGGCGGCAGCAAATTTATGCCTGACATCAAGCTAACCCTGAGTAAGGGCTCGCAGCCCCATTCTGCGGAATATACCGAAAAGGATGAGCTGCCCAATGTGATGATCATTGGCATCACCTCGGCGGCCATGGTGCTGCTGGTACTGAATGCAGCGCTTGTGGCCTGGTTCGTTATACGCCGTCAGAATAAGTCGCAGGGCGAGACGGAGCCCAGCAACGATGACGCCTACTCCAAGGATGATAATCAGTCAGTCTATAAGGTAAATGGGCACCAGTTTATAGCAAATATTGAACTGCAGACTGATTGGCCTTATCCTAACCAGCTGCCCATCACTGCATTGCAGGCGGATGTGCAGAAAAAGGCGGCCGCGTCGACATATCTTGTGGAGAACGTAGACATCATACAGTCCACGGCCTATCCGCCCAAATATCAGGAGAGCTCCATGTGCACGCCCCCCTACCCGCTGTGCAATCCAGACTTCACGCGCACCCTGCCCAATCCCAAGCGGCACAGTCAACGCAACAGCGCCACTGGCCTAATTGAAGGCATGCCCATGCGCGCCAAGGATGACCATATGTTGATCTCCAATGGCCTGTACATACCATCACCTTCGCCCGCCTCCTCGCTGGTCATCAAAGGCAGCTACATATCATCGCCATCGCCAGCGCCGCCAGCCGATGGCTCCTACTTTAACATGAGCGACAAGTACATGTCCTATCCGCCAGTGGTAAGTTGAAGAACTCAATGGAAATAAATTTCTAAAAACTATGTAGAGACAGGTAGCTTAGGGTAATTAGGGAATGGTTTTATTCCGTCCATCTCTTTTACCTATATCGATTTCTCATCAAATTTATTCGCGTTGATAGTTAACGCTAATTAAAATTTATATGAAACTTTGCACTTTGGAGGGCTGCCCCACTTTGAGCATTGTTATTGATAATGGCTTATTAAATTTAATATCCAATCTCTTTCCCCTTTCCCTCTTTTCTATTATTCAATCGACAGACCTACTAAGCCGAATGACGAAAGACAACAAACACCAGCCAAGCCCAGCTGGACTGATTGACATCACACATCACAACAAAACAACCAAAAAGAAAGAAAAAAAAAAAACAAACAGAAACAACACCAACATCGAATATATCATGAAATTGAAATTGAGTCGAATCAGTCAATAGGAGTTTTTGTGTTGGTGCTTTTGCTGGGGCTTGGCTGCCGCTGTTGCAAGTTTTTGTTTTCTGTTTATAATTATTACTAAATGACGTTGATTATTATGGAGCGCAAATGGAGGAAACATGTTGAATGTATTTTGAGAAAAGACATTTGCATGCGGCGCTCGAAGGCTGTGATAAGTACCTGTATCCAAGGCTCTCCACTCCACTCGATTCCAACTGGCTCGGTTCGGCTAACCGCATCACGATACCCAGCACGCACATCAAAAGTTGAGTCCACATCAATCAATGGCGCTGCCCATGCCGATGCCGATGCCGATGCCGATGCCAATGTCGATGCCGCTGCCGATGCCGAAGCTGATGGCAATGGATTAGCCTTTGGGGCAGGTGCGCAACCCACTCTACAAATGCTTGCCCCCTCTCACCAATAAACAAGAACCGACAAACAACCGCAAATACAACATTAATGATGGAAGGAGAAGAAGTATAAAACGAAGTTGAAGAAGCAGAAGCTGCAGCATTAGTAGAAACAACAAAACACTCAAATATTAATTTGTAGGCATTTTTCTTGATATTAACTAGTAGCAATTACGATTTTTAGCAATTAGCGTAAATATTAACGAGTCTGTTGAGTCGTGACTCATTCTCATTAGCAGTTGTTCAAGTTTAAGCTCTAGACATACCAATATCTCTACATACTTCATATAAGTACGATTTTCAGCAAAATAACGGAAGAAAAACAGTAGAAAAACAAGAAAAGGAAAGCGAAAACAAACGATTTGACATCATATGAAGGATAAATTCCTTAATCAATTATAAAAATAATCTTAAGCGTGACTTTCGTTAGAATTAAGAGCCGATTTAAACTAGCTTAAGGTATATACACAAACATATACAAATGCAAACATATATACATATATACATATATACATATATATGATCTACCATATTTACACGAATTCAACGACTTTTTATCATGCATGACAATAAAATATATACATGATAAAATATGCGTACACGCGCAAGCGCCAAAAATTATGTTAAACAAAACGAAATGAGCTAAAACAAAAGAAAGTGAAAATTAGAATGCAAAAAGAAAAGTTAATTAAACTTAGATTTCAGATCTTTGCATTTAAACAAGATAAGCATGTGTACTATATAAAATCAAATTAAATAAATTATATATATATATAATTAATTAAAATAATATTTAAAATATTTCAAATCAAAGACAAAAAGAAAATAAAATTAAATTAAAAAAAAACACCCACAACAAATTTTTGTAACTTCAAACAAAAGTATTTGAATAAATAACTTACAAATTTTCAAAAATTAAAACTAAAATTTGACTTTTTCTTGGGCTGCTAACTAATTTCGGGCTCTCACTTTGGATGCCCGCTGGATACTTAACGCCTACGAACAACAGCCGTGGCCCAACCACCTGCTTCATTATGCCACATGACTTTGCCGCAGAGCTCAAATTTGTCTATTGCCATCAATCAGCGCTTGGCTTTGTTCATCATTCTCGTGTGCCACCATTTTTGCTGTGGGCCCCATTTGGTAGGCGTGCTGGCTTACACCTTAAATGCTTGGCTAATTGTTTTCGGGGCCAGACTTAACGGCGTCGGCTTTTTGTTTAGAAATTTTATTAATTAATAGCGTCGCTGGCTCGCTTAATTAATGACACATTTAATAATATTTATTTCTTAATTTATGGAGCCTGCATTAGCGGATCATAGAATTAGTCTATGCCAGCAAGCTTTCACTGCCCCCCAGAATGAAATCATTTGCCAGCTTAGATTTCGTATTTAGCTGTTCATATACATATGTATATATACATACATTTCGAAATATATATGAATACATGTATCCATAAATATATGCCCCTGGGAAAAGTTCCCCCAAATATGTATTAAACGATTGCATGAAACTTTTTTGTTTATGTATTGCTTTATTTCTTTACTTACTTTCTGTTACATAAGCATGTGCTCATGTGAAATAGCATGTGTACTCACAGACGTCAAGTTTTCCTTCTATCTCTGTTCATATTTCTATATTTTCTGTAAGTATATGTTTGCCAATGCCAAGCGCAGACTTTACTTTAATAATATCAAGTCTCTCAGAAGCGCTAAGAACTTACAGACATGTATCTTAAAATAGAATCATGTCTGGGTGCCTTATGAAGTTGGCCAAGTTCAAGAGACTTTCAAGCTTCAGCTATAATTTCCTAATAAATATTTTTACTTATATTCTCACGTGAATAGAAAGCAATTTAAATTAAAATAATCATTATTTTTTTTTATTAGTTACTTTAACATTTAAATAAGATTGAATGTAAAATAATAGTTTGATACACAAAATGTACACAGCCATTAGCTATTGTCGCTGCTTGAAGAGACAGATCGATTTTGTTTTAAATATTAATAAATTTAATATCAATTATTTCACTTTTCAATTTGCTTTGCGGTTTGCAAATTGTTTGCGCTTTCAATTTTGTTGCCAATAGTTGAAAAACAATTCATTTTGTTTTCTTTTATTTGATTTCTTTGTTTTATTATTTTTTTTTTTAATAAAGTATTTGTTTATGTGTGTAGCCCATAAAATGTCAATTAATTAAAGTTGCAATTTCAAAACGTTGCTATGCAATTTCACAGAAATCTGATATTTGAGCATAATAGAATATGTTTTCATTGCAAATAAAATGAAATAAATGTTATTTTAATTACTGTCTGCAATTGCAACGCTCTGGCCTAGCAGCCAGCGTTATGTGGACCTTTAATCGCCTAGATTGTCACTTGCTGAATTCAAAGGCAGGCAATAACAAAATAATTAAAATTAATTTTCAACATGGTTTAGTTACTCCGTGCGAGTGTCAACAGCAACAGCAACTGAAACAGAAACAGAAACAGCAAAAGCAAAAGCAACAGCAACAGCAACTGAAACAGAAACAATGCATAATTAAATACAGTGAATTCATTAAATTTTAATTAAAACATTTGAACGCGCAATGGATTTTTATTTTACTCGACCTTACAATTACAAAACAAGAAACAAAAAAAGCTGAAAACGATAGTACAAAAAGTCAATACTCTTTCAGTTCTGTCTCTCTCCATCGCTCCCTCTCTCTCATTATTTGAAATTGGTTTCTAAAAGCTCTGTATATTCAGAAAAATAAATAAAATCATATATTTTGATATTTAATTTCTCATGTCCATGAACCGTTGGCTTATCAAATATCTAACATTTTTCGTTTCCACAAACATTGTTAATTTAATAAGATAAATACATGTATGTTTGGGAATTCAATTTGTGGATGATTGCTTAGTGGGCCACCCTTAAAAGTTTTGTTTATTAAACTAAGTCAAATTCTAAGAAAAATTTTGTTTGTTTTTGGTCGTCTCTTTGTTCATTATTAAATTAGACTTTTGGGTTCAGCTGAGTTTGGCTGGCAGCCTTAAATTCAAACTTTGAAATGATTGTTATATTTATAGTTGATAATATTAAATTATTATGCAATTACTTTAATTGAAATGATTCATATATACATATGCTTGCTGGAAACTATTAAAACAAATAAGCTTAGTCCGTCTATTATATGGTAGATTTAACTAGCTCGTAATTACAAATTTATATATGTATATATCTAAGGCTACATGCGCGCTTAACAGTCGTCAAACTCATGCCATTATTATGTAGTGTATAATAGAAGCTACCTTCCACAATGCGAGAGCCGAGAGGCAGCTAAGCAAAGCCAGCGGCGGCACGAAACGGAAAACTTCATTAAAAGTGGGCAGCAGTTGGCAGCAGCCGTTGCCAGGCAAGCTGTGCCGGGGGCAGGGGCAGCAGGGAATTGGTGGGCTGTATATTCGCTTGGTTCTAGGCATGTTCTAAGCCTGACTGCCAATGTGACGACGCCTGGCGCGGCTCCACTTCCTGTGCTGGGGCCCCAGTCTCTAGTCGCCAGGCCCAAACTACAAGATGCCTGCAATCGAACGCATAATCATATTTAATAAGCGCGTCGCAGTCAGCAAGTGAAAAGGCATCGTTCAGTGCTGCTTCTTGACCAGTTTCAGGTGATGGTTGATGTTGATGCTGATGCCGATGTTGTTGTTTCTGTTGTTGCTGATGCAACAAGTGCGCAGAACAAGGCACAGATGTGCAGAAAAACCGGTTCACGATAGCTGCAACGCTTTAACGCAATTTGTTAACCTGGCTGACAAACTGTTGCCTGCTGCTGCTGCCTGTTGATACTGCTGGCCGCTCTCCTGTCGGCGCCCCTGCTGCCTGCTGCTTGTTGCTGTTTCTGATGCTGTAAAAAATAGGTGCGAGTGCAATTAAGAGGCTGCCTGACCAGTTCGGAGTACGAATACGAGTCGAATCCTGGCCGGCAGCGAGCACTTCATTCATAAAATTACGCGCATGTTGCGTGATGTTGACGCTAGATAAGAACCAGCCTCATCTACGGCACCAGCTGGAGCCAGAAGCCCTGCCCAGTTAGGGCCAGAGCCAACCTGTTGACGGGCTGGCCGGTTGCGGAAAATACTTATATATAGACTACTTAGATTTGAGCGAAGCTGACTCTGCTGACTGGCAGGAAAAGTGCAGCGGCGTAAAAAACTCGCTTTTCTTGGTAATTAATGAAAGCTGTCACGGCTGAGGCTCATGCTGGAGTTGAAGCTGATGCTGAAGCTGTAGCTGATTCAAAAGCCAGCTCTGTGGCAGAGTCAACAAATGCAGTCGGCTACTGTTGCCGGCAGTTATTAAAATGTTGCGATAAGTTCTGCCGCCATCCCACCGGGCCACATTTGTATGCAAAGTGCCAACAGTTTTTGATGATGCGACGCGCAGGAAGTTGTCGCTGAAAGTGATATTGAAAACTGCGCGCAGAATGGATTACTTCCTTTTGACCATGGCCAACCAACAGCACACCACCTGGGGAACTGCAGCCGGAGATGAAGCTGCTAACGATGAAGATCGCTAAAATGCACTCCAACTTAAAGACAACATGAATTTTATAAGAGGATTTACACTGAGTTGCAACTCGAAAAGCAAAAAGTTAAAGCCCTAGAGTTCTTAAACTTAACCTGCTGGCACTGTTGACGCAGATTCTATTAGCTTAAAATCTAATTTGCCAGAGAAAAAGGTCACTTGAAGCGAAAGGGTAAAGTCTTGAAGTATATAACATGGATAGTTCGAAGGCCCAAAGCCTAAGTAATAAATATAATTTCTTTCATTTGCGGCACTTGACGCACAACTCGAGCTTTTTCTCACACCTCCCACCACAATCATCGCCGAGCCGTCCCGAGTGGTTGCGGGTGTGGCGCCTGCAATGCCCGCATGCTTCGGCAATCAACTGCCACACCATTTAGCATCATTAAATTAGTAGGTCAAAACATCAGCACAGGCCATAAAAAATGTCACAGCTTAGAGGAGAAATGCACTTGTCCGCCAGACTCAAAGAGAGAGAGAGAGAGAGATGGCAACTAAAGATATAGCCAGAGTTAGACAGAAAGACATTTAAAAATGTGGTAGCGAGTACTTGAAATGAGTTCTGTCAGCCTCAAGAAATGAAAAGTCAACTGGAGCTCGTCACGGCTGACACCCTCCGAAAAAGCTGCTTTTTGGTAACCCGACATTTATCAGTTTGTGTGTATATAATCAGTGACACAATCGTAAGCAGCATAATTATCTATGTGAACGAAGAATTCTTTCTCAGAGGCTAGCCAGCCTCAAGTGGTCAACGTCCAGTAAAATTGTCTTTGGGCAATTAGAACGTTTAAATATTTAAAAAGTTGATGCGTGTTTGCGGCAGTTATGTAATTTTCTAGATGCGCCACAAAACCTAATGACAAATTTAATGCGCCACTCGTTTTGGGACCTCGGGGGGCAGCCCCAGACACATGTCGACAAGCGAGCAAAACAAACAAACAAACAACACGACACAACAGAACATTGAGATGCCTCTGGAGTGCGTATGTCGCTATCTGTGTGACCTCTAAGTGCAGTTGGAGACGCACTCGGAGCCTGAGCCGGGGTCGCTGTTCGAGTTGGAGTTGAAGTTGGAGTCGAAGTTGGGAGTCTGTTGTTCTTCCATGTGGCCCCCATTTCAAGTGGCGAGTTGGTTTTTTAAAGTTATTAAAAAAATTAAAGCAGAAAAACTGTAGCTGACGTTTCATTCATGCCTTAGGAGGGGCTGAGCACATTATTCACTCATTAAAATCATCAGCTTAATAGCTTGAGCTCAGAGAAAAAGCGAAATTATATTTTTTACAAGCTGCCAGCAAAGAATTATTAACAAAAATTCTAGACAACTTTTTCGTATGTACATAAATAATGCAATGCGGAGTGCCCTTAGATGCAGAGAGGGAGAGAGGGAGAGAGAAGAAGAAGAACCAAGCAATGTGTGAGACCTTATGCTAAAAACAGAAGGGCTGAACCGCGTACGTGTCGTGTACTGCAGATTAAGGTTCTGCCTAGACGACTGCAACAAGTGCGCTACACAGTCAGCAATCTGATGAGAGCTAAGTATAATTAACTTTTATGTAAGCTGAATTTTAATCATATAAATATATCTAATTTATATATTTTATTTATATAATTTATATATATATATCTAAATACTTAATAAAAATAAATTTGTAATGTTATTACAACTAAAAATCCAATTAATTATTTTAGGCAGCAGGTGCAAAAACAAAATCTAATTTTATTAACTGTCTAAGTGCAGTTATTTAGCTATTTAAATAATTATGAATTATTATTGATAAAATGCTGCAACAAAGTTTTTATATTGACATCTTAGCTGCCACTGATATCAATTATTGTAGCTGAGCTTTTGGCACTACGTGAAGCCCTTCCATATTTGGTTTAAATTAGAGCAATTATTCAGGTTTTTTGCAGACTGAATGTTATTATCGCCTAATAATATGCAGAATTCAATTATTAAATATTTGTTCGACCATGCAGCTGTAACTCTTTGACTCTGTTTAGAAATACGCCTGTGAATAAACATATGCGACTATTTATGCAGGCAAACATGAAACGGGTTTAGTTATTAATTGTCAGTGAAACTATATAGTTAGATATATGTGTACATTCTATAATTAGGTAGATTGTATTTAGCTTTTATTAAAATAAATTGTTTGTTTGGGCTGTGTGTGCTGAAAATTGTGCAAATTTACTGCCAAACGACCTCTGAACTTTTATCAAATTTAATGAGCTTGATGTTGTTGCCGGAGCTGGAGCTGTAGGCAGGCAGGCAGTCACAAAGCGCTGCTCATCCATTTTAACAAGGCAAATGATTTGTTATGGCCCGGCACAAACAGCGCCTGGCCATCCGTAAGACCGTCCCAAAATGGCCATTGCAGTGCAACCATAAAAAAGATGAAGCGATTTGCAGCCACTGTTGTAATTGCGCCGCTTAGCCAAACGTCGCAGTCAACGCCGACGTCGTCGTCGTCGTGCGGACAGTGAATCAAAAGCTAAAGAAAAACGGCAGCAGCTACAAGTACGCGCGAGTACATAAACTTTTGCCACTGCCTGTATAAACATGCAGATACATACTCATGGCGCGAGGACCTGCAGATACAGATGTGAGGCAAGCCGTACGAAAATGTTCGCCTTACCGCAGACACAGCCAAGTGACGAACTGACTGCAGATGGTTAGGGAGGTGGAGCGGCAAGGCGCTGGGTAAGGGTTGCCAACTGGGATGGGATGTGGTATGCAGGGAGCTGGAGCATCGGTGCTGGGTATCAACGAACGAATGAGTGAGCGAGTATCTTGGGAATCGTCACAGGCCTGAGAATAATTAATTCCCACGAATTAATGTGCACGGCACCAACAGCACCAGCAAAAGCAACAGCAGCAGCAGCAACAGCAAAAACAACAACAACAACAACAACATGTACTTTGCCTTAGTGAGGTGTCTTTAAGGAAGCAAGCGGCTCAGCCGTGGCACAAGTGTAGCAGCGGCTGTATCTCAATCTCTTTGCCGAGCTGCTACAAGTTGAAGCTTAAGTTACTTTGCGTTTGCCAGCATGAAGAAATTAATATCTGTGATGCAGCGGCAACAGCAGCAGCAGAAGCGTCGCCGTCTTTTGGCATCGCTTTACCTGCCACAGTTGCTACAAATTACACGCAGCTTGAGAAACTGCCAAACTGCCTGTCGCGCAGGCCTCCTACTTCGCCTCGTTTTGTAAATCACTTGAATGTATTTAGTCACCTTAATGAATTCTACACATGATGTACTGGGAATTTGCGACAAAAGCCTGCACAGATTTGCCAAGCGAACTGCTGCTGCACAGAGCTATCAAAGCTTCCACAGGCACCACATAGAACCCTTAACGCAATCAACTTCCTCTGTTCACAATTTTACCATATCCCCGGCCTAGTTACAGATACTTAATAACTTTATGCGCAACGTTGTCAACGTCATATGTTTAGCATTACTTTTTCTGATTTACCTTTTATTTATTTACTACAGAAGAGTCAGGATGAAAAGGAAAGGCAGTCGAAATACTGAAAATTGTGAATGTGATCATTAAGCAAAATATTTTCTTTAAATGATCATAGTAAGTTTCCTTAATTAATTGTTTAAAATATATATAATATTATAGCACTCATTTTTCGTTTTCGTCCCACTATGAACATTGCTCGACTGCTTCTTTGAGGTTGCTTCTCGTTTGGGTATGCCTAAGACTTTCTTCATGAAGTTACCGTTTCGTGGCATCGTCGATGTAAAGGAGCTTTTTTCTTGGGCTATATTAAATAATTATAATTTTAATTAAAATAGATTAAAGCCGTGTTGTGTGCTTGAGCGCCTTGTGAGGTGATTAAGTAAAAAAGGCAGACAGCCAGGAGCCTCAGGAGCGTCACTAGCGTCAGGAGTCTGTTGCTGCTGCCGCAAGTAGATGGAGAAGGAGCTGCAAGGAGCTATAGAATTTGCAGCAGCAGGTAAGCCTTAGCCGTCGCAGGCGGATGAAAAAACACAAATCACTTCAAGTTGTTGATGTTGCTGTTGAGATTATGAAGATGATGAAAAGCGCGCGCGCTGTTTTTCCTATACACAAAGTAAGAGAAAAGCCAAAAACAACAATAACAAGAACAGCAGCAACAACAAGTGCTTGCGGGGACTACTGGGACTGGGAATGGCAATGGGAATGGGAATGGGAGCGGGAATGAGCCCTGAGGCAAGTGTCGGGATTACAAAGTGAAAAACTTTGGCAGCTAGGCGTTGATGAGTGCTTTTTGGGTCCGCCTTGGTGGCAACACGCAGAATCTTAAGTCTGTATGCATATAATTAGAATTAGAACTGACTGCGACTGAGTCTTCTACAAATACATACTTATAGAGCATGAGCAGCGAGAGATACGCTCACATTGTATATGTACGATGTTTACAAACAAAAAAATCTTCACTAATGAATTTTTCGTTTTCGGCTCTTTAAATCGCTTCGGATTGCTGGCGATTATCATCAATAATATGCTTTGGGCACAGATTAACTTACTGCAGCACAGCCACAACGCAATATAATTGCTGAAATACAATACCCCGGCCTAATAGACAAATCCTCATTGAAACTGTCGCATCAAAGTCAAAGGCAACTACTGTTACTGTAAATCTCTCAACAATATCTCTTTCAAGTGGCCTGGCCACATCCTCGCCCGATTGTCGCCAAAATCTAAACCCAAGCCTGAGACACAAAAATGCCCGAAATCGAAAACAAAATCTGACTTCCGCTTCGGCCTTTGGCTGAACTGCAGGTCAAGCCACACACAAGACAGAAATATGCCCGAATCAGGATCAGGCATGTGTAACTCGATCGCTGCTCAATGTTGACAAATTAATGTGGGGCAGCGGCAGTTGGTTCGAGGCCTTTGTTAGATAGCTTTGCCTGGAAACCCGATGCGGCTTACTTGAAATGCTCGAAACGTTGCAGCGAGCCTGCTCAGCCTTTAGATGATGTGTTGATATTTGAATTCAAACAAATGCCTCGACCGTTGACATAATACTCATAAATAATGCCAATTGGCCAGAGGTTCTGTGTCCTTGTGCCACAGTTGTGTTTGTTGTCTGTTGTATATGCCCGACACCAACACCTCAGAGGCAATAATTAGCTCGGGTCGCAGTAGCGCATCGTCCTCAACATAGGGCGCCCATGTGGCACATTTTGAATGCCGCTGGCTGTCGTCCCAATATGTCTTGGTTTTATTTTTAAACCGCACATTCCTCAAGATGCCCGCTGGGTCCGCTTGCTGCTGCTGTTCATTTCTTCTTCGTAGTCTACAGAGCTATTGCCTCCCGCCTGTGAGTATCTGTTTGAGCTTGTTATTATTGTTGTTGTTGTTGTTGCTGTTGCTGGATATTTTCATGACCTTTGCGGGGGTTTTCACTTCACTCGTTGCTTTGTTCAATCATTTATTGATGCTGCCACAGCTTCAGCATTTGCTTCGGCTCGACTTGACTTTGGCTTTGTAGTCCCTTTGGGGCATGTTTCGTATAAAAATACATGCATATGATTTCGTATTTCGTATATACACAGCGTGTTTTCTCTACGGATACACACACACACATACACACATACACACGCACATTCAATTAGCGTTTGTGTGTATTGGCGTCTTCATGCATAGCATAACACACAATTATTTTAATATATTTCTCAAAAATATTTCCTCTTGTTCTCGACTATGCTGCGAGTAGATTCTTCAGAGCAAGGCAATGTCTGTAGCCATTGAAGCGAACAGCGAGCAGCGCAGGCTTATTACGGATAGATATACAAATGTATCTTTCAGATACAAGGATGCCCCAAAATTGAGTTGCTAGACAGAACAGCGCGAGGTGGGAGGCAATGCCATATATACATTTATCATATATGTTGCATACATATATATATATATATATATATATATATATGTGTGTGTGCGCGTGTGCGTCTATCTATGTGTTAATAAAATGAAAATTGTTTGATGTTCTGTTAAGTAGCTATAAAATTTAAAAAATGAGCCCATTTAGTAGGTAGTTAGAGAGACCCAAGTTACATTTGCATGTAACAGCAACAACAACAACAACAGCAACAGCCTGTTGGCTGCTCGATTCGACAACGGAGATGTGCTGGCAGCTCTATTACATTGTGCTAGGGAGCACCAGCAGGCTCTGACAGTGTTATAATAGACCCCTGCCCCACCTCCGCACACCAACTAATGAGCAATTGGTTAGCTCAGCAATGCACGTCAGCAGCAGCAGCTGCCGGATGTAATACAGCGTTCAAGCTATGATCAGCTGCGCTGTGCTAATCGCAGCAACATAATTAAACTTTTAGGGCATCCACGCTTACAGGTATATATATCAAATTTAATCATTCTAAGCATTAAGTAATCGCATTGGCGTTACGAATTTTTCTTTCATGCATAAGATAAATTATGTCTCCCAGTTTATTTTGGATATAATAATATATAATATATACTTGGCCATCGCCAACTAAGTTGATCTAGCCTTGATCATATTCTCAGCTCTCTCGCGTCACCTTTCTTTTGCCATCTAATCCGTTGCTGGATATAAACTTCCATTTATCTGCCATTTACTTGGTTATTAGCGTGAGTTTATCAAGAAGTTGGCAGATCCAGCAGGGATTTATGTCGCTTGCTTATTCATTGCTGAATATTTGTGTATAGCATTTGATCCTAATTTTATACCCATATGTATTCAAAGTACTTTATACCATTTGCAAACATGTGTGCATAAATCATTAAATTGGAATTGCTGTTCAAACATTCATAATTCATTCATACGATACGAATGTTCGATTGTATCTCAATGTGACCACATTGGCTCGAAGGCGCCTATGGCCGAGACAATCTTTCAATCAGACCACGACAATGCGCCACCACCAGCACCACCCGCACCACACAGCCCGCACACGAGTACCGAAGCTCAAACAAAAAGCGCAGCCCAGAGAGAGTCTACAAGATGTATATATACGTATATGTATACGTATCTCCCTCTAACCATAACCAGATACACTTCCGCTGGCAGTCCCCAGTCACCTTCAGCCCGAATCCGACCACACGTGTCAAAGCAAACGGTAAACGGCAATCGCCGCACCTTGCGCAAATGTTGTCGTAGACAACTGGGTGGAGACGGGGGCGGGCTGAGAAATGTATGGTTGAGGAAGAACTGTTCCATAAGTGGCACGTCCCGGGCTACATATTTGTACAAGTTTATGGCGACAAGCAATGCCATTTGCCTTTGCCAGCTGATGACTGGCCCGATACAAAAGTCATGAAAACTCCCAAGTCGAGCCGAGTCGAGTGAAAATATTGCACGGATTTTGCGGAAGGCGGCGCAACAAAAAGTGTTAAGTGTGGATATTTTTTATTTAAGCGTAAAAATCCGGAGAACAGTCAGCAAAAAGCAAACGAGTAACAGCCGAACTTATCGACCAAATATAAAGCTGGAAATCAGCCGTGCAAAAATTTGCATGCAAGTCAGAGCAGAAAACCAAGATGTAAATGCGGATGCGTGTGTGTGGTGAGTGTATAGATATGCGGGTGTGTGTGGGTGCGCTTAGCGATAACACTTTGACAGGATTACGCCTGCCTAAGGACCGCATCAAAGCATAAAGGTAGCGCTCACACTGAAAACGATATTACCGCAACTTTTTGCGCCTTCGTCGATGGCCAATTGAAAAGACATTTGCAGGCACATTTGCCCCGACGACTCGACGATGCTTGGCAAACTTTTGCATGACTTAAAAGTTATGTCTCCACACACTTCTTTTTCTTTAGCTGATGCTCAGCACGTGAGGTAATTTCTAATATTTAACTCTAAATTAAGTTAAAAAGAGGTTGCGCCCAATACGACGAAGGGTTCGAAGCACGTCTGCGGTTGGGCATCCATAGCCAAGCACTGTGCCAAGTGAAGCTCCACTTAAGCTAGCCGATGGCAAACAGCGTCACTTCAAGATTTTACCAGGCATATTTTATTGCAAAAGGCCCAAACCGAAAGCAAATGATGCAATGGGAGCTGGCTGCGGGTCTGGCTCTGGCTCTTGAGGTTAGTCGTCTGGACAGTTGGTTTATTGGTCACACTTGGGCTCGCCCATAATTTATGTGGGAATTCTGAGCAAGCCATTACCATCACCATCACTCAGCTCAGTCAGGCAATTCGGATGCACAGACTGAAACAGAGACTGAGCGACGGTCACCTAGGCCAAGCTCAAACGAATTGTGTGAACAAAATTAAAACATATGCGATTTATGTAAAGTGCGGCATGCGCGACATGTTGATGCCCTTTTTCTATGAGAGAGGGCAGTTTATGGTATGTGTGAATTTAGATTATTCATTTTTAAATAAATAATTAAAAATAAAATATATAATTTTTATTTAAATTCAATGCCAGAGGCATCATCTTGGAAATGCTTTCAATTTGAAAGACTTTATGAAAAATAAAAATATTACTTATATTTCATTTGTTGCTTCAAAATAAATAAATTGAATAGTTTTCAAGCGGAAATGTTTTACTTAGAATTCATTTTGACAACTGATTCGACTTGAAATATCATTTCACAGTTGAGTGCCATTAAAAAAGACTCTGTAGCCTTGCTTATATCAGCCCATTCTTAAAGCCTTGTTTATAAGTAAGGTAGCTTATGCGGGCTGCACTTAAACTTAAAGACTTCAACTTTAATTTTTCTAACAGCCATATTATATTTGATCTTATCTATTAAATATAGTTTACTAAAGCAAGCAGAGCTTCGTAATTCTACAAGACTTAATGATATTTTAAGCACTGTGAAATAGTTTTGGTTTATAGACTTGATTTCCAAACTATTCCGCCCAGAGTTACGGCACGCAGGCGTATTAGTTCTTAAGTCTTTGGGCGGGTTCTGGTCTCAATTGCCAAGAACAATTGCTAGTTTAAAGTCATATTCTCAACGTAGCGTTATATACCCTTAATACCCTTTCGAATGTGCTGTTTACGGCGTCGTCGACTCTGTGCCGTTGGGGGGAGTTCATAATGAAAGCCCACAAATGCAGATCGCGTCTCGGCCATTCCGGTTGACTATTCTGATGTTTCGTTCTGTGCGAAATGATCTGCGCATTGTAAGGCCAAGAGCTAAGAATTGACTTCGCGAACATTTCAACTTCTCCCGGTCGGTCGCTGTTTGCTTATCAACTTGTGGCGTCTCTGTTGCGTGTGGCAAGCTTCCGTTCCCAAAGCGCAGCGCTGCATGCCGCTAATTGTTTTGTACTTGAGAAACTTGCGACCGCTAAAAGTCAAACAAGCATTTATTAAAGTTATTAAAACGAAAGCTGCAATTGAAGTTGTTGCGTGCATTAAGCTGGTGCCACGATGCGCAAGTTCGACTAATCACAACTGCGTCTGAACAAAGAACGCACTGATTAGCCGACACGCCCCTGCGGCTGCCAGAAGTGCTTCTGTTGCTGCTGTTGCTGCTGCCGTGGCTGCTGCTGCCGTTGCTGCTTTTGTTATGCAAATTAGGAACGCCAAAAACGTATGACAAGACATGTTGCTGGCGGGTGGAGTGAATCAATTTTTGACACCCACTCAGCTTATGGCTGCACACACACAAACAGTTTTAATTAATTGTCTGCTCGATATTTGGCATCCAATTACTGAGCTGCTCGCACCGCTACAGCGTTCACTTAACCAAAAGCTGTCTGACAACAACCCACGCAGCCAGCGTGAATCGATAAAATAAAAAAACGCTAGCTAAGCAATACTTAGGGACATAGATACTTTATGGCGTAAACAGGTTCGCTTTGCCAGCCCAAGATCAAAAGACTCATCAGCAACGGCAGCTTTTGATGGCACTATGCTCTTCGCTGCTGTTGTTGTTGCAGCAACATCCGCTGCCAGTCCACACAGCAGCAACGGGGGCGTCCCACGTCCGCGTCGGCGTCACTGTCAGAGCACAGTTGTCCATTGTTGGTTTTGAAATCAAACTGTAAATTTATATATCTGCTGAGCATATTAATTTGCGACTCGTTTTTGTAACATCTCATTAATAAACAATGAAAATTATTTAATAATTTTCATGCTAATTTAATTTGTAATATCAGTTTGCACCACTGTGCTTGGCCTGAACTTGATTTGAGACTTGTGTGAATTCTGGTTTGAAGCCATGTCTCAAACTGGATTTGGCGCTTGGGATTTTTATGAATGAACGCGAGTGGCACTAACAACAGCAACAGCAAGAGCAACAGCCGTATCTGCAACTCCAGCGGCGACAACAACGGCAGCAGCAGCAACAACAGCAACAGTTCCAGTTCCATTTCCAGTTTCAAGCTCTTCATGGCCATTTGCGTTTACTACGGTGCTGCTGCTGCTGCCGCTTTTGCTGTGACTGTTGCGGCTTTTGCAATCTGCTTTTGGCCAAGATACAAGATACAAGATACGAGCACATGTGGGGCGGTTGCTTGAATGTGAAACTCTCGTCGCAGGTGTATTTCTAGCTCTTTTCCCGTGGCCAAACGCAGCTCGAGTTACTCCCGGCGTTCGCCACAGTTCATTAATAAAATTCACTGAAGCGAAGCAACTTTGCTTAGCTGCCCATTTATTTTCATCTGCGTTACTATAAACATATTCATGTGTATGTGTGTGTGAGTGTGTATCTTATGGATACGGCTAGAGTTTTATTTGGCTTGCTGCAGATAGAGTATTCTATTTTTTTATTTTTCATCAAAACGTAACTAATTGAATAATAATCCTAGCATTTCGATATGAATAGCCGATTAAGACATGTTGCTCATTTAGCATAAATGCTTTAGCTCGGCGTCACCTATCGGAAATGGCCACGCGTGTTGGGAATCGAGTGTGGAGTGGGAGAAGGAGAAGTTATCTAATTCGATATAGCTTAGCATAGCTCTTTTGTATACTCCATGTGTGTGTGTGTGCGGGTGTGCTGGTGAGTATGTGTGCATGTTGTAACTCATTATACTATTCTCAGTTTTGTGCGAGCTTCATAAGCTGCGTTCATGTATAGTATCCACCAACAAAGGGGAACCAAATTAACACGATTTTTGGCTAGCTAAGAGAGTGACCGCTGGGCATGTGAATTACGCTCTTGACTATGGTATTTACTTCGCTTAAGCAGCTCAAAAGGAAGCTGCTAGAATTTTATTGAATTACTCTTCCACAATATAAAGTAATTTAAAAGTTATGCAGCTCAACAGAATTTCATGAATTTTAATATTTGCATTTATTTAGGTTATAACTTGGAATATACTGTGATATATCGATAAAATAATATTCACAAATATTTATAATACTAATAAATTACTAAGATTAGGAGCTCTTATCAAACATATACAAAAATAATCGCTTTAAAATTTGTTTGACTTTTTAAAAACTAATAAAATGTTTCTCTTGCTCGGCTGGAAAAAATTGGTTATTAAAACACAAATCCACAGCCACAGAATAAAAGTCCAATAACTCAATCAGTATATGCTGGAAATTAAGCTGCATTAAAAAAACGTCGTGCTGAGTGCATGATGCAATTAAATACCATGCCGGCCATGCGCTTCAATCTTTTAAAGTGTTCTGTGTGGATAGATTTTGGTTGACAATCCATTTTGCGTTTGTCCTTTTTTTGGGTGCGGCTGGGTTGGCGGGATGGCATTTCCCTACTGACAGCTGCCAATTGTTCAATTATTGCACAGTGGCTCAGTGGCTCGCTGGTTGACTGCTGTCGCAGCATTTAAAAAACTCCAACTAGCATTTAATCATAAAAAATGCATGCGCCTATAGAATAAATCCCGATGCGTCAATTGTCTCGTTGCCGGCCCGAATCCGTCTCTTGGCTCTGTTAATTGCATATCAATGCAGCATCAGCAGGGCCAGGATCAGCAGCAGGACAGCCCAGCGGGCTGGTAGGACGAGCAGCAGACGAACGACTGCTGCTTGCAGTTCATCAGAGTGTCATTGACAGCAGTTGCGTCGCCGTCGCCGTCGACGTCGACGTCGGCGTCGGTGGTTGCCGTCTGCTGATAGTTGTAGCCACGAATGGCAATTAAACTGATAGACTTTTAACGCATTTTGCGATTTTAATTATTAACTTGGCATATCGATAAGCCAGCATGGTATATGTATCCCATTCCTTTCACTTCTCTCTCTCTCTGTCCCTTTTTCTTACTCTATCTCGCTTTTACTCTTCGTTGCATGATAAATGCCTTTTTAATGACTTCAACATATGCGTCTGTCTGTCTCGTGTGTGTGTGTGTGTATGTTTGACATCAGTGTTGTGCAACCTGAATACCCAGCAAATTGTTGTTAAACAAAAAAAAAAAAAAACAAAAAAGATTAGCTGGAAGTTAGGTTTATAATTTTGGCTTAGTATAAAGACATGTGAAACTTAAGTTTATTTGAAATATTTGGATTACTTTAAAGCCTTATTACTTATATGATCAGGGAATAGATTGAAATTGTTAAACTTTTCGTAAAAGTAAATTCGCCACATATCAAAGCGAAATGATTTGAGTGAATGTGCCTCAGACCTATGCTGTACTGCTTGACCCAGTGACTACAAATACATTTAAGTTTTTATGTATGGTCTGAAATATATTTAGAAAATTGTAGTATACATTTTTTTTTTACATTTTGTATTTAATTTACTTAGGGATTTAGGGACTTAATGCCTACTTAAAATATAGTTTTCCGTTAAGAAAGCCAAATCTGGCTGCAAAAGTTGCTTGAGCAGCTCTGTTCTGTGTGTTAGCTTGTGTGCCGCATGCTGTTGACCCTGCTGGCAACATGTGGCTGCACCGGGATGTCTTTAAACAAGGCTTAACTCCCTCCAGCTGTTGTTGGCGCTGCTATTGTTGTTGAGCTTGTTGTTGCTGTTGCTGTTGGCATCTGGCTTGTCATTGCACATTACGTATTGTCTTTATTTAATGTTTGCAATTTGGCAAATTTATTATGCAAGGATTTGAGTTGCCCCCGACGGTACGACAGTGTCATTTATTGCATTTATCATGCTGCTCCGCCCAACCGACCCGACCGCCCCCCATGCACAACATTCAGTTACATAGCTGCATGCAAGTGTGTGTGTGTGTGTGCGGCAACAATGCGACGTCTGCCTTGTCTGCCAACTGCCTGACACTGATTGCAATTTTAATTTACAATAAAACTCATTAGCAGTGATTGCTGTTTACTGTTAGGCAGGCAGCCGTTAGGGCCAGCTAAATGTGCCAAGTGCTATCCGCCTTGGCGCTGCTACTATCATCTCCTCTCTCTAAGTGCATAAACGTGTCAGTGTATTACGAGTTCATTTACTACGCACTGGGCATCGAGATATGTAGAGAGATAGAGGAAGACAGAGTGGGGCAGGTACCAAGCTCCAGCTCCCGGTTCAGCATCATCTCACTCAGCCGCCCACTGTCTGCCTGTCTGGCAATCTCAACATCTAGTCGCATTTGCATCTAATACCGCATTTGCCTGGTGCTCGAGTCCTGGCCATGTGTGTTGACTTTGGTAGGCATTATCATTAGCATTAGGCAACTTTAAGTTGTAATGCCTTGTCTCGGTTTCAGCCACGCTATGCCCACCTTGCCGCAGCATCAACATCAACAGCAGTTGCAGCTGGAGCACTACCAACAACAATTGCAATCAATATTGGTTTAGCAATTGACGAAAATGTTTGACAATTAAATTATGCTGTTTGGCATCGCACTCATGCACAGCAATTGAACTGTGTGATAATAGCTCAATTTATGAAATCATATTAAATAGTTAATAATACTATCAATTTGCTGCAAGTTGTCAGAGCGGCATCCAAAATAGCATCATGTGTCTGCTCGTCCAGAACTTATCCTTTAGTTATCATAATAAAAACTATGGAGTTATCATTTATATAGGGAGAATGTTGAAGTATTAAGCAACTGCAAACTAACATTATTTGATTTATGCCCAATTTTTAACTAATATTATATTAATTACTCAGCATTATTTGTAATAATTTAAATCTACAAGATTCTCGCAATGTTTAATTTCGAGTTTGGACACCATAGCTAAGGCCAAGCTACTAAAGTTTTGTGGTTGAATCCATCCAAATTCATTCACCTATTGGCCTAAGTAACTGGCATAGAACACATTAATTAACTCAGTTCAAGTACTAAAACAAAATCCATTCAACTGCAAATTACCTCACCTGCTGCGATAAGTTCATGCGTATCAAGTATGTGTTTGACTTCAATACTTGAAGCTACATAATTCGCTTTGAGGTTTCGAAACGGCTGCTCCAGTCTAGAGCACTTTCAGTTTCACTGGGAACTGAGCTTAACTAAGTTTCTTAATCGAAAGGGGTTTATAGTCTTGTCAAGTTAAATACGTATTGTGGCACAGAATTATGCAAAACTCTCTTTACGCTGTAACAAGATTAAGGTTCATGATTGTAGGCCGAGAAAACTTTGACTTTCTGCTTATTATATCAATGTTGAAATGTTTCAATATGCGAACTATTACTTGATTTAAATTGTAAATTAGGACATTGCCCTGCACACACAGCGCGCCCAAATACATTCAATTATCCGTTTACCCATGATTAAAACTGACCAAAAAAGTCGATACGATTGCTATCATGGTCGATTCGCATCATGGTCGAGCTGCCAGCTGCAGCATTTCAATAGAATGCTTGCCAGGGACGCATGTCGCGTATGTGAATGTAATGCAACACATTACAATTAATCATACGACCGGTAAGCCGGCTTAGTCCCAGCATATTAAAATCAAATATGCGCCCTTTGTGCGTGTAATTGTGTTTGTTATTTGGTATGTGTGCGAGCATGTATAGGTGTGTGATTGTGTTTATATAAGGATGTGGGCATGAGCGTGCGTGTGTGTGTGTGCGGGGTATTCACACGCTTAAGCTGCAAATGCATCACGCAGCTTCTGCTTTGGTACATTTTAATTAAGTAAACGTTATGGTTATATCAGTAAGTTAATTTCATTATGTAATACCCTTCGCTGACATTTTGTTATCATTATTGGCTTTAATTAAGTATTATTGGCAGCATTCACATATTAGCCGCAGCTTTGTGAACGGCCATCAGGGGCTAATACGGGAATTATGCGCTAATTTAAATTAATGATCAGGGATTTCTGACAAAGCACAATTGAAACCATGTGAAAATATTTAAAGTGCCTTGAAGGCCTGCGGTGTTTCGCATTAAATTTTGTGAAATAACCTTAATCTGATAATTAAAAATACAAAATAAGAAAATATATAAATATAATTAAAACGAAAAACAATTTACGGTCCCAGTGCCTAGCGAAGGCTAAAAGCACAACTGTCAACAAACAAATAAAAATGTCCAGATATACGGAAGAGACGCCAGAACTGAACCTCGAAGACTGTATACCCTTGTTAGGGTATGCAGTGTAAGTGTGATACAATGTTTTAGGATTAGCAAAAGCTTTGTTTGGTGTTATAGGGCTTAAAGCTCTGCAAGTTCTCAGATAATTTTCTCATCTTATGCCCCAGCTAAGCTGACCACTTCACAGCTCTCCAAGGGAATTAAAGTGAGTGTATAACGAGAGTTTGCACTTTATGCAGATCGGCTCGGCCTGTCAGACAGACAAATGGCCTGGCAACGGCGCCCCTCGAGGTTCCTCCCAGTACCAGCCGTATCTTCAGCCCGTTAATTTTGCATTCAGCTGGGACAGACAGACGGTCAGCCAACCAGGATTGTTGTTGTTGATGCTGGTGATGATGCGCCTGCCGCTGATGCTGCTGTTGATGCTGCTGATGCTACTGATGGTGGCAGCGTTGTGTTAATAATTATGGAAAATCAACGCTTCGGCATCATTTGGCAACTCATTAAAATTCATAAATTATACTTCAGCGTTTCATTAAAAAATCAGCCCCAACAACAATTGCAGACTTGCAACAGGGCAGTGCACATAACGGCGAATAATGGTGTGAAGTGGGCGTGGCGATGGAGCCAAAGTAAGGCAAATGGTTGCGCCTGAGCTTTTGTGTCGGGATGCCTGCATTCTAAAGGATGCACACACAATGGGATAATGATAAATAGTGATAAATGACAGTAAATGAAAGTATTTCATTCAAATGCATTAAATCAATATTAAATAATTTAATTAAAATTCCAAACGAAAAATAAATAAATAAAAAACTATATGATAACAATGACGATAATTCGTAGTTAATTGAACTGAAATTTAAACGGCATGAAAATTATATATGTATGCATTAAATTAATGGCGCTTTTTATTATTTCATTTAATATTGAAATTAATAACATTAATTAGGCTAATTTAAAGTGCAATTTTAGTAAAAAAAAGTTCGTAAACAATACCTGTCAATAAAACAAATAAAAAATACATTGAAATAACAGAATGCTAATCTGTTAAAATATCTTGATAAATATCAGTTGATTAATTAAAAAAATAAAGAAAATTTATTAATGCAAAGTATGAGTACAGAATAATAATATATAAATTAAAGAATAAGTTAAAGATGATGAAAATGAAGCACGGGAAATGAAATTGAAAAGAAATAGCTATATAATTGAATGAGCTATAAATACAAGCAGATTATTGTGAGAGGATTGAATTTGAGAACAAGATATAGGTATTAAATTTTCATCTGAGACTACTTAGAATATTAATGATTGATGAATAGGTGGAATACAATAGATGCCTTAATAAGATTCTTACTCATTTCTTAATGTATTTTTAACCGTTTTTATGTTATATATATTTTCTATTGCTAAATGAAACTTTGTATATATAAGTTATATATCTTTCATAGTTTCAATCGAATAGCAATCTGTTTTCTTGAACTTTATATGTTTTTGTTGTCCAATTTTTATTAAACATTAACAAATTCATTGTTATTGGTGTACAGTAAATAAATATATCAAACAAACTTGATTAACTCATTGCATAATTTGTTTATTTATTAAGCCAAATTAAAGTTGAACTTAAGTTAAAGTTAACAGATTTTTGTGTACATTTTACCAGCTCATAAATAAATTGTAAAGTTCTGGGTACGTTATATCACCTTTTTCGAATTCGTAAATATGTATATGTGACCTAATTAAAAGTTGTTGTAAATTATTAATTATTTATAAATACTCGGAAGTGGATAATTGTGCTTTTCCAAGCATTCATTACATACTTACCTTCACTTTGTGAATATGTCAACGAAACAACCAAAAATATTTCTATGAATATTTATTAACGCTGAGTGCTTCTTCATTTTCAAGTTCAGTGGCGCTGCAGTGAGCTGGTATTTAATGTTAGTATATATAATCAAATTTAATGTAAACACACTCATTAATTATTATTATTATTATTATTGCAATTGCGTTTCGTATATTATGGATACTTATAGCCGCCAGCGCAATGTTTAAGCCCCATTGAATATTTAATAAAATTAAATAAAGCAAGCACTGCGGATTTTTACCAAACTTAAATAAATATCCCGCAATTGTTTGTTGCGGTCATGTCGCAATCGAGTTGCGGATTGTGGCATGCACATCTCGAGCCTTGAATAACTGAAAAATTATGCATATCGAGTGTGCTTGTGAATACTGGGCCAATAGAAATGCTGTTACTGTCATTCGAAATTTAAGAATACCTGAAAATTAATTATTTGAGAATGTTTTCACATCTGCAGCAAGTGCAGATGGTTCAGTTATATGAGGCGTATGATTAATATTGCTATTCAAGCATATACGTAATGTGTTTAGCTTAATTGTGTTTACAGTGCATATGATTAGCTTGCATTACATTACTTATTGAATGTATGCTGGGTATGAAAAGAAAAAAGAAAAGAATGCTTTAAAAATGTTATTTTACACCCCTGTTAAATGTATTTTTTACTCTTTAAAGTAAATAATGACACTCAAAACTAACTTAGTTTATATGAAAAATTGAGAATGATAATGAGACTTTACTAAGATCTCTAATGATAAAACATTTTAAAAGTGGTTTTATAAATATTTTTATTAAAATTTATATTTATTTTCCTTCATTTTAGATTTTAAAAAACGTAATTAAATTTATCAATTTTATTCTATTTCAATATTTCAAAGCCTAATTTCCACAAGAGCATTTTTTGTTGTCATGTGGAGCATATTGTATTTAATTTATTTATTTATATATCAGCTCTACACAAAACAAACAAATCATTTAAAATACACAACTGGACATTAATTAAAGTTGCGCTAAATTGGTTTGTTTATGTTTATTTGGCAGGAAAATAATTATTTCAGTTCATTCGGTGACTGCTGAAAGTTATTTCATTTATTTCTTTGCCATCCTCAAAGCTCTCCAGGAATTCGCAAATTGGTCAAGTGGCGTTCGGCGACCCATGCGGTTCCGCCCCCTGCCAAAGTCCCTAACGATCGCTGCTCATTAAAACACGTCAGCAAAAGGAATAAAAGCGGCTTAAATGGCAACTCTGCACTGAATGGACTTTATTACGGGCGTACATACATCTACTACAATATAAACTTTATTTTCACTGACTCGTAATGCATTGCAAGCTTTGTAGAGCATTTTAGGGTATGTAGATCCTATGAACAAATTAAAAATTGTTACTGTGAATTAATGATGATAATGTAATAATTTAATAGGTGTATTTTGTAAAAAAAAATGAATAAATAAAAATTGTTTAAAATGTACAATAAATAATACATTTACTCGTACAGAGAATTGCAATAGGGTCTGCTAGGGAACATTTCACTCCGTAAAGTTCTTACTTTATTTATATATATGTATATATTTTTTTGCTTAATAATTTTGCCTGTCAGCGCGAAGTGAACACCAAAAGCGGCAACGGCAGTGAAATCAATTAATGAATTGGTAAAAATTAAGTGCTTCAATTGTACGAAATTGATTTCGAGTAATAATTTTCAGCATGAGCGCCGACCAGGAAAAAATATATAAATGCACAGCGCATTGCCTGCATTGTGTCGGCAGGGGCGGCGGAGGGGCGTGCCAGGATAATAATAATGCATAATGGCTACCGCCGGCGGCGATGTCGGCAGAAACAACTCCGCGCCGCTTTTACAACGTGCATTGACTCCGGCAAGTTCAAAAGGCCGGCGCATCCTGGCGTGGCCAACAACAACTGGACGTGGACGTGGACGAGAAGGAGAACGGGCACGAGGATGCGGACACAGAACGACTGGCCCAAAGGACGACTTTTCTTTCAGTTGCATAATAAAAAATAATAATCATAATTTTTTTCCATTGCCGACGCCGTCGCCGTCGTTGTGCATTTTCCTTTTGCCGGTTTTAATGCACTTAGTTCACGGCTGGACTGAGCCGCAACTCAGGAACTGCAGCCGGCCAGGATCTGCCGCAGGTGTTGGTCACCGTTAGCTTCGTATTTTAATGGGCATTATCTGCATCATGAAAATTAAAAACTTCGTACAGCTGCAGTTGCCCCACGTTGTTATTGTTGCTATTGCTGTTGCTGTTGCTGTGGCTGTTGCTTTTGCTGTTATTGTTGCCTCCTTAAAGCACACAAATTAATTTCCCTAATTATAAGGCCCGTCCAATGCCCACAGTGCAATCGTAAATTAGCCAAGTTTATGCGTGCTAGCAAAACTTTTTCACCACTCGTCTCTCAGCTGGCAAACCGAGTTGGCTACAAAGTCGCCTTGGCCAACCCGGGGCCACGGCCAACGCGATAATGTTATCTAAACAAGCATAAAGTTTTGCATCAAGGGCTAAAAATCTAAATATTATTACCAGCATCCGGTTCGCTGCGCCAATGCGGCCTGCAACTGATTTACTCCAGAAGAACTAGTTACTAGAACTCTGACTGTGGCCAATGCCTATGCCCGTGCCTGTGCCAGTGTCTGACTTGACTAGCCACTTTTATTTTTAGCCAGTTGGGCGCTTGATTATAGTTTAAGGCAATTGCCAGAACGGGGAGCACTGGACATGGGCTGTGCCTTAATTTGCTTAGAGGAAGTTGCAAGCAGGAGGCAAGGCCAGCAGAGTGTGGCCATAATGGGGCATGTGGCCACAGCTATGGTCGCTCAACGACACAAAGTGAAGCATATTGGTTATTGGATTGGGCGCAAATACATTATCAACCAGAACTAATAAATCCATCAAATTTAACTTATATTCTACTTTTTTAAATGGACAATTCAATTTCAATTTCAATTTTGCATTTGGCAACAAAGTCTATTTACTTATATTCTACTGTAGCGCACTGTCTATTCCAGCTGGCCAACGGCAGAGGCCAGCGTGAAGCATTAACAAGCGTTTCTCTGTTCTGTTCCAGTTTTTCCTTTTCTTTTATGGCTAGCAGGAAGCAGAACGAATCGAGAGTTGTGGTTGGGGGACGACATGCGACAAAAGTTCTGATTATTGAAATTAACTTTGATTTGTTTGTTGTTCAGCTGCATCGGCAAATTAAAAACTACACTCAAACCATATGCGAATATCCATGCAAAAAGCCAAAGCTAAAGCCAAATCCAAAGTCAGTGCCAGCATTGGCATCAGGGTCAGACTGTGCAAATAAAAATGCATTTCAATTGCATGCTGAAACGCAGCAGCACGCAAAGAAAGTGCAGAAAGCAGGGAGGCGAGAGTGTTGGGGGACCTGCGGGAGCTGAGGGAGCTGCAGCAGCTGAGTGAACTGAAGCCTGGCAATATGGCCAAATGGAAATTGCTGTAAAATATGAACTACCAATTTCTGTTTGGTACTGTTGCAGCAGCAATAGCGCTAAAAAGAAAGCAAATACTCGACATTGGATCCGAGTAACAGATTGCCAGATATCCTGTATGTCAATCAAATGAAATTTCATTCACAAGCTTCTAAAGTGTAATCCCTTATCAAAAAGATACAAATTGTGTATGTAAGAAATTCAAAATTACTTTTCTTATGAAGTAAATTAAAAAACCGAAATATCAATCGCAGCTGCAAGAATCATGAGTGATTCGGCTTACAGCTTGACAAAACTTCTTCCCTTTTGAAAGCAACTTATTATGCTGGTTCTTAGCATCTTTTGAAGGCAAGCCAATCTTGGCTGGATTTTGCATTTGCAAAGTTTAATGAAGCAACCTTTTATACAAATATCTCCAAATTGTATATGTGTTCAACTATAAGACACGAGTCAAATTTGACATTCCAATTGGAAACGCAGAGAAGCGGAGATTAAAATGTTGAACTAGCTTTAACTTTTAATTTAAATAGAACTTCTTTTATTAATCTCAGTTAAATATCGAGTTCAAGTCACACACAAAGAGTTTCAATTAATGAATTTCCAAATAAATTTTTAGTTTTCGTAACTTGTCACATTTTTTATGCATCACAAAATTTTTAATTGAATTTATTTCATAAGTGCTTGAAGCATTTGACTATATTTAGTTTGTAAAGTTTCAAATTGGTTATAGAAATTCTGACAGCATTAGATATGTCAGCTCAACGTTGGTTGATCAGTCAAAATGCGCTTAATTCACACAAAATGCACTTTATATTTTTCTTTCCGTCCAGGGTATTAGAGAAAAAAATCCACTCTGGCAGTTTGGTCAGGCACTTCAGGGGGTTTTGCGTTAGCTACGAGACATTGACACAATAACACCTAAAGTGGCTTTGTCCACCCGGCAATATTGACTGCCAGAAAGTGCGCACGACAGCAGACCCCAAGCCCACTTGCCGAGCAGCCGCTACTTTTATACGAAAGCCAAACCCCAAAACCCACCCAAATTACACATACACAGCCAGCTTGCTCCCAGTGAGTCGGCAATCCGCTTCCGTCTGCAACGCTTGCTGACTTCGGTCGCTGTATTCATGCATGAATTTTGAACGAAATTTTCATACCTTTTTCGCAATATTCTTTCATTTTACTCTCAAATTTTTTTCTTTTTAGTGAGAGCCGTTTTCCACTTCAGTCCGTTACTTTTCAATTTCCACTTACACATGCACACACACACATACATACGTACGTACGTACAGCAGCGTAAACTTTTTTGCACTGTCTTTGGCGCGATTTTCCGCTACGCTGCACTTTCATTACACGTGTGCTAGAGCGGGACAGACACCTTGAACAGAGACAGGCCCAAAGGCAAAGACAAAGAAAGCTGCAAACTTTTTTCTGTTAAAGAATCGCCTGTCAAAGGCAGGCAACCAGTTGGCAATTGAAGTCGGCAGTCGCCAGTCGCCTTATTGCAAATTGCTTGAATTGCTTTTGGCTTATGGGTGTTGGCCGTTTGCCGCTCATCGCTAGCCGCTTACCGTTCCGTCCTTCTGCACTTTCAATCTTTCGAATTGTCTCTGCAGTTGCTGCTTGCCGCTTGCCACCTGCTCGCATGGGCACTTGGCCTGCTCGTGTTTACCCACTTATTTGCCACACTTGACCAAAATCAATTGGCAACGACAGCGGGCACGCCGGCTCAGAGGCAACAACAGATTATGTTGTTTAACAATCAAATAAGTCACGCGGTGCTTAACTCAGTTCAGGTGGAAGCGCCACAGCACAAACGCAACAACAAGAATCACAACATCAAAGGGAAATCAAATTCACTTTGACGACGCCCTAATGCTCTTTCGAAAGGGAACATATCTTATGATATTTAAATTTAAAATGAATTAAAAGAATTTGTTTCAAATATATTTTTACTTTTTTAATCTTTCAAATTATTTTAAATTTTCAAGAATTATTTTTCTTATATTTTTTTTTTCAATTTTTAATAATTGCTTTTATCTAAAATGTTTTAAATTATGCTGATTTTTTGATGATTTTTTTTCGCTTTCTTTAAATTATATCTAATATTTGTATATTTAGATTTATGTCACATTCATTATTGTACTTCAGTTCAAATAGATATACACAACACGTTCAGCTACCTTCTTCAGATAGTTACCATGCCCGATGATACTTAAATGTGAAGCAGGCAAAACCGTCAAGTTCTGCACGAAAGGTTTTAGCTACCTTTTAGCGCGAACCTGCAGTGTCCGTCCGTTGGCCACGTACGTTGTATTCAGTCTTGCCCCGTCTGCTGTCCGTCGACCGTTGTCTCTGCAATGTGTGGCTTATTGTATAAGCGCGTCCGTCCGAATCTGCGCGTCCAATGTGGGCGTTTTATGTGGCCGTGTCCCTAAGTTGTAGTTGTTGCTGTTGCTGTTGCTGTTGGTGTTGGCTGTTACCCGATGTTGTGGTGTTGCTTGTCTGTTGGGCTACCTTGGCTGATTGTTGTGATTCTTGGTTCGCATATGCCCAGCACCCACCTCGTGCCGGGCTGTGTGCCTCGGCCTGTCGTTTGTGCCATGAGCCGTGTAAACATTGGCGCGTGCCAGCAACAATACAACACCTTAATGTGTGCGCCTGCCTGGAACTGATTCTAATCGCTTGGAGTGTGGTGTTAATGTTGATGTTTCAATTAATTTTTATTAGTTCAACTCGTTATGCACATGGCTACGGCTCCCGCAGCTCCACCTTATGAAAAATGATGAGGCGCAAGTGCTGAAAATAGTTCCCGATTGGCCTTTCAATGTATTCGCAACGGACAGCTCAATCAACTAACAAGCTTAAGCCATAAGCTTAGCATTGGCCCTCTTTCCACATATCGGCCATATGTACATGACCTATCGAGGATCCATCAATTTGCATATTGCAGCAGCTCAGCTATCGGCAGCGCACCTATAAATCCTTTGCTTGGCTCTTTTGCACGCCGTAAATAACCCGCCCGGAAGGCAGACAAGGCCGTGTGCCCAGGCACAGGACGAAAACGTCGCCGCCAATCATTTATCAAAAATATTATCAATCAGTCAATAGATGAAATGGCTTGATGAATGTCCAACAAGCACCCAGCCAGGCAGTCAGGACGTCAGCCAGGGCGTTCTTTGGTTTGGGCGTCTGTGTTGACAGGCCAGGCGCCTGCACGTTGTGCACAGTGGGCACTGGGCACTGGGCACTGGGCTTGGCTGTAACTGGTCAACAGCCAACACACACATATACCAGCCGAGCTCCAAGTACAACGTGCCAGCAGCCTGCATTTGATTGATTTCAGAAAATGAAGAAAAATCATGTCGAAACGCCAAGACAAAGTGAACGGCGGCCAGTCCCAAAACTGAAATTGCACATTGGTCTCCCATCCAATTTGTATGTGTGTGTGCGGGGGTGTGTGAGTGGCTGTGATATGTATTGCTTTGCTGAATGAAAAGCACTTACCTCGCCTTTATTCCCTACACTTTTTAGCCATGAATTGAACGTGAGGTCTTCTAAATTCAATTTCATTCGGCATATGAAACCTCAAAGCGGAGATGGTGTAAACATTTCATACAAACGAAGCAGCTTAACTATAGACGGGGGATATAGCATAATATTTATCAACGTATGCTAAGACTTTGCTCTCTTCTAGTATACAGATTTAATGATAACTTCTTGCCTTCAGCTGGCACCATTTGAGGGCAAATATCAGTTTTTATCATCAGCTAACTATGGCAGAGAGTTGGAAGCAGTAAAAACTAGTTTGGCATAGTTCATAGAAATTAGTGAAGGAATGAAGGCATAGGTTAAGCACAGCTGCTCATTTTTTAACAAAGAATCTCACTGACCTCTAATGAAAAGCTTTTTTATAGAGTGCAAATTTCAAAAATTCACCAAAAAAATTATTTCCCATTTTCAATAGGATCGGGGTATAACTGGTAGTTATAGATATTTAACTAAAACAAGTATTTAAATTAATTTGAAAGAGCTGCAGATTAAGTTAAATCGAAATCAGAAGTTTTGCTGTTAGAATTTTGCAGTAACTTTTGTTAGCAGCAATCGGGCAATTTGCATGGCTGTGTTCGCTTCACACAATGCGGGCGGCTTCAGACCAACTTGCAGAGCGTTTATACTTCAAGACCATAAGCCTACTTACTTGTGGGCTCTGTATTGTTCTGGCTGTTGGCCAGAAGCGTTTCAGCTGTGGTGCACTCATATCTTGGGGTAACAATATTCGAAGAGATGATTTGGAATATGGGCGAGACTGAAAAGTTCATCAGAAAGCGATTAACAGTAGCCAGGGCCATGGTAACAATGCAAATTTGATTATTCCGACTAAGGGTCACTCACACGCACGTCAACAAATACAACCACACACACACACACACACACAGTTGCACGCACCATGCAACATGCGGGCAACATTTGTTCTATTGTTTTGCAATGTTTTTTTTTACGGACTTATTCAATTTGCTCTGCAACATGTCAAAAAGTTTTGCGCAGCAAATGAAAAATGTGCAGTAAAAGTGCAAAACGCAGCAAACATGCTACGAAAATTACAAATTTTTTCTCTTTCTCTCTCTCTCTCTCTCTGACTGTGTGTGTGTGACTCGTTTTTGTTAGTTTGTCTGTGGCTTGTTGTTGTCCTGGTGTTGTCAAAAAGTATGCCAACGCCGGAGCCAAAATGATGGAGTGACAGTGACTGCCATCCGGGGCGGTAGATTGTGACTGCCAGCCATAGGGGCAAGATCGGGGGTCGATGGAGGTCGTCTCCCTAGCTCGCCCCACTCTGCCCACAAGTCGGTTCATGTATCTCGTGCTCACTCCACATTTGACAAGTGGAGTGTGCGGCCAAATGCCTTTTAGTACCTCTTTCATCTGCAAATATTTGTGTTATTAGAATTTTTAAGCCAGCTCGCAGTAACGTTTTTGCTAACGCCAAAACTATACAGACAGAGTAGAACGCAGATGTTCCTCAATTTGTATGCGACACGATTTCGCCATGATGAAAAGTGTTTAAGTATCACTTATGTCACCTGAATTGAGCGAATCAATACTTTACTAATTTTGACTTCTGAGTAAAATTCAGAATTCTTAAGCTTGCTTCTCATTTAACTTGGCGAAAAGGTTTGCGGAAACATCTTCATACATTCATCTTCAAAACAGGGGCACAATTTGTGTGTGTTCGTGTCTGCTGTCAACAAAAATGTTTGGAAATTGTTTCGAAGCTTTCCATTGTTGTTGTGCTTTTTTCCCATTTTCGTTTGAGTTTTTGAAAATATTTAATTTCCGCATTAGCGTTGCGACACAACTTTGCATATAATAAAATGCCAATGCTAAGTATTGACACGCTTTGTGAAAGTTTGGCTGTCTGGACCACTTTTATACTCCTTTAGAATTCATTATTCAATGTCAATGCATTTCAATTTTGTGGCGCTGCGTCGCAGTCGTCGGCGTCGTCGTCGTCGTCGACAATCGAGCGGAATAGATTTATGACAGCGACACTGCATTTTATTACACTTAAAGGAAATCTTTCTTGAAATTGGCACACGAAAAAAGTTTTGTAAAAAATAAACGCAAAATGGCAGAGGGCATGGAAAAATCATAAAGTGGAAGGAGGCGAACAGGTAGCCATGCCGATAGAGAAGTTGGCGTAAGTAAGGCAACGCCATTTATCAGCGTGACACCTTGCTGGGCGGCCAACTTATTTCTGGATTGGAAGTGGGTGCAGATCTGGAGCTGGTGCCCAGCCTTGTGCCTTGTGGTGTGTCCTCAGCCGAACTATGAGTACGGCGGGTGTGCGACTGACTCTGTGTGTATTTGGGTGTGTGTGTAGCATTTTTATGGCATGTGAGAAATGACGCAGAAAGTGTGACACAAAACTGTAGACAAATTGCTTGAAATGATTTCATTTCTTTTATTTATGATGCCAACGTTCGAACTGCTCTTTAAAAAGCAGTTTCAATAAGTTCACACTGTGATTTTTATTTTTCTAGCTTTAAGAACTAAGGATATTTTAATGGTATACAAAAAATTTATGAACTGTGCTTTACAGTAAAAAAACATAAAAATGGATCCATTTACTTAAAGCTTAATCAGTTGGGTTATGCACTCACCTGCTTATATATGATATCAAGCTATATGCTAGTTGAAGTAGTTGAAATTGTCGATCTTGCTGGTATGCAATTGTAATTATTTTCTGCTTTCTTCCTTCAATTTTTATAATATTTATTTGCACACGCAAAGAATCTAACTGAGCACCGCACGCGTCAATTGCAAAGGTTCAACTCTAGGTTTTCCCTTACCTCACAGTTTATCTATTGTTTATGTTTGAGCTGGAGAAGCCGGAAGTATTGCTGATAAGTCTAAATAAGTTCAATACTTTTTTTTGACAAATACAGTTCCGCTATAACTGATAGCAGACATTTAATCGCCGCCAAAATTGGGATAGACTTAATTGAAATTTTAGAAATCCCAATAAGAAACGTTTTCAGTCAATTATGTATTTTTTATCAGTATCAACAAATGCGTCAATATTATATAAGGAATATGGATATTGCCAACATTAGTATGTATATGAATTTTCATTAGTTATATATGCAATGATATTTATAAAATTAGGCAAATTCCTATATCAAAGTGTTTGTCTTTAATGGAAAAAAACTAAACACTTTTTAATTTAAGTTTTTCGATTTTTTTATGAATTGATATTCAATCATTTCAGTTACAGCCGTGCACAATAAATTTTCCAAATTGCCTACACGATTTAATTAAAAAATATAGTTAAGTATACTATGGGCCAATATTATTCGGAAAGTGCGCGACTCACAAGCGTTATTTCCCGAATAATGCAATCACTGTACTAATCCAAGTGTCGTTAACTGAGCTTGATAAGCCACTAAGAACTATTAGGCAAAACTGTTTGCAGTCGAGCGCATTCTGAGCGTTATCAGCGTAAGCTATAGTAATACCTTAAAAGTATTCAGTTGATACTTTTTTACGTCTGATACTTTTTAAAATATATAGAGCAAAAATGAAAATGGTTTTCTTTTCAAATATTTAAAAAGAAAAAAGAAAAACGAATTTGAACGTAAATGTCACGGAATTTGCAGTGAAAATATTTGGCAGCATAAATCAAAGAAAAGCTAGCCCTAAAAATAATAACGAACCCAAAACCATATCCATATCCCTATCCCCATCCGCATCCACATCCATATCCATATGCCATGTCAGGCTGACAAAACTAAACTAAAACACAAATACATATGCATAACATGAGCGGAGCTAAAACAAATCCTCAACACAAATAACTGCCAACACATTTGCATATATCTCACAAATAACCGAAAGCAGAGCAAAATAGAAACCAAAAGCCCAAAACACCAAAAACAACAACTACAACACATAAACACACACACACATACACGGAAAAGCGAAAAGCGCGTTTACAATTGTAGAAAACAGAAGAGAAAAAAAGCAGCAGGCAAAAAAAAAGCGAGCGAAAAAAGAGTCGAGCGGCAACAAAATGCAAAACACTTCTAAAAATGAGGCATTTCCGGTCGACACACGCAGCACCAGCGAACGTCGCATAAAACAAGGGGTTAAAAAGAGGCGCGAAAAAGCAAAGCATAATAAACGCTGAACATAAAAATCGGCGCTGAAATCTGCTGCAAATAAGCAGAGGCAGCGCAACAAAGAGCCGAACAATGGATCGGCGAAGGGACAGGCAATATTTAAAGCATATGCCACACGGCTAATACAATAATATAAAAGGCAATAAAACCCGTGGCCGGATTCGTGGGCTGAGGTAGGGAAGGTGCAGCAGAAGCTGGAGCAACAGCAGCAGCTGCTCCTATCAGTGTGAAGCCATCAAATTCGATTAGATGCCCGGCCTTTGGGGGGTTGGCAATAACGGCAAGCGAAACACTTGACTGTTTTGGCAGCTGCAAAAGATGAGGATGAAGCTGCCGGTCGAGCGTGAAGTTGTTGGGTCTGAAACAGACGATGGAACGAAAGAAGTTCGAAAAGCTGTTGTCCTGTTGCCCGGATGATGGTAATTGTTTGTTTTCTGTTCATATTTTTTGCATATTTATCCCTTTTCACTTTCGAACCGCACTTTCGAACAACTGACAGTACGGGGTCTGTAAAATAAACTGATCGAACTGGTTAAAACAGGTACCTTTGTTATTCTAATCGTCAATCAATTCGGCTTTCACATGTTAATTAAAACTAAGTAGAACAGATGATCGATATTAATTTTTTCTTACTTTATTACCATTTCTTAAATTGGAAATACTTTCAGAATATTCAGAAACTTGAATCTTTTCTATGTAAGAGCTCACAAAACAATTATAGCTCGGACACTCAATCACTTCTGAATATCGATATGTATCGATCTTAAATAAACTAAATCAACTTTTGATTATAGAATATAAACCTCTTTACATTTCAATTAAAGTCTTTGAAAGATCAACGAGGGCATTGAATGAGAATTGATGCTATATTCACAATTATGATTAAAAAAAAATATTAATATATATATATAATATATATATATATATTTTTTTTTTATGTAGTACATTGCGTGACTATAATAGAATACCCACTGTAAAGGAATACATGTAAGTATTATCTAAACTAGACTATTGACTATAATACCCAATGAAAAAAAAAATAGCAATCTGTTATGTCTCGACTGTCAGTGGACATTATTCAAGAGCGTATTTAGACAATTAGATAATACTTACATACCCTTACAATGGGTATTCCTATATAGTCATATTTCCATTACAAATATATATATACATTTCGGTTACACAACACATGCCTGATATACTAAGCCCACTGTAAGGGTATTGAAGTATAATCTAAAGACACCATTAAATAATACCTCGAGTGTCACTCCATGACGGATAATAATGAATACTTTTTAAGGAAATTAAAAGAGAAATTTAAGATAAGACTGAAACTATTGAAGGCGTGCGACCAAACATGAGCTAGCCAATATCTCTATTCTAATTGAAACTTTGCTCCAGTAAGCCATTCATATTCAAACGATAATCAGTATCATCGTAAGATTATTATTTGAGTATATCAGCTCAATGTGCTATATAAGCTTAAAGGTTCCAGCAAGCAGACAGACAGTAGTTCCATAACTTTTGCACAGACAATATGGCAGCTAAAGCATTATTTCCAACTTTTTTTGATGAGAAGACCAAAGTGTGGAGTGGATTGACCCTGCGTAAGCTGTTCGATAAGGACTGCTCGGTGGGAGAAAGAATATACCATTCAGTCAAGAACTATCCAACAAATGTCGTTCAAGTAAGCACAAATTCAACAAATCATTAGCAAACGGAGCTAATGCAAATATTCTTAAATAGACTTCGCATATTGACGGACGTGTTGTGACCTTTGGAGACGTGCACAGCTGGGCCACACGCCTGGCACTCTACCTGAAAAGTGAGGGACTTACCCATAAGGATGTCATCGGCATAATTGGCAATGCTAGCACCTACACAAGCTCCCTTGTTGTGGGCTGCTTCTTTAACACGACTCCGTTCCATGCTGTTGCCTACACTTACATGAAGGAGCCAGATGTCATTAGGGAATTATACGAGACAACAAAGCCAAAAATCATGTTCTGCGATGGCAAAGACTATGAGATCATGAAGGAAATAACTAAGGAGTGGAATCCCAAGTATGTAACACTAACAGGACGCGTTGAAGGCGTACCATATATTGAGGATCTGCTGAAACCACATCCAATGGAACGTTTCATCCAGTGAGTTAGACAATCAATACAGAAGGTCACAGCATAGAAATTCTCCCTTTATCTTTACCTCCTTCTCTTTCTTAGACCCGTACCCTTAGCCACTGACGGAAATCAGGTGGCAGCCATTCTATGCTCGTCAGGTACATCGGGAAAGCCTAAATCTGTGGCCATCTCTCATAGGCACCTCAACAAAGTGGAGGCGTAAGTCCACAAATCGTTTGCAATGTGAGGCATTATTTCAAACCAGTTCATTTCAGAATTGGTAACTGCACGGATGTGGTCTTAACTAGTGCCACATTGGACTGGATGACGGGCCTAATGCTGATGATGTTGTGCTTCTTTTATGGCAGCAGTCAAGTTATATTCGATGAGCCATTCAATGGTGATCGATTCGTTAGCATGATCGAAAAGTACAAGGTAACCATAATTGTGATGGCACCTTGGCAAGGCTTTGAGGTGTACACAAGTCCATTGGCTAATGAGCAGAGCTTGGCCAGCGTACGCATGAGTATTGTTGTCGGTGGTTGGCTTTCGTCGAAGATACTGCAGAAGGGCCAGGACCTTATGAAGAAAGCCAAAATTGTGTTCGCGTATGGAGCCACGGAGACTGGCACAATAGCCCTTAACATTGATCAGAGCCTACCAAGCTCTGTGGGTAAACTGCCACCAGGCGTTAGGATTAAGATCATAGACGATGAGGGTAAAGCATTGGGACACAACGAGGTCGGCCAAATACTTATTGATATTGGCGTAACATGGCAAGGCTATGTGGCCAATCCTAAGGATACAGCCGCCACCTTCAGGGATGGCTGGATTGATCTAGGCGATCTTGGCTACTTTGATAATGACAACAATCTCTATTTGGTCGATCGCAAGAAGGACGTGCTAAAATACAAATCAAAGGACTTCTGGCCCAACGAAATAGAGCAAATTATTGCTGAGCTGCCAGAGGTTGAAAATGTTTGCATTGTCGGTGTCAGAAATACAAACTACACCGATGCAGCTGGTGCTTTGGTTATCAAAAAGCCAGGAGTTGAAATCTCCAAAGAGAAGATCATCGAGCACGTAGCAAAGCGCGTTGTTGTCGAATACAAGCAGCTGAACGCTGGAGTCCAGTTCGTCGATACTTTGCCAATGAACAACAATGGCAAGGTGGTAAGAAACTTGGCTAGGAAGCTGTTTGAGTCGCTCATGGAAAATCAGGAGTCATAGTTTCATTTATTTTATAACAACCTTTTCCTTTATATACTTATAATTATGATTTAATTGAATAATTTCGGAATTTTTGCGAATTTTTTAAGTTAACTTTCTCTAAACTATAAAATATGTACATATTATAAAATAATAAATAAATAACTTTAAAAAATATTAAAGTCACTAAATGCTTTTATCTCAATACAATATTTACATCTAAACTTATTATGCAGTTGTCCTCTGTGTATTTGAACTTTTTACTATATGAATTGCGGGAAACATGAGAACACGACGAAGATTGTTTTCTATTTAAAAGTTGACAAAAATTAATATATCTGAACATTATTAAATATATTATAAGTGCTTCTATAATTGATTACTCTCCACTCATTGATTGTATTATTGATATCGATAGTGTTACTATTGACAGTATTCGAAATTTTAAATTAGTTTTCATAATAACTGGCATAATTTCTATTATCATATGCATATATTCTTATCTCCCCCTAACTATTTTGTCCTTCACCAGTAACATTTAATAGCTAACAAAAGTTTTATTTCAAATTTTTAAGAACATTTACGGTGCCTTATCCAAATTATGGAGTTTCCCTGTCTTTATCTAACGATAAGTCAGAGCGTATTATTTTTATCTTAGTTCAACGTGCCTTGGATTATTTCATATCTCACTTTCAATGATGGGAATGTCTTCAATATTCCATATGGCACATTGGAACTCACCCAGGTTTTCAATTAACATAAATATATTTTGCTTCCCATATGGATATTGCCACGCATAGTTGACTGACCAATAGCAATTGTGCTGAGTTCATTGTCGAGATAAAAAATAGAAAAGTCACGGCTAGATAAATTCGTTTAAAACGCAATATGATAATATTTTTTATGAATGAATTTGTTTATAATCTAATCGTGTGGGTTATGGATTTAACTTGATTAAATTAAAAATACAATCAAATCAGTAAAAGTTATACGACTAGGAATAATCTTAATATATTAAAATATATGCTCTATTTCATAGATTGAGAATGCATTCTTTAATTTACTCAATAATAATGCAATTATTTACTAACTTACAATTGTTATTTAATTTCATCTAAAGCTTTCTGGCATATTCCTTCAGCATTTTATTGCGTTTAAAGTTTAAAGTTCATCGCATGCCAAAATACTTAGATTACATTCTCACATCTGAGATACGTATGTAAATTCATAACCACATCAATGATAAACATTAACTATCATGTCACTGTCGAAGAGAGTTGGGCTTTTAGGAGTAAGATGATATGGATATCTGTTGACCCCCGACCCCTTGTGTCTTGTGCATGTCACCCTAGGGCCAGAGTCGTATATGGGAAACCAGGCCCACCATTAACACTTTAAGTGCAAGCCTCTCGGGTCTACTTGGCAGGCTGCGTTAACTCTGCCCAATCCATGGCAAAGAAAACAGGACGAGCGAGGCCACTCAGGCGCACTCGGGTTGTTGGCCAGACAATTTTACCTACTTTATGTTTATTTATTTGCATATTTTTCAACTTAAAGACGACAATGAGGGTAAAATAGAAGCAGCACTAGAGCCAGGACTATTGTGCCGCACACAAAAGCCATGTCATCCAGGACAATGACAATAGTCGAAGCAAAAACAGAAGCAGGAGTCGCAACTGAAGCCGCAGCCAGCATGTATTGTACCGCTATTTTATAATTGACAATAATACATAAAAGATATGTATAGAAAAAAGCAAAAAGCATAATAATGGTAAGTAATACATTAGCCAGACATAAGCCAACCAACCCCCATGCCCAACGCTCAACGCCCACCATGCCGCCCAGTCAAAGACAATCCCAGGGGCTGCCCACTGTGGCCTCTGACAATGCATTTGTGCCCGTGAAAAAAGGTCACGTCTTATCTATTTACCTAAACAATTTGCTTAAAATGTTTACAACATAAGCAACATCATCATCAGCAACGGGCAACTAGCAACTCTGAATTGGGAACTGGGAAGTGGGACGGGCGCGTGGCAGGCGTAGGTTATCGTGTGCATGTGGCCAGGTTTGGGTTCAGGTTCAGGTTGAGGCCGGGCTAGTGCCATCTATTTACCTTAAGTAGTCATACGGCCGATGCTGTTTTTTCTTATTTTTTCCGTCTTCTCTCTTTTGTAGATGCTCCCGCATGGAACGAGAGTGGGAGGCGGACAAAATGCTCGACCAACATTAGAGCGCAATAGCTAGGGGAATTGTTTTATAAGCTATGAATAACAGGACAAAAAGCAAACGAAACGACATGGAGACAGGAAAGCGAAAAAAACCAGAAAACTCACAAAAATCAACTCAAACACTCGAACATCGAATACTCTTTAGAGGTTGCATGTGAGCAAGCTGTATACGTTCTACTTTTAGTATGAAAAGTCTTCTAGATATGCATATAATACTTCATATATCGTAAAGCATATGCCAATGAATATATAGCAACACTTTCCCGTTAAGATATAGTCTTTTTACTTTTGCTTAAGTTCAAATGCTTTAAGGCAGTTAAAGGATCTTGAGCTCAGCTTCAATAAAAGGAAACAGCGACAGCAAAACGAAATGTGGCATGGAGCACATCTACACTCTGCGGCTTGTGGCTGGCCCAACTGAACGCGACTGTTGCCGCTCGTATTACATTTTAAGGCTCGCCCAACTTTGAAGTTTTTGTGCGAATGTGCGTCGCTGTTAAAAGGTCGCAAACTGTGGCTCTGAAACTCTTCGCATATCTTCCTCTTCTTCTTCTTTTTTTTCTGCCCAACATTTCCGAGTTCCTTTGCTTTTTCCTTGCGCAATATCCAGCTTCGTGTGCTGAGCTGCGGCACGCGCTGCCTCTGCCTTGAAGGGCTTAAGCACGGTTCTGACTTGATTATTGGTTCGTCGCATCAGTCTTTCCAATCAACATCATCTATCAGCATTAAACTGAAAGGCAGGGTCCGTCGAAAATGGTCGTGCAACAAAGGAAAGCAACTTCCTTCCGTTTCGAGCATCCCAAAAACAAATGTAATGCCTTTAATTTATTTGTTGGCAATTTCTAATCACAGTCGGGAGCACGCGTCTGCCTTTAAGATAAACAAATGCTGTTGAAATTTTTCATTGTGTTAATTATATAAATATAGACAAACTTTTTATGGGCAGCAGTCTGCAGCTTTCAACAAACAACCCTCTGTTCCGGAAACAACACAATGTCTGTAATTGAAGCCTGCCTGTGCGGCTGTGGCGGCGGCGGGTGCGGATGCAGTGCTTGTAGCCCCATGTAACATTTTATGAGCTACGGCTATGGCGCAAAAGTAACTTATCTTGTTACTACGTCAAAATCCCGTTCATTGTCGACAGCATAATGTGAATGTCCTAATGCAGGGCTCTCATGAAATAAATGGATCAGACGTCGCAGCCCTCCCCATAGGTCGGCAAAGTTAAAGCTAAACAATTTTTGAAAATTTCAGATAAGATAAGTCAAAGTGTTCACAATCTATTGATACGAAATTTGCAATTTAGATTCAGTTGAAAAGAGCTAGAATATTATAATTGCCTTTAATTTTTAGTTTTATTTTTATAAGCGAAGTTTTCTTATCTATCAGTTCAGCATTTGTTAGCAACGGCTGCTTTCACTGCATTCATTCGTAAGCCTTTGCAAAGCCCCAACAAATATAGTATTTAATTTCTATACAGACCAAGCTCCCCTCTGCCCTTGACCTTCACAATTGGCTTCCCTTGCAGACTAAATATAGACAGAACTGATGAGCTTGGAAGTTTCAAGCCAACACAATGGCCACGGAGACGCATTGTAGCGCATAATTAGCTCACTGAATGAAAGCCAGAACCGAAAGAGAACCAAATTCATGTGCAAAAAATTAAATAACAAAAACAAAAAAAAAGCAATTGAAAGCAGAATGACAAAAAAAGAAAAATAAATAAACTTTTTTGTGTGCCGTATCAACGGTGGTGGCTAAAAAGAAAAAGCAGTGTGGAAAGGCGCCTGCCAGCGGCGCTGAATTTTCCACAATTTTCTTGTTTTGCCTAATTGAAGATTTGCACTCGAAATGATTTTAACGCTGCGATAATTCCCGTTCCCCCAACTAACAACTAAGTGGTGCTACAAGCGCGAGGCACCTAAACAAACTTTCAAAGCCGAGGCAGTCACTCACTTAAATGACTCGACTCGGCTCGCGAAAATTAATGCATGGAATTCCATCAGAGACAGCAATAAAAAGTGTAAAATTGATTTGCATAATGAAAATTTGTTGAAATTGCCGCCATTTTGAAGCTCCCGGGCCAAGCTCAGGCTCAGGACCAGAAACAGCCAGGGCCAGCATTTAGCGCAGCCAACTGGCCTAAATGGCTTGTTGTTAGTTAGTTTTCGATGTTGACTGCAAATTAGTTGACCGTTTGTGTGGTGTGCTTCGCTCCCAGGCCAGGTCACACAGCATTTTTTGATGGCGCTTTTGCATTTAACATTTGTAATTGAATTAGACAGACACGTACACAAACACACACACACACACACACAAGCGCACACTGACCAAAGCGGCTAAACATGAGCGCTGACATATTTCAGGAAAGTAGCCGGCCATGAAAGCAAATGGCAGCTGAGCGTCCACAGGGAGAACTCGCCTATCTAAACACCAGCAGCTGCCGTGACGTCTATTTTGCATTTTATCTTCTCCCTCACACACACGCACTCACTCACAAATAGAGCTTACCACGCGCACAGTGCGCGAAATGACGCAAAATGGCGTCGCTTGTAATAAATTACGTATACGCAGCGTTGTGCGAAACTTTCATTTGTGTGTTGGTGTTAGCATTGGTGTTGCCGTTGCATTTGGTGTATGGAGCATCCGTTTGGTTTCGGCGCTGCGCTACACTAGAACGCCCCAGGCGGTCACCACACTGGACTCACATGTGAGTGTGCGTGTGTGTCTGTGTGTGTGTGGTAAATGAATGCGCAAGTATGTGAATGACAATAGCTACGTCAATTGGTTTAGGTTTGGGGTCTGGGTTTGGGTACGAGCTCTCTTGGTTTTCGTCGGGTTTTTGGCTGATTTTTGCGTAGGTAGCGCGAATTTGCAGCGGCTCCTTTCATCTGATGCCATGTCAGGCATTTCATTGTTATTCTAATTCCGGGTTGTAGTTTCAATGCATGCGCCATAGATTACGCTAAATTGCTAAGGGGCTCTTCAACACGAAATTGCCATAAAAAGGGGAACAAAAATGACGCACATAAAGCTGGGCAAACTAAACTAAATTCAGCGCCTGATAGATGAACACTTAGCCTTTGCGCTAGTTTCACAACATGAATGTAAAACAAAAGCTTATCTGGTTGTGCATTCTAAGCCGTGCGCTGTGGACAAGATAACAATTTCATAAAATTCAAAATTAAATACAATGGCAAATGATTCGCTGACACTCAATAAACCTGAATTTTTGGTCCTTAATGTTTTGAAACGTTCTCTAATTGCCTTTCTATCAAAGGTATTTATATAAAATATTTTAAATTTACAATAAATTAACAAGACTCAAACATCAGCCTAAATACTATATGAACATTAAACAATTGCCCGAAAAATAAATTTTTGTACAAAGTCTTATCAGTATAAATTCAAAGCGCATAGACAAACAAAATTATTGAAAACAAATATTTGATGTGACTTCATTAATAAATAAATTAACTGCAATATATTTATAGGAAAATGTTGCCATTTGCAAAATGATTGTATTCCATGGCAGGCATTCAACAATGTTTTAAATTATGCACACTAAATCAGAAGTTGCAAGTTTTCAGTATTGTTTTGACTTATATATTAGCCCAATGCTGAAAACAGTTCGAAACTATACGAGCGCCCATCTATAATGCTCGCCAGTAAACTACACGCTATAAATCACACTTGCGAGCGTACAAAAGTTATGCCCTACAGTTTGCAGCAACTGTCAAACCAACTGCTCATTACGCTAGCCCGCATTCGGACCCAATGCCGCCCTCTCTAGCGAAATGATGCCAGTTAGCCACTACCAAAAAATACCACAGAGAGACCCATTGAAATGGCAGTGCGAACTGTCCACTGACTGAGCTCATTATACCCTATTTTTGTGTTTTATTTTTCTGTTTTCTATTTTCTGTTTTCTGTTTTGTGTTTTGTGTTTTTTGGCCTGCACATTCGCGAGATTCTCTAGACCATATGCTGCAAATGCAGGAACCAGCCAGTCGATTCAGCGACCACATAACATGTACACACACACACACACACACCATTCAGTTGGCAATGTCGTTCCATGTGTGCAGCCAGTTGGCAGCGCGTTGTGGCCACTCGGCCCATTGTTGTCATTGGCTCATTGCTAATATTGGTGGCTGCTGCTTTTTGCTGCTGCTGGTATTGTCGATGGCAGTGTCAGTGGCACTGACATTGGTAACGCTAACATTCGACTCATTCATGTGTTTTAGTGCCACAAACACACAAATCGCCAAATAACAGCAGAGCAGTCCAGGATGCGACTGGCCCCCACAAAAGCTGACCCCATATATTTATGCTGCATATGCTTGTGCCATATCTCCGTGCGCATAAACCAAAACTGAACGCCGCACTAAACTGAACTAGGCCAACAGCAACATCAGCAGCAGAAGCAACACCATCAACAGTCGACCATTGCTCATAGACGCGTTCTGAAATGAAAATCTGAAACGACTCTATAAGTTCTTCAATTTGCTTCTTAATGCCTACGAATCAGTTAACAGTCCGAGGTTTTTGTTCCCATGAGCTGATCTTTCAGTTGCTTATTAACCTAAGCTTTCAAGTCGGATCGCCTAAAGCCTAAACGAAAATCAATTTTTCCATTAAAACCTTTTCTATATTAAGGCCGAGACGTAGGCCACTCCCTATAAAGCAAAGCTGTTGCCAAAAATCGAACGGCTTCCGGTTGCTACCACAGTTCAAGCCACACAGGACCGCAACATGCTGGAAAAATGGTCAACAAATGGACAAAACAGAGCTGACTACTCTTGATGGCTCGAGTCTGTTTTAATCAAATTGCCACAAGTTCACTGGGCTAGTTCAAGTGCAAGCCGTTATTTTGCGATTTAGTGGGTGTGTGGGCGAGTGTGTGTGAGTGTGTGCGAATGTGCTCGTGCTTGTGCTTGTGTGTAAGTGCTTGGGGTGGCCCATAAATCCATTCAATATTTAACAGACAGCAAGAAGTGCAAACGTTGGCACTTTTTGGGGCCGACTGAGCAACAATAATGTTTATTATCATTTATTTTATTTCATTTAAATGACTCGCTCGGCCTGTCGCAAACTCGCAAAAAGCTAATAAGCTGCAGTAATAAATTATGTGCCATGCAGCATATAAATTATGCACAATTAACTGAAATTCTGTATGCTGAATTCTGAATTCTGCACAAAATGCATAAAATTTTCCCATACAGTAAAAATAATTTCGCTTTTAGAAAACTTTTATCAAAACAAAAACAACAGCGCAGAAAATTCCAAAAATTTTCAACCATATCCACATCTAATAATGTCACACGTTGTGCACACTTTGTGTGTGTGACTCTGTGTGTATGTGTGTGTCTCTGTGCGCGCATGTGTGAGTAAATGAATTTAAATTTAATTTTAAGTGCTCGAATAAACTTGTATTAATTGTTGTCGCTGGCATTCGGTATGGCAATTAAATTATCTAGTGGCCTATCAAACACCTATGTTTAGCTCATTTTATTTGCGTCTGATTAATGTTGATGGCTTTGGGGGGTACAACATGTTGGCATACAGACAAAAGATGATTAGTGGCACCGAAATCGCGTTATTGTCATGGTAAGAAGGCAGGCCTTCAGCTCACTAGAAAGTCGTCAAGGTGGCATCGTGTAAACCAATTTAATGGCTCTTCTATAATGACACGAAATCTAAATTTAAAACGATGCGACAACGGTATGCTCAGAATCCAATTAAGTTTCATGTACGAATAAATTAGCTGGGCTAATGCGAAGAAGAGTGAACTATGCGGATATGCAATATTTTAAGGTTCAGATTGTGAAATCTTTGCTTCATTTCATTTGGTGTGAGGCAAAAAAATTTTGTAAATTAATTTTTTAATTTAGTCTTTTTTATTAATGCCTGCTTTGAGCAATTATCATCATAGATACTAACAAATTGTTATTTATGTATTTTTGATGCTTTCAATTTTTAATTTAGATGCTATATAAAATAAAATATTTAATGCATAAATTATATAAAAATGTTGTAAATATTTTCATGTTTGATATTTTTATTGAAGATGTATAACGATATAAAATAGAGCAAGAGAGGTGTTTAGCTGGATATGTTCAACTAAAAGATACTCTAAACTCAAAGCGAAATCTGATATTCTTCTTGCATTTCTTGCAAATACCTAGACTTTTATACATATATAAAATACATCAAATAAAAGTATATATACGAGTAATCGACTACTTAAAGACACAGCCACATCATACATTTTTATTGCTTGTAGAGAGAAACTGAGCATGATCCATGTCCACTCAAAGGCTCAGGGCTCGACGGCCATATCAAAAGTATTAATTGCAAGCACAATTGCCATTGCAAAGCAGCATTCGAAGCTGACCAGGCATGCAGGCAACTGGAATCACAGCTCAGCAGCACAAACTGCAGGCAAAAGGAGCAATTTTTGTGCATGGCCAGAGGCGAGGGCAGTGGAAGCAGTGCCAGAGCCATACGTCCATTTAAATTTATGTGCAACTTAACGCTTCAAAATTGAGTGCAACGAACGCAGCGCGTTTGCTCGTCGGGTGTTGGGCGCCACATCAAAACGCCGCCCACAGCAACAGCAGCGGCGGCAATAGTAGCAGCAGCAGCAGCCGTATCAAGTATACGCCATGGCAACCGGAAGCGCGACTTGGAGTGCTGGCCTGACTGCCTGCCCTAGCCTAACTGCTTCTGACTGCTGACTGCCTCTCTGGCCAACTGCCGACTACCAACTCCAATGGCAACTGCAACAATGCGCGACAAAAACGACAACAACAAGGACGTCGGTTTGCCTGCCTAGCTTCATGTTTTCTTTGCCGCTTTTAATTTCAAAAATTTATGCGCTCGCGCCACACTAAGCGTAAAATAACGATGCCGGGCAAAGTCGCAGCGTGCAACATAGTTGCTATACTCTATCCACAGCACGGCCATAAAACTTAACGTATACACCTGTAGCAGGTAATCATAATCGTAGGCTTATTAATGTCTTTGATTTTAGTTGAATAGTTTTCTTATCCCACATTTAATTTTGCATGTTGACAGTTGATAATTCTTCAAGAATTTTACCTTGACTTGTAGTTACCTGGATTTATTAGCTCAATAATTGTTAGTTAGTTTGCTCTATAGGGAATATCCACTTCGTTGCTTTGGCAACAGACTTTCCATTTGCTTTTTTACCGTTATTGTTGTTGTTTCTGTTCTCTCATGCAAGTTGATCCTTTGCCGCCATTTTGCAACAAACTCCCAGCATGCACTCCATTAAACTCTGCCGTTGACTTTGTTGCATGCAGCTGGGTAGAGGGGCGCTCGCAAATTTTATTTATTAAAAAAGGGTAACGTACAAGTCAAGTGGCTCAGCTCGAAAACAATTAAAATGAAGTTTGTTTTTTTTTTCTCTCATTTTGTTTTCGTTTGTTTTTTATTTGTTTTTTTTTTTTCTGTGAATCTCGTATGCGAAATTCAGACATTTGAGCCGGAGTGGAAGGCAGAGTTCTGTTGCCTACTTGAGGGCGACAAACGAAGCGAAACTAAATTCCAAACCGAGCATAAAATCTTAACGACTTCGGCTAGTTTCACATGCTCAGCACACACAGAAGCACAAATCTTGCAAAAGAATGGCATAATTAATTGCCGTTGCGGTTGCCAAAGTCCCGACACTCAACGCCCCGGTTAAATGTTGCATGCAAATGGATGGAAGATGGCGCCGCCCGGAATACGACTACAACAACCCATAGATATGGAGCAAAAAGGTGCGTTCTATTTGGGTCACCCACAGTGCGTAACGTGCTGCATATTTAATGCCAGCCCTGGAACTGAGTCTAACCAAGCATTTGCATCATTTGCGGAATAGAGTTGGGCCCGTGTCGTGTTCTCGCTTGAAGCACGAATCCACACCAACAATAAAAAATAGAATTTCATCCAATTTGAGAACTGCAAACCCGAATTAAAGAGATGTGGCAAAAATAAAGATATCAAACACATTTCTAAGAAATATGTCAATTCCCAGAATGTTAGATCAAAGAAACACGAAACGGTAATCGCATGTCGTGTTCCAAATTGTGTTTCGTGGTTAAGTCACAAAGTTTCAAAATATCCAACGCGATAAGTTTCTCAGAACTGACCTAGATATGCCTAAATGATGAAAGTGAAATGTAAGATTTTTCGTTGAATTATATTAGGGGATAAGCCAAATATAAATCAATGACCCCAACAGCAGTTAAAGGCAGCGCTCTTAAGACAAACCACTTGAAATTAAAATGTAACGGGACTTGCCTTGGACTATAGAATGACCATATAAATTTAATACAATTCAAATTTTTCAAATCCAATTGTAAAATTTCAAGTTCTCACGCTCTACTTTTGATCACTAAAAGATATTTATTTTTAAAGACTTCTGAACTAGTTCATTAAATAAGAGTTAATTAAGGAAGCGAGTCGCACTGTGACAACTCTGTTTTGAAGCATTTGGCTTGAGCAACGGTTGGTTCAGTTCTTAAGTAAATATTTGCTTATGGCACTCGGCAAGTGCCAAGCCCAAAGACTTGTAACGCCGTCGTTTGTCTTCTTTCCTCATATACTTAAGTAAGTATGCAATAGTATGCGTGTGCATCTCACTATCTGTGTGTTTGTGTGCGTAATATTGAAGCGTGAAACCATTTGGCACGCAATGAGGTGCCTCCGATTCGCCAACTTTGCAGCTGCTGTATTTCCAACTTGACAGCGTCTGTTGTTTAATAAAGGTTTAAGCTAAGCACTGGCAAAAACTTGTTTAAAATTGCTTAATGCAATAGTTTTCATTAATGTACAAGTTTGTCGAGATTCTTGTAAAGCTTCATATTGTGCCAAACAGCGCTGACAATAAAAAGCTGAATGCCATTACGAACAACAATGTTGTGTGTGCGGGTGTGTGTGCGCATTATAATAGGATTACGACAACCAAATGAAGTGGATGCTGCACAAAGCGGCTTAGATAAGGGCAATATGTTTAGGGAGTTATTTGTAGAAAAAAAAACAATAAAATAAAACAAGGCTTACACATAATTTATTTTATAAAATAAATATAATTGTATAGGCATTCAATTTAAACTCGCGACAGAAACATAAACAATTTCTGTCACTTTTACGATGCAGAAATTTATTGATTGTATAATTTATAAAATAATTCAAATACAATTTATAATTGTATTTAAATTATTTTATAACAAATTTTGTGTGCAGTTCGAGACCATTCTTTAATGCAACCATTCATATCTATGAAACAATTGAATTATATTTCAGTACACAAACAAGCTATAGATCTAATCCTTTATCAAAGATATTCACTACATTTTATATAGAAAGAAAACATTTAACATTTAGTAGAATACATCGTGTTGTCTTCATTAGGAAATGACAGTATAATAACAATATACTCCTAATATACATTCTGCTGAGCACAAGGATTAAGGCAACAGCAAAAAAAAAAAGGAAAATGTGGACAGCTGTTGGCTGCTGCTTCTTTTTCATAAGAGAACGTCATTTTAGCCCCAAGCAACACGTTGAAACGAAAAAATAAAAAACAAAGCACACAATGAGAACAACTAACAACTTTGTAAACAAGTGTGCTCGACTGGCAATTATCCTGGACTTAGCTAAAGAAAAGTTCTTAAATTGGTATTGGTGTAAGTAGATTAATTTAGTTGTGAGTGCAAAGTACTTAATACATTATTTGTAATCTTGTCTTGGAAATAATATCTAAACTCGCTTTACTACCAAGCATATCTCACAAAAATATATATTTCACTAAGCTTTGTCTCTCGACAACATTGTTTTAGATATGTTTACCCAGTCTCAATGGCTACAGGGTATGATAAAAAAATTAAAAGCAGCACACGTTGCAACTAATTTCGTGTTTGTTTTATGCACTTGCAACATTGTTGCAACTCACACACACACACATGCACATGAAGCATTCATGCAGACCTAGACAAACTTCAACTGCCATCAGCATCAACGACATGAGAGCCGAGTCGACTGAAGTCGAGTTGTGCGAGAACTGCAAGCGTTTAGCATGTGCCATGTCAGGGGTGCTATTCGCGGCGATGGGGGTGCGGTGAGGCAGCAACAACAGGCACTATATTCAGCAAACTTTGCGACATTTTCAGCAATTTGTGGTATTTTACTATTTAATCCTTAACTGTCTTGGGTGTCACACTAATACACAACGAGGTCTGCTCGTTCTACCAGCTTGCCACACTGCCTGCCACAAGCCATCAACAGTTTGTTTCAAATCAGACAACGACTATGACGATGACATTGTGTGGCATCAGCTCTGGTTACAAACCCAAGCACTGGCACCTGGTGTGCATGTTCTCCTTTTTGCTTCAGATGCCTCGGCTCATTGTTAGCCGGCGCTAGACACAGCCATTGTGCGCTGCTCTTAGAGCCTTGACTTGCCCTGCCCTGTCTTGCCTCTCCTAGTCTTGCTGCCTGCCACGCCTACTTATTGTTGCCAATCCCTGCATCCAAATTCGTATAAATGTGTATGTGCGCTTGAACTGCCAAAAGTACTTCTGGGTTCTGCATTCTCACTACGAAGTTTAATTAAAGTCGCGCTACAACTTTTGATATGTTCTTCGAGCTGTTCCTGCCGCGCTCATCCGCTTCCGCTTCTTCCACATCTCGGCTCCGACATTCTGGCACAGTGGATTTCATTCCAAGAGAAATATTAGTTTAAAATACTTTTGCAGCTTATTAAAAAAGTTATTTGATTGTATGCCTTGCCTTGATTGAAGTCACTCTTCTCAGTTTTAGCGAATGTACCCAATTAATATGTGTTTAGCAACTTGATTCGCCATGTATAAATGTAATTAGTATTGTTTTCGATGAGGGCAGCAGTAGCTCTTGATATTCATTCTATGCTCATATAACTGCAATAAATATGTACATTTTATTCTCAAAATTTTCCACTGTGCATCGTAATAAGTTTTGCTGTTTGGGTTCATAGGAACTTACATACTTGCTTGAAATCTTCCTATGACAGTTTTCCTTGCACAGTTTTGTTTAGTTTGCTGTTGAATGTTTAAGTTTTCGTATCAACTTATACGCACATTCCACATGAATGCATCCATTGTAACTAAGCGTGCATGTGTGCAGGAATGTGCTGCGCACTGACTGACATTAACTAAGAGTCTAAATCTGGCTTTGAGTTTGCCTACAAAACGGCACAATTATTTTTCTAAGAAATAAAATCCTAAATTTATTTTTGCAGCCTAACGACCGGCCCATTTCCCCAACAGAAAAAAGGAATATTATTTATGCAAATTATTCATAATTCTATTATTATTGTACGATTTGTATAAAATGGCATCGTATTCGTATTCAATACACTATACGAAGGCTGCTTGGCTTTAGGGCAAAGCTTGCAAAGGCAAGTGGTGAATGAATAGAAATATATCTATACGAAAAGAAAGTTTGGATCACAAGCTATATTAAAATATGTTTTATTACAGCTTAGTAGTTGAGTAATAATTTTGTAACTGAAGTAATTTGTTAAGATTTAATTGGAATTTTAATTTAAAAATTAAATATTTTATTAATTATTCTTTATTCATAGCGCATTTTCAAATCGGCTATTAAAGCAATGGTCATCCAAAAAATTATATATATATATATATATATGTATATATATATATTCATACATATTTATTTACAAGAACATTTGTGCAAGCAAGCGCACAAATTGACAGCATTATGAAAGGTCAGGTCAGAGTCGGCGACCAAATTTATATATATTAGCCTGGCACGTAAGTAAAAAGGACATTCCTTTGTGCCATAATGTCAGGCAGTTAGCACACGCACACACACACACATATATGTGGAGACTGAGACTTGCACACAGATGGTAGAAAAGAAAGTCTGAAAGGGAGACCAGCGGTTATCCTTGCTCGTCCTCGGTTCAAGCCACTGGCAATCGTGTGAGTGTCAAATGCCAGGCCATGGCCACTCGTCCTGGCAACACATGCGACCAGGCACCTCCTCTGCCCGCCGTCTCCTCCTCGGATGCCAAATGCAAATTTTATTTATGAATATGATTTCTGGCAACAAACAATAGCGCCCAGCATTCGCCATATAATAAAATCCAAAAATTTTGGTTTGACAAACTCATACAAATGGCAGAACCAATCTCAACCCACCGCCCGCCATCCACCGTCCATCGTCCGTCGTCCATCGTCCGCCTTCTGGCGCCGGGTGTGGCTGCAGCTGTTAACCCTTGCACTGGCAAACGACCCTGCGGCTCCGGGCCGCTCGAGTGCGTGCCAAAAATTTACCATTTACCATCTATGGCTGACTTCTGCGCGTGCTGAAATAATAAAATATGCTGCTGTGTGTTGTGTGTGCATGGCTGTGTGTGTGCGTGTGCGAGTACTAGACAGCATAGTCCTGATGTGGCTCTGAGACTGTCCTGACCGCATAGTGCAGGAAATCAAAAATTGAGGAAATGAAATTTGGTTATTAGTCAGCGCGGCACGTTGACAAAGACAAGGGGCGTCGCTGCCGGCTAGGTGTGGCACAAACACACACTGGCAGCTCTGCTCTGCTGCTCGCTGCCTGCTGCCTGCTGGCTGATGCCTGTCATCCTCGTTCCACTCATCCAGGGCCACACACAATAATTATAAATCAACGCAGGCACTCGAATAAAGTCTAGACAATGCCTGACAAAGCCAGCCACAGCCCTATGGATTGGCTGTAGCATGGAGTTTGTCGGACCACGGACCGACAGTGAATCGCTTGGCCGAATGCCCAGCAATGACCGTCATTAATGCACCCACACACGAGCATCCACGGCCCACTGCCCGCTGCCTGGCTGGCACTGTGCAAACATTTGCAAAACCCATGCCAAATGTATCAAATTCAAATTTGAATAATAATCAGTTGATCAGGGGTTGAAAGTTGGCTACAAACAAAGCCGCATACTCAAACAAAAATTTAACAAAGAAAATTCGCTTCTGCGAATATGAAATACCCTTGTAGGCAAATGGCTTAAACAGACTTTAGATGGCAGGTTTTTTTTAATTCTTTTGCTGTCAAATTGTAATTGGTTTTTGTTTTTAATGTGTCAATGAAAATTGTAATTACCGGAGGTTTTTCTTTTTCTTAATAAAATTTTCTGTTGCAAAGAAATCTTTTTATTCTTTTTTACTTTCTCTCTCTTGAAGCTTTTTAGGCTTAAGTCTTGGTACAGGAATCATTAAGAATTGTTCTGCAGGAACTATTTCACTATTTTCCAGAATCATTCAACAGTAAAATGAATAAATATAAATATTATTTATGAAAGAGTAAACTCCTTGTTAATTACCCATAAATATTAAACAAAACGTTTTGATTTAGACATCTCTTTTACATATAATTGTGATAATAAAATGATGGCTCTTTACAATTTTATGATTCTAATACAAAAGGGATATGCCACATGGCAATACTAGAAATCACACGCTGCAGAATAAATATAGTGATGTAATAGAAACACAGCTAATACGTTTCGGCGAGCTGTAAAACCACAAAAATGTTGTTCAACTATTGTAAACCAGATTGGCGGTTGAAATCAGTTGCTAAAATGTGATTCATTCGGTCAGCCGTTGTTTCAAAGGCACCGCCAGCCGCAGAACACAATCGTATATACATTTCAATTGGTTTCCACTCGCGCCCACACACAGTTCGCAGTTCACAGTTCTTGCCATAGACGCAGAGATGTAGGCAACAATATTTTTTTCACAGGCTTTTACATTTGACATTAAATAGCTGCTGAAATAAATCAGCCTGGCATAAAAGCCGTCAGTCTGGGAGACTGAAAACAGCAACAGCAACAGCATCAGCATCAGCAACAACAACAACAGCAAAATCAGCAACACCATCAGCGAACGGTCCATTTAGCCGGGCAAAGAGTGTGCTTGGCTAGGAGCAGGGTGTCGGAGCTTGTGGGGACTCATATCGCACGTGTAGCATCAGCATCAGCATCAGCAGCAGAGCAGCAGCAGGACGGCTCTGCATGCAATAAACAAATAAATATGCGAATTGGTGTTGCTGCTGCCGCTGTTTATTTAAAAAGAAATGCGGGCCATGATTTTTAGCGACGTGGCACGTACACAAAGAGTGTTTGGGGCATGGGCAGGCCAGACAGTTGGGCACTTAAAAGAGCCCAGCAGCAGTAGCAGCAGCAGCAGCAACAGCAGCAACAACAATGGCAACAACAACAATAATGACATCCAGCCGCCACTGAAGCAGCTCCTGTTGCTGTCAAGCGGAGCTGATGAGACGCCTGATGACTGTCGCTTGATGCTCATAACTCGCATCCAGTTGCCAGTTTGTTTGCGTTGTTGGTGTCATTGTTGCTGGTTGGATTGGTTCAGGTTACAACACACAATCGAGTGCAGCTGCAGGCAGCAAATTTTGCCAGATGAGATATATTGGAATGGCTAAAAAAATGTAATCAATAAATCATTTGCACTTTGATTCAAAAGGGAATTTTCAAAGAAACACAAAGAAAAATTGTAAAAAAAACTTATATCCACAAAAAGCTAGATTCATTTTTGTGTAATTTGTTTGACTGCAAACAAAGCCATTTTTTTATAAAAAATAACTATTTACCTTTTTACACATTAAGCATAGATTTTGATATTACAATATTTCTACATTTGTTATTTAAGTAAAATAAATAAATTTATATTTTCCCATAATTTAAAATAAAACTTAAATTAAAACAGACAACAAAAAACATTTCAGCTGTATCTGTACTTGTTTGTATTAAATATAACATATAAATATATTTGAAAAATATTAATACATTTTAGCTTCATGTTTATTTGAGACAATTATTTGTGGCTTTTAATCAAAACTAAATATACAAATCTGTGGCGAAATGTAAAGCACATTTCCAATTGTGTACACAAATAAATAAAGAAATAGAAATACATATATATAGAATATAAATAATTCATATATCCAAGATAAATGTATATAGAAATATACATATTTTGATAGAAGATTTATATTCAAATATAACATTTCTCATGAGCTTTGAGAAATGCATTTAAAATAAAATCGAAATGAAAACTCAACACACATTTTTATAGACAAACAAGTTTTAAAAGGTGCAGAAGAAGCTTTGATCAACTTGGATTTTGTTGCAAACCAACTAAATATAAACTGAAAGCAGTCAGGGAATCATTTGCATTTGCAATAGAAACAGAATTAAACTTAAATATTCAGTGTAACTCAAGGTTCGAATTAAGCTACCTTGGGCAGGCAGCTAAACGTTGCCTAATGCCTACAACTGATATATAAAAAATATTTAAACATAAATGTTTTTAAACTAAGAACTAAACTAAGGACAAACTCATTCAAATAAGCAAACTTATTTACAAAAATTCAAAATAAATGGAATCAATTATTTTTACATAGATCAATCTTAAATTTAATCAATTTAATAGCAATATGTATACATATAAAAATATTTAGGAATCACCACTTATTGCGGGCATAAAAAACTAAACTGCTCGGCTTAAGGATACTATGCGAGTTCAGTTGGCTTTTCGGATTGCGCCCGCCAAATCCTGGTGATATCTTATCGGATTGAATCAGATTTTGGGCTGGCCTCAGCCTTGGCATCTCAAGCTCAGCACTCAGGCTCGATGCTTCGACAGCTGAGCTATTCGCTATGACCCGGGGCTTAGCCCAGTTCGTTGCCTATTGGCAAATGGAAAATTGTTTTTATTCCACTTTCTTCTGCCCTTTTACGCGCCGTATTTATGCGCCGCAGCTGCTGACTGTCTTTTATTTCACTTCACAATGTGGCGCTTCTTCTTCATCGTTTCTTGTTTTGTCCCACGTCTTGTGTTTGTTGTGCCCAACATTTCGATTATTTCCATTCAATTTGCTCGTTTTGGTTTGAGATTTCAACAAGTGGCCGTTGCTCTTAGCACTGCCAGTTACCTAGACAATTTTTAAACAGAAACACAAAAAATATGAACACAAATAAACAATTACCGATGGCTGAAAGCAAGTATATTCATTATACCTACCAAGATGGACAAGGTTTCGGCCCTTTTAACGATTTCCAAGTAGAGCCGCTTTCCTAAGCCGCCCTAATCGAATTTTGTGCCAATTTAAGTGACTTAAAGAGTCCTTAAAAATATTTGTAATCAATTTAAGTACTGAAACATCCTCAATTACTTGGAGTATAATTAAGTAACTTTCTTTAGTAACTTACAGTTTTGGTTTAATGTTTGTATTGTTAAAGTTAGGTCATCGAACAATGCTGAGCTTATTTAATTAAAGTCACGTCAGTTTTAATAGTCGACAGCTCATTATAATTGACTGTTCCAAATGTTCTCAACTGACTGGGAAGACAAGTTGAAATCTATCCCCTGCGCTTAACATTTCTCATAAAACACGGTCAACATTTATGAGTTCATTTAATTTACAACTTAAAAATCTCATATATGAACGCTGAATTTCCGCTGTGGTTTTTAATGTTTCGCCTGAGTGCCGTTGCGATTCAGTTTCGGTTTCGTTTTCTGTTTCTGTTTCTGGTTCGGTTCGGGTTTATATCGAGTCGTTTCAGTTACCGAGGGCTGACCGTAATGGAGCTTTATTTGGCGGCAATAAAGCAGTTAAAACAACTACATGAAAAAAGTGTTGTTTGTTGCTGAGGGTTAATTAAACGCCAGCCGGGATACGCGACTATCAGCAGATAGACCGACCGAGAGAGCTGGACATTATATCAGCACTCACAGGACGCTGGACGCGCATTAACGCCAAACATAAATAACAGCACGTTAAGCAAATGCAACACCAGCCATAACAATAATAATAATAATAATAAGAATAATTTAAATGATATGCGAATGCCATAACATGCAATAAAACAACATGCGAGCCGAATGACATGAAAACTCCAATTCAATAACAGCACAACAACAGCAACAACAACAACAACAACAACAACAGCAGCAACAATAGTGGCTACCAATATAATTGCAGTGCTGCTGTTGCGGTTAACAAATTTATAACACACCATAACGAGGCGGCTGCTCACTATGCTTTGGCTCGACTAGTTTTGGACATGCTCTAAAATTGCCACGCCCCACACAGACACACACGCATAGAAGGGGTCTCCTAAACATGCAAGCACTTGACCAAATGTTTCCGGCACACATGGCCACAGGTTGTCACAAATTTGCTGAGGTGTAGATGCAGAAGCTTTGCAGGTGGGACAAAGGGCCTCCAGTTGGAACTTGCCACCTGACCCCGAACACGGCATCGGCGACGACCCCGCCACCAACCCCTTCCGCATGCGATGTCGACAGCAGTCAGCTGTTTGATTTATGTATGTTACAGTTGTTATTATTGCTGCTGTTGCTGTTGCTGCTGCTGTTGCTTGCTGCAGCACAAATTAAAAATGTTCAAATGCCTGGGGCCATAACTCAAATGTCAATGCATTTGTTTAATTTGAAATGTGCATGTGGCAGCACTTTTGAGCGGTTGCCATTGAAATGTGTAATTGTCCAGCAAAAGAGAGGCATTAAAACTTAATTATTGTAATTGTCCACCACATCAGCATCAATAGCATCAACAGGAGAGCCGTTTCCAAAGGCAGCATTACCCAAAAGTTGAGGCTGCCTGCAGAGCTCTCACATTGCACCAGACACTTGACATGGACACAGTTGCACATTGTGGTCCTCTCTAGCCAGTTAACTACTATGCAGAATTACTTTTGCTTTGACAGAGCTCAATTAGAAGAAACTATTTGAATGCCCTTTGTGAGCATTAAGCCAATTGAAAGTTATGCATCTAATGAACTGACTGTCGAAGTGGCTTACTAATGTAAGTTTTTAATTGTTATAAAGAGCTTTGTGCAAAGCCTGTACAACTTCTAGCCTCAGGCTCTAGATGAATTACCAAATATATTTTTAAAAAACAATTTAAGTATTTTGTTAAAATCATTTATGCTTTAAGGGTGTTTCCAAATAAATATCAATTTAAAATATCAATTTCATTTCTGACTTTGCCTTGGCTTTGAATTACTTTAGTTTCTTTATGACACTCCAATTTTACAATATTCATTTTCCATTCTCTTACATAATATAAACTCAATTATATATATGATATTTAGTTTACAGAATTAAGCTTCATGCACAACATTGTATAAGCGCACTGAAGTCATTTGCAGTAAATAAAGAGAGCATTTCTATTGCAAACTTGTTTCTCATACTGTCGCGCGACCTTAAGCGCTATGGGCAGTGGCGGAAATAGCTTGTTGCTTATAAGTATTTATGTACATAGCAGTGGCGCCTTACCGCAAGTAAGACATTTATGAGTTGGGCAAGCGGCGATGACATGATGCCTCGCTGGCGACTATAGTAGACCGCACCTTGGTGCAACAACCCCCAGCTAACCCACTTTGTAACTATAAACGCCACGGGCCTCTCACCGCAAGGGGCCAATAGAGTCGGCATTGGCACCACATCAAAACGCCGCGCGAGACCTCAGAGGTGATGGCCGAGTGGCAAGGCCCTGCCTGTTGCAATAGTTGCAGACGTCGTTGGCGGCAACAATTAGATAAAGATCAACAGACGAGCAATCAGACAGACAGGCGAGAGTGGGAGAGAGAGCCAGAGAAAGAGAAACCGCAAAACTAAATGACACGCCCATTTAATTGCAGAAAACATAACGCCACATGCAGAGCGTCCAGTGCCAGGAGACAGGCGACAATTGCTGGCGACATTTGGCATCAAAGGGCAGCCGAACTGCCCAACGTAGCCCGCTGCCTGCCACCGCCCTCGCTCCATTTCATTCCACTGTCAATGCATAAAATTATTTCCGCTCTGCAGTTGCAGTCCCAGCAATTCTAATTAAGGCAAAAGACATTTGGATTGACACGAGACAAGCGATGGGCTGTGCAAGCACAAGCACAAGAGAGAGAGGGAGCAGCCGCTGACCAGCAGCCGTTGACCACTTCCCCTCACCCCGTCCATTCGCTCAACCCGAACCCCCAACACTTATCACTTGGCATCCGACGCCGTCGCAAATTGCATAGAATAAATTTTCATTAAATGCGCAGCCAAGTAACTGTCTAGAGTCAATGTAAAGTTTCAGGGATATGCTGAACCGAGTTGAGCTGGCCGCGCCCGCTGGGTCAATGGCCCCGCACTTGCCATCGACTTGTCCATTATCATAATTTTTAATTATTTTTAATTTAATTGTCGCGCCTCGCGTGCTCCTTGCTGCACAAAACAACAAGTGACTCTGACTCAACTCTTGACAGCGTATCACTTCCACTGCCCGCCGACCCGAGCCGACAGCCATAAACGACGTCTGCGTCAATGTGTGCAGAGTGTTTAATAAGTATAAATATACAATTGAAAGTGATGCATTCACTGGACGCACTTGGAATGCACTTACGGAATGATTAACTAGAGTAAGTGTCTACTAAGAAACTAGAGAAATTAATATTAACTAAGTTTAACTATAGAGAAAATCTATAAAAATATTTGAAAAATATTTGGCTCAAGGCAAACTTGTGCTTCTGTTAGGTCTAAAAGTCCGCAAAGCTATTTTTGAGCCAATTTCGAACCTAAACACCAAAATATTTAAAATATTCACTACATTATTAAAATGATTTAGAATTAATATATATATATGTAATTGAATTTTATTGATTCTCTTTCAATTTTAATATTAAAAAGATATTCGTTTATCTATTTAATTTATCTATGTAAGCTGCCAGGCTATACCCTTCCCGAAAATAAAAGTTATGCGCTTAGTTCTTAAGAACTTGTGATAGCGTGAAAAATATGTGTCTATAAACATTTTACGCTCGTTTCAATAATTTAAGTTTTTCCAAGAATTGTTTTCACATTTTTCATGGTCGACGCTGCTGTTGCGGCTGCTGCTGCTGCTGCTACTGCTGCTGTCGCTCTGCGTGTCCATTGCCTACGAAACATAAACACAAAATTTTAATTACTTCAAATGTGCGGGCGCACTTAGAGAACATTTTGCGGGGTCAGCTGGGCGCCGATACAGCGAGTTGGACTGGCAGGTGCCCAGAGTGGCCGCTGCCCGCGGGGTGTTGCGGGAGTCGGCGTCGCTGCCCGTAGTTCAAAGTTATTTACCCCCAAAAATTTTATGTAATTACGAAAGTTTTTGGCGCTCAGCTCTGAATATAAACGCTGGTCGTTGTCAACGTTATGGCAAAATTGTTATCATCATCAACAGAAACAGCAGCAGCAGTGGCAGTGGCAGTGGCAGCTCTAGTGGCTGTGGCAGTGGCAGAAACAGCAGCATTGCCAAACCTCAAACCCAAATCATGCCAGGGTGCTAGGGGTTGAGCTAAACGGGCTGCTCCTGATGCTGCTGCTGGGATGCCAACTTATTGTCGCCGCTCAAGTAATTCACACAGCAGGTGCTCGCAGTTAGCTGCGGTTCCCATCGTCCAACTCCAACAAAAATAATTATCACTCTTGATTATCTTTTGTAGAAATTAGTGTGCACGCGCCCTTTCTCTGCTGGCAGCAAGGACACCAGCATCCAGTATCCACACGCCCAGGCCCACACCCAAATCTCTAACAGCCACCCGCACAGCGCAACATCGTAAAAGTAATTGTTGTGTTTTTGTCAAAAACCTTTTGGAGCGCTTTAAATGGCAGACAGCCGCCCGAGGGGGCAGGTAAAACTGCCAACGAACTATGCTAACTGTTTAATGTTGTTACCTGAGCAAATTGTCGACGCTTGTGCAAATTTCTCAACGTTTTATTGGGCACCGAGTAGCGACATTTTGTTAACAGTTCCGGACCGCCGCGTGGGCGTGCACTAAGAACTGCTGCTTACCTACAAATTGCTTCATATGCTTACAATATAATTTACTTTTTAATGCCGGTAATGGATAAGGGTCTGTGGCTTTGCCACAGATCTTATTGAAATTTACTTTGGCTTAATTTGGCTTAGTTCCCTGCTAATTGCTTTATGTGCTAACAAATGCAATCCCATGGGTGTCAGCCTGTGGCTTTTAATTAAGGATGGAATAAAAAATGATAAAACTCATTCAATATGATTTTGATATCAAATAAATTATATGAAATAAATATTTACAGACAGAAGTTTATCGTTTTCATTCTTATTGTAAATACATATAAATATATTTAAAAATTGCAATTTACTTTATTGCATCAGAATAACAAAAATTGATTGGTATAAGACTTCAAAGCATTACATAAACAAATTATAAATCAAATTGACAAAATTGCTGACATAAATATATATTTGTTAAATAAATTGAAATTCTTGCATTTTAGCTAAAGCCGGCTTAGTTGACTCAGGAACAATTTGTCTTAAAATTCTACAAAATTTCATTGCTTAATTTTAAATATTATTATGAAGCTCTACATACTTTTGTTGTACTATGAAACACTTTTGTTTCTCCAAGTCTAAAAGCGAAACATAAACTTTACGCAAGGGATCTCTATTAGCCCTCTCCAGATAGCTGGTTGTAATTTCCTAGCCAATTGCATCTGTAAAAGTGCAAATTGTCGAGTGGCATTTTAGAAATTCCATAAATGGCTGAGACCGAAAACTTTTAGATGACATTTGTGCCCCATAGCATAGCCGAGTTGTGGATGCATGCAACGCCGCACCCGCACCCACAGCCACCCGACCCTTGGCTTTGCCTTTGTCATTGCCCTTGCCACATTTTGTGTTAACAAACGCGCATTGCGCATTTCCGCTGCTGCTGCTGGATGAAACTTTACTTTGCTTTTGTTTATTTGTCGCTCATTTCAGTTGATGTTGATGTTGATGTTTTTTCATCATTTGCAGCTTGGACCCAGTCTTGGTGTCGGCTTTTGTGCTATCTGCAGTTTGTTGCTCGAGCTGCCTCTTAAATGAAAGCTAATTAAGTTTTATTTTTCAACAGTTTGTGTTTCTGAATACGCGCCGAACACTCTTTGCCAGTGCTGCGTGCGCTTTTTGCCCGCACTTAAAGCGACGGCGTCCGTCTGCTTATCCGTCCGTCTGTCCGCCTTTTGGTTTGGGGCCTCCTTTGGTCATTACAAGTTGATTAACTCATAAACATTTACTGACAACTGACAACTGACGTCTGACAAGTGGCAACTTTGTTAGCGTTGTCCAACAACTGAGCCAACTGATTTTTATATTTTAACTTAACTTCTCTTGATTTCTTTATTACTTATTTAATGCGCTCTGTTTTTTTTTTTCACCCAACTTTTTCTGCACAGCGAAAACAAAAAATGTTGAAATAAATTTGCGTTTTCCGGAATTTGTACGCATTGCCTCGGCCGCCGCCTCGGCCTCCGCCTGCTGCCTGCTGCTGACTGCTGGTTTTCCTATTTGTATGGCGAAAGTGCAGGGCATACTTTCTTTTTCGTTTGCTTCGCTCACATTTTGTTTGCCTGGCTGTCTTTCGTACTTATTTCGAAATTAAATTTCAAAGAGTTGTTCGCTTTCAGCTTTTTCCTGTCGGACATTTTTTACGCCGCTTTAAATTCACGACCATTTTTTCGCACTGTCATTTGCGCTTTTCATTAATTTGGCGCATTTTCTTTCAGTCTGCTTCAGCTTCTTCTGTCTTTGGCAGCGTGCGAACTTTTTACTGTATATTTGTTTTCCCTTCTTGTTTTTATTATTGCCAGCTAGGTACAGTTTTTGGTTAAAGTAATGTTGATTGTTTGCTGGGCCGCGTTTGATTACGAAATTGTTCAAAATAAATACAATTACGTTGAGCAGCAGATTGCTTAAGCTGGCACCAAGCTGACTTTTAATTGACTTTTTCACTGCCCTGCTCGCAATATGCTAATGGGTATACACAGCCAAATGGAAACTACAATAATAGAATAATTTATCTTATAACTGAGCCCGCAAGTCAGGCATTTCTTATGCCACACAGGATATCATTGAGTCAAGTATTCACATTCCTATATTCGCCTTTTGGCTCTCTTTTTTAGCTAAATTTAGCTCTGCTGGGAACAATGCTAAATTTGTAATTGGCCCTAAAAATAAAACCGAAGGTAAACATTTTTCGGGTTGTCAAAGTTAATTACAATGTAACCTGTTGATTTTGAGGCTGATTTCAAACAGAAAAGGTCAGCTTAGATTGAGCCCTTGTCCATTATCTGTCGCTGCAATTAATCTACTGACGGTGCTCAAATTTTACTGCGTCGAGTTTAGATGTATTAGCTAATCTTTAATTTCACCTAGCTCAACTGTTTAACGAGCCAACTAGACACAGCTCTACAGATTTTAGCCACAAATGAAATGATCAAAGCTATGTCAAGTGATGTGATAATCATGTCTATATAATCTTATTTTGCATTCCAATTATAATAAATGCAAATAATAATTTTCGATATTATCGAGCATTTTCCCTGCCAAAATGCCTAAAATTTCATATAACTTTTAATTAAGTTGAGCGACCACATTATGTCTAGTTATCCAAGATATTCGGCCTGTTGCCAGCTTCTCATGGCAAAATCATTAAATGTTAATTTGGGAATATTTAATATATTTCGCCTATTTATAATTTATGCAATTGCCAGTGCATAAATACGCACTGAAATATGCTACGTAATTACATGTAAATATTGAATATTGTCAATATGCCAATCTTCGTAGAATTTTTCATTCCGACCGACAACTTCAACTTCTCATGCTCATTCCGGTCTGTCATTCGCTGTCATTTGTGTACATTCATTCATTCATTCGTTTGCTATTAGTTTTACTTCAACATTATTTTTTTTTTTTTTCATTTTTTGTGGTAAATTTCTCCCAGCTGGAGGATTCTTCGGCAAAGCATCCACGCCCCGTGCCGTTGTCAATTTGATATGCCCCACTGCAATTTCCGTAAATTGCGTGTAAATCGTTTCAAATTTTCACTTGTCTACGTTTGATTTTGCCTGCACTCACAGCCGCACACACACACACACATACACAGCCAGCCCCACATAATTCAGCAAACATTTTTTCCATTATATTTTTGGGTAGGGCTCGGCAGAGGGCAGGAGTGTAAGCCAAATAAATCAATAAAAAATTATGCTATATAATGTATAGAAAGCGGAGCAAAGTCGCAGGCAAAGGCAAAAGTAAACGAATACCAAGCCACAGCGAAATGAAAAACAAACTGCCCGCCACTTTCGTCCTGTAAGATGCTAGTAGGGACGCAGGAGTGGCCAAGGACGAAGATGAAGACGAATACGAAGACGTTGCCTGCGAAATTTTAAACGGCATCTAAAGCCTGCAAATATGAAACTTATGGCAATAATATTGATGTCGTCTTTGACTCACCGAGCCCAACAGCCCCGCCCACACATACCAACTGGCAACCGCCAATCCCCTGCCCCGCTGCTCGGTGCTGTTGCAATATAAAAGGATGCCCGCAGCATGAAAACGATAGACGCAGAGCGAAAAGGCTATGGATTGCCGGAGCTGAAGGGCGGTGCCTGGGAGGGCGAGGCGGTACGTTATGGAACGAATTGCGATAAAGATAAATAAGCAGCGATATACTTGATGATGTCCTTGTTGCTCTTGTCGCGCTCACGGCTGCCATTCACTTGTTATTGTTGTTGTTGCTGGTTTTGTTGTGCTTGCTGTTGTCCTTGCCTCTGTCTCTTTGCTGGTTTCGCTGGCGTTTAGGGTTTCCCCTATTGTATTATTTAAATTTGATTTTATTTCACGAAAATTGAGTTTCGTTTGCGGGCTTTTTTCGCTCCTCTTGTTGCCCGTGTTCTGCGCCCTGTATTGTCCTTTCTGTGGCTCCTTATCTCAAGAGGCGCGGCATTTCTTGTTATCGTTTATTTTTAATGCAGCCGAAAGTTCGTAAACAAATTATAATATTGAACTTGTCATAGATACGCGCCATATCATTGGTGTGTGTGTGTGTGTCGCTCTCTCTCTCACTCTCTGTCCCTGTCCCTCTCTCGCTCTCGCTATTTCTTGAATGTTGTCTGATTTTGAGGTAGGTCCCAGACCGACTAAGCGGATGATGTGGGTCAAATCAGCTTGGACATGATTTTGTGGCATGAAAGTTGATTTGATGCCGTGTAGCCAGCTGCCTTGTGGCATGCCATCAATTAGATCTAAAAGTTCAACTCGAAGCATATTCATATAAAGTAGATTGATAAACTACTGATGCAAACGAAATCAGTTGGTAATTAGAATTGAGTGTCTGGCCTACTTCAATACTCGACCACTGATTAAATTCATCATCAACATTCCTGATGACAACATTCGGCTTAAGTCCAAGTCATTTTCATTTTCTAGCATTATTTTCATCTTTATCTTCATCACAGATTGCAAATTTCAAATTTTCTACCCAAGTGGCAAATTGACATCGAATTTTATTTAAAATGTGCATTTTGCATTTTGGGATTACAAGTCTCGTTTTATTGTCATATTGGTTTTTTTTTCTTTTTTTTTTTTTTTTTGCCCAAATTCTGCCACTCAAGGAATTGTGAATTCCTCTACTGAACATGAATGTTGGCCAGGCAAGCAAATTAATTGCAGCATCAGCTCAAAAAATATTTGATACAAATTCTGCAATTCTTACATGTTGTTAGCAGCAAGTAGACAGAAAAAAACAGGAATGAAAGAGTTTAAATACCAAGTTTTACTTGAGCATTTTTACGTTGAGTTGGCATATTTTGTGCAATAAAATTCTCTAGTCCATTCAAATGAAAGTAATTTAGGGACTTAAATGCGAGTTTTCTAGATTGGCTTGTCTGGCTTAGCACTCAAAGGCGAACAAAACAAAACAAAACAATTAAAGGCAAAGATTTTCGCTTTCAAAACAGAGTGACAGACTGGCTAGAGCAACAATAGCTCGGAATGTCATTACTCTGTCGGCGACATCATTTGCCTCAGCCTCAGCCTCAGCCTCAGCCTGCAGCCAGAGTCAGTCGCCTCGTCCTCAGATGACTCGGCATGCACTTTGACAATGGCAACGCCCTCGGCTGTTTTTTTCTGAATTTTTGGTTAGCGCTTCCATATCCAAATTGGCTTACCACGCATAAACAGACTCGAGACTCAAAAGCTTGATACTGGAGCCCTGTGCCCCAGCCGCGTGCCCCTTGCCACACTTGAGAGCTCAAGTTGCTGTGATTATCGTGCAATTTCGCTGGATGACAATAGCTGCCGCCCGCTCCTGCCGTCTGCCGGCAGCTGACTGCTCCTGTGTTGGCCGTGTCGTGGCATTTGACGTTACGTGTTGAGGCGTCGCCTTGCCGTGATTATCACTGCCTTACGCTTCAATGCATCTTTGCTACGTTCTATATATTCTTTTTTAATTCTTAACCTGCCTGACTGTCTGACAGACTGGCTGGCTGGCTGGCTGAGTTGACTGCAGGTAGACAACCCCTGTCAGCGACCAAGGGACCACGCCATCGTCTTCGTCTTCAGGCTGAGGTTCGGGTTCGTTTACGGGCTCGTCCTTTGTGCGCGCTGCTTAACCTTGTCCTGTGCGTTTGTGTCTGTGCATTTCATTTGAATGCCTCACAGTTGCATTTCCCATTCCCTCAACGCCGACTACGTGTGTCTCGCTCACTTTGCTTAATTAACGCGTTCACACAGACACGCACAAAGGTCGCCTAGTCGGGACTTTGACTCTTTGCCAATCATTGCTCCCCCCACGACAAAGATGACAATGCCAATAGAGACCGCACCGCAACGCAACGCAACGTATCTGTCGCATCACGTCTCGGTATTTTGGTTCTCAGACATCGATGGCATCCCATTTAAGACCACGTTGTGTGTGCCCTGCTTATTTAAACATTGCCTCAGCCGCTTGCGGGTTTTCCACAATGATTTTTCATTCACTCTTCCCTCATCTGTTTACCTTTTGCTCTCGTTCATAATTTCGTTTGCATGTTAATTACCATGATTATTGTGCTGCAGTCGTACGTTTTCGTTTTCGGCCGCCCCATCAATGCTAATACACCTGGGAAAAACAACCTAAAACCCATCCAGTTGCTGTACGACACATTTTCTGAAGTGTGAGCCTGTGGATTTGTAATGCCTGCCCAGACAAGTGATTGAGCAAATATTATGCATAGCAACAGTTTGAAATGAAAGCATTTATAAACACAATTTGCTTAACACGTAATCTTAGCTAGATAAGATGTATTATAATTGTATTAGTGTCTTTAAAGTGTGCATACAACATTCAACTAGAGTCTTTTGAAACTTACTATGCTGCTTTTATTATTTGATATTTTTTATTTGAAATATAACATTTAATTTTTTAATTTTTCTAATTAACAAGTTGAATGCAAACGTCAAGTTTTTGCGCTTAATTTGAGTGGCTTTGCATAAGTCTTAATATTATTTTTCAACTCAGCAATTTTCTTGCCTTTTATGGCCATTTCATTGTTGCCCTTGACAGCAGGATATAAGCCTTTGCCATCAAGTTTGTTAGCTGACTTGGAAAACTGTTTATAAATTGTTAATATTCTTATATATATATATTATAATGATATTATTGACAGCAAAATGGCATCATTCTTAGATTTATTATTTAAATGTAGCTACCAATTAAATTAACTCTTAATTCCAATGAAACTTGAATGCATTTTTAATTATATTAACTCTAAATTCCAATGAAACTTGAATGCATTTTTAAGAGTATAAATATGCATTCAACCAAAGAGCGCAGGATAAATGTTTTCCTCTATTTACCGAGGCAATCGCCATTTCTACTGAGTGCCTGGATTCCATCCATTGCTTAACTATTGCTGACTAATTATTTACAGTAGCTATAGCTGTAGTAGTCATCTGCTAGGTGGCTCGATTGATCGCCTGATTATTTAACCAAACGGGCCGCGGGCAACGGACGGGATCTTCATTTATTTTCAATTAAAACTTAATCGAAACCTGCACATATCAGAGACCCCTTCTAGCAGAGAGACAACAATAAACTTTTCGCTCTGCTATAATTTCAACAGAAAACAACAAAATCGACAAAGAAAACTGCTTTTGCAACAATTATGCTATAATTTTGTGCAAAGCCACCTCAAATTCGTGCCCCTTTTTGGCGCTCTCCTCTCCGCTCGCAGTTGGTTTTATACGTTTTCTATTTTCTAGCGCCATTTTGGCCAAACAAACAAACAAACAAACTCGAACAGAATAAAAAACGAAGAAAGAAAAAACCAAAATGGGAAAACAGCGAAAACAACAAACTTAACAAGTAGTTTTTAATAAGCTGCCAAACGGCGCTTGGCTGCCTCTTAGCTGGGCCAACGTGGCACAGTGAAGCGCCCACTAGCAGCGACCGAGTCATAGCTGCCCACGCAACCAACTAGCACACAGACAATCCGTTAGCGTTGACTTTGGCTCTAGCCATCGCTGGCTTTTGTTGATTTTTCCGCTTGCCGCTGAGAGTTTCGCTAAGCGAACGAGCGCTCAACGAGCTGTTGATTTTCCAGCCAATTTTTGCTGCTCCCATTTTCCACCTTATTGGGAAAATATCTAATTGATGCGCTGAAATGCAATAAGAGGATTTTGATTTGTTGCTGCAGCTTAGCGTACATTTTCGCTGCATGCTTTTATTTTTATACTTCTATCAATACATCGACGAAAGATTTCAAATTAAAATCAGCGCTTTTAAATCTGAGTTTTGTTTTTCATTCATTTCATTAGTAACTGTTATTGCAGCATTTTCATGGAAATATGCACGAAATGAGTTTCAGATATGATAGAGTTTCGAATATCTTCTTTTTCTGTAAATTAATATGCAATATGTGCTGTGCGCGTTGCTCTTCAATTCGAGATTTATAGTTATATACGAGGAAGCTAACTTCCTCACTCACTCAGAAATGAACAAATAAAGGTCGTATGGGAAAACGTTAAATGTAAGTTTATGTCCAAATTGACCAAGTTTGATAAGGGAATTATCGAATCACAGCTCATTAGACATCGTTCTACAGTTCGTATACTTGATGCTGCTCTCGCTAGGTATCTCTTAGCCGTATATGCTTGACAGCTGCTGTTACTTTACTATTTTTTATTTCATTATATATTTATAAATATTTTAACCATTTATTGCATTTCTTTTATAGTTTTTAGTTCTTCATAAGCAATTATTTATTCATGAATATTTATAAAGTTTTTTGTTTGACTTTCAAATGGAAAATATAACTGAATTTCAGGCATGCTCTGAGAATTCATAATAACCTGTGGTTTTTTCTCTATTTTCTATTTTTTTTGCTTTTTAGTTTTAAGTCATCAACAAATTAAACGAAACTGAATGAAAATGTTATTCACTACGAAATGCAAATAGCCTTGGGTAAATTGTATTAACAACGATATAAATTGTTTAATTCACTTTTTGCGCGCATTTTGAGAATTTTCAATAAAAGATTTCTATGTTTTCGAACGTATTTTGCTTTGCGGCATCAGCACGGTAAATAATTTAATTGTGTTTGCTGTTCGTATTCGTTTATTCATTGCAATTAATATGGCTGCACATTTGGCCGCCGGTGCCAATGACAACAACAAAAGCTGTTAACTGCACTTGTTTTGCTTTCTGGCCATCCAAAAGGCTGGCAGCACACAGTAAAAACAATTGTTGTAACCAGAAGATTTGCAGTTGCCAAATCGAGAACGAAAAACTAATGAAAACAAAATAAAGCGCGTTAAGCAAAGTGAAACTGCCAACACACACACACACTGCTGAAAATTATCCCTGGGTCAAAATGCAATAAACACACACACACACACACAAGCGTGGTGAAATGTGAAAAAGAAAAACAAAAGGAAAAAAACCAACAACTAACGGCTGGCCAACAGAATGAATCCTAAACGGAAATGTCGATATATAGTAAGCATTGCGACTACAGAGCCTGGCATCAGCAGCAGCAGAGGACACAGTCGCACAATATTCCAGTTTACAGCTTAAACATATGACCAAAAGGTTCACTGACCACGCTGCAAGCGTTGACAGCGTGACACGAGCACAAAACTGACTATCGTCAAGTATCTGTAGAAATGTTTCTATTTAGCTAGAGTACCATGTTGATACTATTACTAAATAATAATAAAATATAATAGAATATATATAATATAATGTCAATAATATAAAATGTAATATATAACATAATATAATAAGAAGGTAAGCCGACAAGACTGCTGTCTTAAATACACCTGGCATAATATACATATTGCGTCTCTTTGGTAATTATTGAGCAGATTTTTGAGTTGATTTAGAGAAGCAGAACATATATGATTATTAAAAAATGATTGAAGTAGCTTTCAGACTGTTGATAGTTGATAGAGCACTTGCTTATATTGATCAATTTACTAATAATATATAAATATGCTTATATGAGATTATAAAATATATAACAATATATATATAAAATATATTATACAAGAGACAGCTTTTTGAGATGTTCAGTTTACAATTGAAATGAATTAACTGAAGCCAAGTTCTATTCGAAAAATGTTTTTTGCGCTCATCAATCTCTATTTTGTATTATTATTTTTATTTTTATTTTATATATTTAATTTATAGTTAAATATTTATTCAATAAAAATACGATTGAATTCAGCTATTTATGACAGATTGCAAATAAAAACAGCAACTAAATAAAAAAAAATTATGAAAATGCCAGAAAACCAATTTATTCAATTTAAATTTCAAAAGAATAAATGCTGTTTAGCTTTTTTATGTCTGGCCAAAGGCACAAGATAAATTAACATTTCAGACTCGAACTAGTTTGCAGCCTTTCCAAGCCACTTTTAAGTACGAACTTATTTTAAAAGCAAAGCTATAAATATTACATTTAATTGTAATTACTATATTATCACTCATAGTAACACTTACCTCAAGTAGTAAACAAAACTAAAGTACATTTTCAACTGTAGACACATGAGCTTAAACGCTTCAGTCACGACATGTCACGCGCTCAGCTCTGGGAACAACAAGTTCCAGCGACAACTTATGCGTCCGAGTCGAAAAAACCGCCATATTGACCAACTGAGTGTAGCGTGCAGTGAACAAGCATTTGCAGATGGAGCGAGCGGGCGGGCGTGGTGCCGGATGAGTCGGGCTTTTTGTGGGGGCTGCCCACTCGTTTTGTTTTTAGCCAAAGTGAGCGCGAACTGTGTTGACAAACGCGAATGGTTAGTGTGTGTATTTGTGTATGTGTGCGTGTGTGCGTGCGTATGTGTTTCTCTCTCTCTGTCTCTGTGTGTGTTGGCAATTCAAAATGGCATGCACTTCACTAAAAACTGCGCATTTCCGGTCAAAATGACGACGACGCGACTGCTGACAACGCCAGCCGCATGTTTGCGTGCCCCTCGCCCGCCCCCTCACCCCCTCTCTCTCTCTATCTGTCTGTCCCTTTCGCTCAGTGATACGCTATGTGCCTGGGGCATTCCTAGCTGCGTCTCTCTCCGTGTGTTTGCGTGTGTTGGTAAACTTTTTTACAGCTTTAATAGTTCCACTTGGCAGTTTTGCGTCCCAAAAGTTTTGCGCCAGCGCTGCGCCAAAGTGCGTCATAAATGTGTGTAATAAAATATTTACTTTTCTTTTATAGAACACATCGGCTTAGAAGGGCGCGTGCCATAAATTAGGTAGACCCAGCACAGCCACTATGGAAAAAAAGTTTAAATAAATAAATATTTTTATTCTCTTCTTTTTTTGTTTATGAATAGAAGTAGAACTGGCGCATTAAATTTAATTTTCAAGTTGTGCCTGGCACAAGCCGCAGCATAGCATCCCCATCACGCTGACAAACGCAACAACTGACAACTTTTCACTAACTTCCAGCACTTTTCTGCTTTTCTTCAAGGAAGGGGTAGTAGATATATATATATTGTTGAGCCCAAGTTTACTTTGTTTACCAGATTTACATTCTATTTCTTTCTGATAAAAGAATTGTCGTACCGTTTTAAAGACCTGCTCCCAGTAACCCCCGAAAATAACTTTGAGTTTGACATGCGTCTGCCTGCTGCCTGCTGCCTGGTTTCGGGCAACTCCGACCCTTCAAGTGCATGTCAGTCACAGAGCCCCCACGTCTAGCCCCACCCGCACCCCAAAAAAAAAAAGAAACCAGGACAAGCTGAACAAAAAAAACGGGAATGCGAGTAACCCTGAAAATTTGCTCGTCAACTCAGCTTAGTTGTGGACTTAGTGGGAACGAAGGTAACCCAGGCAGGCGGGCAGGCATGGGGTAAGGGCAAGGGGTAAAGGGTTGCGTTTGGCTGTGACTAGAGAAAACGAGAGGCAAAATGAGGCTGGAGTGGACGTCCAAATGCGTAGTTGTCCCACACAGACTCGCTTTTGGGGTCGACGTCCACCTGCAACCGGCTGCGGGTGGAACTATAATTGGCTCTAGCCAATGTTAATGCCAGCTCGAATATATATTGTTAAGGGCGAAATGATGACAGCTTATGGAGTTGAAGCACCCCCAAGGCCAAAGCACAAACATGTTGTTGTTATTTGGCCATGTTCTTGAATGTTGTCGACAGTTGCAAATAAATCGACAAATAATAGAGTTCAGCGAAAGAAATTTATATAAATGAAAGCGAACAGATTGTTCTACTTTAAAGAGAAGGAAATAGTATTAAATACTTAAAGCGAAGCCATAGAGCACATAGTGTAAACCTAAACCATTTGTTAAGTTCCGGGAAATCTCCAAAATTTTAACAATTCAATGAAAATTAATTAGCGCAAAGCATTGTGCAGCGAACTTAAATTTTCCACGAACTACGAAGTTGGGGAAATTGTTTTGATTAGTTCGAATTTAGCTGGGAAAGTAATTTAATATATCTATTTTATGAAAATTCTATGATAAATAATGATTTTTCATGCTCCATAAGCAGTACAAACAGAACTTCACTCTATTTATTTAATAAATGTATCAAATTGTTTTAGCTAGTCGACAGAAAAAAATAATATTTTATTTTATAATTTGATTTGCTGGTAAATAATAAATATTTTTGCTCTTTGCTCGACTGTAAGTCATAAATAAAGTTTTTATTTTCCTTAGTTTTGATTTAGTTTTTCAACAGTTTATGCAATTTTCCAATAGATTTATGCTCAGAGCAGGAGCCGAGCATAAGCCAAGCAAAGAGAACACCGAACTGTGAAGTTTCCACATTTTGTACTTTAAATTTGCCCAGTTGTAGATAAGCGGGCTCTTTAAGGAGGCCAACTCGTTGGCCGGGCCCAATTGATTTAGACCAGCTCTTTCATTTTGCTTGCTGGCAAAGTTTGCTCCAGTTTCTCGCCTTAGCTGTTTTTCTTATTCTTACTTAGCTGCAGCCTCTTAACAAGTTTCAGCAGCTTTTTGGCCTCGGCAAGTTTGGCGAATCCTTTGGAGTACAGTTAACCCTAGCTAAAACCGTTTTGCTTTCCTGCTTGGCAACTTGAATTACTTGGAATTTACACTTTGCAATATTAAGTCGGCTATCTTATTTTGTTGTTATACTTTGGGCCTATCTCTCGCTTAATTTGGCCATCAAAGTGTCCATTGCCATTGCCGTCGCCGTCGCCGTCGCCACTGGCCAAGCCCTTGGCGCTGGCCATTCGCAGCTAACTCGGCCCACACTCGCCATGCCTGCTCCTTGCTGCTCCTTGGACCAATTTGCGACGCTGACTAAAGTTGGGTTTTACGGGATGAACCCTTCTAGTATTTTATTTCCTTTGAAACTTGCATCGCATCCAATATGCCTTTATGGCTTTGTCCGAAACTTTTAGGCGAAAAGTCTGGCCCAAGATATTCCTTCAATTGCATGCGGCAACAAAAACTATAATCCGACTAGCCGTAAAGGTAGTTTTATTCCTTGTTCCGTATGATCAGAATGCCAAAACATAAACTTCATCAAATAAAAACAGACACTTCCACTTGCAGGCCAACTTTCTGCTTGTTAGCCTGTGTAATCTAAGGAGTCGTCCTTCTGTTATGGGCATAGAATAACAGCTAACGGTTGTTTTAATTTTCAACTCAAACTTATACCCTATAGACGTTTATTGAGTCCGTTTAGATATAAATCTGTCTGACTGTGTCTATGTCAACTTTTTCTAGCATAAGCTGGACATATGTCAGAGTTAGCTCAATCGGACTCATTTAGCTAATCAGTCTCTACTGCTCTTTCAAGCTTAACAAATATTGTAGTCGACGCTTCATTGTACTCGCAAGACAGCTGAAAAGCCTCATCTATGCCGACTACTTTAATATATTATATTTCATATAAATGATTCTTTAGCTCTTTGATTTTCTCATACATTCACATTGCGCTACATGAAGAGACTTTGTTGTTCGGCCTACCACTTTTGTCATTTCGTTCCATTCTTTTCATGTCAGCTTCCACCCTTGTTTGGGCCGCTCATCAGCTCATTTGCTTATGATTTTCTTCGTTCCACAGTTGAGCCATTAGCCGTATTAAGTCGCCTGCTTATCGTGATGAGCGTCTGCCCTCGACTATCTCAACTATCAGTCTAGTGCTTGATGCTTCATCAAATGCCCTGCTGCCCGACAATATCCGTTACTCACGGCTTACATATTTCATATGGCTGGTAACGGAGCCCGAAGAGCCATCAATGCAGCACTTGTAGCCACTTTTACTAGCCAAGCTGGCTACAAGCCATTGGCCATTGCATTAACTCAAACCGTTCGTGGGCATAAACATCCACACTAAAACTCACATGCACACATCTATGCTCTCATTTCTCTCTCTCCCCCTCTCTCCCTCTTACCTGCACTCTTTCTCGATTCCCTCTTTCAGCTCAGTTCCCCTCCACACATATGCGACGCGGCACTTTGGCAAGTTTTAGCTACATTGCGTTGACGATTTTTGATAGCTCCATTGACTTTATTGCCAGACTGCCGGCTGCACACTTTCAGTTTTGTAGAGCAATGAATTATTTTCGAATTTTCTCAACTCACCCAACAGCAGCAGCAGTAGCAGCAGTAACGAGGGCTGCTTCAACGTTGACAAATGCAAATAACTTTTCAGCAAGGGTTAAAAAAATCTTATGAGATGTATGAAATAATTATTGTTTGCTGCAATTTAGATATATTTTTGCCTAAAAGAAAATTTTTGTATTTATTCTAAATGAGCTAGGGAAATGGTCAAAAATAGGTTTAAAGAAATTTTAATAATGAACGAAAATTAAATATTGTATTAATAAATAATTAATTAAATTCTAAGCTTATGCCATGGTATTATTAATCAATCTTATAATTTTAAAAATATACAATTAATAAAAAATAAGTAAATATATATATATAATATATATATATATATATATATATATATATATATATATATATATATATATATATATATATATATATATATATATATATATATAAATAAATAAGTAAATATATAAATGAATGAATAAATAACTAAAAATAAATAAATAGCTAAAATGAATTAATAAAGAACTAAAAACTAAGCAATTAAAAATAGAAAAAAATATACTAAAAAATTTTAAAAAAATATAAAAAATATATATTTAAATAAAATTGAATAATTAATCAAAAACTTAATAAATTTGTTAGCTTGTAGAGCATTTAAACACTTATTTTCAAGTCGAATTCTTAACCCAATTCAATTGACTCAGTTCACATTTAATTGCGGCTGGGTTCATCAGTTCTTCGAGTGAAATGTAACCTATTTCCTTCTGGGTAAAATATCAAAGATTTTCTTTGGAAAAGCGAACACTTTATGAACCCATCTCGCGGCTTTTACTCCGCACTCGCATCGCTCTCACTTATATCATTCGAGCTAGTCAATCGCTCTTTGTCATTGTCAATCGTAAAATTCCAGTAGCTGAACAAAAAAATATACACAAGAAAAGGACGAGCTACAAATAATAAGCACAAACAAAGATTTCGATATCAAGTAAATAAGATGACAAAAAAAAGAAAATACAAAAAAAGAAGAAGAACAACTCTCGAGCCGTTTGTACTTCACGACGTCAGCGTTTGCATTGAAAGAGAGCGACTGCTTGGAGGGGGCTAACGGGGCAAGAGCTGTTAGCCAAGTTAGTCCAAGTGAGTGAAAAATGTAACAAGTGCTGAGTTTGTGTGTGTGTGTGTGTGTATGTGTGTGTGTGATCTTATATTCATATTTATTGAATTTACGCTTGACAGCCCAGAGAGCAGCTCAAAGGGGGACGCACACATAGAAGCTTCTGTTGTTGTTCTCGTTGTTGTTGTTGTTATCAGGTCTTCTTCAGTTTTCACTTAGGGGTAGCACATAGCACCACACTCACACGCGGATGCCTGTGCCTGTGTGTGAGCGTGCATGGGACTTAGTGGATATTTATGCGGCTTGCAATGCGCGACGCTGAGCGCTCAACACTCGACGCTAGTCGTTCGCCTTTCGCCTTTTTTCATAAATATTAAAACAGTTCAAAAAAAAGAAAACCATCAGCGAACTAAAGTCAAAAAGTCGTGCAAAGGCTTGAGAAGGCGGCAGACGACGAGTGGGAATGGCTAGTCGAGTTGCACTATACTGCAACGAGTTGCATCAACAAATCTTTCGCACTTATTTATATTTATTATTTATAGTTTTAATCTTTTTAATATTTTTTTAAAGTTTATTTTTATTTATGTAATGTTGCATTATTAATTCACAACATCCACTTGACTCACAACAAGTTGTAAGTTCGTTCCGTGTTCGACTGGCAGCATGTTTGACGTTGCGTTCGTGGTTGTTGTCTGTGATAAATTGCCTTATACAAAGTTCATGCTCGAAACTCTGCACACTCGAATTATAACTCACTTTTATGCGTAGCAGAGTTGAGTCTAAGCTTATCTTATATTACTATATGCTGTTCTTATACAAATTGTGTCGAGTTCGAAACTTATACATGTATTAGCTTGTATAAGTTCATACTTATACGTAGCATATAACAGTTTTGACCAGCACTTATACGAAATGTACGTATAAGTTGCACATAGCAAGTTGCCTGCGATGTTTTTTGGTTTAGTAGAAATCGTATTGGTTAGGTGAAGTAATAAAATTCTTGTAACACTTGTTGGGTTTATGTCTTATAAAATATGCGTATAAGGGCATACTTTATTATAAGCTTAACATAGTTCAGGTATGATATTATTTATCTAATTATTATATAATCCATTTATGTTATATATAAAAAAAATTAAAATATAAAATAAATATATATATAAAAAATAATATAAAAAATTTATAAATATTAATAAGTGAACTTATATTTCCTATGCCATGCTCAGTAAATGAGTTGTCTTAGCAAGGACAAGCACCTTCTACACAACACGCGCACATGTTGACAGTCAAACAGCGATCGAACCTACAACCTGTTGTTTGAAAACCTCACACAACTCGAACCTTTTGATTAGTTCAATTAATTGTTTTTGGTTTAAAATTATATCAATTTGGAGAAGTTTAAGAAATTTAAAGTTTATAATAGCTAGCTGTGAGAGAGACGGAAAAATAAATTAGTCAAAGCAGCATATACTTTTTTATATTATATTATGTATTTTCCAATTAGCCATCGTAAGCCAAACAGACAAAACCAATTTAAACAAAGCTTTGCTTATTTATACTTATATTTATATTAAACTCTATTATTTGCCACGCAAATACTTCAACATGTCAGCTATCCCATTCACAGTCATCTGATAAGCAGTAGCAAAATTCATTCAAAATAAAATAAATTTCCTGTATGACAACTGGCCATAGAGAGTAGAAAAAGCATTTAAAACAGGTAACAGGATGTTCTTTGATGTAAATATTTATTTTAAACAAGTTTATTTAATTAAATATATACTATCTTTTACTTTTAAAATATAAAAGCAATACACTTTATTTAACTCAAATCAAAGAAAATAAATTTCAAATAAATTTAATATATAAAAGAAAATAAATAATAAAATGCTTAAATAAAATAAATGAAAATGTAATATATATCAAATAAATAAAAATAAATTATAAATATGTAAATAAAGCTTAAATGAGTAAAGTTTATATAAATAAAATGCATATGAAAAATATTTATGTGAATAAAATAAAAATTATTGAAATTGAAATAAAGAAATAAATAAAAAGCATGCCTTTGACTAGCTTCTTAATTTAATATTGCAACCAACTTTAGTTTTTTTTTTAAATAGATTTCAGCTACTTTTTATTTTGTTTTTGTTCAACATTTTGGCCAATCGCTGCGGCTGCTCTTGGGCTAATCACACATTGGCATTGCCTTCATCCGCACATATGAAAAATGAAAACATAATTTTCTACAGCGCACATAGTTCTTTACAGCAAATTAAACACCCGCAGCGTGCACACACACACACCGACACACACACTCACACACGTGTGGAGTTTTTTGGCAGTTGCTAACAAGCACAACATATACAAAGGGTTATATGCATACGCACACACACAAAAATCATGTGCACAAACTGGGAATCAAAATCAAAATCGGAATCAGAATCAGAATAATAGTGAAATGCTAGAGGCAAGCGTGAGGCATGTGAGTCGAGGGCTCGCGCTAGTCAACGGCTGGCTGCAGCTCGTTAGCTGTTGCATTTCGCTGCTGTTGCACTTGAAATTTTCAAGCTGCACACAAAACGCACCCGAAAACTAACAGCAAACTAAATGAGAAAGAGCGAGAGAGGGAGAGTGAGAGAGACAGCTGTTGCACTTGCTTCCGCTTCGAACGCTGCGCCGTGACCACCCGCAACTTTTTCCTTATATTTTTTTGTTGACCCGCAGCGCGTCAATAAAAGTTGCTTTACGAGGGGAGTTTGGCAATTAGAATTTGATGTATATATTTAACAGAGAGAGAGAGAGAGAGAAAGAGAGAGTGATATATAGTTTCCATAGAAAATATTTGTCTGTATTTTTTTGTTATTCCCTTTTGTGTGCCATATCCTTAATTGTTTGTTGGAATAACTTTACGAGAGGCCAACAGGTTTGCCCACTGAATAACTTCTGCTGCTTCATTAGCTCAGGTATGTTTATCTAAATACAATATAAATATGTTTTTTTTATTTGTAGATATATTTTAGATATATTAATCAATATTTAGATGTCAAATTTGTTAGCTTTCAAAATTCTTTTGAGCTTACGAAATTTCAGTCTATCAGTTAGCAGAATTCAGTCTAAAAGGAATCACTGAATAAGCTTAGGATATAGTTGCCATTAGATGGGCATTTCAAGCGCTCAGCGATCACTGACTAAAGTGAAACATTTCCATACAAAACACTTATAGAACTAGAGACAGAAGTTAAGAAATGTTTTTAAACAAAGCATTTTTGGCAGTGTTTTGCTTAGGCACCAGGCAAGAGCATTTTAAATAATCCAGTTCAACTTGGAGCAGTTTGAGAGCATATAAAAGGAAAAAGATATATAAAGGAAAAAGATAAAGGAAATTAGCTGTAACACTAACCTAGCCAGCCATCATAGTGCCAGTTCACTGTATATTATAGAGTCTAATGGAAATATCATTGGGAAATGCCTGAAAAGTTTTGCATACAAAAACAGATGTTGAACTGGGAGAGTTCAGAGTTCAAGGCGCACAAAGGGGACTTTGCTTGCTTTTTGATAAAAAACACACAACTTTCAAGTTAAGAAAACTATTTTCAAACTCTAAAGTGAATTCTCGAAATAAATTTAAGCAATTTATGTTTTTGATGTGATGTGTTTCGATTGCCTTAGATAAATGTTGCTTGGTTTATTTTAAGAAAAGAAGCCTTTATAAACATGTCTCGAAATTGTTATGTGCTTAAGGTATTTTAGCCAAAGCCTCTCTCGAATGCAGCTAAGCTGATTGACACGACTTTGGCTTATTTAGAGAATTAGCCAGCTGCGGGACACAGTTTGCTAGAACCGCCCTCGTTGTGCCATGTGCCCTGGGGCAGATAAATCCTGGCAACTCAACTTTAACCCTAGCATCGCATGCTCTCCCTCTTTCTCTTCTCCCTTCTCTCTCTCTCTCTCTCTCTCTCTCTCTCTCTCTGCGTGTGTGTCCGCATTAAGACGCGTCGCATTCAACTCGTCAACTGCTCATCTAATTTTCATTCAGCCCGCAGGGCCCACCAAAATGTTTGCAACTGACAAGTTTGGAGTGTAGACAACAGCCACGCCCACGCCCATGCCCACGTCGCTCCTTCTGCCAAAGTTGAGGCACAGCGACTCATCGAACCACACGAGCTAATTGAAATGTCTGTCAACGCGAATTGATCGCAAAAACTAAACGCAACTCAATCAGCGAAAGTTTTTCCAACTTTGGCTATAGCACACAGTGACCCTGCCACACGCCATCCCCCTCCCCACACTCCTACAGCTGTGAGGCAAATAATTAAAAGCCAACAGACAATTAAACATGAATTATGTATTAATAATTTCTTTGACCAACAAAAAAACAATGCCAAGAAGAACTAAAAAAAACTTAGACTAAACTGTGATTCAGCAGGCTGGCTGAGATCTGTTTCTGTGGCGTTGTCTCTTCGGGCGAAAAAAAAAAACAATTTATGCAACAACTACTAGGAAGAAGAAGAAGCAGCAGCAGCAGCGGCAACGTTTTCAAACAACAAACAAAACATTGAAACGCTTCCCACGCGCTCAACAATAGTGGGAGAATTTTTGAATGCTTTTCCATTGGCAACACAACAATCAAATCGGCGGGCGGGAGCAGGGGTTGGGGGCGTGTCGAGAGAGAGAATCGGGTGTAGGGAGCAGCGTGCTAGGCGCTGGGGCAAAGTCTTTTGCCACATGCAACGGCAGGTCGCCAACGCCACGTACAATGGGCAGATTTATTAACAGGCGAAGCTCAAGAGAATTGCGAAGCTTAAATTGAAAAGCTTTCAACATGCATCTGAGCTTTATTTTAAGGTATTGTAAAAGCTCAAAGTTCATTAATTTTAGCTTTATATACACTCTTTTATTTTTAGGAAACTTTCAAGTTCTTTTTTAATTGTCATGAAGACTTTATTCAGTTTTTAAAATCTCTAAGAATTAAGTTTTAATATTAAACAAGCAAAAGCTTTATAAAATATATTTAGAATTGATTTATTTTTAATACTAAAAGCTGAGCTGATCAGAGACTTAAAGCTTTTATAGTAGCAGCCTCACTAAATTTTAGCTAAGCTCTTAACTAAACTTTGAGCAAAATATTGAGACATTTTTAAAGCTTTAAGTCTTTATTAAAAGTTATATTTTTGCACATATTTTGCTTTGTATAATTTGCCAGCTATAAAAGCTTTGAAAGCTGAAAAACATTTTGCTTTTGCTTGATAGATTCTCTATGCTTCGACAATATTGTTCTTGTGCTGTGCTTCTAGATTTTTTTTTTATTACTATTTGTACAAGATATAAATGTTATATATATAAAAAGCTTTTAAAGCACATTCAGTTGACTTTTGATGGTTAAAAAATGATTTATTTACGGGTTTTCTTTCAAAATTTTGTTATTTTAAGTGAATAAATATATATATATATTCAAATAAGCAGCTTTTAAAGCTCATTAAATTGTTGCTTGAAAGCTTAAAGCTTTCTTTACCTTTTCAGCCTCCTACTCATACATAGCTAGCTATAACTCATTAAAGCTTCAACGAAAACTTAAAGCTCAGTAAATTTTCTTTTTTGTGACATTATTTAAATTTTTAATATATTTTTACTGTTTTTTTAGTACTAAAATATATATTAATATAATATAATAATTACTTGAAATTGTTTTTCTTGTAATTTCTTAGTTATAAAAAAGGTAAAAACAAAACAAAAACAAATTTAATAATTTAATCTGTGTGTTTACCTTTGTGGCATTAACATAATATATATTTTTTACTTTTTATTTTGTTCTCTTTTATTTTTTTTGCAGCTTGTCTTTTCGCGGCGCTTTGCCCATTGTGCCACACTTTGGGGCAAGAGTTAAAAGCACGCGTGGGAGCCACGTTGCACTTGCTGCGTATTTTATGCCAATGTGTGTGAGTGTGTGCGTGTGTGTGTCCATTTGTGTGTGTGTGTGTTTGCTTCAGTTTTTCCGTTCGTGACGCCATTTTCATAAGCAGCCGCAGCAACATTTTGTCTCTGGCCCCATTGTATATGCCCCACAGTTGTTGTTGTTGTTGTTGTATGTTGCTCTTTTTTCTGTGTTGTATCGCAGCGGCGTCTAAATAAGTTTTTCCGTTTCTTGTTTGCATATTTTAACCAATCCGTTTGTGCACTCTCCCACTTCCTGCCTCTCCCTCCCGCCCTCTCCCTCTCACTCTCTCTTGCTGTCTCTGTCTCAGAACGTAGGTTTTGTTTATTTAGATTTTATTGCATTGCATTTTCATTTGGCTTTTACTGGGCTGTGGCGACTGCTTTAATTAAATGCACAAAACCCAAAAAGCCATCAAAATTGTTATATTAAAAATCATTTTTGTAAAACAAACGAGGCAAGAGTGATGAGGGGGCGGCGAGTGGGTGTCTGCTGTAATCTAGCAAAATGAGAGACAAATTACACACAGAGCCGGGCTATGAAGCGGCATATGGAAAAGGCGGCCAGAGCGTATTATGAATTGTTTTTAATTGCATTGAATTTTGCTGCCAGAGCAAAAACAAAAACAGCAAAAAAGGGAAAATATATGCAAAAGACAATGTTGCAAGCAGCAAAGCTTGTGAAACGAATATCGGGGCCAACAACACAACTACAACAGCAACGAGAAAATTAATCCAAACGCCTCGCAATGTATATGTGGAAAATCTTAAGTACCACAAAAAAAAAACAGAAAAAAAAATTGAAAAAATTTGCCGCCTGTTGACGATGATTAAAAACTTTTCGAGACAGTTGACGTTGCACAAAAATACTCCGAAAATAAAGTGGAAAAGAGCAAGAGTAGAGCAAACGCTCCGCATAGCCTGGGAAATTAGGTTAGCAGCGGGGCGCCACTGGCTGGATTGGCCTGGGGTGCCTTTGGGTGGTTTAGGGTGGCTGAAGTTGCCTTGCCACGGCTGCCTCCATATAGCGAATAGGTATGGGCATTTATGGTCACATATGCAATTTGATTAAAACTTTATATAGCCCAAAATAAGAAAGAAAACAAGAAAAGTGGCCTTAGTAGGGCGTGCTTGCTGTGTAGATACTCTAGCTTAAGCATAAGGCAAGAGAAGTTTAGGCACTTCTTAAAACCTTTCAAAATTCGCTGCTTTCAGCTTAAAGTTTGTGATTCTAACTTCAAAGCTAAGGCATGTCCCATGCGCACTTAAGTTAAAGTTTCTAAGCCAATAAGCTCTATTAACTGCGGCACCAGAGTAAGAGTTTTGGTATAAATGAAATTCCTTTAGCTTTATTTTAATTTATATATAATCAGCTAGATATATACCGATATATATTTCAACATTGTTATCATCACACATATAAAACTTATTCTTTATATTGGCTTTTTGAAAAAATCAGTTTCTGAAATACTTTCAAATTTTTAACGGCAACACAGCACATTGAGTGTCATAGCAGGCAGCATGCTAACACCAGCAAACCAGAGTTAATTTTAACCGTCACTCTGGCAGCACTAAACAAAAACTTCACAGTGCTGCCAGACTCTGCTCTGCAAGAGCGCAATAGTTTAAATTGTGCTACAAATGCTTAAGCCACAAACAAAAAGAAGTTAAATGAATTGTAAGTTCTTAATTATAAAAAATAATGTAAACACAAAAACAACAAATAAACATAAATTTATAACATTTTCAATTTCTATAATATTACACTATTATACTTTATATGTTATATGATATGAGAATAATTTAATTATGTGAGGTATTCATTTTTATAATATATTTCAATTAAGCCTTGAATGCTACCAATTTCTAAATTCTAAAGCGCAATAACTCTATACAAGAAATAAAACGTTGATTAAGTCCCAAATACCTCAGCTAAAGTACCGCACAAATAACGGTAAACTTTTTGTAAATAAACATGGCTGCCATGGTATGAGCATGTCAGAGAGCCAAACGCATCAAATGACAACGAAAGAGAGCGAGTGAACGAGAGAGAGACACCGAGAGAAAGCGAGAGAGAGAGAGAGAAAGAAGGAGATAGAACAAAAGCGCTCGCATGTTGTGCGTGTGGGAGAGTTCTGGAATGCGCGCGCTTTTTTGTGCTGGCAACAACAACAAGGCGCGCCATAAACAGGAAGCTTTTTGTGCGATTGCACAACTCGGAGCGCAATTATTGCGCGACTGGCAATCGGCGCGGCAACAACAGCAAAAACGCTGCAGCCGCAATAACAAAACACAGACAAACGATTACAAAGCAAATAATAACGGTTAAATATTGTCGACTGTGTGCGTAAAAGAGGCGGTTGCGCCGCCTCCAACGTCGGCACCGACGCCAGGGCTGGCACACCACAAGTCGACACAAGTTCGCCAGTCGCCGCTTTGCATTCTAGGAGCTTGGCTATGTGTAGCTTCCACTCCCATTCATTCAGTTACAAATATTCATTCAGTGTGTGAGTGTTGATGAGGTTAGTTGTAAAAGCCCATTGTGTCGCCGAACGTCCAAAAGCGTGAAATGCTGAAAGTGCAGTGCGTAACCAGCTCAAAGAACAACTAAAAAGTGAGAAAAAACAAGGGAAAGAAAGAAACAGAAGAAGACGGCGAAAAGGATTTCAAAAGTGTTGCCTGTGTGTTGCGCTGCTAGCGCTTGTTGACGCGAATTTCTGTTGCATACTTCTTGGCTGGCCGCGAAAATCTCTGCGAACATGTTGGTAAGTTGCAGCGCATCAAAGTATGCAATAGTTTTTCAAATTATGTTATGTTATGCGTGGAGATGCCGTTGCACCCGAGCTGCATATGCCAAGGACCTGAAGCATATGTATTTGGCAGACGGCTGCCAAAGGGCATTTAATTGGATTCACTATAAATCCATACTAGAGGGCAATTAAAAAATTTTCCAACAAATGATTTATTGATTTTTCCGCACTGCGTTTGTGTTAGTGCGAGTGTGAGTGAGCGTTTTGCCCGTCTGTGTCTGTGTGCGTATATACTTTTCGGTATGCACTTTTTCCAGAGAATCACCCCACCGTCAGCACGAAGAGCAACAGCAACGGCAACGGCAACGGCAACAGCAACGGCAACTATTGTCGGGCTCCAAACAACCCCCACACAACTAAAACAGCGCCAACTTCTATTTTTCCATCATCAATACTGGCTTGCTCCACATGAAAACATTTGCCATGCTTTTTTGTCATTGGTATTGGTATTCGAGCAGGCGCTCTATGCAGCAAAAATACCAACCCCCAAAACAATGCACACACTCACACCCACACACAAAACACGCACACACACACACATAGATATTGAAGCTTTGGCTGCTTTGGCATTTTGAAAACTACAAGCGAGCGACTTTTCGCACTGGGTTGGGTGGTTGTTTTTCCTACCACCAGGCGGCGCATATCATAAATTTTGTGTCTATAACAATTTTTGGTTCACCCACTCCCACCTCCCCCTGCTAACCACCACCCACCGCCCACCGCCCAACACCCCAGCCATTGCTCAATCGCATCAAAAAACTGCAAAGGAATTATTGTTGCACTTTTCAAATCCAACTCAAGAGAGAGTGAGCAAAGAGAGAGACTAGAGAGGGACAGAGAGAGCAATAGCGGACGAGAGCGTGAGTTCTCGTTCTCTCTCTCTCTCTCTCTCTATGCGAGCATAGTGTCAAATATGTAGTTTGTATGCGTGCTTCCTCTTCTCTTCTGTCCAGCTGCGTTCGCAAAATGCAATTGCATTGCTCTGTCTCTTTTGCTCTAGCTCAGTCTCTCTTTGTCTCGCTCACGCACTATTTGATTTTGGTGGGTGCAGTTGGGCGTTGATTGCATATGGTTTTTGTGCTTTGGCTTTTTATGCAACATATGCGGCATATGCACACCCACACGCACACACACGTGTGTATGTATGTGTGTGTGTGATTTCATTATATAATTTGTATTTTGTTATTTATGCCCATGTATTTTGTGCAACTAAATTTCTTTCTGGCTTTTATTTTTCATGTTGTTGCTAGGCAATGCAAATAAACGTCCTGCAGAGGGGGTTACGAATGCCGTTAGTTTGAGCCGAGGATTTTATTAGTATATTACATCCATGTACATGATTTATACCTTATATAAAATGCAAAGCTTTATGCATTCCTATTTTCCTGCATGGGATTATGCATATGCGAATGTATGTGTGCGCATTCAAATTATAAAGGACTTTTTATACACATATATGTATGTATGTATATATATGTTTGTATATGTATTATTCAATGTTTGTGGCATGGTAAAAAGCATGTCTGTATATTTAATTATTAAATGGATCCAAAAGTTGTTGGTGGTAGTTCCTAACGAATACATCAAATTCAATTACAATTTGACAGACGTCTCGTGGTTGATATATAATGTATAAGATATATTTATATATCACATAATCTTTTGAAAAATATATATATTATATATATATACATATATATTAAATAAATATGTAAAGCCAGCTCAATTGTCTAATGCTTAAACGGTTTGCGTTGAGGAAGTCCTACAAAGGCAGACATCTAGGCCCTTAGCTCGAAGTCTTATAATATTTTCTTATAAAATATATATTTTTATCATATGGCATGAGTTAAAGCCTAATCTGAAGCTTAGAATTAGTTCTTGTCTTAAAATATGCTTCAGCTCTTAAAGTATAAACAGGGAAGCGCGTCTATCTATGATAAACTGCCTTATGCTTGTGAAATATAAAGAAATTCTTATTAACATGACCTATATAAGAACTATATGAGCTGATAATTGATCTATTAAAGCTTTCCTTTCTTTCGTGCATACTTCCTTTTATACGTCCTTCCTTCTTTCGTTTCTTCCTAAGACCGACCTTCGGAATAACTCGAATACAGACTTTACAATGACCATATAATATAGCCTAATGATCCGTGTCAATCTAAGCAAATATCACACAGTTGCAACAATCTCATTGTGAACGCCGTGTTTTTTCTAGAAATGTGTAGAAACTTACACACAAATTACTTCATTTCGAGTGGTTCGGTTGGGGGCATCTAAACTGCTGACCATTTCCTGTTGATCAAATTCCAGTTTTGACCTGCCACCAGAGTTGCCCACGAACTCACCCAGAGCCCAGAAGCCCGTGACTCACAAGCGAGTAGAGCTCAACCGCAAAGCCAAATGCCGGGAACTGTATCCAACAAGCACACACACACCCACACACACACAGATACAAACACATACACGCACACAGCTAGACAGACAGACAGAGCTGAATAGATGTTCGGCCCACCCACGCCCACGTTTTCAAGTTTTTGTAGTCGGCGAATTGCGCATGCGTTACCGTACCCTCGCCACTGGCACTGCCCCTACCCCCCACTCCAACCCATGTCCGTCCCACGCTAGGCTACGCCATATTGAATATATGAGAGCGCCGAGCGAACGAGAGAGCGAGCGACGATCGCAACCCACCCTATGGCCATTGTCTGTGCTGTTGTTGGTTGCCTTGGCGAGAGGGTCAGGTTGGGCCCCTCTTCGGTGACACTCCACTTTTTTCTCGTTTTTCATGTAGATATTTTTTCGTTGTTAAATGAGACGTGACAAAGTGCAAGCAAATCGTGACGATCGGTAAAGGGGAATTCAGTTCGTCCATGGCCAGGGATTTTTGCTGGCGCCTTATAGATGAAGCCCTACCCAGCGACACTTTCTCCCAGCGACTGAGGAAGGGCTTCGCCCAGCGGCAACAGGTTTCCACTGAGGTCGAAGCCATGTGTTGCTCCGGCGTTTTGTAATTGGCTTTGCTCATTACGCAGCTTTCGTTATATCACACAAGTTCGTACGACCAAGGATGGCCAGAGGTTAACGGCGGTGGTACACCCGACAAGTGCAACAGCTGTGATATCGCTCGCTGAGCATCACTTGGCGTCGCCTGAGTTCGATTTCGATCGACTGCGTTGGCTGTGCGGCGCTGCTTTCCTTGGCCAGTGGGCCACATGCTCGGGTCTCGCTAGGGCTGCTGCAAACCGGTTCGCTGGCTGCTCCTTTGCAACGGTCTCGTCATCCGCCATCGCCACTTGAGTGGCAATGAAGTTTAAAAGTAGGGTGCTCCATTTCACTGACTAACCTGTTTTGTCTCTGGATCCGTAATCTGACGCATTGCGCTGCACTGAAGGCATTTCTGAATTTGTTTGCTTGAGGCTGGGCTTGTAAAAAAGGGAGTTTATATGAGCGTAAATAACGGTAAGAATATATATTTAGAAATGAGAGGCTTCAATAAATTGAATTGATTGGAAAGGTAATTGAAGGAGTGATTCCCATTGAACAAACTGTTTTGTAGCTCTAAATGAATCAAAAAGGAACATTTTAGCTTTGAACATTCTGATTATAAAGAGTTCTATAAAACAAAACACATTTTAAATTTATAAATATAGTCAATAAATAATATAATAAAAATAATAAAAAAATAAGTCATAAAATAGAAATATAAATATTAAAAAATATATATTCTTGTATTAAAAAATAAGATACTAATTATTTAAAAAATTTTAAATATATATTTTATATAATATATTTCAAATATACATATATTTATTATATTATATTTCAAATATATATGTATTTAATATAAACGATATATACTATTTTCCACGTTCCTATTCCCGTAATTTTTCTACAATTATTTATTTAATTTTTCTTATTTTCCTTAATAGATATATTTAATTTTACAAGTTTCATTTTCTCTATGTAGCGCATCTTCAAGCTCAGTTAACCGTTAGTTTCTTATGCACACTCATCCATATGCATTTTAGCCCATGGTCTCTTCTCTAATTGATTCACCCGCTTCGCTACTCACTGATTAAAACAACAATCATAAGAACCGTAAATTTTCGCTACAATAAAAAGAACAGCAACAACAAAACGTTATCTGCGCTGCGGACTAGCGCAGCTGCAGCGCCGCTTGATGCAGTGCTTCTTCTTTCAGCCATTGATTGCGTTTAACTTTCAATTTCATTGACTACGTCGCGTTGCTCGTGATTTGGTTGTAGTTGTAGTTGCGCGTCGAGTCGAGTGCAAGTTGTGCACTATTGAGGTATTTCCCTGTGAGTCATGCACATTTGCATAGCAGTGACAGATTGTTCGAGCTAAGTTTTTCTTTTGGCTTTGACTTCAACCTAACCTCAATATGCGCTATGCTGCCCACGCTGCAGCCAGCGCCACCCAGCTGCCAACTACCTGCCCAACCTTATGTACATACATAGGCATACGCAGACAGGCATATATACATTTGTATTGTGTATAGTGTCTACCTGGACTATGTATATATGTATGTATCAGCACCTCCTCGGAAACGAGCCCAAAAAGCCGCGGCCACGCTAATGAACGCAACAGTCAATCGTCCCCCGTAGCCGACGCCGCCAACAGTAACAGCAACAGCGACAGCGGCGGCTACGAAAACAGCCACAAGCAGCAACCCACATGCACGAAGATCATTACCAACAGTCAACCCGCCGACGCCGACGGCCGCGCATAAAAATACAACAAAAATCAAGTTGCGCAGCGGACGCCACACAAACTGACCTGCTTCTGCGCGACTGCGCTGTCGTCATAGAGGCAGCGACAGCACCAACAGTAGAGGCAACAACAATATTGTCCAGAAATTCTACAAGCCAACCCACCCTACGCAATAAACAACAACAACAACAATAACAGCGTCTATGCTACCCCGCTCCCACTGTCGCTCTCTGATGCTCTCACTGAGGCCCACACAACAGCAAAAACGTGAATGAGCGGGTGGCTTGCCTGGCCGTGCCTTGGCTGCTGCTACTGCTGCTGGCGCAAACTGCGACAGAGACGCCGGCGACTCCGTCGATTGTTTGTTGCAATTTCTCTTTTATTCGATCATTCGCTGTATAAGGTGGCTGCTTGGGTCCCCGGCGGCTGTGCACAGTGGAACATTAATAAATTATATGCACTTGTCGTAATAAATAAATTCATTCAATATATAAATTTCTAACTAATTTATTAATATGCATATAATTAAAAATGAATGAAAGCTTTTAAAATAAATTGCCCATAATCTATGGGATCCTCACTATTAGCTGAGCATGAAAGCACTTGCAAAGAGCAAGGAAATCAAATTTATATTGTCGTATGTTCGACGCAACCCACTGTGCGACAACACTGACGCTGTCGAGCGCGGTCGTTTCAGCAGCAGCTGGCTGCGTCATCGTTCCATGCTTCTCTCCCACATTCTGCCTGGTGTCGGTGACGCTCTCGCAGTCTGTTGGAATTTTTCGTGGCGTTCGGTTCGTTTACTCGCATCGCGTGCATTAGCAGCAACTACAAACAATTTTTGTATTGGCCGGCGCGTGTTTTTACAGATTTTTGGCCAGTGTTTGATTAATTAAAGTGCACAATTAAATGTGCGTGTATGCAACTAATTGCATATTCTCCAAATAGTAAACAAATTATTTGTGTAACAAGTGAGACAACAACAACAATAACAACAAAAGGACGTTTTGCAGAAAATAGAAATGGCTTAAAGTCCAAAGAACGCGGACTAATTGCAAAGAATAAAAGGTACATATAAATATATGTATACAAATAATATAAAATAGTTAAGGGCGCAGATTTTGCGCCGGCTTGGGGATATAAATAATTCGATAATCATATACATACATATTTGTGCACTTGTAGTGTATGTTTGTATGTGTGCGTGAATGTGTGTATGTGTGTCAGATTCTGTAATGAATTGCAGTATGACCAATTTTCAAGGGCACCGTGTTTGGAAGGACGTTGCCAGACTTTTCAAAATACGAACGTATATCAAAGTGCGTAAAAGTGGTCAAATGTATGTCAGGAGAATGGCAAAATGGCATAACCCGTTAATCGCTAAATATTCAATTATGAACAATGGAAATTTAATCTGATTTAGATATATGTATATTTATATATATATATTCTTATGTTAACATTTTAATGCATTTTGCTTACATTTTATGTTTGGAAGGATAATGCAAAATTTTTATAATTTTTCAGTAATGGCTAGGTTTGTCTCTTCTAGCTGGACACATGTTACCGCTTAGAACGCATGTGGCTAACAGACACACACACACACACACACACACAGTGGTACTAATACTAGCATACATTACATAGACCCATCGACAAAAATCATTCCGAAGGCCACAGCCAACAACCACAACCCACAGGTAGCTGTCGGTTCGAAAACCGGTTACCCAATTTCCAATTATACACAGACAACCAAAAAAACAGCCACTCCAACGCCCAAAAAACGCACCAACACTCATATAACACTCCCAAAAAAAAAAAAAAACAAAGAATGCCCGCGAAGAGTGGGCACCCCTTTCGTGCCTTGGGTCGGGGCCCGCCTGTGGCAATCACAAAAGAGATGCCAGCACAGACCCACACACACGAACACAACTACCATGAAATCGAGCCTCAGTCGCCATAGCAGTTGGCCCTCCCTCGCTTGGCGCAGTCGCGACGCCGCGCTGCAAGGGGCAACGATAATGAATGATGTGAAACCCACCACCACCAACACCACCAGCCAGCAGCAGCAGCAACAACATCCTTGACAGCTTGCGTGTGTTGGGTACACTCTTCCTCCTTCTCCCACATTAACTGTCTGTCTGCCTGCCGCCCTCTTTCCGTCTCGCACGCACACGCACACTTGTAGCTTCGAATTTTGGTGTGGCTTGGCAACCCTGCGCCTACATTATCCTACTTTCTTTTCATCCGTCTGCCTGCTCTCGTGTTTCTTTTACCAAATGCGCAACGCATTCAACTCACACACACAAGGTCTTGTGTGAGTGGGTGATGTTTGAAAATCTTGCCTGCCCGTTTCCCCCGGGGCGAACGACGCGACGCGACTCGACTCGACGCCTACCTCAGCCCTATTTATTCTTTTGCTTTGTCGCATAGCCGTTGCGCTCTTTAATTGCCGCCTCGCTTGGCTCAACTCCCGACTTTCGGTGTGCTCTCTTTCTCTCTCTCTGTCTGCCTCTCACAGCAAGCGACGCGACTGACCGTCGCCCGTCGTTTGCTTCTACCGCCTGCTGTTTCGTATGTTGATTTTTTAGGTTTTTATTTTGGCGTCCACTGCCTAAACAGCGGCCCTCGGCCCTCGTTTTCAGTTTTACTTTATTTTCTTCTTTTTTTTTATTTTTTATTTTTGCCTTCACACCCTTTTGTTAGTTTATCACACAAATTCTTCGCTTGCCCACTGCCGTTTGCCTGCCTGCAGTTTCGCCTCTGCCTGCCAACTACGACTTCTGATGAATTTCTTACACCCACCCAACAACAACTTTTGCATTACTCTCCTCTCCTCTCGTTGCCTCTTCTCTTCTTCGCACTGCGTTCATTTGCTTCGTTTTTGCTTTGCTTGGTTGCTGCTGTCTGCGTTGCCGCCCCCACACAATTCGGCCCTCTATAATTTACTGTTGTTGTTGCTCACATTTTGTTGTTTATGCAGCGTCGTCTCCCCTTCGTTTACTTTAGCACTTTTTGCTGTGCTTTCATCATTTTCAAGCAAGGAGTTGTCAATGCGGCGATCGTTTTTCGGTTACATACACAAATGCACATATACAAATCCATATACACATCTATGCTTGTATGTGTGCATAAGCTTCATTCTCGGAGAGTCAAATTCGCAGCTATAAATATAACTCTCTGCTCTCTTTCGTGAGCGGCGCTAACGAAATGAAGAACTTTAATAACTAAGCTGAGCTCCTCTTCGGAGATTAAGGATTCCTCTATGTTAACTTAGCTTAAGCTTAAGACTCAATATTATTATCATATTTGCCGTTTAATTCATAACAGGATCTACTTGATAAATGATCAAATTTCTTGCCAATTAGACAATTATCTATCATGCTAGATCTCTTTATTGCGACGCACCCCAGCTGAAAAGATCAACCCACACGGACACACAGACGCACACAACAAACTATCTCTCCCTTTGCTCTGCTAAGTTCAAGTTCCCATGAACAAAGGCGCGACCCCAAAACGCAGCCAGCGCAAACTTCACAAACTAAATTACGCACTTCCTGTCGGGGCCCAACGGACGGGCCTGGCCGATCTATAGGGGAGGGTGGCTTGCGGAAAGACAACGGGACGATCGACGATCGGTACCTGCCTGCCAAGAGGGTTGTTCGCTGCACCGACCGAACAATCTCACCAAAAATCACATAGGAATTTCCTGTTACAGCGTCGCCTCGCCTCCCCCGAACCGACCCGTCCTGACCATACCATACTTACCTGCCCGAGAGAGTTTACCTGTTCAATAGCAGCGGCAGCAGCAGCAGCTGTTTGTTTTGCGGCTTTCAAGGTTTCTACTTTTTACCTGTGGCGTCTCTGAGTCGCGTCCCCTTTGCAAAGCAGCAGCAGCAGCAACAGCAGCCACCCCATTGCGTAGGATTCCATTTCATTTCATTTGTGGACCATTCGCCGCTTTCAAACTTGGGTTGGGCCAGGGCTCAGTCCCTCTTTGTTGGGGGAGGGGTTAGCTGCTGGCTTGATTATATTTTGGTTTTGGTTTTGGTTGGGCTTGCTCGTTTTATCGGGCCAGTCACTTTGTTGGCGTGGCCCGAAAACGAGAAACTCGTCTTCAGTCGTCCCCCCACGTTCAGTCGCTGCTCTTTGTGCTTTGTGATCATCATTATCTGCGTTTCGCTGCCTCATTCTATGGGGCTGTGGCAGTGGCTGTGACTGTGACTGGGGTCGGGGCCTCGCAGTGCTGCCGGCGCATCGCCATTGCCATCGCCATCGCCTCCTCCTACTACAATTTGCCTAAAAACCTCAACCGTTTTTCAATATTCAACGTTGGGACGGCCCAAAAACCAAAATCAAGAAAAGAAAAAAAAAACACACACACGAGACGTCGACGAAGGTTGTGAAATTTCATTATTGGGTCTGTTTCTGTCGGAGGTTGGGTGTGTGTGTGTGTGACTGCCTGCTGCTGCTGCTTCTTCTCGCATGGTTGTTGTTGTTGTTGTTATTTTTAAGAGGCGTCCAGCGTCAACAACTCAACGTTAATTTTTTTTTGGGTTGGGTATAGAGCACATACTTATACATACATAAAAGCGGATAAGTAGACAGATATATATACATATCTGTATGTATGTATATAGTATAACTATATAGTATAAGAACAACCCAAGCAAAGTCCTAGATTATAATATTTGAAGCATATCCAACATGCTCAGTATTTGAAGCGAAAGATCAGTGCATGAATGTGCTCCAAAGCAAGCTAAGCTAAATAATATGATAGCTATTAATATAGTAATAGATAAGGTATGATAATTTATATTTATACTTGATTCATTTATCCTTTTCATAACAATAAAGAATAAGCAGTTCATGAGCAATCCTCTCTATAGTACAACATATCCTTTTCCAAATCAAACTTGAATGTATTTGATGCCAATTCAAAGCAAAGGCGAAAATTTTGTTAGTTCCATTAAAATGTAAATGTGCTTAGTGCAAATGTAATGCTTAGGATCGAGCTGTCAGGTGTAACAAATCCGAAAGATATATTAAATATGTATAGATATGCATGGCAACGCATAATTGGTCATCCCTTCTAACCTGGCTTATCCACTTGTCAGCTGGTAAGGCTCAACCCCTAAACGCAAGTGCCGATGCATGCAGGCCGATGGTACAGGACAATAGTCGAGCAACAGGCTGGCAAAGGAGTCTCTCTCCCTCTGGCGGCAGCTGCAACCTGCTCGGCAACCCTGCGCCGACAACTAACATTGATCATGAAAAAACCACCCCTAAAAGTGAAACAACAACTGCATAAATTGCTACCCCAGGAGGGGCAGGGATCGTAAGACAGACAGTCAGTGCTGAGGATCGATGCACATGTTGCTTGGGCAGCATTTTAAGTAAAGATTTCATAAGAAAAGCGACAAGCAGGAGGCGGAGGAGAAGTAGGAGGGTGCAACTGGCACTTGAACGAGGGACGCAGACGCAGAGGTCGCCATTTTCTTTTTGCTGTTGCCTGCGCCTGCATTTTGGGTCGTTCGACAACGTTTTATGAGGGCGCGCACCTGCCAACAGCTGCCAGCAAAAATAACAGCAACAGCAACATCAGCAGCAGCAGCAGCAATAATAATAAGCATAGCCAAAAGCTGAAGTCACAGAGACAACTAAAATGCTATATATGACTTGGTCCGAATCGACGCGAAATGAAACGAACTGAACTGAACTGAACTAATGGCTGCCCTTGAAGATGTTGCTGCTGTGAATGTTGTTGCTGCTGCTGCGGTGAATGGTGTTGCTGTTGTTATTGGTGCTGCAGCAAACGCCCACAAGGCAATGCTACCAGCACCACCCAAAAACCAACAAACAGACAGACACACATACACACACACACACATATGTATATACACTTAAAGAAACCAGCTTTAAAGCGCTGCGCTTATTGCTTTGTTGTCTGTCGTTCGTCTTGGCCAAAGCTCAGCTCAAAAAGAAGACGCCAAAAAAAAAGAGAGGAGAGAAAAAAATAGCAGCAGCAGCAGCTGCCGTCGCATCGTTTTGCTGTTGTCTTCGACTGGCCACAAAAATTACCACCTGCCGCCCATATAAAGCTGCCCTCTGCGCCTTTGCACGCACACATAGGCAGTGCCCGCAGCGACGCTGGCGGATGTCTGCTGCGCAGCTGCCAAAGTGCAAAATAAAAAGAAGAGGATCGTAAACGCAGCGCTTACATATTAGCTACACACACATACACACAGAGTGTTATATATGTTTAGCTATTTTGCTTAGTTTCTTTTATATTTTGTCAAATTTGTTGTGGCCACCCCACTCCCTCGCTGAAGTGGACCCACGCAACAACACCAATGCAAGCGACAGCCCACACGCATGCGCTGCGGCTGCTGCTGCTGCTGCTGCGTGGGCGTGTGAAGCAGTCAAGAAAATCATTTACGTTGCGACCCCTGTTGCTGTTGCTGTTGCTGCTTGTGCGCATATAAAATTGAAGATTTTATATTGCTGTCGTTCGAGCGATCGTTGAATTTTGCTGGACACAACAGCTGTTAGACAACCACCCACTTTAACAACTTGTTGTTGCTGCTGTCTCTGATGTTAGTGTGTATCGACGTATCGGTCGTGCTGCTAAAGCCAGAGTCGCGCGACAGTGGCTCAAGCTGTTATGATTATTAAATTGATTTTTGCTTATTCATTTCTAATTGATAAGAAGAAATAATTTGTCTATACTGAACTGTAGTTTAATATAGAATAGAGTTTTTCTAAAGACTTTCGACTTGTTTTAAGACCCGTCTTAACAACACATGTGTTGACACAAATGTTTAAAGATTAAAAAGTTGTTTATATTGCATGTGCCACTCAATACTGCTCACTTAACGAATATTTTGCTTGGGGCCGCCCTTCCAATTAGCTTGCCCCACTGTGCAGGCCATCGCACAAAAGCACTTTTTAATAACTGCGTGTGGCTTTGGGACCGACAGACGGCTGCTGCTTGGCGTTAACATGTCATTAGCTGCTGCTGCTGCTGCCGCTGTCCATTGCTTGTTCTCTGCTGTCGCCCTCCTCCCCATCGATTCTCCGCTCTTCGCCTCTTCCTCGTCTCTTGGCCTTTCACCGTTCACCGCAACAACAACAACAGCTTTCAGTAATGTTGTGGCTCACCCTGAGCTGCCATCGGGTCGGGTCGGCCCACGGGTGTTAAAATTATATGTATGTATGTGCACAAATACGAATATACATTTTACTGCACGTACACACATACGCTCAGTCAAAAGTAAGGCTTTGCTTGGCAATTTAGCGGTTTGACGCCCGCCCCCTAACAAATACACACACATACATACATAAATACGTACGTACGTACATGCCCATACATACATATGTAGCACACGCAACGCAATTCTGAAAAATATTATCAGCAAAACAAAAAAAAAACAAACAAACAACAGCAATTGACTCTGCTGCCATATTTGAAGAGAAGCCACCCAATAATGCGTTTACCGTTAACAGTCAATCGTCCGGCATCTGCACCACGAAAGACAACAGTCGACAGCTGGACAAAAAAAGAGCGACGATCGGCAGACGTGCGCCCTGCCATGGCTTTGCTCTCCTCTCTTTGCTTGCTTTGTGCTCTCACTTCAATTATTACTACAGCAAAAGCTCCGCAACCGGCATTTTTATGTTCATCTGCCAACCGGTTTTTGCGCTCTCTCTGGCTCTCGCGCTCTTTCACTCTCGCTGACTCCCCCAAATTGCGTTGTCATTGCGGACAGCGGCGTCGCAGCTGCTGCGGATGCCAGTGCTGATGTCGGTTTTTTGCACACCCACCAAAGGCGGCGGTGGCGGCGTCGTCGTCGTCGCTGACGGCGACTGATCGTTGTGTTTGTTCTTGATGGTGCGCGTGTTAGAGTTGTTGTAAATTGATTTTGTTGTTGAGGCCGCCGCTGCTGCCGCTAGCGGCGACGACTGTTGCGCCCATTTTCAGCCCACTCGCTGACGCGCCCATTTGACGCCGCCGTTTGCTGTCTCTGGGTTTTTTTCAGTTATTTTTTTTAGCTGCCTGCTATTAGCAAAGCGGATGTTGTTGTTGTTATTTCTGTGCCTGGCCCCAACCGAGCACCCACACACGCTGACGCTGCTGCTGTTGTTGGCAACGCATGACACTTTTGTGTTGTGTGTGTGTGAGTGTATATATTTGTGTTCATGTGTCTATCGCTCGCCCACAAATGTTGACCCCATCACTTGGCCCTTTCTTATCGTACTCAAATGTCGGGGACTTTTTAATATGTTTATATATTTGCAAACATTTTGAAAATTTGCAAGCTAAAGAGTAATGAAGGAAGATATTGCAAAGTTTGATAGCATTTCGTATGAATTTATGTGGGTCTCCTGAGTGTGGTTAAAGATTTCATTCTAAATATGCAAGCACTTGCATATATCGGTATGATATATATGTATATGTATATATATGCATTCATCATTTTGGATACTTTGATCTTGAGCTGAGACAAAAGTCAAGTCACCCACCCAACAACAACAACAGCAGCAGTAAAATCAACATCAATAATAATGCCCTTGGCTTAAAAAGCCACACGCAGCGACTCAATCAAAGGGTGTGGGTGGCAAGGCAAGCGGGGGTAGGGGGGTTGGGTTGAGATCTGCAGGCATTGTAGACCTACCCAACAAACCAAACAAACCAAAGCCCAAGCCGAAGCCGCAGCCGCAACAGCAAAAGTAGAGCCGAAGCAAACGAATGAAACGAAATAAAGCATAGCAAAAGAAGAAGACTCAAACGCCCCCAGTGGCGTAAAGTGTGGGCAACAACTGTAAAAAGCACACAAAGCATAAAATCAAATATGCAAAAAACTCCAACAACAACAAATAACCATACGAAATATGACTCGAAAAGCAACGAAAGAAAACACGCTTCGGCACGGTCACACACACACACACACACACATATAAACGAAAACAATTCTCTCATTCCTTACACACTCACACACACACATGCAGACAGGCAGCACTTCTCAGCAGGCCAGCCCCTCGCCCATATGCAGCATGGGCCTGGGCCTAGGCGCGTGTGGGTGGCTCCCACTGTGTTGGCTCTGGGCCATCGAAAGAAACGTGCCCATGCCCCATGCTTCATGCCCATAAAAAAACCAACATCAAAAAAATTTTGTCGCCATACAAAAATTATTTGTTATTTTTTTTGTTGTGTGCCAGCATCTCACTTGAAAAATGAGGCGCAGCCATCAGCAACATGTGGGCCAGCAGCAGCAGCAACAACAACAGCACAGAGCCACCCACCAATAACAACAAACGTGCCGCCAAAATAACAACGCAACAAACAGTTTTGTTGTTGCTGCGCAATTTGTGCTGTATTTAGAGTGAGATGCGCTTAGATATCCTCCGAAGGTGCAAGTTTTTGGGCGCGTTAGCTGCGCAATGGGTTTTCCTTGGCTTACACCAAGCCCAAGCGTGGAGCTATTACATTTATTAATGGATGCAGTAAAGCAGACGCTGCGACCAGGTCACAAAAGTGTCGAAAGCGTTTTGAGTCTTCGAGGTTATTGAGTAAAAACAAAAAGTTAAGTTATAGCTCCTTGATTTAATACATACAAAATGAGAGTTTATATAAATATTTTAAATTGCTTGAATTCGCCCAACCTTCACACCACTTTTGTCGCCTGTCCAACAAGTGGTGAATAAAAATGTCGTTAACAAAAAGTGTGCTCAAATCGCTGCTTGCGCTTGCGCTGACTCAGCTGATGCTGCTTGGAACGACGTCAGCATCAATCGAAAGGCCCCCCTTGGGTCCACCCGCATGGCTAGGGCCCAAGGCAGGCAGGTTCCAGGCCGTCGGCGTCAACTGTTGGTGTGTCAACAGACAATTCTTCGAACTGACGTCGATTGAAGGGGGCTTTGTGTGGGTATTGGGTATTTTGTGTGCCGGATGTGAATGTGCGTTAAGCTTAGGCACACTGACTAACTAAACGTGGACCGTCTCTCTCTCTCTCCCTCTCCCTCTTTCTCTTGCACACAATCTCACTCGCTCTCTCTCCCTCTCTTTGCAGTTTTCGAAGCACATACGTGGAGGCAACAGCGAGAGAAGTAGTCGCTGCAATTTTCGTGCAACGCGCCCGCAAGCCAAGGCCAAACAGTCGCAACAATGGCAACACTAATCCCAGCGACAGGATGCAACACAGCGAGCGCACAGTCCTCAAATGTAGAGGCCACATATGAAGATATGTTCAAAGAGATCACACGTAAACTATACGGCGAGGAGACCGGCAACGGTTTGCATACGCTCGGCACGCCGGTGGCTCAGGTGGCCACCAGTGGACCCACAGCGGTGCCCGAGGGCGAGCAGCGCTCGTTTACGAATTTGGTAAGTAAATGAAAGGGCACTCAATATTGTGTTTGGCTAATTAATTAGTTTAATTAACCCATTAACCCATTAATGGCTTACTGAATCAAAATACAAATTAGTCTTGAATAGAATCTTCAATAATTGCCCATTTCACCCTTCTCTTAATAGCAACAAATTGATCGCACCGCTGCGCCCAGCATTGAATACGAAGCAACTGGTGCTGCGGTCGGCGGCAGCGGCAACAACGTGGCCACTACCCAGGCCAATGTAATCCAGCAACAACAACAACAGCAGCAGCAATCAGAGTCGGGTAACTCTGTGGTGGTCAGCGCCAGCGGCAGCGGCGCCTCTGTGGTGCCGGCGCCCAGCGTCGCAGCCGTAGGCAGCTTCAAGTCAGAGGATCACTTGAGCACAGCATTCGGCCTGGCTGCTCTAATGCAGAACGGGTTTGCCGCAGGACAGGCGGGCTTGCTGAAGGCCGGCGAGCAGCAACAGCGTTGGGCGCAAGAGACCGGAGCAGCTGAGCAGCAACAGCCGCAGCTGGTGCAGTGGACAACGGGCGGCAAGCTGCAGAGCTATGCGCAGGTCAGTCAGCAACAACAGCAGCAGCAGCAACAACAGCAGCAACAGCAGCAGCAACAGCAACAACAGCAGCAACAACACCAGACCACGCCCAAGTCCAAGTGAGTAGCTAACGGAGCATATAAAAAATCAAAAAGATTTTAATAAAATAAAATTTTGCTTGCCCCATAGGAAACATCGTCAGGAGCATGCGGCAGAGCTGATCTATGCCAGCCCCTCCACATCGGCCAATGCGGCACAGAACTTGGCCCAATCCACGCCCACCTCAGCGCCCACCAATTCGAGCAGCAGCAGCGGCGGCGGCAGCAGCTCCTCTGGCGGCAGCCGCAAGAAATCCTCCCAAGCACAGGCAGCCGCTGCGGCGGCAGCTGCCAATGGTGTGCACATAGTTAAGCGTTATGCCTGCACCCATTGTCCCTATTCGACGGATCGTCGGGATCTGTACACACGCCACGAGAACATTCACAAGGACGAGAAGCCCTTTCAGTGCTATGCCTGCCTTAAGCAGTTCAATCGCGCCGATCACGTCAAGAAACATTTTCTCCGCATGCATCGCGAACTGCAGTACGACATCAACAAGACACGCCGGCATGTGCCCGCCGGCAGTGGCTCCAGCGGCGGCACCGGCGTCGGTTCGCACCATGCCGGCGGACGCGGCAATGTGACGATCAATGCAGCGGGCGTTAACATTGACAACGCCTTCCTGGAGGCACAGCGACATCCCACCTCGACCAGCATGAGCATTGCGGAGACCATCGAAGCGGTGGCCTCTGCTGCGGACATGCCACTCGCTCAGCTCAAGCAGGAGAAACTGGACGATGGCTCCGTGCTGCCGCTGCATGTGGCCGCTGTGATGAACAGCGCCCAGCAGCCGGTGGCCAGCTCAAGTTCGGGGTCGGGCAGCAGCAGCGCTGCCGGCTCTGGCCTGCTGAAGCCGAAGCGTGAGAAGCGCTTCACCTGCTGCTATTGCCCCTGGTCGGGCGCCGACAAGTGGGGCCTCAAACGTCACCTCAACACCCACACAAAGCCATTCGTTTGCCTGCTCTGCGATTACAAGGCGGCGCGCTCCGAGCGCCTTGCCACCCATGTGCTCAAGGTGCACAATAAGCGGGCCTGCGGCAAGTGCTCCTATCTGGCCGACACGCAGGAGGAATACCAAATTCACATGAGTGATGTGCAGTAAGTAACGAAAATCAATGCTTCTTGAGTTTTAGATAGAAATGTGTGAGAGGCTTTAAAGAAACCTATGTGAGGAACGCTAATTAGCTGATGATCGACGGTTGTTGGAGTCTTACTTTGGTCTTTAACACTGAGATTATGAACTAGTCTGAGTGCAGCTGATCGCTAGCATGATATAACATCATCATTATCCACTTGCTGAATATGAAAACTTGTTTCTCTTTAAATCAAATGCAGTCCGCACGATAATCGTCCAGCGCGTAGCAGCAGCAGCAACAACAGTGGCAGCAACAATAACAACGCTGGCAACAACAGTGGCAGCAACAATGCAATGCATAGCCAAAACTTGAATGTCTTGCGAACGATTGGCAACACCCTGGTGGCCAACAATCAGCTGAACACGTTTCACAATGCCGGCAATGCTTTTGGGTAACGTTCTCAGACCCGCCTCTTACCCCCACTACCCCAAGCGCGCACAGTGCTCCTCTAACTCTAGTTACTACCCTCGTTCTTGTTCTCTCCACTCGTTCTCGCCCACACACACACACACACACACGCACACTCACACCTACACCTTCTACCCGAACAAACGTTCATTTAATGCACTGCAGCACGTCAAGCGGCGGTGGCCAAACCGTTGGCAATGTGAGCGGCAGCGGTGCCGTTACCATCTACACCACCACTACCAATGAGGGCGTGACTGGAGGCGGTGGCGGCGGCGGCAGCGGCAGCGGAGGCAACATCACTGGCGGCCCCTTGCAGGAGATCATCGTGAATCCCACCTCGATGGTGGGCTGGCGTCTCAGTGCCAATGGCTCTTTGATACCACCGCATGATCTGCTCACCGGCAGCCTACCAAATGCGGCGACACAGAAACGCGGCTCGGAGCGTTTATTTCAATACCTCGAAGCCGAGGGCAGCGATCCGGAGGACTATGCGCGGTATATGCTGTCCCAGTCCCATTGTCCTTAATTAACTCTTGTGTTGTCCTCAATCATTTGCTGATCTAATTCATGCCACATTTGTTGCCAGTTCTCATGATTTCCTGTTTGGTTCCAAGTTCTTTATTTATTTCGAAATATTTGTTGATTTTTTCCATTGTTTTTTTTGTTGCCAAATTCGATCAAAGTTTGCTTTACTCTTGTGTTGTTGTTGGGTTTTGTTTGTGAACTTGTTTTTCATCCACCTTTATTTAGCGCTTTGAGCTGCTGCCAAGTTTCATGCAGTTGTGTTGTTTTTCCTTCTATTGATTTATTCTTTTATTATTATCATATATAATTTAGCTATTAACCGACTTTAAAACGCACTCTAATCTCAGGTTTTCATTGTCTCACCTTTTCAGTCTGCTAAAAATGGACGCAATTAGTCGCAACACAGCTTCGGTCGCTCAGGATTTTCATAAAGCGGGAGGCGTGCACGAGTTGAAAATACCAGCAAATCATCAACTCCTGTTCAATAATAAACTGCCTTCGCAATGGACGACACGAGAGGCTGCTGCGCTATTGCACAGCCTGAGCAGCATGGGCGGCCATCACAGCGGCAACAGCGGCAGCGGCAGCGGCAGCAACATCAACAGCAGCAGCGGCGGCAACAACAACAACAGCAGCAGCAGCAACAGCAGCAGCGGCAACGGCAACCAGCGCCAAAAGTTTGGCGTTATGCGTGCCAGGCAACACTCGACGGGCGAGGATGATGAGAATACACCGTCATCGGCATCCTCGTCCTCGTACTCGGGCGACGAGTACCACGTGTCGGGCGCTACCTCACCAATGAAATTGTCGCGTCATGCCAACAGCAATGGCAAGAGTCTGCGCTCATCTGGCGATGAGGGCGAGCTTAAGGAGCAGACCAACAAGGCGCTGATGGCAACGGCATTTCTGGAGGCGGCAGCCTACGAGCAAACGGCCATTGAGCTGCTCGCCAGCAAGCGAAAGCTCAAAATTGAGTATGACGAAGATCAAGAGAATCAGCAACAACAACTGCAGCAGCAGCAGCAGCAGCGAGTGCAGCTTATTAAATCGTCTCCCGCGTATAAACTTAACAATAATAATAACAACAACAACCATAATAATAATAATAATAACAACAGTCACAGCTATTACAAAGAGAAATCTCACAGAAATGCCGTGCATCATTGTCCTCAGGATGATAAAGAGAACAACACCAGCAGGACTGAGGCAACGGCTGCAGCAGCGGCAGCGGCCATGGCAACAGCAACTGCTGCTGCTGCTGCTGCCGCCGCTGTTGGCACTGCAGCAGTGGCTGCAGTAACAGCAACACCGAACAGCGGCAACAACAACAATAATAACAACAACACCACCACACCCTTTCTCACACAAATGGAATATCAGAATCTCAATCGCATTGGAACACAATTTCAGAATTATGTTAAAGATATTATAAACAAATACTATGCAGCTGAGACGCCTTTAATGCTGGCCGCCGCCGCAGCAGCGCTGCCGACAGCAACAACGACGGGCCAGCAGCGCGAGCAACAGATGTCGCCCGGCAAGCGACGACGCCTGCTGAGCGAGACCGAAGAGTACATTGAGTATCTGCGCAACAAGGAGGATATTACACTGACCATAACACCCAAGGTGCCTACCGGCAGCAGCTGCGGTAGCGTTGCGCCGCCGAAGTTAACAGCGGCGCCGACGTCGCAGCCACAGTCGCTGCTCAAACGTCAGCTAGATCTGGCAGCACCGCGCAAGAGTCCCAAGAAGCCGGCTGTTAATCAACATACGCTCAACAGCAGTAGCAGCAGCACCAGCAGCGGTAATAACAGCTGCGCTGTTAGCGCCTCGCGCAAGTCCTTGAATCAGCTGGCAACGCTGTTGCCTCTGCTGGCCGATGCCGCCAGCAAGCAGGAATATTTAACAGCGCCGCTTGACTTCAGCAAGAAGTCCGATGCGGAGACGGCGCGCAGTTCACGTAAGCAGGCGCAGCCGAAGAAAATACGTCTCTCTCCCGAGGCTGTGGTCGCCATGCTGCGTGACAAGCATCTCAATAAGCTGGTGCACCAGAGATTGGGCTGCGCAAGCTGCACGGCCAGTCGGCGGCGTAATGGCGGCGGCATAAGCTTCAACTATCATACGCTTGGCTCTCTGGCGCTGCATCGGTTTTGGAAGCATCGAGCTTTGGCGGTCGCGTCGCACAGCTGTCGGCAGTGCAGCGCAAAGTTTGAGCGGCGCTACAGCTTACAGCTACATCGCCGCCTCAAGCATGCCAAACCGTGAAACTAGCGCTCGCTCTCCAACTCAATCTATAGCTCTCTTTTTTATTTAAGAGCCAACAATTTCTCATTAATCTTAGCAAATGTTTTGCTTGCCATATACATTTTTTATGCATTAGGCATTAACATTGAAAATTCATTAAAGAACAAATTTGCATTTATTTGTTAAATTTTAAGTTGTGATGTACCTGAAATATGATTTCTCTTTACAAAAAAAAAAAAAAACAAAAAACAAAAAAAAAAAGATAAGAAAACAAAATCCATAAAAATATTGTAGAAAGTTCTCCCAATTTCGATAAATTTCACATTATATTAATTGTACAATTGAGGTTATGTAAAAGACACACACACACAAACATGAAACTCACATTGTAGTGTTTAAACAAAAGAAAAAGACAACAAAGTACACTAAAATATATTATATTATAATGAAACACTTAATAGAATTTAGGAAGATATTCGATGAGGATTTATCAAATATCTTCACTTTTGTTGCAAAAAAAAAAAACGTAAAAAATCATTTGTGAAGTGAAATAGCTTTAATTTGCCATTTAAAAAACACAAAAACTTCATATTTTAGTTACTTAATACGAGTATCATTTTGCCATGTTATTTACTAGTTGTTTAAGTTGCTACACACATACATGCATACATACACATACATACATACATATATATATATATATTTTATTTATACAACATGGAATGCAAAACCTCAATACCTTTTTGCCTTATTTCTTTTCTTGAATTAAGCTTTAACATAACGAAGATTTATTTAGTTTCTAGCTTTAGTTGGTTTTATTGAGCAACAGCCACGCCCACAAATGCCCACACAGCAAGCATTCAGTTGATAGAATTTAATGCATACGATAAAGAAAGAAAACATAAACTATATTATTATTAAACGTGTAGTTGTACTTATGATTTTATCAGCAACAACAAAAACAACAAATACAAAATACTCAAAGAAAATACAATATATATTATATATATATATATATATATATATATATATATATATATATATATATATATATATATATATATATATATATATATATATATATATATATATATATATATATACATATATATATATATCATATATATATATGTGTGTAATAACTTTTTACCACACACTGAACAAGAAGAAATATTTGACTGAAAAGTGTCGGGTTAAATATTAAGTGAAGAAGAAGAAGTTACAAATAAACAACAAATAAATGCTATAAAAAATTTCTAGTGTAAAATGTGTGTTTTGCTAAATGTGGTAAACTTAAAAGTAAATTTATTACACCAAACGATAAACTAACACGAAAAAATAAAACTAAAAACAAATGAGAAAATCTTAAGTAAAGTAAATTTTTGGATGACAAAAGCCATTTAGACAAAATTTTTGAGACAAAAAAAGACATTTATGAGTAAAGCAACAAAAACATAAAAAAAATTGAACAAAACAAAAGAACAAATTACTTTACATTTTATTTAAGCACATGTTGCAAAAGAAAACAAAAAATATAATAAATGAGTAATATATAAACAAATATAAGTGTTTTTAGTTTAAAAATTATATTTCCAAAAACATTCAAATAAAAGTAAAATTAGTTTAAAAAAATTTAGAAAAACTTATTGTTTAATTGTTGAAAGGAAGTAAATGAGATATACCATATATATATATATATATAAATATATCCTGTAGCTATAGCTTTTTGGGCTTTCTTTAATTTCTACATCTCTTTATACTTACTTGAGTTTTAAGATAGTTCAGCTTAGTGAGAAGTTCGGCGAAGGTTCTTTACATACCCTGGCCATTCAAGGGGGCAATTCAAATTAAGGTCTTGTTTATATTGAATGTAAAAGTCGTGGCAGAACCCTTCAAGTATTCACATAGTTTTAATCAAATGCGCAGTGGAGTCAATCAAGCTCTGCTTATATCTCTTTTCTAGAGTTTCTAGAGTCCTAGAGAGTCATAACGTTTGAAAATAAGAAATATCTTCTTAATATATGAAGCACTGTATAGTTTACAAGCAAGCTAAGAATGTGTCTAAGCTTTACATCTAAATCCAATACTTCCAATTCTTCAACTTAGAAATTCCCACTTGATCAAAACTTTCCCACAACTTAAATACAAAAAATACATATTTTCTGATTACAAACCCTTATATTTATCAATATATACGTTTTCAATTACAAGCTAAATTCTAAGATAGTTTTCATATCCATATACAGACAACCTTATCGTGCATCAAAGACAACAACTGTAAGAAAAATCAAATATTTAACAGATGTATACAGTTTGGGCAGCACTGTAAAGTGCTAAGAGTCCCGGTACTTACGACGCTTGGTGCGCTTCTTGTACATGATGCGGTAGCCACACTCGCGGCAACGTATGGGATCACGTGGACGCATCTCGTTCTCATGATGACATTCTATGTAAGTTTATATAAGAATTAGCATTTATAAACAAAAAACATTTATAATTATGTGCAGACATGTGCGCGTCTGTGCGGCAGCATGTTGTTGACTGTTTTAGTCGTTTTCAGGCTCATTTGCTTACTTACCACCACAGATGTATGTCATTGCGGTCTTAACATTCTCCTTGGAGCTAGTTTCTGACATTTTTGGCTCAGATGATTAAAAATATTAATTTTAAACGTTCTGCTTATGTGTAATATTGTTTTTACAATGCTATGTTCTATAACATAACAATGTTAATTAACAGTCTATTAGCAGCAGTGTGCCCAGCAGTATTTCTTACTTAGTATTTTTTGTTATTTTTATTTACTAACTCTAAAATGGTCACATAAATTGCATTGCACTCAGTTTAAACGTTTTATTGTTGATTATTTTATTTGTTGTTTAATAAAATGATTAGAAAAAATAATAAAAAGTTTGTAATGCATCCGCGCAATGTATTACGCACTGCTCCTGACTACACAAAGCTGGCCATCAAGTACAAGGACTTTCGGCAGGTTTGCGAATTGGTAAGTTTTGTATTCAAGAAATAAATAAGAATATAAAATATTTAATACTTTGCAGGAACTCAATGGCAAGGTATCTATTAACTTTCGCAATGAACGAACATTGCGTGAATTGACCAAAATGTTGCTGCTGGAATATTTTGATCTGCACGTGGATTTTGCGCCGGGCAGTTTGGTGCCAACTTTGGCGCTGCGCTTGAACTATATTTTGTGGCTAGAGGATTTGCTGGCGCCACTGAAACTGGATGCAGTGTGTGGCATCGACATTGGCAAGTGGCTAGCTTTAAGCCAAGAGATCTGTCACTTAACAAATCTTTTCAGGTTGCGGTTCATCGTGCATTTATTCACTGCTGGCAGCCAAAAAGAATCGATGGCAGATGCTGGCTCTGGAGTCGAAGCAAGCAAACATTGAATATGCGCTCGAGAATGTGAAGCGTAATGATCTGCAACACCTTGTGGAGGTCTATAAGCAGCCCGACAAGCAGAGCATCTTCAAGAGCTATTTTGAGTCTTCCAATGAATTGGCCAAGGAACAATTTCACTTTTGCCTATGCAATCCGCCTTTTTTTGACTCGAATGCTAAGAATCCATTTGATGCTAACACACGCAATCCACAGCGTCGGCCAGCGCCTCACAATGTGCGCACGGGTACTGACGAGGAGTTGACATGTGTCGGCGGCGAGGTGTCTTTCGTGCAGCGCATTGTCGACGAGAGCGAGCTGTACAAAGAGCGCGTGTTGTAAGTGCAACTGCACCAAATTTAAACTTTAAAAATAACATCTCCGCTTTTCAGGATTTTCACCAGCATGCTCGGCGTCAAGGCTAACGTGCCCAAGATTTTGGACTATTTGCGTGAGCGGCAAATAAGCAACGTTTGCACCACGGAGTTTCATCAAGGACACACCACACGCTGGGCAGTTGCGTGGAGCTTTCAGCAAACAGCTCTACAAATAGATGCGGCCAAATAGCTTACAACCAATTATATATGTAAATAAGTGTACATAGCTTACATTAAGTAAAAGTATATTTTAAGGTAGAATCTGAATAAGCTGTTGAGCTCATGTCATGTGGACATATTCTGAAAAGTAAAACCGTTGCCCGCCCATATGAAATGGGCGACCACGAAACCTTTTCCACTAAATGGAAATTCGCATGTCAGCGAGCCATTTGCTGCCACAGTCAACACACAATCGGGCAACAAAACTAGCGGAAATTATCGCTGCGTTTATATCATATTGACCACTGGAAAAACTTACCCATCACAAACACACAAAGCAATTGGCAAAGCTTAGGTATTTCCCATATTGAAACATCTATGCAAAAACTACAATTGGAAGCATTTACTTTACAAATTAAGTCAAGTGAAAATTTCAAATTAATATTCAAGATTATCCAAAAGCTAAAGAGTATTCCACAGTTGTGTTTTTACTAGGAAATGCTTTTAGCTATTGGACTTTTCTTAGTGCCAACAGCTAGACTGCTTGCTATTTTCCTTTATAGCATTTCAACACGTTAAGGTGTTAAAAACAATGTAATTAAAAGGCGAGTCGAGTCCTTGAGTTCAACTTGGCCACGTTTCTTATAAGCTCCTGAGGTTGCTTCCGAAAATTCATGTTATTGCTTTTTGTGTAAGCTGGAATTTTCCATTTATATGGAAAACAAAATTAGCTCCAGTTGTTGTAGTCTTTACATGCAGCAAGCTAAGACTTTAAATAGATAATGATAATCAGAATAATGGAAACAAAGTAAAAAGTTAAATGAAGTAAAAACTTTGCCTTGTCTAGACCGCTCTCAGAGCATATTGCTTATGTTTTTGTATGGTTAAAAATGCATTTTTGTATAAATAAAACGTTTTTGTTGAACTTAAGCTCTTAAGTATTTACTTTTTTACAAGTTTTTTGTTTTTGCTTCATTTAATATGCATTTGTTAGTCGCTTGAAGTTATCTACTGCTGTGCAATCACTTGAACTTTAAGCTCAAATAATATTCTTTAAGAGCTCTCCACATCGTCAATGGGCAAAAGGAAATCTCAAAATACTAATACATAAAAATCATAGACATGTTGTGTGCCATAGATAGATAGACACGTCTGCCACCCAATTGCCTATCTACAATGGTGGGCAGGGTCTGGCGCCTGGCTTGTGGCTTCTGGCTGCATGCCAAGTCAAGCCAACAATATGAGCTGATCAGAGCCGTAGATGGTTAAGGTTATAATTGCAAATGGCTGCTATCATATCGTATTGTACACAACATGACCATTATCACAGGCGATAGATGGCAGTCCGGAGTCCGAAGTCCGGAAGTGGATATCGACACGGACACGAACATTGAAAGCCAAAGAGCAACTGGCAGACAAGCGGCAAACCAAAACTGGCAGTTCGTATGTCAAAAAGACTCAATGTTGACTTTAAAATCACATTTAAGAGTTGCACACACACACACACACACACATACACAGTTAGCCAGTTCAATTACTCGTTGTGGTGGGCTGCTCTGGCAGCTAGATACATTCACTCGCTTGCTTATTGAAAAGGCTTTACATGAACGAGACACACGCCACAGACACGGCAACACGGACTATTTGCATTACGTCTGTGTGTGCGTGTGTATCTGTGTGTGTGTCTGAGAGTGTTTTGTGTCATTTGCCTGTCATACGCCTGGTTTTTGGTTGGTTTTGCTCATTGCACTAAGTGAATGTACTCGGATTGCCATGTGTCATGACAATAGCATACATTTAGGTGCACGAACTGCCTGCCAGCCAGACAATTGCAATTCTAACAGGCAGCCAGTCAATCCAGCTCCCAGCTCTGGCTGCTTGCTACGTGCAGTCACGCAGGTACAGGAACAGCGCCCAGCACCCCAAACCCAAAACCCAAAACCGAATTTCGATTTTTTCTTTCAGCAGAGTCGATGCCTTGCATTTAAATAGGACTTTTCAATTTGGTTGACATGGACGCCCTTCCGAGTGTGTTGTCTTTGTTCATATCCTGTTCGACACAGCCCGAGATGCTGGCCAAGACAGCGCAGCTGCTGTGATTGATGTCTTGGACCCAGCAGCCCAAGTGATTGATGTTCTTGGCCCGCAATTGTCAAGGTTGACAAAGATTTGTGCTGAGAGTTTTTCTAACTATGTATATATATATATAATATGTATACATATGAAATGTCATCTGTATTAACCCGATTGGCCGGCTCTAAAAATAACACATTCATGCCATACATCATTTGTCGTCCATTGTTTCTCCAACTGTATTTGTGTTGCAATCCAATCAAGCGACTTGTTGGCCTTGCCACTCAATTACTTAGCCATGCGCCACAGCGAATTCGCATTAAAAATGTATTAGCCCAGCATAATATGCGTGTTATGCATGGTCGTAAACTTATTTTCTAAACCATTTTATGATGCCAATGAAAGACGAAAGCAGGACAACTCCCACTCGGAGTCCATTGAAATTGATGCGCTCACAAATGTAATTTCGGCTGTGTCTTGTTTCGGCTTTATGACATTATTCACAACACCTTTAACCGGCCATGGTCAGCGGTTTCATGGCCGACAAACATTTTCGTGGGTGTTGTGCAAACAAGTCGTGCCCTCAGCGGGTTTTTAATTAACAATTACGCCGTCGAGGCAGTTCCAGGACACGTGTTGGTTTCTAGGTGTGCGCGTGTGTGGCCGTGTGTGTGTGTGGTGAGTGTGTGTCTGTCCCAAATTAAGGTAATAGCTAGAAAATTACAAAAAGCACACATGTGGGAGCGCTCATCAACGTTGGAAAAGCAAACAAACCTAGCGCAATCCAATCATAAAATCATTTCTGTTACGATATGAATATATCGTATACTTGAAATACGATATAAAAATTATGGCTGAAGTAAAATAGATTAATTTAAATAACTTTTTTTAGATATTTATATTTTATATTAATTTATTTAAAATAAATGAATTTTTTTTAAATAATATGAATTTGTGTGAGATATAATTTTAAGGTCTTTAACTTCTTGGGATTTTCTGCTTTGGTATCATAATTTGTATTGCAAAAATAATAAATATTTCAATAAATATATATAAAAGTTAGCCCATTTATATTGCAAAATAATCAGAGTAAACATATTAGTAAGAAACTTGCTTATCAAACTCAAGCATTTAATATTCGATTTTATATAAAGATGCCAATTTCATTTTTTTACTCAGTAAACAGTTTGTAAACATTGTTAGTCACTTTCCAAAACAGTTTTCACTTTAAACTACTTAAAATACTTAAAGCTTAAAGCTGTATTAAAAGTATTATTCAATTTACTGAATGAAAGTGAAGAGAAAATTCTAGTTTTCATTCTGGTCTGTGAATTGAACTCGTGGCTTAAATGCCTAAATAATAGGCAACACTTCGAACTACCTAAATCAAAATTCATTCACACTTTATTTAATAATAATCTTAACATTCAGAGACTATACAAAACACAAAAGGACTGCATGAGAGTCAGACCAAGCCTTCTGCTATTTATGACTACATAAGAAAATAATTTTCTTGCTCTGGCTCTGTGGGACGTGCGTCTATGGCAGACATTTATACTTTTAATTACATAAATTAATTTTTCGATTCATTTATTTAAATGTGTTAACTGTTGGCCTGCAGCTGTAGGCGTGTGATAAATACTTTCGTGCACAATTCGCTGATAGATCATTTATCATGTCAGCGCTTATTCAATTATTCTGAGCGACTTTTGCTGTAGCCAGGTGAAGAGAAGCGAAGGTTGGCAGAATTTGGCTTGTCGAATGAAATGTCACAATCTCGTTTTATTCTCTACTAAAGTTAGTTAGACTAGCTAAAGAATGTCTAAGTTTCTTTACACACTTTCACATTTTAAAACTAAAAATTAATCTTGAGCCGTAAACTCCGCTTTCAGTGTTTGCCAAGCTGACAAAAGTTTGAAAGTCAAAATTTGATTTGGCTGGGCAAACAGCAAGTGGCTTTGGGCCTGGGCTGTGTTTACACTTGGCATAGTCTGGCTGAGCTGCTTTTCGCTATGCGCTGGCCTCGGGCTATATTTAAAGCCAACACTTTAAAAACATAAATTTTCACACAGAATCTGTTGGTCTGCTGTCAATTTGTGCAGCGCCCAGAAAGTTGTTGCGCACCGGTGAACTTCAGACAAAAAGGACGCGAGAACTTTCCACTTGGCAACAGTCCCGGGAGAGACGACGCACACAAACACACACACACATACACACACACTCACATAAACAGATACAAATGAGGGAAAGCAGTTCATTCGTTGCTGTAGTTTTGTATGTGCCTGTGGCATAGGCCGAACAACACGGCGTATACGTAATTTGGCTGGGCATGTTTCGTGCGCTGGCGCTGCGTTTCGTGAGGCAGCTAGAAAATCGAAATGTGCTCAGATCGGCTGCTGGAACCCAAAAAAACAAAGCATCAAGTATTTTTATCTTTTGCCAAAAATAATGACTTTGCATTTCGGCGGGCAAATGATGCGCAAACTGAAAGCCTTTCCTGCCTTTTGCCACCCCTCAACCCTTTGCCAATTATGGCTGTGAGCTCTTGGCACTTGAGACAACTCGTTGTCTGTCACTTTATCAACCTCGGCAAGGGTCTATGTATCGCCAGCGCATTTGTCATGCCAGTGTTCTACCCACAACAATGCAGGAATGCCCAAACGGTCTGTGTGAAAGAAGCTGGGAAATTCCATGCCAGCACTTGCTATGCATGTTCACACGCTCAACGCATTCACAGCTCTGACTAAAAGTTTTTGTCGCTATTTTAAGTCTTAAAACTGTCTTGACATCGGCGACGCAATCTGCTGTTGTTCGTTTTGGCTCTTGGGCTTTGGCAGCTGTGAAATGTGGAAATTCACACATTACTTACAATTGATGCGGCAGCAGCAGCAGCAGCAGTAGGATGTTCTTTTCAAGTGCAGTCACTTGTACTTGGCTCTTATTCTTCTTGTATTTCTGCTATGGATTGTCTGCTCGAATGTGTTTTTAATATATTTGAAAAGGAAATTTAATTTACAGGGTATCTTGTCGTTTAGTATGCTTCACTTGACACTGCTCACTTGTCTTGCAGTTGCTGACTGGCAAAATGCAAGCAGATAAGGGCTTCGGCTGTTGCCCAAGACTTAAATGAAGTCTTAACTCTTTTGTGTTGCATAGTTTAGGGCGCAGCAAAGTTTGCTAACAGCGTGTATAAGTGTGCATCTCAATTATAGTTGAATCTAATTAGATAAGTCTGTTGTGCGAGATTTAAACGATGAAAACAGAAACTGAGACGTGCTCGCAAGAGCAGCTAATAAATGTTGGTTGAAATGGGAGCTCAGCTACTCAGCTCTAATAAACTTTTTGCCTTTGCTGATAACTCACTCAGCGCATGGCACAAATTCATTGTTCAGATTAGCAGTGCATGCTGTATGGTTTATAATTGTGCTGCCCGATGGGCACCATTAAATATTTTGAATAGACTGTCCCAGAATGCATTTAATGACAGTTATTTTTTGCGTGTCAGGCATTTTTTGCGAGCTCTGAAGTATTTTTGCATAATTGTTAAATATTTACCGGCTTCAGGCATACAGGGTGTCCTCGTCCAGTTACTTGCCTCTTTATGTTGCGCATCAAAATAAAATACTTTCTATGCACATTGCGTAGCTGAAGCTCATTTGCATAGCTGTGTATTGCGCTACTTTAGGGTAGTGCCCTCTGTCTCGCAGCCGCCTTTGATTAAGACTTCTGCCAGCTGACACCTCAGAGGGGGCTACAATCATGTTTCGTTCTGGGCAAAGTCAAATGTCAGTCGAATTTACTATTTACATATGCATTCGTGCTTTTTCCTGCTAACATTTGACTTTATGATAATGACACCCTGTGCGGCGTAGCCTATCGACAGATGGGCAGGTGGCCCAGTGGGTGAATGGGCGTGACGGAATAAGAGCAGACCAATTCATTTCGGAGTGAATCACACAGACACACACACGCGCAAAACAAACTCCCAAATGGGAAACAAAACAAAAAAGTTGCTAAACTGAAAACAGAAAGAAAGAGTGCTCATATGAAGAGTGTTCGATTAGCAGATACCCTGTAGTTAAAGTAAATTCATATAAACATATTTAGAAAACCTTTTAACTGATCATCAAGAAAATGTTTGGAGTTATTCTCATTGTGACACCACCTGAGTTACATCAAATCATCAATATTTCATCAATTTAATTCTTGAATATTCCAAAACCTCAAAAAGTTCAGTATCTTAATAACTACAAAGCTCAATAAGGCTGACAGCTTCATTGCCTTACTACCTCAATATCTCAATACCTCAATATCTGATATAAATTTAAGTTCCAGATGAATCAGAATCTCCATACTTAAAGTGTACAATATCTCAATACCTTAGTATTTTAATAACTTAATATTTTAATAACTTTATATCTCAGTATGTCCACTTCTTGTGAGAGAAATTAATTATCTCGCATTTACTTAACTTAATTGCTTTACAAGAATAACGCTAATCCCAAACAATTAAATATATCAATTGCCGCAAAACGTGTCTAGTTATTGATATTTATTTATATATATTTATAAGCTTTAATACACCCACTGATATTATTACAGGATACAGGATATAAGAACAAAAAATTTGCACAAAAACAGAGCGACGTCAACATTGTGGCAAAAAGCGTGGCATATAGGAAGAACAAGAAACACAAGCAAAACAAAAGCAGAAAAGAAAAAACTAGTAGCTGCTTAGGTACATGAGTTATGCTAAGGACAAACAGAATGGCAAAGATACCGGAAAAATGTTTCATTGATATTTTTATGGCGAAATTTTTTATTTTTCTTTAGCTTTGAGCATTGTGTAGCTATTTATGACTGCCAAAAGGTATGGTGAAATCTACGTGTGTGTGTGTGTGTGCGCGTTGGTAAAGTTGGTGCGTGCAAACGTCCCAATAGATGATGCCATTGCCTTAGCAACTTCACAGCAATGGCTGCTGGTGCTGCTGCTGTCGGCGCTGCTCTTCTGGCTCTGCTGCTGCGGCTGCTGCTAGTGATGTGGCTTTGTGATGTTATATATGTGTTTGTGTGTGTGCACGCTGGCTGTCGGCTTTGCCAGTCCGCTTTGTTTATTTGCGAAAAAACTCTGCAGCCAAGCAGACATCAGCTGTTGTATTGTCATGGCTCTCCGTTAGTTTGTCCTCTCTCACTCTTGCTCTCTCTCGCTCTCGCTCACTCACTCTCTGCTTTTATTTCTCTCTACTAAAAGCATAGTCACAGTGGAGCAATTTTTATTAAATTTAAGCGAAAATTAATTTAAAAATAATATGGTATCATAGAAGTAAAACTGAAAATATTTTTATTAAATTAATAAGAAGATATAATATAATATAAATTATTTATTTTTGAAAAACTTAGAATATATATAAAATATGAAATTTGCATTATAAAATTTAACACTTAAAATTAGACAAGAATTGAGGGAATTGTAATAATTTTGTATTGTCTAGCTAAAAACTACTGACACACTCATAAAAATTTTGTTTTGTTAATTTTATGTTTGTGCATGCATCTGGCTCCACTGTGCAGCCAATAAAATGAGTAGACATGTGCTCTCTCACTGCCTGACTGGGTTTTTGTGCTCTTCGCCTTATTTACCCGCTCGATTTCTGGGGCTCCTTTTTGGCTAGTTGTTGACTGCCGGCTGACGGTGACGTTGACGTTGACTTCACTGCCTCTGCTGCTGTCGCTGCTTCTGTCGCTGTCGCTGCCATTGCTCCTGTTGTCGACTGTTGAGCCTTGCTCCTGCAGGATAACAGCCGCAATTTATTCTTAGTGTGGACGCGTCGCTTGCGTTTGTCAGTTGTGCCTGAGCTTGTGCCAGCGTCAGTCAGTCAAATTTAACGTCAGCTTCAGAGTTTTTCAAGTTCCGATTTCCATTTTCTAACTCTCAGCACAAAAAATAATTTAGAAAAAAAAACTGGCTGATATTTTCGTGGTTGTGAACCTTTTTGTAGCTCTTTTGATTACGACTCCAACTAATTCAACAACAACAAAAATTTAAAGGAATAAAAACATAGTTTTTTACCAGATTTTTGTACAGAAAGGTTTCAGCCAAACAAAAGTCAAAGTGCAAAAAACCAAACTCTAACAAAAGTTCATAAAATAAAGTTAAAGCCCGCGTGTGTAAGGAATTTGTTATCGTGTGTGTGTGTGAGAGAGTGTGTGGGTGTCGGTGTGTTTGTGTGTGCTGACTTTGTTGTTGCCGCTGCAATTGATTAAACAACAGCGATTGCCTGGTTCTGGTCTGGTTACCTGGGCCAACTTAAAGTACAGAGACCAAGCAACAGAGTCTAAGCCAACACACAATGGGCTGCAACACCAGTCAGGAGCTGAAGACAAAGGACGGCGGCGCCATCGATGCTGTCAGCAATGGCGAACCGGAGCCGAGTGCACCGCAACTGGAGCTGGCCGATGGTGGCTCCTGCTCAGCAAAATCCTCGAACAATCATACAAATCACGCAAAATCAAATTCAATTATCTCCAATGGCGATGCCAAGGCGGCTGCCGTAGCTGCCATCTCCAAAGGCAGCAGCGCGGTAACAAATGGCGTCGACCGTTCATGCGATAAGGCGGAAATCACAGAATTCAACGATGATGTCGAGGAGGAAGGTAAGAGCCAAATACATATCAAATACAATACAACAAATACCCCAAAAATACATTCATATTACAAAGCTCTTCACTATGTATGAGTGTGCGTATGTATGGGTATGTGTGTGTGAGTTTCTTTGTGTATTGTATGTGTGTGTATGCGTGTGGTTACCTTCATTATTATTTATTGTATTTTGTATTTATCAAATGTGTGCTGTGTGGCAAATCCCTATCGCAGTTCCCTTCCATTCCATCTCTCTCTCTCTCTCTCTCTCTCTTTCTCTTTCTATTTGGTTCTCATTCTAATCCAATAACGCGCTTAATGGTGTCGCAAATATATATTACCTTAAATATATATATACATATATAAATATATACAGAGGGTATACATGACTGCTTAATGCACACTACACTGCACTACATTACACTCTGCTACACATTCGAGTACATTTTTATACCTAACGTCCTTTGATGACTTCTGTACATTTATGCGTATGTCTGCGTGTGTGTGTGTGTCTGCGTGTGTGTGTGTTTGTGCGAATCTCCTGTGCAAATTGTTGTGTCCTTCGGCAAATTTGTGCAGCACTTAGCTTGGTTAAGTAGCCGCACTGTTGCCAATATTGCGTCGACTCGGAGCACAACATTGGCCTAATGGGCATTATAACAGGCCATGTTTCACTGCTTATGTTATCTAATAAGCGCCACATAAATATATCTTTATGTCAGCGCTAAGAGCATAACATAAATATATTATTAACTAGAGGCATAAATTTATTGCCTACGTTTCGAGATGCTGCGATGCTTATGGCTTTGCTGGCGAGGACCTTTGAAATGTTGAAAGTGAAGACATCTTTACTTAGTTCATGATTCTTAGAACCTTTGGAGCATTTTGTTTAGTTAGCAAATGAAAAAAGTTTTGATTGGGGAGAGTGCGTCAAGAGAGTTCTTAGCTGCTATAACACATATTGCCTCAGGTATTTGTCTTGAATGTTATAAATGGAAAAATTACTGGAAGGAAGAAGTCTTTATAGTCATGTAAGTTGTTCTACGAATAGCTATTGATAGAAAAGTTTATTACCAGCACTAGTTTGATAGCTAAGGAATATTGCTGCTTAAAAGGTATTTCTGAATGCTCTGGAGGTAACATTTTCACAATTGATGAGTTCCAAATTTGAACTGTCCATAACTTTATCGGCCTATATGCAGTGTATGTTCAAAGAACCAGAATAAATTCGAACAAAAAGGAAACATTAAGTGCCTTAAATATCTTTGAATGTATTAAAACTACATTGAAAATATCTTACGCCCTGCAATATTTACCTGTTATATTAACCATTTTAATGTCTATCCACTTTAGCTACAAATTCTGTAAAAATTATTTGCCTGACGTTTCAAGTTTTATGAGTCTTTTTTTCTATTCTTGACTTTGACTGGAAAAAAATAAATTTTTAATTAACTGCAATTAATATAATCTTAGTTAAGTTTGGCCCCGAAATAATGTTGCTTTCATTCAATTCCTTTAGAAAATTAACTTGAAACTGACCTCAGCTCAGATTTGTTCGGCACCAAAAACTCTCTTCTTAGGTAAGGTCAAAGTCGCTCATTTATAATTCAAATGTTTTACAATAATCAAAATTATAATTGGCTTTGTGTTTTGTTGTCTTCATTATTGTTGATTCCCTGCCTGCATGTTTTCTGGGCATAAAGTTCATAATTTGTAGAAGAAAAACATTTGGCAGAATAAATCATGGGCAAAGTTTTGGTTGGAAATTCGCGCGTCAATCTCACAGTTCAGTTCGTCTTACTCTCGTATATGTTACTCATAACTGCGATGTTATTTTTAGAAATTCAGCAGTGAAAAACTTTTGCGGTTTGTTTGCCTTAAAAAGGAAAACAAAAATGGAAATAAAATTCGCGCGTGAGCCGTGCCACCTAGCCGCAGGCCACATAAAACTGCAGAACTCAAATGTATGACTCATAAATTACCGGAACGTGTTTTCCCATGTGACAGGTGCAGTTGCTCCGTCCGACTTGGTATTTGGATTGGGTCCCCAGGCAACGAGCAGCAGGCGCTGGGCACCTGGCCACCGGGCCACCAGCTCCCGCTCCCGCTCCAGCTCAGATAAATTGCACAGCGACACTTTATCAGCGCTGGCCGTAAAGCGCTTGGCAAGGACGACGACGACAACGATAAAAAGGAACTGCTCTCCTGTTCTGGTGTCGCTTAATACCACAAATTATGATTATTGTTTAGTAATTTCGTTGTTGTTAATGTCGCCTGTCGCCGTTGCTGCTTTTAAATTGCTTAAACATTTTCATGCATGCGTTGGCAGATTTTCATTACGCTTTGCCCTTGAAGGGGCACAGCTGCCTTTTCATGAATTTTCCCTGAAAATTATACAAATGCGCAAAATTTTGGTTGGCTGCTCTAATTAGAGCTTGATAAATGCTTTTCATGCTGCTTTACATTAAAAGAAATTCCCCTTTCTCAACGCTGGCCGCAAAACGCATGGCTTTTCCAATGAACTTAATTACAAAATGCTTCAAACGCTTAATTATTTCTATGTGTAATGAACTTGCTCGACGAAGGCCATAGAAACGACAAGCATATCAATTTCTGATTGTCTGAGTACCAGATGTCAGGAGTTCATGTGGTGTCTGCTTTGCGGTAAGGTTGTTGATGATGGCTGAATGTTAATGAAGGGTATGCATGATATATACATATAAATCTATATGTATATATATATATATATATATATATATATATATTTATGTATATATATATATATATATTTATGTATATATATATATATATATATATATATATATATATATATATATATATATATATATATATATATATATATTATATATGATTTTATTGCAAACAATAAACGTTTTTCAGTCTTAAATAAATATTGCTATGCAAATAGAGGCAGCAAAAATAAAACAAATTTGTGGTGTAAAATAATATTTACTTAGGAGAAAAAATGAATTCTGCTTGAATAATTTTAAAATGTTTAGTTTCATGTTTCTAAATTAAAAAAGGAATATTTATAAAAAATAAATATGTGTATATATATTTTTATTAAATTCTACATTTTGTTTAAAATCTTTTTCTAAATAAATTATAGCAAAATTCATCAAATGTATTTCTTATAAATTCAGTTAAATGAGTTTTGTCTGAGTACTAACTTGACTGGCTCTGATTTATATTTGCATTTAAAGTTTAATTTAGTGAACTACATTTATTAAATAAACAATGTTAGCGTATAAATTGAATACGTGATTAATAGACTGAATGATTTATATAATTTTCTGCTAGTTACGCTCGTTGCACAGCTTAAAATGAAATATTTCGTAGCCTTTACAATTTATGCTGAAATGTATAAAACGTTTGAGCTGCAGCGTTTATTATTAAATAATTTAAAATTAGAGGGAATATTAAATATGTTTGAGGGATTATCGATTGTTGAATAGATTAGAATAATTCAAACTTTTTAAGTGGCAGCAACGTATGTGTGATTACTTGAGTATTAAGGTATTAATAATAAAATAATAAATAATTAAATAATTAAGGTATAAATAATGAATGTAAATAAAAAACAATAATAATATATATAATAAATAAATAATAATAATAATATAAATAATAGTATATTTTAATAAATAAATATATATATATTAGATCATCTAATTTGAACTTTTTATTTTCTTTTCAAGTTTTAATAATCAATGCATCGCATAGAAATTTTAAAATAAAATATACGAAATATTTTTATTATTATATTATGATATAAAACAAATATAAAGTTAATGCTGTCCGTGTAGCTTTTTCAATTCAAAACGCGTCACACGCTGCTCAGCGCTGAGCTACTCGAGCGCAAACTCGTAAGGCAGTAAAAATATGAAATCTTGTTGCAAAATAAACATTTTATAGTTTCAAGTAGATGTATTTTATATTCAAAGCGACCTTTTTTAAGACCTATGTAAATAAAAGGACATGTAATATGTTTATCTAGCATTTTCATCAAATTTTGGTGCCTAAAAAATGTTTATAGTCTTTCGTTAGGTATTAAATTGTTGTCTTTGGGCTCCGCTGTCGAAATAGTTTCTTTGCTTTATATTTTTATACTTCATTCTCTTTTTGGTCTTTTTTTGAAATGCCGCCAGCGACATAAATAAAGGCAGCTGCAAAAGGCATAAAATAAAACTACCATAAAGCAAACCAGCCATACAAATGCCTTTTAAGTCGGCGTCGCTTTATGCCTTCTGCTGCTGCTGCTGATGCTGCTGCTGCTGCTTCTGGTTTTGCTTTTGCCGAGCTATGCCAAGAAAAATTTCATATTATAAACACGTAGCCGGGCTCAACACATTCGGAGTCTGTTTGCGTTCTTCTCTTGGCTGCATATCAAAAAATAAAAAATATGAAATTAAAAAAGGAAATGCGCTGCCAGCAACAGCATGAGAAAACTGCAAACTTGGCCCAGGCCCGAAGTGAGGTTTATTCAACCCGCGACTGTCGAATGAAAAGTTAAGAATGTCTGCCTTTGACGCATTACCAACTAATTAATAAATGCTGATGATGACGAGTGTGGCCCAAGTACATGGTTCTATGGCTTATCTTTATGGCCGGCCGCACCTAACCGAAATAACATTACGTATGCGCCCAAATTATATGCCCATTAGTTGGCCAGGGGCGTGGCATGGCATGGCCAGCGTTACACGACGCTGCACATAAATTAGCAATAAAGTTGTCAACTCAAGCGTAAATCTGCGCCACACACACACACTCAAATCTGAGCCTCAAAAAATCCTAAACAAATACAATGGCATCCCAAAGCGGCAGGCGGTGAAAGGCAAGCGGCAAGTAGAGTGTGGCAAGCGGAAAGTGGAAAGCGTGTACAATAAAACACTTTGCCTAGTGCTAAGCTCCTGCTAAAGTATCTGCGAGCTGCTTTTGTGCTAATGTGTAATGCAAATAGACGCCCGAGAGGTATGCTTCCATTGTTGCGTCTGCTCTAAATGTTGTTATTGTTGTTGTTGCAGATGTATACAAGCAATTAAGCTATTCGTGAGTATCGTTAGATTATATCAGTGATGAATTTATGCCACCGAATTGAGTATACTCCTCAATTTGAATGGATGAATGTCAAATGTTGAGCTGAAACTCTTTGAGAATATTATCGGAAATATAATTGATGCTACTGCTACTAGATATTGCTAATACCATACTCTTAATTTACCAACAAATATCAATAGTCATCTTTCATAAGAATTTGTATAGGTTGAGCTCATAAGTTAACTGAATTGAAAAATAGAAGACTTCACCTTTGGCAAGCTCCAACTCCAAGCGAATTAGAATTTAGTGAAAGAACGATTTCAAGCTAATAATAGTTGAATTGAAAATCATTTCAAAAAATTAAATTACATAAAATGTATAAAATGTAGCTATTGAAATAAACAAAAACTTTTAAATAATAAAATATAAATTATTATAAAAAATGTATAAAATAATAACATATTTTAAACTAAGAGTGATTGAAAGTTTTAGATGCAAATTCTAAATTCATATAAATAAATATTTTATCTCTGTTCTCTGCTGCTAATACAAGCCAAAGAGGCATTTGACATGGACTCTCTTGCTGCAGAGTATATTTAAATGGGATTAAGAGCGAATGCGCACAAAAGCACGCAATACAATTTGCTGCGTTCAGCTTTGGTCGCCAGCGCGTTACTCGGGCGTATGCTTCATATTTGGGGCTTTTCACAGATATTTGCATAATTTTAATTAAAACGGCTAAGCTTTGAGTTTGTCTCGAAGCTTTTGAGCCGCTACAAAGCGGTTTCAATTAGCAGATACACTCAAAGTATCAAACCATTACCACAACATGGCTAACAGGCTTGGCCGTTTCCGACGTCGATTGCCGATTGCCGATTGCCCCTTGCTTCAGTGGCTAATTATGTTGTGGCTTTCAGCTCAATATGACTGGCAAGAGTGTGGCTAATGTACGCCTAATTGAGAGTAAATAAGACGTTTTGCCTGCCACTGTCTTGGTGGCCTGGCTTGATTTATTGGCGGCTAATGATTTCCATTTTGTATTTTGTTTGTTCAGAGCTTTGCCTTGAGGTGTGGCCAGCGACGCCTTTTCGGCTATTGCGTTGACGTGTTTATGTGTTTGCAGCTCGCTACGCTGATTTCTATGCCTGCCTGGTTAATTAAAGCACTTTTCAAGGTGTGAACGCACTTATTAACTGAAATTGTACTCAAATAAAACCCGAACACGTTACGTATACGTAATGCATAGTCAAAGAGTTGCTCTTTGCACATAAACAAAATGAATGTAGGGTCGGATGACCGCATGGCATACCCAAATATTCCGACCTCATATCGTTAAAACCGCACGTTCCCGCCGTGTTCACTTAGTGAGCCATTATTTTCATCTAACTTTTACAAATGTTCTGTTTCGCCACATAGGGGGCCACAAATTGTTGGCCATAAATTTTTAGAGCCGTTCGAAAAAAAAGCAACCAACACATTTATATACAAATTTGGCATCTCCACATGGGGACTATTCACAGCTCGTTTGGTCGTCGCCAATGCCGGACAGCCATAACAATATTATGTATACGCCATGGCGAGCCCTTGCGCCGGCATTTATTTTAATTTGCCATAAAAGGTGCGTCCGTCTGGCTAAAAATAGGTGTAGAACGGCCTTGCCCAAAAAACAAAAAAAAGCCATGCGATGAGCCACTCGCTGGATGGGGCTTGCGGCCAGGTCGTTATGTGGCTAAATGCTGCATATTTACACGAAAGAAATGCATAAATGAAAGAAATGAAAATGCTTAGCTTTGGCCAAATTGGACACTGGAGCCGCATTAAAGCGCCGGACAAATACCAGAAATGCGTGCCAGAATGTTATTTGATATTTTGGTCTGTGACAGCCGCGCTCGGAATTGAGAAAAAGCTGGCGCCACGCACAAATTATGCATATCTTTATGTACACATAACTGTCAGGCGTGGGCGCAGCAAGTAGTTGGGGTGTGGCCAGCCACCCAGCCAGCTGGCTTGCCTGGCCATCCACCGCTCTCCCTTTTTGCACTTTGAAGGCGAGCGCACAATTTGCAACGCGTTAACGAACGGAAATGATAAATTGACATTTCTCGTTTATGTTCTCAAGATTTCCCACTGCTCGTGGCTCCATTGCTCCATTGCTATTCCGTTTGCCATTTCCTGTCTTGTTTACATTTCTGTCATCATTGCTTGCTTCTCGGTTTCTTTCACATTTCCGTATTGACTCGGCGTTTGTAATTTCAAAAGAATCCCAGTCTGTTTAGCAAATAAACATAACAAACGAAGCCATTAGCGTCGAATTTTAAATAATCGTGATTCAAAGCTGCAAAATTAAAAGACGCTTCATTTTTATGAGCGCTTCATAATGAAAGAAAAGCAACGGAAAATTATGATTAGAAAGTGTTTACGACTACAGCTTTACTTGTGGCAGTGCATTTGCTGTTGAGATCTTTAATTTAAAAATATATTTTCGAATATTTTTAGAATATTTTTAATTTCGAATATTTTTAAATTGAAACTTGTGTACACTAACTATTTAACGCTTACAAAAGGCGTGTCAAATCTTCCTACTTCTTCCATCTTCATCCTTAGATACACAGTTAAAAACACTATTTTTATTGCCTTCCTCCACATCTTATAAATATAAATAAAAGCATATAAATTCTATATATATAAAATAATATAAATTATAAATATATAAATTATATAGGCTGTGGAAAATTTAAAAATATTGATTTTTGACTAAATTAAACTGCTTTCATATAGTAAGCCAGTATTATGTTGCTGCTTCACTGCAACATTCTTTATATAGCACTGGCAACTAAGGCTTTTGGCCTTTGAAGCTTGTGCTTCAAGCTCAGATGCTCATTGTTCAAGTTGCACAAGTAAAGCATTAATTTTGACTGCTCAGTAAATTTCTATGTCTTGTCTTAAAATGTCTGATCTGTCATTTAAAGTAAAAGTTATTTAATCTTAATTAATTTATGTTTTACAAATTAGAAATTAATTTTTTATTAATACTTCTACAGATGAAACCATTCCTTGTGGATTCCCATTCACATTCATATTCACAATCACATTCATATTCACATTCACATTGACTGAGTGGCATTCTCCCAGCAGCCTTTGACCTTAGACGTATTTTAGTTGCTGTAACATAGCTCAACTTTCAGACTCAACCAAGCCTTACATCTCATCTCCTAGTAATAGATTTCTATTAGAAATCGCACAACTACTCAACCAAATGCTGTCCAACCAAGCAAATAACCTCCAGCAATTATGCAGGCAACTGAGCAAGCTTGTAAAGCATTTCCAATAATAAAAGTTGTGCAATTAAATTAAAGAACGGAGCTAACGGAAGGCTAACCCACATTTTTCACAAACGTTTCTTCATCTTTTCCACATTTTTTGCTCCGCCAAATTTAACTTCGCTGTTCTGCTGCCCCCTGCACATAAGATTGAAATTGAAAGACAAAACTTCGCCATCAATAAAAATGTCTGCCATTTGCCGACTGGCGGTTATGAATTTATTATGAAGCCTTGCGATATGCCCAATATTATTTATGATGTCAATCAGCCAAGTCGAAGTATTTTTTTCTTTGCTTTCCTCCTTACTTTTTTGCTGAGTTTGTGTGGCATTTTAGGCATTTGTCACTTGCCGCCTGTATTAATAAACATCAGCAATGTCAGCCATATCCATAGCTATATTCGTATTTTACAAATTTATCAAGCTCTTAATAATTGCCTGTGATTATTTATTATGTGATGGCCTGAAAATATTTTTCCCATCGACTCTTTTCCGCTGTCTAATGGCTTATGAATTTCTGGTCTATCGCAATCGTAAATGCTTTAACAACTGCAGCAAAACGTTGGCAATAAAATTTAAATTTATTTTCCTAGATACATTTTTGCGTTTCACTCTTATCTGTTTTCTTGTCAAGTCATTGGTCTGGAAAAAAAACTTTTCTAAGAGATTTGCTTTGCGTCACAAATGCTGAATAAATAAAACCGTAAAGACATTAATCATCTAGCTGAAATCCCTTTAATTGACTCGAACTCTTTGTAGAATTGTGAAAAAAGAAAAACACTTGGGATTACTTCTGCTTTCATATCAGTCAACTTCTAAAAATAAAGTAATATAAATAGGCCAAGGCTTTCTTTTTCTCTCCTAATAATGATAAATGCATAATTTATTCGGTCGAACTTTTCTTTTTCGGTTACGGCACGCAGCAAACAAAAACAAAGACAAAGTCTTGAGTGCTATCAAATTTATGTCGACCTACTTGAATATGTATGTGAATGAGTATGTGTGCGTGTGTGTTTGGTTGTTTGTTGCGCAAAGCATACTCTTGTTGCCTTAATCAAGCACACATAATACAAAAGCTAATTGCACAAAGCCAATGCCGCATATCTCAAACGATGCTCCATTCTATAGACAAATGCCTCGCAGCACTCAGGCCAATAAATTTGCCATATATTGCGCAACACAAAGATGATAATGGATATTGCGCATTATATGGAGAAAATTTAATTAAAAAGTGTGTACTTAACATCCTAACGTCCAACATCCGCACCAATGTCAGCCAATCAATATAAATTGTTTGTTGCCGCGGAGCATATTACGTATACGTCATGTTTGAACAGCACTGGCAGCTGAGCTGTTGCTTCCGCTTCATAAAAATACGACCGACAATAAAAAAAATATAAGTGAAACGAGAAACGAGAAGCGACAAAAAAGTCGAAACACAACATTTTCTCGTTGGCAACTTTTCTTGACAAACAAAAGCGGAAATTGATTGTATTACAACAAGCCAAGTAACACCAGCAACAATAAGCCATATTAGTTGGCAGCATAAAGCGTCAACACACAGTAATACACAAGTGAATACGTACATATATGCACATAGCTATATATATACATATATATAGTTGTTTGCGCGACGGCAGCACAATAAACTTGGCGCCGCTTATTCTTTTTGTTTTTGTTTTGTTTCGCTTTTGTTTTGCTTTTGCTCGGCGCTGCTGCTCTTGAAAGCCTTTGCATAGCATTCTTTATGCAATTAACTTGATTATGTTTTTGTTGGCGCTCAAATTTGGCAATAATTGCGCGAGCAGGACGTAACTTTTTCATGCTGATTAAAAGTTTAGCCAGGCAGGCGGCAACTCGTTGCCGAGAGCCTGGCAAACAAGTTGAGGCAGGCGAAACCCAAAGACAGCAGCGTCTGACAGACGTCTAACTTCTGCTAGACTTTGCTTAGCACGCGCATGTGTATGTGCGCCCTCACTCTACTTCTATCTCTCTCTCTGTTTCACTCAGTTTTGTGTGTGTGTAGGTGTGTGCATTCCCTTACCTTGGCATTGCCTGAGCTTCTGCCAAGTTTTTTAGCCGTCTTCTTACAGGCGCTGCATGCCAATGAGCCACAGATATTCAACATTTTAGCAGCTGAGCATTGTCATATAAATTAGCAATAAGCCTGAATCTAATTTCAACTGTTTTATTCAATTAGAGCTATCGAATGCTGTTCCATGCCAGAAATGTTTTTGCGGCTTGAATTCATTTCGAGCAAGTCTGTGCGCAAATTTAATGTTAACTTTGACTAAGTTCTAAGAAATGATATGGATAAAGTCAAAAAGAAATATTATCATAATTAACTAATGGCTTAACTTGTTTTATTGCAAATTATTCATAAATATATATACTTCATAGACAGAACAAAACAGTTTTTGTTATGAATTTGAATTTAATGCCAGAGCTGAGAGTCTTGTTGGTCTAAATCTTTATTCCTTAAACAGATTTAAAAAGTTTATGTTTATTTTTATGTTACTTTTCTTTATTTTACAAATTTTTTCCTATTTAAAAATCAAATTTCTTCTTTAATTTTTCACAGCTGTAAAAATTACATGATTCACAAATAGTTTTCTCTTCCTTAAAACAACAATTAAATATAAACAAATATATGCCCAACTCTCTCAAAATTTTATCAAGTCACATTCAATGCAGTTTGACTTTAGGGCTTTCATTGTTAGCCAACTTCGAGACCTTCATAAACATATCCATGCACTCAGGTGGCAGTCAAATGCTAGCGAGTGCTTGAGCCCAGCTTAAGGACTGACTTCAGCATTTGCCAACTGCACTTGAACAACTGCCATAACTGGGAGTATTGTATAACTTTTGGAGGGCTCGCACTCAGCACTGACTTCAAGAGTTTCGTAGTTTCGTTTTATTATCTCGGTTCTATTATTATTATTATTATTATTTTTCTTTTTGTGTAGCGCGTCGCACTCAAAAAGTTTTTGGTTGCGTATGGAAATCCTTTTCGGCCTTATGCATAGTAAATACCCTGCACTTGAGAGTGTAATTGGGTATATTAAAATGCGGTTGTACAAGGACAAATATACCTCTGTATTGTTACTTTTAAGCGTAATTCTAGTCAGCCAAATTGATGGAGATTCAATGCCTTTTTCAGTTAGAATCTATTTAAGTAGATGTATATGTTTATTGTATTTATTTTACAACTACAGGGTATATGGCAGACCACATTTTGTGTGCATCTATTGTCTTGTGAATGGCTTCTTTTATAGGGCTTCATATGATTAAGGACTTTTATGCCGCGAAGTCTTGCGGATATTATTTAGGCATTTGGAACTTTGATGGGCTGAGGGCTGTGGGCGCTGTGGATCGCGCATGCTACAAAGTTGCGTGGCTCTAATCAATGCTAATAAGCTGCTGCGTGTTGACGGGAAATTGAGTCGCGAATATTACGCATACGCAGTGTATTACATATTAAGTGAGTGTAAATGGCCGCGAGAATGTGAGTGCGTGTGTGTGACTTTGTGTGTTACTTTGACTTTACTTTCACTTTGTTCGATTCATTTTGATCATAAATTTCATACGTTCCACTTTGATATTGTAATCGTTGCGCTTGCATTTCACACAGATCATATCGATATATATAAAATATATATATATATATTTAAACACGATATTGTTTTTAATGGCTTTTTCTCTCTGTATTTGTCTTTGTGTTTCCTTTTTTTATATAAACAATCGAAACGAACAATTCAATTCAAATTGTTATAACCAAATCTGAATCGATAATACTGCAGATGAAGAGCCGGAGGTGGAGATACTAATACCACATCACCATCATCATCATGGCAGCAAGAAATTCCGTCGAAATCCTTTGAAAAACTTGGATCTCGATTTTAAATTCGATGTTAATTCGTTTTAGCCAGCACTCAAATTTACCACAACAACAATACTATCAACTGGTGTGTGTGTGTTTGATAGCTGGGTAATTTGTTGTTATTGTTGTTGTTGTTTTTGTTGTTGCTGTTAAATTGCTTGCCTCCCACACACACGCACACACACAAAAACAACAACAATAAACAAACAAACAAAGCAGCCTAGCAACCTATATAAATATATATCTAAATATAATTGGCCTAGAGAGCACGTCTTAATATATTTTGTGTGTTGTTGCTCTATTTGAATATATACTCAGTGTTGTAAAATGTTAAAAAGCGCTGTTAACAAGTGTTTACCAATTAAGTAGTTTAACAATATCTCCTTTAAATATGCACGTTTCGTTATGTATTCAGTATTTTGATATTTTGAAAACACTTTGAAATAAAATATGCTTTTTTGTTTTAATAATACAATTGGCATGTTTTTCTAACGGTCTTTCTCAACTAAGTATTTAAAAATATTTCAAATGACAGCTGGCAACGCTAACAAAAAGCTCGACAAAGCTTTTAAGCTGTAACAACTTTTTTCACTCTCTCTCTCTGTTTGTACGCGCTGCGCATTTCCCTTCTATACGCAGTTGTTGTTCATGTGTTTCAATGTGTGTATTTTAGTTTCAATATAGATTTCGCTTGGTGTCAGTTTCGCAACTAATTTTATTTTAACTTTCTTATTTGCAGGTAAATATTGGCATTATATTCAGCTTATTTTAAATAACAGGTATTTAGAGCTTAAAATGTACCTTCATAAAAATACTGGGAAATTTTTAAACGAAAAGCTCTGAGCAAAGCTTTGGAGTGAAGCACACAACTTGAGCCACATTGCGGCGGGTTAGGAATCCAGCCAAGGTGAGAGAAGCCTGCTTCACTCAATTCGCCTGCCGTGGTAGACCTACTTTTTTAGTTGGTCCACACGCACACACACACAAGGGGTGGAAAGTGTTTCGATTCCAGGGCGTTTCAAGTTAACAGTGGCCAAAACATCACTCGTTTAGCCACACATTCGGGCGCCCGAATGTTCGAGCTGTGCGAACAGAGACGCTTTTTAACCAAACCCATGGAACAAACGAGGCCAGTTTCACAAATCAAGCGAGGTGTTCGGTTCGATAGGTTCAGTTCAGCAGCTAAAAAGCGAAAGTGCGCGCGACTCTCAGCATATTTTGAAATTCAAAAAGTGTAGCATACTTTAGTGCTGCAGTCAAGCCAACAGCAGCAAAGCCAACAATTGGACGAGGTACGACCTACGCTTAAGTCTTACAATAAAATTGACTATTCAATAATCATTTTAAAATTTATTACTTTTTTTTTAAATATACGGTTTTTGCCTGCACATTCAAAATTGCCTCATTTTATTGTGATATACACAAATAAAAATATATACATTTTTTTTATTAAATTGTACGCCCAGTTGAGTTATCCTAGCTGTGCCCTGGTGGGCGCTGACGTACAAGCCAGTGTGCCCATGAATAAATAAAAACTGAGTGTGCCTGTGTGTGTGTGGTGTGGTGTGTGTGCCGCCAGCGCACTGCTCTGCGTCCGCTTCATTCAGCTCAGTTCGACATAAAAATAACATAAAATCTGGCTCGGGTTTTGCAATAATTTTTCTTTCCTGTCTTTCAATTGGTTGGCTTGTGGTGTGTTGTTGGGGCTTTGGCCATAGTTCGGTTTCCGCTCGACTCCTTATCGCAGCCATTTGCATCTAAACAGCTTCAAAATTGGTGCTTTCGACCGTTAACAGGCTCGCATATTTGATTTGATTCCATTGTATATCCACAATATCGATAGACGCTGCCAATTAGAAGTTCTACTTTTGTTAACTTTACTCCAGCCCAACCATATTTGTCTGTCCTCTGCTAAAGCTGGCTGACCTATTTCCGCGCCACACTTTTTGTAGCAGCTCAATTTGATGTTGGCTCCTTAATGATTGAGTGTTGACATTTTGTTATGGATTTTTATTTTAAAAAAAGGCTGCGGCCTTTTAGAGCACGACGAAGCGCGTAGTTTAATTAACTCGTGTCCCACGCAAGGGCAAGCTGTGTAAGCAAAAGGGCATCTTTATGACACTTGGGGTCGACCCTTTAGTATTATAGAAATTTCTGCCCAAATCTTATGCCAAATTTCGTACTCGAAATAACTTTCCAGTTGAGTTTTTTACTTGCATATTAATTGGGTTTCTCTTTAGTTTTGTTAAGTCAAAAAGGTTTTCCCTGAAATATAAAATCTGCTTTGATTGTTATTCTTATATTTTCATACAATTTTATAAGCTGCAGTATTCGAGACACCCAAAACATAAAATAAATATATCTAAATAATTAATATCTAATTTTATACAGCTTGTATTTATTTCTAACATTGTTTTATGAAATTTGCATATTTTGTTATGAAAGTTATCTGCGCCTACAAATTCCTTCAGTTCCTACGCCCACTCTCACTCTAAGTCCCAACCCACTTCTACCGTATGCCGCTAAAATTCATAAACAATTTGCCACGTATTCAGCTCAGCTCGTCCTGTCGCATCCACAAAATACCAAAAGAGACAAAGCAAAAATTGAATATTCAATTTTAGCCGCTGGCTGCCACGACACCAAAAATGTTTGTTGCAAAATGTTTGTTAAAGTTTCCGCTGGCTCCCAACAAAGTGGAAACAAATAAGCAAGCAGCATGCAACGTGAGCACCGAACGGAACTGAGAACTCTGAAAATGACACATGACCTACAACGTTTTGTTAGTTCTCTGTTTTTCCTCTCCATTTTTTTTCGCTCCCTTTTCATTCTTTCGTTGAAATATTTTTATGACTTGCTTTACGTGCGCTCGGCCCAAAGTAAACATGCCACAACGTTCCATGGAGCAGCATTTCCTTTGGCTTACCCATCAATCATCGCCAACTACAATTTAGCGCATAATTTGCTGAAGGCAATAAGAAAAGCATTTATGAATTATACGCAAAAATTTAAATATTTTTTAAATTAAAAATAATATTAACAAATGATGGATGGCAAATGAAAATTACCAATACGCATGGAGGGCGAGGGCGTGCGAAATATAAAAATATACGACTTACATGTCATACGCGAATAATTGTCTTATGTTGTGGGGGGAATACAAGGCTAAACGCTGTTTATGCGCTGCACGTGGCCGCGTCTCAAACACACTTGCCGCTGCTTGGGGGCGTGTTGCATTTGCGGTTTGCCAAAAATGTTTATAGCCTTCGCTCTAAATTGCCTTTGTTATTGCGTAAGACACCCTAAGATACAGCTGCTGCTGCTGCTGCTGGGGGCGTTGGCATTGCTGCAGCAGCAAGTTTTAGTTCTTAATGTGCTCGCTAAGTGAGTTGTTAAAATGCCGTTAGGGTCAACATAGGTATGTGCTAATGTACGCCTGTGACAGCCAGCCAGGGACTAGCTGTGAATATGTGCTGAATGGAATTATAAATATAATCTCTCTTCACCACGAGGCTTTAGCTGTAGCTACTCTATATACTCTAGCCATTTATATCTTTTCACCTTTATGAACTCATATAAGAGCTCAATTTTGTAGTCAACTTAAAATAGTTACATCATATTTGTTGTTGTTCAATTGATTATAAATGTTAGACTAACTGAATTTGAGGAGATTTACTAATGAATACTCAGACAATAGTTTTGAATGACCTGCAGAAGCAGAATTTACTGAAGAAGTCTCTTACTCTTACAGTATCTTGCCATCTCTGTTCCTCTCTTACTCTAGCTGGTATGTCTCAGCTAAGCAGCTCTCTTTCGAATTGAGGCTTTATCTGCACATATTTCATACGCTCTATTCATTTGTACTTCTTCACCTCTCTGAACTCATACTGTAAAACTCTTTTATCTCTAAGCATGACCTGCACATATCTTCACTACTCGCAAAGCCCCTAAACATGTTGTCAACTTAAAAGTTACATCATATATATTGTTGTTTCAATTGAATACAAATGTTAGGAGTTCCGTTTTGAAATTCTGACTAGCTTCGATGACACAGCAACCGCATTGACATAAGCCACTGAAGTGGTCTTTGACATGCGCAGCGCTCAGACTGCGTGTTGGGCGAAATATATAAAAAAAAAACCAGTCGCTGACTTATCCTGTCACACGACCGCCGATGATATTTACAAAAAAGCCCTTGTCAAAGTTCTGTTAGCCCTGCAGCTGTACACGACTTTAATTTGCTAAAAATCCCCTAAACGCTTGTGGCGCACTACGTTGGCAACGTAAGCCAAAGCTACAGTTAAAGAATTTTGAATATGTAACACACAAACAGCTTCCGCCCGCTGCCACATGGAGTTATCAATGCCACAAAAGAAATCATTCAGGCACACAAAGAGCACAACACACAGAGCAACATTGTCCTCACACTGTTCAGACTGTATTTCAAATTGGCTGTGTGTTTGTGCATATACAAATGTCAAGCAGTAAGCAGAAGCCTTTAAATTGGCCCCCACACACACACATACACATACGTATGTATATATGGCCACACGCAGAGACAGATAACAAATTGGCTACGTGTCTGTCGCATTCAATGATGCGGACTAAAACTTTGCCTCTGACTGTGGCTTTGACTTCTGCTGGGCATTCGGTTTGATATAATTCAATTTGAAACGTATAATTCCAACAAAATGCACAATTTTTGCTCACATTGATCAGTGACAAACACATGTGTGTGTGGGTTTTTGTATAATATATTGCATACTTATGTGCATATTACGCTTGTGGTTTGTCTGCCACGCAAATCCAGCCCGAACGCATGTATTTTGTTTCAAATCAATAAACAGCAAAAAATTCCAAACAAGGCTGTCAAATCATGCCAAACGCTAATGCCACACAGTTGTCAACACAAAATAACTTGTGGTTAGCCATTTTTCACACGCACACACACACACACCCACGCAATAGCACGCACTCACACCTGTACTTAGGGCATTATACAGTCATAATAACGGCGAGAGTAAACAGTTGAGCGACTCACCTTTTTGCAACCCTATGTCCGTCCGTCCGTACGTCCATTCATTTAGTCAATCATCCTACGAAATTGCCCCTGTTCTGCAATCGCAGTCAAACAGCAGTGCATACATTGCGCATACGTCGTGTGTGCCAACAAGTTGAGCCCAAGCGAACAGAGCGCCTCTGGCCGCTTACATAGGTGTGTTTGACTTTGCATATCTAACGGTTAGCTGCCTGTCCCGTCGCCCACACAGCGGCTTTTGAGTATCCTCCTCTCCACCCCTTAGCTTCGCTCGCAGTTGGCCTTGTCATGGCTCGCGGTTGCACATCAAAGTGCCCAAGTAACTTGGCTGCCTGCTGAGGCGCAAGCCCAGTAAACTTTATGAACGCTTGCCAAAGTGTGTGTGCGATGTGCATTATAGTCTCTTCAAGTCGTTATATAGCGCATTGTGGGTCATTGTAGTCAAGTTGCGAGTAACTTGAACAGTGCATTTATATACCTTGAAGGTGAGTTCACTTTCGTGCACGAACTACCAAAATTTAAAAGTTTTCATCGGCAAGTCTAATTTTGATAATTGCATTTATTAGACAGTTACGACAGGTGTTAATCTTACAATAAAGAATGGGCTGAGCTTACCTCGACATACTTCCAAAGTTGTGCGCGAAGTAAATAAAATTGCAACTAACTTGAACTAGTTATTTAAGAAGAAGAAGTAACTGTATTGCAGTTAATAATGTTATGGTTTTCATAACTGTATCTTAGTGTTTTTAAGTCAATAATCATTTGTAGGTCTTTAATAAAAACAAGCTGAAAATTGTTTATTTTATATTTATATAATAACTGAAAGTTTAATATATTTTTATTTATTTTATTTTTATTTTATTTAATTTTGTTTTTATTTTATTTTTATTTTTGTTTTATTTATTTATATTTTTATTTTAGAAATATAACATATGAAAGCTTAATATATTTTTATTTGTTTTATTTTTATTTTATTTAATTTTGTTTTTATTTTATTTTTATTTTTGTTTTATTTATTTATATTTTTATTTTAGAAATTGTCCTTTTAGTGTTTCATGTATTTTTGGACAGTTCAGCTATATTTAATGAGTTTTAGAAATGAAGACCCGCAGAAGTAGTAACTGAAACCAGAATAGTCTGCTTCAATGAATTTGCTGCAGAAATGTCCTTCTCTCTCGCCTTCTCTTCGCCTCTCTCACTGCAACTTATGCCTCTCATTTGGCTTGTCTCTTTCAGCATAGAATATTTCGCAGTTCAAAAGATTGCTTAAAAATTTATAAAGCAGTTGTACTTTAGATACTTTAGTACTTTCAGATACCATCAAAGAAAAGCTTACTTAAATGTCTTACGGCGTCTTACAGAGTCTAAAATATATTCGAAAAAAAAAAAAACAGTTTTTGCTTGTGCACCTTGAATATTTTTGTAAACTTGAATATATTTGCAAATTGTAAGCTTGAAATATATTGAAAGTCTAACGTGACAGAACTATTCGGGCTTCAGTTTAGATTTCAATGAGATGTGCTTAGTATAGTTTATAGATATTTAATTCGCATCGTCTGTGTTCTCTGTATCAGAATGCATACATTTGAACTAACTAAGAAGAACCTGATATATAAATATATATTCTATATTCTACATTCTGGCACATGAAAATTAATTAATTATAGTTGAATTAATAGATTGTTTAATATCATATGGCCAACAGCTGCACCCAACACGTTTCCCAATCTAATTAGTTCACAAGCAAAAGTTGAACTATTCGATTTCAAGCTGTGACAATTAAGGCAAAAGTTATATTGGAATGGCCAGCAGAAGAGCAAAGCACACTCAAAGTGAGCTCAGGTATGGGTTGCTTTGCTATTTGAGTTGCGTAACTCATTGAAGTTGGAGTTAGTCAGAGCTACGAAAGTTTGGCCAGGTGAGAGAGCGAGGCCAGAAGTCGATAGAAAATTAGGTTGATGAGTGAGCTAGTTTTTTGCTGCCAGCACGATATGTAGATGAGGTTGATTGTTAATTCCAAGTAAAAACAACTCTTAAATAGTCCATCAATAATTAGAGAGAGAGCTGCATATTTATAGCTGAATTCATGAAGTGTATCAGATAGCAACAAAAGCTTTGCCAGCTAAAATAGTTCATATCTGACTGCTTGAATAACTTAATTCCTATTCTCATGCATGTAATGAAACTTTGACTACATAGTTTGTAGTTAGAGGATAGCAATCTGGTTGTTTACTTAATTGTGTAGAGCTATTAATAAAACAAGAAATGTCATGGGTCGTCTGCCACGAAGTTCCATTGTTCAAGTGCCCAGACTGGCTCTGCCGCATGCTCTTGACCCAGGATACAGGACAGAGGCCAGAGGACACACAGTGGCGACGATGGCCGTTTATCTATGCTGCGACAGCGTATTCAATTAAATATTGAAACGCGAGGCAAATAAATTAGTCAAATGCTGCGGCGCACGAATGCAGGGTTTGGTGTGGAATTATTTCAGCTATGCCCATAAATATGACCCACTTTGGCCGGAAATCGTGTAAATCTACAAATTACCTTAATATTTAATAAACAATGTACACGGAACACGGAGCATGGAGCACGTAAACCTTTAACGAGCCCTAATCGAGGCTTCAAGATTTATATGCCTCGCTGACGAACTGGCGCACGGCGCAGGTGTCCAAGATACCAAATCGGAGTTGGAGGCAAACCCCTTCATTTGCGGCACATCATAATTCATTCAACAATGGAGGCCTAAATGTAATTTCCTTGGCTGGCCCATTGTCTGGCATTGTGAATGCGTTGCGGCTGACTCACTGTCAATAAAATCAAATTTATTTCTGTTACGGATTTTCGGTCATTACTGGAGCTCCCTAAATGGATTCCTTTCGGGCAGACAAATGGCATGGAGAGTGCCCGTGAGCCGTGAGCCGTGAGCTTTGATATTCAGCCACAACGACAGCGCCGCATTAATTCAGTCAGCCAGGAAATTGAAAACGAAATTTCAAATTTATCGATGCGTGAATTATTTGTTTTTGGTTTCACGATTTGTTTTGATGTGGCATTGATTGTGTATCTAAATAATTTCGCCAAGCGCCCAGCTGTAAGAGATGTTAAAAGAATTTAGACAATTCACTTATCATCAGGATATTAGGAGTATTCTGCTCTGGTCTGAGCAGCCAAACAGCTTGCTTATCTTTCGACTCAATTGCATTTTATAAACATCGAGACCATATTTGAATACTGCTTACTGCCATCGAAATCCGCTTAGCTAACATCGATGATTTTGCTGCTGGCACTTTGATATTTCATTATAATGCTACGCCAGCCTTGCTTGACTCGACACAACAATGGAGCAACTTTAATGCTTCAATATATTGGCAAAGTTCAAAGTATGCAAAATCAGAAGCAAAGTCCAGACCAGATGAGGAGCCTTGTTATAAGCGTCGCATCAACAGTTTCTGCCACAACAGCAGCAATGGCATATAGGCGAAAAGAGTGGGCTCCGCCAAGGGATACCCTATAAAGTGTTTCTTTGAGCGAGTGAATCGCCCAGTAAATTGTCTATCATATGACATATCAAATAATTGATTCAATTAATTAAAATATAATTTTATAAAGACATCAAATGATTAAAATATGTAACCCTTTTTAGAAGCTAAGCTGATCAGAATATAACGACATAAAGCTGCCAAAGTTTGGCCTGGAAAACTAAGCTTTTTTGCAGCTATAGCTTTTACAAGCCAATATACCCTTTCATATACATAACTACAGGGCATTACTGAAACGTGGCAAGTAGCAGGCAACTATAAACTGCCTTTAAGTAGCTCTCGAGGCATTGCATTGAATGTTATTCGATACAGTTAGTTTGCTGGCAAGGCAAGACGACTGCTTGTCTAGTCCATCAGGCTATCAGCGAGTCCATCAAGCCAGCAGTCAGTCAGTGAGTCATTCTGTCAGCCATTCCCTCGAGCATGTATTTCCTTCCTTTCTGCGCTGCAGCGCAGAATTTCCGTTTCAATGCACTTTGATTGAAAGTCTTACGTACTTATGTGGCCCTTGTCGGCGTGTGTCGCACGCTGAAGGACCCAAGCAGCCAGCCAGCCAGTCAGCCAGCCCAACCGCCTACTCGGCCATGTTGCTTGCAATTTTAATGTGCAGTGACGTAGATGCAAGCGTGGATAATGCTCGAACGGCTCGGCCCCATTTCGATAAGGCGGCAATTCAAATAAACTCAATAAAAGGAAGGCAACAAAATTTGGCACACGCCGCAAATGAAATACCCTTTTTTCTTTGATTAGGGGCATTCCCTATGCCGTTTGCTATTTACCGCCTTCGCCTGTGTCATTCTCTAAGCCCATCCATCCGGATCCACATTCCCATCAGTCAATGTCGTCATTGTTGGATGTCCTGACAATGCAACAACTGCCGTCAACGGCTCCTTCACATAGACAATGCAACAATGCGACATTGCGCCCCGCTTGCGGCCTTTGTCAACTGCACCCTCGACAAGTTTATTCTGTTATCCTGTTGTCCTGCTGCCCTGTTAGCCGCCAAGTGTCTAATTAAATAGAGCTTTCGAGGCGTTCGTATTTCCCAATCGCTTCAAAACAAACGAGCTCTTGTCGCTGCAGTTTTCATGTGGTTAGCAAATTGCTTTTACTTTAATTGGATTTGAAGTGTCGTTGCTATTAGTCAGGGTCACGCACCTACCAACACCTGCTTGAGCAATTCTAGCGCACATTGCTGCGCCTGCTGCCGCTGCCGCTGCCGCTGCCTCAGCGTCTGTTCTCGCCCAACTATTTTCCAGGTGCTTGGCAAATTCTCTTGGCTTTTCTCTTGCTGCCATTTATTTGCTTTACGGCATGTTTGCGCCCATAACTGTAAATCCCTTTTTATTATTCGTTTTTTAAATGAGCCGGCTCAGTAATGCCAAATGGCCCAAGGCAAGCCAAAGCAAATGCTTTGCACATATTTTGTGTGTTTGCTCGCATACCCCTCAAGCAGAGTAAGCACAGGGTATGCTGAGTGCTTAGAGCTTCAATTTAGTATCGAAATATATATAGCAATCACTGCTCTAAGAAAAGCTGCAATGCAGCTAGTTGAGCTATGCTAGAAACCTCGACTAAGTTCATAACTTAACTCTAAATAAAATTGGTTCCTGACACAACTTGTAGTCTGAGTACAGGGTATCCACATTATATTTACTTGAAAGTCTCCGCATCTGAGTTTATTCACCCAGCATTTAGGCCACAAATTTGGCGCATGCCGCTGTCCATAAACTTGAACGCTGAGCCCGGGCAGCTCAGCACTACTTCAAGTTATTTGGTTTATTATATTTATTTTTTCTGTGTCAGTTTTACTTTTGTAACTACAAATTCTTGAGGCAACAAACAGCAGGAAGCGCATAACAATTCATGAAAATATAAACAGAAACTGAGCACGAGATAGGCGAAGGGCAAACATGACTATGTTTATGGTTATGCTTAGACAGTGATTTATGCCAAGGATTTAGTGGCAGATTTTCAGTTTCTTGCGAATCAGACTTAGCTGCCTTGATTGGAAAGAACTTGGTGCAGGAATTTCCTTTGAAGTGGCTAGGAAAATGCTCATATTAATTGAAGACATTTAACTAATTGAAATGTTGTTTAGAAGTAAACAATATGGCTTGAGATTCCTCTTAAAAAAACTTATCTTTGAGCTTGGAACTGAACAACAAATGGTATTCGGTAAACAATTCTTCATAAAATAACGTCACGTTAGTTAAAAGTTAAAGATTCATATTTAAAAGGCAATATTTTTCAAATAATTTCCAACAAAATTCAATTATTAGAAATTCTTTTGTGGCTCTCATGCGTCACTCATCAACTTTAAGACCAGCACGACTCGCACACGCTTCGGAGTGCTGTGCACACAAATTTGTTGTCCTTGTTTGTTTTTTTCATTTAAATTTGAAACACAGCTGCAAGCTGCATTTTCTCATTATACGGCAAACAAACCTGACGCAAATGGCCCACGGGGCGGAGCTCAAAAAATTGTTGCAGTGTAAACAGATGCTGAGGAAACAGGAGAAGCGGAGGAATAGCTCAAGGGCTTTAATTGATTTTAATATTTAATTGTGCAAACATGAAATGCAAATAAAACGAAAACTGAAATCAATTTGCTACGATTTCCCAAATGCAACTAAAAATCTCCCGGGCAATGAGATCCAATCAAAGCTCAAAAGAAATTGCACTTAGTGCGGAGACCCCTTCGAGTTCATATGAAATAAACAATATTTTGACATTTATTCAAATAGTTTTTGTTAAAAATGCAGCAAATACAACACTTTGCATACCGCTTCAGGCTAACTATAATTGTCAAAAGAATGTTTCAATTAAATACATTAAATTCCAATGAGTTTTTTATTTGTTTAAAGAATTACAAAGTCAAAATAACAAAAAATAATATATTTTATTAATTTCGTAGTGGAATGTTAAGATAATGCGGAATTCTTTGAGTTGACAAATTTGTTAAACGAATAAAATAAATAAACATTTTTGTGGATTTTACTTTAGAGTTTTTATTAAACATTTGCATTAATATCACGTGGAGAAAAACTTGCGTAATTCTGAATTTTAAATTTAATTTAAAATTATTTAAGTATAAGTATTTTAAGTATGCATTTATATTGCCCTGTCTACTTTGCATCTCCTACTATAGACGCATTGCTTTACTGCTTATAGACTGGAGAACAAACTCTTTCCTTGGCAGCAGGTGCCATTCGTCATTAACCTTGAAGTGCGGCTCCTCCAATGTGCTCCAGCTGAGCTCAGTCACCTGTGTTCCTGCACAAAACCTTTTCGTCGAAGTCGCAGACTCTTTGCCAAGCACTTTTGCTGTTGAACACTTGCTCTTTTATAATCTCTACTTTGTCTTTAGCGACAGCTTATGCCAGGTCGGTGGTTTCTTCTATTCAACTTTCGCATTTAATTCTGTGTCATGCATCCGTTTAAATTCAGCAGTCTCGAAAGTAGTAGGAAAATCTCTACATTTAGGTGTTGCTTCAGGATAATATTCGCTGTGCACTTTCCGTACCTCTCGCTTGACTATTTTGCCTTATAGAAGGAGTGTACGTATATGTCCAAGATATATTGCTGTTATAGCAAAAGTCTTCATTATGAAAACTATCAAGTCATATATATACATACATATCTAAAATATATTGTATATATCTAAGAAATGTTAAGAAATGTTCCCTACATCTAAAACATGTCATTGACATGGCTAAGAGTTTATCTTTTGACAAACTTGAAAGTCTTGCAAATACCACGATCTCATGTTAAAAGGCATGCCAAAAGTGTAAAATCAAACTAAGTTAAACGAATTGAATTTTACAAATTGTGTGCTTCGCATACTTTTAAAATATTTGCACAAAATGTCGCCGGCACCGACAAACAGTTGGCAAACCTTCGGAGTGGCGTTAGTTGACTCTGTGCAGCAGTCGAACTAGCCAGCTGGCAGTGTGTTGACTTTGCAGTGAAAGCAAGAGCAGTGGCAACAACAACGGCAGCATCAACAAATACACATACATTAAAAATACAAATACAGATGCGTGTGAGATTAGTTTGGACTGTGCGCAGAGCTCGTAATCAAAAAGCCGCCAGTTTTAGTGCCTGCCACTTTGTGGCGTTGCGCGGAAATTAGTTGACGCTGCTGGCAAGCATTTGCCCATTTCCACATTTTAAAGTCATCAAAATATAATGCTCCCTCTCTCTGTTTATCTCTGTCTACTCTAACGCCCGTCTAGTTAGTTAGTCGGCGATGATAATGCGTTGCCGCTTTACGCCCGCCGAGTGACTCGCTTGTGTTATTATACCCTGCAGCGAACCGGCAAAAAGGCATCTCAACTTGTACTGGCAACTTGCCTGGGCAAAACACTTAATTGAAGTATTGTGAGCCTAGGCTATCAAGTGCTTGTATTAGTTTTTCCCACGAGTAGCTGTTAGTCAAGCACTTTTGACTAGAGAACTATTTCTGCTATACCCTTTTACACTGTAAGGGTATGCACTTTGCTTAGCAAGTTCTTCTAACTCAATCGAAACTAAGTTAACGAATTTGTAATTCGACTTCAGTAGAGGCTCATACAAGCTGAAATCACTGCCTTTTATTTCTCCCTTTTCATATAACTAGTCCAAACATATTACTCCAAAAGTTAGCTATTTGTTGCCTTCGCTTGTCTTGATTGCTGGGTATATCATAGTCGTGCACTTTCTCGCTTCATGCACTCTATTTCATTTTGATGTTGTTATTGTCTTGAGCTATTGATGAGCTGTTGTTCTTTCATTTCCATTGTTGTGGCATGCCTCACAAAGCGACACTTGAGACCAGTTCTGCTCTTTACTGCCTGCCCACGTTTGTTTACATTTCCATGCTTGACTTGGCCCACATCTCAGCCCAGCCTTAGAGTGCTCTAAGCTGGCACTTTCGATATGACTCTTTTGGGCATAGCAAACAGCTTCGAGTTAATTTAATTCTGTGTTCCTGCTTAATTGAGTGCCAGGTCAAGCCATATAACATGTAGCAGAGCAGAGGATTAGAATTCAGCTTGGCTCAAGATCAGGCTTAACGGGCATTTGGCTTTTAACATTATTTTCTAGTGTCTATATATATGTATATATCTGTGGATAATGTAATTTGATGACCAATGAGGTCTTTGTAAACAATTGGTATTTAGTTTAGAGAATTTCAAGAAAACGTGCTGCATTTCAAGTAAGATAGGCCACGTGACATCTGAAAAGTTTGGATAGATTACAGATGTTTTTAGACTCTATAGTTGTGCCTAAGTCTACAGCAGTTACAAGTCTAATTACGCATTTTTTAAACAGCTGTGCAAATTTTAAACCTTTTCATGGAGTCGAGCAAAAAGCCAATAACAGAAACTTTTCGCTCTAGGATAGAGTTAGGTAGGCAATCTTCAAAAGATTCAATTCAATTCAATTCAATTCAGTTATCGTGAAGTATATACATCTGCTCTATAATCTACTCACTCCACTCTCTTAAATTATTATTCTCAACTACTTTCACATGTCAACATTTTGTTGTTCAACTTTGATTTAATGAGCGCAGTTTAGTAGTTATAATGTGCTCACACCCAGTTTGAAACCACATTTTGATGAATTTAGACGCACTTACCTGTGGGTACACGTATGTGTATTTACAGCTGTACTAAATCACACACACACACATACACTAATACACATGCCAGTCACGATATAAAACAATGTAATGGAAAACTGTGCGCGTGCTGTAAGTTTAGGTATAAATTACCACAATAAATATAAACTTGGTCATCGAGCAACAATAACGCTCAACAACTGCAAAAGCAACAACTATTATAAAGAACAACAACAACAACAGTGGGCTTACGCACAAGCGCCTTTCCTGTAATGGCCCCAAGAACAAAGAAGCCACGGAAACTGTTCTACAGCGCGCAATGAAAATGAAAAGCGACCGACAAAGAGAGAAGAAGAAGAAGCGAATATTTTCAATGCAAGCGTGACGTGTCGTAAGTTGTACACGATGTGAAAATTAAATTTTCGCATGTCAGCGTTAAATTAATTTCATTTCTTTTTGCCCACATTACGTAATGAGAAGCCATTTCACCTGCTCGATGGCACAATGAATTTGTATATCAACAGGTGCCACAGGCATAAGCTCTCTTAAGTCAACAACATTGCATATTGTATCTTTGAGCAGCTGAACGAAATACACTGTAATCGGTATGGCATGGCATCAGAGTTGAAATATGTTGAAAATTCAGTTGGAATTATTTTCGGAATTTTAAAACTTCTTCAGAAATTTTTATAAATAAATTGAAAGTTACTTCTGATGTAAAGAAAATGGGTTTCGAAATTTTTCATTAGAATAATATCTGAAAAGTTAAAAAAAAAGTAAAATATTACAAGCAATTTTGAGACATTTAACAGATTTCTAACTTCACATTTAAAATACAAATTTGAAAGATAAAAAATTAATAATAATATCAAAATATTTTTAAAATCATATTTTATATAGATGCAAAAGATTAAAAATCTTTAAACTATGCCTCAACAGAACTCACAGAATCATTTCATGTAACTAACAAAAAGCATTAAAAAATTCAAGTTTATTTTTAAAACTTGGCGAAAGTACGCAGATTGTGATTGCTGGAACAGATGACACACAGTTTCGTTTATGAGCTGCCGAAAGGCTTCAATTGCAATTTTCCCGTGGAATTCCATAAACATTACGGAAATATGAGAGCTGGCCAGCAAATTGCATTTTGGCCTGGCGCGCGTTTACCTTGCTTGAACTTTGCCTTTTCGAGCAGAGCTGAAGCGCAGTGCAGTTTGCTTTTTATGTGGCCCTGCTGGTGTCGTCGGCATAATAAGTTTCAATTTCAATTGTCCTTAACGCGCCGACAACGAAAGACCAACAGCTCGAGCACAAATGGCACTTGCTCCAGCAGCAGCAGCCGCAGCAACAGTCATAACCGTAACCACTTCCCTCGTTGCATTTGAGTATATTCCTTATTAATAACAGCAACAGCAGCAAAAGGGGTTTTTCCAGCTTTTTTCTTTGCCCTTTACACGAGAGGGAGAGAGCGAGCTAAGGTACACCTGAGACGTTGTTAAGTTTTTGGTGGAAAATAAAAATTTATGATATGGACAATGGCTGGCCCCAAAATAAGTTCTAAACAATCTTAAATTATGTTTCAAAATTGTTTTTAAATTATATATAATATCTTATTCTGTATTATTTTAAGCTCTCTTGCGCAGTATCTGAAAGTCGTCTACTTTCAACGCTGCCTCAAAGCCTTTTATGTGTTATTTCCTTTTCCACAGAAGTTTGAGCGCTTTTTGGCCACATAGTTTGGCTAAGGTCGAGCGCGTGTTGTTTAAAAAAGAGAAAATAAGCACCAAAAAAAATGGAAATAAATTCTAGAAATATTATTTTTTGGGCAACTTTTGTGCAGCGTTAGCGCCCATTGCCCATTGCCCATTGCCCATTGCTTGTGGGCATTTTTAATTTGGTAGCAAACTTTATCCGTGCGAGGTTTGAGCAACAACATTTTAATAATAAATATGTGCGAGCAGCATTTGTTGGCTGTTGTTGTTGATTGTTGTTGTTGCTGTTCCTGTCGAGTTCATAAATAGACCGGAAATGTTGTAATGGACGGTCAAGGAAGTGGAAAAAAGTTACTCTCGGTTTGTAGGCAAAAGCTTTGCGCATGCCAAAGTAGTTAAAGTGGTTAAAAAATAGGAAAGTTTAACAATATTAAATAAATTGAAATTTTCCAAGCCCTATGACTTGTTAGCAAAATCAATAATCCTCTAATTAAACTAAGCAATTGCAGTTCGAAAATAGATTTAATAAAATTTGCTGTTGAACAAGTGAAATAAATGAAGAGTTTTCGCCAGATTCCTTCACAATTTGCTAAGCAAATTTCTAGAGCTTAGCGGCCCGACACGTAATCAAATTTTGTCAACAAATGGATTTCTTTGCCCTGGCACGTGACCAACGTGACCCTGGCCCAATAGGCCAGTACGCTGAGGCATCTTCATAATTTCCCCCTCAAAAAAAAAAAAAAGAAGCCATGCGCACTGCATATCAAATAGTTTGGCATTTGTTTGCTTTTCGAAACTTCTATGACTGACTGGCTGGCTGGCTGCCTGGCTGTCAGAGCAGCTGGCATACGGAGCGTATGCGCATTTAAATGCCAACGGGCAGTCAGTTTCGAGCAGCTGTCGAAAGTTTACACAGCCTGTCAATCAGCGCATCGATCGAGTGTTCACTGTCGAATTAAGCGCTCAACTTGCTGCCTAATTGAAATTGATTGTCTGCACAATTTTGCATGTAGTTTTTATACGCTGAGAGTGAGAAGCACATCTTTCGCTAGACTTCATCTACATGCCTGTATATGAAAGAGAAAGTTTAATTTTTCGTTTTATTTTTATATATTTAGACATACACAAAAGACTAGTAGAACTATATGTGAATGCATGACACATATGTATTAATATTTCCTCAACTTTGATGAGTGTATGGATCATCTTCATATAAGCTTCTGAGTCAACGTAATTCTAGGTACAGGGTATATGCCAGTTGAGCGCATAATAATATCGTTCTGTGCTGAGTTACATATCTATAATTTATGTATGTATTCCCGTTATTTTATTTTTTTTGTTAATTATGGAAATGAATAATTCACAATTGCATAAGATAAAAACTTCAGGCATTTGATAAACTGCATTGAGCGCATTTTAAAATATCAACAACACAGCAAATTGAAGTTTTTATCTGAAATTTAAATCTTGCATTTTAAGAGTTGTTGACTTTTTGATGCCTATCGAGAATGGTAAAGTAATTTATGGATAAATTTGACTTTGGCTCGTGTGTGTGTATTTACGCCCTATCTATTAAATGAGTGCGTTTAATATAAGCTGACCCGACTGGGCAATAAAGTGCGTCTGCTTATACAAATTACTCCACATAAATTCTATTAATTGTCTCTTTGGCTCTCGTTGGCCTGCAGCCCCCACAATGTTCAGCCTTTTATGTGTCGTGGATGATAAGCTGCTTAATTGTTGGCGCTTTATTCAGTTATTTATATGCCTATTATGTAATAGCTAACAGTTAATGCAGATGCTGGCTTGTAAAAGGGAAAGGTAAAGAGTGTTTGCAAATTGAAGCATTCACAGCCCAGTTATCCCTAGTTATTCCCAATTATTTTCAGTTATTTCTAGCTATCCCCCGATATCTCCAGCTATCCTCAGTTATATTTAGCTATTCCCAGTTGTCCTCAGTCAACCAAAGTTATCCCAAGTTATCCCCAGGTATCACTTGTTATCCCCAGCTATCCCCAGTTATCGTCAATGGGAATACCCAGATGAATGACTTGACATTTCAATACTCTACTTAATTAACTATCACACAGTTATCCATAGTTATCTTGAGTTATCTCTATTAATTCCCAGGTATTCCCAGTTATCCCTACTTATCCTCACTTATCCCCATCTATCCCCACTCAATATCTCTGTTATCCCCGGTTATTATCTGTTATCCCCAGTTATCCTCACTTATCCCCAGATATCCCCAGTTTTCCCCACTTATCCCCAGTTATTCTCAGATATCTTCAGTTATCTCCAGTTATATTCAGCTATTTCCAGTTATCCTCAGTAAGCCCAAGTTATCCTAAGTTATACAAAGTTATCCCCAACTATTACCTGTTATCCCCAATGGGAATACCCAGATGAATGACTTGATATTTCAATACTATACTTAATTCACTATCACAAAGTTATCCATGGTTATCTCTATTAATTCCCAGTTATACCGACTAGTCCCCACTTATCCCCAGTTATCCCCAGTTTTCCCCACTTATCCCCGGTTATTCTCAGTTATCCCCAGTTATCCTCAATTAACCCTAGCTACTTCCCGTTAAATATTCTTACATTTTAATACTTTATTCTTATTTTCTAGGAAAGACATTCTATAAACTTGCTCTCACAGTAATCAAATCAATATAATATCAAATCAATACAGTAACAACTTTAAGCAAGGCCCCCATTTATTTATTTATTTATTTTTAAACACTCCTCATTTGCGATATTACGTACCCTCGCACAGTAAGTTTTGATGTAATCCCTGCAGAGCTATTTAAGTTCCCGTCGCTCAATTACCTAAAGCAAAGCAAAGAACAAAAACATAAACAAAACAGAGAGTAAAACTTGATGCCATAAAGATTCACTTAGGGGGCAACATGGGCACGCTTGAATCATGGGGCAAGAGTTTTTTGTTTATATATATTTGCTTGTGGCACTCAGGTTTATGACACCTCGTTGACATTAATGCAATTTCATTAACGGCCACTCCCATGTATATAAATTAATGTCTATAATTTTGTCAGAGCGAATAACCCAGCTCAATATTTATGGCAGCAACTTGTCATATTTTCCTGAATTACCAGATACTGAGAGTTTCGGCTAATTTATGGGCGGGATTTTTTGATTAGAGCTGTGAAAGTGTTGCCAAGTTCAGTTGTTGTTTACTGTTGCTGTCGCTGTCGCTGTTGTTGTTGATGTTCTTGCTGTGCCCCCTTTGCAGCACTCATGAACCTTCAGGCACGAATGCAATCAATAGTTGCTTCATCGACAGTTTGTTATTATTGGATTGTTATTGTCATAGTTGCTGTGCCAATATTTGCCATGGAGTTGAACGTGTGTCATTATAATCGAGTTTCGTGAGCTGAACAACAGCCGAATGAGGCGTGTTTAATGGCCGTGTCCTGTTTTTGTATTTTTATGAACATTGCGTGAGCAGAGGCTCTGGCTGCAGCACACTAAAGTTGCAATTCAGGCAACAAACTTAAAGTCACAATTAAACAAAATGAAATGAAATAAATGCAAATTTAATATGCATCCGGACTGTGGATGTAATTTATGGCATGTGAACGTGATATGGCAAATTATTATAAATGCAAACGGCTCGCCAATTAAATATTCAAAATTTATCAATTGGCATTACCACGCAACTTGTCGTGTAAGCCGGCAGCCTTGTCAGAGCTGGACTAAAACATGGCCATTTAGCTGATGCCTGCTGGCGCTCCGGCAGCGGCTAAGGGCGGCAGCTGCTTATTTATTTAAGACTGTCATTAAGGTGCATGCACGGCCGAGCATACAGTTTATGGTCTAAGGCCACGACTATGATTTTATAGTCGTAGAATAACACGAACAGGAAACAGCTGGTCGATGTTTGCTGCTGGCTCCCACAGCCACCACCTGCCGCCGACTTCTGCATAACCCATTCGTTTTCATATTCTCCAGGTACTGTTTGAGTCGCCTCCCCCCGGATAGAACTTAAGCAGAGTCGTGCAGGCGTGCTGTGAGCGCCGTCTGCAAAGTAAAATCACAATAAAAATGCAACGCGAGCACCCAACGTCTACAATTTAATTAAAGTAATAAATTGCACGACATTTGTGTAACCTGCGCTCCGAGCCTGAGCCTCTGCTGGATGTGCTCTGTGAAATTGGCCGTAAAACGAGACAGTTAGAGGGTCTGAAAACGATTTCAGGCTTAAGTCCAGTATCACCTGCCATTGTGCAGGTCGCAGTACACAAATAAGCTTCTCGGCGGCAGTCAGAAGATACCAAAGTCATTGGGGATATAGAGAGTCGCCTTAGCAAAGATATATAATTTAGTTGCTGCTGCGTTGTCTAAGCGCCCGAAACGATTTGCATTCCGGTCTGGCTAAAGTTCGTCTAGAGTAAAGTTCTCTTAGCCGAAGGTCAAAGTTGGCGGTGCTAATTAAAAATAATTCTGCTGGTAGCTTACAACTATATTTCTGTGTAATATAATATCCTCTTATCCTGTTGAGTAAGCAATTTTTTTTCATTTCAAATATGCTTCCGCATAGAATTTATTTTTCTTTCGCCGCAATTTGTTTAGCCACTTCGGACACAAAATCGCATTTTCCAATTGTTTAAATTGTTTTTGTTTATGTGCTCGGGCAGCGCTTATATAATTGAGTATTCTAACGTGACCACGCCCACAGAAAGCGAACTTCTGCCGGAGACAAGAAAGCAAAACTAACGACAAGGCTGCTGCCAGAGCCATGCGCCACGTTTTGTGAGCAGCGGCGATGCCTTGGCGAATCGTTAGCTAATGAATTTTAATTATGTAAATAAGTTTACTTGGACTGTTACTGGCCTCTCACAGCACTCGTGCTGCCGTCCCAGTTAAGCGTACTTATGGCCATTAAGTGGTTGCAAAAATAGCAAAAAAATGTAGATGCAAGACCTAAGAACAACAATAAACAAGGAGCTTGCATAGACAGACAGAAGCTCGACTTCGCAGATTTTAATCAGATGCTGATGGCAGGCAGCGGAAGCGGCTCTCCTAGGCATATAGCATACTTATGCATTAATTAAGTATTTTCTTTTGACATTGATGGGCTTTTACTGTCGCTCATACGCCACGTTGTACAGCAGGAAAATATCATTTAATTGGACGCCTGCGAAGTTAATATGCCATTCAGCATGTTGTTATACATTTCATGCACTGGCCTTATTAGGCGATGTGTGCACGTGCACAGGTGTAAATTTGTTACCTGCGTGTATCTCGCTGTGGTTATTAATTTTATTTTCCACTCGAGTGCACTGTGCAAATGGCAACTGGCAACTGGCTACACTTGGTTACGGCTCATTTTTGTTGCTGCTTGCCAGGCTTAATGAGCCGCATGCAAAATTTATTTAATAACCTGGCTGCGCATAAGTCAGCTTTATAGCTGCACTAAAATCGAGGCGCAGGAGCGAGCAGACTGTAAAATTTCGTTTCGACTCATGTAGCGTGTCAGGCTTTCAGCTTTTTTTGTTGCACCAGAAAACTTAAATATTCCAAATAGGCATAAATAATGAATGCATTAAGCTCTCCTCGCTACCACTTTACGCCGATATATATATATATATATATATATATATTTTATTTCATTAGAGAAGCGTAAAGCAAATGCAATTAGTAGTTCGCAAACATTATTTTATATTTAATTTAATTATCAAGCTATTAAGGCGCGCAGCATAGAATAGAGCAGTCAATTGAATGCCTTTTGAAATACTTTTTACACATTAATAAAATATGGCCGACAGCACTTAAATTGACTTGAATTCCACTTCAGCTTGGCCACAACTTGCAAATAGCATAAATTATTTTAATTGTTTATTGGTTAACTGTCAGGACTTGATAGTTACATCTGTGCACAACAAAAACTTGAATGATTTAATGCCTTGCTCGAGCTCGAGCTCGGTACACTGGCCACCACTTGACAGCGGCGGCAAAGCCATCAGCAAACTGTGGCCGTACCACCTGCCGCGCCCTGACACATGCCACCTGCCACCAGCCACCCACCTGGCTATCTGTGGCCTGAAACAGTTCGTAGCCTTGCAAAAATGCACAATACAACACCATTTTTCAAGCCACAAAACTGTATCTGTTTCTGTGCCAGTTTCGGTTTGTTGTTGTTGCTTACTGCTGCTGCTGCTGCTTTTAGTGATAGTGCTGGCGAGAAATGCCTTACGTGTCAATTTATTATAACTTATTCAAGGCCAGCCATTTGGGTATCTGCGTGAAAAATGCCATAAAAATTGAACGCTGACCCGGCTAAAAGCGACACATGGAAAGCATCGCATAGCAGCAAAAGCCTTAGATATCCTCTACATTTGGCAATGCTTTTGTGGTATATATTGAGCATAAAATATTGAATATTAAACTTGAATGTAATCCAATTTAGATTAAAAGCAAACTTCATGAGTAAGCCACAAATAAAAAAGCAATTTAGGCACGCTATTTCCTAGGGTATCTCAGTGTAGACTAAGCACTATGGAGGAGTTTATACTGTTGCCATTTAATGCATGGTCCCCGCCCAAAATTCAGACACGCACACCAAGTTACGCTTCAAGTATATTAGCAAAGCTGGCAAGAAGCCCAACCAAAAAAAAAAAAATAAACAGAAAAACATTTTCCAACAATTTTTGGGCTCAATCAGAAATCGATCGATTTTTCTGTGGGCTGTCCGCTGCTAGAAGTTAATTGCTTTGCGAAACTTGAAAGCGCAAAAGTTATTACAAGGCAAAAGAAAACACAAAAAAAGAGAAGAAGAAAAGCTGTCACAGAGTTTTGACATTAACTTGTGCCGCGTCTTATTAAAATCAAACTTTTTACTTAAGTTTAAGTCTCTCTAAAGTTGTCCATAATAGATGAGAGTTTTCTATAATATCTTGTGCGATTCGATTCATTTGATTGCAGCAAAAGCCGCAACAAAGATTCAAGCCGTATTTCGAGGCCACAAAGTGAGAGAAACCATGAAAAAATCGGAAACCAAAACTACAACCAACAACGGCAGCGCCATGCCATCAGCCGCCTCTGCCGCCGCAGCCGCTGCCGCTGCCGCCGAGGCAGCCTCCCCATCTGCGGAGCCCACCAAAGCAGAGCTCGAGGCTGAGTTCGATCCGAACGACAAAGGTAAGTGAATACCATGCTGAAGTTCTTAAAGTGTGAAGGATATCTGAAGCCGAGCCCAAAGCGCTATTAGTTTACAAACGGCAAATATTTACTTTGACCGAGCCACGAACAGACAAAGCAATGCAGGCCATAAGAGCTATACAAATAAGAAAATGTGCTATACCATTGAGTGCTGCACTTTTGTAATAGGATATGGCTGGCAAGATGCTGGAAATGATTAAAAAAGAGAACTTTGATGAAGGCCTCAGAAATTGAAAACTATTTTGTGATAGAAAAAACAGGACCCTTTGGGTTATTTGGGTCTCAATTGAGATTTCGAATAATTATTTGATATTATATGAAACTGGAAGCAGAGTAAAGTAAAATTGCTGCTGTTTTTACTTAAAAATTACAATAACTCTGAGACAGATTAAAGCTAGAAGGCTAAATAATAGTAGTAGTAGTAAATACTAGAAAGTGAAAGGACAAGGCTAGTTCTAGTCATTATAGATACAAATTTCCCTGTGCGAAAAGGTACAAGTCGATATTCTAAGCTGTTATGATACGTCGTCTATTGCTGAGATAACAGATAAATTATAAATATAAAATAAAATAATAAGTGAACCCTCAATCTCGACTCTAGCGCCTAAGCCACACAGACTTAAATGTGCCTAATCTATAACCAAATGCCCTTTCCGGCAGAAGGCAAAGTGGCTGACGTTGGACGGTTGCAAGGCGCTGACACAGCAATCTGCCAATAGCGGAGCTTGAAGCTAGCATATCTTTAATTTGCTTCAGTAAACAAAAGAAATCTTTCCGGTATCACAGAATATTGAAAAATAAAATAAAATAAAATATATTAAAATAAAATATTATAACCAAAATACAGGTGGGTTATTGTATATGATTGCTCTTTAGCTAAAAACTTTTCATAATTCCATTGAGTGCGATATAAAAATATAATTGTTATACAACATACAGCAAAATCTATCTATAGCCTACACCTTGAATGTTACATAACAAAGTCAACTGAGAAACAGACTTACAATTATAGCAGACTGGCAACCATATGTACCGAGTTATAGACAGCTTAACATTTACAATCTGAAGACCAGGTTAAAAAACAATTAAAAAAAAAATTTAGTTTACTACGAAGCAGCTGCCAAAGCATTCAAAGAGAAACTGCAGAATTTGTAAGCTTAAAGTGAATTTCAGCTACAGCCACAAAGTTAATTAAATGAAGTTATCGGGCTTAGCATCATTTGTATTAATCAAGTTAAAGACATATGCGAGAGTGCATTAATAATGTTTTCAGCTAGATTCCATTTCAGTTTTTCACAGACTCAAAGTGATAGTTGGATTTATCGAAATGTTTTTTAGCACTTGTTGATGGGTTCGCTTGAGTCGTTCGTATGACTTTCTCTGTTTGGCAGCACTTAATTTAATGAAATGTGTCACATGGCGAGAGCGTCTTCATTTTTCATTTATGCACAGAGTGAGATGCGCTCGAGAGAACTTCATGCGCTATGTTATCTGGTCATTATTAGCCTGAGTCGTGACACAGATGCGAGTCCTTTGGCTAAGTGCTATCTTGTTAACCTGCTTACACATTGCAAGCCCATTAATCATGGCTACACTTGGCAAAATGTTCGTCAACATAACTTGACACTTGGTGCCGCATGCCGCCTCGACTTTATGCTCTGCCAGTAGCTGCCCCAAGACTTGGGCCAACATTGTTGGCAAATCAACAACTTTACACCCAAGCCCGAACTACATGCTGGCATTACAGTTTCCACAACTTTCCGGGCGTAATGAAAACTTTCGCATTACCGTTACGCAATAAATTTTCAAGTGTAAGAAAAAATTTGTCACTTGGCAACGCACAAGAATAACAACAACAAAGCTTTGGAAAGTTGCCTGCGAATGACAACAAGAGTCGCATGGGTATGTAAAGTTTACAGCTCCGCCCACCCACTCTGGCGGCCCCTTTGCACGCCCCACCCACTGGGTATTTAATCGTGGCACTGACAGATCCGCAACGCTCATAAATAACGCAAAAAACTTCTAGCGACACAGGCATTGAGCCCCAGGAGAGCCGCTGACTGCCTATAAAGATCTGCTGTGGGCACATTTAACCCTGTTAAGACCTAACAGCAACTGAACACTTTTAGCCAAGACTGGGCTGGCAGGCTGCTGCTCATTAAAAACTTAGAGGCTGTCATCAAGGCGGCGCATAAGCAACGAGCACGATGTTGCCACGTCACATTCTACTCAAATTCACAACTAAGCAGTCGGACGCTGCCCCAGCCCCTGCCTCTGGTACTGGCTCTGACACCGACGCGAGCAATTGCCGTTGAGCTTAATTATGCCGCTCAACAGCACGGTAAAGGGCGCATCTCATATGCATTTCACAATGAACGGCAAAGGCTAATTAGTCGTGGTTCGCAAGTCAAAGTCACAGCAGACGGTTGATGTTGCATAAGCAGGAACGCAATGAGAGACATGCCAAGAAGAAGGTCATCCCGACTAGTATGTGGCCCACTTTTCAACTTCTAGTCAACTCGAGCGTGTCACATGTCTGCCAGATGTGCTTGTTCAACCACGACATACATAACTCAGAGCTGGACGGCCAGAGGAAGGTGTAAGTAGGTGTCTATTGATTAGCATTCAGGAAAAGTAAGCTGCAATGGAAGCTAAATTTTTATTTCTTAAAGTCTCTTCTATAGCTCCAACTCTTGCGGTACTGCTATATATTAAAGTTCTTTATCAACTCAACAGTCAACACTCAAAACCCATTGCAAGTTGCTGTTTTCATTAACTATTGTTGGGAATCTCAACTTTTTCAATTTAAAGATTCGTTTACTGAACTTTTATTTTGTTTTCCTTTATTTCTGTTTATGTCGCTCTGCTGTGTTGCAACACATAAATTCCGTTTACATTTTCTCCCAGTAACTACTTCCCTTCTGCTTTGTGCTAGCAACGATTTCGCACCTGCTTCACACCTGCTGAAATGCAACCGCACCCACAAACCGACAGTTAGAACTTCATCATTATTCAGAGTTGGCAGCGGCGGCAACAACAATGGCCGAGCAGCTGGTTTTTTGGCCTAGTTTTAAAATGTGTAGCCAACATTTTGCACAATTCCAGCAACGATAATAAACAAGCAACCATCAAAACAACAACAACAACAATAACAACAACAGCAGTTGGAAGATTGGGTCCGAAGCACAAATTATATAGCCAGTGTTTGGCTTAAGCGAATGCAGCAACGCTTTACGGCCGGGCATATGCAAATGAGCACAAATACCAACGCACACATAGACACACAAAAATTGAGAGCCAAAGGGGCTTTAAAGGATATTTTCTTGTTGCATTCGTATTTGACCAAATACTGCGGCTTTGGCGTTGTTTCCTTTTCTGGCATTTCGAGCATTTGCTTTGTGCATAAAACAAACTCATTTGCCAAAGCACTAACGCACACACACACACTCACACACACACTCACACACACACACACATGCATTACGCAGACAAACGCATAGAGCATTTGGCCTAATGCCTTCGAAGGTCGCACTCTGTTGTTGTCTGCCAATTTGTTTTTGCGGCCAGGCCGATTGCAATTTTGGCCTCATTTCACTTGCATAATCATTGCTCACTAATTGTTGTTTACTGCAGGCAAAGTTTTGTCATGTTAAATGCCATTTGAGCTCTTGCTGCGTCTGTCTGCTTAGCTCTGACAATTCTCTGTATTTGCCTGTTATGATAGCCAAGTCAATATTGTGTTGGCCATTAAAGCGAACACATATAATACCAAAGGCTAATAACACTAATTGGAGCTGCAAACGGCTTTATGTCAATTTCTAAGACTTGTGAGATAAATTTATAATAAATTTAAAATTGAATTAAATTATAAAGAGCCTCACAGTCTAATTGTTAATTATCTCACTTTGGGGTTAATTGAACTCGTTTATTATGGAATTTCTCAACGTGCTAAAATTGCACTCTAAATTATGATTTAACAAAGAAAAGCCCAAATTGCAATCTACATTGAAATCCTTTTAGCACTAGCTAACATTCATTTGTAGTAACGACAATTTCCATATTTTTGAGAACCACATAGAAAGGCATTTAGCTTGTTTGCTGTGTCTCAGCTGTCACGCATGAATCTGAATCGGCAGACAGCTGGCATGCGGTGCGTGTTTGGCCGGATGCCGACAGTAACAACAATAGTAGCAAAAAACATCTGCGATAAAACCCCGGCGCAACGCTTTTTTCTAATTGGATTTTCGGCTTTAAGCGCAGTTGTAATTTCATTTACACCACAGCAAGCATGGCCGCAGGGCGGGACATTTAAGTACAATGTTATGTGTGCGTGGTTGCTGTTGTTGTTGGTCTTGTTGCCTATTCACAGCTGTGCCGCAAGCAGCACAAACAAAAGGCGGAAAACGGAAAACACGCGCTATAATGCGGCGTATAAAGACAACAACAGCAAAAAAAAATACAAGTAAAAACTAAGTCAAGCGGGCGCAGTCGACTTTAACATGCTCGTTCGTTAAGCAAATGTTTAAGTAAATTAATTGTAGAGGAGATTATGAAGAAGAAGGTTGTGAAGATAAAGCTAGTAAGAATCATATTGTTAGTTATTAAATTGATAACTAAATACAAGCTAAATAAAAGAATTGCAGACTTGGCATACATTTGGGCAAACTAACACCATAAATTAGTAATTTTCTAGTTTGTATAGGAGCTACGAAGACATACAGCAGAGCTGACATTACACAAAACCAATCTACTCCCATGGCTGCCTGAGCGAGTATAACAAAATAAAGAGCGCAAGCAACACAAAACGAACAACAACCGAAACGACATGGAACACGCAATAAGCAGCATGAACCGAACACATTTCGGACGCTGAATTGGCGCTTTTTTGGTGCCCACGCTGACACACAACCCACACACACTCACACACTCCAACACCCACGCAGAGCCTCTCGGCTACGACTCAGGTGCGAGGCAATGCTGCAAGCCTAAATATAAATGCGAACAGACAACAACATTTCCCCAAATTTACAATGCACAGTGGGCAGCAAAAAAAGTGCCATAGATAAGGGAGTGTGCGTGTGTGTGTGTTTGGGTGTGTGTGTCTTGTAGTGTGACTGCAAGACAGTTTTGCCGTGTATTTATTTAGCAGCCACTAAACGTTTGGCACAACTTCTTGGCTCTGTCGCCTGGTCGCCATTTTAAATATTTCAACAACTTGCCACCTTTGCTTCTTCTTCTTCTTCTACTTGGAGCTTGCACACCCATATAGATAAACGAGTTTATTGTTGACTTGAAATTCTACTTTGTAAATATTTAATTGCGGCTTCAATACTTAATTCTCCTATTTGTTTAGTTGCCAGCCAAATGGGAGCTCGGCTGGCTTGTTTACCTGCCGTGTTTTTCTGGGTTAGCCAAAGTTGGCCTTAAGTCATTTCATAGTCCGTTAAGCTCGGAATTGGTTTAGGGCTTCTGCAAGGCATTTCAAATATTAACTAAGCAGCCATTATAAATGAATTTGCAGTAAATTAAGCCCAATGCTAATCGTCAGATGATTGCAGTTTAATTGTAAATAAATTATAAATCTTTTAATTAAGCTGGCTTTTTTGTTGTAGGCTTTACCTGGCACAATATTATCTCGTTAATCTAGTGGCGTACACCTTCTCATAAATTTCAGTTAATCTTTAAGCCAGTGGTGAGTTATGGCTGCGATTCATTTGAAGCACCGCTGACTTTTAATTAGTTTGCAGAGCCAACCCGTTCCCATGCGTGGCACCGAAAGCCATAAGCTGCTTTTGTGCGCATGGCTCTATATTAATTAAAGTTTTTTGTTTGATTTGCCCTGGCCATAATACGCACATGGATTTGTGGGCGAGCAGCCAACAGCCCGCTCGCCAACCAAACTGTAGGCCAATTTTACTCGGTTGGCTTAAATGCGATTACCACAAGAGAATTTATGCCTGTTTCAAGTTTAATTAGCAACATTCTCAAATTTGTGTGACAATTGTCACTAAACCGGCCCCAGCACGAATTCATTAATATAAAGCTGCAAAGCTATTTCGATCATTTATGCTTTGGCCACACTGCGTATGAGCAATTAGCTTTGGTTAGCCCAACTGACGTGGACGACTTATGCTTGCCTTAAACAGAAATGTAAATGCAAAGGCCATTTCGATGGAAATGAATCCTCTTCGGTTAACCACAAGACTTAGTTAACGGAAATTGAAAAATGGGCTTAGTTTCGGTGTCTCAGAATGCGAACTCTGGACCACCGCAAAGCTCTGGCAAAGTGAAGAAAAGGTCAAGCTGCGGCCAAGCATAACGAAGGCATTTGCTTTGTTCGGAGTGTGTTCACAAAAACTTTGGCAAACAATTGCTTTCGTTTTTTCCTTCTTTGTCTTGCCACAATTTTTCACAATTTGTCATTTTTGAATGCTGTGAAATAGGCACAAATAGATGGGCAGCTAAGCATGGGAGAAAATAAATTTCAGCACTTTAATTTGTGTTTTTTCTATGCCATGTTTGATGGCTTCTTATCCACTTTAGCATTTCATATGTTAAGTAACCTTACTTATATTTTTTTTAAAATTTATTTTCAATAAAAATACTCAAAAAAAATTTCTAAGCTTCTCAGATTCTCCCAATTCACTCACCCAAAAAAACTCCAGCTCAAGGAGTTAGCATAAGATGAGAGTTTAAATTGTAGAATAAATTTGTGGTTTTTGCTTTGGCAATGTCAAGGAAGTGTCAATGAGGACATTACATCCTGTGCAGCTGCTTAAAATGGAGTCGTTTACATTTGCTCGGCTGCGTGTGCGTGGGTGAAAGCGTGAGCGTGTTGGTTTTGTTGCCTGTGGGCACGTGTGGCAAGAAGTAATTAAAATGCAGATTTATGACAAAGACTTAACAAAGTTATTATGGCAGCTGCCCGAGAGTGACAGAGACGCAGAGTGAGACGAAGATGATGATTATTAAGTACAACACGCTTGGCAAGGACACAGGCTACACAGCCACTTAGCCTGTCATTATGAGGCACACTTACTGTGGCAGGGCAGGGCATAACGATTCTGTCACGCTTAATGCCATAAGTATGAAAATTTATATGAACAATACAGTCGGACATTGAGACAATACGCTTAAATGGCAGCTGCGGCTTATGACAAATTATATTTCGTAAATATTTCTGATTGCCAAAAGAGCTATCATTATTGCTAATAGAGCATTTATAATTCGTTGCGCTGGTCTGCAAATTATTATCTACTTCATTATGTTCGCATATTATGCACGTGTCTGCGTCTGTACTTGCTACATATATGACACAATTACTTAGCACACGTCACAGATTTTCACTTTTGTTAATGGCACCCACGGCAGCCCTTCCGCCCACACGCAGACACAGAGACAGGCGCATAGCGGGGAACTTCGTGTGTGCGCCATTCATGCATTTGCATTGTTTTATTTTTAATATAAATTTGCACTGTTGTTGTTGTTGCTGTTGCTTTATTTGCTGTGTGGAATGTGGGTCAAGAGCATTGACTGCCACACCGAAGTGGCAACACATGACCAAGAGCCGTTGGTCTTGTTGCAGCTATGTTTGCAACCAGTAAGCACTCTCAATAATACCAATAATCATCATAGCCAAGGACAGCGCCATCTGAACAAAAAAATGGAGTGAAAATCTCACACACGTCATATGATTGATTACTTTTGTGCATTGGGCAGTCATTGATGAAATCTCAAAAAACAAACAAAAAAAGAGAGAGAAAAGAGATATGTTTGGCCAGGTCAGAAAGGTCCTGAAGTTTATTTGATCCGCCATCAACAAGCCAGCCCAGATGCCAAGAAGCAAAGCAAAGATTAAGATAGAGTCAAATAGCAAATGTATTTCATGGAACGAATCTCATTGACAGATGATGAATAGCTGAGAATGGGAGAAAGAAAGAAAGAAAAATATAGCTTACCTGTACGTCCCAATCAGCTAATTGAGTTAGTCAAGCTAAATCTATAATATGCATACTCCAGAGACTCAGAGTTCTATTTATTTTCAGACTGGTTACAGTAAAGGCCATCAAATATTTATTGAAGTGGGCTTTCAGCTTCCGCTCTTTGCCAGTTTTAATTGGCATTCGTCTGTAAGTTCCACTGAGCATGACAAGAGCAGGAGTCTTAAGCTTTGCGGATAGTCAGTCAATCAGCCGCAGACAGCGATTGGCCAGCGAGCGTTGCTCATGCAAATCTCTGGCCAAACATCAAATTTGCAGTTTCGTCGCTTTCTCTCTCTTCCTTTATCTCCCTCTATCTGTCTCACTCTGGCCACAGGTAGGCAAGCCCCAGCACAAACTCAATTTATATGCAGCAACAGCAGAGGCGACAGCCAGGCGGCACATGTGCATGCTCAGATTTAAGACAGTGTTCAACACTGGCTATAGCCGTGTCCTGTGACAGGACACGCTCAGTACGTGAGCAAACACCAAAAATGTGTGACAGCCGCGCAGATACATCTCTAGTCAAATCCTTAACCGAAGCGTAACAGGCACGAAAAGGGCTAATTTCAGTAGTCGAAAACTGTTTCGACTTCGTTTCGCCAAAGTTGAAAAAACACAGTTAAAATCAAAAAAAAGAGACTTTTCTTTGAAATAATTTGAAGATAACACCTCTGAGCATACGTGGGTTTAAGTTATGCACAGCGGCAGAAGCTGCATAAAAGTCATGCATATTCAGAAGCTCAAGCTCACACACGCATAAGTCGCCAGACCTCACCGGCAGCTGGCCTATAAATGTCACAGTTGCGGCCCTTCAGCTTTGCAGGCTATTTGCACGTCTTGTGCTTGCTTTAAATATTTGATAAATAAACAGAAATGCAGCGCAACCTGACGCAGCACGTGACTCTGGCCCCAGGCACGTGGCTGGCACTGCGTATGCGTAATTTTACAGCATTTACTGGCCGTGCCATGACTCGGCCACAATTAGTTGGCAACAGCAGCAGCTCCTCAACGCATTAGCACAGCAAGAAATGGAAGTCCAGCAGCCAATTTAGTTTTTGCGCCTAATTGCGTTTAACGTTGTCATCTGCAAGTCCTTGAGTGCCAGCCAAAGCAGCCAGCCAGCACGAGCTCCTTTTGAAATACTTGATCTTTTTTGCTTGTAGCGTTAAACGAAATCCCACCGAGCAGCAGCAGCAACAGCAGCAGCAGCTCAAATGTAATCACAAAATTTGAAATGAGAATTTTTTAACATTTGCATAAACTCAAGAAGCTACAAAAAAGAAGAAAAAAAAAATAGTTTAAATAAGAAAGAGATTGCAGCCCGGACCTTGGCAAACGTTACTTGCAGCTAAGAAATGATTATAGTCATGAGGAGGACAAGATGAATTTTGCATGAATGCTAAATCATTCTGTAGAAAACGAAATGGATGCAGATTTGACACGACACGAATGCGTGCCTGTGCCTGTGCCTGAATTATTGGACTGCATGAAAAATTGAAAAATACCATAAATACGGGCAGGACAATAGACTTAAATTAGAGCTCAGCTGCAGTTGGCAGTTGAAATACAAAGCTAAAATAAATGGAAATAATTTAACAGAACAGATTTATTTCAATAAATTTTTTTTTACAATTTATATAATTAATTGTCTTTAATACATACATTAGTTCACAACTGGAGATAGATATTTCTTTATTGTCCAATCAAAGTTGCCAGCTTCAACTGAGAGCACTTTAACTAAGAGCTGTATAAAATCTACCTTTAATACCATGCTTTTGGTCACATAAACCTTTCGAAACAAAATGCCACAACAAAAATAAATTAGATTATTTCATCAACTGAGATTAAAAGCTTTCTGTTTCGAGCTTCGTCGAGAGATGTATATAAAATATAAAATAACAAATAAATGAATTTTCATTTTAGTTTTAATTCAAAAGCTGACAAAAATGAAATCTGGCCATAGGTGATCCGAGTAATTGCTAAACTCGTCTGCCAGCTTTAAGACTTTGCTTGACATTTGAGCTGCTTTAATGACTTGGTTACCTAACGACAATGAGCTGTTGCTGCTCAGCCAATTAACTCGTATTAAATCGCATCATACGTAACCCTAGACTGCAATTGGTAAATCGCATTTTGAGCGGGGGCGGTAGCTCGACACAGTTAATTGGTAATTAGGTTGGGCTTCGTTGCGCAGCTGAATAAGCTCATTTGGCACTGCTGCATCCTTCATCCATCTTTATGTAATAAAAAAATGGTCAAGCACGTAAACTGACTCGACCGCACTCACATGCTTCCGCAGCTCAGACTTTGTCCGTCTTTTTGCATTAAATATGCAATCAACATGCCACCGAGTGCAGAACTCTCGCTTTCGTCTCCTTTGGGGCAACCGCAGCGAACACATTGCGTATACGTAATGCGATTAGCCTGACCACAGTTACAGCAATGCCAGCCATATCTACATAAGCTCTGTCTAGCTCTGAATAGCGCTTAGGGAGCTGTTCGCTCTGATTACGTTTTTTTATTTATTTATTTGGGAATATTCCAAATTTATGAGCATCGCTGAATTCTACGCACACAATCTAGGCCAGCGCACCCCTGTGGGCAAAGCAATGTGCGGCATGATTTATTTGCTAGCTGCCTTTTTCAGTCAAATTTTGACAAATGATAACTTGACACAGGCGAGCAATTGCCTTTAAGTTAAACTCAGATGAACTGCAGTGAGAGCTTCGATACGAGCTGTTTGGTAGTCGAAAGAAAGAAGCAAATTTGGTTGATTGAGTCGAGGACATTCTACATATACGCCTTGATATTAAAACTGAAATAAGTAGCAACTGGCAAGCAGTTCATGTTTGACGCCACCACATGAACATGAACTGCAGTTAATTAAAACTAGTTGAAATTGTTTGAGTTTTGGGCAAAGTTTCAATTGGGGTAAGGCAAGCAAGCAGGAGTCCTAATTTTGTACTTAGGACGGTCAAGAGAAAGCACTTAGAGGCGAGCGCAAACTTTTCAATTATGCATTTCACTTATTTCGAAGCGTTGGCCAAGTGGCCACTTGCTGCCAGTACAATAAAAACTAACAAAAAATACCGTCTCTGTTCTCAACTCTTTCATGTTGCAGAGTTGTGCCATGCTGCGTTGAAGATTCAGTCCACTTTCCGTGGCCATTTGGCACGCAAGCTAGTGAACAAGGATGTGCCGGAGGACGAGGACATACAGGAGATCACCAAGAAGGTGGCCGAGGAGCTGGACATTGATCTAACCGATCCGGAGCTAAACAAGGCCGCTACCAAAATCCAAGCATCGTTCCGTGGCCACAAGATCCGCAGGGAAACCAATCCCGAATAAGCTGGCCAATGCGCAGACTTTTCAATTTGTTGGTGTCGGCTGACCACAGAGCAGTCTACAATAAAAAATAAAAATAAAAAAAAATTGATTGAATAAACAAAACAAAAATAAAAATTGGTAAAATGTAACTGTGCAAAGTCTTTGGAGAAGCCTGCACTCATGTAAACTTTTTAGAGAATATGTTAATTAATTAATTAATAATATTAATAATTCATTATTTTATAAGCAATAATTCAATTGATGGAAAGGCAATTAATGTTTCAAGTTTTGAGTTCTTCAATTTTACAACTAACTGAAATCTGTCAAAGAATAAATCAGTTTATTAAGAAGGCACTTTGTCTATGGACTAGTTGGATTTGTTGCATGGAATGATTTGCTAGAGATCAATAAGTATATATACTAAATATATATATGTAAATTCCATTCAAAAATTATAAGTAATGCCGACCCGCGCCAATTATTAGCTTATAACTAAAGCCTATAATGGAAATTTCCTTGTTTATTCATTTTAAAAAAAATATTCAAGAATTAGCATTTGCCTAGCTTTTCGCTGCCTGCTAAGAAGAGATCTTTAATTTGCATATAAAACTATTTGAACTAATTTTGAATTAACAAGATTTGTTTAAACTTTGCTTGAATAAATACGATTAAAAAAGCGAATCAATTTGCAAAGCATATTAAAAAAGAAAGAAAACAAATTATGAAAAAAAGGCACGATGTTCCAAAATTTATTGTAGGGCAAAACAATGAAGACAAACCCAAGGAAAATGCTGAAACATTTTTGAAATTTAAACGGTTTGTCTGGCCAAAGCCAAAACCAAAAACCAAAAACCAAAAAAGAAAAAACCAAAAAAAAATGCAGTGTATTGTTGTACCTACATAAGGAAAAAACTAAAAACAAAAACAAATAAGAGAAGAAAATTATAATAAAAAGAGATAAACATAATTTTTAACTGACACTCGATGTTAATAAATTGAAACAAGCCCGCAAGGCACATTAGGGGTACTCTAGCGACAGCAGCTACGAAACGTCAACAAATCTTTTCAGCGAGCTACTTAAAAACTGAACTCAACAAGAACTCAAAACTAATCTGGTGGCACAATTTTTTGTTTTTCTACCAAGTGTACTACAAGTTTGTCTACTTGAAACCATATATATTATCAAGCAAAATATTTATATATATACATACGTACGAGTATTATAGAAAGAATTGAGAAACCAAAAATTAAAAAAAAAAAAAACTAAAAACTAATTAAAATGCTGGCGAAATTGCAGCAAAGAAAATTGTTACAAAAACGCAAAACGCAAACTACAAATAAATGTTTAAAATTCAAATTAATTACTACTAAATAAATAAATAAAGAAGAGCATTAAAATTATATTAGAGATCAAAGTAAAAATTCTACTAAAATTGCATAACACAGCTACATTAAACCAAAGTAAAAATAGTTGTAAGAGACAAAACTTATTGATGAATGGAAATCCAGAAAGCATATACATATATACATCCAACAATTAAAAACAGTAAATAAAAACAAAAACAAAAACATACAACAAAATGTCCCAACTAAATTTTAATTGAGTAATAAAAATAAATAAAACTTCAGAAAATGCAACAAAATATTGAAACTTGTATCCCGATTGGAAGGATGGTTTTTCGTCCAGTGCACTTTCCAGCTTGATTGACCATTATATATTTAGTTCACTGTAGCAGCTACTTGTCAGACTTTCTAACTTTCTCGGGCAACATTCGCCTACGCCTCAGTTTAGCCTCAGCAGCAGAGCTCGGCTCAAGGTCTCCTTGCTGCATTTGACATTTGCTTTTGAAGCTTCTACTTCAGCTTGTGCTTGTAGTTTATAAATAAGAATATTAACAAATCATTCTGAAAATGCTCTCGACTAGCTATAAATATGCAAAAGTTGGTCGTGGATTTCAATTGGAGTGAGGCGAGAACGGCCATCATCAGCTGCATCGTTGGTAATTTTATTGATGGCACAAAAGACACAACTTGACACTGCTAAGTGGGTTGCAGCACTGCCAGCGGCAAAAGCAACGACCAGCCGAAAGTTGTGCAGGTAGCGCGCTCTCTGCCGCAGCATATGGCTGTGTGTACGACGGACAAGGATAGACAAACAAGTTGCGAGGCGAACTTCACGGACACTGTTGCCACGAGGTCCTTTATAACAATAGAGCACGTCGCTGATGTTGAAGCTGCTGCTGCTGGTGCTGCTGTTGATGCTGATGATGACGTTGATGTTGATGTTGCTGGAAGGTAAAGTATGAGAGAGCATAATGAGGCTGACAGCTTGACCCACAAAAAAGCAGAGCATCTCTGCACACAAACTGCAGGCGCGTCAAACACTTGAGACGTCAAAGTTAAAGTGCTTTAAGAGAGTGCCATTTGGCAATCAAATGGAAATTGTTCTTAGTTTTGTTTTTTATGCTTAAGCTGCGATTGGGACGCGTTTGGTAACAAAATGTACATAAACAAAAAAGTCTATAAAATGCACAAATCCGCGGGGAGCATATCAAAATTGGACGAGTGCCACGCGACATAGGTGTGACTACCAAATTGAACATGCCACAGTCGACAGGGGCAGCGGCGGCAGAGGCAAGCGCCAACTGCAATTTGCATGCCATTGCAATTGCATGTCAATTTGAGCTCCCAGCACTCCTCTTTATGCGCCAGAGGACAGCCCAAAGTGCTACGGCGCTGCGCGTTGCCATTCAGTAAACTCGTTTTTTTGTTTCTTTACTGACTTTTTCACGGCTCACAAATATTTCAACGGTAAATTTATGCGCTTCCGTCTCCACGCGAAAAGACACAAAAAAGGAAGAAAAAAGGGAAACACGAATTGTAAGCTATCTGGCTGTGTATATGGCTTGCTCGTGTGCAGCATGGCGTATGCGCAATTTATGAGGCTCTAAAAACAAAGCGTTGTATAAGTGTTCATGCCATACACAAAAGGCAGCGACTAAGTGAGCAATGCGTCTACTCTCGCGATCACAACTAACAAAGACTCTTGCTAAAGCTTTGCAATGGCAAAAGAACAATTGAAATTGTTGTAAATATGAAAATATTTTATTTATATTAATTTAATGAGCGAATTCTCTGATCTATGCTGCACTTAGCTATGTGAGGATACTCAGAGCAGCTTAAAAAAATCAGATGAATGAGCTACAGAGATCTATGTTGAACTGTCTCTGAGTAGCTTACCACCAGAACCAGATAAATGAATGCAGCAATCTACGCTGTAATGATTCTTCTATCTGAAATTCTAGTCCAAAAAGAATATTCTTACAGATAAGCATCCCTTTTCCTAAAAATGACTCATTTCTATTGCCAGGGTTTCCCATATTCGATGGCTTTGTTTGTCGCTTGGAGCTTGAAAAGTTATATATTTGATAATAGTTATAGTTAAGTAAAACTTAAAAGTGCTGTAAACACATATGAGTATGAGAGAGTGCAACACGCCACTGAAGCTACTATTACTCACATATGCCCTCTATGCACATAGCTAATGAGTATAACAAATGGCAACAAATTGAATATATACTCTCATATAGTATATAATATATATTCTCATATAATTCTATGCAATTCAACACTTTAGCAGCCATTTAAGCCCTTGAATGGCTGTGTGCTTGCAATCGCATACAGTCATTTATCGTTTCCACTCTGGAACTCTAGCACTCAACATTTATCGCACATTTGCAGTGGCAGCAAATGCAGCACACGTCAACTTTCAATTTCTAAAAAGCGCTTTTGAACGAGTGTAGCGCTGTGTCTGGTGTTGGGGCCAGGCGGAAGGCAAATGAAATCCGTGCCAAATAAGCAACAGCATCCAATCAAAAGGGCCGCATGCCAGCTGCTGCTTTTCACACCTTTTGTGTGGAGAGCAACCGCAAAATATGCCAGCGACTATGGCGACACCAGCACAGGCTGATGCCCCCCATTTTCGGAGGAGTGCATCCGTTTAACTGTAAACGGCGCACTTGAGCGCATTAAAATGCTAAATGCAACCTGCCCTGAGAAATGGCAAAACTACAGTCTCGAAAATCAGTTATTGCTGTACTGATATGGAAACTTCCCTAAAATGTTGGCGTATTTGAGCTAAAAGCATTTTAGAGAACACGCTCAAGTGATTATTGTGAGCCAACGGCGAATGCAATTCGAACGTTTGCTGCAATTGCCATTCGACTTCATTTGTTTTAGCTGCTCCATGGCCGACAGCTGTCCTTTAGCTGTCTTTTTGACCATTCCGCCTGTCGCAGTTCACTTGACACTGACTCGCTAGCGGCTAGCGTGGCGTATACGTAATTTGTTGGCCAACTGCCACCACGTTACTTCCGCCCGTAAACAATTTGCCTCCCACAAGTTTGTTCATTACGCCGCCTGTCGTCTGACAACTGTGCCTGCGGCTAAATTATATAAGCAGGAGAGTCTCTTGAACAATTTAGTTGCAGCTATGCTCTTCACTAGGATAAGCAAATATTTGATGAGAAATTCATAAAAATGTGATAAGTTTTGCTTCTTCTGAATATTGGCAGCTGCTGCTGGAAGATTAGAATTGTCTTAGTTTTTATGTAGCTTAATTTATTTAAATAAATATATTTTAATATATTTTATACCATTCAATTTATAATTTTATTTATTTTTAGTGATAATATTTTACTGAAAAAAATACAAATGAAAAGTTTGTTTATCAAAAATAATATTTAATAAATTACATAATTTGACAATGAAATCTTAAGTCTTATTAATTTGATGTGAGCTAAAAAATCTTATAAATTTCATTGCACTCAATCAATTACTAACTTGATATACAAATTTAAAGCTTTCACATAACCTCCCTAAAATTAGTAAGAGTATTCTATTTTCATTACTTCCAATACAATGTTTTTGCTATTATTTTCCATCAATTCTGTGTTAATCCCCAAGCAAAAATCAATTTTGTTCGCCTGCCTTTGCAGAGTTTGCCTTGCTTACGACGAGAACTGGGCAGAACGAGTTACAAACTATTGAATATGTTTTTTAGTTCGTTTATTGATATTCCTCAAACATTTAACTACTGCCTGACGGAGCACACATTGCTTAAATTTCTTCCATAGGCAATTTTAGGGGCATACAAATTCGCTTTCTCAAGTCCAGATATTCATATTTATTGCAGATTTCAGTGACTGTATGCGAGTGCAATGCGGCAGGATTGTGACACTCTTTATAAGTACATTCCTTACCGCATGACATTATACTTTCTACCCATACAAAACCTTCTTCGCACTGTTGTGGTATTGTTTGTCTGCTTTGCAAGTTACCTAAATCGGTTGTGATAACGTGGAACTTGACGCAGTTTTCGTTGACGGAATCCCAGTAATAAGGAGCTTTTTAAAGAACGATCATTAAATGAAATTACTCGAAATTAAAGACACACAAACGCTACTCACGTATACATGTGTTAAAGTCACTTGACCCAAGCACGAGCAGAAGCAACAAATTGATCAGTTGAAGTAGATGCTTCATATTGGATTATCGTTGCACTAAATAGCAAAAGTTTTCTACTTCAAGTTAAATGTACAAGCAAATTCGTTACACTTATGGATATGTAAAGCCATTTCTTATGCCTATTTATGGCTACATTCGTATTTCTCTATCAAGCTGACCTTTGATAGAAAGGTCAAGAAGTTGTTGAAATAACAAGTAATAAACATGGGAGACTAAAAGTTTTAATGAGTCCAATTAAATCCACGCTCCATATAATACGCCCACGACGAACCACTCCACAACAACCTCCCACTTTCATTAATTTTCAAGCCAACAGCTAGATGAGTTTATTTGTTGTTTATTGAAGAAAAGCTTCAGCTCACCTGGCTGTAATTAGCGCTTCACAATTTGTTATTTCATTAGCCCAGCGCGCAATATTCAGATAATAATAATAATAAAACTAATATGCATAAACTGAAATTGTTGCGCCAATGTCTGCGACGGCCATTAACAATTGATTGCGTATACGTGATGTTGTACGCTTTTATTGCTGCACATTTGACAGCAACAGGACGTTTATTTTTGTTGCTCGCGCATATTTTGTTGTTTATTAATATTTATTTTTTAAGCAATAGAAAGAGGGAGCATGAATCGATTCCCAAAATCGATTTCAATGCAATTTCGACAAGTTCATGCACAGACAAGCCAACAAACTGACATATTACTATATAAATCTAACAAGATTCAAAAAAAGATTTGCTTTATATATATTTTCCGAACATTCCACAAAAAAATGATTTCTGCTTTGGTTTTGAGTTCATGGGAAACACATAATTTACACTGTCAGTAATCACGACTCTGGTCAGAAATGCGAATTCCAATTTTAGGCAAGTAATCTGGCTTTTGTGGAGAGTGCTTGACTATGAGATACCCTGAAGTCTGGAAAAAAAAAACAAAAATCGTATGGTATATAGGAACATATATATATTAAAATCGCTGAGATCATACAGACCCATAGACAGACATAGCGTTATTAACTCAGCTCGTCGTCCTGCTCAAGAACATATTCTGATATATTTATGGCTGCTGCCACGCCCCCTTATGTCTGTCACAAGCATTGTCACGAAACTATTATAACCTGAATTCACGCTCAGGGTATAAAAAGTAAGGATTGAGCCCAAAAATTCAAGACATTTTCGTTTAATATTTTATGCTTTATACTAGCTTTGATGGAGAGGGTCCTAATAACGCACCATTTGTATTTATAGGAGTTGACGGCATATTGAACACTTTATTGTCACTGACAAAGGATTAACCGCAAGGACAAGGCCATTGATTGCGCTGTGCTGACAAGTTGGCAACATTTATACCGTAAGCTGGCTTCATGCGCTGACAAGGACATCCTTTGGTAAATTATATGAAAAGAAAACTCGTTCGCATTCTGCTGGCTTCATAAAATCGCATTTAATTTTTCATGTTGTTCATTCCATTTTGTGGCCCTTCGTTGGCTCTGCTTATGTTTGTTTTGTTCGTTTTTTGTCTTTAAATGTTATAAATGAGAGTTGTGCTCCGCTGCTTTGTTGTGTGGATTAACCCAAAAATTAGTTGTCATTCTGCTAATAGTCCTCTCGCACCTTTTTTCATGCAGTTATATAAATGTGTTTTTTGTGTTTATTACTTTTTATTATCGTCATCTTGTGGTAGAATGTGAGCGCTGCGTGATTATATGCCCAAATAATATTTAATACATTTCGCCACTGCACTGTCCCACTCCTTGCCATTGGGACATTTGCTCAGTGCGACAATTTGCTCAGTTATGACAATGACCAAAACCAGCTGGTAAACTTTCATTTTCAGGTCTCAACTGTGCCAGCCTCACTAAAATAGCCCTAGCCTGACCACAATCCAAAATAAGTCTATCGATTGGTCAAGGCTTGGCAACGTTTCATCTCACTTTGTATTGTATCCAATAGCATTATGGAAAGTTTTTTAGCTCGAGTCACTTAGCTACGGTGCAAGCTGAAACGTTGTTCGACATAATTTAGTCTTCTTGCCGTACATTCAGAGTAGCACAAATTCTCACACCAATCGTGAAGTGAAGCCCCATTTTAACACGACAAATTGATTAAGACAGAAAAAATCAAACATGTCCAAGCAAATGTTTTCACACTAAAATACATAACAACAATGCTGCGTGTTTCGACTATTGTCGATAATTAAAAATAAATGTATGCAGTGCGTATACGCAATATTATTCTGCATTTGTTTGTATATAAACAAAAGATTCATAAATGCAGCGCGTATGTATATATTTGATAATAAATATATGTACATTTACTAAATATAATTTTTTTTAAGAATTCACACAGCGCGTATACGCAATATTTTAACAGAAATGCATATATATATATATATATATATATATATATATTCTGTTGACTTTATTAAGCATTTCAGTATTGAAAAATATTTTTTTAATAATAATTACACTTATATCAATACACTTCTATTAGTAAATTGTTATTAAAATAGTGTTTTTAATTAAACAAAAGCATCCAAATATATAAAAATATGTGAAAAAAACAGAATTAAATCAAAGTTATTTAAAGCGTATAAAACTATTCACTACTGTAAACAAAAGACTAATTTACTGTTTGACCTCTGATTTAACATTGACATTTAGCGCTTACCACACAGGTAGCATATTCGATTGATTGATAGGACACACATGCTATACATACTATATATTAAATGAGAATAAATATTTAATTTTAAGCTCTTCTGGGCCAAATTAAATTTATAATTCATACATATCGTATAAAATATATATTCACGAATCAGCAATAGGTAATGTATTGTAGCTAATATTTATTTAAACTATAAAAAAAATATTTTTATAACTGACATCAACCGCATTATTGCTCAAGCTTTGATTGAACTTTGCCATTCAGCTGCCCCAAAGGTCACTTCTATTTAATGCAAAAATGAGTGTTGACTTTTCCATGCTATTGGAACCATCATTATCATGTATAATTTTGTTGTTTTTTAAGTATAGCTAAAAGAAACTATTGACCTAACTATGTGTAAATTGACTAGCACGAACATAAGTGGGACTTCGCTTCCTTGACCAGATATTTGTCTGCCTTTTATGTAAGTATGTATGCATAAATGTATTATATATAAAAATATATATAATATATTAAATAACAATAGCAATAACATTAACAAATGTTTGCTCAATAATCTATTTATGTATTTAAAAATGAATATTTATGACAATTTTCTCTGTTTAACAATGATAAAAATGTATGCTAAAAATGTAAAAATAATATAAAAATAAGAAGTTTAAAATAATTAATATATTAATATTTATATCTACATTTACTATATACCTATATATAATATATATTTATACCTATTTGTTTACCTATATTTAATGTCCTTTAAAAATTATTTATTTATTTGGTTTGAGATCGGACACCTTCCCTAGTTCTTCTAGTCGGCCACCTCGACTAGAGCTTTCTTACTTGCGTAGCTTACTTTCAGAATAACTTTTCTTCTAAATTGTCTGTAGATGTGTATATTTCCCGAAGCGAAGTTGTGTAAAGGGAAAAGTATCAAAAGCCAAAACATACAAAATCATTTCAGAAAGCCACACAGTGAAGTGAAAGCTTCCATCTTTTTTGGTATATAAACTACGCCTAAAAAGAAGTCAACTTTCCATTTTCAATGGACACGGGCTAAGGTAGTAGGCTTTAGGCTTCTGTCTATAACAGTCAATTAACATAAAACAATAAACTATAAATACAAATTATTTTCAATTTCCTAATCATTGTTTGAGCTGGCATTACGGTCAAGGATGCCGGAGCTACATGGATGCCGGAAATACACACGAACTCTAATGTGCTTACTGCGTTGCTTTTTGGCAATATCGTACCTTTGGATAATGGTCCATGCGGCGGCTATGGTTCCAGTGGTGAGCGAGCAGACCAAATGGTTCTTCTGGGTGCAGTATCTAAAATTTTGGGTAACTTACTCTTCGCTGCTGACGTTCGATGTGCAAACGCAAATCTACGTAGCTTTCGTGATGATATTGGTGCTGTGGCGGATCTTTCAGTGTTCGCGCTGCAGCTTCTGCAATCCAAGTGAATGCATACAGGGGGACAAGGTGCCGATGAATAAGCGCATGCTCCTGTACTTTGGACCCTATCTGTTGATCTTTATTTTCTGCTGGCTGACCAGCATGTATTCGTTGGGCCAGGACCTCGTACGAATGTCGCTGAGTGTATCCGAAATACATCCCGATAATATGAGCAAAATAATTATGGCCATTCTGTTCAAGTTGCTAATCTTGGCCAATGCTATTGGACGTTGCATACGCTCCGCCGTCATACTCCAGCTGTTCTTCGACGAGCCTGGCGATGAGCTGCGCAATTCGCACAATCTGGGCGAGCATTACAATCTATTCTTTCTCAACTAATTTTAAACACAACTTTTGGCTGAGTGTTGTATGTAAATTAGAGCCGTTTCTATTTAAATTTGTGTTCATTTTTTTCTAATTTTTTTCGTACAAAGTTGGGTCAGCCGCATATTACGTATACGCCGCGCTGACAAAGGTTTTTTCGCTTGGCTTTGCCAACTGCGCCGGACATGTGAGAGACAGCAGCGGTTTTTTTTTCTGTGCTTTCGTTTGTTGAAAGTTAAGTCAACTGCAGCTTTCATTTGGTAAGTGCGATTATTACACAGATTTTATAATAGCATTATCTATCAAGCGCTACTGTCTAGCAGCTATATTTTAATGATTTTTAGTATAAATAGTATATATATATTTAGTATATATTTTAGGTATATTTATAAAGCAGTTAACAGAAATGAGTTTATATATGTTTTTTAAACTAAAGATATTCATATTCTTATTCGGCTACGGCTACGTTGCTACGGCTACGTTGGCCATAAGCTGACCCTCTTCTTGCTTCAATTTAACAAACGAGTTCAAGCTTGCTTCATCTTCTGCTGCAGAGCCAACCTCATTGTTAAAGAAGACATACTCATCATGTCAAAACTCTTATTTATCTTAGACTACATCAAATTGCAGCTAGAAGAGATAAGATTACAAACAAGTATTCGATAAGGTCGATTGCCTGTTTGTAATGGAAATACATTCCTCAATTTATATCATGACAATCTTTAAGGCATATAATCATAAATTGGTCACTTGAGCACCGCCAAATGGTCATGAATAACTGTTAGACTATAAGGCCAATTGCCGATTGCCAATTACATTTACATAATTCGCGTTCTCAAAGCTGTCGATGGCGGCGCCAACCAATCAGCATGAAAGACAAAAGCAGAAAGCAAGAAAAAAAGAGTTGGCTGGTGTTGGGCTGCAGAGCAGGCTAAAAGAATATAGCGGAAATTGTAGAGCTTCATCAGCGTGTCCATTGCGTGGCGTTGAAGGGCCATGTCACTGCATATGACAGCCTTGATTGAGATGCCATCAATGGCAGCGACAGATGCGGCACTGGCCTGACTCTTGGCAACAAATGGCCGATGACCAGTGCAATCAGCTGTGTCGCAAATAGCGCAAATCGAGCAAATGGCTGTCAGAATGTGATAGAAATGGGCTTAGACAGTGGCTGTTAGCTAGGTTAAACATGGATAACGAAGCGCTTTTCCATTTGTTATTACTACAATGTGCGCTACAGTAAATACAAGTCCAAGAGTCAAGAGCCAAGAGAGCTGGCTGCCTTTAATAGGCTTACAAATTGTTGAATAAATCCGAGATAGCCTCGCACTAAACTATCTATGTAAGCTGCCTGTGTGCTGAGAAAACAATCTGTATAATGCCAGGCCATGCATTTATCATCAGGCCAAACAAATTGGCAGACTTTTCACATTTTCCCACTCAATCAGTTGAGCAGGTGAGCAAGCAAGCAGGTGAGCAGGTGCTGGCAAAGCGACTGACAAACATGTCTTATCAACATTTATGGCAATTTTATGACGCCGCTTTCGCTCTCTTAGTCTCAGGTAAACTGAGACAAGCGCATAGATTGAGATGCATTAAACTTAGCCAAGTTTCGAGCGGGAGAATCATTGAAGCGCAAAATAGAGCAATAATCTTGGCACAGTTTAAAAGCGAACTTGGCTCACTGTGGCTGCCACGCCATGCATAATAAACAACTGCAGTTGCGCTCTTGTGGGCGTGTCGTGATGCTGTGCAGCGATAAATTTAATAGCAGAGCACACGACGCAGCGGCCAGCTTCAAGCTGTACCTCGTTAGGGACATGTCCTTGTGCGCCTAAAAGCATGCATAACGTTATTATAAGCGACCTTTCGTTGTAGTTATTCGCATGTCTCGCATGCGCCCACCCGAGCCCAGTCGAGCTCTCGCCTTTGCCCACTCACTGCCTTTAATGACTGCCCAAGCAGCTGTATTGAATTATTGAGTTCTCATCAATACACGAACGGGGATATCGGACAACGCCTACCCAGAGGCAGCCGCAGCAGTAGCTGTAGCAGTAGCAGTAACATCCTCATCATCAGCATTATTAACAACCATGATTTGGTTGAACTGAAGCCAGCTGGGAATCTAGGGAGATCTGCACATGCATAACATTGTATATGGCTGCTCATATATTTAAGTGAAAGCTGCAAAAAAGGTGAAATCATACAGGGTGCTCCAGCAAGCAACAATCATGCTAAGTGGTCATTCAGTTAACCAAACGCCCTGTACGCAATCGACACTCGCAGCACTTTTAAATAATTTATATTTCAAATAATTTGATTGGCAATCTGCAATGAAAAAGGAACATATATATATATATATATATATATGTATATATATGTATATATATATATATATATATATATATATATAGCATATATATGTTCCTTTTTCATTGCAGATTGCCAATATAATATATAACGCAAATATTCAGGCTAAAAAATAATAGACTTGAAACGGAAACAGGCATGGCCCATGTCAATTGAATGTGGGTTCAATTTAAGTTTTCCCGACTTGAACTTCATTTTATTCATTTGTTTTTTGGTATTTGTTACTTTCTCTCAATTTATCTGTTTCTAGGCATCTGGTGTAATGAAGCGCGCTTTGAGGCCTCTCCATTTCTCTTGTGTATTGACCATGAATTGGGTATAAATACTTATTTTTCTACTGTTCGAATAACCATTGGTTTTTATGGCTTTCATCTCGTAATCAATGTCATAATTGCAAATGCTTTGATTGCCTAGACGCTTGCATTTGCTACTTATTGGTAGTCTGCGGCGTTAATTGTGTGCAGAGTACGCTAATGAGGTACGCGCACCTGGCGCACCTGCCGCTGCCCAGGGGAGCAAAAAAGAACTTAATTAGTGAACGGTCAGTACGTAGCAATCGATGAGGTTTAGTATAATGAGGCCAAAGCGCCAAGCTAAAGGCTAATGGATACCAAACGCTGTTCATTAGAGCCATAGAGCAAAATAGTTAATTTCTTAGAAATTCTATATTTAAGACTTTAAAAATAAATAGAAAAATTTGCAATTTCTTTAATTAATTGATTTATATAAAGATATATAGAGGATGAGAGGTCTCTACTTATATTATTGTTCAAAGAGTGAATTAACTCTATTATATATAATTGCTGGTATGACGGCTTAAAGAAAACATATATCTAAAAAGTCTTGAATAAACTTGGCCTATAAGTGATTAAAAATCAAATCAGATAACTACTTTCTATGACTAAATATTTTGTTCTTCAATTTTACATTCTGTAAATAACTGTCCTAAGGTATAATCTAGCTTCGCAGAGATTGCAAATATTATTAAAAATATATGCCAACTTTTCAGCTCAATTTTAAACTCAACTAAGCTTAGCTACGGTCTTCGCATCATCATAAATTCTAGCTCTCTTGCCATTTCATCTGTCAGAGAGAAAACGCGCACATTTCTTACATAATTGGCACAAAGGCTGTCAGAAATTCTTCAGTAACCGGAGCGGCCTACTCATATGCTAATGCCGTTGCCATATCCTGCAGCGAGTCGACACTGACAATAACATCAATTGCGAACTGCTAAATTTGTTGTTGCTATTGGTGCTGGCATTGCCCTAAGTCAGGTGCGAATCTGAGAGGCGAATGTGAATGCACAGCAAAAAGGTCGCTTATGGCAGAGGCACGGCAAATATGCTAAATATGCGCGCCAGCCATGTGCCAGTGCCAGCAGCTGTGAGTGTCAAGGCAAATTTATAGACGAAGGAGGCACTCAGCAATTGACAACGATTTGCGGCTTGCGCCAGCTTGAATTGCGGCATGAATCTGCGATTGTCAATCAGCCCAGCGCCAGAGCCCCAGGTCTCGTATAAGGAAATTAATTTAGTTTATGCTAATTAGCCGGCTGGTGTACAACGCATTAATTATGGCAGAGCATATGGTGCGTATACGTAACGTAAATGAAATTCAAATCAGTAGGAAATTTGCATAGCAGGCAATGAGGTTAGCGCCAAGAGCAACAGCTACAGCAGCAGCAGCAGCCCCGTCAAAGCAGGCCAAACACATTATCAATCACTAATCGATGAAATCGATAAGGTAAACCAACAGCGAGCGAACGATACAAGCCAAAAGCGTTGCATGAGGTCGCCACCCACAATTAGAGATGGCAGCGTGCGGCCAACTGGAACTGTCACAAGACCGCAAAGCTAATCCCAGTAGAAAGTGCAACTAATGTAAATAACTTAAATGCCTTACGCACAGTTGCTGCTGACGGGCACTACATGGATAGCGTAAGATGAGTTTATTTACGCCTGTTGTGTGCACATCTCTAGTCCAGTTTCTTTCATCATCCAATGGTCCGCCTCATGCATTGTTAACAGCTAATCGAATTTACAGCTGATTAAATCGGTTTAGTCGTCAGTGGACTGCGCTTTTGTTCGACATTTTAAGGACACTGCAGTTTTTGGGTTGGCTGTTTGGGCGGCACCCTTCAATCATTTTTGTTTCATGATTTATTCATTCAGACACTTGAACGCTTTTAACTCAGTGTTGCTGCCGCAGATTTAATGGCATTTTATCTACAGTTGGCCCTAAAGGCCGACTGTGCTGCGAATTGGCACGCGTCGTTATATTTTCATTACCCTTTCAACAACTGTTGGCTGCTTGTGGATTTTTAAAATTCCTAACAGCTTTAAGTTTCGCTTTATTGTGCAGCAATTGCTGCTGTTTTTCAATCAGATCCTATGCGTTAGCATAGACATTAAATGGCTGTGTGATGTGGAAGAAAATTTAAAGAATCTTCTAAGGAAATACTTCTGAGACTTTCTCAGAAGTATTTCCCATTTCTATTCGCTAATCTAGAAATATTTCTTGGGAGTCTATATTCTAAGTTCCTCTCTTCCCGGGCTTCTTGTATTTTCCTAGTTCTAACTATCCTACCTACATCTTATTCTTATTCAACAGAACCATCAGATTACCCAACAATTCTAAGCAGTTACCTTTTAACATTAACAGATTTATGTTATTACCATGCGACGGTGGAAGTGGAACGTGTGAGACAACAACATTCAAAAGAAGATTCAAGAGGAGAAAGTTAACTCAAATCTGAGCCAACCTTGAGCACAAAAGGACATTTGTTACATAGCAAACGAAAGCTTTTGCTCGTGCTTTCTACGAAAGCATTTCAGCGAAAGCTTTTGTAACTGTTAGCATCTTGATTAAAGTTCACGTATACAAATACTGGGTACGCTATTTGAAAGCTTTTATATCATGGAATATAACCTTAAATACAACAAATTATATTACATATTTTAAATAGTTCGCTGCTGTAAATAAAGTTTATATAACTTTTTTTTAACTTTGTGCTATGCATTACTTAAGATACTAAGGCAGAAATACATATGTACGTATGCATACACATAGGCGTATTCATGGATTTATAGATATATATGTTATATATATAAATATTTAACTCTTTAACTTAAAGCTTGCATTAAATATGATGAATTGATTTTATACGAATTGTGCCTAGCTTATCATAACATGTCATGATCTTTACTCTCTTTTGGTTTAATGCAAATCTGTATCGTCCACGCGAACAGGTTTGCGGGACAAATACAATACAATAATGGTAGTGAGGGCGCTGACCAGAAAAATAACATCGAACCAACGATGATAGAAGTTGAAGTGCAAATTGCCAAGGACTTCTGTAATAATCACACGATACTCGGCTGGCATATTCATGCGCATCAGCAGAACTGATGAGCAGAAATACATGCCCATAATTTGACCCAAAATCAATACAATAATGTTGCTTGATTTGCTGGATGAAATACGATAGAAGAACTGTAAAGAAACAATAAATTTGTATCAATATATTTGATTAATTTAGGAAACACGTACCTTTGTGAGCGTAAGCAGCAGCCCGCGTATAGATGTAACCACAATGCACCCTACCAGGAGAAAGGACACATGTTGGTTCCAGAAAGCCAAATCTATATCAAAGCCACACCAGTGCACGGCTATTTCTAAGCCACGCGTCACCGGATCTTTACGGCCAACGCGATCAAATATTATATTAATACAGCACTAGAAAAGAAATTAGAATTTTGAAATGAAGACGGACATCTTGATTACATTACATTACCATAAATATCTTACATTATCATACATTACTTACCATAAATATCTTATAGACACAATAGACACTAAAAAAATGACCTAGAACATTAAAGTATTTTCCTTGCAATGTTTGCGACCAACGTTGACGCTCTTCCATGTTCTTAAGTGAACTTAGCTCGAGAAAAACGGATCGTTGCAACTCTTCCAGACCGTAAACTTCGAGTTTTAATTGATTGATGTCTGCAAAAAGGTAGCCAAATAAAGTTAATTAAATTGAAATGGAATGGAACAGTTAATTCATTTACTTACCCTCCCCAGAGCTAGTTGTACGTTGCACTGCTGAGGTGAGCATATCCCAAATCCTCGGCTTCGCAGGATGCTGTTTATTATGATTATATATGGCCATTGCAATTCGCCTCTTTTTTGCAGTCAGCATATCGATGGTCAAAGCCAAACGGCGCTCAAAGCATATGATGTCATTGCGCGAAACGGGCCTGCAATTAAAACCAATACATTAGTAGGATAACTGATAAGAGAACTGTTACATGCATGGGATTAATGTTGCCTACTTGATAAAATAGGTCATGCTGGTGTATGGATAATTGACAGCACCAAACCCTGAGAGTATGGCCATGACAGTTACGCCAATAACACTAATGCGTGACACTCCTTGTTCGATTGTGAAGATGCCATGCGAGGCGCTGAGCAGCGGGAATGGTTCACCGATGCGCCACAGACCGTAAAGGAAGACAAACCAACAGAGAGTAGTCAAAATGCGGACCCATCTATCGGAGACTGCGGCAAAAAATAATGGAATTAATTGTAGTACGCCTTAAAGCGAATATTTGCCTTACAGAAGGAAATGCTGTGTATCACAGAGTAACAAATGTAAACAGGTATCACGGCGGTCACCATAAACAACAAAAGGGTCAGACCCAGACGCCAATGGAAATAACGGGAGCTAGATTCCAAAACGTCAATAATTTCAAATATAATTAACTCGAACATTGTTATGGACAGGGCAAATGTTGAGGAGAATATCAACTGTACTGATATGTGACGAATTTCATAGTGTTTGAAAAGTTGCTTGTTGAAGAACAACCAACCGCCAGCAAAGAACAGCATCTGTAAAACAAAATAAATGACATTTGTAATACTAGTAACTTAAACCATAAGTTTAGCCGCTTGCCTGCGACACGAACACGATAACACAGTCGCCCAGAAAAGCCATTTTAGGCTGAGTCACTTTTTTTTATGCTTTGCTTGTGAATGTTTGTACGCTTAAGTGCATGGGCAGTGACATTGCTTGGTCGAAGATCGTCTAACTCCTGTTCGTCAGCACTCGTTAATTGGAAATTGCCAACAAACAATATAAACAAAAACGCCGATATGTCCAGATAAGCGTTGCCAGATTGCAAAATGTTGTACGTTCAACAGCAACTTATCGATAAATTTGAGTGTATTCACCCTTGACACCGGCTTTTGCCCAAAAAGCAAAAAAAAATACTTTTTTATTATATAAAATTAAAAAGTCATTAAAGAAGTTAGGAATAAATCTGAAATAATATGATACAGTCCATGTAAATCCAAATTTTCATTTCTTTTAATAACTTTGTGAAAATCCGATTGCTGCCGACCTACACCATTTGCCCATCTCTAATCGCATCACGAATCAGCTGTGCAATAACATCTTAAGTAGATTAAGAATTAGTAACAGTTGTTCGTTTTAGACGTGATTTAAACAAATGTCCCAATTATGTTAACGTTTAAACGTTAAATGTAAAATACTTTGTCAAGTCCAAGACCATAAACGTAACAATGTCGTGTTATTATCGTCAATATGAAGACACAACGGTGACAATACCAAAATATTCAGTCGAAAGCTCAGCGGGAATCACATATTATGACATCAAGGTATTAATTATAATTGTTAAAACGATTACTAAGACTACAAAACAGCTCTAACAACAGGTTCGTGTGGCCAATGTGGATTGGTTTGTAGAGCGACGATATCGTGATTTTGCTCAGCTACACGATAAGTTGGTCGAGGACATATCGATCAGCAAAAAATTGTTGCCGCCAAAGAAGGTACGCCCACCGAAAAAGATCTTTAAGACTTGATTAAATATTTATACCATTTTGCAGCTTGTGGGCAACAAGCAGCCTGCATTTTTAGAGCAGCGACGCGAGCAACTAGAAACGTATTTGCAAGAGCTACTCATCTATTTTCGAAACGAGCTACCGCGTCTGCTGGCTGAATTCTTGGATTTCAATAAATACGACATTATCTATATACTACAAGATCTTGCCAATTTGTTTCAGGAAAGTGGCGATGCACTACTGAGTGCCAAAAAGGAGTACAGTTTTTCTGCCTTGGAGGTATGCTCTAGTAACAAAACTTCAGTTTTGTCAGCAATTTATATATTATTTGTTGTTGTGAATTCATATATATTCTTATTTGTTTTTTTTTTTTTTTTTTTTATAATTTTACTTGAACACGCTTTTAGTGGTAGATATACTACCAAATATGTGTAAATTATTAGTAGCCGTCGTGACTGCGGTCAGGGGCCGTCCCCTCGCCCAGCGATTTTGTCAAAATCGTGGCATCAAATACTCTTTAGGTGTAATACACATACCCTCAACTAGTTTCTCATGTGAGCTGCAGCATACTCTGCAATCGGAAAGCAACTTTGCCAGCATCCAAAAACATTCCAATCTTGTCAAGCGGCATAGTAGGTGGTATGGAAAGCATGATCAAAGCAAACGCATTTTTTTCAATTATTTGCTACTTGACTCACGCATAACTAATGGTCTAAGGAATCGATCCAAGTTCATGCACAAGATCGACGTGTGGCTCACATTTCTTCGGTCTATCTTCTATGTGGGCAAGGGAAAAGCTACGCGTCCATACGTTCACTTGCGTCAGGCCCATAAGCTATTGCGATCTGCCAATCCATTCGTACTGGCTAAGGATCCGAAGCTGGCTCTTATTGTTCATCTTTGGCAGAGAAAACGTGGTGTTATTTTGCTGCGTGGCTTTAATGGCATCTCATCAAATGATGCACACACCCGTGAGGCGGCAATGATCGATGCCTTGGGCATCAATCATTTGACCAATAGGCGAGTGGGTGTCTACTTCGGTGTGGTCCGCAACAAATTTACAAAGGAACAGTGTAGATTAATGGGAGTGTTATTGCTTTATAGACTGCTATTGGCTTACCTTAAGAATGAGGAGTGCGAACTAAGACCTGAAAATGCTTCTGTCCTTTAAGAGTAAAGTTTCGTTAAAAGTAGCTCTCATTTAAAATCAATATTTTTATTTCTTTCCCAGATATATGCTATTAGTGAACGTCTCGCTCTACCCTGTCCACCTAGCACTGAGCAAGGTGGCAAATTTGACTTTTCGCACGTGCTGGACTTTAGCACGCAGTTAGAGGCGCTGGTCGTGACGCCCATTAAGGATAATGCTAGCTTTGTCCAGGATTACAATACAGTGGACGTGCCGATTGGACGCAGCAATATCATTCCGAACCGCTTGAGCTTCAACTTGAATGCATTCCGCAATCTCAAAACTCTCAAATTTTCAGCGCTCTCTACTGAGAATATCGTGGACGTAGAGCTATTGAAACCGACGTTGCAAACAATCTGTGTACACAATACCACAATTACCCACATTAACCAAGTGCTTCTTTGCGACAATTTGCACAAGAACTGCGATGTTCCCAGTCTTCTGCCGGACCCAATTGCATCCAATAGCGAGAATGTATTGCTTAATACAGATGCGTGGAGTGAGCTGAGCGAGCTGGATTTGACGGGCAATCTGCTAACACAAATCGATGGCAGCGTGCGAACTGCGCCCAAACTTCGACGTCTTATCCTCGAGCAAAATCGCATTCGCACCATACAGAATCTGGCAGAGCTACCACATCTACAGTTGCTTTCGCTGTCGGGCAATTTAATAGCTGATTGTATTGACTGGCATCTCTCCATGGGCAATCTTGTGACCTTGAAGTTGGCACAGAACAAACTCAAGTCGGTAAGTGGATTGCGTAAGCTACTCTCCCTGGTCAATCTGGACTTGAGCTGCAATCTTATCGAAGAATTGGATGAAGTTGACAATGTTGCTAATTTACCGCTCCTGGAAACGTTATCACTCACTGGCAATCCTCTGGCAGGCAGTGTCGGTAAGTGTGCGCACATCAGATAAATGTAGTTGGTGAACTCATTTTAAAGTTAAATTGTTTTGCAGACTATCGCCCACGAGTTTTGGCGCGTTTCCATGAACGCGCTGCTGAAATTTCGCTGGACAACGAACCAGGCACACAACAAGAACTAGACACAGCTCTAGTGCTCTCAGCTCTGTTGAAATCCAAACGACGACAGCAGCAAAAATGACCAAGGATCAAGATCACAAAGTCAACCTTAATAATCGCACAGTTCCAAACATGTAAAAATCAATCTCACCAACATAAGTATTTAGAAGATGTCAAATGGCTTAGTCAAAAAGCAAGTGTATTAGAAGATAATCAGAATTGTTACAGATTTCATTCAGCCAAAACTATTTGAGGGTTTCGTATAAACAATAAACACAAGAATGTCTAGGAAGCAGTAAAATAAAATCATTTTGTGAAAAATAATTAAGAAATGTATCAAATGAATCAAGTCCTCTGTAAAGTTCTGTACATACTAATTTAATAATTGTTCATGCACTAGTAGAAAAAATTGTGGCTATCATATTTTTATTTTATGTTTTTTCTTGTGTGGACAAGTACAGTTATGTTTTTAATGTTTTACAAATATCGATCAATATTTACTGTGCAATATTTAGATGCTCATCTACAAAATTGTAATGTATGTAATTTAATACAATTTATACTCAACAATATACATGAATATGTTTGTAAATCGGTGAATCTATGTCTAGTAATTCTGCCAAGGCAGAGTGTAATCGCGTGGTTTAAGCTTGCCCATCGCTTTGTATCATTGGGGGTGATGATGATGGTGGTGAAGATGCTGTTGCTGCTGCTGCTGGGCATGATAATGTTGTTGCTCGGCTGCGGCCACTGCATCGAACATGGGAGTATGCACTTCACCGAGAAACTGAGGTGTTGGCGGAGCGTTGGGTTCAGCTAGCTCACCAATTAGTGGCATATCAATATCTGTTGAAAGAGCACTCTGGCCGTAGCCAGTCATTCCATATGGCTGCTGTTGGTGGTGGTGTTGTTGCTGCTGCTGCTGCACCACAGACACCTGAGCGTATTCGGCAGCAGCTTGAACTTGCGGATCTAGCATGACAGGCGCTGCCTCCATTTCACCAAATTGTATTGGCGTTGAGTGCTGCTGATGTTGCTGCTGCTGCTGTTGCTGGTGCTGCTGCTGATGTTGCTGCTCCTGCTGCTGATCCTGTCGTGGTTCGGCCAGATGAGAGATTGGCTCAGGCACTGGCTGGGGCTCAATATATTCCCCTTGCTGCTGTTCATCGGTTTGCATATTCACTTGCGGAGCTTGTGACGGTTCCTGATGATGTTGCAGGTGCTCCTGTTGATCGTCTGGATGTTGCTGTTCCACCTGTTGCTGCTGGTGGTGCTGTTGGCCATCTTCTGGCGTTGGTAGCATATCGCTATTATCATCCATGGCATCATCGCCCATTTCACCGCCCTCGCCTGATGTTTCACCGTCACGACGAACCAGACCCAACATATCCAGCATATTGCGCTTTACGGCATTCTCGCTGGCGGCTTCTAAACTGGGGTAACAGGTGCTCAGACCACAACTAGCCAAATGCTGTGCCATTTTATTGCCATTGCTTGTGGCAAAGCCACAGATACAATGCATTTCCTGCGGCAAATTTACTTCCATTGCATCCACAAAATTACCATTACAATCGACGCCATGGCGGAACTGGGCGCGCTCGCAGCATGTCTGATAATTACACTTTACGCAATGCAGCCAACCGCTGTAGAGCATTGAGAAAAAAAGTTTAGTACCAAATAGCTTATATTCTGATTATTGGCACTTACGTGTAATGCGTCTCCTCACTGGCGATATCTGTATTGCACTCAGCGCAGGTTTTGCCCTCAAGGAAAGCAAAGAAAACTGGTCGTTTATAAGTCGAGAATGGCGGCTGCTCACGATGATGAGTGCGAACCTTGGGCGGAGGAATTAGAAGGGAATTGTTCAACAGCAGTCGAACTGGTTTATTCGTCTTGGTCATACTGACATGATGCAGTACTGCATGCTGCTTCAAGTCACCCTTCTCCAAAAAGCTCAGAGAACATTTCTGACAGCGTAGTGTCGGATCACGCTTGTTGACGTGCTCATCCAAATGCATAAAATAATGTTCAACCCGCAGCTGATTGACCTTGCCTTTGTGAGTGAAGTAAAAGATCTGCAAATAATTCATTTCGTTTAATCAACAGATTGAGAAGTATAAAGATTTTACTTACATCGAGACAGTAGGGGCATTGCAAAAAGTTTTGATTCTTGTGATCGTCGTAAAAGTGCCGGACCAGATCACGATGAGAGGAGGAGCGATAGCCGCAGGACTGACACCAGTAGGGTAGTTCCAGAGTGCTGTGCACTTTCTGTAGATGAGCGGTAAGCAGATGCAAAGAATTGTGTCGTTGCTGGCAAATCAAGCAATGATAGGATGGAGAGCCATCTGTCTTGGTTTCGGTAGGATGCATGATTTGGTTGTGCTTAGCCAGCACAGATTCGGTTGCATGCTTCTCCAGACAAAACAGACACTGGAACTGGTGTTGTTTACCCTCGGGCGAGATGTGTGACACCAAATGAGTCTGCAGCTTCTCATTGGAGTCATAAGTATCGCCGTTCAAGCAAATTGGACACTCCACAGTTCTGGTCAGCTCAGCTGGATTAGCTCGAGGCGAGCTATAGGGAAAATGCTCATAAAACTCTTCGGTACCATCGCTAATACCATAATAGAGTTCCTCAAGACCCTTGAGCTCGTCTTCCTCCTTTTTGATAACCACAGGTACCTTCTCTTTCTCGTCCTTTGCCTCCTTGGGCTTTTTGATTGGTACCTTGGCCGGCGTCACAACTGGCGTATTCGTTTTAGTAGGTCCTGTTTTTAATGACAGCTTAGAGCTAGCTGCCTTGCTAGCGGGTTTACTAACTGCGACAGGTGGAGGCGTGCTAACGGTGCCACGACGCTTACTTCCCGCTGGTAAAACATCCTTTTCCTTTTCACGCTCCTTTTCTTTCTTAACTTTACTTGAATAATCCTTGCTGGCATTCACATAGTCTGAATCACTGATAGCTACAAAACGAGAAAATAAGGTCGGTTTGTTAATAATAAACGAAGCTTTGTTGTGCGTTCCGATCTTATTTAAGGATATTGAAATTTTGTTAAGCGTCATCTATTTTATGATTTTTTGCTGAGCAATATTTTCAGATGAAAACATCATGACCCATCATAGTTGGATGCTAATATCAAGTTAATGCCATATATATACGTTATATCACTCCAAAAATCATAATGAATGCAAATAAAAAGTACCAGTTTTACATTGTATTGTATACATTTTCAGTTTAGTTATTGTTTTTTATTTCGTTTGCTGCTTTTTAGAACAAGTTAACACATTTTAAGAATGCCAAAGGTAAAATTATATGTAAATCAGTTTTTAAATGCTGACTCATTTAAAAATATCACGAATATAAGTAAATTTACATACATGGTAAAAAGAATAAAAAAAGATACGTTCATGAACATTCGATGTTAATGGATTGAAATAAAAATTAAAACATTTAAATATGTGTTGTGCACATTGGTATGGACATTGAAAATTACATTCGTCTTGGAGTGACAAAACGCATAGGCATTACAATATAATTCGGGTTTGGCATTTAACGCAGCTCCTGCTGCCCTATGACTAAATTAAACTATTAACGCTAATCACGGCCTACATACAAACTATCGATGATTTACTAACGTTTCTTGAGGCGCTTGGGCGTGGCATTGGCCGGTGTCTCCTTGTAATTGGGAGGTAGTACGCTCCAGTCTTTAAACGGATTTGTTGCAACCTATAAAACAGAGTTATCTTAATACAATTGAATACTTAATTGTGTTGATTTTATTGATACCCACCTGATACAGGCGCTGTGTAATGGTCTCATTGGTGGTAACGCGGGTCTGCTCAGCAATATGTATGATAATATTATTAAATGCCTGCAGTGCATACGTTCCAAAAGATTCGCGCCAGACCAGCTCATCGAGGAACTGTTGTATCATCTGACGAGAAAGCAATGAAAGCGTATTCTGGAACATGCGTGGTACAATGCGACGCAAGTACTCCATGACCGCCGAATTATTGTGCTTCGCTGCATTGTCAGTGGCTGCAGCTTGTACAATGTTCTTAAAGCCCATGCTAAAGAGTGTTATCTTATCTACAGTCAAATCTATACAAATTGTGCTGTCCTTGTGCACCCAACGGGAAAGCGGCTCTAAAATTGCCTGCAATTGAAAATGTAATGTTATTAGAAAAGCTATTCAAATTGGTAACCAATTGTGTTTTCCACAACCTGAAAGCGCTTTTTATAGTTGCGATCACCATCGGTAATTGGCTCTACGGCACGCAGCCGTATGGATTTGTCTGCATAATCGTAGACGCCAAGGACTTCAACCTTCACTTGACGTTGTGCGCCATCCTGCGACGTGGTGCCCAATGAGATGACCCCCACCTGCGAACACATAATATTACCAGTTATTAATTACTTTTCTTGAATTTAAAAATTTAAACGCACCTCCACAAACTTGCCGGGACCACCCAGTTTTTTGCACTTTTGATGCACTGCTAAGGTGCAGATAGCACGTAGCCACGTGTAAATTCCTTTGATGTAAACACTGTCAACCTTTACCCACTGCACAACGTTCTGGATGCTGGTCTGGCAGGCCCAATGATATATTAGCTTGAGCAGAAATGTTGGCGGATGCTGAGCCCCTTCAAATATGGAATTGTTGAACACCGATACGAACCGATATGGACAACACTCGCTAATCCACACATATCCGCCGGTATACGGGAACTTGCTAATGTCTGAGTAAACACCTATAAATACAATAAGTGTCAGTTAGATGATCATTAGTTATCACTTGTTAGATTTATTGTGGTATTACTCTATAGACTTAGAGATTTCGCTAATACTATTAACTGCACTTACCTAACTTGAGTTCGTTATTGCGATGATTAATGCAGTGCTGCTGTGCGCGCAACAATCCTTCTTGAAGCAACCACTCGCAGAACTTATTGGGAGTTAACATTAGTACGAGTTTGACCTTGGAGTCTAATTTGCTGCGCGTAGCTGCCATATCTTTAACCTTGAGGAATGGCTTGGCCAGCACAACCAGTGATGGATATGTTTTCCCCTGCATTTTCGTGTCCTTGCCATCCTTTGAGTCTTTACCATCTTTGCTCGTACTGTCATCGTTACTGCCCACTACCAGACCACCCACTGAATTGACCTCCGCAGGACGGAAGTTTTTGGGCGGCGCTTCGCCAGAACCTAATAGTTTGCTACTGGATCCTAAGCCAGACCCTTTGCCACCTTTGGGCTGTGGTGAAGACTTGCCAGTAGGCGATGCAGCTGCAGTTGCACCTGACTTTTTACCCACTTTCGATGTGGTTGATGCCGGACTGACAGAAGCAGCAACAGCTTTTTTACCGGCAGATAGGGCTAAGCGCTTGGCCAGTGGTACGTCGTCATCGCCCTCGTCCGATGACTCCAAATAGGCAATATTCGACGACAGACGTGGTCGACCCCGCCCTCGCCCTGAGCCACCGCCACCAGCAGCAGCAACGGCAGGAGTTGGGGGTGGTATATCTGGCTTTGGCGGCTTCTTTGGCAACGTGGCCTCCTTCAGCTCCTGCAGCACCTTACCTTTGAAAGAGTATGCCTGAAACACTTGACCATTAAACAGTTCCTTGCCTTCATTGGCGCTGACGGCGGATTTGAGCGCATTTTTCACAGCGTTGTGCTCATTTGTGATTTTCTCGTAGTAGGCTAACTGGGCTGGCGATAGCTCCTCTACCCAGCACTCCATATCAAGTGATATATCACTTCTAGTTATGCGCGTCATCTCTCCCAACGCACTGGGCAAAGTTTTACGTTATTTAGTCAAAATAATGCTTCAAATTAATTGGACAATACACTTTTTTCGCCGAGGCTGTACCGTGGATGTACCTGCGTCTTAAGTGTGACCAGATTTCCAAAAGTAATTAGAAAAATCGAAAAACATAATAAGAATTACACGGTTGCATTGAGAAAATTAGAGTGACCACATTACGCGAATTGAATAACATGAATTTAAATAAGTGACAATTTTGAAATGTAATTAGAATTAAAGACAGAATTAAATGTACATATATCTCAATGTATTTGTATATTGACTATACAATATATATACATATATATATATATATATATATATATATATATATATATATATATATATATATATATATATATATATATATAAATAAATAAATATATATATATATATATATATATACAAAATATATATATATTTATATATATATATATATATATATTATTCTTCTGCATACATTCCAAAAAAGCCGTTATCGCCAAAAAAGTGCCTTATCATTGATTTTTTGTTAAAACTCGAAAACTAATCAGTATATTGAATTTCTTTGTAAAATAAAGTTAATTAGTTAGTTAGACAAATCGTACGAAGACATTATTAGAGTACTGTATATATATTTAGTCATAAAAAAGATGAGATTAGTTCTTAGATTGCAAAAAATTTCCGAACTTTCATGTTTTGACATGAAATCAGATAACTTGACCCCCCGGTATCTCATTCAATGCCTTAGCCTTCTATTGTTATCATTGAAGAGCTATAATATATTTACAATGGGAAATAAAATATAACTGTAAATATTTTTGAATGAAAAGTCATAAAGTGTTGATAAGTATTTACTAGTAAAACAATAGTATTTAGAAATATGTAAACATCGCGTGATGGGTCTATAGGTGATCAAAAAACATATTAATATATTGATAAAAATTGGTATATATTTGTTATAATTCGAATTATTTTATGAATCACGGAAAGGCGCATAATACATTTCTATTAGCTAGGTATTAATAATGTAATAGTATTGGAGCAAATACATTCCGCGTACAAAGGAAGCCCTCGCTCTTAGTCTTGCGCTTGCCCTTGGCCCTGTCTGCTAATCGACTATGCCGCAATCAGCTATTCTAGTAAAAATCCATAATAAAAAGAAGTGGAAGAAGCAGAACTTTCAAGTGGAGACCGTATCACAATCAATTATGATAATCACAAGTTATTGCCATCGACTGTTTAATACTCGTTCGACTCGTAAAACTTTTCAATAATCCATACTTTAAGATATAACACTCCAACACTTAAGAAGTGATGGATAATAAAAATAAAAGGTAACTAGTGACATAACTGTAAAACTCCTCAGTATCATTGCTAGCTTTCATAAGGAAATAGATGAACAGACGGACAGTTAGTCTGTCGAAACAGAAGATGTACCCGACACAAAAACAAATATACCCCATTTCATGATTTTTCATTTCATTTTTGACCCATTGGCATTTCGCTAAATCGTGTCTTTATTATTGCGTATTAAGCATTTTGAATATCATCAAGTAGTGTGTCGTAAAGTATTTCCTTAATATTCAAGCCCCAAAGGAAGTCCAAATGATTCCACTTTTTCTCGGGCAATCGATACGCTCGTTTTAGAGACCTTTCGTCCAGTGTCATCCGTAGCTTATCCACATCTATAAGACTGGCGAAATAGTCATTATCACTGTAGTACAGATAGATGGGTACATCAATGCCCTCGACATCGTAGTCTGGCGGAGTCTTGCTGCCATAATCTTTCTTGTTCCTAGTCTTGCCATAGTCGAACTGACGGAAATAACCTGAATTGTATTCCTGCAGATAGTGGAATATTTGATTGATTGAGCAGCCAGCCGGTGTTGTGGCCATAATGTCGGGGATCATTGACTCATTCAAATACGGTGAGTCCCAGCCTCCCATCAGGAAAAGCACATTGGAGCACATCACTTGGGATATTGCGCCATCGCTGCATAGCAGAGAGCCCATCAACTCCATAGCCTTGGTGTTGGGCATGAACTCTGCGCTACCGAACAGCTCGACAAAAGCATTGGGCTGGCCTAGCAGTGGTCCTGCCACCTTGGCCAATGGGCTTTCCATGTGACCCATCCAGGCAACTGGTGCCAACAAATGTGCCGAGCGAATGCGACTCCTGAATCTCTTGATCATTGAATTCAACACAAAGAACGAAGTTGTGCCCTGCGAATGTCCGACATACTGCAATTGATCCTCGCCCGTATTATATAAGACGTAATCCATCATAGCTGGCAGGTCATAGATGCCTATGTCATGCCATTCAAAGTTCCAGAAAGGCTGGAACAGAGGAGACTTATCGGCATGTTTCCTTGAATAGGTATTTCCGCGAGCGTTGCCCATCCAGACATCGTAGCCGGCATCGGATAGAATGAAAGCCAAGCCATTACTTGGGCCACTTAGAACCCAGTCAGATGAGGAGCAAAGCAAACCGTGCATTAGGAACATTACCGGACGATGGCCATCGTCGCCAGTGTTCTTGGAGTATGGTATGCGATGCATTGTTAGAAGATATCCATCAGAGGTTTGCACTTGATGTTCCTCAATTGGATAACCATATTTTTTTACAATAGTCACCTTTTAGATATATATATACATATATGTAAGTTAAGATTGTTCAATTTAATATTAAATACAATTTACCGTTGTTGTTGAACTACTGCGGCCGGCATTGGAGGGCAAACCTGCTACAATGAAAGCTAGAAAGAGTTGAGCTGCCAGAAACCGTAACAGCCACATTTTAAACACAATTAACTGATATTATTGACCGCTGCAACTATATTGCGAACAGGTGAATTTCAACTACCACTTATATACCTCCTGGTCAGTTTAATCAGCCAATATAAAATGTGAAAAGCTTCAATCATATATTATTATAGTACAGAATTAGATAACCAGTCGACAAGTAAGGCTTCCTGATTTATTGCAATCAGAATTGTGAGATTTTGTGGAAAAACTAATTCAACATGATTGGTATATAAATAGAAATCGTATGTCGTTGATAAAACTCTGTGCGTCAAGATTTTGATTATTGCTTTGAAATTTCATATTATTTGCATTCAAACACTTCCCGCCAACATTCTGATGAAATTCCCTTTATAAGTACTTATTCAAAAATCCCTCAATCGTGCATAGTAAATTGTACTTAGCAGAATTACTCCTCCTGGTCATACTTAGTTATTAAAATATATTCCTGTTATCTTTATTAGCACAACTTAAATCGGTAATATCTACGTAAATTTGTAAGCATATTTACTTTAACAAATGGAAATACAAATATGTGTATTTATATTTTATGTTTAAATCGTTTCATACTGTTATTAACAGTTAGAATTACAGACACTACATCTCTGTTACTTAACAGTTTAGTACAGAATTTTTTATTAAGGCATCAAGCCGCATTCAAAAGAAAATATATAATGCGTGAAAGACGTGAACGAGACCGAGATCGGGAAAGAGATCGTGATCGTGAACGGGATCGGGATCGGGATCGAGAACGAGAGCGGGACAGGATCCGTGAAAGGGATAGAGAACGGTATCGCTCCAAATCTAAATCTCCTCGCAGCAATAGAAATAGATCAAAGTCAAAGAAGAAAAAGTCTAAGAAATCTAAGAAGTATTATAGACGCAGTCGTAGTAGCAGCCGAAGCTCATCTCGCAGCACAACTCCGCACAGTTCCCGCAGCAGTTCACGAAGCAGACAGAGCAAGAGTAGGGACAACGATTCGCGAAAATCAAAATCTAGATCCATATCACAACGCACAACCCGAGCACCCAGTTCAGAAAGCTCTACACGCCCGGCCACTTCTTCCACGCCCGCCGTCAAAGCCATTGATTTATTGGATGCCAAAGTGCAAAAGGCTTTGGACACCATTGACGAGGATACATTCAAGCCAACAGCATTCTTCAGCACACGAGATCGAGAGGCACAGGATAAAGACAAAGTAATTATTGACCTAAATAAGGAGACTATTAGCGTACCCAAGCCAAGCGAAGTTGTGACAGCAAAAGAAGACGATATATTTCATCCAAACGTGAGTTATATTTTACCCTTCTTTGCGCCCTTTTACTTTACAATTTTTTGTTTTCAGTTTTTGGGCGATTCGGAACTAAAGGCAGAGAAATGGCTGCGCAAACTTTACAATTATCGTCAAAAGTATATAGAGCAGTAAGAGCGTATTTTAATTTAACAATTAATAAACAATAGAAGCTTAAAAAATATCACTGCCAGTTTTACGCGCTCGTAGAAGAGCTATTTCTGGTGTTAACTGTTCGTTATCTGACGGCTCCTTAGCACTGCCATCGGCCTCTAGCTTGCCCGCTTTGTAATCGGCCAAAATCTTTTCCGAATAGATAGCATTGAAGAGATCCAAGCTAGTGAATTCAGATTGAACTACTTCTGGTGCTTTGTACGATACATATGGCTTCAGCTTACAGCCGGTTAAATCTGGCACAATGATTTCGGGTATTTTCTCAGGTATTTCGACAAATTGACCATTTATTGTGATGCCTGTATCTCGAACTCCTCGTTTTTGTATAGCCACCGGTGGATTGGCCATTGTCCGTTGCGCTTCCTTTACCACACGTGTTCCGCGCTTGCCGTACACGTTGAATTTACGGAAGTTTCGTTTGCCAGCCACTGGCGCAGTTGTGCTGATAGCTCGAACATTGCCTTTTACTGAAAGCGACAAAAGTTTAAAACAATTATTCATACTTCTTTGTTTTAAACTATGCTGGTTAAATAACAAATTGCCCAAGCTGCAGCAAAAACAGCTGTTTGACTATGAGCTGCCAATCTAATGCAGTCGGTAGGGTTTGTTTTGGCATCGATACCTACTACATGTATTAAAACACAGTGTGGCAGCACTTTGGCTGTAGTAGTGGCCAAACAATATTGATATCGAAGTTTTCTGCTTATTGAATATAAATTGAGATTAGACACTACATCTTTTAGTTAGTTGGAAAGTTATTCCAGAACAGTTGTTCTTTCTGAACCGGTAAATAAACATAAGATCGCGGTAACGATGGTAACTGTAGGTAAAGAAGAAAATGCAATCATCCAATACAACATACTTATTTTGTATTATTAGTTTCAGGCACTAAAAGTTTCGATGACGTATTTGAGGAACACTGGCACAAAATATTCTGCATCACGCCAAGCAGAGATCCACCCAAATGTGATCCCTCAGTACTAGAGTATTTTGGAGTACTAAGTCTAACTGATATCCGATCACCAGACCGCAAATTGTGGTACATTTACTATTCCAAGCAACCAGAGGTCGATGAAACCCTGAACCGTATTTTCCATAAATATGGCAAAAAGAATATGTGTGAAATTTTCCGGAAACATACCTTTAGTGGGGTTGGATTGCGTGCCAGAGTGAAAGCTTATTTTTACGATAAGAAATGGCATGTGAAAGGCAATATACTAGAGGCTCCAGCAAAAACCTCCTGCAATAGCGATCAAATGCTCAAAATGATCACAGATCTGTACAATGAAGAACGGAGAATGCTTTATGGGTTCTTGTGTATGAAGCATAATGGAATCAGGAAGCACTTTTATTAATGGGATTCCTATTTAGTATTTTAATATTTACAAAATCTGTGATTCATATATGTACAATTAAAATAACCAAATACATCTCCTGTTATTGATTAGTTATTTTTCGATAAAAGTAAAAGCTTTATCAAATAATTTAATATGTATGTTGGTAGAACTTTAGCTTTGATATGGTGCCTAAATATACTAAGTCTATTAACTGGTTGAAATAATCTACTCAACTAGGTCAGACTTTTAATAATTAGTTTGTACGTCTGGAAGGAAGCATGGCGTCAAAAATATATGTATTTTTTAAGCACTATATGATTATCAAGATCAGATATAAATATAATAAAATAAACGTAAAAATTAAGAGTTATATTAAAGTCTTAATGTTTGCTTTTGTTTACCAATTTTACGAAATTTAATTCTGCCATTAAGTTCCAAATAAGTAAACTTTCTAGCACAGTCTGGCAACGCATAAATGTTCGAGTATCGATACTTGCTCAGCAGCTTTTGACCAACAAACTTGTGAAATGAATGATAAAGTCGAAGCTCTCCAAATATTTCATATAAATTGAAATGACAGCATTGGCTATTAAGGTACAAGAAAGATAAACGTAAAATAAATACAATTCTAGTATCGAGCGAGAAGCATCGTTTTTTCCCACCCACGCAAATAATGGCTTCAAATGGTATTCAAAAAATGTTACATTAAAAACAACAATATAAATTATTTATTAATTTCAGATATTGATTTCAATGACGAGTTTGAGAAATACCTGAGTCGTATGTTCTATATCAAGCCATGTGAAGTGACATCTAAATGTGATGAGTCGAACGTTGAGTATTTTGGAGTACTGAGTCTAACTGATGTCCGATCACCGGACCGCAAATTGTGGTACATTTATTATTCCAAGCAACCAGAGGTCGATGAAACCCTAAGTCGCATTTTCCATAAATACGGCAAAAAGAATATGTGTGAAATATTTCGAAAACATACCTTTAGTGGGGTTGGATTGCGTGCCAGAGTAAAAGCCTTTTTCTACGAGAAGAGGTGGCATGTGAAAGGCAATTTACTGGAGGCTCCAGCTAAAAGCTCCTTCAACAACGATCAAATGATTAAAATAATCACAGACCTGCATCATGAAGAACGGAAAATGCTGTATAGTTTTTTGTGTATGAAACACAATGGCGTCAGGACTTACTTCCATTAATGTAATTACTATTTGTTACTTTAACATTTACAATCTCTGTGATTCATATACATATGTAAAATTTAAGTACCAAATTTTGTCATATTAATCGATTATCTAAGCATTTCTTAATAAAAGTAAAAGATGAAATAAATACATTAATATTAATGCTGATAGAAGTGTATACATTTTTTAAAACATCTTATCAAAGATAAAAAACTAGTTAAGGCTCTAACCTGGCTATAAATAACCGCTCAACTTTGCGAAACTTTTACGAACAAGCCATATCTTTTAATCACCCTATTTCATCTTCGATATTAATTGTTATAATACAAATTCAAGAGCCAGAGAGTGAGCTATAATAAAATGAATATGAAAATTACATTAATTTTTTAGGGCACAAATTATTTTGTTCTATGTTTGTTTACAAGTTTGACGAAATTGCCGTTCTGCCATTAAGTTCAAAATAAATCACCTTCTAACGCAGTCTGGCAGCGTTCAAAGTGTTGAGAATCGATACTTGTTCAGTGACAGCTTTTGACCAACAAAGTTGTGAAATGAATAATATGGTGGAAGCTTTTAAAATGTTTCATATAAATTGAATGACAGCATTGCCGTTTCAAGCACAAGAAAACTACACATCAAATACGTACAATTTAGGTATCGAATCATAAACATAATATAATTATACCCACGTTAATAATGGCGTCAAATGGTAATTAAAAAAATTTACAATCAACAAAAATATACTAAGCCATTCAATTAAAATTATTTCTTTCCGCAGTTCCTAATTTTGATGAGGAATTCGAGAAATACTTACATCGCATGTTCTATATCAAGCCAACAGATGAGACGTCCAAATGTGATCCCTCAGATATTGAGTATTGTGGAGTGCTAAGTCTAACTGACCTGCGTTCACCAGACCGCAAGTTGTGGTACATCTATTATTCCAAACAATCTGAAGTCGATGAAACCCTAAATCGCATTTTCCATAAATACGGCAAAAAGAATATGTGTGAAATTTTTCGGAAACCAACGTTTAGTGGCGTGGGATTGCGTGACCGAGTAAAACGACATTTCTGCGATAAGAAATGGTATGTGAAAGGCAATATTCTAGAGGCGCCTCCAAAAAGTCCTTACAACGATGATCGTATGGTTAGACTGTTAACTGAACTGTATAATGAGGAGCGAAAAATGCTTTACAACTACGTTTGCATGAAACACGATTCGATCAGCAAATACTACTAATATTTAGGTACATAGTATATTTAGATTTACCAGCTCTGTGATTCATATACAATGTATAATAAAAGTAACAAATTTTTCGAAATTGATTAATGACTATTTGCTTACGCTGTGTAAAAATAAGATCTTTATAGATAGACATTGCTATCAATATCTGTGGTGGCAGCTTATTTCCATTTCAGGTCAAACCATTTGAGTTATAAAAATATTTAATCATAGAACGTATGTAAAAATGTATCTCAAATAAATTTACGTTTCATTTTTAATATTTTAATATTAATTTTGAATAGTATGATAATATAATGCTAGAAAAAATACTATAAGTCGTGGAAACAACATTTCTATCAATCATTAATAATATCGATATCGAAACCACTGCAGACCTGTCCATTTCTGCGTGTCTTGCTTTCTGACAGTACATTTAAAGCGGATAAACTATAATAAAAATTGAATCATTTGATTACCATTATTATTATTAATATTTACGCCTAATAACATGGTAAGTAAAAGCGTAAAACTGCAACTTTCTGGATCTAACTAAAAGTGCTCTGGTTCTTCGCTATGTTTCTATGCACTTTAGTCCACGGGGCTCGTTAACGCGAGGGCAAAGGAATATTTACATTTACATCGAATTGATAAGCACAAATGTAGTCACAGGTATACACATTGGGAGGTATTTGTACCAAACATACATAAACTCAAATATTACAAATATATTACAGTTCTGCCAATTCGTCCTCTTCGTCGTCGGCATCCTCGGAGAGTTCTCGTTCCCGTCAGCGTCGGTGAGTATCGAATAAGAAATTGAGTATCGAGTAAAGATTGACAGGCGCCATCTCAGCAGGCGAAATATTGTGGTTGCCTATTAAACTGTCAACAGGAATGTTTCATTTGGTTTAGCTTTTCAAGCGAGCAGGTTCTCTTCTCAGTTTTTACCAAAAAAATAATTAATTGGAAAAATGTAAGAAAAATATGAAATAAACTGTTTACATTTCAGAGCAGCGTGTGTACAGTGCTAATTGAAGAGCAAGCAAGCAAGTTTGTTTCTGAAATACAATGTGGTGAATCGTACACAAATCTCATAGCAGTTCAATTCAAATACTCAAGTGTCAAAAACCCGAACAACACATTTTTACAATCAAGATGCACAGCCAGCAAAACCAACTGAAAATCTAACCTATTCCCATTCAAGGTCGGACGGTGAAGTCTATGGCAGCCGTCATCACAATTACAATTCAAAATCGAATTCTCAACATCGTCGGCGTTCGCGCTCCGGGTCAGATTCGCCAGTGCGCCATTATTCAGGCCGAACATCTCGCGATCGCCAGCGCATGCGTCAGGCACGCGTAAGTAGCGCCAATTTAAAATCAATCTGTATTGCAAAGCAGTCATGACAACGTCCTGTCGCAGGATCATCCACAGGCTAGCCGCTGTATTGGAGTCTTTGGTCTAAATACAAACACCACCGAGCAGAAAGTACGCGAATTGTTTAATAAATTTGGACCCATTCAACGCATCCAAATGGTCATCGATGCTCAAGTATGTTAAATCGTTAAATCATATTCAACAAAATGCCAAAAATTTGTGCGCAACTTGGGACTCAGCTTTGAAGAGTTGTGTGCCGTCTTTCTTGGCTACAGCATACATAAATACAGCAATATTGAGTGTTTGTTATGCAAGTTACTAGCAATTCACTAAAGGCTTGCTGCAACATTCATCCTATTAAATTATCTAAATTTTGAATTTTATGAATTGATTACAAAATCACTGTTCATAAGTTGAAAAGTCAGTTCTTTGCTGACACTCTAGTTATATACATTAATTTAAAAACAAAAATGATATAGATTAGAAATGTTTATAGGTAATTCACTATATCAAAAAGAAAGACTAGTTATGCAGCTATAATTGCTTACAATGCGTACTAACAACTCTTACAGACTCACCGTTCTCGCGGATTTTGCTTCATTTACTTTGAGAATCTCAGTGATGCACGGGTAGCCAAGGATGCCTGTACAGGAATGGATGTGGATGGCCGCCGTATACGCGTAGATTATTCGATAACACAACGTGCGCACACACCCACTCCTGGTGTGTACATGGGACGCCCATCACGGTTTGTATAGTTGTTTCCTATTGTTGGTTATAAATTGTCATTATTTGAATGTGTTGCAGCCCACCGGGCAGACGTTCTCGTGAGCGTGACTATAGCAACCGAGATAGCTATCGTTCGCGGCGCCGCCACCGCGAAGAATCAACGTCAGTGTCGCCATCGAATCGTCGTAAATATCGCAGCCGTCATCGCTATGAACGTAGCCGTAGTCGCTCTCGCAGTTACTCCCGTTCTCGTTCACCACGCAAGCGTAAGTCTGAATATAATTTAGCAAAATATTATAAAAGCTTCTTCCATGTTTTCGTTACAGCGGCTCGCGTCCCATCACGTTACTAATGTGCCGATAATTGCGTGCTTATGTGAATGACAAGTTCGCATGCACAGCAAATGCAAAGGCTCAGCACGAGGATATAGACTGAATTGTTTTGTTTTTAAATCCCTACACTTATCCCATAAATCGTTTGGTAGCAACATCTGTATAATTAATATTATATAGTTTTCATCCCGCCTAACCATAATTGATTGTTTGTCAATATCGTTGCATCCTTGTACGTTTTGTAAAACGTGTCACCACACAGAAAGCATCCCGTGTATATTACGCGTTCCATCCTCGTAACTTAACGCGCGTAAAACACATTGTGATATGTATTTTAAAAGCAACTGCGTGAATTGATAACAATAAACTAATAAAACTAATGAAGTTGTACGTTTTAGTATAAACTAAATAACATCTTACATGTGCTGAACGTGCAATATATATTTAAATGCATTTGTTGACAAACACATTTTTCATACACTGTTAATATTTTTATGGTAATTGTACAATAAATTAAACTGTAAAAATTGCTGTATAAATCAGTTCATGTATGCTTTAATATGGCGGTTCACCCACCTAAGAATTGAATCATGGAATAGCTGCAGCTGCTGTGGAAGTTGCTGTCGCCGACGTCGTCGCAACACCTGTTGTCGCTTGCGTTGCACGAGATGTCTTGTAGGCGAGCTCCAAAGTTTGCTGTATTACTTGCATGTCTCCTTCAATGCTTCGCGCCCAGTTTTCTACATCACCGAGTTCTTTCAGAGCACTACTGAAATTGTCTATCAATTGCAGCCACTGATGTGTCTGTTTGGCAAAGTTGGTGGCACCCACATGCAACTGTTTGGCTTCTACATCTAAACGTTTTTGATTTAAATATGCTTGCGCCACTCTGTTTTAAATTAGTATGATATGAGCATAATATACACAGCTGAAATTTTGCAGTTAGCTTACCCCACATTAAGGTGGTCAACTAGAGACTGCGTAAGTTCGTTGGAAGCTTCGATGGCTTCTTTACGACGCACTTCTTGCTCCTGCTTGCGCTTTGACTGCTTAGAATGATGCTCTTTTACCATTGAACCTAACATCTTGTACTAGGATTTGATTTTCGTACGTCTGTAAAATTTTGATTTTTTGTTTAGCTAGCTCACAGTTAGAGATGGCAACAGTGAGAATATAATATCAGCTGTTGACTAATCTATCGATTAAACAAGTTACAACTATCGATTATTGGCTTGAAAACGGAGCCATTATTTATTAAAACAAATTGTAATTAGTAATTAGCATATTTTCGTTAACAATTCAAAAGCACCTGTGCCGTTTCTTACAGGTAGGCCCACCATTAGTCGACTTGATGGGGAATTTAGCTCGTCGGGGCGACCGAAACCAGCTGCGTTGCGCAAGAACTGCAAGCTTGATTCAAATGACATTTGCTGTAATGGTGAAGAAGAGTGTTCCATGCCTTTGCGTGAAAGCGGCTGGAAAGTACCGTCAAAAGTCATGTAATCGGCAATCAGGGACAAATGCCTGCGATCTACAGTAATTCCATAAACCTTGAATACATTGCTAACTTCCTTGACAATGACCTGGGTCGCAGCTTCGATACCATATGTACGTGCTATAGCATGAATATCGTTGGAGTACAAACGATTCAGATCCAAGATTTTGTTGTGTTGGAACATTTCACCAATGTTAATGCCATCCGTTTTCAGTAGTTGTTCATCGTCATTACCCTTGTAGATAATAGCACGCTTTATATGCGGCACCTGATGTACAATACTCTTTGCGGCCAATTCGCGTATAATGGATGTCAGATCAGGCTTTTGGTAGCGTACACTGAGGTTAAGTTTCACTTTGCACCAAAGATGCTGATCTTTGTCGTAGGTGTAATCCTGTACCATTTGATTTCCAAGTAGCTTTTCCACTGATTTGTCATCCATTTCACCATTTTCTTCGTTTGCCAGTTCATTTCCATCTTCACCATCTTCATCGGGCTCGTCTTCATCGTCTACAAAATTATTAGTTAATATATATTGAAATCAATAATATATATTGAAATGAATAACATAATTACCATTAGCGTCTATAATTTCTTCAGCATCATCCGGATCGTCATAGTCCTTTTCGTCCGTTTTACGCTGCTTAAGCTTAATGCCAGTCGCATCATCATCACCCTATTGCGGATTGATTTCTTTCAATTAGATTCTACATGTATTCACTATGAAATATTTTACTCACGCCATCATCTGAGGAGTCGTCATCATTGTCTGCTACTTTTTGTGCACCAACATCATCAGCTGCATCCAACTCTTGATCATTGTCTTCGTCCATTTTGTTGCCACCCTCCTTTTTCTCATCTACCACGATTCTGCAGAATTATTAATGTTAGTTTTGAGTTTGGAGAATATCGACTGCGTGCTTACATTTTTGATGTTTTCTTGGCATTTGACACCTTTAGAATAGCGCGAATAAGCTGCTTGAAGAATGTCTGGTGCATGTATTTTATAATACGTTTAGGCCGCACACTGTAATCCTCCTTGTACATATCGCGTGGGAGGAATTTAAAGTACAATTCGTAGACATATGCTCGTTCTGGTTCCAGCGTCAAACTTGTGTTGATCTGCACGACTATTTGTTGATAGGACAGAATATATATATTAAGGCAGTTTTTTTTATTATCATTTTAAAATATAACTTACATTCCAGCAGACTGGCTAATGTCACACAGTTGAGAGAAATACGCAGCTTCTCCGCATTATGCTGCTGTCCTGGTTTGATGGGTATATCCATTGAAGGGGTCTTGATGTTTGATGAAGCTAACATAAGAATTTCACGCAAGCGCGGTATACCCAGAGTGACGTTCATTTCACCACGACCAGCAAAATGGAAGGTGTTCAATGTCATCTGGGTGGAAGGCTCGCCAATCGACTGAGCTGCAATCAAACCCACCGGTTCTCCAGGCGACGCCAGCGCCTTTATGCTCTTCATGTGCATAATGTCTGCTATAATTTGTTTCTGTGTCGGATGCTTAATCGCATAGTCATTGATTAATTGACGCGTGCGCTCCGAGACTGATCCATAGTAGTTATCTTGCTTATATACGGCCACGGTGGGATCGGGACAGCGTGCATATTTCTTCCGATATAATGCTTTGTCCTCGGCATCTGCCTTTTTCCACAAATTGAGCAGACCCTCATCAAATCGTCTGCGTCCCGTCTTGGAATTTATTTCATTGGGTCGTGTAACTTCCACTTCGTTCCGAAGCTCCTTCGAAAAGTGAGTGAATGCGGCATGCAATTTGGCTGGTTTCTTCTTCTGCCAGTTTCGTATGTGTTTCTCGTGGCGCTGCACTTTGGCGAGGCACTCTTCATCCTTCATTAGCTGCAGTTGGCTAGGCCGCAGAACGGCTTTAGAATTTTGTGCAAGAAAATCAGCGCAGAATTTTCCGTTAAAGAACTTGGACTTTAGTATGTCCAAACCATCCTCGCCGTAAAGAAACTGCACCACACTATTGTCACTATCGCGCACAGTCAGGTCATAGTGCACGCTTAATCCCTCCAAGTGCTTGATTAAACAACGCTGCAGATAACCGGAGCGTGATGTTTTAACAGCTGTATCGATGAGACCCTGTTGTCAAAAAGGATCAGTAATCAGCAATCTCTTTCATCCCAAAATTATAAACTTACTTCACGACCAGCCATGCAGTGAAAGAAAAAGTCCTGTGGCTGTATACCTGTCATAAAACGTCCATCAATAAAGCCGCCCGATTTCGGCGATGTCTCAAATGATGTAAAACTAGGCAGAGATTTTCCAGATATCATCAACGGAGGTCGTTTGCCTTCCAGCTCAATTTGACCTAGCAGGCAAGAGATTTGCATGGTGTTAACCATGGAGCCTTTGGCGCCAGATAACACCATCAACTGTAGATTGTTTGATGGAAACTTGCTGATAAGCCCACCAGGCAGACAAGTTCTATAAAAGAATATAAACAAAAACAATATTAATATATTGGCCTTTGCATATTAAATGTTAATATCAAACTCACTTGTTAATGTCATTTGTGTAGCCATCTAACATCGATTTGTATTTGCGATCAAGCAAGACCCGAAATTTAGTATCCTTAACATATGCAGCTTCCATTTGCTCGGCCAGTTCATCATGTGGTGGCACATCTTCCAACTCCAGAGCAGCAGCAACGGCACTATTGCCTATATCGCGACACTCGTGAATGATCTTGCGACGCTTGCGGTCTGCCTCTTCGGTTACCAAAATGTCTTTGACGCCTAAGGTGAAGCCCTCGAGTTGCAGGAAGAACGTAAACACCTTTGTGAAGGCGGTAAGCAGGCGCGTGGATACATCGCCTCCATACAGCTCATACATGCAGTGGATCAGACCAAAAGTTGTTGCGCCATACTGCTGCTTGTCCAGAACGCCCACAAGAAGCTCACCCTTACGTATTTGCACCTGACTCTCACTCAACTCTTGCTCTAGAGGAGTTGAGCCACACAATGGAGTACGCGATCTGGCCACATTCCAATTCTGAAAGAAGTATATGGGTTTGTCAATAGGTTACGAGTTATGCAGGCACGTCATTTCTTACCTTGCCGCCTATTTTGGCAAAGGAATCCAAGTTGATGCGCTCGTATCCATCCGGTATCAGATTAATAATTATGGTCGAAAGCACTTGCTTGCCAGACCACAATGTTGCTGGCTTTAATATGGCTGGTGGAAGCAACTTGACATCACCTTTAAGATGCGACAGGCCCTGGAAGACCAACTGCTGATAATCTTCGCGATTGAAGAAGCGGCCGCGTATGGACAGTTTGACACCCGATATAACCTGATCCTGAATAAGACCTCCTAGTGGAGTACCGTCCTTGGGTACCAGGTAGTTGCTGGCCACGTTCACTAGATTGTAGGCTTCAGCACGTGCCACTTCGCTTTGTGGATAGTGCGCATTCATCTCGTCACCATCGAAATCTGCATTGTATGCCTTGCAATTGGAGTAGTGAAGACGAAAAGTTTTTTCGCCATGCAGTATACGAGCCTTGTGCGCCATTATGGAAGGCTTATGGAGCGAAGGTTGACGATTGAGAAGCAGCACATCACCATTTAGGACATGGCGGTGGACAATCTTGACGCCATCCTTTGGATTGGATAGCAACAATTTAGCCATACTGGCCCGTTTGGACGCATTGTCAGCGGGTATGTAGGTAGTCAAGCCTTTGCTGTCTTGTATGTAATTAGCGCCTGGGTGCACTTCTGGACCATTCATGACCATTTTGCGCAACTCAATGACATTCCATTCAGTAACCGGCACCGGATAGGACAGTTTGCGTGCAAATATGTCTGGTATACCGATCTCATCTACATCGATATTGGGATCGGGCGTTATGACCGTACGTGCAGCGTAATTAACACGTTTACCCATCATGTGCTTCCGTATAAGACCCTCCTTTTTTTCTAGCACTTGCTTAAGACCCTCGGCGGACTTGATATCTCGCGACATGTTGACGTCGAGCAACACATCTACGGAGCTCTGCAATGCCAACCAGGCATTATAAAGCTTTTCATGACTGCTGGCGCCACGCATATTTTGATAGGCTGATCTAGCTTGGTCACTCAGTTTGTCTTGATGTCCCTTCATAAACTTGAGCACCACATTAAGCACATGATTATTCTCAATTATGTTAACATAGATGTCCGTCTGTGGATTCCCTTTCATCATGTCGTTAATAACATTCATTGGACGTGCTCGCGGCGGTGTAACTGGTATCGTATCCATAAAAAATATATCAACGGGCGAGCAGTCGCCGTTAATACTCGACTCGCTGCTGTTCATGTTAAGCACAGGTACGAGCAGCTTAAGAAACTGTGGATAATTTTCAAAGATCTTTCGTAGATAGCGACGACATTCATCTGCAAATATGACCTTGTTCTGGCCACTGGTTTCGGGAATATTGCTCATCCTATGATATAAAAATAAGTTAAATTAAACAAAATTTTAATTGGCAATTACAGCCTCAATCTCACCGTTCCTTCAAATCGGCAATGGTCACATAATAGACGAGACGGCGATGCAAATAGCGCACAAAGCGCATAGACTTGTTGCAGTGTCTACACTTTTTGCTGGAACCTCGCTGCAGAGCAGCATGCGTAATGGCTGTACGTAAGGAGCAGCTTGTTTTGGTAGAGTTGCTGATATTGCTCACATTTTTGGCCAAAAGCTCGTTGACCGCTGCAATACGTGGGTGTACGGCATCGCCGTTGTCCAGTTTCACCATCGCATCGGTGTTCTGGCAAACAATTTCTGATTTAAACACTTCCAGTTCTTGTGCCTCAATAATATATCCGGCATCGATTAGGCGCAATTGAAGCATGACAATCTCCCGTTCATGATCTATAGAAACGGAATTATTGATTATTATTGATTATTGATTATATATTGATTATATATTCTATTTTACCACTCACCTTTCATTTGCAGTTTGTGACAGTGGAGACAGAATATGCACAATAAACGCTGCACCAGTTTGATAAAGAACGGATTGTACACCAGTGAGCCCAGTTCAATGTGGCCCATGTGGCCAGGACAATCTTGCATTTTCAGGCATGTACCGCAAGGATCCATGCATCGGCCATAAGACCCCAATCGTATGTCATATAGGCCACCGGGTATCGGGTGTCCCAATGCATCAAATGTGAGGCCAGTTATTATTTTCACTACACTTAGTTTTTTTACTTCCTCTGGTGTGAACACAGCGAACTCCAGATCCGAGGGAAACATGTGCACATCAGGCGGTCTCCTTGAACCCATTTTAAAGCGTTATTTTATAAATTTGATAGGAAATAAGCCGTTTGATGAGCAGCGCGCAGCACGTGTATTTGAAGACAACACCAAAAGTATTGATGAGAGCAACGATATATCTTATCGATATAATTCTTTTCCGACTTATCGATATTAATCAAACTAAAACTACTCAGCAGCAAGCAGGGCTGTTATACACAATAAATGCGCGATAATTCAAATTCGAAGTGAAACAGGGGTTTATATTTATTCAAAGAAAGAATAAGGTAATAAGTAAATACTTAAATATATACGAAATATTTTACTTCAAGTAGATTCTTTGGTAATGCTTAAAACTTATCACAAGTCAACTGGTATTGCCAGTTCTTAATAGCCACATTTTGCTCGTATTTGTTGCGGACAGTGTCCAAGAATTCCGCAACAGTTGTCTCATCTCCATTTGCTGTTGCTCCGTCGCCGCAGCCATCTCTTGCTCCAGTTCCAGTTCCGGTAATTCGGGTAGCGTTTGTAACCTTCTTGCCCGTTGATGGCTCATCGTACGGTTGCAGTTGTCTTGGACGTCGCATCCGGTTACTCGGTGCTGGTTCTCGTTCTCGTTCTCGTTCATGTTTCGCTGTCCGACCACCTTTGCGCCAGGACTCGACATTGGCCACGCTCGTGTCAGCCCCATACTTGGCGTTTCGTCCAAAGATGGTCGTCCAACGAAACCACTTTTGTCATAAACCATAAGACGGCTCTTCTGATGAGATGCGTCTGCTATGGGGCATCTCGCGCCGCAACAGATAAACACACAATCCTAAGCACCCAAGAAGGAGGCACACTAGTCCAAGCATAGCATAAAACCCTTGACGATAGCGTGCTGCATCCGCACTGGCTTCCAAGAGTTTTACACGATGCCTCAACGCACCGCCACTCCCATCGCGGAGTTCTGCATCCTGAGTTGAAGGCAATAGAACCTGCCAAAAGCCATAAACGCGCCGCAAATGATTGCCATAGCCGGAATCTAGCTGGTTGTTAGTCACATATGAGTTGCCATTGCTTTGCCGATAGTTGTCATGTCGATTTGTCCTGGACAAGCTGCGATCTGTATCGATCCCTATTTGCTGCTTACCACTTAGTAACTCTTCAATCGCCGCCTCATCCTCGCTGGTTGGCAATTCTAAGCTCTTGGTTAGTTCGCCCAGTGCGTAAATAAACGGACGCTGTTGTGTGTATGACTGCCAGGCGTCATAAATGCGACCGGGTGTGGGATTACCGCCTTTCACAAAGTTAGCAAAGGAGCCGCGCAGCTTGCGGCACAGCTGCTCCTCCTCGGTGCTAAAACGACGACGCGCAATCTGTTGGAATAAGCTTGGACCCAGTAGGAGTGGTAGGTCTGCACTATGCGAGGCGCCGCCAAACAAATTCTGCCTGCCACGCATGTCCATCGCATGGGCATGCGACTGATCAAAGACATAGGCATAGCTAGCGGTGCTGCTGTTATTGAGGAGCTGCAGTAGGCGCAAGAAGGGCGTCTCATAGAGCGACTCTGAAAGCAGGCGCTGCATGCCCCACAGCAGCTGACTGACTGAGGCATCGTTGCTAAAGTAACGCCAGCGAATGGCTGCCAATTGAGCGTCGCTTATACTTGCCTCCAGCTGCAGGTTCATAGAGCGTAGAACGTTTGGTAAGAGCGTTCCATTGATATAGGTGTGAAGAGCTTGCTGACCATCCCGTGCCACGTCTAGCCAGTAATCCTGCATGAAAGCGCCTTCATTGGATCCAATGCCCAGGAGCATTGCTGGCAGAGACACATTTGTCAAACGCTGTTCCAGCTCATCAGATTGGGGTAGCTGCACGCCCAGCTGCATGCTGGCATTGCCATGATTATAGACGCTTTCATAGGCACGCAGTAAATCCTCGGAACTTTTGCGGCGTAGGCAACTCAGGAGCTGGCGATGCTGTGCCTCTTCAAACTGACAGCCCAGTTTATGAACGAGTGTGCGCCCCGTGGCCACAATGCGCTCTTGATGGCCAGCACTTAAGGCATACAGCACAGGGCCTGGGGACATCAGAATCAGTTGCTTAAACAACGGAGACCCATCAAGTGCAGGCTGCAGTGCGATGGCTAATGCCAAAGTAGCACCGCTACCATGGCCGAGCAGCGTCAATTGATCGGCATTGGCTCCAAAACTGGGCGCATTGCGTTGTAGCCAACGCAGTGCCATTTGAATATCACTCAGTCCATAGTTTCCCGGCAGCTGGCGATGCTCCTGGCCCAATCCCAGCCACCCATAAATATTGTTGCGATACTGCACGCTGACCACAACAATGCCCTCGGCGGCGGCGAGGTCCAGGCCATTGATGCGATTACGTGGCCAGTCATAGGCAAAATCCTCACCGCTTATAATTACCAGTATAGGCAATTGGCCATAACGCAAGCCCGATTCGGGTGTCCAGATGTTTAGATATAGACAGTCTTCGCTGTTGCTTGCAGCAGGTGATATGCTGCCATCGGGACTCTCGTCATAAATAGTATTTGACAACTGCGGACAAATGGGCTGCATCGCCGTGGCCTGCAGCGTACGGTTCCAGCCATTGTGAGGCTTGGCAGGCTACAGAAAGAGTAAAATTTGAATGATTATCGATTATTCCGATTGAAGATTGATATCGACTCTTCGAGTTAAGCTTTTTTACAGTCTGTTAAAGGATATGTTAAAATAACATAATTTATCTCTGTTAAAAACCCGTTTTGATCTATCAATTGAACGTACAGCAAATCGTAGCGATCCCAAAGGCGCCTGTGCGTAGGGTATTCCCAGAAAGGCATAGACAGCGCTGCGTGCTCCGTCCGGAAAAACCTTGAGCTGAAAGCGAAGTAAGAGTTGAGCTTCTATATTTGCATATTCATTTGATATTTACGCCAATAAGATCGCCCTGCTCCAGTTTAATATGCGTCTGTTGGGCCCAGCAGCCCCACAAGCTGAGCCAAAAAAACACCAGCAGCCAGTTGAAAAGTCGAAATAATTGCATCTTCGGAAAGCCTCTCTTACTTTCTAACGCATATTAGGCCGCATTTACTTTTGAACTATTTAAGTGGATTATTTTTCCTTTTTTCCGCAGCAACTTTTCACATGGACTCCTTGACGCTGTAACGATAACTAAAAAAATAAAAGTATTGTACCCGTTGCTGGCAAACGCTGGTTTAAAGTTTATGCTAGAATTATTTCAATTGTTTTCTGGTGTCATTATTGTTAATGCGGTTGTTCAGTTCTGTTCGGGAATCATTCATGCATTCATGTGATCAACACAGCCAGCGACACCAAAACTCCGAACAACAGGTAGGCTAACAGGGTTGATTGTTGTCTAAACACATATATAGGGAACTACATATGCACATACATATATGTGGATATATGCTGCGGGCTGTAGTCAGGGCAACTCCCATGCAAAGTGGGACTGAAGCCCATAACTTTAAACCCAAAACAACATCAATTGTTAAATGTGCTCCCATTGGAGTATGGGCTGTAAGTTTATAGCCGAGGGTTATTTCAAACCTTTTGCAGTATAGATGTATAGCATATATATTTAAGTTTGCCAAATTTGTCATATAGAACGTTTTTAAAAGCTTATAAAAATAATACGATGTGGTTCGAGTCAACAAGACACAGCTGTGTATGAGCCGAATAAAAATGTATATAAAATATATATAAAATCTGACATATATATTACTAAACTGAGGAAGATAAAAAACTGTATGGAGCACATTCAAGCACAGAAGTTTCCACGAAGACGTACTCTATTGCTGCTGTCAGCTGTCTTAAGCAAACTTGCAGAATTCTGGCTTTTATAATTTATTATAATATATATATATACATATATTCATTCATGTATAATTACCAATTTCTATTTCGTAAATTCCGTAAAATCCAATCGTCTGTTCTCACACTGACCAAGTCTTGTGGCAGCCCTCGTCTTATATTATTTTGTTTTTTATAAATTTCAAATTTTTTATTGAGTTTTAATTTTGCTGTTGGCTCTGCCTCTGCCTCTGCCTCTGCTGCTGCTGCTGCTGTAAATATTCGTACGCTTCACAGACTGCGACAGAGAGAACTTTGCGTCTATGTTGTTAAATGGAGCTATCGGAGCTTTGGGCTTGCAGCAGATAATGTACCATAATGTTGGTTTAATTCCGGACCAATGTGAACAGCAGCTGCTGCTCTCTCACTCTGGTGGTTGCTTTTTTTCGCTGGCTCTGCTAGACGAAGCGCAGTTCCGGTCAGCGTCGGAGTTGGAGATCGGCGCTGAGTCATAATTAACATCTATGTTGTCATAGCAACCATTGGCTCAGGCATAGCTATGCATTTAATTAGTTTTTGAGAGGAATTTCGAGAGTAAAATACAGCACGCGAAGAGGCTGCGCCGCTATGCCACATTTTGCGTTAATTGTGAAGCACATTTAAATTACCATTTGGCTGAACTTGCCCCGTTGCCTACCATGTCTACAACACTTGTCTCTCTCTCTCTCTCTGTCACTTAATCAATTTATGGCTGGTAAGCGTGGGCGTCGCCTCGCCGCTGGATTTCGATTATTGTAAATTGCAATGATGCCCCAGTTTGGTCAATGGGTCAATCTCGCTCTATGCGTGTGTGTGCACAGCAAATTGGGGCTCTATGACTAGAAATAAAAAATCATAGGTAATAGTTTTTGACGATTGGCAGCGGACTAAGCCTTGAAGCCTCTGTTGACGCATGAAAGAACAAAGGCTGTATGTCAACAATCAATGCCAGTTGCCAATAAACACACACGCAGTTATCAATTAAGCTTTAATTCAAATGGTTTTGTTTGACGAAGTATTCGAATTGGCCAAATTCAAAAAACGTCGCACAGATTGTGCATTTTGGCTGCCACCTAAAGCTGTGGCCGTTGTTGTGGGGTTTTGGCTACCGAAACATTTTCAATAAATTCGTCATAAAAACGTTTGACACAAACTTGGAGCACTTGAAGCACTAGAAAGCTGGACAAAATGTGCCAATGCAAATAAAACTACAATTGAACAATTTTGCCAACAACAACAACAACAACATAACTTGAGTCGAAATTATTTATTCTTGTTTGAAACTTTTGGCTAATGAAAATGTATATGATATTTGACAGAGTCAGAGTCAGAGTCAGAGTCATGTTTACATATTGCCAACTTCTTTATCGAATTTTAGTTGAATAAAAGCCAATTGTCGACTGTTATTAGGCATCGTTGCCATATTTCGTTCTGCTAGCCAAACGCAAAGCATTTTGCTGTGGCAAGCAAAGGGGCTGCCTGACTGAGCTCTCTGAGCATACTCGTAATTCAATTTTGATTTATATTTTTCAACAATGCCAGGCATTCAGTTTGTTGTGCTTATAGTCCTTCCTCTATTTTTTTTTTTTTGTTTGCTGTTATGTTATGCATACTTGACGTGCAGCAAAGTGAAAATATTTTGTGCAGCTTCAGATTTTACACAGGCATATTCTTATTTTCGGCTTTGCCAACAATTTGTCAACACTTCGAAACAATTTAAGTTGTGGTTGCTGTTCATGAAACTTTTCAAATGCAATGCGACAGGCCAGGGACATGGCCTAGCCTGTATATATATACATATACACATACATATATATTTATTTATATACGTGTGCATACTTCACAAATTCTCTTTGTTTTAATTTATTTCTGCATCCCTTAATAATTCTTGTGCCATGTTTTTTTTTATTAAATTTCATTGAGTAATATTTAATTTTATATTTTCTAGCAAACTAGTGGTAGCAAGCTTCAATTGCACTTTATTAGCCAGACCCGAAGCACTAATGCCAAATGCTGCTGCAATAACAATAGGAATTATTACACATTTTCAGTGTTTCATCAGCAACAATGCAGCATAATATAATTATGTAATTAGCTGGAGCAACAGCAGTGCCAGCAAATTTGTGCGAAAATGTTTAACAAAACAATGGCCAAAGTTTAAGTGGTTGTTTCTCTGCTACTACTACTACTACCAGTTGTTGTTGCTTTAAGCCAAATTTAACGGCCCAACAATGTGGCAGACATTTTGTTTATGCAGCTAAACCCAACACGGCTTGCACTTAACCAGCTTGTGCATAGCATGTGTATGCGGCGTGGCTGTGTGAATGTTTTACACGTGCTCTTTATAATTAATGCTAACAAATTTTTCGTTGAAAAGGAACTGAAAACATAAGCGACTCGCATAGCCCACTTTAGCGCCAGCAGCATTCCAGCTGGCTTAGCAGGGGCAGGGCCAAAGCGCATAGCCAAATGGTTGTGTGAATCAGTTCTTCAGCCATTTTGTTGGCCTGCTCTGCTAGCCACCAAAATAAGCTAACTAAAAATTAAGCATATGCACAACAGCAGCAGCTGCTGCAGCTGTGCGTCCTTGACAATGTCAGCTGCATGCAGCTACCCAGCGACAGAGGGCGCCACTGTGAGTGTGACAGCCCTCAACAAGCATATTGTCATAAGAATAGTAGTCATGGCTATAGAATTTTTAATAATTTATAACTTTTTTAGTTTAGTAGCTGCTCAGAAAAGTGTGCTGTCTGACTGCTAGTAGACGAGCTAATAGCAGTTAATGTTTTTAAAGAGTTGATCAGTGAAGCGTTCATGATAATAAAGAATTTTTAAGGGATCCTAATTTGTTTTTTTTAACCTTCAAAATATATGCAAATATCTTAATTACTAAAAATTATAGAAGATATATCAATCGAGTACCAGTTGAAAAATATAAGCTTAATATCACGCGGCTCTACAGATTTGCTGCCTTTTACAAAGTTTGCTCTTCTAAGAAACTTCCTTTTCATCTTCAGCTCACGAGAATATGGAACGTATACATAAAATCTGAAAATGCTACAATTTATTGTAAATTTAGTTATCTAAAAACTGAAATAGTATTTGTGCACAAATGTATCTTGAGAAAAACTGAAAAATATTTGGAATATCGAAAATAGATTCTTATCTTTGATATACCATATCCATAAATAGTATTTAGTCCTTAAAGTTTACAATGATATACACTATTAGATCACATCTTCCTCTGGCTCCTGGCTCCATTTTACATAGAGCTCTGTGTGTGTGTCTCTGCCATTTTAATGATTTCATTAGTTGAAGCCGTAGAGCTAGTTGGCAATTAAATAAGGACGTTTAACGATACAAAATTGATTTTCCAATATATCTGCAGGGCAAATTGAATTGAAGAGTTGGCATTATAGAAAAACAATAACTAAACTCATATATGTGCGTAGCATTTGAAGGTGTATCTGGTTTATTATCCATTACATTGTACCTTCACGCACACAGTTGCAATTTCTATGCCAGCTAGCTGTCCTAACCATTTTCGTAACCAAGTCAATTAGGCTCATTTGCAGGCAGACGGAAAGTTTTGCGGGCGAAACTATTGCAGCTGCATGGAAAACTTAAAATTATACTCGCATATATCCTTTACCTATCCTTACAATCTAATTAACTGTCATTGTGTTAAAAAGACGCCAAACTGGCAACCAAAACTCGCTACCCGAACGAACACAATGACAGAGCCGTGGCTCGCGGCCCTTCGTCTGGCTGCTTGCGTGTCAGTCCTGACGGTGGCAGCCCAGCCAAGCCGAGCTGCAGGCTGGCGGCCCCCGCTCAGCGCCTCGGCGGGCACAACAAGTCACGTCATTTGAGGCGCTAATACTAATGCTTTGGCAATAACTAGGGCTACATGCAAGGGCACTTTCGTGCGGCCCACGTGCCGTCAGCCTTCGGAAACTAATCAATAGCGCAAAAATTTTACGTTTAATTAAAAATGTCTGCGTGTGTAAACCGGGCAGGTGGCGGCAGTGGCTCAAGACAGCCAGTGTCTTATTGTTAGGAGTGTTCGATGGATGTGCCGCTGCCTAGGACTATGCAAAATGCCAAGCAGTCGGCGCTAGTTAGCCATAGCCAGAGGGTACGTGGCTATAATTATAGATTTTCTTAGGATTCAGCGCATTGGCATACATAAGGCGATCGCAAACATATATATATATATAATATATATATATATATTTAATATATATATAATCAAATGATTCCACAAATAGTAGCTTAAAGTTACTTGCGGTGGCAATATTCATAGCAAATGATATATGTAATAAATGCGGTTTAAGTTAAATATTTTTGACTTTATCGACCCTGAGTCATAGTCAAAGTAATTGCGCAATATGGGTATATAAAGTGAACTATGTGGACAATTAGGCATAGTCGTACTCTGGCGATATGAAGCCAACGATTATTGTACTGGCGGTCCTTGGGCTGATGCGCTGCACGGAGGCGAGGCTAACCTTAGCCGAAGTGCAGGCAGCGGAATGGGAAGCCTACAAAGCGGAGTTCAACAAGACGTACGACGAGGAGCAGGATCCGCTTCGTAGGCAGGTATTTGAGGACAATAAGCAAATTATTGATGAGCACAACGCGCGCTTTGCCCAAGGCAAGGAAACCTACGAGATGGGCGTCAATCAGTTCACCGACTTCCTTGAAGACGAGTTCAATGGGAATATTAATGGAATGCTCAGTGACGACATTGCGAACTTGGGCCTATTCCATGGAGTCAGCGTCCATTTGGATGACAATGATGTACACGAGACTGAGACTGAGCTTGAGACTGATAACGATCACGTTGACTGGCGTAAACTGGGTGCAGTCACGCCCGTGCAGCATCAGGGACATTTTAACAACTCGTGGGCTTTCGCTGCCGCCGGTGCAGTTGAGAGTCGAGAATATTTGGTGACTGGCAAGCTGGTGCCGCTTTCGAAGCAGAACCTGGTCGACTGCTGTCGCAGCAAGCACCGCCGAACGCTAAGTGCGCTAAAATGCATCAAGAAGATGGGTGGCATCGATACGGAGGCATCCTATCATTATCGAGGAAAGGCTCATCGCTGTCACTATAAAAAAAAGCATGCTGGCGCCGTTGTCAGCAAAATCTACCAGAGCCGACCAGGCGACGAGAACTCGCTGGCTCACAATGTCGCCAAGGGTCCGGTTGCTGCCGTCATATCTCGGGAAGCGCTACGTTTCTACAGACGTGGCGTCTTCCACAACCCGCGATGTGGCCAAACGCCGGACTATGCAGTGCTCGTGGTGGGCTATGGCTATGGCGAAAATTCCGGAGACTATTGGATACTCAAGACCTCACTGGGAACCGCTTGGGGAGAACAGGGCTATCTACGACTGGCACGCAATCGACAGAATCTCTGCGGAATTTCGAACAGGGCATACTTTCCCATTGTTTCTAAATAAGTAAATAATTCAGTTTTAATATTTGGGAAACTTTTTTATACCAAAACTAGGTGAAGAATATTAATTAATAAAAAATTGATATTGTCTGCGCACTTAATCTATACTAAGACTTTAAATTTGTTGTTTAAGAAGCCTTAAGCTTAGTTAATTTGAAGCATTATTTAGTAGACAAAGATACTCCTAGGTACTCCTAACATTCTAGTATGAAAGAACCTTCTGACAGCAATTATTAATTATTTAGTTAGTTCTAAGCTTTAAATGTTTGCTTTGCATTTTAAATATATTTTTAATAATCTACTTAGCTTACAAGTACTTCACTGTCATATAACTTATTGTGGCTTAAAATTAAAGCAAGTGTGAGCTCATGTTCGTGCATAACACTGGCGTACAAGGTATGTGTTTATGAATGCTTCATGCTTATGGCTTGACCTGCTTCTGTCCGTCCATCCAAAGTATTTCTCTTCTCTTATAGCGAGAGACTTGAAATTTGATACATCTAATCGTTTCTTCCCTCAGTTTATACACTGTAAAGATGTTTTGGATGCGAATGGATAAGGGCGTGGCACGTTGTGAAATTGTACCTCTAGTGTAACATGAACACTATTATTTTTGCAACTTGGAATATATACTGCAGTCGACTAGCCTCGTGTTAAAACGTGTAGGGGTAGTTTATATATATTGAATATATATATTAGCATATATAGTAGTAGTAGTAGTAGTAATGGAATAGAAGTACATAGTAGTAGAAGAAGTAGTAATAGTAGTAGTAGTAGTATAGAAGTAGTAGTAGTAGTAGTAGTAGTAAAAGTAGTAGTAGTAGAAGTAGTAGTAGTAGCAGTAGTGGTATATATATAGTAGTATAAGTAGTAGTAGTAGTATATACAGTAGTATAAGTAGTAGTATAGCAGTATATATAGTAGTATTAGTAGTAGTATAGCAGTATATATAGTAGTATTAGTAGTAGTATAGCAGTATATATACTAGTATAAGTATAAGTAGTAAAAGGGTATACACAGATGAAAACTAAGAAAGTGTAATCATTTTTCAAATGTATAAGGAACATGTTAAGTTAAAAGAATTGCTTAAATTGATTAAATTTATAGAAAACATATTTTAAGTTTATTTGTCAGCAGCATTCATTAAGAAATGAATAATATTTAGTCAACAGTTTAATTACAGAAAGTGTGAATAATTTATAAAAATAATAATTAAATTGCATTTGTTGTGATAACTTGAAAGGCTGCAACCAGCAGCCCGCATTGGGCCGCTTCTAATCGATCCACTTTAGAGTCTGAGTCAGTTGCAATTATGTGGTCAATGCTGGGTATAAAATGGCTAGCATTATGCTAGGCCAGCATCAGTCGCAGTCGCAAAGCCAAGTGCAAAATGAGAGTTTTATTGGTGATTGTATTCCTAGTGGGCATGGCTTGCTGCACGCTGGGCAGAGCGACTACACTCGAGGACCAGCTGAACACGGAGTGGGACTCCTATAAGAACGAGTTTGATAAGATCTATGGTGACGAGTCGGAGGAGTTGCTGCGCAAGTTGATCTTTCAGAATAATAAGCAGATCATCGATGCACACAACGAACGCTGGGCCGTAGGAGCTGAGAGCTACGAGATGGGCTTGAATCAGTTCAGCGACATGTTGCCAGAGGAGATTAGCAAAGCGATTGGAGCCAATGATGGCAAGGAGTTTATTGACGATGTGGAAGTGGAGTCGTACGACGAATGGAACGATGATGTAGACTTCGATCTTGAGCTGCCAAGGAACGTTAACTGGACTCAAATGGGTGCGGTTACGCCCGTCATGTTTCAGGGGCACTTCAACAACTCGTGGGCCTTCGCTGCAGCTGGTGTAACGGAGAGTCATCAGTTCATTAAGTCTGGACATTTGAATGTGCTGTCTAAGCAAAATCTAGTCGACTGCTGCCACGCGCATAGCCATCATCTAGCAGGAGCTCTGCTTTGCATTAAGAAGATGAAAGGCATTGACTTGGAAAGATCATATCCTTACCGCGGGCTGACTGGCAAGTGTCATTTCAAGAGAAAGTTTGTTGGTGCCAGCATCAACAAGATTTTCCAAGTCCGGCCCGGAAATGAGCATCGATTGGCCCATAGCGTGTCCAAGGGTCCGGTCGCCGCTGTCATTTCCCATGCGGCGATTGCCCACTACAAGAGCGGCGTCTTCCACAATCCCGACTGCGGAGAGAGCCCAGATTATGCTGTCCTCATCGTGGGCTATGGCCATTGCAATCATTTTGGCGATTACTGGATCGTAAAGACATCTCTGGGCCCCCAATGGGGCGACAAGGGCTACTTGAAGCTGGCGCGCAACAAGCACAATCTATGCGGCATTACCAACTGGGCTTACTATCCGCAAATGAAGTAGAAACTTATAAAACATTTATTTCTTAATCATTTGTATGTTTTGCTGCTGTTAAGCTGTTAATATGCTTAATAAATAAATAAAATTAAATATTATTTGTTGTCAGTTTTGTATTACAGAATCTTGAAACTAGCAGAGTCTGGCTTAAAGGATATTCGAGGCTAAATATAAATCAAAATATGATATGGTTCAAGGCAAAATAAGAAATAAATATTATGCAGCCTTCTTTTAAAACTTAACAAATATACTTATTTTTTACCCAGCTCTGTAGCAAATAACTCTCGCCCCAGTTTCACATTTGCTATGCCAAAAGTCAAATTATTACTTGGCAAATGTATTCGTATTTTATTGCCATGTGTAATTGGCTGCTTTGCCACGAATGTCGCAAATGCATGTGCAAATTGATATGCTTCTTTGCTTCAATGGAAGCAACATTTAATGCTATTAATGAAGTTCATTACACGACATTCCTGCCACCCGAACACTTCGCTCGCTGCGTGCAAACCACGAAATTTTATTGCATGCTTTTAGGCGCCGCCATTTTGCAAGCGTCGCAGCGGCAGCGGCAGCAGCAGCCGCAGCAATGCAATTTATTAATTTACAGGTGCAGAAATTGTTGGGTAAAAAGTTTCAGATGTTTATTTATATGTGTGTGCATGTGCGCTTACATAGGGTATATGTCTAGCAACTGCTTGAGAAACTATTTTTTGTCGAGGACGCAGGACATGGTTTTTGCTAAAAACTTTGCTAATTCCTTTAGCAAACTTTTTCTAAGGTGTTGAGTGTGTGTTACTGCTGCTTGAAACAACAATATCTACATTTGGGGAATGAAAAGCATTGAAAGTCTCATTTGATTTAATTTTTATTCAAAAATCACATTTTTGTTTATTTATTTATTTGTTTTTGTTTTTGTTTTGTTTTTTTTTCCTTTGCTTTTACGGCGCGAGCTGCTGTTCAATAATATAATATTAATTATCATCTTATATTTATATGTTATGCTTACTAGATTGAAGTTTTCGTTTATGTAATTTACATTTTGTTTATGTTTCTCCTCTGTTTGGTTTTTTTCGCTTTTTTTTTTTGCTCTAGTATGGGCTTCCACGCTGTTTCTCTGCTTCTCTGTCTTGCCTTAAGCTTTAACAACTTTTAACTATGCAACAAGCACATTCACTTTAAATATTATTTTTCTTTCTCTTAGCAGCTGAACATTTATTACAAGTACTTCAAGAGTCCGTATGTGTGTGGGTGTGTGTGTTTTTGTATGTACAAAAGTTGCATTAATTGCAAAATTAAATAAAATAAAAGTTGCATATTTTCAATTCAGATTCGACACCTCAAATTGCAGATGCGTTTACGTCAATATAAAATGACAAAAAAATTAATAAAATTGTAATTAAATCAATTTTTACAAGTGACACAAACATGTTGTGTGCACAAAACTTAATTGAAACAGTACAATGAATGGACAAGTGAATAGGTTCAACTGCTCCTAAAGTAGAGCTGCGTTTGTATTATTATATTATTATTTCTCTTTGCAATCATTTTGAATGCTTGCTCACAGCAGTAAATCGTTTGAATGGGATTGTATAGCTCAGGCTTTGATGCCTGCTCAAGTTATTGTCTGCTGTTAAGCCTATCTCTCTCTCTCCCTCTCTTTGTCTCTCACGCTGTCTCCATCTTACTCTCCCTCTAATTCCTCTCTAACTCTATCTTTAGAATCCAAACCAAGCAAGTGCAACTTTCAAAAGAAAAGGCCCCATCTCTTAAAGATACATATTGAAAGTCTAAATTATTAAATAAATATAAATAACAAAAATCAATTATTCATAAAATAATAATAATTTAATAATAATTTTAAACCTTAAATCAAAAATTTAAAATATTTATTGCAATACCCGCTTGCAATATTATTTTTGTATAAAATCGAATTATCCAATAATTATTAACTAAAAGAAATACATATATATTTCTAATATTCACCTTAAATGAATTGATAAAAATATTTATTTAATTATCAGCGTTAACTAAATAAATAAAAATAGTTATTTAAATATGCGCATGGAGTCTTTGTTTTTGGCATAAAGTAATTTCTGCTTCTCAATCCTTTTTAGCTAAACTAAAATATTTGTTTAATCATCTGACTTCGACTTACTTGCCAAGTGAACCTATTCACATGTGCATTAATGTACAAGTATTTATATTAAAAAAAATTGGTTTTATTTAATGCTTTTTCTTTTCATTAAACGCAGGCGCTGATTCAATTTAAATCTGAAAATGCAGAAAGCGACGAAAATAAAGGAGAGAAAAGTAAAAAATTGAAATGCTTTTTGCAGTCGCGTCGCGTGGCGTCGCTCTCATCTGTTAAATGTGGCAAAATAATTGATTATGCTCAATTATCTTTGAAATGCAAACGCAATAAATTGAAAAAGCGAAAAAGAACTGAAAATATCTACCCTTAACGAGGAGTGTTTTATAGACTATGCTTTCTTGTTGTTGTTTTTAGTAGTTTACTATGTCAATTGTATCACAACATTTAAATTTTGCATTTAATTTAGTTTTTCTTCATATTTTTTGTTAATGGTATGCAATATTGTTGATTAAGATTGTTTTCTTTTTTTTTGTATTTTTTGGTAGCTGCGTATATAATTATCTTTTATTAGTATTATTTATTAGCTTTTGTTTTTTTTTTTGTATTTAAATTTTTTGGCTTTTTGTGTTTTCGTGTGTTTGCTCTGGATGCTGTGTAAATGTTGGATTGTAGAGTTGGTTTGCTGTTGGTCAATTTGTTTGTTGTTCGTTTCGTTTTGTTTTAAACATTATTAGTTAAATATGTATAAAAAGTGACAGAGTCTGTTGCTTGTTTGTGTCAAATACAAATGCACAAAATACGAGTATAATACAAATAGTTTTACACACAGATACAAAAAGTAAACGCACTGTACAAAAGTGGAATAGAAATTTATGCTATTTTCTATGTATTCCTGTTCCAGTTATATATATATATATTCCTCTGTATGTGTGTGAGTGTGTGTGTGTGTGTGTGTGCTTGATGTCAGACGGGAATTTTTGATTATTATTTAGTCGTAAACGCAGAAAATATTTGAAATATTTGATTTATGTGCATGCTGATGTCTGATAGGGCGCATTCATTGCATTCGACTCCCAGTCAGACATTTCAAATTTACATACAAGTTTAGCATATTGCATACGTGTTCGTATTTCTATACATATATATATTTCTATATATATATATATATTGTATTGCAGATAAGCATTTCGAATGATAAATGCTAAACAATTGGCATGGCAGTCCAGAGTTGAGGCAACGTTCCAACCAGCTGCATAGCTCAGTAAGTGTTTTCGCTCCACAGTCACCATTCTGGCTGCGTCTTTGGCAGCAAACGTTGCCAGCCAACCCATTTGATATGTTCAGGCTAAACATTATTGCTACATTTTATTTATATTTCGCTTCTTTTTTTCTGGCTACATTTTGCGTATGTAGTTGCGCGTTTTCTACTCTTATTGCCCTATGCACTTGATTACCAAACGAAATCAAATTTATTAAATGGATAAAGAAATAAACCCAAAGTTACAAAATTAAACAGAATTTTTCTTGTATTTTTTTTTCAATATTTTTGTGTATATTTTTGTAAAAATATGTATATTTTATGTATGTAATATAATTTGTTGTATTTTCCACTTTTTTCATTTTATTTGTTTTTATTTTATTTTATTTTTGAACACATCTATTGTAAATTAAAATTAAATGTAAAAAAGTAAGAAATCGGTCATATGTATGCATTTGATATGCGAGCGTATAGCTTATAGAATTGCATATGCATTATTCATATATATATTTATGTTTATATATATATTCATAATCGATTGCTAGACTTTACATATGTATATTAAATGGCTGCCATAAAAGCTAAAGCTAAAGCCGAATTACACTCGTTTTTTTCTTTTGTTGTAAAAACAATTTGTTGAAATGTAAAATGGAAATTGCACATTTAATATGATAGTCTAGAAGTAGTCGGTTGTTAAGAAATAATTAGGAATACACAATTATACGCGAATGAAATGAAGACATTTACTATATATACTTAGTGCAATATCCTTGCAGCATATGCTTGGGACTTGAGAAGCATTTCTATTAGCTTGGAATTTATGGAGCAACAGGATTGCTTCCACCTGTATGTCTGCAAGGCTATTTAATATTCGGCACGCCGAAGACGCTTTACTCTTTCTCTTCCTGCTTTGTTTGTGCACATTGTACGATGGCTGTTGAGTTCGTAGCTCACTAGTAGCTGTTTGTTTCCGTATTGTTATTGCAAAATAATGGCCACAGTTTCCAATTTTCTCTTTCAATCATTATAGATAAGGAATATCTTTGCAAGCTTAAGCCTAACTATCTGCCATTAGTTAGTTAAACATAAGAATGGCTACAGACACACACATCAATAATAATAACACTAACTAACTATACACATATAGACTTATATATCATATCATATCATATCATATCATATATATATGTAGAGTTATAACAATTACAGTTCCTATACGGCAGACATACATACATATACAAAACATTTACACATACAAAAATCAAACGCGTACAAAATCAGCTACTTATGCACATATAAGGTATGTATATGTAATTATGTATATATATATCTATATATCGTATATATGTATATCGAAAAGTTGCAGCGCTAATTTGAAATTAGCAAAAAATGGCATTCCGCTCGCTCGCTGCGCCCACGGCAGGTAGCACAACTTAACTAGGCCTAATCAGAGTTCTTCTATTTATGTACATATACAAATCTGCTGTGTGTATGCGTGTGTGTGAGTGTATACAATATGCATTATAAATATATATAATTGCAACGTTGAATGCTATTTAGTTACATATACATAAATATACGCTTCATAAATCCTAACTAATTTTTGCTACTAATAATAATTAACATAGTTTTGCGGCGCTTCGCAGCGTCAATAAACAGCAGTTTATGAAGTCTGTATGTGTGTGTGTGTGAGTGTGTGTTGTTTGTGTGTGAGTGTGTGTGTGTGCGGGTAGGGAATCTCAGTACTCTTAACGCTTGTAGCTATTGCCCACTTGCATATATCGCTAGCTGCCAACCAACTCGATCTGGCGATACTTTTTACGCAAATTGGAGACTGGATCACGATATAGCATTGGATCCATGCGCAAGTTGGAACGTATTAGCGGCATGTAGCTGTGAAGATAAGAAAGAAAACAGAGTATATAATATTAATATTATATTTAAAATATTAAGAATGAATGTGGTTGGTATAGAATATGAAGCTGGATGATAATGAAAAGGTAAGCTGTGAGGAAATGTATGGCATAATAGTATGCTATAAAACTATTCCTGGTCTGAGATATTGATTTTGTAATAGTAATAGTCCCATTTGAGACAATGAACTCACCCAAATACCGCTGCGAATGTGTTGAGGCAGCTTTGTCGCTGTATGAAATGATCGGGATCATTCCAGGGCGAGCGTGCCGTCTCATGATCCTTGTAACCCTTGCGCTGTGTCACTTTGATCGGCGGTTTTCTGGTCACGTGCGAGACCAGCAGGTTCATTAGGATATCCTCGCAGTTGGAGGACTGCTGTACAGTCTTTAATAACAGCAACGACAGCCAATTGGTGTACAAGTAGTTGTAGTAGCGATGATAAAACGCCGCACCCGTCAGTACAATCGAATAGTAGTTCGTCCATTTGGACGTATAGCCCCAGGCATTCTGCAATTGCAAAAATTTCAACTTTATCATTCGAAGCTCGAATGCGCAACGGAGTCACAGCTCACCTTGGAGTCATCCCAGAAATGTGCTCGAGCCGGATAGCCTACAATACGTTCCGGAAAGTCACGCCAGACCGTGTAGGCAAAGTCCAGTTCGTCTGTATTGAGTATTGCATCCTCATCGAGTGAGAGCACAGCATCCGTTTGTATTTCCTCGTAGGGCAGGAATCGCTGCGATATGCTCGGCCGTGCCTCCGGACCGGTTTGCCCCGTTGGCGACGCTGCCGCCCCTCGACTACTGCCTCCCAGGGCAATGACATGCAGAGGTATATGATAGGTGGGCGGCCAGCGTTTTTTAAGTGGAAGCGGCCGATCTGCAGCCCACAGAATAAGTATCTGTAGAGGAAAACATTAACGAAGTAATTAATATTTAAGATTCTTGTGGCTAGAAACAGCAAGCAATTTCAAAAGAATTTATTCAATTTTAACAGAGTTCAGTAATTTTATTCACTGGTTCGATTTATTCATTTATTCTTCAATTCAAATTTGTTCAGATAATCGATAAGTGTAATTGAATTTGTTTAATCGAACTAGTTCTGAGTAAAAGAACTCTTAAGCCAGAGATCAAGCTTATGCGATAGCATTGATATCAGCTATCGATGAACTATTTTGCAGTTTGCTCATCTCTATGCATTTCACTTGACTTTCGTTTGAAGTCTTCCGTTATGTTGCGTGTTACCATGTCGATACTTACTCTATCCACAAATTGGCTCTTCGTAATGGTCCTGACTAGTTTGTAAAGCGCCGCATTGGGGCCGAGGGCGGCGCCAATTTGGACATAGATAACGGCCGTGTAGTTGTGACGCGGCTCCACGCCCATCGCATTGAGCAGAAAGGGCATAAATCTGAAACGGGCAAGGCAATTAGGTTAATGGCGAAACACTTCAATGCGCGCCCCCTCCTGCCCAAAATGGTTGGGGAATGTAAATTTAATTAGGCACACTTGCCGGCCCCGCGCAATGGCCACCTCAGAGTGTGCTGGTTGGCTGGCATCTTACCTCGAACTATCGGCAAATGTGGGCAGCGTGAGGAGGGCGCCCGGCGCTGAGTTCCAGACGAGGCTACTGCGCACCGGATAATCGGGAAGTCGTTCGCGAATGATCTGCAAAGAGCACAGAAAATAAAGCGGGAAATTCAAACGGTTGTTTAATGGCCAAAAAGAACTCAAGTGGCAAGCCGATTGCCAATTGATTGCTTAATGAACGGTTCTGCACATCAATTGGCATCCAAATTGCGTTTTCAATGGCACTCGACGCCAGCCGCTTAAGCTGTCAGTCAGTCTGTCAGTTTGTCAGACTGTCAGACTGTCCGTGTGTCAGTCGTAATGCCAGTCCGTCTGTCAGTCCTTCACTGGGATTTTGTGTGCATTAATTCAAAGGCCGCCCAAGCTGTTGCCTAATTTTCCGCTTGACGCAGCTGCCAGGCCGCCACCTCCCAGTGGAGCCGCTGGCCGCAGCATCCGTTGCGCACAGCACAGGAAGTTCAGCTAACCCACCTAAGCCCTTTTTTACACCACACAAGTGTTAGACAAAGCAGCTAGGTATTGGCTATGTGAGTGTGTGTGGGTGTGTTGTGTGTTCTGGCAGCATTAATGCCCATTAATTTGTCGCTCAAAGTGAAAATTATGTATACAACGCCTAAAAGTATGCCATGCAAAATTAGTCCTGCAAATCTCATAGAGAGAGAGAGAGAGAGAGAGAGAGAGAGCAACAGAGAACGAGAGTTGCGAAACGCTGCACCAGCTCAGTATTTAGTTAGGTTGGCCATGTGCCATTATAATTGCTAGTCCCGACTTGGACCAACAGCGAGTTACGAGTGCGACGTGCGCGCCATGACGAGCTGCACCTGCTGAAGCTAGAAGGTGAAAGGAAATGCAGTTTGCAGCTGCGGAAAAACGCAATATTCTGGCACGCGCTTCTCTCTCTGTGTGTGAGAGGGGTGAGCGGGGCAGGAAAATGCGGATGAAACATATTTAAACGGAAGAAGGGGAAGAAGAGCTGCACTTAAATGTCGAGGATTTGGAGCACAATCTAAATAACACCTGCGCTACTATTAATTAATTTTATATAAAGAAAATACAAATATATAAATAAATATAATATAAATAAAATAATCATATAAATAATATTTTAAATAAATAATATGTATTTATTATATTTAAAATAATGATTTATGTCACCTTACTATACTAAACAGTTGAATTAGAAGGAGAGAGAGAGAGAGCTTATAACGAAATTTGGAAAGTAAAAGATTGAAAATTCGTTTATATATTGTGGGCTAAGACTTTTAAGCCATGTCTCTCTTTGTGTAAATACTACTATATTCAGGATTTTGCTCATAATTAAAAGATATCCAGTTGAATAAAAAACTTTTAAGGAAAACCTAGCTACAAATAAAAGCCCAATTCTCCAATCTTATTTAACTGACTTTGGACAGAGATCGACTAATAAACCAAAGGGCTTAATAAACACAAAAAAAATATTCAAAATATAATATTTTAAGCTTAAAAATATATCAAAGAAGTTATATTTATAGTTACTAAAACTAAGAAGCTCAAAGAGAGATCAAATAAATCCCAAGTCCAACTACAGACAAGGCTTTGCCTAGTCAAAGTAATTTAAAATAGCTACCAAATTTAACAACTATAGACAAGCTGTAGCCTAGTCAAAACATTGGTTAAGTATTTCACTGTAGCTGTTAAATTTAACAGCAGTGTTAACTTCATGTCATGTGATACTCAAACAATTTAACTGTCGATGGCAAGGAAATTTCTTGCTTTGTTGAAAGGTAAAATAGAAAAACTATTATAATTAGAATTTAGTTTGGGTCCTCGACAGCTAAGCTACTTCAACTCTTGTCGACTTGCTGTTGTAGTTTCAGCCCGCTCATTAGGCCATGTTGTTGGCTGAGAACTTCTCGCATGTGCCAACGGCTTCTATTGAAGTCTGTCGCCAGGGACTGTCGCTGCAGTTGCTCTACACGCGTCTCAAGTGCCTGTTTTATTTAGTAATTATAATTCCTGCGCTATTCTTCCTCTGCTTCTGCTTCGTTTTTTTTCTCTTTCACATTTATTCTGTATTTTGTTTAAGTTTTATCTCGTTGCTTGGCATAATCAGAGCGTCTAAAAGTCTGCGAGGCGCGTGTTTGTTTACTTTCTCAACTCAAGTGTATGTGTGTGTGTGTGTGTGTATAGCTGACATAATTAAGTCAATCTGGCCGTTGTTGACGTTGCAGCATAATTGAGAGCGACTGAGAGCAAGCAAACAGGTAACAAAGAGCGAGCAAGCCAGCAGCTGCATAACTCGACTCGACTCAACTTGCAGTGACTCGACTCGTTTTGTCTATGATTCAATTATGCAATGTGCATATATGCGCAAGCTTAGGGTGCCATGCCCGGGTCGGGTCGGGTCAGGTCAGAGCTCATACAGCAAATGTTGGCATGCCATTTTAATTGGCTAACAAAGTGCTTTAATTGGCTTTAAGCTCGCTGACTTTTTAGTGGACTCGACAACATTTTCCATCATAACAAATGGGGGAAAAAACAAGGAGTTTGCAGCCAACTCATTTCCTTACACATGTCGAGCAACTTAGCTCCTGCCCAGCGCGTGCAACTTGGGAAACGTTTGCTCAAGTGGCAGCGCGTCGACTTCAATTTTGCCAGAACTTTTTTTCTGCTGCAACTACTTAAGCAACTGAGCGACAGTTTGGCCAACAGGCACACGGCTGGAACCCCACCGACTGTCTGATTAAGCTCGTGTGGCTGCCGTGTAGCAGGTGGCGTCTCCTTGGAATTGAGCGGGTGGAGCAGCCACAGCCGTGTTGCTGTAGCCCGGGCGCCAGAACTCAATAGAGCGCATAATGTGTGCAAATAAAACAGGTGAATGCATTTTCGGCATGGGCCGTTGGCATGGGCGTGGCAGCAGCTTATGTAAATACACATACGCACACACATAGATGCCGTGTTGCTATAAGGTTGGCTCATCCTCTTAGCCTAGTAAATTTCATTTGCGCCAGCCTAAAAGCAGGCTATAGAAATTTACTAACTCTGCATGCTAAACTAAAAGGAAATTTACTCAAATTAATTGTAGAATTACATACACACATACATGCATACATCTGCACATCGTTCCCCAGTCTTTGGTCTATAAAGTTCTTTGCAAATTTTTACTTTTTTGCTGTTTATGCATTGCAATTAACTGAAGCTGATTAAAGTAAATTAAATTAAATGCAATTTTCTTTTCAAGCTTTTAGCTGAATGGAAAACGTAAGTTTATATATTTTTTATATTTACTATATATATATATATTTAGTATATTTACATATATATATTATATATTTTTATTTATAAATGAAGAACAAAAGTACTCCAAAAAAGTTGTATTACCAAAAGTATGTTTGAGAGTGGGAAGACCTTACAAAACAGTTGAGTTAGTAATACATATTTTAGATACTTAAATATGAATAGTATTAGAAGACTTTTCAATTTAAGTATTTGGCAAATTATGAAATTTTTAAAATATTTTTTTTGCATATTTTATTCTTATTTCAAATGATTTTTTAGATTTTATCTGCAAGTGTTATTTGCAGGTTTTTAAAGTTGAAATTTTTATATTGATATATTATTATATAATATTTATATATTTGTACACTATATTATATGTTCTATACATAAATAAGCAAATACATTAGAGACTAAATTATTTAATGCCAATTCCTAATAGCTCAACAGCATGATAAATACCTGTATGTGAAGAGCTTAAATTAACAACTAAATAGTTGTAGGCTGAGTTGGACTTCATAAAAATTAAATTCTGTTAAGTTGTGGAAATTTAGAGATGGCCAAACTAAAGCTTAAGGCACAGAGTTGAGTCTGAGAGAGAGAGAGAGAGATCAAACTATGTAAACTATTCGTAAATTATTTCAGCCCTGCTGGCAAATAAATAATGTAAATGATATATAAGTAAACAAAGAAGTTTGGCGTGACTCACTGAAAGAGTTAATGATTGCTAAGCGCTCAATGAATAACGTAAGTGAGAAGAGTAAAATCTCAGGTTTGTTGCAAATTTAAGGAAAATGTATAAATAGTAATAAACTCTTTAGGAAACGCGTTCAATTGAAAACTGCTATAAAAATGTTAAGCAAATGCTTTAAATATGTTTCCTTTGCTTAAGCATATTTTGCATTATATATGCGCGCTCGCTCCGTCCTTTCCCCATCCTCCCTCCCTCCTTGCCTTGCCATAATTCCCTAACATTTAACGGTTATTCATGGAGCAGCTTTTTGGAGCTGTTATCGCACTTTAAGTGGCACGCATAAACGCAAATCGCATTCACGTTCGCATTTCAATTCGCATAAACAAGCAGAGAGCAGAAGCGTATTTACTGATGTTTTGCAGCATAGTTTCTGGGGCGCAAAGTTCAGAGCGTCGACAGCTGCATACATAAAATGCTGAATGTAAAATGAAAATGTGAAATGTGAAATGTAAAATGTGCATGAGGCAAACATACAATTTGCAGTTGCAGTCGCAGTTGCAGTACGAGCTCCACTGACACTCGCCAAACTTGCAGTCAATGACACCAAACAGCAAATCCAAACTTGCACGACTCGCTGCTGTCCCTTCAGATGCCACCCACACACACACACACAAACACAACAGCAACAAGAAAATCTGAGCAGAAGACAAACACTAAATTAACTTATGCTGAGTAGCTTGAGGAAAGAACAGAAGAAAGTAGAAAGAAGAAGAAATGTAAATGCTGTCAACTTTTGCCAGCTGCCGATGCAGTTGCAGTAGAAGTTGCTGTTGCTGCTGCAGTTGCTAAAACAAAACACCAAACACCAAACTTGCAGCTGCTTTGATTCCGAAATTAACAAAATCCGACGAAAACTTAATGCCGACACAACATGGCGTATGCGTAATAAGCTGCCCTTTGCACAAATTTCCATACAAAAGCAAAGAATGAAGAGCGAGAGAGACACAAAGAGAGAGCCAGAAGGAGCAAAGCTGCATACATAATTTTAATTATAAAATAAATACTGAACTGAATAAATATAAATAGTAAATATTTTAAATGGCAATGTGAGTTTGCGCGCGTGTGTGTGTGTGTGTGTGAGTTGGCTTTACAGCAATCCAGCATGTAATATTAACACGTATCAAAAGCACTTTTAATACCCTGTGCTTTCGCACAAGTAAAGTTTGACAAGTTTTTAACAATTTATTTTTTTACTTAAACAAACAGAATAAATTATATTTTTAATATATTAAAAGAGAAAAGATTAAATGAATATGTAGAGAAAATCACGTATATAATATAAAAGGCAAATAAGCTGAAATTGACATTTTATTTATGTTTTACATTCAGTATAAAATCTATTTATAAACAAATGTTTTTGCAAGCATTTTTTCTAAATATCTTTTAAAATATTTGCTGGCTTGATACTGCAGCCAATTTATTTGTATTTAAAGTAACATAAAACAGAGTACAATAGATAAAAATTGTAGAACTATAGCTTGAATGATATAGAAAATATTTAACTTTATGAGAGAAGGTGAAGGTAGCTGATCCTCAGGAACAGGCTACTAAGACAAACGAATCGCAGGGTATATAGAAGCAGTTGACAGCTAAAATATGTCACATAAAATATGTGTAATTGTAATTCCCTATAGCAATGCAAAGGAAGGAGTTTCATTGATAGGTATTTAGAAGTAAGCATTCAGAATCAGAGAAATGCTTGATTAGTAAGTTTTTGTCTTAAAATATTCTTTTTCACATTTTCAATAGTCACAAATATCATATGAGTAGCGGCACAGTTTACAGGGTATATCATATCATATCATAACAACTAAAGCAAATCAAATTATTTATTTCCACTGCATACAGGGTATTTGCTAGTCGCGCAACTACAACTTGCGCAATTCTATTTGTTGTTTATTTCTGTGCAACGCGGTTTTCGGTATGTGCCAAAAACATTTAAATACAAAAATAAAATTAAAAAACAAGAAAGAAAAAACAAAACGATAAAATATTACAAACCAAATGCCAAACGCAGTTTGAGCGCAATTTTTTATTTTATTTTTTATTGCATTGCATTTTATACCCTGGCAGAGGGTCAATGCGTTCGGTTGGAAACTATGGAACTGTTGAGGGGAGGCGATATGATATTAAATGTAACATATGAAATTAGGAAATAAGAGAAGAGTCGAAAATCATATCAAATACTTTAATTATAGCTACTGAGCAGCATCGACTGCATAATGCTCGCTCAAGGCATAAAAAGCTAGTAATAAAAGCTAGTCTTTAATATATATCAATATTATCGGAATCACATAGCTTTTGGTTCGAACTGTAGAGCATTTTAACTGTAAGCCAAGTGCAAAAGTTGACCACCTTGCCACGCCTTTATATAATTTGTAATTTCTAACTACAAGAGAAGCTGAAGAAGCTTTCATTTTTATCCATTAGCACACAGCAAGGGGCGTATCAAAAATTTCATTTCATAATGATATATGCGAGCATAGCCCCAATAGCATTCATGTGTTTAAAGATATAGTATTTGTTTAGGGTATATATATATTATTGAATGGGGTATAACTGACTATAAATACGCACAGATTCAAGTCATCAAATCATTTATACAATATCGCACAATAGTTATTGTAGTTTAAATTCAAACAAAATAAAAGACAGGGTATTCGCATAGCAGTTTACTATAAAATTCCATTCGCTTATTCATTTCATTTCCAGCTTAGAAGTTTCGTATAAATATTTATTGATTCGAACGCAATGTTAATTAAGTGAGTTGCCCCACTGCGTTATCTATCTGCATAACGATGTGTAAATGGCTGTTGCATGCCCCGAATCGATATTTCCCAATTTGCAATTTTAGCTTAGTTTGAGCATATTTTTTAGTTGGCAAACATTTTTATCTAACGCTTTTCTGCTGCCATTCACAGCGCCGTGGCTTATAAACTGAAGTAAACGTCATTTGCCATGAATTCAGAAAAGTTTAAGCTTGCGATGATGTCATTATTGTTGGCCGAAAGTCGCGACCGGCAAACTTCGCTGTTGTTTGACTTTAACAACAACAACAAGAGCCACTGAAGTTATGGAAGCTGCTTTGACAAATTCGTTTAAAGACGACAAACAAGTTTTGCAGATACAAACTGACAAACTGTGAGCCTGACTAACTGACAGAATTCGAGAATGAGAGACTGAAGCAAGACAAAAAAGAAGAACGAAGCTGCCGCTTAGCCCAGACATTTTCCTCTCCTCTTTATTGACTCTTGATACAAATGTCAATTGACATAAATCATCAGCATAACAACAAGAAGACAACGCATTCAAATTTATGCATAAATATTTAGAAAACTAACTGTTCCGAATATGATTTCATTATTAATAATATTTTGCTATTGTTGGGAGTGCCTGACTAGCAAATACCGCATAAAACCTATCATGAAATTACATTTAAGCGTGTTTCTGATGCTTAGAGCTATTAGCTATAAATATCACTATTAACATCATGAATACATTCATTGTTTAATTCATGAACTCATTCATACATTCATACACTCAGTTATTCGTTCATTACATTCAGTCGCACATTCATACACTCATTAATTCATTAATTCATTCATTGCATTTCCTATTTATTATGTTATCATTAGTAACATGAATACATTCACTCATATATTTGAACACTCATTTATTCATAGACTCATTCAGTAATTCATCATACACTCATTTATACACTCTATCATTCACTCATTTACTCATTCATTCATTCATTCATTTATTACTTTCTCTAGTTCAAGTTCTTAATAATTTCCTATGAAGCTTACTAAACTCTTTTGTATCAGGACTTATTTCCCATCATTATCAGCAAAATTATTATAATATTAATAATTGTACTTTTTATAAATACCATTATTTAATTAAATAAATTCTATTCATAATAATGATGCTTACAAAAATTATTATAATAGATCTATAAAAAATTAATTTAGGCTCATAAGTATTAATAAATAATTTGCGAATTAAATTCCTAATCACAACGCGTTTTTAAGAATTGATGAGGACTCTATGAACATATGATTTTTTACTCTTTGTTTACTAAAACTTATAATTGTATTAAGTGATAAAACTAATAAAAGCCCAATCAAAACGAGTTTTCTGTTTCTAAGGCTTATTCAGGCATTCAAAATGCAAATTAAGCTTGAGATTTTTTAACATTTATGCGTTTGGTAAAATAAATATTGATACAAAAATAGATTCTACACATGCTGATTTGATATCAGATTAGGGTTCGATTCAATTCATGTTGTTGTTAACTTTTAAATATAATAATAAAATCTTATCAATGCATGGCCTTAATTTTTACAATTAATCAAGCTAAGCGACAAATAGACGTCGCTCATCAACAAGAAAATAACAAAAAAAAACGCTGCCTATTTGAGTAAAAGCTTAGACGAAAGACAACAGAAGCGTGTAGAAAAAACCTGGCAACAAATGATAAGCACAAAGCAAAATAAACAAGAGCGCATTAAGTGAGGCGGCAAAGCAAGAAAAAAGTAAAAGATTCCAACAACAATTTACCACCGGTTTCGCTTAACATTAATTAAACTTAATTAGCCAAACTGTACCCGCATTATGCACACTCGAAGTGAATTATAATTTGGCAAGACAAAACATAAAATATGTTAATATTTCTGACGCTCGCAGAGCAAAGACAACGACGACGCAATAATTAAAAATAATTTGATGACGTCACGTCAAACGAACCGACGTGTAAGCGAGACAAACGGCGCGGCGTTCCACAATGTCGACGTCCGCGTCACTTTTAAATTGGAGGTCAGTTGTTGTTACTTTTGCTTTTATTTTTGCTTTTGGTTTTGCTTTTGCTACGGCTTTAAACTGATGACGTCACATAAGGCGTGCACATAAATGATAAGCCTTTCTGTTGCACTCGAGCCAACAGCTGGCTCTAACGGTTTGCAGCAAAAACAACAATAGATAGATAGAGAGTGAGAGACAGCACCACAAAGGCAATGCCGATTTGTGAATGCCAAGAGCGTGAGAGAGGCGGCATGCTCTTTTCTACATGAACACACAGGCACACACGCACACACACATTTGCATGTTTGCATTGGCCTATGTGTCTCGCAGGTGTATCTGTATGTATGTAGATTGTGTGCAAAAAAGTTTGCCGGCTATACAAATTTTTGCGGCCGCTAAAAACAACAGATACGACGAAAATAGAGACATAGAAAACGAGCAAGAGCCAGAGTGAGAGGAAATGAGAGAGAAGTATGGAAATACAGAAAGTTATTCTTCAAAGCATGCAATAACTGTTATTGTTGTTCTTGCTGTTATTTATTGTTATTGCTGCTGGCATTCCCTAGGAGAACTAATGGGTGGGCGAGCACGAGCAGTTCGAGTTCTAACCAACAACAACAGCAGCCAGCCAGCACATCAATAAATATTTCATTTATGACAAGTTGACATTGTGCTAAGCAGTTTCCCTCTAACGTGCTCCCAATGGGTGGGAAATTGACAGACCTTACCAAGCGGCTGGTTCCATTATAACTGCGGGAACTAATTGAGCAGCCGCTTTGGTCAATAATCGAGTGTAATGACAGAGACGGGTAATGGCATATATGAGTGGGTGCAAGCAGGGCAGGCATAGTCTAATGTATTGTAATTGTATCGTTTATCGGTTTGCCCTACTTTGAATGTATTCGCATTTCCTTTCCTTAACACCTCGACGACTGAGTACATTAACCCAAACTCCAAGAAGAAAACTTTCAAATTATATGTATAACCGAGCACGGCGCACATACGCATACATGCACACATGCATACATATTTATGTACGTCTGAATGTTTGGTGAACGAGTTTTACGCTTTGGCATTGATTGCTTTGGATTTGCGTTGTGTTTTCTATTTGTAGCTCTCGCTCTCTAACAACAACAGCCGAACAGCAAATACAACGGCGTTCTGAACAGCTCAAACACAACAACGAAAAGAAAGCAGCAACAAAAACAACTAACCAGGCAGAACCATACTGTGAGCGCTGGCAGCGCTGTCGCCATTTGGGCATGCGAGCGGAATAGCTGTGTGGTGCAAGTGTAAGCATGAGAGAGCCAGCCGCTGGTGCTCAAACTTGCGTTTTGTTATTGTTGTTTTTTTTTGTCTTTTTATGGCTGAGTGAGACGCCGACTGCGACTACTAATTTCGTCGATGATGATGACGTACGGCGCTTTCGTGCGAGCGCCTAACACGCCGCCACTTACAGTAATTTTTCAACAGTCAAAGCAATCGGACGTGCAAAGGCAGCAAAGCAAGCTAGCAAATAGAACAAATTCAAACTAATCGTAGTAAACTGAAATTTAAAGACTAAGCAAATTTAGTTGCGTACTTAAAACGTTCCTCAATTCAGTTTCTTGAAATAAACTTCATAAAACTAAGCAAAAATGGCAGCACGCCGCGTTACAGTTAACACACGCGTTTCACGCGCTTCCACGTCGACGCCAGTCGGAGGAGTTTCCACCTCGTCCGGTCGCTTGGGTGGCGCCACTAGCCCCACCAGTCCCACACGCACAACACGCATGCAAGAGAAAGAGGAGTTGCAGCATCTGAACGACCGTCTCGCCTGCTACATTGATCGCATGCGTCATCTGGAAAACGAGAACGGACGCCTCACACAGGAGTTGCAATTGGCTCAGGATACCGTTAACCGCGAGACTTCTAACCTAAAAGCAGTGTACGAAAAGGAATTGGCCGCAGCACGTAAGCTGCTCGATGAAACGGCCAAGGAGAAGGCCAAACTTGAGATCGATATAAAACGTTTGTGGGAGGAAAATGATGATTTGAAGCAAAGGTAAAAACGAAAACACAAAAACAAACTCAAAGCTCACTAATCAGCGCTCATAGTGATGTCATATCTATGCGAGCGAGACCGACAGAGCGGGAGAGCCAAAGCGAGAGTGAGAGAATAAGAGTGTGAGAGCGCAATGCAAGTTTGTGTATTTCTGTGTGCCTTGGCTGATGTCATGCCGCAGTCGGCAGCGCACATGGCAGAGTCGCTCACTCGCTCTCGCACACACACATAGGCACAGACGCTCTCTTTTTTGTTGTGCTTTTGTTTATTTTTTGCATTTGCGTTTCGAGAAACCTCCAAAGCAAAACCGAAATAACAACTAAGGCAACACCAAAGACACCAAAGCCTGCAGCAACAACTGTCTTCCAAAAAAAACTTGGTATCACATTTTTTACATTTCATACAATTGCCAAGATTTGAATTTATCTTCTGCGCCTGTCGCTAATAGCCAAAGCAAATGTCGCTAAACTACCAGAGTTTAATGCCTGGCATATTGCGTATACGTAATGCCTAAGCCCTTCCAAGGTTGCAATGAAAACAGAAGCGAATGTATTACATATATATTATATATATATATATGATGTCATTCCGAACCAAAAATAACGCACAACACGTTGGTTTTTGTGTATTTGATTGTAATGCCGCCATTAGGCTGAGAGCAGCTCAACATGTAATACCAGTTTTGGAGTTTTGGAGGGTGATATTGGCCAGGCCCACCTCTTCCTCTTCTCTATGATGTCAACAAATTCCGATTGTTGCGTATTTCAAATTTGTATTTGCTGTTATCATCAAAGGCAATATTTATTTTTGGGTTATTCATTGTGCTCGTTGATACTTTGCCTAATACAAAGTATGGGAACTATTTGGACTCGGAATGTTTGCATATGCGTGCTTCGGGCACGGTATTTAGGCCCCGATGACCGGTTGTTGATATGAGTTTAATTTGGGTATGCATGAAAATGCTGTTTAAAGACTTGTTTTATTTTTGATTATGTTGCAATGCGAGTGGGAGTCAGAAAATGGGTTTTCAGTTAAGTTACAGCTGGGAACAGTTTTAAAATAGTTGGGAACGGTTTTTGAATTATAATTAGATTATGTTGCAATTGGGACTGGCAGCCAGAAAACAGGGTTTCAGTTAAGAGTTACAGCTGGGAACAGTTTTAAAATAGTTGGGAACGGTTTTGAATTATGATTAGATTATGTTCCTACGCGAGTAAGCGACTGAAAATAGTTTTTCAGTTACAAGTTACGGCTGGGAACAGTTTCTGGATATAGAGAAAGTTATTTAATAGACAAAATATGTTTCCCAACTAATTTCAGTGCAATTTCTTCAGTTTCCTTGCTACTAGGCCAAGTCCTTAATTTCTTTAAACAATAAACCCACTGCGCTGCCTGACGTCAAAATTCATAACAAAAAATAGAATTCACTTTAATAAATTAGGTCGCTTGGTAGCATATTAATTTATTTTCCCTGTCATAATATACCCAAGGGGGCACAGCAAGCGGGAGGCGTCACGCATGCCATAGAAGCAACAGAGCGACCTTGGGATTTCGTCTATTTCTGTGCGACGTTGATTAGCTACACCAAAATTGTTTATATACTTTTATTTTTGTAATGAAAATACATAAAAAACGGCCGGAGGCAATTAAATTTTGTAAAAAGAAAATATGTAATTGGGACATGCCAAGCAGAGAGATTTCCTAAGAAGTTGCCTTATTGTAGCTACTTAACAGAAGGTCAACAAGCTGAGTAATTACAGTGAAATACCGTTTCAGTTTATATCGGCGCCAAATTTAGCTAACTGAAAAATAAAAATATAGAAAAAAACGTGCAGACCACGAGAGTCGACGTCGACGACATTTTTATGTTTTTTTTCGAATAGATTGTGGAATTTTTGTTAGGCAAATAAACAAGTTTGTTTTTAGACGCATAGAAACTAAAACGTTTGAAGTAGAGACAGAGAGAGAATGTGAAAAGAGAGAGAGAGAGAGAGAGATAGAGCAAGCTGGGCAGAAAATAGCTTAGCTACTTTATGCTAATGGCATCCAAAGATTTCAAGGCAGCAACCGAAAGAAACTCAAGCGATGAATAATAAATTATATAAAGAGGGAGAGAGAGAGAAGCAGCGAGAGAGACAGACAGACTGAGTGAGCAAAGCTTCGATATGCATGAGATATTCTAAGAAGGAGAGAGCAATCGTTGTGGTGACGTCATCAGCTGGTGCGCACATGTCTGGTGATAAACACTTGGCCATATTAGTAATCCCTTACAACATTCCACACATCATCTTATTGCATTTCCAGACTCGATAAGAAGACTAAGGAAGCCACCGTGGCAGAGAACAATGCACGACTCTATGAATCTCGCTACACTGAAGTGAACAGCAAATACAATCAGGCTTTGGCCGATCGCAAGAAGGCCGACGATCAGGTCAAGGATCTGTCTGCGGAGAACGAGCGCCTGCGCCGTCAGCTGGAGGATCTGCGCAAGCAGCTCGAGGCTGAAACTTTGGCACGCGTCGATCTGGAGAACCAGAACCAGAGCCTGCGCGAGGAGCTGGCCTTCAAGGACCAGGTGCACTCGCAGGAGCTGACCGAGACACGTTCGCGTCGCCAGATCGAGATCAGCGAAATCGATGGCCGCCTCTCGCGTCAATACGAGGCGAAGTTGCAGCAATCGCTGCAGGAGCTGCGCGATCAGTACGAGGGACAGATGCGCGCCAATCGCGAGGAGATCGAGCTGCTCTATGACAATGAGATTCAGAATCTGAAGGCCGCAGCCAATCGCGCTGCGCAGGGCTCCTTGCACGCCACCGAAGAGGTGCGTCTTATGCGCACCAAGATCGATGGCCTTCACAACAAGCTGCAAGAGCTGGAGAACACCAATGCTGGCCTGAATGTAAGCAACAGAGACTAGTTCGTAGTTCGCAGGATTCGAAATTTATTGAATCTGTTTTCTTATCGATAGGCACGCATTCGCGAACTGGAGAATCTTTTGGACACGGAGCGTCAACGTCATAATCAGTACATTGCCTCGCTGGAGGCGGATCTGCAGCGCATGCGCGATGAGATGGCTCAGCAGCTGCAGGAGTACCAGGATTTGATGGACATCAAAGTGTCGCTGGATCTGGAGTTGGCTGCCTACGACAAGCTGTTGTGCGGCGAGGAGCGCCGTCTCAATATTACCTCGCCCGGTCGCCCTGGCACCGATTCCGGCATCTCGAGCAATGGCACCCAGCTGACAGCCAGCGGTGGCTCCCGTACGGGCCGTATTACACCCAGCGGACGCCGCTCGGCCACGCCCGGCATTTCCGGCTCGAGTGCAGTGAAGCGTCGCCGCACCGTCATCGATGAGAGCGAGGATCGCACACTGTCGGAGTACTCGGTGAATGCTGCCGCCAAGGGCGATCTGGAGATCATCGAAGCCGACACAGAGGGTCGCTTCATCAAGCTGCACAACAAGGGCACCGAGGAGATCAGCCTGACTGGCTGGCAATTGACCCGCATTGCGGGCGATGAGGAGCTCGCCTTTAAGTTCTCGCGCGGCTCGAAGGTGCTGGGTGGCGCCAGCGTGACCATTTGGTCATTGGACTCAGGCGCAGCTCACGATCCGCCAAACAATTTGGTCATGAAGAAGAAATGGCCAGTGGCTAACTCGATGCGCTCGGTGCTAACCAATGCCGACAAAGAGGTGAGAGTCTTGTCGCTATACAACACGTGCGGCACTTGCGATATCTGCCGCCACTGCAAACATCTCGAGTTCGTGCTCGACCAGTACGCAATATTCTACGATAATGCCATCAATTTGATTAATCTATATTGTCTTCACCCTTCCCTTGCAGGATGTTGCCAGCTACGATCGTGTCCGTGCTAACACTTCCAGCCATGTCTCTCGGCACCGGAGCAGCGGCACGCCCAGCTCCGGCTTTACCCTCGGTTCCGGAGCTGGCTCCACTGGCGTAAGAAGCCTCTTCTCGCTGCTCTTCTAAAAGGACAACACTACTCAACACACAAACACACACACTTAAACACACACACATACATACACTCACCCACTCATAGAGACTTAAAGGAAGCAAGACGAAGTAGTTAAGGAGCAGCAGCTGAAGGAGAACTGCAACACGTGCAACATTCACACATCAAAACGGTTTTTGATGCATATCAAACTTTAAAAACAAAAACAAATTCAACTTATTTAATGTACAACAACAACAACCATTTTATTGGCTGGCTCTAAATGTTCAATATGCTTAAGAGATGTTTAAAAAAACTTTTTTGTAATTTATAAATGGCAAAAATGCATTTGATGAAAATAAAAATACAAGCGTTAAAAATAAAGTAGAAAAAAAAAAAACACAAATGTATATAATATACATATATATGTGTGCGAACGTGGCTAAACTTGATAGTAAATTCACACGGACATGGCCAGAATTCAATTAATGGCTCAGCCAGCATTTGGCCAAGTTTGGCTAGCAAACTTAGCCAGCGCCTCAGAAAATCAGCTTAACGCGCGCGCTTGCCAAGATTTGCAGAAACTTCTTTGGCTGCTGCTTCCTTTTCGCAGCATTTACCCCATGGACAGTAAGCAGGTAAAATTAACTACAACAAGCAGGTAGCAAAGAGGATGGCGGCAGTCCAAGCCAGGCGACATCAGACAATGCTGCCACGTGCACCGTGCGAAAAGCATCCACAGGGAATTGGGTCAAGCGGCTTAAGCCAACGGAATTTGCTGTTGATAAACCATTAATGGATAGTTGTCACTACTCTCGAGTGTTGGCCCAATAATGTAAGGCTAAGAGCGTAAGCCGTTTGGTATAACCATATGTCTTCTTACTCTACTTTAACATTTCCTTACAAAGTATTGCTTATTTTAAAGACTTTCTGTGTTATATCTTCTATCTCTTATCTTCCTCTTCTATTTTACATATTATTTAAACTATTCTCTGTCTTTTATATACTATAAACTTTATAATATTTTTTCTATCTTGTATCTTGTATCTTGTATCTTGTATCTTGTATCTTGTATCTTGTATCTTGTATCTTGTATCTTGTATCTTGTATCTTGTATCTTGTATTTTGTATTTTGTATCTTCTATCTTGTATCTTGTATCTTGTATCTTGTATCTTGTATCTTGTATCATCTATCTATGTATCTATCTGACATATATCTATCTGACATATATATATCTGATATATTTTATCTGATATATTTTATCTGATATACAGTTAATTTCAGACTAATTTTAATATTTATCAAATATATCAATTTAATATTAATTTTTAAATATTTCAAGTATTTGAATATCAAACATATTTAAGATTTTTCAAATATTTAAATTTAATTTTTTTTGATATTTTTATATTTATATATTTCAAATTTATTTTTGAAATTTTCTAAGAGAAATATATATATATCGTCAAATACATAAATAATTTCAAATTTATAGATAAATATATATATATATATATATATATATATATATATATATATATATATATATATCAGTTGATTTAATTTCAAATTTCTATTAATTTAAAAAAAATGTATTATATTCTATTTTAGTTTATATTTTTTTAAATTTCTTTATGCGTCAATAAGCAATTAAATTTTTTTTTAAATTTCATTACTCTTTTAGTCAGCTAATTAAAAATAAAATTAATGTCTATCTATTTTGGTTTCATTTTGTTGTTGGGCAAGCATCAATGGAACTAGAGAGAAAAAATGCTAAATATAATTTTTTTAATAAGTTTCCACAACTATTTCATATATGCATCTAATTAATTATATGGCTAGCAAAATTAAATTTATATTAATTTCAGCTAACAAAACAAACACAAATTACACAGCTGCATTTGTGTAGGAGCTTATCGATTGGCTCATGAATTGAATTTATCTATTTTCGCTATGTTTATTTCAAAGAAATTTATGTGATTATAATCTGGCCCAATGCATTAATATGATAACAATGTGTATGTATATTATATATATATTTTTATATATATATATATATCGCATTAACATTATTAGTTTCAACTCAGGCATGCTTCTCACACCTAGCTATATTTACTTTTATCTCTTTTTTTGCAGTGTAGCAGCAGCAACTGCTAAGACAACTTAGCGACGCTTGAGTGAGCGCACGATTCAATAGAATGAATGGACAGACAGGTGGACAAACAGATAAAGAGAGTGGGAGAGAGAGAGAGTTAGCTGCGAAAAGTAGGTGGATAGTGACAGTCACTGAGGCGTTCAACTTCAAAGTAGTAGCTGCAGGAAAAGTTCTGGCTTGTCGCACGTTTGCATGCGCATAATAGGATTAGTCAAAGTAATAAGTTGTTGCCTCTGTGCAGGTGTACAAGCTCATACACCTGCTATACACATTCGCTTGCAGTTGGGCGTGACAGCACGCCCACGATGCTTTGAAATGCAAATCTCGGTGACACACAAAAGTTCAGTGTGTGTGTGTGTGTGAAAGTCGAAAAAGGCGAAGCTACATACATAGGTATATAAAACTGTCAGCATGAACTTTTCGACAGCTGCCTACAAGTATGCAACATATTTTTGTGCAAACTAACTTAACCCGCAGCTGGACCCTGGCACTGGGCGTTGCCCATAAACACAATACCAACAACAACGGAAATGGCAGAAACAGCAACACAGCAACAACAATTTGAGTTCGTATCTGGAGATGTTTGAAGTGGGACGTAATCTTTGGCTTATTGTGGTTTTCTGGCCAGTTTCGAACTTTAACATTCGGCTGCGTCCCACTGGCCTGGTGACTGTGCAACTTAAGTGCACACCACACGCTTATCGGTCACATCCACACACTCTACACACACACACACACACATACGCAGTCCAACAGTTCAACTCAATAGCGACTTTTAGGCTTAGGCAAAGATTTTGGGCATGAAGAGCAGGCGAGCGTCTGGCTAACTAAGTTGGTAAGTGGACTTTGAGTGACCTCTTTGCGGCGGCTACAGCTGGGCAACATTGTGGCCATATGTGTGTCCGTGTGTGTGTGCCTGCACATATATACGTATGTATGTGTGCCAGAGGCTATTGTGTATTCAGAAGTTCAGCACCCAATAAAATTATGCAAATCTACAGATCAGCCCCACAAAACGGACCCCATTTCGAAGGGGCATTTGCACAAATTTCTAGTGGTTTTTTTACTACCTTCGCACATAATTCGGTAAGCCTATATGTTAATTATAAAATCAAATTAAACTCAGCTCGATTAAAATTGTAAAGTTGTCGCTTAATAACATTGCTTGTTAGTTCATTTAACTGAGTTTTTTCTATGTAATATATTTTATATAATTAAAAACGAATCAGAATATGTTATTTAAGCTGCCAAACTATCGATTTATATAAATTTTAATATTTAAATAAATTGATATATTTTATATATTTAATTGTAAATTGGGCAAATTGAAAATTGTAAAAAATTTATAAGGCATAGAAATTAATGCAGCTCCATTTTAATGCGCCTTTTTTTATTGTATTATTTATATTTATGGAAATGCTTAATTTTAAACATCTTCAAACAAAAGCGAAAGTTAACTGAACTGAGTCTTTCAACTAAACAATTTTGTAATTTGAAAGTGATACAGTTCAGCCAAAGCGTATTAGAATCTAAAAGAATTCTAGAAGTCATCCAATTCTTTTTCTAAGATTTGTGACGTCTTTAAGCTCAATCTGCAACTAGAAAGAGTTCTATCAACTGCTTTAAGACATTCATAACTCAGCGTGCAAAAGGCAAGCCTAAATGAAGTGAGAGATGAATCCAGGTTTGAGGATAGTTTTCCTATACATTTATTGTCTGCCTAATTAGATGTGATGTGAGAAGAGCGAAGTTTTCCGTAAGTTCAACAGACAATAAGTAGATGACATAAAAATGATTTAAAAATTAAAAAGGCTTGCTGAGCATGAGTACTATTAATATCTTTTATTACAATTAATATTTGTATTTTTTAAATAATTATTTTAAGTTGTCTGCTGAACTTACTGAGCAAATATAACCTCTTCTTCCCTGCCTGCCTCCCCTCACTTTATTTAGGCTTCGATTGGAATGTCTATTTGAAAATAAGACCATAAAAACCTAGAATTTCTCACACTGAAGAAGACAAAGCAATTCAGCTGGAGCACATCAGAAAGCATTGAATAAGCATTTTCTGGTTCTAGCTTAGTCCAATTTTGTTAACCTGAAATGCTTGCCTTAAGTGAAATATAAGACATTTATATGTTAAAGCTTTAACTGATATATGATACAGCTTATGAGACAAGCAACACAGAGCAACAATATTTTCTTGAAATTTGGTAACAAGTATTATATAAATGAAGAAATCTTTAAATTTGATTGATTCAATTTATATCAATTTATATCATTATAGCTGATATAACCAAAAAGCAAATAGATATAAATAAAAACTTTAAATAAATAATAAAACTGAATTTTCAATTCAAATTTGTTGAAGCAAATGGCGAATCAATCAAAGCAATTTAACAAATTTGTGGCTTAGTAGCTCTGACTAATATAATATAGCTAAACGTAGACATCTAAGTTGTGCCTGAGTCAAAGTTGAATACTTGCAATTGTTACTTTAATTAAGCCATTTCAATTAGTTTCACATTCTCGCTTTTGCCTAGTCAAAGAGAAGTTGCTTTAAGACAACAAAAAGCATAGAAACAATTTTGAAAATAGCTTAATTATGGCTAGATGGCTGGAGCAAGTCATATAAAGTAAGGCAAGTCATGCGCTATTATCAGTTGAGGCTTTAATGAACGACGCCTTAATTCCAAAAACCAAATGACAAGGCTAACTGCCAGAAAGGGTGTGTAAGCTCATAAAGTTGTTTGGCTGTGTGTGTGTGTGTGTGTGTGTGTGGCGACCAAAAACCCCAAATAACTGCTTAATTTGTTTTCCGTTCAGATGTTGGGCATCCACTCAAAGCGACCCCAAGCAGTCGGCAACCCTTTGCGGCACCTTTTCAGTGCTGTTTATTGTTGTTGCTGTTGCTGTTGCTGTTTGCTTAGCCAGCAGCATCAGAAGTTGTTGTGTTTGCACTTGTTTTTGTTAGTTTGTTGACTTAAATGTGTATGGGCCATAGAAGGGCGTGCTGCAAAAAAAAAAACTGATCCCCAGCTCAAATCGTGCCGCCAGCTGCGGTTCAACGCCCACGCAAAGAGTTGGATTCGGTATATCAACAATATTGGGAAACGGATGCTGATTGAGGAGCTGCACACAAATATCAAATTCAAGCAGCAAAAATTATATGGCCCACTCATATTTTCTGGGCTGGCAGCTTGTTTATGCCTAAATCAATTTGCCGCATGAATGAGTCTTAGGCGTAAAGGATTTTGCGTGAAATTCAAAGCCGGTCACACTCGCTTCTAATCCCCACAGACGTTGTGTGTGTGTGTGTTTTGGGTTAAGCTATTAGACTAAAAGGTTATTAGACGCAGCCCGACTGTCTGCTGCTTGTCGACGTGATTTGCCTGTCTAAAGCGAACTGCGAGCTGCACGTCGACTCAAGGACGACAGCCGCCTGCAGCCTGTCGCGTGCAGCCCGCCGCGTGGGGTTGCAAAAGTTGCCGAGTGGATTTTGCACTTTGATATGCGTTTTATTAATAAAACAAATTGCCAGGCATATGACTATAATTTTAGCACACAGCCTGCCCCCATGTATAAATTGAGTTTATGTTCATTTGGGTGACGTTTGGAGCGGGCTAAAAGGACGTGATGCTCGACGGGCAGCTTGCCAAGCCACAGCCAACAGACAGCAGCCAGCACACGTCAACTATTTTTCAACAAATATGCGCAAAACTTTTTTCATATTAAAGCCACAAAAGGCAAAGTGAGAGAGCGCAGCGAGCAGCGAGCAGCGTGCAACGTGTGGGTGCAAGCTGTGGTAGCTGACCATAAGCTGACACAGGCTGCATTTTTGGCATATGCAAAGAAGGGCTGAGCATTACGTGCCGCACGTGCTACACACACAAACTGCATGCAACAACAAAATGATGGGCGGGGCGTGACCATTTTCCCTGTCGAAAGTGCCACAATTCATTTTTTAATCGCGACGCATAAATCAAAGGTGCAAGGGGTGGGACGCAGCCACAAGGTGCCACAGCAGCGCCAACAAAAAGTGTTGCATGCTCTCAGGCGAGTGGCCTTAGCTGCTAGCTGCTGTGGCTGCCAATGCTACTGCTACTGCTGCAATTGCAGTCGACAGCGCACCTACCTCAAGCTAAATATATAAGTTAAAATATTGAGCAAATCAAATGAAATCGTTTTTCAGCTGAGTTATGCCTGCGATTGCTGTTTTAGATAAATTTTCATAAGTTTTCATAAGTTTCATAAATTTTCCGACATGATTGGAATTTTGTATATTGTATTTTATATAATAAATTTGTTTAATTGTGAAGACATTAGTAGGGTTTTTTAGTTAGGGAAATGTCCTGTCAGCTAAGAAAAAATTGTATCTATAAACTAGGAAATGGTTTTTTGGGTATCAATAATTTGATAGAAGTAGAAGGAAGAATGTGGAAAAAGAATGTTTTGAATACTCAAACTCAGGGGATATACAGATTGATAGATAGATATATCTATATATATAGACATAGAGCTGCTCAAGAAGTTTTTATCTCTATCCCAACATACGAAGATATGAACTCAATTTCCTGTGATGCTTAAACTAATCAACTTTGCTCAAAGAAAGAATACTGAACTACAACTTGATGAAATAAAAGCAAAGCATCTCAGATATATTACTTCTGGAAATTCAAACAAAATTTGATAGAGGCATACGAGTGAAGTGGTAGAGTAGTTGTTCAATCGCTCGGTTTTATAGTCCTAAGATGCCTAAGGACATGCAACAAAAGCAAATACAGTTCTGTAAAGGAAGCAAGTTTGCTGAAAAAAATTGCTTTGAATATGAAACTACAGCTTGATAGCAAAAAAAGGCATCAAGGATTGCTAGAAAAGATTCTTTTAGATATTCAAACACAATTTGATAATAATAAAGTCAAAAGAGAGCAATTATATTCATAAATAAATAATAATAATAATAAAAAAATAAATAATAAAAAAAATAAAAAAATAATAATAATAAAAATAAAAATAAATAATCAAAAAAAAAATGTTTCATTTAGAATAAATTTGTCCACAAAAAATCGAATAGAAATTCCATAAAGCAATTCATAACTTGTTCTATTCTGGCCATAATTCAAGCTTTCTCTGGCACTGTCAATAAATGGGCCAAAGCCAATTAACGCATAGTTGATTAAAGGCCAAGATAATAAAAATAATGGAGTAAAAATGAGTTGGCCATAAATCAGAGCTCAGGCCTCACCTGTGAGTGCGTGACGCCAGCTGCCAATTAGAGAGCCGATGACCTGATGGCCAGCTGTATCATAAGCCCCAGAAGCAACAGCTGTTGCTGCTGCTGCTGCTGCTGCCTGGCTAGCTGGCTGACATGTTAACAATATGTTCACCTAGCCTGCCGATGCGTGCTAGGGCCAGTTTTTGGGGATTATCCTATTGTTGTTGCGGCTACTCGACGGTCACGTTACATGGCAAATATTTGCTTTTCATTTGGCTAACACGCACACACACACACACGCTGTAAATTGATTATTGCCAGAGTGAGCGAGTGAATGGCAAAGAATTGGGGGGAAAAAAAATTTGTAGCTGAATGTTGAACTGGCACCGCAGCAGCTACAAAACGCACACTTGCAGCATCCAATCTCTCGCTCTCCGCGCTGCGGTTTGTGCACGAAGCTGCAGAAGTTTTGGGTAACAACCACATGCAGCATCCTGTCATGCCGTCGTCTGTTAATGTGTCTGTCAACGCAAAAAGATTCGCCACATCGCGACCTATAGTGCCTTCCTCTGGAACCCCCTCCCAGCCTGCCTCGCGCTCTGTCTCTCTGCAGCCTCAGCTGCTCTGCTGCCTGCACGATGATTACACAAAATTGAATGCTCCATACAGTCGCATTGGATGTAAATGGATGTGTGTGTCTGTGTGTGTGTGTGTGTGTCAATTTGAGTGTTGAAAAGTGGTCTCCAGTGTCGGCGGTTTGGTTGAGTTTGGTTTGGTTTGCTTCTCGGCTTCATCATCAACGTCGTCGCAATGTCGCGTTTGCTGCTTGCCATTTCATTGTGTATAAACAACTTTTGTTTGTGTGCGTGGGTGTGTGTGTGTGCGTATGTATTATTTATAGGAGTCGTCGCTGTCGTCAGCTCTAGCCTCAACCTGATCATCGCCGTCATCGTCTATTTAGTTTTCCTGTTGCCTGCCTGCAGCTCAGCTCTATCCACGCAAAGCCCTCTAAATTCCTCTTTTGTCGCACTGCCTAACGTGCCACATTCAAATTCAATAGCCAGCAACTGCTGCAAGTAGCTAACAAATACATTTCGGCCCCGACGCAGATACACACGACGATAAAAAGCCCAGACCAGGCAGCCAACCTACGGCATTTTCACTTCCTCTGCTTCTGTCGCTTTGTGCCCCATCGAAATCAAAGCGAATTTCGCTCAGTCAGCGACGTGTGTATCAGGTTGACTACAGACTTACAGCAGCTACGAATTGACTAAACATGAAATTTCAAAGTCCCTCTATACAACTGTAACTGAGTAACTATGAGTAGACCTATAGAAGGGTACTTGACGCACTATATACTAATATCATTAACATTTTTAATCAACAACTCATCATTATTCGTTTCTGTTTTGTCTTAGGCATAACTCGAAGACTATAGCAGTTAGGTGCAACAAATTTGGTACTTGGGTACTTCTTAGGTATAGAAAGCTTATATATATTTTAGTTTTTGGATTACTTACTGAATACACTTTATAATAAGAGTGAAAGATACTTCAGTTTTAGATTAGAGAATCATATACATGATGAATGTCTTTAATGCTTGAGAGTTGCGGGTATCTCCTAGTCGGATACTCTTTCCAAAATAATTTATTCTCTTTTTCTTTTTCTTTCTCTTTCTTCTCTTCTCTTCTCTTTCTCTTTCTCTTTCTCTTTCTCTTTCTCTTTCTCTTTCTCTTTCTCTTTCTCTTTATCTTTATCTTTCTCTTTCTCTTTCTCCACCTCTTTTACTCTGTCTCTGTCTCTGCCTTTGCCTTTGCCTTTGCCTTTGCCTTTGCCTTTGCCTTTGCCTTTGCCTTTGCCTTTGCCTTTGCCTTTGCCTTTGCCTTTGCCTTTGCCTTTGCCTTTGCCTTTGCCTTTGCCTTTGCCTTTGCCTTTGCCTTTGCCTTTGCCTTTGCCTTTGCCTTTGCCTTTGCCTTTGCCTTTGCCTTTGCCTTTGCCTTTGCCTTTGCCTTTGCCTTTGCCTTTGCCTTTGCCTTTGCCTTTGCCTTTGCCTTTGCCTTTGCCTTTGCCTTTGCCTTTGCCTTTGCCTTTGCCTTTGCCTTTGCCTTTGCCTTTGCCTTTGCCTTTGCCTTTGCCTTTGCCTTTGCCTTTGCCTTTGCCTTTGCCTTTGCCTTTGCCTTTGCCTTTGCCTTTGCCTTTGCCTTTGCCTTTGCCTTTGCCTTTGCCTTTGCCTTTGCCTTTGCCTTTGCCTTTGCCTTTGCCTTTGCCTTTGCCTTTGCCTTTGCCTTTGCCTTTGCCTTTGCCTTTGCCTTTGCCTTTGCCTTTGCCTTTGCCTTGCCTTTGCCTTTGCCTTTGCCTTTGCCTTTGCCTTTGCCTTTGCCTTTGCCTTTGCCTTTGCCTTTGCCTTTGCCTTTGCCTTTGCCTTTGCCTTTGCCTTTGCCTTTGCCTTTGCCTTTGCCTTTGCCTTTGCCTTTGCCTTTGCCTTTGCCTTTGCCTTTGCCTTTGCCTTTGCATTTGCCTTTGCCTCTTACTCTTTTCACTTTTCTAATAACTTTTGAAATAATTTCGCAGTTAAACTAAGCTTAAACTACATTCTTTTTTTAACAATAAGAACTCAACATCTTCTCTAAATGAGAAAGCAGAGACAATTGTAAGCAAAATGTGAGTTGACATGCCTGAAGAGGACAAAAGTGTTGTCAATTGCGTACGAAACTTCGCATATTTATAGAGCTCTGCAGCTGCAGCTGACATTCAGTAAAAAGTTGCGCAATATTCGCGCTGAGCTGTGGGAGCGAGGGGCGCGGTAGCTGCTGCCTACTTAAGTATTGCATCTAGTACAGTTTCGTCGTAAGCTGCAACATGTGCACGTTCATCGTTGTTAAAGAGTTCGAGGATAATTTTGTAGTTGTCATTTTTTTTTGGGTGATGTAGCTTGTCGTAAGGTATAAAGTGTGTGGACGTGGCAGCAACTCGAGAATATGCAAATAAAATAAAGTCTGCAAACTCACCTCGAATGTTGTGAAGACGATTTTCTCTATGGAGCCAAAGTAGCGCTCCCACAGGACCTGCGTCTGTTGTCGCAGGGCAAATATGCGTTCCGCTGAAATTGAGCGAACAATATCGGGCACCTGCAAAGAGAGAGAGAGGGAGAGAGAGAGTGAGAAAGGGATACATATAACAGATTATGTGTGGCAACGACTGTTGCAGCAGCAGCAAATCCCAGGCACAATGCATTAATTACAAAACAGGCCAAAAACAAGTTGGCTGCCGGCAAGCAGAGCTGGTAATTAGTTAGGGAATCGGCCCCCAGGATATACATCATAATTATGCAAGCCATGGCACACACACACAGAGAGAAAGAGAGAGAGAAGTCTAACTTCAATAAATGCAGCAAATTGAAACAATTTAAAGAGTGCACAGCTTGCGCTGCTTCCAGTGCGCAAGTTTCCTGCTCAAGTTAACTTAATTAATTGCATTTCCTGCCAATAAACTACAAAAGCAAACATGTAGTCGTCGCAGGGCGGACGTGGCTGAAAGGCAGACAATGCAATTGGCAAACAATGCGACAAGACTTTGTCGCGAATGAAGACGAACAGAAGCCGCCGTCAGCAGCAGCAGCAGCAGCAGCAGCTGGAGACATAGAAATTGCAGCAGGAGGACACTGCGTGCAAACAAATGCCAAAGAGCGAGGACACAGCCTGCTGCTGCCACCCAAGTGGGGACGGGCGGTTGGCCAGTTGGATAGACAAGCTGAGCACAAAAAGTGTTTTATGTTTTCGTATCCAGGTGAACATCTGCACAGGACATTCAGCTGTAGACCCAATCGCAGCGCACAAACGTTTCATTTTTCATGCATCACTTGCAAATGGCAGGCAATTTTTGTGACCAATGCCACAGCATCGGACTGTCAAAAGGACCCAATTACTATGCTCGTCAATATTTTCAGCGAATTTGCCAGCTCAAAATCAAATTCAAGGCATACTTCTGTGAGCTGTAAGGCCTAAGCTAAAGGTATGATATATATTTGCTAATAATTTTTGATTTTATTATATAAACTGTGCTTCACTTGCTCTATATAGGACTACAGATCCTGCTACGAATGTCAGTTAGGCCAAAAGTTAAATTTTAATTTGTTTTCCTGCTTGCAACTGGCACAGCCAGAGGCAAAAAATGATTATGCAACGGGTATTTTTTCATTTCTTGTGCAGCTTTAATGTACATTAAAGCGTCAATAAATGACGATGTTCCACTGACAGCCGACAGGACATCGCACAGGATTCCCATTACGTTTGTTGGTTAGTTGGCCCAAAAAAACAAAAAAATAAATAAAACTTGCAGACAGACGAAACGGGTCACATTTGAAAATAACGAAAACCAAAACAAAAACTTGCAACGCGCTTTCATATTTTATGACAACATACAAAAAACTTATGTGGCAACAGTTCTCTATATATAAATATATATATATATATATATATATTGCTTTTGGCCAACTCACCTGCAGCAGTAGCCGTTCATCGGCCCAAATGGCGGCCTGTTTCCAATCGATTTTCGATTCAAATGGCAATACCCAGGCATTGGACAATAGCACCGGGATGCAGCCTGCTTGCAACGCTTCGAGAAATCTACAAAAATGAATAAAAAGAAAGAAAAAAACATTTGATATATACCTATGTGTGCAAGAGAGAGCGAGAGAGAGTGAGCAAAAAATGAAATGAAATCGGCATGAACTGTAAAATGAAAATTGTTTTTCATTTTGTTTTCTTGCTGTTTGCCTCACCTGAAGGAGCCCAAGCGTCGGCCGCGCGGCACCAAGCAAAACGTCGAGTTCTGGAGCAGCGTCCCATAGTCATATCTGAAGCGAAAAAGGCGAGAAAAAGGTCAGCAAGGAATTGCATAAAGAGAGACAGGCAGAGCGAGAGAGACGGTGAAGTGTCAGAAGAGTGTGGATGTAAATTAGTGAGAGTCCAGAGGTTGTACATATAATACCATTGTAGAGCAATTAATTGAACAATGAGCTTTTCGCTTTTGTGTGGCACGTTAAATGGATTGGGGCATGCAGGCAGTTGTTGAGGCGCACGAACCATTTAAGTAGTCAAGTGAGCAAACAGAATGCTTCTTGCAGCACATCTTGAAACTAAAGAGTAGTGGCTGGCCAGAAAAATCAGAGTCTTCCGTGATATAGCCTAACGAGTTGCAGCTCTTTTAAGGAGTTCAACAAATATCAGTTTTTATTAATATTTTTAATCAAATTTTACTTTGATAGATTAGCGAAATCTAGCAAAGGCTTTAGTTGAAAGCAAGCTTGGTTTAAGAGAATCAGCTGGTTGAGGTAACAGAGTCATGACTCTAAGCTAATAACTATGCAATAAAGTGAATCTAAAGGCAACTCAATTTGAGTCTAAGCTTAGTTCTAATTGGAATACATAAATCTTATTGGCTAATTGACATAGTAGATTGGTTTTATTGGACTATTAATATAACTCTTTTTAATTATTATGCATAAATATACACAACTTAAAAACTGAAAACACAGCATATCAATCGAATACTGATTTTTATGCCTGCAACTCAATAAACGGACAAGACAAAATTATTTATATTCTAATTTGAGGCTATAAATTAATTGGCAGCCATAAACATAACTAAAACTTAAGCAAAGATTGTTAAACGATAACAAAATTCATATTTATGTTTATCTCTTGAAAGTGCCTTTTATATAATCTAAACTCATTAAAAAGGCGAGGAGTCCAAAGAATACATTTTTTAAGACTGATTTCTTATTGGCAACAAATTACTCTCACTTGTTTCTGATAGGAAACAAAAAAAGAATTAAGTCTTTCATATTTAAATTAACAATAATTGAATTATTTTTGTATATTTGATTATGATTTTGTATTTTTGATTAGGTTAAATTGACTTTGTTAATTTTTTTTAATTATCTTTTATATATTTTTTTATAATTCTTTTAAATAATTTTTTATAATAATTTTGTCATAAATAATTTTTTTAAGTATTTTATTTGAAATAATTTTTTTTAAATAATTTTTTTTAATAAATATTTTTAAATAATTTTTTTAATAATTATTTTTAAATCATTTTTTTAATAATTATTTTTAAATAATTTTTTTAATAATTATTTTTAAATAATTTTTTTAATAATTTTTTAAATATTTTTTATTTATAATTTAAATTTAAGTAAATTTGAATTTGATGGCATTTAACATTTAACTATAATATCATAATATATATATTTGTTTATATTCTGAAAATGTTCTTTGCCTAAAGCTCTTCACTTTCTGCATGACAAAGTCGCAAATGTTGAATAGTATTAACCATATTCAAATGTATATTATACTATAATACTATTTATCAGCAATTGACCATAAGAATTTAAGCTCTTAAGGCCATCAACGCCATGCTTTAACTATCAGTTAAACATCTAGAATTAATTTGAATAAATTCATGCGAATTTACTTTGCCAATTAAATGGCTTATTACAAATGTATGCAATACAAGGCAATTAAGGCGCATTAAGATAGCCTTCGCTATTGATATATAATGAACCATTTTATTCATAGTTGTAGCTACAGCAACTGGCCTTCAATAAAGTAACATGACATATGCAATATCTTCAGGGCTTAATACATCGGAATTATGTGACTTTATTTGTATTTATTTATCATTTGAATAAGCCACTCTGCTCTAGTGATGCAAGTCCCTCTTAATAGTCGAAGGCAAACACCAGCCTTAGAGGCCTTTGAACAACATGGCGTATGCTTTACATTTGCGCTAATAACTCGTGTTCGCACACACGCTAGCAATTTAAGCATAAAATTCAAGTGCACAATGGCGCAATCCCTGCTTGTTGCTGATTTAAGCTTTAATTCCAAATCAAAGCAGCAAAGCTGCATATTAAGCATACGCCATGTAGCTCAAACAGTAGGGCAGGTATTCTTGTGTGTATGTGGCTGGGCTACCGCAGTTGCTGCTCGCCCCTGTTGGCCCAGCAGCTTCCCCATCATCCGTTAACAAGTTAAGTTGCGCGTAAAATTACATGTAGTGAGCCATGTTGCCACGCCCACTCTAGCCCACTGTCCAGCGATTGAAAGCAGTCCAGCTGGTCAGCAATTTGAGCTTCGGCATTGCCGTTGCCATTGCTGCTCCAGCTCCAGCTCGTGCTACTATTTTAAAGCGAATTCAGCAGAAAGTTTATTTAGAAAAGTGCAGGCGCAGCGTAATTCGTATTGCATTGACAACAGCAAACATGATGGAAGGTTGGGGGAGCCGTTCGTACCAAGGATGGCAGTAATCAGCAGCACTCGTGCTCGGTGGGGGAGCCAAGGCACAGCCTGTGACCTGGCCACGGCTTATGAATAATCTTAAGTAAACAACATAAATTGCACGCTGGCTCTGTTTTTCCGCTAAAAAATTACATAGCCAAATGCATAGGCGGTCCGCTGCCAGCTGCCCAGCCACACGGGCACCCAACCACCCGACCACCCATTGGGCCAAGCTCATTTGTAAGCAACAGACATTGGCCACAGCAACAGGAAGAAAAGGCCGACGGGGGAATGCCGAAGATTGAATGCCCTTGTAAACACATTTTTTTTGAAAGCATGATAAATAATACGTAGCTAAAAAAAAAACAAATTGTAAAGAAAATAAAATTGTAATAAGTTGAGCTTAAAAGTTTCATTGATACACTTAAATGATGAAATTTCAGCACAATTATTCACTATTATTAATTAAGGCAGTTAAGGTAATTAAATATAAAGTAATAAATTATATATTAATAATTATAAAATTAATTAAATTATATATTTATTAAATGAATTAATATATAAAATCAAATCAAATCAAATTAATATCAAATTATCTAACAATTATTTTCATTAAATAAAAATTCTAAATGCATAAAATTAATTACGTGAATTGCATCAAAAATAAATTTATTACTTTAATTAATAAAAATTAAGCGCCTTTATTCAGAAAAAATTAATTACTTACAATTCAATTCAATTACAATTTCGTTTTATATCTAATTTTAAGGCTGAGCACTAATTAATTATTGTAATTAATAAAATCAAATATTAATTAATCTTAGTTGAATATTTAATTGTAATTAATAATTAATTATTAAAGTATTTAAGCTGATCAGCTCAAATTATAATTATTAAAAACAATCTTTTTTTCTAGCTTTCTGCAAATATTGATTTTTTTTTAATTTTTTTCAAGCATAAAAATTTAAAAGTATTTCAACAGATGTATATAAAATAAATACAAATACTTACAAAATAAGAAAAATAAATAAGCTTTCTGATTTTTCAACTCAGATCCATTTAAGAAACTTTAAGCTATACCAAATAATTCCCAAGTCTATCTGACGTTCGGCATGCCAAATATCTGCATATGTTTTATATATTTTCACAAGCTCTATGGACTAGAGTGCGCCGTTAGAGTATGAGGCGCATATTTCTATTTGGTTATTCCCTCGGCTTTTCTGGCCGAAAATAATATTTTATCATGCCGCTGCTTGAATCGCGAATCATTTGTGAAAATTGCGTGCATTCGTTAAGCTAAGTTGAATAATATTTAAGATATTTTGGGCCAAAAATCATGCACGGCATTTGAATTTCAACGTGCTCATGTCAGGCAGCGGCGCTGACTCTGCGCCCTGCTCTGCCCTACCTACAGGCATCTTTGCCTATAGTGCATTTGGCTCGAGCTGTCCAGGTCACTGCATCTCTGCCAGCCAACCCCACCTACAGATCCTTCTTGTTTAGCTCGGCACTTGTTAGCTACTTGTTTAAGCAATTAGCAGCCGCTAACAGTGCATCATGTTGCACAGTGTTCGTGTTGTTGTTGTTGTTGATGTTCGTCGTGCTGAACTTTAATTAAATGATTTTCAGCTTCGCCAAGTTGAGCGAATTGTTTAGCTCAGCTCTGTCCATGTTGGACACCATACGAGCAAAACTTTTGCTATTTACACGCATTGTTGTTGCGGCCAAAGTTCGCTGAACGTTCGTTTGGGCCCCACAGTGGCGGCCACTTCATTAGCCGTCGTGGCGCCAAGGCTTAGTCCAAAGCAAACCACTTAAAATTAAATTCACTGCACTTCCTTGCGTTAGGCGGCTGCTGCTAGTTGTATGGAAAACTCTTGCTTATATTTTGTGCTTAGGGAAGAGTTTCAACTGTTCGAACTGACTAAAGCTAAATAGAACTGAGTTTAAAGTTGCAATACTAGGGAAAAGATCAGAGGGCGAGAGATCAGAGAGAGGTCAAAATTACGTTCTAGGCGAGATTAAATAAAATAAAGTCGAATGGAATCTAAACTCAACCGCATTCCCTACATATATATGATATATTGTATAGATATATATATATATGATATAGATACAGGGAATAATTAGCTGAGCAAATGCAACGCTTATTAATAATAAGACTAATGTGAGGATTGCATTATGTTCTTAGATCCATCTTCGGCCTATCAAAAGTAGATTTTGTGCTGATGTGCTCAATACATATAACAGACAGAATATTTAGTCTATATATAAATATAAATACATATACCTATCTAATAAAAATTATGAGCTATGCAATACCGTAAAACCTCAACCAAGTGCATATCTACAATAGTTAGATGAGTTAAAGATATGTGATACGTATCGCCCAGCTCGCTATGCTCGCCTAGAGCCAGCCACTCTTCAATATTTTATGAGAAAATATGCACACACATAAACGCATATGTGAACAGGTGAGCACATGCATACATAACTAAGTATTTATTTTCATTCGTTTTATGTGGATTTGTACATTTTGATGCGCACGCCTTAAAATCAAATAAAAATAAATAAAAACAAATATTTCAAGAAACACTTACTAATAATTTTAGCACCGAAAGCTAAATTGTGTTTATTAATTTTGATTTGAAATTTGGCATTTCAATTGAGATTTTTCTATAGATAATAGTGATCTATTGCGATTCGTTTGCTGTGTGTGAAATATGTGCTCAAGAATGAATTTATGACTTGCTAGAAACATTTTATAGCTTCAGCGAAAAATCATTAAAGCAAATATGCTGAAAAGTAAATCGCAACCCAAGCAAAATGGAAACTGAGAACTAAAAATATTATATTTTATATATTGTGTTACTTAAATATTAAACAACAATGAATATAGTCTTTTAGGATCCTTTTCATCTCACACTTCCAAAACCCTTCAAGCATTGCGCCTTTTATTTATTTAACTTAAATTTTATGACATTAGCCTAAACTTTCGTTTGTCTAAATATTTGTCTTTAAGCAACAAACATTCACATATAGAGAGATAGAGAGACAGACTGTTGTACGCACAAAACACGTAACTTTTATTACTTTCTCTGCGTACTTTGCCCGAAGGCAAATCAAATCAACTCACCTGTTGCCAAACAGACACACACGAACACGCGCTCAAACTCATATTCTAACTTGTAATTAATTTGCCAACACTTTGCATAGTATTTCATAATTTAAGAACCAGTCCACAAACACATAAAGCTCACAGCATACTGAAACACTCACACACCCACACAGCCATCTACAGTTATAGCACGAGCTCGACGCTCAGTCTCTTCCTGTCAATTGCTTTACTTTGCCGCTGTCAAGGCCAACAAAATTAACATAACGAATGACAGGCAGTAGAGTACAGCAGCAGCTCTCCGAGCTGTTAGTCCAGTTCAGTTGCTGCCAGCTGCACAGCGGGCACATAATTTGAGTGGTTTCCAGCTGTCAAAGGTGGCTCTAGCCAGCGCCAGGTATGATAATTTTCCGCTGCTCCTTACATATATACTATATATACACGTTTCTTGTTGTTGTTGTTGTTTGCAAGAAACGAAGTAAAAGCCCATTGACTGACAGAACAATCCACTGACTGGCCCGACAGGTAATCTGACGTTATGATTTTAGCGCTGCAAAAAAAAAGGTCGAGACCCTTGGTCTTTGGCAGCTGAGCGCTTAGATTTTTGCCATTTAAAAAAAAAAACTAAACAAATATAGCCAAAAATCAAAGATGACAAAAAAAGAACTTGAAGTGTATTCGAAATTGGCCTTAGACGACTAGTTAATGCGCTGTAGAAAGAACGCTTAGAAGAGCTGACACAATAGGAGCTATAGGAAATTAATTTGCAATAAGAACAAATTGGTTTGAGTTATTTTATAATTTCTGGTCTTTTTATGAAGCGACGTCTATGCCAAATGCTTGCCTTGGCTTTGCATGCAGTGCTTGCAGAGCAGAATCTAATTTTATATGAGTCGGCTGAGGTGCTACTCCGGCAATAGCATTGCGAATGGCAGCCTCAAGCTTGCTCTAGATAAAGTAACAAAGCCAAATAAAGTCAAGAGATCGCGGCCTTTTAGCATTGCTTTGCTTGCTGAGTTAATGTTTCTATCAAATTTTTTTTTAAATCAATTTATATATTCTTAAGACAATATATTATCAAAAGGCAAATCTATATTAATATTTATACAACAAAATCGTATAAATAACTTAAAAATCGATCATAAATATATTAAATGGCAACAGCTTCACTCTTGTTTATTTTTTCTATATCAAATATTAATTTGCACCTTAGAATGCTTCAGAAACTAAAAACAAGCAAACGCAACTTAAACCTTCTACCTTATAAAATGTGTCTAAGCAAAACGTATTTCAGAGCTTCGTCTGTGTGTCAAACACAGACATCACTGACTGCTATGATAGGTTTCTCAATTTTTATCTTCTACCTCGTATGGCATTTTGCTTTGTCGGCGGCTCACGCAAATTGCTTGACGAGCTGGGCATATTGCGTATACGTTCAGGTTTGCCTCGCAATTTGTTAATTGCAAAGCGAGCTCGAGTTGTTGCTGCTGCAGCTCTAGGCCGATTGCTTGTCAATTGCAGCAGCAGCGACAACGAATGCAGAATTAATTAAAAAAAAAGAAGGAAAGCCTATATCAAGCTCAAAGATGCTCGACAACTAAATGCGAGTTCAGTGAAACTGTTGGCCGAAGCTTCGCTCGCTTTAAATGATGGCAAATATAGGCGAGAGAAGGACAATTGAACGCAAGGAAATTGCGATGAATTTCAATGAAAATTGCATTTTTAAAAGCAGCGTTTGAAATAAAGACAATTTTGTCGCACAGCTTGGGAAGTGGCGGACAAACCTGAAAAACAAACGAACAGAAACAAACAAACAGCTCAGACAAAACAACCCAAACACAATGGCCCACAGCGTTGGATGGGTTTGGCATGCAGGGGAGACGCCTGCAGAAGCAGCTGTAAAAAGTTACAAATGCCATTGTTTGTGCAAGGAGCAGCAGCAGTAGCAGCAGCAGCAGGACAAGCGCTGCCATTAAATATGGCGCATTAGTTACAAGAGCAAAGCGCATGCAGGCAGCTCTTTCTCTGTTCAACCCTTGGCCGTCTGCCTGCCTGCTCTTGTCACCAGCTTGTGATAATGGCTCATAATGAATACAGTAGACCGCACTAAGACGTTTTTTGGGCCAAGCTGAAAACTAAAGACCAAGTCAAGACATTAAAATGCAGCACACAGTGCGTATGAGCAATGCTCGCAGAGCAGTAGAAAATTTCTAAAGTTTCTTTAGACAAGATTAAAACAAGCTGGACTTTTTTATAGTTTAGGTTTATTAAAAAACATTTTTACTACATTTTTGTTTATGAAACTTGTCAAAAACTAGCATTTTATTATGTTTTAATATTTTTAAAAATGATTTTTAATAATCAACATATTGTACGCTCCTATTCTACCCCACTTCACACATGTACAGGGTATGGCAACGCACAATGCTTATTCACTATTTTTGTTCATGAATTTTTAAGACAAAAACTTTCTTGGTTTTCATTTATTATTAAGCATATTTAAAATTTGCAGCTTTGATCCTGGCAACGAATGCCTTGAAAATTACTTGAATCCCCAACCTAAGCGTTTCGGGCAACTGGACGTTTGGACAACATGGCCAGCTAGGAATATTTTACGGCTGGCTGCGAACACAACTGAGCGACACCCAAAAAGGTAGAGCAAAAAAAAAAAAAAAAAATATATATATGTATATATATATATATATATATATATATGTATTATAGGTGAGAGCGAAAGCAGCGCCAAAACGTAGAGTGTAAAAAATGGAATTGCCACTCAAAGAAATTGCAATGGGCCACTAGCACCACGTGCCTGCCTACCTGGACCTGTGGACTGCCTGCCTGCCCAGCAAGTGTGTCGCCTTTAAAGTGATTTATGTGGAAATCTGAGATTAACGTGTAAAATGCTGGGGTAAGAAGCAAAGGCGAACGGGCGCCAAAAGTTTGCCAGGCTCAGGCCCAGGCCTCACCTCTGCTACTGCACCCTGTTGATAATGATGATAGTGCTGCGTACAAAAATTTATTACTCTGGAAATTGCATTATGAAAAATGCATAAAATATCCAGGCAGCCCCGGACCGGCTTGGCACTTGTAATTATGTGAAATGCCCATATTTAAATTAAATTAAATTAAAATCAAGTGCTTTGCCCATTTAGCAAAGCAATTTTATCCAGCCTAAATCAAGCAATAAACATTAGAAATTTATGAACATTTTTGTTTTATATGAAATGGCATTTAATCAGAATAAATTAGGCACATTAATGCATATTTGTGTGTATTTTGTTCTATATGTTTATATTTGCAAGTAAAGTTTCTGTTCATAGCTAAAATATTTAGAAGTTCTTAGAAAGTTTGCAATAATTTGCAAAATTTATGATTGCCGGGATAATAATAATAATAATGCAAACCGAATAAATCAAAATTATCGTTGATGGCGCTATGCTGATTAACAATTTTCAATATGTTTTATTTTCTATATTTCAATTAATCAATATGTTTCCTTTTTTTCTATATTTTTTAAGATTATCTTTTGAGCAGTAAATTTTATTTTATTTTAAAAATAATTTTTAGTAGTTTAATGTATAAAAATTATTGAAGTACTAATGGAGTGAACGAAGTGTAAAGAGGAAGCTCTAACCTGATGACGCGCCGTGTAAGAACATAGTCATTGTTCACAGACGACATTTATTTATTTATCTTGGCTGTCTTAATTCCCACTGCCTTTCGCAAAGTGTCAAAATGCAACTTTTCCACTATTTCTCTACGTTCACTGACAATCAGACCGAATGAACTATATAGCCATCTCGCTCTCACTCAGCAACACCCTGGACTGCGTTCAGATACAGCTATCTTTGTCTCTGTCTCTCTCAAGCGGCTAAGCGCGGGCAACTAAGACGTGAGCTCACTCGGATCATTTTTTACAACTCAATACAAGCGCTCAGCATGACACTAATACTAATGCAGTAGCGAAGCATGAATTGGGAAACTAAAAGAACAAACTAAAACAGTTCAGAATATCTTGGCTAATGTTCATACACTTGCATACATAAGCAAATATATATATATATATATATATATATATATACATATAAAATAATATAATAAAAAATATACACACTCCACCCACATTGAGAATTTTAAGAATACATACAGGGTATTAAAAGCGTTCAATCCGCAACAATGTTAAAAAAAACGGCATAAAAAAGTCTGCAAAATTAAAAACTTGGCAAATTGTTCGCCCAAATTAAAGAAGCTCAAACCGACAAAAAAAAAAGGAGAAAAGAAATACTTTTGGTGTATGACCTTGTTAGGGTTGCAAGCTGAGCGTAAGCCGTAAAGACGCACACACACACACACACACATAGAAACGACTTACATGCTGCAACACGTTGCCAGCGTAGCTGACGTCGGCTGCCTGCTGCTTGCTGGCACTGGCAACATGTCGTATACGTAATGGCAGCGGAAACGTTTCATTGCGTTGCAACGCGTTGCGCTGCGTTGCGCCTGCTGTCAAATTGTGTGCGAAAATAAAATGAGCGAACAAACTCGACTTTTGTCAAGGACATTTTCCTAGTAGTGTCTCATTATTTTTCATATTTCTTTTAACGGCCAACATCAAAGTATCAAGCTGAGACATGCGCCAGAAGACGCCCATCAAAGCGCACACACAGCCCAAACTGGTTACAGTTGCCAGTCACGCCCACCGCCGCTTTGAAATGCTGCACGCCTCGGTCATATTAGTAGCCAAGAGGCGAACCCAACTCGTTGCCGGAGCAACCCAATCCTAAGCCCAACTGCATTGATGTGCTACGCTCACAAAAGCGCGCAACACTTTTGTGCCACATCGGCCGCGGGCAACGGTTGCATGGATTTTGTTTTGTATTTGCTCTGTGGCTGTCTGACTTTTTGTGGCCATATGTTGCACGGCAACAATATCAGCGTTTGCCATTGGCGCCTTAGGCTTATTATAGCAGCAACAAAGCGGCAAAACTGCGCTGCAACGTCACAGAAATAAGAAAAAAAGGGCAAAAATTTCATTAAAAGCAGCTCAAGGTCTGTGAATGCAGTTGTCAAAGTTTTTCGTTTATTTTTTGCGTTGCCAGCGACAAAACTTTTTAATGGATTTTGCGATAATATAGAAAACCAAAACTTGAAAAGCCTTAACGAACCTCAAATACACTTAAGAATTGATATTTTTTCTGAGAGTTTTAATCAATTGTCATATTTGATTTGAAATGGAAAATATTTAATAGGAATAAAATAAATAAATATAAATAATAATAAAAATATAATAAATATAATAAAAAAAATTACATATAATAAATTACATATAATAAAAAAAATTACAATAAATTTTATTTTATCTATTATCTATTTTTAATTGAACAAATTTTATTTCTGTTTACTACGAACTGCCCCATCATAACTTGTTTTTTTTTTTTGAATGAGCACACATATTTATATATATTTTTTATTTATTATAATATAGCTGCATACCTAGATTTCTGTTTTATATATGTTTGCGGTTCTAATCATATAGGTGGTCCAAAGGTAAGTGATCAGACATGCATTGACTCAACCAACTTCTGGCGTTAGTCTTGAGTCTTGTCAGCATAGCAGGCAGTTAGGTTTCCAAATTCATTCAGGATGTTGTGGTTCAAATCTTGCAAGTTGCTGGGATAATTGACATAAAGAGGGGACTTTAAAAAACTACATACAAAAAATAATGTAAGAAACTCCAAAAAACTAAAAAATATATAAGCCCCTGCCACTTCAAATCGTCTAATTTTGATAAGGCTGTCTGGAAAATCTTTAATTTCATGCACAATTTAGTTAGAATAGAAATGAAAATTAGCAAGAGGAATACACTTCACAGTACAATAAATCCTAGAGTGTACCAGCTTGGACAAGCAGAATGTGGTTGCAATTGCAACATTGAAGCTCTCATTGCCTCAATGTTACATGCTGATCTAATGAGCTAAGGTACTCGAGGCATTGCCTCAATGTTTCATGCTGATCTAATGAGCCAAGGTACTCGAGGGCTTGCCCTAGTTGAAGCTCAAATTCTTCTAAACAAAGTCACAATTAATATTTTGCCTGAGAGTCAACAATCTAGTGCCAACTCATAATGGCAAACCGGACCCAATCTTTATAGTGCCAGCTCTCTCAAACAAGATTTCTAGAAACATTTAAAGGAAAATCTGAAAGTTGCATTTTAATAAACAGAAACTTGCCTCGCCCTGTATATTTAAGTAATAGCTCCTCGCATATCCCTTTAATAAAAATATATTTGCACATTTTTCATTATTTCTTTTTCCTTTTTTTTTTGTGGCAATTTATATGAATGTGCATAAAATGTGAAATATGAGTGCTGAGTACACAATGTCAATAAACAAATAAATCAATGGAATTTCATTATAATTCCATTTATATTGCGCCGCCAGCAAATTTATTGAATTGCTAACTCTTTTAGCAAGTCATGGAATAAATTTGCACTGGTCTAGTGGAAAGGACATAAATCTATCAGTTTGCTGTCCAATTAAACGACAATTTGTAGGTTATAGACTTAGCCTGAACCTGATCTTTGGTGGAATAGACTTTGATATCGTTGCCTGTGCCGCTTCAAGTCCCATTCAGAGCAGCAAAATGAAAATGCAAAGCTAACTAAGCGGAGTTTTGCATATTAATGGACTGGCAGAATAATCACAAAACAGTAGCAGCTCAGCAGAGCAGCTCTTGGGCGCTGGAGCTGTGCTAAAAATATGCGAAAAATCTTTGCAGGCTGCCAAGGTATTATGCAATTTTCTCGACATTTATAAATATGCGCCATATTTGACAGGTGCATTAACGAAGTTTCAGACAGGGGCCCAGACAGAGGGCGTCAGGATAAAAAATGATGTGAGTAGGAAAGCAATTTGCTTGATTATGTAGAACAGTTGACTGATGGCATGGCAAAAGGGATGGCACGCCTCGCCCACGCTGCGCTTGGCTGGGTGTAAGCAACTGGAATTGGGTGCGCCCTGGGAACGGGCGGAATGGAACCGCATTAAACGAGCTTCGGGCTGCATAAATCGCTGACGCTTGATGCCAAAGCTGATCTGTCGCATAAGTCATGTCACATTACACGAGCATCAGACAGCGGGTCAGGCCCTGCCACTTCACTAAACTGCCAGAGAAATGTTGAAAAATCAAAGAAAATGAATGAAAAATCACATTCAATTAAAGCTAGCAGGTAAATGTTTCGTTGACATTCTCTGAACTTTGTGCACTAGCCATAAATTGACATCTGCTCAGCCAAGACGCACAACATCAATTTATGTGCAGGAGAGTTAAGTTATTGCACTCAGATAAACATTGGCTGGGAGGGAGAGTGAGAGAGACAGATACAGAGACTGGAACTGAGACTGGGACTGAGACTGAGACTGAGACTGAGACTGAGACTGAGACTGAGACTGAGACTGAGACTGAGACTGAGACTGAGACTGAGACTGAGACTGAGACTGAGACTGAGACTGAGACTGAGACTGAGACTGAGAGACTGAGACTGAGACTGAGACTGAGACTGAGGACTGAGGACTGAGACTGAGACTAGAGACTGAGGACTGAGACTGAGACTGAGACTGAGACTGAGACTGAGACTGAGACTAGACTGAGACTGAGACTGAGACTGAGACTGAGACTGAGACTGAGACTGAGACTGAGACTGAGACTGAGACTGAGACTGAGACTGAGACTGAGACTGAGACTGAGACTGAGACTGAGACTGAGACTGAGGACTGAGACTGAGACTGAGACTGAGACTGAGACTGAGACTGAGACTGAGACTGAGACTGAGACTGAGACTGAGACTGAGACTGAGACTGAGACTGAGACTGAGACTGAGACTGAGACTGAGACTGAGACTGAGACTGAGACTGAGACTGAGACTGAGACTGAGACTGAGACTGAGACTGAGACTGAGACTGAGACTGAGACTGAGACTGAGACTGAGACTGAGACTGAGACTGAGACTGAGACTGAGACTGAGACTGAGACTGAGACTGAGACTGAGACTGAGACTGAGACTGAGACTGAGACTGAGACTGAGACTGAGACTGAGACTGAGACTGAGACTGGAGACTGAGACTGAGACTGAGACTGAGACTGAGACTGAGACTGAGACTGAGACTGAGACTGAGACTGAGACCTGAGACTGAGACTGAGACTGAGACTGAGACTGAGACTGAGACTGAGACTGAGACTGAGACTGAGACTGAGACTGAGACTGAGACTGAGACTGAGACTGAGACTGAGACTGAGACTGAGACTGAGACTGAGACTGAGACTGAGACTGAGACTGAGACTGAGACTGAGACTGAGACTGAGACTGAGACTGAGACTGAGACTGAGACTGAGACTGAGACTGAGACTGAGACTGAGACTGAGACTGAGACTGAGACTGAGACTGAGACTTAGAATGAGACTTTGAGACTTTGAGACTTTGAGACTTTGAGACTTTACTCAATGTACTATATGTAACTTAGATTATAACACATATTTATGACTTAAATTCAGTAAGGCAACAAACTCTTTAGTACTCTAGCTCGTCTACCTTTAAATTTTATGCAGTGCGCTTTGGTAATACTTTGTCTAAGCGCAGCTGTAATTTGATATTTCTATTGAAAAGTTTGATTTTTTTTACCATAAACTTACATAAAACGTTTTCACTTAAGTGCTTTATTGCTTATAAGAGTTTTTGAGCACTCAAAAGATCAAAATAAAGGTGCCTTACAGCTCTGATTTGTTCCCGAAATTTGGAAATTAAATTTGAAGCTCAAGAAGCAGCTGTTGCCTTTAAGCAGCTCGTTTTTGGGTTCTTTCTCTCATTGTCAAAGTATTTCAGCTACACTTTCAATATATATTTATTTAAGGTTAAAATTGAATCTTTGAATTTATGCATATATGCTGTCTCATAACTGAAGTGCAATTTTAATATAAATTATATATAACAGTTGAAATTGAATCATGGAAATAATATATTTATATATATAGTTGTCTCTCTGGCGTACAGCTAATCTGCATGTGCCAAACTCTAGCTAACATTAAGGACATTCTTTTGTGTCGAAAGTATTTCAATTCATTAATCAGCAGAAATACGAATCAGTTAAAAGTGAAGTGTAATGTTGTGAAAACGTGAAATAAATGTTAAATGCCACGGATGAATGCCGAAATACAATGTAAATTGTACAACGTTGTTCCGGCAAGAGAATTTGATTTATAGCAGCGAAATTTGGCATCGAAGCCAAAGCGCATTACATAATTATATCATATGCAATATAAGGAAATATAAGGAATTTTAATGCCATTGAATTTAATATATGAATACTTCATTTGAATCTATAAAAAATATATAAAAATTGTATAATAAATTATAATTTTTGGTATGCTCATTTTTAATTTTAAAAATTCTTTTGGCATTTTTAAAATATTTCTAAATATTATTTGAAGCATTCGCGTCAAGCAATCTGCTTGATTAAAATGTTCTCAGTGCTGGCGCAGACCTTAAAGTTCGAGGCACTAGACAGCTGCTAAGAGGCAATCGTTGGCGTTGTAAATGCTTCAGCCGATGAGTGTCGTGCCATTTAAATGAGCTTGTCAAGTCGGATTTTTGAACATTAATCACACCGACCCGAAAGGGCGGGGTGTGTCGGTCGCTGTGGCAATGTGGGTGTGGCAGTTGCTATTAGCACGCAGCGACTAAACAAATTACATTTGAAGCTAATGACAGCTGAAAACAATTTTTGGTCTACGCATTTATGCTAATGATGAGCAGGACACTTACCTATCATACTCGCGATTGTCCTCGTCACAGCGATTGTCCTGCAGTTCGCGCCAGCTCTTGCCGTGCTTGCACGTGGTCACCATAACCATGTCGCGACCATTATGCAAATGGAAGAGCGAGTTGCGCGTTTCCGAGCCAATGCCATGTACATAGCTGCAACGAAATAAATGTTAAAGATTAAATTCGGCACAAGCAAAAAAGATGGCGAAACAAAAATGGATAAAAGCATATCTTAGACTTATCGATGTGGCACATGTACACGATGCTTAGGTCATATTAAGCTGGCAGATTGCGGAACACATAAAAAGCGGTGTCAAAATCAATTGCAATAAAGCAGCTTCAAATGGAGGGCACAACTGTGGGTCCGCTGGGAGCAGCTAGGGCAGAAATGGCGATGGCGGACGAGAGTTGAGCACAAATCTGCGCTGGGCCGCAAGCAAAGCAATTGAAACAAAAGATACTTACAACAATGGACGCACACAGACACAGTCACATATATATATATATATATATATATGTGTATATATATATGTATAGCTAACGCTCTCAAGTGTATGGCCCAAAACAAAATGGCAGCTGCTAGGGAAGCAGAACAACAATAACAATCGCAGCAGCAGTCGAGCAGAAAAAATGCTAAGGCAATGGCAGTCGCCTTAGAAATACCAACACATACGTGCACACACACACACACACATATATATATATATATATATATATATCTGTGTGTGTGTGCAATTTCCTTCTGCTTGGCTTGCAGTTGAGCAAATTTCATAGACAATGAAGTACCCGCCACAGCAGCAACGAACTGGCCACAGATTGGGCAACGCTGATTTCCTGCGCTGACTGCTGACTGCTGACCAACAGCAGCAGCCGCCGCAGCAGCAACAGTCACATAGAGAATTCACTTTAGTTTGCTGACTACTGCCTTTTGGGGCTTTAAGTGAGCCAAAGCCATAAGTTATTTGATTTAATCAGCGTGTCGTTGAGGTTAGCTATGGATTTCCAAATGATGCACATGTGAGGTAGCACAGCATACGGCTACCCTTGCTGTGCTATTGCTATTGCGCACATTGAAATGAAAATGTTTTGCCTTTTAACCAACTAAATGCTAACCATAAACCAACAATTTTTGCTTACTCTAGCCGCACGGCAAAACGTTTCATTTCGTGTATCACAGAGTTTCTCTTTGTATAATTGACAACCTTTAAAGCCGCATCAACTTAAAATATATAAACGCTCAGCAATAAAAGTTCTATTGGAAAAAAAAAAAAAGAAAAAATTAGATTTCTATGAGCATAATCAAACTGTCAATTTAGCCTGTCAATTCATTTGCATAAACAACAAACTGATTGAATGGCCATAAAAACGGTAGCTCATCATAATCATGCTCAACGGTCTGCTGGCTCGTTGTAAACGCGTCAATTTAATGGCATAACATTTTTATTAGGCATCTGGGATTTCGTGCAGTGTAAATTAATTTGTGTCCGATCCACAAACAACGCAGATGAGCCAGCTAAACAGTTGCAGTTGGCTTTGGGGTGGGGGTTAGCGGGCACTGACGATGACAACATTAATATAAATTAAACGCATAGGCTGACATCACAAGGACTTCGCCAGGACACAATGTGGATAAATAACGAATGCTTTTAGCAGCGACAAGAAACCAACGCTGGCTGCTTAAATGTTATTTATGCTCCACCTCCTAGCTAAGTGGGTCAATTAAACATTGATTGAGCCAACGTCCCGGGCCCTAGCAATTGAAATAAAATAAGTAAGAGTATTTTAGTCTAGAAGATACCTCTTTGGCAGGTATAATTGTGCATATTTAGCTGTATTCATCAATATAGTAGTGCCAAATATTGGATAATAAAACAATAACAAAAAAATATAAAACGCAATATTTTGAAAGCAATTTGAAACGTATTCTAAAATTAATATATTTTATTATTAATTTATATGTTTTTTTACTGCAAACTGTGGAACATAAAAAAATTTTGTTGTTCAAAAAAAAAAATGAAAAACAATTAAACAAAATTTGGTCGTTCAAAAAAATAGTAGTGGCTACAAACTACGAAAATATGAAAAAAATTGAAGAGAATTTGCTTGTTCATAAAAATAGTAGTGCAGAATAAAAAAATGAAAAAAAAAAATTAAACAAAATTTGCTTATTCATAAAAGTAATAGTAATAAAAAATTAAAAAAAAAAATAAACAAAATTTGATTGTTCATAAAAATAGTAGGGGCTACGAAAATATAAAAAAAACGTAAAACAGAATTTGCTTGTTCATAAAAATAGTAGTGAATAATAAAAAAATGAAAAAAAAAATAAACAAAATTTGCTTATTTATAAAAATAGTAGTGGATAATAAAAAAATGAAAAAAAATTATAAAAAAAATGAAACAAAATTTGGTTATTCATACAAATAGTAGTGGATAATAAAAAAAATGAAAAAAAAAAATTAACAAAATTTGCTTGTTCATAAAAATAGCAGTGGCTACTAAAAATGGAAATAATACAAATTTAACATTCATTTAACTTCTTATATAAGCATAATATTTTTCGTGGTCTAATACTGAGTTGTACATCTAATATATTTTACAGATTTAACACAATATATAGTAATATAATATATATAATCATCTTCCGCATCATCATGCTCATTCACAATCTAAATCACAGCTCACAATGTCACGTACATTTCCAGCCAACCCATATACACCTTTGGCTCGTTTGCCATAAGCTTAGGGCATAGCAAAACTAAAAGCCAGAACTGTTCGCGGTATTGTTTCAGCGGGCATATAAAGTGCAATAACCAGGCGTACATTGAACCAAGCTGCGAGTCATATGCCCAAAGCCCAGCTACACTCAGCTACACTGACCACTAATCCAAACCTAATCTAAAATAATTGAGTATTGCCCAGCGTGGAGTCCTGGCTTTTTCAGCGGCACTCTGAATAATTTATGCGCGCATTAAATGCGCTTAAAATGTTAGTGTGTGTGCACACATGTGTGTGTGTGTGTGTAGTAAAATATATGGACCAGGGCTGTCGGATATGAAATCTAATTCTACTATTTAAGCTCCAAAAGAAAGCATTAAAACAAAAAATATTAGATAAATATATATAAATAATAGTATTAAAGGATAGTTCGCATAAAGTTAAAGTATATTATATAAAAATATATATCTTATTATGCTGCTTGCAACCCTGAGTTACAGGCAAACACCCCATGGATTTTGCTGCTGGCTTACAGCATCTTGGAGCTGTGACTTGGGATTCTTATGACACAAGTTTATGGAGCGTTTCTTGCAATGCCTTTTAGCGGCGCGCATTGTCCAGTAGGCGGCCATTAGCCTCAAGTTATGCAGCATAACTGCAGCGGCAACAGCAGCAGCAGCAACAGCAGCAGCAACAGCGTGGCAACAAAACTCTGCACGGCTTATCTATGGAACTTCAAAGCTTTTGTGATGGCGCCAACATGACAGACATTGGACATAAAGCTGCAACGTGGCGTATGCGCAATATCTTTGCCTTTATATCGCCGCTATGTATGCGTGAATAACTGTGTGTGTGTGTGTGTGTGTGGTTGTGCTTATATAAAGAGAGCGAGCATAAAGCAAAAATTGTGTCGTCAACAGTTGCACAATGCAACAGCTACAGCGCCCCAGGCATTAAATCACTAAGGACAACAACAACAACAACACCAGCTGCGCCATAAACCAGGTAGTACTTCTGCTTTACAAAATATACATAAGTAAATATATATTTTAAGTGCAACACGACAATAGCAGCAGCAGTAAAAACAACAACAAAATGGTCTGTGAAAGAAAAACAAAAACAAAGAATCCTTCTCGATGCTGGCTGACTAAGAGATATCCTCGAGCCAGCGTTGCATAGTGTTTATTCATAATCAAAATGAGTTGGCAAGTATTTTAAAATATTGTATGTTTTATATAAGAGCATATAATATATATATATGACAAGATGTATGTCATCGGCGACCTGAGCAAGGAGCAGACAGAGGCAAAGACCGACTGCCTGCCACAAGCATAAATACGTTGCATATATACCCCTCACACATATGCTACGCATTCTAGGGTATTCAAAAATGCATGCAAAGTAAACAATGGCAAGAAAATATTTTCGATTCGCCAATAATTAAATATCCTTGAAAATATGCAGCTCACAGGAAATTTGATAATCTCTTCTCAGCCACACATCAATTTAACACAAAGAAATATCTACTGATTGCTCTTGTGGCATTTATTTATTAAAATTTAAATGCAAAGTGAACTCAACTGAACTGCAAAATATGCATACAGATTTCTTTCAAGTCAAACAACAAATTTTTAGACAAAAAGTGAAACTTTTTTGTATTTCAAAATAATAAAAAATAAAGTAAAAATTCTTTACTAAGCTTTATCGTCTCAAACAAGTTTAATGAGTATATAAAACAAGCCATGTTAACCAAGACTTAGTATAAATTTCTTTTTCTTACTTTCAAGCAAGCCAACTATTCAAGCAGCCCTCGTGCAACACAACTTTAAACAAGCAAATTGAAAACCTGAAATGCAAATCCCATTGTTGTTGCCATATTCAAATGGTCAACAGTCAACCGAGGCAGCATTTCGTAAAACTCAAATATCATATGCCCGAGCGCAATCCCCAGGCACATCGATTCGCATCAGGCTGGCTGCATGTTGCCTGTCAATGTTGTCAATGTTATTGTGCCTAATGCTCAGCCGCTGTGTGTGTGTGTGTGTGTGTGTGTGTGTGTGCGATAGGCAGCTGAGTAAGTGAGGCGAAATCTGTGCCAGAAATGCGATATTATCAACATTTTAGATACAATTTGCAGCGCTCTGTTGCGGCTCCTGCTGCTGGGTCGACATCGGCTCTTACGTCTCGTCAGCTGGCTGGCTTAGAGGCAAATTTGAGCTCATACAATTTGCAGTTAGCCGCCTGCTGCCTTACGCTTGACTAACTGCCTGACTTGACTGCCTGCGCCTGTGCCAGTGGCAGTGCCCTGGCCTAGGCCCCCAACTGGGGAAGTGCCTTTCTGCAAGCAACTTGTAACTTGGCGCCCTCTGACTGTGTGCTAGCTGCTGTAGCTCATTGTTGTTGCGGCTTGTTTGGTTTTATTGTGTTTATATTTGGCTTAAGGCATCAATTTGCTTTTACTTATATACATATCGAGCGCGACGACTCCCAGTGCCGAGCTGAATGCCAATGTTCAGGCAGCAGCAACTGCGTATCGTTATCAGCAAGCCATGCTTACCAGCAATAATACAAATATGCATTTAGTATATATATATATATCAACATATATATGTGTGTTGTATGGCCACACACAGGCACAGCCGCCACGCACATAAGAGCAACACATGCAATGGCAAATGCATCGATTACATAATCCATTTACACAAATGGCATTTTAAATACATTATATTGACAACCGAACGGTATTGGGTGCAGCCACGCGGCGTATGCGCTATATTTGTATCCTCGCACAAGCGCTTGACAAATACGCCTACACACACGCCACACCCACTGCAATACCCTTACTTGTGTGTGAAAGTGCATTTGCGTGCAAATTAGTTTTCATTGTGTTCTACTTAAACTCTGTTTAATCAGTGCGTCAAGCAACTTTTCAGCCCTACGTAGAGCTAAAGGAATTACAATTGCTTTAGGCTCCGAGCCTTGACCCATGGCTAAATGGATGTATGTAACACATATGTCTTATCCGACATTATCAGAGAGCTTTGCTTGTTGTGCTTAACTAAATAACACTCTTAGAGTCAGCTCTTGCTTTGTACAATTCTTCTTAGCCATATATAATACCTATTTTACTCAGCAAATTGTGAAAAAACGAAGAGTTGTAGCTTATCATGTCGTAACTCGGGCGAGTTTATTGTTTTTACAAATCTACTTTAAGCTGATTTAAAAAAAAAAATCCACTACAAAAGTCATATGAGAAGATATATATATATATATATATATAATGCGATATGCGCATTGAAAGCACTTAAAGATGTTTAAGCCCGCTTAATATGTCTTAATATAAATCTTCACTTTTGTCGGCTTATTACAAATTGTCTCTTGAAAATTCAAGCAGAGTTTACTATTAAAAACATATCAACTATCAATGCAATTGCATTTTCAACGTTCAACTGAGTGCAAATCAAACAAAGTCAAGAAGCATGCTGCACGTGCAATTGGCATATGAAATTAAATCTCATGGCAAATAGATCTCATTACAGTCAAATAGACGTCAACGACACACGCTTCCTAACGAGCCATTCTAATGCGTTTGTCAAGTGGCGCCACCTGTCGCATTTGCAGTGCCAACAATCATCAAGTGGATGCACAGTGTGCAAACAAAATACTTGAACACATCAGCCTCAAATTTATCAACGGCATTTATCTCATCATCATAATCATCATCGACATCATCATCATCATCGTCATCATCATCATAATTAATGCTTGCTATCTGACACCGCACGCCATAAAGTCGTTTGCCCAAAGCCCATGGACCAGACTCATTTGCCGATTGGCCGGCCAGTGCACGCTTCGCTCGCCAGATGGCGCTGCCCATCAATTTTATGATACAATTGCCGATGAGCCGTTAATTAATAAAATGCAACCAAGAAAAAAAAGCGAAAAAATTGAGCATAAAATAAAAAATAAAAAAAAAACCCGCTCATTAATAAATATTAACTCATAATTGGGCACGAATCCGTATTGAATATGTTGCAACTGGGCTCAGTGATTTAACGAAATTTAATAAAAATTTTAACCATGCTTAAGAGCTGCACGCCAGGGCAGGTGCAAAAATCAGCCAGCACGAAAATAAAATGCATACGGAAACAACAAACTAGAGGAAGGAAAAGGCAATAACACAAAAAATATGTAAAAGCCACAGAAACCAGCCAGAAACTAATGGAACTAATTGTTCGACGAAAGGCGGCCACATAAATATGCCCAGGCAGGTGGGAGAGGGAAAGCGAGAGCGAGAGTGTTACCATTGTTCAGTCGAAAGTGAAATGCCAATGCCAAGCGCAACTGCTGCGCTCTGTAATTGGAGCAACTGCAGCGCCGCCCGAAACGTGCGAAGTGTATAAAATCATGTGCTTGGCGCGCAGGCGCCGGCAGTCAAAAGTGGCGATCGAAAAGCAACTGACTGCGGCCAGCAGCTCTCTAACTGGGAATACTTGAGCACCGAAACTAGCATCAAAATGAGGAAGCATTGCGTAAGTAAGCCACAAATTTATACAATGCAAATGGCAATCAAACGTGGCGCTGGCTTACAGATCGCTGGATGCTGCATTTTGTTGCTGCTGCTGCAGCTAGCGAGCGGCGAGCAACAGGCGGAAGATCACAGGTAAGTGAAAAGTGCCTGGCACCTGCTATCAATTGTACAGACTAGGAAGTGACTGTAGCCAAATAATCACATTTATTTAACAAAGTTTTTAGAGAGAAAACTTTGCTGCCAACAACTTTCATATTTGAATATAAAAGTCAATAAAAGTTTACCAAATAAATCTGTGATCAGAGCGCAGAGTCAGAGCTAAAAAATTTAAGCAAAATTTCGCTCATTTGTTTGCAGAATTCAACGACGTTTCATGTGGCAGCAAATGGACAATGCTGTCATGGGCGGGCTTATGGGGCGCATGTTCAGTGGTGCTCGGTCGATGAGATCGATGTTTGGTGACTTTATGCCCAGCACGGCGAGCTATGCCAAGAACATGATGGACTATATGCCAACAGAGACGACGCGCGTCAAGTACATCATCCGAGATCCGCACACGAACAAGCCAGTGAAGATTATCAAGATGCGTGGCCCGCTGAAGAAGGTAGTGAAGCTGATGCGGCCACTGCCCAAGCCCTTGGTCACAGAGCCCACGAAGCTGCAGTACGAGAATCGCATGCGCCAGCTCGAGAAGGAGCAGGAGCTGATTGTCGAGGGCAAAGTGCCCATTAGCAGCGATGAGGCACTCATGGATAAGTACTTCAAGCACAAGCCCCGAACCAATAGCAATGAGATTGTCTCCGGCAAGATTATGGAATACCAGAGCTGGAAGCCAGTCTACAAGTCTGGCGAGCAGCCCACATCTTATGTGACGCTGCGGCCTCAGGCCATGACACAGCTGCACACACAAATCACGGCCAGCAAGGACAGTCAGGATTACCAGGGAGTACCGCCTGGCAATATGCTGCCCAAGCCCGAGAAGCTAGTCGGCCGTCGTCCAGAGCTGGACGAGGAGGACGACGACTTCGAGCAGGTCGAAGAGGACAGCGAAAATGAGCTGGCCAAGCCGCCGGGGCATCAGTACGAGGTGACCGAGCACACGGGCGAGGCAAGCGGCGAAGTGCAATCCTTGGCGCCCATGGAAGGCGGCTTTGTGCCCTCCAAGCAGTACCACAGTCAACCAAGTGAGCATCCCAATAGCCAGCCCAGCAGCCATTCGAGCAGCCAGCATAGCAGTCACTCCAGCAGTCATTCCAATAGCCAGCCCGACAGCCATCCCAGCAGCCATGTCAACACCCATTCGAACAGCCATCACAGCAACCATCACAGCAACCATCCCAGCAACAGCGGCAGCCACTCGAACCGTCCGCGTAGTCGTGGCAACAGCCTTGCCCCACCGACTACCACGACAACCGAGCTGCCCAATTATCCGCCAGCTTTTTTGAAAAAGTATCGCGCGCAGGAGGCCGCTGTCAACGCAAAGCCCAGCAGCAGTAAATCGAGACCCAAGCACCACAAAGAGCTGATCCTCACAGAGAGCAGCCCACAGTCCAATGTTAGCTTTGCGATGAGCAGCCTACGCGCACGCCTCCAGGAACAGCAGCGGCAAACCAAGCAAGAGGAGCGCGACGCCGAAATGGAGGCGGCCTTGGTGGAGGCGATGCACGGCGACAAATGGCCAGCGGAGGTGCAGCACAGCAGCAGTTATCTGACCAGTCCCATCGGACCCAGCGCTGTGGCCTTCGACCAGGCCGTACAGCCCGTAAAGCTGCCACGCAGCGAACACAAGAGACAACGCGCAAATGTGCGACAGCGCGGATCCATCAAGTTTAGCGATAATCCCAACGAGGAGGTGTAGCCCAAGGGCGCGCACCAGTCGGAGCAGTAACCAAAGCATAGCCAAAGCGTCAGTTAAGCGTTTCAATTGCCTAGTTGTTAACATAGTTTTAAATGGCCTGAGTAAAAGCAAGAGTTAAACACTTTCCACATACTTCTCGAAACAAAACAATTTCATTTGGGGCCGGAGTCATTGTACCGAGTGCACGCAATGCAACTTCGTTCGTTCGTTGGTTATGGCAAATGCACTTTAATTATTGTAAAATGCGTTTCCCCCAAGTCGTTGGCACTTATCACATTCGTTCATTTCATTTGACAAGCAATTTAAAGCTTTGAACTGCCTTCAAGCTGACCCCAAAAAAACACACACACAAGCGCTGCAAAAGTGGGTTAAACCTGCTATAAATTCCAGTGACAAACCAGAACAAAAGACAGCCATAAGACATTCTAAGCTTTAGCATTCCCCGAGACGGCCGCAAGGCCACTGCTTCCCTTTGCAAAACATAAAAAAAACTGAAAAAAATAAAGAAATGCAACAAATGCGGTTTTTAATTAAGTACCTAAAGCATTGGCGACAACAGCTGAATTAAGAGCCAAACTGGCCAGAGCGAATGGCCCTGGAAAATGTAAGCATGGCGCAGTGAAAGAAAGCACGAAAAACGAACCAAAACAGCGGCAACCAATTTTCCTTTTCGAATGAATGCCATCCAATTCGATTCACTGAAAAACTTCTGTGAAATTACTTTAACTAGAGCAGGAATTTAATATAAAAAAATAAGGAAACATTTTCCTTCACTTTCACTTTCCTTAACTTATTTTGTTGAATTCTATGTAAAATGTTTGCATACAAAATTTAATTTTTTAGTTTTTATCCATCAAGCCAACGCTTTCTTTCTACTATATCAAACTATGCTATATATATTCTATAAAAATTATTAAATATTAAAAAAAGTTTGCTTCATATATTGTCAAACTTCATCAAATATTTTTTTTACTTATTTCCGATCAGTTTTTAATAACTTTACTTTACTTGTAACTTCAGTTCTACAAGCTTCAGGCAAACATTTTATGTTTTTGGTTTCATTAAATTATTCTTATTAAAAATTTTAAAAATTAAATTTTAAAAAATTGTTTCTTTAGTTCAATGAAAAGTGTTTGAATATAAAATTATATATTTTTTAAATTTTTTTCTCTCTAAACCCAAACTTTCTTCATTTAAATAAAATTCTAAAATAAAACACATGATACCAAATTTCTTTCAGATCTATTTGATTACAGATCTCTTTACAAAGCTTAACAATTTTACATTCTGAGCATTATCTCTATGATTACGCTACTTACAGCTTTAAATTGATGCTAAATTTGCTCAGAACAAACTGATTTAAAATTACTATAAAAACATGTTCATATATTAAATATTAATATATATAAAATTCAACAACAAATTTGACATTCATTTGTAACCGTTTTGGTAAAAGCATATCCGAATTAAAGTATTAATATATTATTAAATTATTATTATATTAATAAATTATTCTTATTATATTATTAAATTGTTTTTATAATAATTATATTATTAAATTATTTTATTTTTATTTTTATTATATTTTATTTTTATTTTAATTATATTTTATATTTTATATTTTACAATGATCATTATTATATTACAAAATTATTAAAAGAAGTTTACTTAATTAATATTCACTTTAGTAACAGTTGTCAGATTAAAAAGTTGATAAAAATAATCTTTGTATTTTAAGGAGAAGAAATTTTGAATCAAATACAAAAATAATAAAAATACTTTAGTCTTATGAGAATTAAAAAAGAAATTTGAAGTTCATAAATGTAGCTTGCTTCATAAATTATAAATATTCTTGATAAGTCAGCCTAATCAATATAATCAATTCAGCAGACACTACATTAACTCAGACGGCAGAAACGAATCGAACCATCTTTGATATGACTTCTACAAAATATGAATCCTTAATCTATACAATTAAAATTTACAATAAAAACATTTCTACAAATTATTCATGTTTAATTCGATTGGCTTAGCTATTTCCCAACTGTGAGAAATTTGTGCTTATCAAGCCACTACAAATTATTTCTAATCGTTTCTTTAGTAATGTAGTAAGCGACACTTTAGCTGCGGCGGCCTTGGCGTTGCTTTGTTCAATGGCCCCATTTGCGGGTGGAGCGTTCTTTTCTGTTCAGCTGGAGTCATTAAAAGCGCCAATTGACTGGGCTATGCAAAGCGTCACCAACAACGCGATTAGGATTGCAGCACCTAACTAAGGCAGCAATAACAAATCGCTGGGACACGCCCCAAAAGTTTCAAGGACATTATTGGGCACGTGGCTTGATCTGGGGCCACGAGCTGAAGCTACCCTTGTACCTGTCCAAGTGCCCGCTGGCAGGAAGCGTGCTCACCATGTCCCCAGGTCCTGCTGTCCTCGACTCTCATTGTCGAGTGCGGCAAATACAAATTAGAATTTAAATGAACAATGCAACCAGAGCGGAAGTGTGTGAGTGTGTGTGTGTAGGTGGGTGACATTGCACGTAGCGAACGTTGGACAGCGACAACAACAACAACAACAACAACTAACTGGCAATAATGTCATGCAGCAATTTTTTTTCTACTTGTTTCCACTTCTTTAGCGCTCTTTGGGGTTATTTTGCACACAGAGCAGAAAAAAAAAATAAAAGTTTGGAGATATTTACGCTGTATAGCAAACTAGGTCGCTAACTTAGCTGCAAAATGTCAAAGGGATAATGGAATTTCGCATAGAAAATTCGTTAAAGTGCGTTTGAGCTGCGACAACAGCAAAATGAGCATAGCAAAGCTGAGAGCTATCCGTCTAAAGTACAGCTTCAAATTATATATTAGAGCTGCAGTTGGAAAAGAAGTTGGTTGACAATATCTTAAAACAGTTAAGCAACAAAAAGATTAGCGCAATGGAAGGAGATAAGCAGAACTTAATACAGCAGCCCTAGAAGCTAAGGAAAATGACTACAGCTATAATTAAAAGCAAAATTTTATATAGTATTTTTTAGTCAATTTACAATTGAATGTAACCAGAGCGCAATATGGGAGACTCTAATCAATATGTTATCAAATAAAAAAAAACTCTGCTATAATGACTTCCACCTTTAAACGGGTTCAGTATATTAAAATGTACTGAGACTTGTGCTAAAGTTAATATAAACATCTGGATGTCTTAGATATAAAAAAGATATATAAAAGATATAAAAATAGACTTTTCATAATAAAGCTCATGTTATTAGCAATGTAAAGAGACTAAAGACAACTCGTACTATGAAAATGGTATTGATTATCGCCCTGGAAAATACCTAAATTGAAAATTAATATCAAATTTTTAGAAGGAAAATGTTTTTCTATATTTGCCTACGCCCATGAAATTTTTGGCACAATTTTATGCCGGAAAGAAGTTTAGAATGATTCAAATAGTTCAAGGTATTATATCTTAAACCAGAATAGAACTCCCTTACTTTATGTTATTTTATATACAAAGTGTTTTTTATAATTCTGAATAGAGTATTCTTTCATTCCATTATTTTATATATAGTATACAAAATACATATACATATGCATACATATACATATAGTATACAAAACTTCTGTAAGCTTGAGCTTATGTAATTAATTGATAATTACTAGTTAACATTTGAGATAGGTATTGAAAAAAACTACCAGCTCTATCATTAACAAACTTGCCTTATATGAGAAATAAATACCACAAAATTATACTTTATAAATTTACAACTTGGTGTTTGGGCTTAAAACTGCGTAACACCGACATAAATTCTCTATTTCATAATGATGTAAGCTGACAAAAAATAATATTGTTTTCAGCCATGCTGCGACTCAGATGCAGTAATCAAATTATCCTTGGAGGCAGTCGGCATCTATGAAGCAATGTCTTAGAGATAATAGCTCTAGCTTGTAGCTAATTTCATAGAATCTACATGGCTAGAGCACATGAAAACAATTCACAAAAAAATTTATACTAGCATTTGCCATGACAACTTTGCTGCGCAACGAAAGTACTGAATATTAACGACGGCAATAGTTGGCTCTATGGCGACTCAATTAAATATTTAAGGCCAGGTAATTGTTGCGTGATAAATGCCGAACTGCCTTTTACCTGCCGCTGTCAAAGTGAAATTTATGAAAGTGAAATTCATTTAATTATAAGCGACAGCCTGCCAAGAGACAAGAGAAAAAAATGGCGTCTGTGCTGGAAATGGTAGCTGGTAGCTGGTAGCTGGGCGGGGGCGTGACATGTCAACCCGCGTTGTGCCAAAAATGATATTAATTATGGCTTTCGACGCGACGAGCGAAGTAACAAACCAAATTGCAAAGATGACATCGGAAAAGCCAATTTGGAGTGGTTTTTCTACGTCTTTTTTTTTTTTTGAAACTTTGAAAAGCTTGTGGAGCACATTGAACTCGCAATCAGCAAGCGAGAAAAGGGAAGGGGCTGCCGCTGCCCATTTAGCAGAGAAAACATTTTGTTTGCTTAACAAAACACACACACAGCGACAATCCTGAGGTAGAGACTGGAGCAGGCGCAGACGGAGGCGGAAGTGCAGGCAACGACAACGTTTAGCATCAGTTTAGAAGTGCGAAATGTGCGCTGCATGCTAAAAAATTAAATATTCAAATATAGCTGAAAGTGGGGGAGTGGGCGCAACGTTCTATAGAGATGGAGCCAGCCGTAGCACTCGAACTCGCAGAGAAACTCGCACAAATTTACGGCAATGCATATGCAAAGCAAAAGCCGCACAGGCGACAAAACATAAATATTTTGTTGATTGAAATGAATATATTTAGGAATTTTAGCTTAAAGACAATTAATGAGAATTAATAAGAATTAATAATAATAAATAATAAAAAAAATATTCTGTTTATGCCTAAAATATTTATGTTAATGTTAAATCAAAATATTTTGAAAATGTTAATGTTGAATTAGAATAAATAAAAATTAAAGAAATATTTATGTAAAATAGTTATATAAATGTTAAATCAAAATATTCTGTAAATGTTAATGTTGAATAAATAAAAATTAAAGAAATATTTATGTAAAATAGTTATATAAATGTTAAAACAAAATATTCTGTTAATGTTAATGTTGAATAAGAATAATCTGTTAATGCTTAACATGTTAATGTTGATATTAAATAAAAAGATGTACATGTTCATGTTATTTAGTTAATGTTAATGTTAAGTCAAAATATTTTGCTTTATATGTTAATGTTAAACTTAAATTAAAATATTCTTTTAGAGTTAATGTTAAATCAAAATGTGCTGTTAATGTTTTAAATGTAAAGTTTATGTATTTTGATTTAACTATTGTCTACTAATGTTAAAGTAATTTGAGATTGTTTTTTTAATGCTCAAAAAACTTGAATTTGCTGGATAAGTTGAAAAAAAAAACATTAAGATAAACAAGTTCAATCACTCAACCCAGTATAAGCCTTCATTTCATACATTAATTTCAATTGAAGCCAGTTCATGAGCCACACAAACATATGAGTCGATAAACGATTCACATTTGTGAGTTATTCATTTGCTGACAGCTGAATAGCTCAATAGAACTCAACGCTCATAAGCAGCTCAATAGAATTTATCGTTCAATTGAATCAATTTCAGTAGTTCCGTTTAATGACCCACTTAAAAGAGCTCAATGTAAACAATGCGATTGAACTCAACTTTAAATTACTCTCAATTACTTGTCTAATATTTGTTTATGGCAGGCACAAGTTACCTGACTCTATGCAAAAATATCTGACCTACTTTAGTGCAGCGAAGTCTTGTTGAATTTGCATCAACGAATCATATAAGTAATGCAGTCGATTTCTGTTATAAACAAATAAACAATAACAAAATTGTTTACAGATTATAGAAAACATCATTTGTATATTCCAAACTATACGAACTATATATATCTGGCATATATTATTCAGCCTTATTGCAGTCTTCATTTCATTTCGATAGCCAAGCTAAGATATTAATGCTTGGTGTTAAGTTTGTCGGTTGACTGTATATTACAAGCATTTTGTATATGTATTTGTATGTATATGTATGCATGTATTTGTGGGTGTTTTTGCTGAATCTAGAACAGTTAAAAGCCCAGCGGTCCTATTGCCCGAGTGCCGAGTTGCGGCCGCATAAGCCAGTGCCGCAGCCACAGCCACAGCCAGAGCCAGAGCCAGATCTGATGCCAAAACAGAATCTAAGGCTAAAGCTGGCTACGATGTAAATCTCTGTGTGTATATGAGAGTCTCTATAAATATATGTGTGTGTGTGTGTTGCTTTGAAGGCGGCACAAGTTGTTGGTCGTTCATCTGCGTCTGTATGTGGCGGCTGTTGAAGTGTAATCAGCGGCACGGCGGCAATTACTGCAGCATATGCATGGAGTACTCACAGTTTGTAGTTTGCACTTGGGCTGCGCTGCATGTCTACTGTGTGTGTGTGCGTGTGTGTGCATAAAAGTTGGCAAAACGCAGCGCAATTTGCAGCACTGAGCGGATTTTCAAAATGCTAAATGCAGCAGCTGCACCAAGAATAGCAACAACAACAGCGCGCACAGTTCAGCTGCAGTGCATCATCAGTGGATTGCGTCGATGTGCCGCTGTGGCAGCCATGGCGGTTGCAGCTGCGGCTGTTGTTGACTTTGATGCACTTGTACGAACGCCTGTTCGGGCAACATCATTTTAATGAATATTACGCTTAACGCGTTTAAATTGAATTTGTTTCGCCGAGCAGCGAGCAGCGAGCGCGAAGGCAGCAGCATCCAAGCGGAGCAACTAGAGTTGGCAGCCCACATACCACAAGCGCCAGCTTCACTGAGATAATAAACGTGCAAAATTATACGAACACAAATCTAGAAATAATAATTCAATTTATGAATTGTTTTTTAAAATTAAGAAATGTCTTCAAATATTATTTCAAACTGATTAAATAAGCATAAGAAAATAAAATTCTATTGAATACAGATTTAATAAAATAATAGACAAACTTATTAAATAAGCATTAGAAATTAAAATTCTATTGAGTATAATAAATAATGATTAAATAAGCATAAGAAAATAAAATTCTCTTGGATACTTAATAAAATAATAATAAAATAATGGAGAAACTGATTAGAAATTAAAATTGTGTTTAGAATACAGATTTAACAAAATAGACAAACTGATTAAATAAGCAGCAGAAATTAAAATTCTATTGAATACAGATTTAATATAATAATAATAATAATAGAAATAGGTATTTGAGGTCTGTAGCTGCATGAAACATGCCAGTCTTTGGGGGGCATTAGAATGGACTCTAAGAGAAAAGGAAATAAATTTTCTCAGAAACATGGACTGAGCCAAAACCAATATGTGGTTTAGTCTATAATATGCAGTTAAGATATGGGGATTATAATCCCCAAATCAGTGTCTCAACTTTGCTGAAAACTCGACTCAATATGTGCGTTGCTCTTGCAGCAATATCCATAGTTTCCAATGTACATGTCTAGCAAAATTAACGTCAAGGTAAACTAAAAGCTTAACTTTAGACAGAGTAAACAAACTAAAGATGCTGAATCATATAACAAATCGTGGGATCATGGCGGACAAGTGATGAGCACTCGTCATGAGATGACTAAGACGTTAAATTGCCTTTTAATGCATGTGGATCAACATTTTTGAATGTATTTCCAGGCATTTGTTGGCAACAAATGGCAAAAGTTTTAAAAACTGAAACAATTGCTGAAATATAATAAATGTCAATTTAATATCACATTGATTTCTTCAACTTATACCCACAATTTGCAATTTATTAGTCAATAATTGTCATTGTTTTATATATTTTTATAAAACTAACCTCACTATTGTTAGTACATATCAAAATTTCTGTACTTAACTCGAATTCGCACACTTAAACCTTAGACTAAACTAGAACTCGAACCTTTATCCTCATATTGCCAACTAGGTCGGCAGCTCCGCAAAGAGCTTCTCAGTTTATACAGCTAAAATTCGTATATTTCCTTATTTATAAGCTGCACACTCGCTTAGCTATTGATGATACCATTTTCATTAATTAAGTTTGACTTGATTTGGCGCCATGTGTGAACATAATTCCGAGTTCTTATATATATGTACAGTGAGTAGTTCATAAAAGTGTGCGGCTTGGCTGAGTCTTTACTTCGTCACAAACTGCAATAGAAAGAATTTTTTCGCAAGAAGCTATTCAATTTTTATTTTATTGAATAACTTCGTGCATGCCAAATATTTAGCTCGCTTCAGCAGCAGCAGCAGCGCAGCAGCTTGAGAGCTGTTGGACAAGGACGACCAGTCGTCTCGTGCTGCGGCAATTGCACTGTCAATAGCAGCAGCAACGGCAGCGAAACGATTTTTATAGATATGCCCGGACAGCAAATCGCATATTATCGCATCATGTTGCACACTGGTCCCCGGGCCACTGGCTGCTCCAACGGCTGCGCTGATCATTAATCTTTACAAGCTCCCAATGTGTGCGCCTTTTTCGGACTTCAATTGCCGCTGCACGAACATTGGCCGTGCAGGATGCTATGTACTTCAGTTTATGCCACATGTGTATGTGACTGTGTGCGAGTGTGTGTAGATGCATTAAATAGCGGATGGAGTCCATTAGAAAGCCATTGAAGCACATTCTGTCGATTGCAGCCAGTCCATATCCTGCCCATACGGATGTGCAGCTGCCAAAATGTTGTTTAAGTTCTTTTTGCTTTAAGGCACACACACACACATTCGAACCTCAAAACCTCAATATAACTGAACAGTTTTTAGCCAACTAAGCTGAGCTTTACTCTTTTTCCATGCACGGCCAACCGCACGTTGACTGCTTTGTGCATTAAATAAAATTGAAACATAATGAAAAGAGATTGCCTTTCTTTCGAACAAAATTTCAACCTTTTTTAGCCGTTGGTATTTTGTTTAATTATCCACATGAAAAGTCGCCAACAAAAAACTCCGAATTCCAGCCACACAGACTTGACCCCACGCACACCACAAGCAACAACAAATGGAATCAAATTAACAGTAAAATAAAAGCAAAAATGCGTTAGAAATGCTTTTCGGGTCCGGTCCGGCTGAGTGCGAAGTGCCAAAATGAAGCCAACTTTTAGGAGATAGCAAAAGCGCGCAAAAAATATATAAAATAAGAGCAAAATTAAATATAGTATAAAAGTAAAGATAAAAAACTCTGGCATTTGAAGTGTCGTGCCAAAGTTGCTGCACATTTCTCAACTGAGGAGTCTTGACTGGAGCCAAACCTCACCGAGTTCTCAACAGCTTCAACAATTTTGAGGCAGTTTTATGCGAATATTATTTATTTTTTTACTGTTCAGTCTATGGAGTATGTTGGCTATGCATAAACCTATTTATTTTGGATATCAGCTAAACAGAAACAATCTATAGGTATAGCAGTTATCGGTATAGGGCTGATTACAATAAGGAAAAATTTTAATTTTCTTAAGGTGAAGTAGGATGTAGATTGCCTAAAACATAAAGCTTTTTATTTTGTATTTTATTAAGCCCTAATAAAAAGCAAACCTAATGAAATTTGTATTAAAAAAGGTAAAATGCACAATAGACGTTTGGGTCGATGGATATTCTTGGAAAACGTACTCAAGCTGCTTCTCAGAATGGATAAAAATATAATAATGAAAAAAAAAAAATAATGTTAGAATATTAGAGAAAAAAGTAAGCTGCTTTAATTTTTTCAGTAATTTGATAGACTTTAAAATTTAATATTCAACTAAATATATATAAAAAAATAGCATTAAATAAAATTTTAAATGTTTGTTTTATTTTAACTATATTTTTATTTTTTATATTTATAAAAATTTGAATAGTTTCATTTTATATTAAAATTGCTAAATATTTAAAGTTTATTACCTTCAGTAATAGTAGTAATTACATAATGGACTGATTTTATATTATAAAATTGGTTTTCATATGTTAGTTATTTTTGTTTTAAATTTTGCAAGTTCTTATTTATTTAATTTTTAATTATTTTATTTTCTTATTTTTTTATTATTTAATTTTTTTTGCAACTTTTATATTTTTTGAAAGTTAAGTCTTAAATTTTCTCTAAAGTCTTAATATTTTCTTTAACTTTTACGTATAGATTTCAGCCAGTGAACTCAATTTTGGTTTTAATTCCAATGCATAAAGAGAGTAGCAGCATTAAACCGTAGTTGTGGTAATTGTATAAATACGATACGGAACTAGTCGAGTAGTACTTTTTTTTAGCATCTACTTTGCACTCCTTTGCTGCCCTTATCGCACTCAAAGCCGCAAAGTGAAAATATTTGAACAACAGAATAAAAAAGAGAAGAGGAAAAAACCACAGCTTTTTAATCCTTATTTTTTTTGTTGTTCACTTGCATCTCATCTCTTTGCGCTATTGACAGAGATATATAATTTTAGATTTTTTTTCTGGCTTTTGCTTTTGCTTTTGGCTTTTTGCTTTCTTACAGTTCATTTGGTAAACGAGCAATTCGGCAAAAGGCAAATAGAGGGAAAATTTAATTAAATCGACTTGCGTATGTCTGCCCCGTATTTGCATAATATAAAAGTACTTATTTATGTAATTATTTATGTACTTAAAAACTGTGCCTTGAGTTGCTTTTTAATTTGATTGCAGAATCCTTTGGCATATGGTTTTTGTTGCTGTTGCTCTTGCTGTGGCTGTTGTTGCCGCCGGCCCAACACAAATGTTAATGAGATTGAAGAAAGTAAAGAGAAAATTCAATTAAAAAGCGCTTCTCAAATATTCATTATGCATGTTCTAATGTTGAGGCTCTGCCTTGAACTGTGGCGAATCTGTTAATTAGCGCACAAAAATCAGCTGCGGTTTTTTGTCTTGCCAGGAAAATGTTTGTGCTTGGCTTTTATGAGTTTTGTATGCATAATAATAATCATATCAAGGAGGCCAAACAGGAATAAAACTTGCCAAATGCCACAGCAGTTGTCGCAAATGCCACAAGCGTTCAGCTTTCAAGATAGTAGACAGAGAGAGAGAAAGCGAGGGAGAGAGAGAGCGCCAACAACAGTGGCTTAGAGCAAGGCAGGGACATTGGCAAAGTTCTGCCATGTTTTATGAGCAAAGTTGCTGCTCAAAAACCACTTGAAGCAGCTCACAAATTGTGGTTATTGTTGCTGTTGTTGCTGCTGCTGCTGCTGCCTTTTGTGGCATGATGAATTGTCATGAAATTTAATCAATTTATTTGAAACGTGCGACGGCACGAGACGTTTTAGCCCATAAATAACGCTGGCTAAACTAAAAATGTGACAATGCCAAAGTGCCAAAGTAAATAACAAACAATGAAAACGCAATAACAACAATAACATCAACTCCAAAACATATACCCTTAAATACGAAAAGAAAACAACAAACGAGATCAGCGAATAAAGTTTCATTGTTTGGCAACCACACACACACACACACACACCCATACACACCTACACACAGACACACATGAAGCGATTTCTTCACACATCCGGCGAAACCATTTTGTTACTCACATTGCAGTGTATTATTTGTGCAAAATGAAGTCCAGACCACATGCTTGAGACACAGACTAAAGCATACTCTGTTTTGGAGTATTGTTTTGAAACAAGGACACATATATTTATATTTATGTATTAATTTAAAATGTTAATTGATGACTGATTTAATTAAACTAATTTTAAAATATTTATAATTATTTTTTATATATTTTTTTTATTATTTATAACATATTCTGTCAATTGGAAAAACAATTTAAATATGCCTGCTAACCCAATGAAATTAATTATAACCTTTTATATAACAGCCTTAATTGGATTTTATGTACAATTTGTTGCATAAAATGTACTATTTGTTTTCAGAAAAATTAAATATATATATATATATATATATATTATAAAATACTATGTAAATAAATTTTTATTTTTTTAAGAGTTAAAAAAATATGAATTTTAATGTATAGAATTTCTGTTGAACCTTGAAAATATGAAAACTGTTTGTAGGAAAATTTGCTTTAAAATTTTACTGTTACCAAAAAATGTATTAAATAATATGATTGCTTTAGATAAATAAAAGTTATTATAAGAAATATATTTATGAATTAGAAATAAATTTAATATAATGAATTAATGATTAGAAAGTGTTGAAGCTTGATAAAACTATTCATTGAATAATATTAATATTTTATACAATAAAATTAAATAATCAATAATCAATAATCAGTAAATAATATTTTATATGAATAAAATCATATGTACATATTATAAATTAAATGAAATTTTATTATTTGATGATGAGAATTTCTGTTTAAATTTATAACTAGAAAAATGGGCATTCATAATTCTGTTTATGCCAAGTAAAAGGCAAATAATATTGAAATAAATATTTTATAAAAATAAAACTTAATTTATATCTTACTGCTCTTGTCACAAAATATAAATAAAAATATTATTTAATTTAGTTTAAATTATTTAGCCCAAACTGCGCCAATGCTTTGAGTTTCCAATACTACCCAAGTGGCAGGGTATGGAAGGCATTTGAACTCATACGCAAAAGTCGAAACAAAACGAAATACTTTACAAACTGTGTTGCTGCGCACGTACACACCTCTTATTCTCTTACTCGTTTACTCAGTGCCGCTACCTAACCGCCCGCCCGCTCTGCCACGCGCATTTGTCAGGCTGCCCCGCTGTGCCGCCCTCTCAGTTCCTCCCACTCTCCTGGCGTGGCAACATTTTGCGCCATTATTGTTGGCAACTCAGAGGCAAAGCGTTTATAAATTTATTGTTTTCTACGCGTGTACTCAAGTGTTGCTGCGTGTTTCTGGCAACAAATTGGCCAACAAGAGGCGCAACAAACGGGACGCGGGACCAGGCGGCGGGTTTGGCTGCCAACACAACGAGAGGAAATGTTAGCTTTCATTTTGGCTTTTGGCCACTCAACTCGTTGCGGTGACGCATTTTATCATAATTATATTAACACGCCAAGAGCATCTATAGTTTATGTTCATGGGCTTTTGGGCGCATAAATTTAAAAGCCAGTGCCCCCAGAAAGTAGGCAACCTTTTTGCGCTCAGGCTTTAAGCCGCACTGAAATGGCGGAAATGTGTTTATTAAAGCTGCTGTCGTCTTTAAATTGCATAAATATTTCAAATTGCTCTAACACATTCAGCCACAATTCAAATATAGCCAGCATATATATATATATATACGATAAATGAATGCATAGCAGCAGCTGGAGGAACAACTGCCAGCGAGAGAGAGAGTTAGTGAGTAGGTTCAAAAGTGCACACATGACATATTATTATTTCAGCTGTGTGTGTGTGGGAGTGTGTGTAAATTGTTGTACTTTTGCTGTGTAAAAATTCATTTCGCGCCATATGCGCATTTAGCACGGACACAGACCACAACAACAGGCAGAGGGAAGCAGCTGGAATATGAAAATGGGCTGCGAAGGGACGCAGCGCCAACAGCAGCAGCAGGTGGAAGTCAAGTAAAAGAACGAACATACACACAGTAACCCACTCGCCCACTCACCCACTCGCATATATAGGCATAATTAAAAAAAATATTTTTTTTACTCTGGCATTACAACAACAAATACAAGCAGCAGCTGAAAACTCTGTGGGCACTTGGGCAAACGGGCTCACATTTAGGCCAAGCATATGTGGGCAAGTCCCTTCACACCCACACACACAGGCAGAACATAAAATTAAATTACAATTAAATTAATTTCATTTTATTACAACGCTTCCTTTTTGCCTCCACTGAGTGAGTGGTCCAATCTGGGGGCCAAGCATTATGCGGCAACATAATCACAAAATAAAATGCGAATTATTTCTGGATGGCTGTGGGTCAGTGGTTTTGGTGGCTACTCTGCACTGGCCGCACCACTCAATTAGGCGCAATTCAATTATAATTTGTTTGCTGTTACATTCTAAGAACTTGTTAGTGGTGAAACTAGTTGAGTGCTGCTGGGTGGATCAACTTTTTGTGCGATATATGAAGGAATGTTAATTAGCCTGAAGAGAGGCTAAAAGTTTTTTATGAATTTCAGTCGAGTGGAATTCGTAGAAATGCCTGAATAAGGCAAAAGGTATATACAATTTATAAATTTAGTGTTTTTGAATAACATAAATATCTTTTTGGTTTGTAATTTGTTAACTTCATACGAAATAGTTGCTATTTGGGTTTATTCAAAGTTTCTAAACACTCGTCATGCCATAAAAAAACTTTAACTAGGCTTGAGAAATCGATATATTAACCGATTATAACTTATATTATAAGCATATGAAATAAAAATTGTTGGATGCTGTGTGGGAGAGTGAGAGCAAAACGGCTTCAACAAAATGGCATGCAAAAAGTTTTAATATAAGCTTAAAATTTTAAGCATGCAACTTTTTGAGGCAATAAAAAAGTTGTAAAGCATATTTCAGGCATTTTCGTAATGTGCACCAAGCACAGAAATCTGAAATGTTAGCCCAAAGATTATCACGAGCATTGTAGCATCGCAGCCGAGCGATACTTTTATTGGTTTATGCTTTGAGATATGCCAATGCCAATGGCAATGGCAATGGCAATGCCTGAAATTGATTATGCGCTGTGCATTGAGTGTTTGGCTGCCAATAACCAATAGAAGTAGCAGGCCGTAACCTTATCTGCCCCGAGCAACGTCTGAGGGCAAGTTGCCAGCCGCCACCAACGAGGGAGCGACTGAGGCAGAGAGCAACAACAACAGCCGAGTTGGCACTTTTACTTATGACGTGTAAGCGGCTCAAACAGTTTATGCGATTTATTTCCTTATTGGCGGCACGTGCCGCCGCTGCAACCACTAGAAACTGAGCCACAATTTAAAGCCGCTCCAAGCAGGGCTTCCATCTTCTTCTGAATGCGTGTGAAATATGGCCAACTACCACACGCAAAAAAAAAAAAACTCATTACGCGCCCGACGACTTATCGATGTCTTGAATGTGGGTTTATCTAACGATAAGACGACCCATTTGACGGACACTGAAGCAGTCAGCGTACTGGACGGACGGACGGCCGCCAGCAATTTCAAACTCTTGCTAAATTGTCTCGAATTTCAGCTGCTGTCGTCGGGGCCATTCTCTGAATGACATTAGCGCGCATTTTTCCAGCTTTAAGCTCTGCGTATTCTTATGCAGATTGGCCGTCTTAAGTGACATCTATCCCAGGGTGAACTGGTATGCCTGGCCGTTTGTGTAGACCCAACATAAAATCAACTTGAAACTTGAAGAGCATAAATAATTTTTTATGTTCTCTACGTTTCGCAGTCAGCGTGGCGTCAAATTAGCTTTATCAACCTTTCGGAAAACAAATGGATAAAGAATATCTGAAAGTTTATTAGACCGAAAAGCGATTGATGACAGTTCAAGGCAGCTAATATAATGATGGCCCATAATTGGCCAGCGCCGGCGTGTCAAATTTATGTCTTTTGCTTCGGCCTCTTAGGGCAATAAAAGAATTTAGGGGGTGATATATATGGGACAAGAAGTGATTTAAATTTAAAACAATTACAGTTACTTTATTGGCTGAGTGGGACTTAAAAGCCCTGTGATTTATGTATATATATATTTTAGAGTGTGCCGATTCGAGTAATTAGAACAAACTGTGCGTAAAAACATTACATAAATCAGACGCAACAATTACGCTAATTAAGAAATTTATTGCATTACAAAATCTTAGCCAAATGGCACAATTATGAGCTTTTCTTTTTATTATTTTAATATGACAAATAATTTAGCTTCACACTCTTAGCACATACATAACAAGTAGAAGTGCTCTAGTTGGGAATGCACGACTAGAAAATACCCAAACGGACAGGCAGATATGGTTCGATTGACTCAGCTGCTCGTGATGCTCAAGAACTATGGGCTTTCATACATACATACATAATTTCATACAAACATACATACATACATACATACATACATACATACATACATACATACATACATACATACATACATGCATACGTACATACTTACATACATACATACATACATACATACATACATACATACATGCATACGTACATACTTACATACATACATACATACATACATACATACATACATACATATTTACATACATACATACATACATACATACATACATAAATACATACATACATACATACATACATACATACATACATACATACATACATATATATTTTCATACATACATTCATACATACATTCATACATACATTCATACATACATACACATACATACATACACATACATACATATGCATACATACATACATACATACATACATACAGGCATACAAACATACATACATATATATTTTCATACATACATTTATACATACATACATACATACATACATACATACATACACACATACATAAACACATACATACATACATATTTTCATACATTCATACATATGCATACATACATACAAACATATATACAAAACCAATATACCCAAAACCCATTTTAAATGGAAAAAAAATCTTCCTTGCTCTATCCATATTCATATTATTAATCAATAAACATAATTAAATTATTTTCTATTAAAATCAGAATTTAAAATATAAAATCTGTGTTAAATGCAATTATAGCTGCGCTCTTAGCCTTTTCATTACATTTAGTTCTCGCCCAAAGTAAGAGAAACTGCCAAATGCTGCCCTTAAAACAGATTTGCGAAAATAAATTAAGTCAATGGCCGGAGTGGGAAATGAACCATGAGGGCGGGGCGAGGCGTTGAAGTCTAAAGCTGATTTTGGAAACTACAACGAAATGCAACCGCACCGAATTGATTTGAGCAATTTGAAAGAGCGCAAAAATGTGCGCTACAAAATGCAATTGGCATTGAAATCGCCTCAAACCGACAGAGCACAGAAGAGCTACCCGGCCATTTGGTCCATTTAACTAGCAGCCAGTGCCCCCCTCCCCCCCACCGAGCGACACGAGCTCCATGCGAAACAGCAAAAAGCCCAAAAGCAATATTCAACTCGCAGCCAGCAAATATTCGAGTATATTGTAGAAATTCTGCGACCGCTGGAAAGCATTTTTCGGCTGCCTCCAGTCAATCAAATCGCGCAACGAATCCCAAATTCCCAGCCCAGCACAGCACACCCGAGCCCAGTCACACATTTGGCCCGTTTTGACTGGCTTTTGTTGTGGCAAGAGGTAATGAATTTCTATTTTAGCGCAGCTATTTTAATGAGCAGCAAGAAAGCTGCACAAAATTCTATTGACTGAGCGAAAATATAAATTAGTTTAAGCTATTTCAAATGTTATTATTATGGCGTGACATTGTTAAATTTGAACTACTAGAGATTTGTATTTAATATTAATATTAAATTTATATTCATATTACTTTAATATATTATATTTGAAACAAAAACAATCAAAGCTCCTTAGGCCCCAGACTAAAATCTAATAAAGTCTAAATATTATTTTTATACTGACATAAAATATAGTTAAAGCTGCTATTTGTAGTTTTAGCTATAATTGAAAATAACTGCAGCTATATTTATTTTTATAAATATATAAATTAATGCTGGCCTGACTTATATGACAAGGCTCACAACTACCATCAAAGCTAACTTCTATTGAAACTATGCATAGTTTTTTATATACATCTATATCAAGCTCAAACTTTAACATATCTAAAGTCCCAAAGTACAAAAAAACTGCTGCAAAAGAACTCAAACAATACAAAAACTCAGTTGAAAGTTGTTTTGTGTTGGAAATTGTGGCAAAAAGGTTGGCAAATGTTGCAAATTGCTGCTGTTATATGTTTGTATATACACGCCTATGTATATATATATGTATATATATATATATGTATTCACACATCATGAACTCAGATACAAAAAGTTAATAAGAAAACGGGAACGTGACAGGCAGGCAGCATTGGGACAGGGGCGCCAAGCTGCGGCAAACTGTGGCAAGTGGCATTCACTTGCAAGTCGCGCCCCACACTTTGGGTTAAGGTGTAAAAGGTTTAGTTGAATGCCACGGATAAAAGCGAAGTCAAATGTCCGTGGGGAGCTCAATAAAAATGTTGCTAATTTGATTTTCATTTAACATAAGTCAAAGCGCACAAATTTCATACAGAGCTCAAATTTATGCCAATAAAATAAATAAGAAACAAGCAGCTTGCTGAAGGCAACTTTAAACGTAAATTAAGTTCGTTAACTAAGCATTATAAATAGACTTTAGATCTAGTTTCAGCGAATAGCCAAAGTCTTTTGGTAAGCCGCTTAACTGACAAGACAATTCCATAGATATTTACTTATTTATAAGTTCATTAAGTAGAATTTTCAGTAACAAAATGACAAATTATTAAAAATTCAATATCTCTAAAGCAATAAAAACTGCGGCAATTTGTCACAATTTTCAACACAAGAAACCAGCAGACAGAGATAGAGACGTGAGTTAAAAAAAGACAAAAATTTTGAGTGAATTTGAGCATAAGCAACATGCACTGTTTCGGTCATTAAAACTTTTATGATACATTACATTAGCCACATGTGTTATCAATAAACTGCGTTGTCTATGAGCTGCTATTTGCGCTAATGAAACGTCGACACATACAAGAGCTGATAGCTGCTCGCTGCTAGCTGATAGTCGAGCCATTTTCAGCTTGATTATCAGCAGCGTAAGCTCTGGGGATCATCAAATTGAGGGGCCGGCCATGCAGGGCTGTCAAGTGCCAAATGCAGCTTCACAACCACAGATTAACTCTCAGCAAGCTGCCACACAAAGCACAGACAAAACTAACAAGAATGAGAGAGAGAGAGAGAGTGAGAGAGAAGGAAGCAGCAAGGGCGCGCAATTAAACGGAAAAGCAAAAACTTTTCATCGTTACACAGAGACGCAAAGTCGCAAAGGGCACGCACACACACACACACACACACACAGACACACGAACACGTGTGCTTAAGTGTGCTATATGTGTTAATGCTTTTATTGTGTATATGCACTCACATTTGTATTACTATAAATAATTCTTTTTATTACTATATGATTGTTAACTTGAGATGAGGGTTGCGTTTGGCCTTTACCTGGAATATCAAATTATTTCAAATGATTTTAAATACTTTAAGTTCTGATATAAATGTGAATGAGTTGTAAAATATGTTGATTATAAGCTTTGTTTAAAGCAAAAATTTATAGCTAATTTTTCTGTCAAAATGTAAAAAACTTTCACATATTAAACATCAATTTATCAGTTTAATAATTATAATTATAATTGCAGGGTATATCTTAGTCGTATTTTATTCTATGTTCATATCAGACTGTAGAGCACAATTATATTGCTTAACTTATAAGCAAATTGCTTGCATTTTAAATTTTTTACAGGGTATCTATTAGTCACGCTCTTTTATACACAGTATAAACTATAATAACTCAACTTTTCTGAATTGTTTCATATGTTTCTTTGCACTTTAGATTTATTACAGGGTAACTCTTAGTCAGGCTTTCTTGTATGTTCATACACAAAAGTTTACACTATAAAAGAATATTTTTTTTAATTATTTCTTATTTTTACTTGCAATTTAGACTTGTTTTTAGACTTATTACAGGGCATATTTTAGTCATGCTGTTTTCTATCTTTCTACATACAGCTATACACATTATAAAATATAGATTTATCTACATTTCACTTACTACAGGGTATCACTTAGTCGTGCCGTTGGCTATATTAACTGCCGCCTTCCCTCACATAATTGTAAACTAGCCTGGCTCAGCTCGTGTCGTTGTTGCTTTCGCTTTTAATTGTTCATGTGTCCAGCTGCATGAGTACACGCGTGTGTGTGGGTGTGTCTGCATGTGTGTGTACCTTGTGTATGTGTATGTGTGTGTGCGAGTGCTATTAACAACTTTAACATCACTTTGGTGTGCCCTCAAACGAATTCCAGCTGCCGTCACATCTTCCTCGGGTCTTTGTTGTTGTTAATCTTATGGCAAAAATGTCGCCACCCACCACAGTCGCAGTTAACCTCAACACACACACACACACACACATTAGCATGCTGATGGCTTCATTTGAACGGTTCTGCATTAACTGTCTCTTGAAAAGAAATAAATTTATTAATTGCTGCCGCTCGGCGCGCCTTGTGCCACTTCAATTAATCACGTCCTTTACGATTGGCCAGTCACAAGCAGCAAACACATTTCACAACTTTCCCAATTGAAGTTGTAGAAAGGCAAAAATCAATTTTAAATTAGAGCACAATGAGCTCATGTATGGAGGAGGTCCTAGGACAACGGGGCCCAGAGCTGACCAGGCTTGTTGTCGTCAGGCACAGGTGGCGACTCCCACATGACGGCAACAGCAGAAGCGACAAACAACAAGCCAGAAGTCATACACTGCCAAAAACGAGTAGCTTCTAACCAGCTACGAGTTGATGCCAAATATTTGTGGAAGAAAATTTCATTAAAGCTAAAACTAAAGGCTAATAACTTTAGGCAGCAATGAGAAAACTCTAAATATTTTTTTATAATTTGCTGCAATATGCACGCCTGCACTGTACACTCATTTCGTTCAGTGCATGGCACTCAGCTTGCCCTGCTGCCCGTTGCCGTGTCGCCAGCTCTGGCTGGTCTGCTGGCCTGGGGCACTGTTATTGAATCGAGTTACATGTCAAAAGAAGCGCCTGTGGCAAAAGTGGGCGCTACAAGCGAGTAAACAACAATAAAGCGAAGACAAACAAAAGCGCAACAAAAGCTGGAAACAAGGTGAAAGACGAGCACGAACACACAAGTATGAGCCAGCGCATGAGACATGAGGCATGGGGCATGAGCTGCACATACAGGACATGATGAATGGAACGCGTTGCTAGACAATTTTTCAATTTGAATGGCATCAAAAATTGGCAATGGCCGGCCAGCTCGCTCTCTGGCATTGCAATCGATCGCTGCAACCTGCAATTTGCCGCCTCGCTGCAGCCCAACAGCAAGGACGACGCAAAATCAACAAACAAATTGGAATGAAATGAAGTTTTTAGGGTCACAAACAACAAAACAAAAAAAAAAGAAATTGAGTCCAACATCAATTGATGAATTTTGCAAGTTGCAACTTGCAAGTTGCAAGTAGCATTGCGTAGCACACTCACAACATTTCGTTGCATGTGCATTTCAAGCCATAGGAAATTAGAAGCTGTTCAAAAAAGTTAAAACTAAGCGACTGCAAGATACTCTGTAATCGGTATTCAAATTACAAAAAATTTTTCTTAGGCAAACTTGAAACTAAACTTGAAATGAAATTTTATTACTATTAATAATTAATTAATAATTTATTATCTAAGGCAGGTTGCAATCAGGTGCGACCCACTGCATAATACTCTTTCACGTTGCAGATAAATATATCAAAAACTTAAAATTTTCTAAGTCTATATGCGATGCTGATAATTCAGTTGCAATATTTGTAGATTTTAGCTCAAGGGAAATGCCAAAAAAATTTCAATTATTTTGCCTTAAAGAAACATCAAAACCTTTTTCGATATCTAACTGAACTGCAAGGTATTAACATATATTCACCATATTCAAAAGACTTTTCTTGATATTATTTTAACTTAATCTTTATACATTTATAGTTTCAATAAGCAATGCCTCTTCGGCTTCCTTTGCTGTAGATAATCTCAAATCACATAAATTTAATTATGTTAATTTCCAAAATCATAGATACAAATCTTGCATTGGTTTAAGTTTTCAGAAAGGCAGCAAGAGAAGCTCTAAATATGTCTCAAAGCAGAGAAAGTTCAGAATTAATTGACTCGAAAAGTTGAACCTGTATGAAAACTAAACAAATTATATATATAAATGAAACAATAAAATTCATTTATAAATTCAAATATTTGAGAGAAAATTTTCATAGATTTTAATTGCTCTAATTTGTTATGCAACTATAAGTTAAAGTCTATAAAATTATTGTTTTATGTTTATTATATTAATTTGTGATTTGAAATAAGCTTTAAATATTTTATAACTAATTTCTATAATTTAGTTTTAGATTTCAGGGGAAACTTAAGAATTTGTCAGCTAAAAATTCCAGTCTATAAAATCTAGTTAATTATGTTAATTAACTAAATTTCATTTTATTTATAATTTAAATAATATGTTTATTAATTGAAAGTATTCAATAACAAATTTCAATAATTTGCTAAATTGTTATATTTCATTTAAATAATTAAATCACGCATTCAGTGCAAAATCTTCCCAAATTCTAGCTGAAATTTAGAAACTGCTCAGCTAGAAATTGCAATCTACAAAATGCTAATGAATTAAACTGCATTTTAATTGTTAATTTAGGCTATTTTGCTGTTATTTAATAGTTTAATAAATGCTTCGCTTGCTTGGCTTACCGTTTGCCTTTGAATGCCAACAAATACTTTTTGTTGGCGGGAAAATTGTTGGACTGCACGGAGCCGGTGGCGCCGGCGCGCAACGGGAACTGTTTGTGGAAGAGCGGAATGCTAACGTCGAAGCCGTGACGCATCTGGAGCACACTCATGCTGGCCTTGGCCAGTATCGCCTCGCCGGCATCGAAGCCCAGCGAATGCTCGGCATAGTCCGGCCAGGTGCCCGAGTAGAGATTGAATATGATATGATTGCGTCCGTTGTTCCAATGGGGCAGCCGGGCCAGACGCGATGGCACATTGCGCACATAATCCTCAGAGAGCGAGTCGCGGTCCAGCGTATCGATGCCCAGCACAAAGAGGCAGGCGGCGGCGGGATCGCTGGTATGATAACGCGACTCCTGTATGGCAGTGAGAATCTTCTGATAGTTGGGCGAACTGGGCGGTGCGGCACCCAGCGAATTCAGCGGCTCCGGCGGGTAAACGTAGACCAGAAACTGATCGTAGCATTTGGTAAAATCGAAGCATGTCTCCATGCGGCAACCAGCCACCGGTGGCTTCCTCTTGCCCGAGACAGCCGTCGCAGCTGTAGCTGTGGCTACCGCGGATTCATTGGACAGTGGCTGACGCTGCTCGTAGCCCATGAAGCTGGGCAGTTGTGCGTACGGTTGGACGCCACCATCTTTGGCCGATTCGTGCTGGGCGCGACGCGGGCGATGTGGCGCCACTTTCAGCCGATAGCCGCCAAAGTAGCAATAGGCCAGAAATGCACACGAGACAAAGACCAGTATATAACGCTTTTTAGCCTGCATGCTGATGACGGTCCAGTTGGATTACTGACTGGATGCTGCGCTAGCTGCTGGCTGTTGTGGCTTTTTAGGGCTGGATCCACTAGAAGTTGATTTGGTAAGTTGGTTGCTTTGCAGGTGGGTGGGGTGCAGGAGGAGTGGGAGTGAGTGCTACTTCGTTTTTGTTTCTAATTTAGTCTAAGCGCATCTTGTTCTGCTTCTTGTTATTTGTTATTGTTGGTTTTGTTGCTGTCGCCGCAGAGGCAGCAGCAGCAGCAGTTCCTCTCCCTCTCTCTCTCCCGCTCACTAGTATTGTTGTTGTTGTTGTTGTTCTTGTTGTTGGCTGCGACGTCTTTGCGCGCAACTTTTCCATACACATTTCACTTGCATGAACTAAACACACGTATATATTGAATGTTTGACGCAACTTTTTGGTTATTTTCTTTCGATCTCTATAATATATTTGTGCATTTTGCTTTATGTATATTTTTCATTTGCTGGTGCGACGAGTTCGGCGTCGACAGCGGCAGCGACGAGCACGATAGCGACTTGGAGGCAAGCATTTCTTATGCTCTTACGCATTTGCGCAGCGCGTACAACTGCATTCCACAATTTACACCACTTTTCCACTTAAACTAATAATAAATATAATTAATTTGTTTTATAAACAATGCGAACGCGACACAACTCAGCACGAATCATTTTCAGCAGCGGAGAGCCACTGACTGAGAGAGCGCGTGAGAGAGTTAACCAACTGTCAAAACATTGCCAGAGTTGCCAAGCGCTGCCAGAGCCAGACATACGTTAGCATTTGAACAGAATGTATAAAACTATTAAAATAAATATTATTGATATTATCATTTGTTCATTATTGATGTTCGACTTCTAAATTAATGATATAATTTGTATGCAACTATTGCCAGATTTTAGTTAAGTTTTCAACACGCTGCAGCGCACTTTCAACCAATTTATATTAATTTTTGCCGCACTTTTGATGCGCGCTCCTCTTGGATGCGTTTTGAAGGCTCGGCGTGTACTGCCAGTGAAATGTTAGTGTCTTTGGCCAATGAGCCTTGCTTGGAAATGCATTATTTTAGCTCCTGGAAAGCGACGACATGCGCACAGCGTACGAAACATTGTGCGCGCCATTAGGTGGCAACGCCGAACACACACAACCGATCAGCTGTTCAACTGATTCAACAACTCACGAATTTTTATTGTTTGTAGCGTGCATGTGACTGTCTATGGAAGTGTGAATGCGTGTGTGAGTGTATGGATGTGTGGGTGTGGGCAGCCGTAAACGTTTGCCCTCAAGCGAGGGGCGTTTGTCAATTGTAATTATACAACTCCAACAACTGCAGCTGCATTATATTTATTGTATGGTCAAATTGATTACATTTGCAAATACATGATTGCAACAACTGAATGAACACAGAGACTTACATAAATATTTAATTGCACCCGGGGGCAAATTATTTTTATTTGCTTAAAATAATTTTATTTATTGGGGAAAAACATAATTAGCCCGACACGTTGAGCCCGCTAAAGTGCAAACAAATACAAACTCAGGCTGTCCGCTGTTCAGCAGAAATTGCCAAAAACAATAATTTTGTTTTTTTGGACATGGCCTGGCGCATCCGCATCCGGCTCCGTCTCCGGGTCCGGCTCGAGCTCCGTTCGTCCTTTTTGGCCGCGCAATTTCCCGTTACAAACGCGTTTAGGCTGGAATTTCAATTATGCACAGGAATGCCATCCGCGACCCCGCCCCATCCGCAGCCCACCGCCCGCCGTCCACCACAGCCGCAATTATGATGTGCCCCACATAGGCAACAACCCCCAGCAAAATATGCCAGGCAGCTGTTTAGCCACAGCTCCTGCTGCTGCTGCCTCTGCCACTGCCTCTGCCTCTGTTCCTGCTCCTTCTGTTACCTCAGCTTCAGCCTTTATGGTTTTATAAGTTGCCTGTTCGGGTTGACTTGCATGCAAATCAAATCAGCGCAGTACTAATAAAAAATAGATCCTGCTGCACGAGCACAAGCACTTCCAACATCCTGCCTGTCATCATATAAAGAACTCAGAGCTAGACGGCCGCCAACTCAAAACAAATTGCAGCCGCACTCAACTTTTGTGTGTAGAATTTAATTTTGTTGTCACAGCCTGCATAGAGGCGCTCTGCACTTACATTTCTTCACATCTATACATATATATAGAGGAAGTGTGTGTGAGAGAGAGATAGAGAGAGACAAAGCAAGCGTGTGTGTGTGCTTTATGAAATAGCAACAGATGCTTCTAGAGATGTGCAAAACCAATCAAGCTAGAAATAGATTTTACATAGCTATAGACTGTTTGATATAGCATAAAAATTATATTTAGAAATTAATTTTTTTATTTATATTTATAAATTTAAATATTGATTATAAAAGTTTTTTGAGTTATTATATTTAAGAATTCATGTTCGTATATTTTTTATTTATTATATTATTATTACTAATTTTGAGAATAGATTTTCTAATTATATAATTAATTATAAAATAATTTTCATCATTTCTCTTACATATATTTTTAACGCAACATAATTTCAGACATTTTAAGTAATGCCTACATTTTAAAATTATTTATATAAAATTTCTATAAAATCTAAAAGAATTTTCTCTCATTTTTCAAAGCAGTTTTTTATTAGCTTGTAGCTGCTCCACGCTTTTTCCCCATCTCCAGCACGCGTTGCATATGACAAGCTGCCCCTTGTGCCATGGTCATGCACTTCGTTTCCGTTTCCGGCAGTTCTAATTAAGTGTCAGACTTCCTGGTCGTCAGCGTCCACGTCGCCTGCTGCTATCCGCCTATTTCCCTTTTGCATTTTTTAATACCCTGCAAAAAGAGGAAATGGCTAAGCAGAGAAGGGTATAACATACTTGAGCAAACGTATGAGAAATAAGTTTTTATGTATGTTATATATAGTTTTATAATGGAATAGCTATTATATAAATTTATATATAAATAAAACTATATTTTATAATTGATGTCATATAATTTTTTTAATATAATATAATAAAATATAATTTTATTAATATTAAAAATATATTTGTTATCTTGCTTTTATTTAAACTTATGTAACTTAAAAAAGAACATCCAATAGGCGGCTTAAAGCTCACACCATGTCTCAATTTTGAGCTGGGTTTGTGTACCTAATTGAGCTCAATTAATTGATAAGATTTTTATTAGAGATTGATTTATAATTGATTTACTCTTCGGATCTAGGAAAGCAAAATTGCAGCAAAATTTGTGATTCAAAAAAATTAATAAAAAATATTTTATGTTAATGAACATTTTCGCTGAAATTTTTTTATATATTTTAAATTGAATACTTACTTAATATAAATTAAATTTCACTTTAAAGAAAAATTTCATTTTTAAATTTCAATTTGAGACTTGAAGTAAATTTTTTCCTAATGCGAATTTGAAGTTAAATTAAATTTAAAATATTTAAAAATATTTGAGTTACTCAAAAAATGCCATCAATTAACAGGTAAAAACAAAGGACTAAGTTAAGCTAATACAAAAGTTAGTTAGCTATTAATGCAGAGTACAAACTAGTCCCACACACACATTAGATTCGTGCTTCAAGCTGGCTTGTGGATCTAGTTCTTGTGCATTTGTTCGCTGCTTGCTAAATTACAGGATAACGCCCAGCAAAGTTAATCAATCATGCACTCGCTGAACTTTTTATATAATCAAAGCATACTTTTAGGTGTTTTGCAGCTGTTGCTGCTGCTGCGGCTGCTGCTGCGAATTGGCAAAACTTTGATGAATTGTGCGCTGTAGTGCTGCATGCTAATGAAAGAATTCGATTTATTTGGGCCACGCCCACGCAAATCTGTTTTCGGCAACTTTGTGGCTGCTCTTTGGCATAAGAGCGAGACATAATACAGTGTGCTCCAAGCTGAAGCTGAAGCTGGAGCTGCCTTCGCAGCCTTTGCTGCTCGAACAGACCACATAACAATCATGGCTGTTCCTTAAAGTTCGCCGCAGCAGCCAGCAGTCAGCAGCCAGCAGCGCCAACAACAACATAAATTCATTAGTTGCTAGACAACGGATTGCAGCCAAGCAGCAGGACTCTGCTTCAGCTCCTTGTGCACTTAGCCCCAGCGCCAGCCCCAGCCCCATGCCACGCAGCAGCTCTTTTAAGTAGCTACAAAATTTATGACGTCACTTTTAGTTGGCCGACGACTTTATTTCCGTCGTAGCAGAGCAGAAGAGGAATCCTGAAGGAATGCTGGGCAAATGGAGTATTCAACTTATTTCTTGCTTTAGACTGCGATATCGGCCACGCAGCAGCAGTGCCTGCTGTATAAACCCACACAGCCTCCAGCGACCTTGCAGTCTTTGCTTACTTAATGAGACTTTCTGCTGCATTTTATGTTTGTCATTTGGCATTGCAAAGCATAAGCTCTAGCTGCTGCAGGGCTTAGCACTAACTGGGCCTAAGCTGAGCCAGCTCAAAATGAGGTGAAGCTCTGATGAATATCATGTGATTGTAAGACTTTTCCAATTTGTCTTAAATATAATTTGTATATAATAAAACAACTATTTGAAATGTTCAATTGTGAGAGTGAGTATATCAGCTTATAAATATGAGATGTGTTCGAAAAGTATTGCTAAATTTTATAGTTGATTTTCGATTTGATTTGAATTGAAATTTTTGATTGTTTTGTGACGCTATCTTGGCACTCATATGCCGTCAGTTCAACTCTTCTCCAGCTTTTTTGCTTAGATCTTTATACTTGTCTCAAATTGTTGGCCAAAAGCAACATGCGACTAATTCTGTAACCAGCTTATGCTTTAGACTTTTCCAACTGTGACTTTTCCTATTTTTCGTATGCCAAAAAGACACGTGGAAGGACGACGCTAAGCTGCAATTGAGCATTGCTAAAGCTAAAGATCATAAAAATGGATTTTTGAAGTGAAGAAAATAAAAATATCTACTGGGGTTTACTTGGAAACAAAAAAAAAATTAATATGTGAAATAATACAAAGTTCGCTCTACTCTTTGAACAAACTTCAAACTCTTCGCCAAACCTTAAGAATAAAATTTGTAACTCTTAAAGAACTGTTTCTCTTCTAGTTTAAATCTTGCTCTAATATTCTGAACTAAGAACTAGAAAGCAAGCATATATAACAAATAATAATTGAATAAGATTTAATGACACTGGAATGCCAAGCTTCAGTCACTTTTATACTATTAAAGTAAAAGCTGAAAAAAGCCTTTGTTTGTAAGTGGGCCAATTTATAGCTCTTTGTCGCCTTCATTTCAACATTAACTTGACTTTACTGAAAAGTATTTTTTTATGTATTTCAAAGTAGTTTTTTTTAATCCTTTCCCATTCCCCGTTGCCGATTTACGTGTTCATAAGTCGGCTACTTGATATATATCTACATAGCTTTTGGCTCTTTAGTGTTGTCACACGCACCCAGCAAGGCGCCAGTGCCACTCCTGTGGCTGTGTGCAGCGCGCGCCACATGGGACGGACACGCCATATACTGTACAAGACACACTCTTTGGGGAATATAAAATGCTTGTGTTATGTTCTGATTTTGTCTTTTATGACCCCGATGCGAACGATTATGGCTGCAAATGGAGCTGGAGATGTTGATGTTGATGTTGATGTTGGGGGCTCGGTTGGGGGCCCGTTTGTCACAGCTAAGGTGTTAAAAGAACGTCATGCACAATCTCTCCCTATATGCATAACCGTGCCGTGCACACATCTACTGGCAGCTGCCACAGCATGTCAGATTTGCTGTCGCCTGACAGGCGTCGCGCAGACGTGCCAAGGATAACGCCCGAGCATAGAGTGTCACACAAAACTTTGTGTGACTTGGCGACAATCGGGGCGTGACAGCAGCTGCTGCTGCTGCTGCTGCTGCTTTCAATACAAATGATTATTATATGCAGTCGGTCAGCGTGGACAGCGCGAAATCCAATCAACGCTGCGTATACTTGATGGCTCTTACACTGCGGCAAATTCGATTTGCAAAGATCAAAGCAACAAGCAAACAGGCACTTGAGGCACGCAGCGGCAGCCGCAGTGGGTATGCCTTGCTGCAGCATGCCCTGTTCAATATGAAAAGTTGTTTTGCTGAATGATTTAAGCTACACTAAATATATAATATATATAAATAATTTATTAAACAATTTTTTCAACACTTGCGGCTGCTGCCTGTTATGCCTTACCTTGCCTTACTTACAGGGTGCTCAGATAAAACTGACTTCTAAAACTAAGCGTCAGGCACGTGGCCAACAAACACTCAAATTCCAACTATGTGCCAGGCATGCGTGTGTGTGTGTGTGTGTGTGTGTTCGTCTGTAATTCAATTTGTGCGCCCAGCCAAACGCATAATACGAAACATAAAACAATGTCGAATGTTTCGTTTTCTGATTCGCTTGCAAGAAAAACAAACGAAAAACGAAAATTTTGCGTTTCCGCTTAAATTTTATGCATAATCCTTGAAGACGCACCACATCCTGTGAGCCAGGCCAAGCAGACTGTTTGCTCAGCCGGAAAATATGTTATTTTATGTGCAATGTGGCTTGAGGAAAACGTTGTCAAGGTTTCAATTTCTTTTTGGGGCAAATTGCAATTGAACCTTAAACTGCATGAAATTAGCATAATTTTCAGCTAGACACAGAGTAATCTAATGTGGTATCAACAGGATATTCAATTTGCCATTTGGCAGCCGTGATTTGGCTTTGGTTTTAAGGCTTTAAATTTGCCGTTTTTTGTAGCGCTCGAATGCTATGCAAATAAAATTTAAAATTCTCTGCCGCCCACACAGAGGCAGAACTTTACTCGCTGTAGGCGAAATATTTCCAGAAAACGTTTGAGTGCCTTAAGTGCTGCAAGTAAGCGATTTATGTTAAACATTAAAAACGATCAAAAGCCTCGCTGACAGCCTTCGAGCGGGATTAACAAGATTTAAAAATCACTCGCTGCTCACTGAGTCACACGGCCACGTTGCAGGTGCGGCTAAAATATCAATTAGGGCAAATCAAAGTGCTTAACATTTCAGTGTGGCCCAAACAAGTTGCCCAACAGAAATTTGCCTTGAGATCATAAAAACGAAATTCAACGAATATCTTTGCCTGAAAAACACAAAAATGCTAATTTCTTCAGTAAATAAAATGCTGCAAATAACGCTGAAGTTTATTTAAGGAATTGTAATTAAGTTAAGTAAAAAGGCAGTAGCTTTAATTGGTAAGGGAGTGTTGCCAACTGCTTTGTATGGACCGAGATATTTATATTTCTATATTATAATATTATAATTTTATTATTAATATTATAATTTTAGACATTTTTCTATATTATAATATTATAATTTTATTATTAGTAATATAATTTTATTATTAATATAAATTCCTCTGTCTCTTAAAAATAAAATAAAAAACTGCAAACCTGAATACCCCTAACCCGTTTTGCCATTTACCATAAATCTATATTATAATATTATAATTTTATTATTAATATTATAATTTTAGACATTTTTCTATATTATAATATTATAATTTTATTAAATTCCTCTGTCTCTTAAAAATGCAAACCTGAATACCCCTAACCCGTTTCGCCATTTACCATAAATCAATATTATAATATTATAATTTTATTATTAGTAATATAATTTTATTATTAATATAAATTCCTCTGTCTCTAAAAATAAAATAAAAAACTGCAAACCTGAATACCCCTAACCCGTTTTGTCATTTACCATAAATCAAACTTTTGTTAGTAAATCAAATTGAAAATTGAAAAAATATTTTCGTGCTTAATTTGAATTAGCATTGCTTGAGCCACATATTTGTCAATTTAATTAAAATTCTAAGTGAAATCAAATGAAATATGCTCCCTCATGTTGGGTCTGTAATAAATTTGGAGCACAGATCATCAGCAAAGTCAACAGTCCGAATTGAAGCCCCAGCCAAAGGCGGGCAGCCAGGCAGCCAGGCAGCCAGGGCTTTTAAATTGTCAATGTTTATACTGTGGCCATATAAACATTTGCCTTATGCGCATTGCGTCCAGCAGGAGCAGCAGCACCACCAGCAGCAGCAGCAGCAGCAGCAGCAAAATTAATAGCAAGCCTCTTATATGCAGCTGTGGGTAAGGGCGCCAGGAGCTGCAGTCAGAGTTTGCTGCAACATATTGCATTTTAATGGGAATTTCATTTTCATTGTCAACACTGTTTGAAATTTGAGCTGCAGTTGCCGGCGCCAGGGGCCGGCCGAGGCCGAGGCCGAGGACACACTCGTAAATTTCTGGCTTAGATTAACAGCAGACGAGCTGCTCAGTCGCTCTGCAGTCTCCCATCCAATTGAATTTAAGCTGTTGGGCACTTGCTGTGTGTGTGCCTGTGGCTGGGCATTTGACACTTTTCAGGTTAAATGATGCAACCAGGCTGGGTAAGCAGCAACCCGAGCACTGTTATCTCGAGTCGTCTGCCATTGTCTTTGGGCTCTTCCCGTAGCCGCACATTTGCGGACGACGTGTGTCAACGCATTGTGCGGTGTAAATTGCTTGTCCTACTCTTCGACCCACCCACCGGTGGCTCCAACTGTGTGCACAGTCGTAGTACATCTCGGTCGTGGCTCGACCTGTGTGACAAGTTGTGTGCATAAATTGCGAGCTGCCTCCGTATAGAAAACACGTGAAGGATGCGACGGCGTCTGCTGTTGCTGTTGCTGTTGCTGCAACTGCTGACTATGTATGAAGCAACATATCCTTGACGTTTTGGATTTTGTTTGATGCTTAATAAAGGCATAAACCAGAGCGACTGCAACAGCCAGCAACAAAACAAGCAGCGCATGAAGTTTCAATGCAGCCAACCGCCGCCATCCGCCAGGCGTCTCTCTGCTCTGGCCTTATCCTTGCTCCGTCTGCCGCTGCAATTCAATTCCAAGCATGCCACTTGTGCACACTTGCTTCCGGTTGGCGATGATGTTGCATGCAGCAGCAGTAGCACCAGCAGCAGCTTAAATTGCTGCCACAATTACACATGTCGCTGTCTGCAGCAGCTGCAGGGTCAATGCTGCCACACACACACAACTCAGCTTCAATTTTGATTTAAAGACGTCGCAATTTGTGGCAGGTATTTTGGGATGTTGCAGGTAATTTATGTCGAGCAACGAATTCGACTGAGCAGCAAAAAATCGCATTTAATAAACATAATTTAGCTCAATATAAAGAAAAAACTAAATACGTGCTGTAATTAGCAATAAGCAGCAGCAGCAGCGGATTGCTCGACAAGCAGATACCCTGGAATATTTTGGAATATATAAATTTGATTGCATAAAATATTTATAATTAGGTTTTTTGATTACAAAATTATTTTTTATTCTTAAAGATTAAACATTAAACATATAACCACCACTCCCACCTGCTCCCTCTTCACACTCTGGCAAATACAAGCAAAATAATGCACCGAAAATGTTCTTAAGAAAGTACATCTAGATGAAAAGTTATTCAACAATTAAGTTCCCATAGTGAAGCCCATACGGCAGCCTGCAGCCCAAGCGCAGTCGCTGCGTCAACTGCGCAGTCAGCAGAGCGAATGCTTATGCATGCGTGCGTATGTGTGTGTGCATGTGTAGTTTGTTATGTGTGTAAAGAAGAATGGTAGAATGCTTAGAACACTCTTTTTGCTCTCTCTGCCTCTCTCTCTTAAAAAAGTTTAAGAAGACTTGAGCGAATCTATCAATTATAAAGTATTTTGTCTTTAAAGTCTAAAAACTATGAGTTGGCAAGACTGCCATATTAAGCAGCTAATAGCAAAAAACCTGTATCTAGGTAAAATTTACTAAATGTAACAATTTAAAAACATTGGAAAAAATAAGCATACATAGTATAGCTAATACATGCATAGCTGATTCAAACCACAAAAGAAACCTTTTACAAACCCAATATATTCTCCCAATAAAACCAAAAATTCTTATGAACCAAATCCTGTTTTATTAGCACCAGTTAAAGGTCAAGAGAATACAATTTTAATGGTAAACTTCGAGGTAATCTCATGAATCTTCATTTAGTGAGCAGTTGCCATGTGTCTTTCGCTTAAGTCGCACCAAACTCGTTTCATTAGCAATTCCAGCAGACAACTGATCTAATAATAATAAGATAACAACTTTTTTAGACTTTTGAATTTAGAAAAACCATAAATAAATAAACAGATTTAAGTTTATCTAAAATAAGCTTGACTTTAGTTGAAATCAAGTTTTTTATTTATGGTGTTTCTCAGTTAATTGTTATTGTCCACGATTTGTTTGCATTTTGTCTATTCTTTGCTGCTGACCTACCTCACAGCTTATAGCAGCACTTAACCTAGAATGTTGACAAAAAACTGAGTGGAATAGAGTTCAGCTATGGATCTGACTGTGGCTGTGGCTGTGGCTCTGACTGTGGCTTATGTGCCTGCCTGCTGATAAGCCCCATAATGGCTCCATATGCAAGCGCCAAGCGGACAACAAACAGGAATGAAGTTGCTAACGCAGAACTAAAACCGCGCCAACCGACATAAGTTATCAAAAGTAATTATCAAACCAACAGCAAGCAGAACAACAACAAAGCCAACATAACGGCAACAACAACAACAATAGACACAAAGGCAACGTGAGTTCCGAAACAAAGCGCAGTTCACGGCTTTTGTGCGAGTCCCTCTCTCTCTCTGTGTCCGCGAGTGGCAGGGTGTTTGGGGCGTGGTCATGCAACATAAGTAAGTTAGCGTTAATTAAGTCGGGCAACAAATGGCCAAATGGTCCCCAAAAAAGAAGCTTGAAGCTGGAATCTGAAATGTGTAATTTGCATAGGCATTCGTGTGGCTAAAAAGCAAAGCAAGAAATAATGGAAGAGGCTATTAGGAAAGGCTTAAAAGAAGATATATCAAAAGAGAAAGAGCGAGAAAGATATATATTTAAATATATAATAAGAAGGAAGCAAAAGCAAAAGCAAAAGTGTGAGAAACTGAAAGTATTGAAAGACAGATAAATCAATATACACATGCAGAGTGAGCGAGACAGAGATAATAAAACAGCGGCAGAGGGAGATTGCAGAAAGAAGGCAGAGGGAGAGGTAAGAAAAGCAGAAGAAAGAGAGACTGAAAAAGCTGACTGAGAAACAGAAATGACGACAAAATTCAGAGATGGCAGAGAATAGAGGAAAGAGAGGATAGAGAATATAAATAAGATAGATTGAGCTGGAGTTATACAGAGAGAGAGAGAGCGAACGAGAGAGAGCGCTAGAGCTTAGCAAACTAAATGACAATGCAATTATGCGTGCATAAAAGTAAGCATATGCAGATACATTATTATCTAAATATATACTTCCTTACACACTTACCTAAATATAGACTAACTCATACCAACATACAACTTTACTTGCAGAACAGCGGATATTACGGAGCTGAAAGTGTTTCTGGTAGTTCCCAAATAATTTGTGTCATTAATCTGCCGCTCATATTGCGTACATATGTTTGTTAATATGTTCACACGTCGTCGGCACTCGAAGAGATTTATTATTTATTTTATTTTATTGACTTGCTCGTAGGCAAACTTAACTGGGTCAATAAAGTATGCATTTACTGGGCGCTATTATAGATTTATATGCAAACGCATAAATTTCCAGCTCAGTTGACACTTAAATAGCTGTCCGCACACTTGGCAACAGAAGCGGCTGACGATGGCGCTGACAGCACGAACCCATTTCAAGGACAGCGCGCCGTATGCGTAACCCAAGCCGCCAGCTGTGCCGGCCAATGGTTAGCTGTCTGCGACTTGGGACCGCGTGCGTGCCAAAGGAATGCAATAAACTAGGCAGCACATTATGCGCAGACACACATTTGCATATAAAATGGCAGCGATTTTCCCACAGTTCACACTTTTCCCCCGCTTTCGCCCCACTGTAAGAACTTGAAAATGCCCTTCGAGCATTGGTTGGGCTAGTGCGCGGCCTCTCTGACAAATGGAGTGCGCAAATATTTGCCCAAAACATTTCAGCAAAGGATATGAAACATTGTTGTATATATATATAACAGTAACTCGAGTATTAGAGACGTCTTTTGATTTGATATGAACTATTTTTATGTGCATTTTTTTTATTGATTTTTCTTAAGCTTTTCCTATATGTAAACACAAATAGAAAATGCGTAAGTTAAATTGTTGTATATAAAGTAACTAAATAAATTAAGTTAGGTAAATAAATTAAAGCCATAGAAAAGCCCGTAAAGCCCTGACTCTTGCAGTTCCTCTTAGCTACTCCAATATTAAAGCTTTTACATAACATTTATTTACATAAATAAAACAAAGCATTAAAAGCCAAAAAAAAATAAATGTATTTAAAAATAAATAATAAAATAAAATAAAATCAAGTGCTTTTTTAAGATTTACTGAAACTTAAATCCGAATTAAATAAAGCAATATATTTTGCATTTTTTCTGACATTAATGGTTAAATATGAATTTAGCCATGCAGTCGCCATGGCTGAACATTGTTTTTCAATTTTAACAATTTGCAAACGTTGCTTTGGTGTAAATCTATCCATAACTATCCATAAATCTAACCATAAATGTCAAGCCAAAATCAACAAAAAACAGCCATCAGCTTTTAAATAAGTTGTCAAATAGAGCAGTGTTGTCAGCTCAAAGTTATGAAACTCTAAAGAAAACACTCTTTCTATCGAAATCATGTCTATGGCTAAAAGCTTGCCTTATGGGAATTACATTTGACTAGCCCAAAATTAAACTTTAAAACTATGTCCAAGCTCTACACAAATCCAGCTTGTTTAGCTATGGCCAATTAGTTGTGAATAGCAAAAAACTTAAATAGAGTCGAATAAATGAATGGTCAAGGCGGAGTGCTGATCAGAAATGGGCTAAAGCCTCAACTTTGCCCAAGCATAAGTTATTAATATGTATTAATTTTTTATTTGTTTATTGTTAAAATGTCAAATTGCTTTAACCCTGAGCTAAATAAACCAAGAAATAAAAGATGTAAACGAATAAATACAGCAACAATTTGCATAAAAGCAGCGCGAGTCGAGTCGAGTCGAGTCGAGTCGAGCCGAGACAATTTGTCAATGTAACACCGGATTGGACAGCATCCCAGTGAGATGCAGATGCGCCCGAAATATGCAAATTAGCGTGCTAATTTGTGAAGGCAATCTCTAAATAGAGCCATAAATTTAACACAGTGTGCGTTGGCGTGTGCCCGTGTGTGTGTGTGTGTGTGAGACTGGAGGCTAGACACGGCAAGTGTAATCAATCAAAGTTTTGCCCGGCATATTGGCCATCATTGAGCGAACGCAACGTAAAAAATTATAATTAAAAAATTATCAGCAAAATGCGAACAGAAATTTTAATGATGATTATTGCATGAGGATGACGAAGACGATGACGAAGTCGCTGATGTTGTGGGGCGTTGCGTGTACGACAAGTTGATGCGGTCTCTCACCTTGAGAGCTTTATATTGATTTCAACTACAGTAAAACTTGTCTTTTTGGGTTTTTTTATCTGCTGCCTCAAACGAATTCATGCCAGTGCAGCGGCGGCTTAAAACTGAAAAAGAAAAACAAAATGAATTCAAAATAAATATAACAAAAAAAAAAATAAATGCTTAACTCCTCTATTAGTTACATACGAATAGACTCAATAGACCTCAAAAGGCCCACAAAGCCAAAGAAAGAGAAAGAGAACCAGCGAAACGAAAGTGGAACGAACGGATGTGCCACAAACAGTGGTGCGAGCTATGCCCAAACCAGGCAGCAAATGCAATCAGCCCGCTTGGCATACTAAGCAATTTAGTGAGAATATTCTATTTCTATTTCTATTCACGTATTTAACAACATTTTTTTTAATTGCATTTCACTTTTATTACTTTCTAATATATAAAAACATTTACATACGCTTTTAAATAATTTTTCAAAAATATTTAATTTATACACAAACTCATTTGTTGGGCAACTCAATTACCAAACACGGTCCAAAGCTTGCTTAAAATTGAGAAATTTTTGTTTATGTCCAATGCCCAGACTCAGGCAGCTGCTATTTATTTATTTATTATTTTTTATTTTATTTATTTATTTAAAAAAAATAAATATTCAGTCTTCTTCACTTTAAGCCCAAGTTGAAGTCTATCAAAAATAATTTTGTAAGCAATTCTTGAAAATTCTCATAAACAAGATTTGGCATAAATATGTCGCCTAACCAGAACTCGCAGCTATGCGAGCCAGATCAAAATGTAAAGCATCTTTCGCCGTTTCCTGGCAAAAAAAAAAAAAAAATAACAAGAAACTGGTTTGCGTCCACTGTGCGTGGCGAGCACTTAAAAAACTGCATTGCCCGTGTCTTTCCCGCGCCTTAGACTTGTGGAGCTGTTATGGCGTCGCATTTTCAAAAGGGTGCCCCACAGTCCCCACGTAATGCTCCGCTTACTTCCTCGTAAGCGCCCCAGAAAAAAAAGCACATAAAACACATACAATCGAAGCTTTCAATTTGCACAAAAACTTCACATAAATTACATAAGTTGACCAAAAAAAAAAAAAAAAACAACAAAAATGAATAACAAAAGTGAAGCACAACTTGCAGAAGACCAAGAAAAAAACAGTAAGACGTTCAGAGGTCCAGCTCTAAAGGGAGCAGCTGAAACTGGTTCAGTTTTGTTGTTGTTGTTGCTGTTGCTGTTGACCAACTGACCTTGAGCTGGGCTTATGCAATGAAATCTTCTTCAATCTTCTGACAGCTGCTGCTGGGGCACATCTGTACTTCGACAAATTGCAGCCGCTGTCGTCGGCACGAAATTTGAAATACCGACAGCCCCAGATCGCAGCTCAAATGCATAAGCAGCGGCAGCAACAAAAAGTTAAACAACTTGTCCCAGCTCCAAGTGCCCAAAATGAAGAGCTTGCTGCGCCGGCGTCGCTGCCTTGGTATGTGTGTTCAAGTGTGTTATAAAAGCAACTCAAGCTGGCTGCCAACAAGCCATAGTATAAAGTCAACTAGCAGCGTGAAGAGCTCGCGAAGAAATTCAGAAAGAAAATGTTGAAAATCGTGTTTATTGCCAGCCTGCTGGTCAGCGCAGTCCTAGCCGCACCCGTGAGTGAGCCAAACAAAAAGAAAACAAAAAAAAAACAAAAATACGTTAAGCAAGTTATATATTTAAAGTTAATTTTGCTCAAACAATTGTGTGCTTCCGCCAGAGTTAGTTGCGCACGCACTTGGGCCGCTTGGTGCTGCGATCTGTTTCACACTTCTCGAAGCTGCCGCACTTGACATTGCCGCAGTAGCTGCCCGTGGAGCCAGCTGCAAGTAGTAGACCAGTATTGTAGCTGCAGACAGTTTTCTGTTTTTTTGCACTCTACTCACAGTACTTGTCGCCAAAGGGCGACTTGTCGCCGCCCGAGTTGCTAAGCAGATTGGGCGATGCGCAGCTGCGGCCGTTGCACAAATTCGGGCAACACTTGCCGCCAATGGCGCTGCACTCGCTGTCGTGCAGGCACTTGGGTGTGCAGTTGGTCACCTTCGTCGACGAGGGGCAGTCTGCAAGTGGACAAGTGGACAGACAGTGCAAGTTGAGCTTAGTACTGCATTATGGCCGTGACTTACCGCCGGCCGCCAGCGAAACAGCCAGACAGGCGCCAATTACAGCCAGCAGCAGGAGCATAAGACCAGGTTTAGCTACAGTAAAAGAGAGAGAGCGAGAGTTAGAGAGAGTTAAGAGTCTCGAACTATCGATCGACGTGCCCATTTTTCTTGTACTTCAGTTGAACGTCCGCTACGTTGCCCACGTTAACAGCGACTGCCGCCAATTGGGCTTTATACAGCTGCTCAGGCTCAGGCTCAGCCTCAGTCTGTGGCAGTACCGCCTACTACGCGAACCAGTTTGAGTTTGTAGTCGTAATTAATTGCACAAAAAAAAAAACCTGGCAAAAACAATGACTGCAAGATCGATTACTGACACCGCAGCTAAGATACCCTGTGCAAAGAAAAACTTCTAATCAAGCGAAAATTGAGTGCATTTTCTTCAAATTTCCCTGCACTTAGGAGTTAACTAAGCTCCATTGCGCTTGCAGCAAAGGCAACAACAGCTTAAAGACAGTGCAACCAGAAATTTCTATATCAAGACTCCAGCTCTGTCCCTGGCCTATAAGGCCCACTGCGAGGGTATCAAAGTCACAAGTCATTCATTAATTGTAGAGCAATTTAACTACTGCTAGCTGCGACTAGAGACATCCGCAAAGAGCGCTACGCATGCCAAGACAATATTTAATATTTAATATTTAATATTCACCTTAAAAAAAAATAATCAAAAATAATTTGAAATTCAAAAAAATTAAGTCAAATATTTTGTAGGCAATCGAAGCTTGTTTTACATGTAAAACAAATTAATTTATTAATTAATAAACATTAACATAAGTTGCCTCTTGTTGAAGTAACAACAATTTTCAGCTTGAACAAATCAATATAATATTTTGGCAATTTAATTTTTTAAATTATTATAATATATCTGGTCATTAAAATGACAAATTTAATATATAAATTCTTAAAAATCAAGTTTATAAATAATTAATTATTTTAATATATTCTGTTGCCCCGTTTACCTTAGCCACATTTCCACCTCAAAAAAAAAAAAAAAACAAATTTTGTTGTGTGTAGCTCATTTGTTTGCCTTGATGAGCTGATCTGAACTGAACAGCTTCGACATATCTTTAAATTAACATTTCCGCCCCGACATTTGAAAAAAGAAAATTGTGTTTAGCAAGTATACACAACTTGTTGATACCCTGTAAACGTCAAATATATTTTTAGGCGCCTTGAAGCTTGATTGAAATATTTTATTTTATTTTTATTATATTATATATTATAAAATTATTATAAATTGCCCCAAGTCAGCTGCTAGATTTGCATAGTAGACTTAACCTTAATACTCAATGGCAAATGCAGTAAAAGTGTTTATGCAACCTACGAGGTCGGAGGCACCCTCCCTGAGCGGCCTTTTCTTATAGACAATGACTCATAGACTGACAGTCGCATTGACAACTTGAAGTGTTATCAACAACAGCGCAAATTAACGATGCAATAAATGTAGCTAAGCAGGCGGCAGATAGATTGCTCTCCATTCGTAGGAATTGCAATGACTTCATCTGCTAAAGCAACCTAAAACTTTGTTCTTTTGCAGCTGACAGAGGAGGAGGAACTAGCCAGATTAGAGGAGGAGAGAATACAGAACCTATCAGCGAAATATAATTTCGGTGTTTCCGTGTCTGATGACATCAACGATGGCCAATTAGAACGTGAAGAGACTCGAGATGGTACAAAGGTTACAGGTCATTACAGCTACAGCGATGGCTTCGTGAAGCGCATTGTCCATTACGAGGCCGACGAGAACGGCTATCGCGTGACCAAGGAGGAGATGGAAGTTATCGGAGATGGTCCCAAGTTCAATCCTGACGGCCAGGCCGATATCGAGGGCTCCCAGATTGGCCGCTACTCGATCAAACTCGACCGCACAGACAACTCCCAGCATTACAAGGACGCCAAACAGTAATGCTCTGCCATCGACTAGTCGACTAGTATCTTCAGAGCGATCATTTCTAACATTTAGAAATAAACTGATTACAATGTGAATGAATTATTGTATTAAAAGTCAAGTTAATCAAAAGAAAAACGAATTTCCTTCCAAGACTTCGACCTAGTCAAGCACAAGTGCAGCAGATGGACTTTGCCTATTTGTGATCTTTATTCTCAGTTAAATTCTAAATACGTTTCTGATTTCAGCTAGATTTCGTGAGCTGCTGATTCTATAGTCAGTTCTGCTTGGCGTCACGACGAATGCCATTCAAATTGATATCCACTAAAATGACCTCGAAGTATCTGTGCGTATCGTCCAGTGTCACCCAGTGCGAGTTGAGCATGCGCAAGTCACCCAGTCTGCGGCCGATGCGCTCCTCAATGATGGCCTGCAGCCGCAGATAGGGATTCAGATCCTTGACATTGTGACTTTTCGACTTTCCATTTGGGCTCGCCTTCGCCAGCGGCCGCTTGCGACCTTCGCACCGAATTTGAATCCTATAGACGACAGTTCCCAGGCGACGCGACTTCTCCGAACGAGCCGGTCCGCAGGAACGCTGTATTTTGAGCATGTGACGACAGTGCCACACACGGATCCGTATAAAGTAGCGCATAGCTCGGCCTCCACCTAAAGAGTCGAATACCAAAGGAACCGAATGTACACGAGTTTTTCAGGATATTATTTCTATTATTTTTAGCTGGCTTCAACTAACGTTTGACAGACGTTCACATGCGACTGAAATGCCAGCGAGAGCTGCAAATGAATTCAGGCCGATCTCACAGCCTTCTTTGATGCTACGTGACAAATAGAACATCTGATTAATAGTCGGAGCTTTAGTCAAGCCATCCAGATAGCAAATAGCATTCAAGCATGCTCAGCTCTGCGGCAGATGGCCTGCCTAGCAGAGACCCTACCCCTAGGACAAACGTTCCGACTTTAAGGCTACGTTTTATTTCAATATAAAGCATTTTGGGCTCATCAAGCGTTTAAGGAGATATTTATATCGCAGAGTTAATACATTCATAGCACATTGGATAGTTTCGTTTACTCAAGATCCTCCTGCACGCACTCCATCGAGTTGTTCGCCGACTGCGTGATGATCAGCGCCTTTTCCGAATCGGTTAGATTTATAAATTGATGCTTTGACTTGAGCTCCTGCTGAATGGATGAGAGTAGATCGGGCGAGCCGCGGCCCGGCTTCAGTGTTAGGCTATCCCGATTGATGTTGCCCGACTGCTGAACGTGCTCAGCGCCCCCAGCCACATCCAGAGTTGGCTCCACGATCGTCTCCATCTGCAGCGACTGGCGCTTGCGACGCACGCGCTTCGAGCCACGCGTAATGAGCACGACGGCAGGCGATTCGTAGGGCATAGCCTGGATGACCGTTTGCAGCAGCTTGGGCGGCGTCTCGGGTGTCTTGGGATTGCCAATGACGACGTCAGCCTGCAGAGCGCTGCGGGCGCGCTCGCGCTCCTCCTCCTCGCGTTCGCGCGCTGCATTTTTGCGCATCAGCTGGCGAGCGCGCTTCTTGAGAATGGCCTGGGCATTGGGATAGTAGGCGATGACCTCGTTAAGGTCCGACTTGGACAATACGAACAGATTGGAGTAGCCCTTGGAGCGAACATCGGCTGTGCGCCGATCGGCGCCATTGATGCCCAGCAAACTGATTTCTCCGAAGACGGAGCCCTCGGTGAGCGTGGCCAGGACGACGTCGCTGCTGGGGCCGCCCATCACCTGCACTTGGCCCAGCTTGACAATGTACATCTCCCGACCCACCTCGCCCTTGCGGCACACAAAGTCGCCGGGCAGAAAGGTAACGGCGCGCAGCTTGAGCACCAAATCCCTAAGCAGCGCCTCCTCACAGTCGGCGAACAGCTGCACCTTGGACAGAGTCTGTATGTGCACCGAGATGGCGATGTCCGTCTTCAGATTGATGGGCAGCGCGTCCAAAATGTTCGACTCATCTGGATACAAATGGGAACAATTAGAGCTCGCCTGTTGAGCCACTCTGATCTTTGATCTTACCCAACGTGCGCTGCTGTTCCCAGGTGAATTGGAACCACATTTTGACACGTGACTGCACCTCCTTGGAGAGATTCAGGCGCCTCATATACTCCAGCGTCTCATCCTCCAGCTGGCGATACTCGTGCCTATTGCGCGTGGCCGTCGAAATGATGTCCCTGATCTGGCCGATGAGCAGGGCGAAGACAAAGACGCCCATTAGCCAGGCGACCGTCATGAAGACATATTCGCCCTGGCGTTCCGGCTTCGGATTCTTGCCAATCGACGTCGCCGTCTTGGTGGCAAAGGCAAAGCATCTCACATACGGATGACCCTTGCCGCTGAAAACCCAGCGATTCTGGCCCAGGCCCTGGTAGTCGCTGTAAGCATAGTACAGCGCGGCCGTAATATGGATCATGTAGAGCATATAGGTTAGCGTCTTGGCGACACGAACGAAGTGTGGCGAGGAGATGACGCGATCCAGGAGTCGAAACACCTCCCAAAAGCTTTGAATCTTGAAGAAGCGCGGAAAACGCAGCCAAACTGCGCCAGTGCCGTACTTCAGATAGAACAGCTCCAGGGGCAGCAGGGCGAGCAGATCCAACTGCGGAGTTAAGCGAGATGGGGGCAAAGGTTTCATTTTAAGTCGGGCTAGATGCTTACCTTAAATTGCAGCTTTCGCATGTAGTTCTTGCGCGTCAGGTTCTTGTTCTTGACCCAAAAGCCCTCGAAGAGATACATGACGCGATGCTTGAAGAAGACCACGTCCAGCAGATAGATGATATCGGCACAGAAATCGCAGGCGAGCCAAATGTTTGTGTTCGCCTTGGTCTGGAAGGGGAACGAGGCACGCAGCGGAATGACCCAGGCATTGTAGAGGAACGAGAGCGACACCACGCACAGCCACGAGATGTAGATCTTGCCCTGCGGATCCAGCGTGCGCTCATCGTTGTTGGCGCCGCACAGGCTCGAGCAGAGCCAGACATTGGAGCGCGGCGTGTCCGCCTCGAAGAGGCGGCCGCGATGCGGCGATTGACCCGCTGGCACCAGACGCACCTTGTGCTCCGGCGATGGATGCAGGCTCTTGGTGCTGGCATGCAGCGCCGCCTGCCCCGGCGGCGGTGTCGGTGAGCTGGCGCTGCTCGACGAGGGCGTCGGCGGCAGCTCGATGCGGGACTTCACCTTGTTGGCGCGCGCCGTGAAGCGGCGCACCAAATGCCGCACTTGATCGCGCAGGAATTGCTGGCCCTGCGAGTCCAGGCTGCCAGCGCTGCTGGGCCGATGCTGCTCCTCGACGACGGCCACAATTTCGCTCTCGTTGAGCGAGGAGGAGCACGTGGTGCGCAGGTTGCGATCGTTGTTCTGCTGCTCCGGCGACTCATTGTAACAGATCTGCACGTCCTGTTCGTCTTCGTCCTCCATGGGCTGCGAGCACTGATCTGGCTCCGCCTGCTGCTCGAGCAGCACTTGCCCGGTGGCGCTGCGCAGCTCGGCCGCACGCTGAGCGGCCACCGGATCCGGCTCTTCGACGGCGCCCGGCAGCGGCGTTAGCTCCACGTACTGCGGCTGCAGCACTCGACGCACGCTGTCCGGACTGACCAAGGGCTTCTCGTGCTTCAGTATGTGCTTGACCAGCGCATGGGTGCTCTCGATGTTGTTCACCTGACCCGAGCGCTCCGCATCCACGCAGCCGATGCGTCCATTGCGGAAGTACAAGCGCGACTGGTAGAAGCGCGGACTGTGGGGTCGCTGCCGGCGCTGCGGCGCCTTGTAGGCATTGATCTTGAAGCAGATGCGCTTGGCCGGACTGGGCGTCTTGTTCTCCTTGTCGCGCTTGCGCTGCTGCTGGCTGTTGGCCGACTCCTGCTCCTTTTCGCGCTGCATTAGCTGCTCCGTGGCGCTGACGAATTGCTCAATCTCCCTGATGTCCTTGGAGATCTCCTCGAGGCTGCGTCGCACGTTCGCCTCCTTCTCGCCAGGCGTCGAGTAGCGACGCTGTGGCTCCGGTCGCGTATTAATCACATTCCGCATGAACGCATGCCGCTCCAGCGTCTCGCAGAAACGCGGCGACGGCGGCCGCTGCACCTGGCCCGGCAAAGTGGCCATGCGCTTCAGTTGCTTGTGTGCCTGGGCCTGGAACTCGTCGTATTCAAAGTTCTCCAAGATGTTGGGCGATGACTTCAACAGCGCTGCACTGGCCTCCGTGTCGAGCTGTGCGCTGCGCTGATTCAACTGCGAATAAAGCAAACTTGAGTGGCGCGCACTGACAGCTAGGCAAACCACCTTGGCGTCGGACAACACGCAAATTCAATAAAAGCCAAAACGAAAATAAAAATGAAAACAAAAAAACAGCTAGCAAACAAAGTACGTCTGTGCCTTGCATGCTAATTGCCCCGGGACGCCCGCACAATTCCGTTGAATCGATTTAATTGAGCTGCGCCGAACGGCTATGGGCCATTGGGTAAAAGCGATTGAAGTAGCTTCATTTCTTTGCTCAGCGAAGGACGTTCAATCAACTCCGTTTACAACTAGCTAAGCAACTAGATATAGTACTTAATTAAGTACACTAAACTATGGGCTTTGCTAGAGCAGCAGTCGAGCAATCGAAGCTGTCAACGCATGTTTCAAGGCCTACTGCAAGCAAGGCAGGAAAGGTCTGGATTCGGACACAGTCGCCGACTTATGTCTGAGAAGATGACCGTCCATCGCTTCATGCAGCAACTGTATAAAAAGAAGCTAAGCAATAGCGCCTCTTGAACAAGCTGAACAGCGTGAGTCCCGGCCCAGCCAAACGACCAAAGCACGTCGCTTGGCTGTCCGATGCCCAAGGACTGCAGCTGTGGCCAGCCAAAGGCTTAGGCTGTCAATGAGCTGAGCCCCTAATGCGGCCTGCAGGCCATTGGACCTAGACTAGGAGCTCTGCCTGTGCACAACTCCCACATGAATTCATTTTAAAGGAATTCCATTGCATTGGTAAGGCCTACAGGAAGTCGCAGGAATTGCGAGCATTTGCAGAGGAAACGTGGATTACAAAAGGAAGTTTAGCAAAAAAAAAAATATATTTGAATGGGTGCTAGACCCATGCTCCTACCTTGCGAGTGCGACCTTTGCTGGCCATTTTGTTGCTTTTGTTGTGCCGTGCAAGTTCACTGCCAGTTCAAAGTTCAGGGTCGTCGCGCTTAGTTCGCCATTCTGTGCTGTAATTAAAGGTAGAGTTCGTTGCGTGGCACACGCGGCGTATGATTAATGCGAAATGCTATTACTTCGTGTCCAATTACTCTTATCAGCCGCCTATCACTGGCATATGTTTCATAGATTATTGATTTTTCCCAGAGTTGCAGTTTGGGACGCGAACAAAGCGTAGCTGAGCAGCTCAACAGGTGTGTGTTTTGTTAGTATTTATTTAAATATTTGAAATTCAGTTTTAACTGCTTTTTCAGACTACTTCAATAATTTATGAAACTATTTTCAAGACTTTCTTAACTTTTGTGCACTTTGGAAATGCATTTCAGTTGCATTGAAAAACTACGCAGGCAACTAGTTGGCAACTCACCTCCTTTGCTAAGTGTTGATAATAAACTAGACAGCAGCAGCAGCAGCTGACTTGGTCTTGTCTTTCTGGCTCTAAGGATCGCGCATGCGCAAATACCGTGGTGTTAAATATGTTTGCAAATCGAACTAGGAAAACTCATTAAACTTAAATTAACGTATTTTATTTAGATTTACTGACTGCAAGTAAAAAGTATTTATCTATATTCAAATCTGCTATAGAAGGTTTATCTGCACGCCATTTGCAGTTGGCTAACATAGTGTAAAGCAGATTTAAATGATAACCGACTGTTAACAGCGATGATAACAGAAACGTTTAATGTTAATGTTAAGTGAAAGCTTGCGCTCGACGAGCTTTAAGTTGACAAACTTTGCATGGGTTTTATCACTGAATTAAATGATATAGTATTTCTAACATAGTTAATTAAATTAATAATATAATATGTAATATATTAAATATAAATAATATACACATTAAAAAATTAAATAAAAAATGATATTTAAGAAAATGAAATTAAAATAATGTTATAAATATAAAAAATAATATACTCAAAAAAAAAATTAAATTAATAAAAATTTAAGAAAAAAAATAAATTAAAATTATGTTATATAAAAAATATGATAAATATTTTTAAAAAAAATTAAATATAATATACAATATAATAATAATATATTTCTCATTATAAAACACTTATGTATATATTATATATAAGAAAATAGCTAGCAAATTCAATGTAACTAAAAATATTTATAAGAAATTTAAAAGAACAAATTAACTATAAAAAATAAAAATAATAATAATAATAATAATAATAAAAATAATAATAATAATATAAATAATAATAATAATAATTTATACAATTTAAAATTTGTTTTTTAATTAATAAAATTAGTTTAAATTGAATTTAATAAAACGCAATAAAAACGTAAAGACAAAAAGCACAAAAACATATTTTAAAAAATATATAAATAAATATGGTTAAAAATATATACATACAGCTTTAATATTACTTTTTATTTATTATTCATTATTAATTTATTTACAATTAAAATGCAATAAAGTCTAACTGTGTAAAAGCTATAAGTTATCAAGCTTAAATAACTTAAAAATTTGAATAATTATTTTCAATTATTATTATAAAAAAAAAAACAATTAAAATAATAAATGCATGTCAAAATATATAAAATATAAAATATGACCTAAAAGGCAAAGTAAAATAAAAGAACAAATATTAATAATATAAATATACAAAGAAATTTTGATGTTGTGATCTATTAGTAGTGATCTAATCGAATAAAAAAATATGAATTTATTAACAAAAAATTGCAATTCAAATTAAAAATAAAATAAAAAAAAATTTAAATAGCAATTACAAATAAAATTTAAAATTATTATTTATTAATTGGTAATCATTGAAACGCACTATTAAAGTTTTTAAATATTTTTTATTTATATATTTTTAAATAATATTCCGTTCAGCTCTACATTTACAATTACATATTTGTTGGTTTTGTTTTGTTGTTTTTTTTTTTTTTTTATCTTTTAAATTACATATATATACTTATGTATATATTAAAATGTATATATAACTTGTTGGATTGTGGTTTTTAAACTTGTATTAATTGTATGTAATTAAAGTGAGAACGTCTGCTAAAAGGACGAATAAGAAAACCGTTGGACGCAAACAGCGGCGAACCGACGATTCTTTGGAGTCTGCGCATCGAACTATGATTTTACCCAACGTTTCTCCTACAAAACTGTGGAACGCTATGCATAAACATTTACATTAGATGTCATGAAACAAAAAAAAAAATAAAAAATAATAAGTCAGAAAGATAAACCTCAAATTACAGATGCTGCGATGCGTGACCGGGCGGAGGAACGCAGCGCGCTCCACCCGGCGTATGAGGAATTTGAGAAACGCATTACAATGAAATAGTAGTTGTAGATGCATACATACATACATACATACATACATGCGTACAAACCTATAAAGAAACAGTTGCTAGTTTTTTGTTTTGTTTTTTATGTTTTTTTTTTTGTTTTTGTTTTTCTTTTTTTGTTTGTGTTTGACTGAAAATTATGTTTTAACTTATATTATGGTTCTTGGTGTGGTTGTTTGTTTGTTTTAAGTGCATATTTAAAGTTTTAAGGTTTTGTTTTTTTGTTTGTTTTGTTTTGTTTGTTTTTTTTTTGTTTTTGTTTTTTTTTCTTAATTGTTTTTCATTTGTTTTATGTCACTTAAAAAATTACATTAGTAAAATGTATTTTAAAACTGATGCGAACGCTGCCAGAGCATCTACTCGCTCTCGTCCTCTTCATCCTCCTCGGAGGACTCTTTCTTCTTGGCCTTCTTGGCGGGCTTCGCGGCCACCTTCTTTCGCTTCTTGGGCGCGCCGGAGTCGGTGCCGCCGTTTGCCTCGTACTCCTTTACCGCCTTATTGTAGTCCTCCTTCATTTTGATGGCTTTCTGTTCCCATTCCTAGTTAATTAGAGAAACAAATCAAGTTGAAGTATATCTGCAGGATAGGCTAGGCTAGGCTAGCATTTGGAGCGTTGCTTACAGTTTTGTCTTTCAAGCCGCGCCACAGCTCACCGCCGCGCTTGGCAATATCTGTGACCTTGCTGCCGGGATTTTCCTTTTTGATCTGTTCGCGGTTCTCGTTCAGCCACAGCATGTACGCTGATAATGGACGCTTCGGGCGCTCGCCGCTCATGTTTGCTCTGGATTTTGTGGATTTGTTGACGCTGGCTCAATCAAAATACCTAATTTGCCGCTCCCTCAGAGTACTCTGTAAATAGACGAAAGCAAATGCTTAGCCAAATAGTCGAGATGAGTCTGTGCCCTACTAATTTCCTTTTGACACTAAACTCAAACGTGTATCAGGCGAGCTGCAAAACTGCTTTGTTATGTAACGAAATTATGTGGAGCTTATATTTTATTGAATATGCATTTCGAAAAGCCCCTTTTCATGGACTTTATCATAATTTATAGCACAATTCCCGCTCCATTCAAGTGCAGCTCAAATATACAATAATTTCATATTTTCACATACGCCAATGTTCATCAAATATTCGTGATGGCAACTGTACACAGCTCACACAACCACCCACGCACACATAGGCAGCAAGCATATGCCTGCTGCAGCCTTTTTTATATGCACATAGGCTCAATTATTATGTACATGTACTTGTTTATATATGTTGTACATAATTTACTCAATTATTTCGTGTGTGTGTGTGTGTGGCCGATTGGCATTCACTTTTGGATGGCCCTGGACCGGAGCACATATACCACACCTGTAAATATGTAAAATCAGGGCAATGCACTTTTAAATAGCTGTCCAGTAAATGCACAACGATGCACAGGTGTAGATATATAAATATATATATATATATATATTGTCATGCAAGTCGGCTCAAACGTAGCTATTTGTGCTTAAGTTATAAGCGTCCTGCTTATATACAAAAAGCCTAAGCAAGGCATACATTATGCAAATGTTGTTTGCAACACTACCAACATCATCATCATCATCATCATCATCATCATCATCAGACAATCGCCTCCATGCACTTGACCCAAATACTGAGAAATACTGACAAATAACGCAACGCGCACGAGACAGCGACAACAACCAGCATGATGACGATGAGAGACGACAGCGCTGAGGCTGCTGATGCTGATGCTGACGAGCTGCTACACAACAATTGGGTTAACAAACCACAGAGCTGAGCACAGCAGAGCAACAATAAATCAACGACAAGCGCTGGCAGCAGGGACTGAGCGGGCAGGTGGCAGAGCTGCAGTCATATCAATCACAAAGACAAATCCAGGCAGTGGTCAGCTAGCAACTACTGCGTATATTAGCCAACAATGCCACATGAGCTGTGTGTGTGTGTGTGTGTGCGTCTGGACTCTGGCTGCTGCAGCAGCCACCGGGAAATGGCGGCAAAATTGTTGTTAGTTTCACGCGCGCAACTGTTACGCCCGCAGAGTTGTGCCCCTGGCTGCATGGCGCCCACACAAGCACACACGCAATGAAGCTGTCAATGTCGCCACACGAGGCGGCAACACGTGATGCACAAAGCAGCAGCTGCGATGCGTTGCCAACACCAAAAGGATTCCTTCCACATGTCGCACAGACGAACGCATTTATATATGTATGCATATGATGATGTGTAGCCAGCTACAAAATCGAAAGCGAAACACATTCTGTCTGGCGTGTGCGTGCCGAAGCTGTTGCCAATTGATAGCTGCAGATGTAGGTGACTAGGCAGTGTTATTTATGTCCTAGACGCGAGACTTTAAAGATGTTTTCAGCGGCGCCCAAAGGTATGCTATGTACAATACTTCCAGCATATACTAATGCCAAGCGAATCGTAAACTACCCGTAGAATGCAAATTTATAGCTTTATAAACAGTTATTTTGCTTAAAATAAGATAAAGCTTTGCTGTGTTGGAAATATTCCAGTAGATGCACAGAAAAGCAAAAGTGAAAAATTTTATAGCATACTTATGAGGGCAGCCAAAGGCGCGAGCAGCAGTTGCGCTAGCTGTTAGCTATCTGTTTGATATTACTATATTATATTATGCACACATATATTTTGTGTAACTCATAACACATATATACACAAAGATGCACTAATTGCCCCTTTGAAGCTGGCAAATCTTTATATTTTCACATGTTCGATTGCTAATTAATATTTAAGCTCAGCAATAGGCAGGAATGCTGTCATTAGTCAGAATGGTATGCTGCTGATTATTTTCAACTCGAAAGGTATCAAAAATTGTGTACGTTACGCATACGCAGCGTGGCACAACTTCCCACACAGGCATGCATTATAGATAACTAGCTGGGGACAAGGGACGAGATTGAAATGAAAGGAAAGGACAACAAATGATATTAAATGGCATACCAAATGAGGCAGGGCCGACATTTTAGCGTTGATCTAAAATTGAAAAGCACAAAACGCCAAAGCTGACGCCAGCGCAGCGTCGCTGCCGGCGTCGCCGTCAACGTCAAATGAATGAAATGTGAAATTGCTGAAAAGGAATACACAGAGCACACGTATACAAATACAAATGCAAATATACACAGGCATAAAATTACGGCTGCCACTGCGGCGGCTTCTGCTTATCTCTCCCCATATGCCTATGTGTGTGTGTGTGTGTTTATGGCATTTTTAATGCCGACAACGCAGCAGCTGACGTCGACTGCGCTGCTGCTGCTGCTGGAACGCTCAGTGGTTGTTGCCTGCACAGCAGTGTAACCACCCGAGCCACCCGAACCACCCAACAACAACGAACTCAAACTGTAAAATTGTTGCCTGAATGCGACTTTCAGCTCGAGCTAGTGCGCAGTGACAGCATTTTAGGGTAGATACTTTTACAGGGATTTGCGCAGTGGATGTCGACAGGGCAAACAGCCGTTATATGTGGCAATATATGTATGTATGTATGCATATTTGTATATATATATATATATTATATATATATATAAATAAATGTGTGTGTGTGTGACTGACGTTTACCGTTAGAGCGCGTACAGTCGTGACTTTTTATAGTCACGCCACAAAGTATTGCCAACTGCAAACTACTCAACTTTTTCGAGCAGTGTAGCTGACATTTGCTGCACAGTCGTGGCCTGAATTATGAGCACGCTAAATATATTTAACTTTTTACAAGTTAGTGGCATATTAATTATTATAAAAATAAACAAAAGCCGCTCAAAATATTGTCAATTTTCTGACGTTGCCTTTTTTTGTGTTTGATTGTTTTTCTTTTGTTGTTTATTTTTTCTATATTTTTTTATCAAAACAAAATAAATTGTGCACTCATTTGAGCATTGGCCTCAACGATTAGCTAACGAACGAGAGAGGCAGGGAGAGAGAGAAAGAGAGCGCGCGCAAAGAGCTTTGCCCAAACAACAAGTACATTAACTCACACGCACACACACACGCACACATTAAGCACTTGATCAGCAAATAACAAGCGACAACAACAATAGCAAGGCCAGCGAGCTTTTGGCTTTTGTGAAAACAAACAAAAAGGAACTCGAAAACAGATCTTTGATGAGCCGTGTGGCAATTCGTCGGCGATTCATTATCGCATCGACCGCCCACGAGGCGCAAAGTTCGCGTTGAGCAAGTGAAAATGGCGCGAAAAAGCTTTTGCACAACTGTAAATGCGGCACGCTGTCAGTTGAACTGTACCTCTCTCGCCACACACACACACACTCTCTCTCTCACTCTTTGTGCAGGTAGTGTGTCAAACTTTTGGCGCCATTTTTAGTTGGCGTTCGAGTGTTCGCGATACGAGTGCATAAGCAAATCGCGCGCGAAATGCAAAAAGCATAAAAATACAATACAAAATAAACAATGCGGAAATTGAGCTAAGAACAAAATCAGCTAAAAATATCTAAAAAGTCAAACCAGCGAAAGACTTAAGTTTGGATTGGAAGTGAGAAGTCGAAGAAAACAAAAATGTTTCTAAAACATTGATAATCTATAAATATTTTGCATAAAATATAAATAAACATTAGTTTATTTAGCAGCGCAAATAAAAACAATTTTGTTTGTTGTTTCCAGTTTCAAATACGTCAAACTTAGTTCAATCAATTATCTTTTATATTGTTATTGTTTTTTTTTTTTGCATATCTGTTGGCAAAATATTATTATTTGTCTTTCAGCTGTGCACAGATCGGCACTCAAACTTAGCTTTGAGCTTAATGGGCCAAAAGCTTTTATAATGATAAGAAACGCTTATGATTTGATTTGGTAATCTTGCAAAGGTTTTCAAGCAACGATTTCTGAGTGAGTTCGCACTTTCTGAATGGCTAATCACATTTCACGGTCAGAGAGTTGAGACTTCATCAAGAGCAGGCGAATGCATTCCGCTGGGCAATTTTGTGCACGCAGCTGCAAAATGCAATTCAAGCAAAATAAATATGAGAAAATTGCACTGGCAACAGGGAATGGGCTTGGGCATGGGCATGGGCATGGGCATGGTCATGGGAAACGTGACCAACGGCAGCCGGCAAGACTTGGCGACAATTGCATTGCCATGTGATAAGCCAGAAGACGCAACGCAAGGAAATGTTTAAGACAATTGCGGCCAGCAGCAGAACACACACGCACACAATGCACTGAAGGATTAGGCGTGCCTGAGGGATCGCCACTTAGGCTCAAAAGCGTCGACAGGTGGGTGGCTGGCAGCCGCAAAAGTCCGGATCGGACTTGGAACAATCACTGAAATCGAAAACGAAATGCAAAGCTGACTTGTTCCATACTGAAGCCATTCGATGCGATTACAGTGGCGGCAAATGATATTGAACAAACATTGACAACATTAAATATTAAAAAAACATTTTTTAATTGTTGCTAATTGTTGTAAAATATAAATAGATTTAAGAAACTTTTTAAAATATTTATTTTATAATAAATATTTTATTTAAATATTTATATTTTAAATTACATATTTATATAAAAAAATAAATATAAATAAAATTCCTATTATTTTATTATATAAAATTTAGTAGATAATCTAAAATATTTTACTAACATTTTGTTTATTACACCAAATAAATAATCAAATCAATAATCACATTTCGAATCCCATGTCGCCTGCTCAGCATTTAATCAATTTAATTGATGATAACAATGAGCAATCAGTCGAGAAAACTAAACTGGAACAGTAGACACAGGCTGTCCAACTAATTTGACGCCCACTGTAAATGGACGCCCCGTGGGCCTAACACTAAACGCCAGTGTAAAAATTATTACCCACAGACGACTAATGAAAAATACTCTTATTTCTGATATGTACGTACTTTGCTCTGGCTGCCGCTGTTGTTGCTGTGTGTTTACACTTCACTCTTGGCCCGGCTCGGACTAGAAATTTGCTTCGCACTGGCGCTGGCACTGGCACTGAACAACACTCTGAACGCTGAACAAAATGTACTGCGAGTGTCTATAGAAAACTGAACTGAACTGAAATTCAACTGAAGCAGCTGTACCAGCAAAGGCAAAGCAAAGGCAAAGCAAAGCAAGGCAGGGCAGAGCGAGGCGAGGCGGTGCGAGACGAGGCGAAGCGAAGCAACGCAGGCAGGCAGCAGCAGCAGCAGAACAGAAGCAGAGGCGAAACATACACACGCAGAGGCGAACCGAACGAACGAGTGAACAGCGAGACCATCAAATAATACACAGAGCCAGAGCCGCAGTGAGCGCAGTACAGGCAGGCGGCAGCAAAAGTATCTGTATCTGAGAGCCAGCCAGGCCAGGCCAGCCAACCAACCAACATAGAGCGTTGACGACGACAGCGACAGCGACGGCGACGACGACGACAACGACGACGGCAGAGGGCGGGCAACGAGCGGAGCGAACTCAGGCAGACGACGGGCCACTGTATGTAGTGGCCGACAGTGGTGGCAAATTACGTGCGCACAGCTGCCGCCTGCTGAGTGCGTGCATGTGAGAAAAATAATTTGCGTTTTTGCGGTGGCCGCAACAGTAGTGTACCATCCAATTGGACAGGCTGCGCCATGGAATTTGTACAGCGCATGCACAGTACTGTCGCTGAATATTGGAAGGGTAGTGGAAATAAATAAACAGTCAATATCCAATGAACTATCAATGGGCGTGTATGAAACAATAATTTTTGCATATTAAATTATATAAAAAAAATTAATTTGAAAATATTTCATATTGCAAATATAATTTTAATAAGTAACTCTAATTTTTTAATTTTTTTAATTAATTTTAATTTTTTTTTAATTTATTAAAAAATTTTATTAATTTCATATTAATTTAATTATTTGAAAATGATAAAATATTATTTTTGTTATTTATGTTTCATTTTATGTTCATGCCCCACGCCACTGTAGCGCCTCACACTACTGAGCCCTTGTTTTACTCGTAGGCACGCGCATGTTCGACTATTTTTGATGTGACTGTACGCTCTGGCTGCTTATTGCTTCAGCCATATAAAAAGCGTGGAGCGAACAAGCTTTGTGCGAACGAAATGCCAGTAGCATTTTGCCGCGGCAGCAGCGGCGCCGCTGCCACTCGCCTACCTCTTCACCACACCACAGCACCCCTCCCCCACTTCAGCGCCCCAACAGCCCCCGCCTTCATTACCCCTCGGCTTTCCATGCTATCCGCCGTCATGTCACTACGTTAGTCGTCGTCGTCGTCGTCGTCACATATAACCAAATATGCCGCCCACCTGCCCCCCCGACTAACCCCCGCGGCCGTCGCTCACGCGCTCAAATCTACAACAAATGCCTGCCATCAGATACCCCAAAACCCCCCTCGGCGCCCGCACTACAAACTCAACCTCAAAAGACAATAACAAATAAGTATTTACAACATTTTACAACACTGGACTAATTTTGTTAATTTAGAAGAAGCTAATCACAATTAATGAACTAAGATCGGTATTTGCATTAATTGTAATTTTTATTTGTAATGCAAACCTACTTGGCCATTAAGCAGGTGAGATGCAGCTGCGGAGCATTTTCAAAAAATAACCGTCAATATTATGAGCGCGCGCATTCGAAATTTAAATTCAATACCAACAACAATACAGGGCAGAAGAACAGCTACGACGCCGACGACGACGGCGACGACGACGACGATGATGACAACGTCGACTATAACGGAACGGAATCAAGGGAATTCTGGGACAAGATGTAGCTCTGGGTCTTTGGCTTTTTGGCATTAACAGGCCAGTCCCGACCAGGCCAGGCCAGGCCATGCCATGCCAGGCCGGGGCCACCTTTTGCGCTTGTGATAGCGCACACACGGCAGAAAAATTGGGTCGTTTAGTTTTATTTTGCAAAATTTATATAATAAATGGCCGCATCGGCGACGCATTTTGGTCAATTCGTGTAGCAAATACAATGGGAAATCAATCATAGTGAGACACTTTTCACTCACCCGTATGAAAATGTCGCCAAATTTGCGTTTTAATTGCAGGCCTCGTCGATATATCGACTCGTGGTTATATTTTGTGCACTGGCGTTTTGCTGTTGTTTGTTCACTTTATAAATTTTCTTCTACTAAAAACTCAAGTCAGTTGTGTGCTGTGCTGTGCTGTGCTCTCAGTTGCTGTATCGGTCTCGGTTTGTTCAGCAGCGTAGTACGTACGTACAGCTTTTGCCTTCAGTGGAATATCAAATACACAGAATGAATGCCAGGCAGCCAGCCAGTCAGCCAGCCAGCAAGCAAGCAAGCCAGAGGCAGAGACCAAGCACCAAGCACCAGTACGAGTACGACGCAAACGCAGGCAGTGAAAATGTAGCTGTATCTGTATATTTTGTATGCGTGTCTCTCTGTGTGTGTGGCCCACTATGTATGTGTGAGTGTGCGTGTGTCTCTGCCTGCCTGCCTGCCTCTGTTTGTGTTTGTGTGTGTGTGTTTCGTTCATTCGCTCGCTCGGTACGTTTCGTTGGTTTGTTCGCTCTAGTACTATGTGCGCAAAGCAGAGGCAACGGCTACACACAGTACAGCTCACACACACAGAGAGCTACTGATACAGATACACGTGTACGTGTGCGTGTACGTGTGTATCTGGCCTGGCCCCGCTTTCAATGTATGCGTTGCTGAACAAAAATTTCGTTCGTTATATGAACACACGGCAGCCGCAGCAGCAACAGCGGCAGCAGCAGCAGCGACAGCAGCAGCAGCACAGCCACAGCAGTTGGATGACCGAGGGGCATATGTTGAGTTGAGCGGGGCGGCAAAGGGGGGCAACTCAACAGCAACCGGCAATGGCAACAGCATTGAATATGGCCGCCTGCCTGCCGATTGTAGCTGTGGCTGGTTTGCTCTGGCTTGCCCTGCGCCAAACGGTTTACTCCACAATCCCAACTAGTTGACTAGGAATTTTGGATGGTAGCCACCCATGGAAATGGGTTCAATGAAAAGTCTGATTTGTGATTGTATATTGATTTTTTTCTAAACTTAAAAATAATAATATAATTGGAGGAAATTTAATAAATAAGTGATGTGATTGATGAGATTTAGATGAAAACTTTAAGAATTTAAAATACACTTTTTTAATTTTTTATTATAAAATAGATATAGTAATATTTATAGCATTATAATATAGCGTTGACTAAATAATATTTATGCATTTTAGTAAATAATATAATGTAATAATTAGCAAAAAAAACTTTAAGATCTTTTTTAGTTGAATGAATATAATTTAGATGAATATAAAAGTTGAGCAATTATATTAAAAATAATATATACATATGTATTTATACAGGAAAAAAATTCCTAAGAATATTTTTTTTTACATATGAAATCATCAGTAAAAAATTTAGTTTTTCCTAAAAATTTTTTGTGAACAAAATTTAACTTAAGACTTTTTATATTTAAAAACTTTTAAGCAAAATTATTTTTTTTATACAAAACAAAATTTAAATTTTCAAATAAATACAATTTTTACATAGAAATATTTAAATATTTAATTTAAAAAAAAAATACTTTTAAAAATATATTTTATATACTGCATTAATAAAGTAAAAAATAGTATTTAACTTTTTCTAAAGTATTAAAATCTATATTAGGTTATATATTATATTATATATTTAGATATTTTATTTTATATACATATATATATATATATAATTTTTATGCTTTAAAAATCATTTGAAAGCAACAAAAAATAATCGATTATTAAATATATTTCAATATAAATAAAATATAGAACTTCGTAGCTCTGTTCTATACTCCATAGTTCCTCTAACTGAATAAAAAGACTTCCAACTTGTAGATAGGCATTAAATTGAAAAAAAAGCTAAAAAAATAGTTAACTATTATTAATTATTTTCACATTTGCTTTAGAATATTAAATCATGATTTAGTTACATATAACTAAAATATATATAAACTCGAATAATATTTTGATTATTTAAAAGATAAAAAAATTAAATTTTTTTTATGAAAAATTCATAAGAAATTTCTATTTAAAACTCAATTCTAATCGAAAAGAACGATTTTATCAATCAATTAGCAATATCATAAATTGCATATGAATGCCATTAAAGCTGGTCGAGTGTAGCGCAGAGTGAATTTCGACCAGTTTGAAGCATTTCGCTTGTATGGCTATGGCTATAGCTCTGACTACAGTGCGAGTATCTCGCTCTGGTGAGTCCACAGACAGCCGCAGTCAGAGTAGAGCCAGTAGAAGCAGAGGCCCGCAGCGAACGAGCCAACGAGCAAACGAGCGAAATAGGCAGCAGCAAATGCAGAGTCAGAGCGAGCGGACAGAGGGCAACAGTAACGGCAGCGGCGACTGCGTTGTAGCTGTAGCTGTATATCTATATGAGTCGTCACGTGTGTGTATCTGTATCTATGGAAGCAAACAGCTCACAGCCCTACAAACGGGCCACCAGCGACACAGCAGATACGCTGCGAAAATCAATGTGCCGCATTTAGTGTAGGGCATACAACGTCCAGGCAGTGGGCCAGGCGCTATACAAAGCATATTCTATGTGAATATCGGAAAGCTCAGAAATGGACTTCGATTGAAAGGCTAAACGAGATCTATCAATTAAAAGATTCATCTACATACAATTAGGCAGTAAAATATAGATCAAAACTGGGTCTAACCGACTGAGCAATTCAGGCTGCCATTCAATTAGAGTTTAGAACAGGTTCCTCGGCTAATTTATTGATCGATCGATTTATTTATACTCTGCATCTTTATCAGCTGCAGTCAGATAATATTTTATACTTTATCTGATACAGATAAAAACCAACTTTAATCAGAATGCATTAAGTTCATATTGAGAGTCTAACGGAGAGCGAATGAAACTTTGCATAAAACCAATACACTCTACTCTTATTGAGTCTTAAATATTCATATGATTGATATAATAATTTAAAGACTTAAAAACATTTGTTTCTATTACTAATAAAATAAGCAATATTATTCGCAAAATATAATAGAAAATAATCAAATTATAGGCAAATTAAAAATTAAAAGAAAAAAAAAAATATATATATATATAATTCTTTTGAGAAAAAATAATTTCATTGATTCCCAGATCTTTCTACAGTATTTTAATTTGTGATAAAAACCATTATAATTTGTACTAAAATATTTAAACCACCCAATATTGGTATAATGAGACAAGATTCAATATAAAAATTTATATATATATACAATATATATATATATATATATATATATATATATATAAAACTCTGTGATACTATTATTTTTTTTTTTTATAAAATATTTACAATATCATATATTAAAAATATATATATAATTAAAAAAAGAATGAGAATCTGATTAGCATAAAAATTTCTCTCAAAACTTCAAGTGTAATTTAAAAAAAAAACATTAAACAAATTTTCAATAAGTATATGTAATTCACCTATAAATTTGACTACAAGTGTATATAGTATACCAATATATCTATGATAAATGAACTATATTATTAGGAAATTAAGAACTCACCAAAAAAAACTTTCAATTTAAACAAAAAAAAATTAATCTGAAAAATGTTCAAATTTTTATAAATGTTTAATTCGTAACTACAATGAAAAATGCTTAAAACTTTATTATCAACTGTAGAATTTAATAATATACAAAGTAAACCAAAATTTGCTAAAAAGATTTCGCCCAAAATCAAATGGAGCTGAGGACACTGTGAGCTGGAGGCAGGCAGCCAAATAATCTGTTGAATATATGTACTGAAAATGCAAAAAGCTGAGGATTGGGCAGAAGTTGGACGCACAGAGCTCAGCCCACAGTGCAGTGGGTCGATGTCGATTATTCCGGTTGTTTGCCGTCTCAATGCGCGTGTGTTCGTTCGTTGGCTCGCTCGCTTGCTCGCTCGTTCGTTCTTTCGTTCGTTCGTGTCCCGTACCCATGCTAACGGGCCGTTGACATCGGGTGGGTTGAGGGTGTGGATTCAGCCCGCTGCGCTGCTGCTGCCGCTGCCGTCGCTGCTGCTACTGCTGCTGTGCTGCTGTGAGGTGAGAGACGCGCCTGTTGGCTGCAGTCGTTTCGGTGGTGGCAATTGTCGGCTGTATGAACGGGAATATATGCTCGGGATGTATGCAAACCAGCAGCAACAGCAGCAACAGCAGCAGCAGCAGCAGCAATGGAAGCGCACGAAGGAGCGAACGAGCTAACGAACCGACGCACGCACACTCGACAGGATGTGAATATACATATATAAAGATAGATATGTGTGTGCGTGCGTGTGTCTGTGTGTGTGTGTATCCTTTCCTATACTGCGTGTGTGTCAGAGCATAGAAACAAAGTGCAAACTGGTAGGCACATTGAATAAGAGCCAAGCGGCAAACATAGCACAGCCCGAACTGCATATACCCTCTTCACAATATGTTAGAAAAAACATATGTAATTTAATTAATAACTATTGGCAAGCTATAATTGAATGATGAAAATAGCAATTACTGATTAGAATAGGTAATAGTCATCAATCGAAAATGACAAAAAAAAACATATGTGATATGATCTGATATGGTATTAGTGACGTATGATAATTATCACATTTTTAACCATTTTTATTAGCTAATTATTGTTAATTACAGAGATGAGTGAGAGAGTTGGCTGACATAAATTAAAGTACATTTCAAATATAATTTAATTCTGATTGATTGATTGATCTATTGCGGTTTATAATGCAGTTGTCGTTGGCGAGTTTCAATAAAAAATGTTTAGGTAATATAATAATAATATATATAGTAGAGCTATATTCAAGAATTCAAATATATAATAAAAAAGAACAATTAATATATAAGAATTAAAAATTAAAAATAAATAAATAGAAATGAAATAATAAAAAATTTAAACCTAAAACAAAAGAATAAAAAATAAATAAAAAATCGAAACAAATAAATATTAATTTTTTATTAATTAATTATTATTTTTAATAGTTTAATTTAATTTTTGTTTTACTACCAAAATTATTTTTAGCTAAATTTCTTAATTTATTACATTTTTAAATTAATATGAGTTTGTTTAGCTTATAAAAAACTTAATTTCAAATTTATTTCTAAAATAAACTGATTTTCTAAAAAATCTTTAATTTATTAGAGATCATTTAGTTCATATAAATTAAAACAAAAAGTAAGTAAATTAATTGCTTACTTAATTTATTTTTATTAACATAAAGTAAAGAATTTACCTGAAAACAATTTGTAAATAAATTATTCAATGATTAATTATATAAAAATATGTTAAATATTAAAATAGTATTTGTATTCAAACTTTAAAATAATTGAAAATAATTTCTGTATCTATTGAAAATTTATTTTCAAACGTTTTCAAGTTTTTACTTAAAATATATCTTAATTTATTTAAGGTCTTCTCACTTTCTGAATTACAATTAATTTCTGAATTTATTTAAAATTAATGTTTAAACCTTTTCAAGCGCATAAAAACAATCTTAAAATATATTTCAAAATTTATTTAAAATCTATTTTTATTAATAGTTGTAAAACTTCATAAAAACTTCATTTCAGCTGACTTAAAGAAATCTATCTTTGCCATTCCAGCTGATTCTCTGGCCAAAGAGCGTATAGAATTTATCGTTCTGGTAGAGAATTGCAATTCGGGGTGGTCGCTGGCCTTACAATGTTGTTTGGCTTGAAGAGCTGACGATGAGGACGGCATAGTTTGCTAGCTTAGTTGCATTTGTGCGTGTTGCTTGGGTTTCGCATATGCCCGAGTGTGTCTGTGTGTGTGCATCTGATTGTTGCCGTTGGTCCCTTTATAGAACTGGCTGACTTGGGCTGTATGGGTAAAATCTTGCACAGGGAGAGACACACACAAACATACATAAATATACTTTTCACAGCAGGATGGCTTGGCCAGACAGAGAGATGGTCAGAGCGGAGTGCCAGGCACTTGTTGTCGTTGCTGTTGCTGTTTGTTTGTTGTTGTTTTTGTTGCTTGTTTCTTTTGCTTTTTTGGTCCAGTGGCGTCTTCCTGTCGTCGCCTACTTGAGCCAATATGCTTGCCATATGGATGCAATGTATCTCTTACGTTTACCGTTACGTTATGCCATCGCACATGTAACACGCATATTCACAATCCAGGACAATACATTTGTGTTATTATGCAAAACGTTTGCCCAAGAAGTTAGCACATTTGGACAAGTTTGAGCTTTAATTGGCAATTGTTTGAAATTGATACGAATTTTTGGCTTAGGTCGTTAGATGTTTGAAGAAAGATAGAAATTTTTGTCAATTATCATTTTTATACGAAGTAAAGATATTTTCAAAAACATTTTAATACTAAATTAAATTCTAGTAAGTCTAACTCTAAGTCAAAAATTGCGCTTTACTCGGTATTTCTTTTGCAATTCTCAACAAGTTAAAGCTTGATGCTAATAGTGCTAATAACTACTTATTGGATCAGTGAAGCTCTAGTTAATCATTGGATAGATTCAGAAATAATATATAAAATATAAAGCAACAAAATAAATAAATTAGGAATAAACAGAAAAATCAGGCTGGATTCAACTATCAAATCAGTTCCACTCGATCTCACAGTTGGCAACAAACTATTTAATGGCACAAAATGTAATTACTCTAAGCCCTGATTGCGCTGAGTATGCATGCATAAGCACAGGTAGTAGCCGACCACCTGAAGCTCCAGCTGGGGTCTAAAGTATTTGCGCCGGCCGCTGGTTCTGAATCTGAATCTGAATCAGAGTCTGGCCGCTGCGGTTGTCGCTGGCCTCTCTATACGAACACGAACAGCTGATGATGCATATAAATACCGAGTGGGAGAAGTGAGTGCTCGCAAAATATGCGGATGGGTTTTTGTTGTTTGGAGGGCGATGGCGTTGGCACTATGAGGCTGCTCGGCTGTGTGTGTGTGTGTGTGTGCGTGTGCGGCTCGGGGCCCCAAAACAGCCAGACAGCTGGGCAGACAAGCGGTCAGGCCGATTGGTCCCACACGAGAGGGCCCCCACCGAGTCTTGCAAAGGCCAAGTTCAGTATCTTGAACACACATTTCATGTGCTGCCTATTGTTGTGTTGACCGAGTGTGTGGCTGGCGATGCAGTTGCGCGATTTGAAACAACAACAGGACTCGCACTCCCACATCCCCCAACTTCGACTCGAGCTGCGAAAGTCTGCTGTGATTCTGGGCCATGCAGCCAGCCGCCTTCATGTGACCCAATTTCGTTGGGGAGCTGCGAAAGTGAAGCTCTGAGCTTCATTTTCACATCAGCCTGTGGGCGGGTTGGCCAATATGACCGTAGGCAATTCAAGGGCTAACCAAATGATCTCAAGTTATAAGACGAAACTTGACAAACTGAAAGGCAAGGATATACAAGGATATATATATATATATATATATATATATATATATTATATATATATATATATATATATATATATATATATATATGTATATATATATATATATATATATATATATATATATATATATATATATATATATATATATATATGTGTGTGTGTGTGTGTATGTATGTATGTTTGTATATCTGTCTCTCTCTTTCATTATCTTATCACTGATTAAAGTTCAGTTTGGCAACAATAATTATTGTAAGAGAGAGAGAGAGAGAGAGAGAGAGAGATTAACAGACTGGATCATAAACTATACTGTAAAAGTTTTGGGTGAAATTTTCAAGCGACTTGTTGTGCCTAAGTGACGCAGTGTAGCGCCATTTGTTGTTGCAAAATTCAGTGAGACAACGATAAGCATGTGCTGCTCATAAAAAAAAATGAAACAACAACCGCAACAACAATCACAGTCAGCAGTTCGCCGCCGCCGCCGTCGCCGTTGTTTTCGTCCGGTTTTCGCAGTTTTCTCTGACTGAGTCTGAGAATTGAACGACGATTTCTACATACACATGCACGCATACACATGCACTTACATAAATATCTCTAAGCATACATAAGTATGTATCTATGTATGTATATGTAACATGTAATGGCTCTTGTCGCCAATGCCTGCGTTTTACTATGTGTGTGTGTTCCTGTGTGTAGGGTGTTTGTGAATCATGCTAGCCGAGTTCGCCGCATATGCCAAAAAGACAGCTAGTTTGCGCCATAATTTAAGACAAAATTTTATGTTATAGCGCGAAAATACAACGATTCGGCCCAGCCTACACTCACCCACACAATAACACGCGTTCACACCACACACTCATACAGCACTCAGTCAGTCACATACTCTCTCGCTCTGACGCTAGCAGTTACTCACGCTCACCAGTTCTCCTGCTCTCTGCAGTTTAGCTCGGTTGCTCGCTCGCTCACTCGCTTGTTTGTTCGCCGCTGTGGTACAGTACGGTTTGCTATCATTGCTGTTTGTGTTACTGTTTCGCTTTGCTTTTGCTTTTGCTTTTGCTTCTGCTTTTTAATGTACTTGCCTTGTGCTTTAGCATTTGCTCGCGCGCTCTGTTTATGTGGCGATGCATTGCTTTTTATGCTCTGCCTACAGTAAATTCACATATTCTTTGTTTAGAATAAACCAATATACAATATTCCCTCTACACTGATTAATTTATAATAATTAGAGGTGGCCGCTTGCTGTACCATCTATCGTGACACGAGTCCCATGATTCATCTTTTCTTTAATAATAATAATAATAAAAATACAAATAAATTCGAATATGAATGAAATAATATTTAATTTTATATTATTTTATATTAATTTGTTTAAAAATTAATATAAATTTGATCGTATTGCATATTAAATTGTAATATTATTATAAAATACTTAGTAATACTTATAAGTAATTAAGTAATTAAATAAGTAAGAACTTTTTTGCTTTCTGCTAAGCGTTAAGTACTCATGTAGCATCGACACATTTTTTCCTGATATTTCCTGATACTTTTCTTAATATATTAATATTAATTAAATAAATTTAACTCTGTGGTCTCGCCGCTAACTTTGCGACGTTCCACTGAGAGCATATACTGAATTTTAGATTGCATGATCATCGCATTTGAGATGGGCATGCTCCTTAGTTGGGCCGCAACGCTGAGTCCGAAGAACGTAAACTCATCGTCGCCAATCGATGGCAGCGTCAGGGTTCGATCCATTACCGTAGAGTTTGTCGCGGGTATGGAGTTGACTTCGACTGGAGAGGGAGGTTGGACTGGCGGCGAGATGAGGCGCAGCGGGGGTGGCGGACTCGAAGTAGGCATTATTGATAGTGCAGTTGTAGGTATAAGCACCTGTTGATTGGGCTCTAGTTCCATTTTGATTTCGGGTTTCTCCTCGGACACAAGCGGAAGCAGCTTGACGGGCTTCAAACGCGGCAAGTTGATCTGCAAACGCTTTAGAGGCGGCGTATGCAGCAATGCCTTATCTTCCGGTTTCTGCCCATACGAATTATTTAATACACAAAAACTGATTGCAAAAAAAAGCTCACGTTTTACCTTGTCCAGAAACTGTGCCAGAAACTTGTGCAGTGGGGCAAACCAGGGAATTTTCGGCGTATATTTCGGATTAGCTCTGATCTTCTTTAGCTCCTGATGATAGCCTGTGCGCATGTTCTTGATTTTCATCTTGACACCCTGCAAGGTAATCGGATTCTCCGTGGAGTCCGCATCGGCATTAATGCCACTCTGTATGCGCTTGTAGGCCGCATTGCGAGCTCCCCATAGATAGGGTCTACGGTTCCAGAGGCACGGCTCGTTGCTGTAAAGCTCCACGAACTTCATGTGACGCTCGTCGGTGAACCTGAATGGCAGGCCTCCATTGCTGGACATATGGACAGCAGAATATAAGAGAGCAAACAAAGAAAAAACCGTTAGGCGACCGCGCGCTCGTAATGCTAGCAGAGAACTGCGGCCAGCCGATTGTTGCTTTTGCTTTGAGTAGTTTTCAGTTGTTGGCGCTCGGCTCTTGCTCGTGCTCGTGGCGAAAGCTTTCGCTTTGCTTTTGAGCTTTTGCTCCATGCTACATATCAGCTAGCACGTTATCTTGCTTTGCAATTCTCTCTGTTTCAGTCGAAAGAAGAACGGACAAGTGGAGTAGATTTGTAGAGTGGACTTATCGATAGCTTTGAACAATCGATAAATGTTTTAACTTGCGGAAAGAGACTCCTGTACTCCTATATTTAAGTGGAGCATAGAGTTGATTGGATGGGGTAGTTAAGTTAGTTAGATGAAGAACGGCAAAAGCAATTTTTGATATTTTCCAAAAATCGATAAACGATTAAACTAATTGAAAATAGTTTTCCTGAGTTGGCTAAAAAATTACAGGATGTTAGATATGTGCAGACCTTAGACCTTATTTTCAGAACGTTACTTGCATATAGTCAACTGAAGAACGCGTTTAACTGTTTTTGGACAGCATATATCGATAGTTGCGGATAGTCGATAAACGATTATTCTACAAAGTAAACTTCTCTATAAACCTTTGTATTATATAAAACTATTTCCCAGGAGCCTTACACAAGATTGGACACATTATAATCTAAATCGCATGTAGGCAATGGGTTCTAATTTTTCCCTTAAGCATATTTAGTCAATAGACAACGGCATTGTTCTAGTCATTGATATGGGCTTACCTACCTTGAGCGTCTATTCTTGTGAACCCAAGTTGGTCTTAAAAATATTTCCCAAAGGCTGCACTTCCAAATGCAGCTTAGCAAGAAATTGCAAACAGAATTTCATAGAGAGTCCTTCGACTGTCTGCCAAGCAGGCTGCCTGTTCTATTCGTGTTGTCCTTGTTGTTGTGTGAATTGCAAACAGCGCGTGACATCGTTATCCTGTTTGCGACCGGCTGCCATTGCCGTTTGCCTGTGCCTCTTCCTCTCCCAGCTATAAATGTACCCTCAAATAGCATCAACTGCAACGCAACTTTTCCTCCAGGCCTTCGATTCTTTTATTCACAGACTTCTACAATAAGTTAATGACAGAAAAACGATCCACAGCGTCTGAGCTCGCGTTCTCACTGTCTCTCTCTCGCACACACACTCTCTGTGCGTAACTTAACCCTAAACGGGACAGCAGCCGTTAGAAGCAACCGTTACAATGTACGTATATATGTTCGTCCATACAAAAAAACTTCCCTGCTTGAGATTTTTTACAAAAGTAGAAGGTTCGCTTCGAAATTTATATTATGTTTATTTCAAGCAAATCTCTGAGAAAAATGTTTTTATAACAATATATAAATTATTGTCTAAGCATATTAATTCTTCATATTCGAGCAATATCGTCGACCTTTTTTCGATCATGAGCCAAAGATAAGCTAATCTAAGTTAAGCACAAGCCCGATTTATATTTCGTATTAATCAAACTTCGTCTATAACTATAGAAAAATAAAAATCTAAGCTTAAACATTTTTTTAAACATCGAAATATTCATAGTCATTTCATAAAAAACATCCAGCCCGTTTATTTGTGACGTCAGCATTTGTAGTTTCAACCTTGTTTGCGGTCTCCAATACACGACAGAAAGTTCGCTGCTATACAATTGAAAATCAATGTTTGCCAATTAAGTTGCTTCTTCAGAAACAGCCAAAGATATGAGTTGATTAAATTAGCTGAAAAAAAATTAATGTTTAATTGATTTAAAAAAAAAAAACGACTGTATTTGTACATAATTTTAATTTGCTAGTAGTTTGCTTTATCCTCCAGTCAAATATATTGAACCTAAATAGCCAACAATATTTATTTATGGCAAATTACAGAAACATAAACTATATTTATATACCAACATAATTATATTTATGTATAGATAAGCATTTGATGCATGTGGTTTTGTAAAATATGTTTTTGCTTTGGATCAAATTGTCTTTTTGGCGCCATTTTTAAGTGAGGTCTCATTCTTTTTGTATGTACATGCCAGTGAGAGAGCCATTGGGCTGGTGTACGTGTGAAAAAACATTCCACTCGCTCATTGGTAAAATGTGGGGCACAAGAAGAATTTTTTAAATGGTTCATAATTCTTGGTTAGCTAATTTGAAATTGTTTTTATTGCAAATACGCTTTGAGCTATCATTTATTGCAATTACATTTCAAACTACTTTATTGACGTTATTTTTGTTTTTACATGGGTTTTATCGGCGGTTCTGCTTTAGTTTTATATTTCTGATTTATCTCGTTGTTGGTCTCAGATAATAAGCCGGCTGGCTTTACACTCGCTCTCTCGCTTTCAATCTCTTAGATATGGTTACGTGTCGTGAGAGAGAAGCAATAAATTGCAATAAGCAAAAATATAAAAATTCACTACTACAAATAATAGGAAAAAATATGTGGCATTATGCCTACAAACGAACATAACGAATTAACAATTTTATTATTGTAAAAATTTAACAATCATATATATAAATCGTAAAGGTTTTCATAAGTCGTGTTACGTCGTGCATTGTTAAGGGTATGTTTTGCGTCACGCGCTCATCATAGGTAGCATTTATGCCTATGTATGTTGGCTGTGGCGATATCACCATTTTTACCAGCTGCTTGTTTTCGTTATAACAGTGGACGTTAAGTCCGTACAGTTAAAATTGAGCAGCTCAAGAGAAAGGTTGGTTAAGTCCCAAGAACTCTGTTAAATATATGACAACGAAAGTGTGTTAAGTGAATATAAGACTTTTATGTTGCAGTTTTTGTTTATATTGTGAAGTGAATCAATAGTTTTTACTATAAAATAAAACTATTTTCAGTTATCATTCATATTTTGCCAGTCCAGTGAGCACACTTCAATTCGTCTCAGCATAAAGTGCGACGTTGCTGTACGAAGAGAGTAAAGCGATGTCTTTTCTGACTTTGCTTGGCGTGAGCGACATTCAGTCAAAATGGCTGCATAGACTCTTTATTGAATTAGTTTTGCATAATTATGCTTAAAACATGCGTTACTTTCTTGGACACCTTATTGTTTCCCAATAACGGACACATAGTAAACCAAAATGCGCGCGTTTTTGGCCTATTCACATATTTTACTTTGTTTCCATATTTGTATTTGTTTTTACTTGGCATTTAACCGCGTTTCTGCTTTGCCTCTTCATTTGTGCTCTCACTCGCTTCCTCTCTCTCAAACACTCTCACTGTGAGAGAAACTGCCCAGCCGGCAATTTATCTGCTGCCGACGTCGCTGTCGCGCTGCGTGACCAACGTTTGGCTGCTTTTAGCTTCCTTGCCTTTTTGCTTGATTCACACAGTACAGTTGAAGTCAGTAAAGAAACGTGAAAGGTTGGTAAACGCACGCAGTCAGAAAAGAAGAAAATTTTAAAATAATTTTGTGCAAGACAAAATCTAAATTTAAAGTGTGACAAAGTAGTTTTCATTTCTTTTATTGAAGATATTGTTAAAAAAAAACAATATAGTTTAATAAACAAAGAGAGCAACATAAATTAAAAATGGAAAATTGTGCGATTTACTGAATGGCAGACTAATTATAGTATTTAAATAGTGAATATACTGCTTCGGTAGCGTTTTTAAAGGCATATTTAACAAACTTTTCTGTTAATTTTCGCCTGCTGCTTGCGTTTTCACCATCAAAATTTGCTCTTTGTAGTACATTTCTCATACAAAACGACGCTTGGCCTGTGCTTGTACCAGTGCAAAAGAGCGCGTCGCATACACGACGCTGCTGTACCACACAAGCCCAAGCAGCCAGTCCGAGGCGGCAGTACATACAGAAAAAAGTGTTGCCATTTCGGTCTTTTGCACTCAGCGCTGTGGGAGAAGCACAAAGAAAATGGCTGCTAATGTTGATAATTCCATAATTTGGCATTTAAACGTTTATTTTTTGTTCATTATTAGTGCAATTAATTTTGATATGTGAATATTGTTAGCTGCGCGCACTTTGAAATCGTTTCTACTAGAAAGACGCGCGCGCGCGCTTTTCTGAATTGTCAGCTTCGACGCCAGCAGTGTGCATGAGTATATGTGTGTGAGCAGTATTGCCATCTCTTTTGATGCGCGGCCATTGCTGCATGTGTGTGTCTGTGTGTATGCTTGCTGCTGCTTGGTTATTTGCTCTATGGTGGTGGCTTCTCTTGCTTTTTTTGAGCGGCATTTCTTCTGGTCGCTCGCAGCGTACACATATTTTATAAGCTGCGATGGATACTAATTTGAGTGTTTCTTATTATAATTTTCATTGCAGCTTGAAGCTTATAGCAAATTAATTTAGTTACTTACTACTTACACACAAATCAACACAAAGCAAAATGGCCGATAAACCAAAACGTCCTCTCTCAGCTTATATGCTGTGGTTGAACAGCGCCCGCGAGTCGATCAAACGCGAGAATCCTGGCATCAAAGTCACCGAGGTGGCCAAGCGTGGAGGTGAATTATGGAGAGCAATGAAGGATAAGTCGGTGAGTTGAGAAAAGTTTATAATTAAATAATCGATTTATTTAAGTCAAATTTGGAATTGATTACTAATATAATTACTCTGTGTGTTGCAGGAGTGGGAGGCAAAGGCAGCCAAGGCTAAGGATGATTACGATCGTGCCGTGAAGGATTATGAGGCCAACGGGGGTGGTGGTGGCGGTGCGGCAAATGGAACAGCCAAGAAGCGTTCAAAGCCTGCCAAAAAGCCAGCGAAAAAAAGCAAAAAGGATGATTCTGAGGATGACGACGATGAGGAAAGCGAGTAAAGCATTGTTACTTTGTTGGCATCATCAAGGAAACCACAAGAACATCAATAGTGGACCTCCTCATTCAGTCAATCGCATTTCGTCTAAACTCCACTACCAACAACCCACTCTCCACACTCCACATACACCAATCACATACCCAAAACAAAAAGATAATCACAAACCATAGCATAGAGACACAAAGGCCCCAATAATATCAAAAGAAACAGAAAAGTTGCTGTCGACATACGCAACTAAAGAGAAACCAACAGCAACAACAAAATGAACATGCAAAATTGTATTTATACATAAGAGTTTAAGTTTACAGTAGGCGTTTCTTTTAGTATACACATTTCAAGAGAGGACAAAACAGTTTTAAGTCGAGCTCAACGCGTTGGATTAATTGATCCTGCCGCATAAAACATAAAAAAATTAAATTAAAGGCGGCAAAACAAATGAAATTGATCAATTTGTATATCTTGCATAAAACTTTGTAAATTAAACGATAACGTAATTCCATTAAAAATAATAATAAAAAAAAAAACAAAAATCGAAAAATTAACCATTGTTCTGAGAAAATATCCTGTACGTGAGTAGAATTTACTCACAGAAACCAACACCACACGAGAGACACTGCTAGGGTCAGCCAAAACGAACGGCTTATTTACCGTCTATTATATAGATCGATATATACAAATAGCTCTAAATGCGTAATGTTAAAGAAGTTGTCAGATGTAATGGAAAAGAGTGTACAAAAGCAAAAACAAACAAAATAATGGAAAAGGTGTTGAGAGAGCTTTTTTCATGACGTTCAAAAACGAACGAAATTTCGCTCAGGTTTTTCGTAATTATTGAACTCTAGATAAACATCTTTGTTAATCCCTAAAGATGTTGGAAAATAAAAAAGAAAAGAAACACAAAATATATATTGCATTTAATCTGTAGTCTTAATTAATACCTATATAATTTAATTCCAATATGAGAAACAAATAAAGAAAAAAAAGAAAGAAAAAAAAAAACAAAATAAAATAAAATACATTTTTTAAATGTGTTAAAAGAGAAATGTTTTCATTTTTATCAGCTTAAAAGTATGATATTGTAGCAGGTTCAAATACTACTAAATCTAGAAGCTTAAGATATTTGAGGAAATATCACATTTAAGGGATCGTTGGGGAAGGTTGTTGGACCAATTTTAGCTTAGACTGATAGCATAGGTTTTTTTAGAGTTACACAAGCTTAAATCACGATAAGTTAGATAAATATATTTTAAATATTAATAAAACTGACTTTATTGCATAGAATATTTAATGACATTAATGCTTAAATATGATTTCGTTCATGTGGCCGCCACGGCTGGCGCGTACATGGCGCAATCTGGAGCTCCAATCTTCACAAACTTTGCGCAGCAGTTCCGGCCGTATTTCGCCAATAACTCTTCGAATATTCGCTTCCAGGTGTTCAATTGTCTCTGGTTTATCGACGTACACCAGTGACTTTACATGGCCCCAAAGAAAATAATCCAATGGGGTTATATCACACGATCTAGGCGGCCAATTAATTGGACCATTGTGTGAAATGATTCTTTCGTCAAAAGTCTCTTTGAGTAAATCAATTGTCGCGCGCGCTGTGTGGCAGCTGGTTCCGTCCTGTTGGAACCACATGTCAGTCAAGTCAGTGCCAGCTAATTGAGGTACGAAAAAAGTTCTAATCATGTCCCTATACCGTTCGCCACTGGCAGCAACATTCTGGCCATCATCGTCCTTGAAGACATATGGACCAATGACTCCGCCAGCTGATAAAGCGCACCAAACAGTAATTTTCTGTGGATGTAACGGTGTTTCGACAAAAGCTTGTGGATTATCCTCACTCCAAATGCCACAATTGTGTTTATTTACGTACCCGTTCAACCAAAAGTTGGCCTCATCGGAGAACAGAATTTTGAATGGGAATTCAATATCAACATCGATTTGGGCTTTGGCCCATTCGGCGAATTGGCGACGCATTCGATGGTCGTTTGGCTTCAATTCCTGCACAAGTTGGATCTTGACAGATTTGGAGATTTTAATATCGTTTCGTAGAATCTTCCACAAAGTGGAAGGACACAGCCCCAGTTGCTGGGAACGGCGACGAAGTGATTGATTTGGATCTTGTTCAATGCTTTTCTGTACAGCGGCAACAGCTTCTGCAGTGCGCACTGTGCGGCGTCTCATGGGATGCACGTTATCATTAAGTGTAAACGTGCTCCGAAATCGGTCCATTGTTATTCGAATTAGCCGTTCTGAAGGACGATTATGTACGCCATAAATTGGACGAAGTGCGCGAAAAGTTTGGCGAATAGAGCCATTGTTTTGATAAAAAATTTCAACAATTTGCAAGCGCTGCTCCGGTGTAAGTCTATCCATAGCGAAATGTCAAACCAAACTCAAGAAAAAGCACCCATCAGCTGGTAAATGGGTTGACAAATAAATCAGAGTTGCCAGCTGAAAGTTGCGAACCTCGAAAAAACACCCCTTATATTAAATTAAGTTTAGTGAGGACACTCAATCAACATTTCTCTTGAGCTGCTCAATATTAACTGTACGCACGAAAACAAGCAGTTGACACATATGGAGAAATGCTGATTAGGATGAGTGCGTGACGCAGCACGTACACGACGTAACACGATTTATGAAAAACTACGATTAATATATATATATAGATATTGGAAATAATAATAGTATATATTTGATTTGCTCATTTGTGGTTATAACACCACCTAGTTTTGCTTAATGTTAATAGTATTCAATTTATGTTTTTACTTATTTCAATGTATTGCTTCTCTCTCACGACACGTAACCATAACTAAGAGAGTGAACGTGAGAGAGCCGAGTGAAAACACAGCCGGCTTATTATCTGAGACAGTGAGATAAATCAGAAATGTAAAACTAAAGCAGAAACGCCGATAAAAGCAATGTAAAAACAAAAATGTAAATGAAATATGTAAATGCTAGCCACAAAGCGTGTGTGCAATAAAAACAATTCGAAATTAGCTAACCAAGAATTATTATTATATTTAAATTCTTCATGTGACTCGCATGAGTGAGTGGAGTGTCTGTTGACACATGTCCACCAGTCAAGTCAGTGGCTCTCATTAAGATAAAAACAATATTGAAACGTTTTATTCTTATTTATTGTTTTAAATATCATCTCATTCAATAATCGATCACTAAAACTAAATGATTTCATCTGCTGCTGCTGTTGGGATTCATTAGATGTAAATGTTTTATGTTATGCATGTATGTAGTTTATCTATTGCATACAAATACCGTTAAGCTATTAATAATTCACGTTTGTTGGGCTCAAATAGCACTCCATGGGATTATGATTAACAATGTTAAGGCTAAAAACTAACATTTAACAAAAGCACAATAAGAATTCAGATCAACTTCGAAGTGCGATATATAAAATTATGCGCTATTAGATTAAGTCATAGGTATACACAAGATATAGTATATACATATACAGATATATATATATATATAAACAATTTTCAGTTCCGTGCTTTGGATTGGTTCGAATGGTACACACACACACACATATACAAAAGAAAATGGGTTGAAAGTCGCGTTCTGTTCGGAGTTACTTCGGTTGGTTTGTTTAGGACGTGGAAATACTTGAACTGCTTATAGAAGAAGAGTTAATACGTTTCTATAAATTGACAAATATTAAAAATTGCTGCTTTGATTTTTGTTTTTTTTTGGTATCCACCACGGACAAACATCTTAGTTGTGCTTATTTAATTAGACAGAACTTATAACAAATATGGCAAAATAAAAAAAAAAATATATGAAAAGAAAACAACAAAGTCTCTCCCAGTGCCGCTGGCAAACAAATAAAGTTAAGACGAAAACTGAAAATGAAAATCGGCTACGTTTCCCGGCTGGCCGTTTTGCGTGTGTGTATGCAGCAAGTGAAGAAACGGAGAAGAGCACCATCAGGCTGTCACCTGGTGACCTAGTTGCGGTTCAGCCAGAAGATGGTCTTCAGCACAAAGTAGGCCAGGCCCAGGCAGTAGACGATCTTCTCTCGCTGCAATCGCTGCTCGTTGTTGATCTCAATGTTGAGAACGCGTCTATTCAGTTTGGCCAGCTGCCGGCGCAGATAGAGGATCTCCTCGTGCGGCGTCAACTCACCCATGGGCGTGCCCTCACGCTGGGCCAGCATCGAGGCGTCCAAATTGCTTTGCTGCTGCTGCTGCAGGTGCTGTTGCATCAATTGCGAGCGTTTGCTTCCGCTACCCGTTGTAAGCTGTCGACCAAGAAACAGAGAAAGCGAGTTACAAATTTTGCTCTTCGAAGGCGTCTTAACTTACGGCAAAGTTCTGATAGACCATGGCTTAAATATAAAATATATAATAAATATTAAAAGATATATATATGTATATATCAAGTGCTTAGCTTCCTAGATTTTGACAAATTACAAAGAGCTAAGCACAACGACAGCATTCCTTATGTAGTCCAAGCCTATCTTTGATTAAAGCCAAGTTTAAAGCGCATTTTCGTGTTGCTAACTCGCTGGGCTGACTCGAAAGTTTGTAGTGCCAATTGCTCTACGAGATGCTAAGATGTTCATTAAAGTGTACAACAATTCGACCGAGATCGTAGAACTCCTGACATTTCACTCAGCAATCTTTCAGTGAAGTACGTCGTACATCTCTAGACAGGTTGGTAGGCAAAATTAGAAAATACAGTACAAACAAGTTGGGATTGGGTTGAGAATATGTCACAAGCGCATTATTCCGAGGAAGATGAACTGCCCAAGATAGAGTCCATCAGCAATGCCGTCAAGTGCGAGCAGACGGGTCACATTATGGAGGCAATACTGCTCTACGAGGAGAGCATCTTCAAGCTCAATCAGTTGGCCAGTTCGGATCCAAAGCGACAGCAGCTCTGCCACAAATACTTGAAGATGTACGAGGCGCGAGCCAATCAGCTGCGTGATCAGGTCAAGGTGCATCTGCACTCCAGCAAAATGCTGGAGCATATTATAGTTGAGCGGGATGCGAGGGGGCGGGGCTATCAGCGTCTGCTCGGCGCTTACTTCAATGATAGTGTGAAGGAGGCGCATCTGAACGAGCCGCAGCTCTGCGAGCAGCATCATTTCAAGAATCTGGTTAACTTCTTTGAGGTGCTGGTCAAGAGTTGTCGCTACTTGAAGTACATACGACTGACGACGCGGCCGGATCTGGCGTTGCCAAAGAATCAGATGCACATACTGCAACAGATTCGCGCCGATCTGGCCACGGGCAACATTCACATGAACTTCCAGTTGGACGAAACGCTGCACGACCGCAAGATCGTGCTCAGCTCCGGCGTGGTCATCAAAATCGGACGCGGCCTGCACTATTTCGAGCCCACCGAACACCTCTACACGCTGGGCCTGTGCGATTTCGACTTTCGCAAATGCCTGGCCACCGAGGTGGACGTCTGGAAGTGCCGTGCCTTCGCCAAGCCACTCAGGCCACAGCCAGAGCATCCCGTCTACCAGCAGACACCCAAGGATGCCGAGCAACGTGCCCAAGGCATGGCCAACATCTACTCGAGCGAATAGCGTGCGCAAAATCAAAACTTGGCTTATTGCCACTACACACAGCATTCCGGTCAAATAGTAACTAAAGCAAATTGTGGTATTAGAGCTAAAAATTGTGCAAATATAGAGTAAATACAGATTAGCAAATAGCTTGATTAGAGATCAAATATACCTGACTGCATAAATTATTAAAGATTAACTCATGCTATACCAAAGCAAAGGTAGTTAAGATACTCTGAATGAATAATGGAGATGCTTGACTAAATTGCAACTATTTAAGATCGTATAAGACAAGGACATGGAGTTCTATACATATAGAGAAGGCAAAGAGGTATATCTAGATCTTATGGTAGACATATAAAATGATATCATGGACAGGCTATGGAAGTCACTATAGGAACTTATAGAAGATATTCCAATACATCTAAATTATATGTTAATATATAGATAAAGATATACTTAAAAAGAAATATACTTAAAAGAAGTATATATGGATATAAATGGGAACTATTTAAGATGGGTATAAATGGGAACTATTTAAGATGGGTATAAATGGGAACTATTTAAGATGGGTATAAATGGGAACTATTTAAGATGGGTATAAATGGGAACTATTTAAGATGGGTATAAATGGGAACTATTTAAGATGGGTATAAATGGGAACTATTTAAGATGGGTATAAATGGGAACTATTTAAGATGGGTATAAATGGGAACTATTAAAGATCGTATGTTAGAACAGGTTCTGTTATGAGAATAATATATATTTGAACTAGTTCCTTGAGATGCCTTAAGGTTAATTGGAAAACCCTAGTAGCATCTTAAACAGATCCCCGAACTTAACTAGAAGAACTAAGCTTGAATACATACATACATATATATTTATATTATATTATATGTATATATATATATATATATATATATAAATATATCGTCTACATTCTTCCCCGCAGCTATGTGTCATATACATATAAAGCTATATTCTCCCAAGGAATCTATATCGCGAGGCATTCCTCTAAGTCAACTAACCACACATTGAGAAATCAATATTGAGTGGAGAAGTGTAAAATCCGTAAATGCCAAGAGCTTGGCCGTCAGCAGTTCGTTAATCGCAAAACAAATAATTAAAATGTGGCTGCGAGTGGCGGGTAGGGGCGGACGTAGGCGAGTGTGTCGTCATGAGCTGCATTAGCACATGGGCTGATAATGGAGGCGCACTTTAAAAGATTACGCGCATCGAAATTGTATCGAATTACGTTCGTGATATGTGGTCGGCATGGTACGAAATGAACCTGGCATTAGAAATTCCATAGACAGATCTGACTTATGCAAGAGTTGGACAAATTTATGAATTGATATGTGGAAATCTGTTCTGCATTTGCTCACCAACGAGTCGGATTCCACGGAGTTGGCATCGGTGCTATTGTGAAAGCCCATGCGTACGTTGCCATTGGAGCGCACGTACTGTATGGCACGCTGTCCATCCTCGTCTTCATCCACATCTCCGTCCAGATCGTGTCCATAGAGATTGCCATTGGATTTGAGGAGCGGCGAATTTTGCTCCGACGCTGATGGAAAATGATGATCGGTGAGCGTTATGACGCGCGGTGGCGTTTGTACGCGCAGAAAGCCCAGCGACGGATTCTTGGGCAATATGGAGTTCTCCAATTGAATTTCACGCGGAGCTGAACGTGTCTCCAGATGCTGATTGTGGCCCAGCACCACAATGCGATCTGGTACATTCATATCGATCTTGTCATGATAGTTCCACGAGCTAATCATGCCATTTTGATTCGATAGCAGTAGATCCTCGTCGGAATACTCGCCGGTGGCCTTGATGCGCTTCGGCACACGCATCTTGTCGTTGATCTCATGCGCATATTTCGCATCGTTGTACAAATCATCGTCCAGCCCGTTGAACATTGGCACGGGCGATTGTGGTGTGACCATTGCGTCTGGACTTTAAATCCTCTCTCGTCGAAGTATTTTCCGTCGTCCTCTGCAGCACGACTGGATGGGCGGGGGACGCGACTGCGGTGCTGCTAGTGGGGCACGACCAGGGTATTGTTAGGTGTTAGGTGTTAGGAGAGAGACGTTTTCATAACAGTTATAAATCACTGGTAATTTAAGTTGAGATTGCACAACATGTTTGCTATCTTTCGTGGAAATTTTGTTAATTTTGTACTACTTACATTTTTGAACTGACAGAAAAGCTTCCGTATATTCCGTGTAAATTTTAATTTTTTTCTCTTTATGCTCGCTTCGTGTCTTTTGTTGTAGAATTATATGTGTGCAAAAAGGCAGCAAAAGAATGTACTAAATATGACCATAAATGCATATGTAGTAGAGATCTGCAGCAGTGCAATAAATATTAAAACTAGTTATGCCATTTCAAATTGAGCTTGAAAACAAATAGAATCTTATATATATGGCTATTTAAATATTATTAACTTTATGTTATATATATTTTAAAATATTTGCAGCTGTCATCTTTGTGTGATGTCTATTGGCAACTCTACATTGCGCAGTCATTCACCACGAAGCGTTAACAATACACGCACACAAAGGCGCGTTGCCGCGCTCATTTACAATATAATTTCAGCAGCATTCGGACGAGTCGAAAGGCGTCCTTTTTATAAAGCACAAAGACTGGCAGTTTTAATGTGACTAGTTAAACAGAATATCGTATAAAAATAATAAATAATTTAACAAAACCTAAAAAAACATTTAACGCGTATTGGCTATTGTTCAATTGTAAGTGCATTACGAGTAGATAACAATATTTGCTGCAGTCTCTGTTGGCGACGACGTCGACGTCGACGTCGATGTCGCCGGGTACAGTACGCGCCGTTTTTTTCGTGCCAGCTGAAAAGTGTTGCCATTGTTGTTGTTGTTGTTGGTCTTGTAAATAGTGTGCGGCTGGGTAGGGCGGGAAAGTGTAAACACAAATAGCTTGTAGTGCTATAAATAAAATATAGCGCGCTTTTCTATATATTATATAAATAAATTTTTGTGTATGTACTTACAGATCGTGAATATTTAAATTAAGCAACTGCAATGGACCGACGCTTATTACGTTCGCGTCGCACAGAGGATTTCAGACCCGCTGCTGCCGCCGCAGCCGCCCCACCCACTACGCAGCCGACCGCTGTCGCACAGACCCGACGCAGCAACATTGGAATACGCACACGTGCTTCGCCCTCACGCAACAAGGTGCTGCCAGAGCCACCCGTTGCCGATGTCGGACTACGCGCTCGCCGCTCCAGCCGGCCACGTTCCGCTGCCGGACAAGCGGCAGCGCCCGCCACGCGGGCTACGATCAAAGCGCAAACACCTATCAAGGAAGTAGATGAGGTTGGTGCAGGTTCCATTACTTTCCGTATCATTTATATGCATATATATATATAGATAAAGGTATATATATATATATATATATATACATATGAATATAACTATATATATATATAGTTATATATTATAGTTTGTGTTTATGTTAATTGTCTTGTTTGTAAAGTTTTTTCAACTTTGTTATCTTGGCTCTCTAATCCAATCCACGTTGAGGCCTTATCTAGTCGAAGTGCGTGAAGATATGTCTGCATATATATATACATATATATATATATATATATATATATATATATATATATATATATATATATATATATATATATATATACTATATGATATATAACAAAATAAATTATATTATAAATTGAAAAACTTTTTTATTATAAAAATATTTTGATAAACAATTTTTATGAAATATATAAAATTTAAATATATAATTTCTGAAATAATAATATAATAATAATATAAAACTTAATATTGGCCTAGTATATCTTATAAAGTTAAGAATCATGTGCGGTTTATTATATAAAATATTTAAAAATTGGCTTAAATATAAAGATATGCTTTATGAGATACTTAAGTTATCTGAATCTAAGATTTTTGCTATAGAATATAAATATCATTTTAATATCGCACTTCCATCTGATATGTTAAGTCAGCTAGATAACTATTATTATGACATAAACATTATCGTATCGTATATCGTAATACTATATCGCAAATATCGTAATACTATGTCACATTATATAAAATTCTCGATATCGATAGATATTGACAAAGAATATAGCTCAGATGTATTCATCGACCTTTCAAAACCCATAAAATTTGTTTACCATGAAGATTCTCACCTGGCTCTTTCCCTCTTTTTAGGTGCCGTCTCCAGTGCGCACTTCGAACAGCAGCTTTCCGATGACATTGACCACGAACACATCGTCGCGTGCGCCGAATGTGGCGCTGCTTACCTCCTCGGTGGGCAGTCCGAACAGCAGTCGGACCTACAGCAGCACCACAACGACAACAGAGCGCATCGAGATACGCAGCGAGGGTGGCACCGGGGACGAGGTGGACACCGAATCTATACGCAAACGCCTCACAGATCGTCTGCGTCGCTCTCTATCGAAGACCATCTCGAGTGTGGCGGGCTTGAATGCGAATACGAATAATTCAGAGGACGCGGGTAGTCGGTACAGCCGATCCGTGTCGCGTTCCGTTTATGATGATGACAAGAGCTCGAAGCGCAGCTATTCCACTGGCGAGGAGGATGACGAGCAGCTGGACGATGAGGACGAGCAATTCCGGAGCTTCAATGTCACACGGCAGTCGGTGACGCCAGTGTTGGGCAACGCCTGTCGCAAGCTGCAGGTGCCAAGTGAATTTGGTGGCTGGCCCGGTGCACTGTTCCTGCTGCTGACTGTGCCCCATCTGGTCTACTATCTCACCTGGAGCTGTACGGCACGCAATGGCTGTCAGTTGAAGCGCGCCAATCTGACGGCTCTGCTAGACTGGAACTATCTGACGCGTCAGGTGTTCCAGACGCACGTCGTCGGCGTCTTCTCGGCCTACCAGTTTGTGGTCTTTCTGCTGGTGGCCCTGCTGCCAGGACGACGCGTCCATCTGACACGTGAAACGTACAAATTCAATGGATTGGGCGTGTGCTTCACCCTGCTGCTCGCTGGCGGCATAGCCGAGTACCTCAAGTATCCGGTCGTGAGCTTCGTGCTGCGTCACTATCTCAGATTCTGCATCTATGGACTGGTCAGTGCCTTTGTGGCCGCTGCCTGGAGCTATTGGCGTGTGGACACCACCAAATACAATGTGCTCCGCCAGACGCTCGTCAATGACTACGGTCGCAGCGGCAACTTCTTGATCGATTTTGCCCTCGGCCGGCAGCTGAACCCCAAATGGCTGGGACGCGTCGACTGGAAGCAGTACTACTATCGCTTGTCCCTGGTCAGCACCTTGCTCTATGCCGTCTGCTACATCTACCAGACGCTTCAGTGGCCCCACTGGCCACAAGCCCAGGAGGGCTATGTCTACCTGTTGCGCTACTATTGGAACAATGTCAACTATGATGCAGCCGCTCTACTGGCGGCCTGCTCGCTATTGATCTACGTGCTGGATGCGCTGCTCTTTGAGCATCATCTGAGCTGCTCCTTCGAGCTGCAGCACGAGGGCTACGGCTGCCTGCTGCTGCTGCGCTACGCTGCTACGCCCTACTTGCTTAGCTCGGTCAGCAAGTACTTCTACGAGCAGCGCGTGCCCATCAGCTGCTGGTATGCTCCGTATGCTGTGCTCTGGCTGCTGTTTCTGGGATTGGCCATCAAGCGCTACAGCAGCGCCTACAAGTACAAGTATCGCCTGAACTCGCAGAATCCCATCTTTGCCAACATCGAGACCATACACACCTACCAGGGCAGCCGGCTGCTGTTGAGCGGCCTGTGGGGCCATGTGCGTCAGCCCAACTATCTGGGCGACATCCTTGCTCTCTGTGCCTTGGGGGCGCCCATGTTCCTGCGTCCCGCTTGGCCGCCGCTGCTGTCGCTGCTGCTGCTAGTGCTGGTGCTGCTGCATCGTGCCACACGCACCAATGCGCGCAACCAGGGACGCTATCATTCGTCCTGGCATCGCTATTGCGCCCAGGTGCGCTACTACATAATACCCAAGATTTATTAATCTACCCAACGCCCATCGCCCATCGCCCATTGCTCATCGACAGCTCGAAACACATTTTTGATTTGGCTCTGCCCAACGCATATTCAAATACCTTTTGTTATCCCAGCTTTTACCTGCATTTCATCTCGAATTGTTTTCCTGTACATATATTCACATTGATTACCTGTACTTTATTTTCTTTATCACCTGTCGCAGCGCCCCAATTTTCTCGATTTTAAATGATTTTAGTACAAACTTTTATTTTACTTCAAGACAAAACTAAATGTATTGCTATAGCCATAAAAATTATGTAATGCAAATTATACATATATATATATATATATATATATATATATATATATACAAATACCACTTATATAATTGAAAATATTCTAAGATTTAGAATTTATTATTTAACGACTCGGATATATTTAGTTATAAAAATTTTAAATACATGTACTATGTAAATATATTGCAATTACTTAAATCTAATAAACAAAATAGTTTCGTTTCTAGATTAAAAGAAACGAAAAACAAACAATTTGATTTAGCTTTAATTTAATTTAAAATTTGAACATTTTAATGTAATTTTTAAAGTGTAACGGCTGCACTGCTTTTTTCGTGCTTGCACTGCCTAACACTGCTTACTTTCTTGTGCAAGCAGTTTGTGCGTAGCATTTTTATCTACTTAAGCATAGATGGCGCTAATATGAGTTTAAGTGAAATTTTAATTAGCTCTTGCTTAAAATATTTAAGTATCGTGGAATTATGAGTTGTACAGATACTGTGATTTATACAGCTGCCTATCAGCATTCCATTGCTCAGTTGTATATGGCAAGTATTTAGACTTCTAAGCCATATTATTTAGACTGCTCATCTCGGAGATTTTGAACAAATATGTAACTAAATATATATATGTGTGCATATATATATACATATATATATATATGATAACTCTTAAGTAAATGGCAAATATTGTAGAGTACATTGACATTTAACTTCATTCAATAGCTTAAACACGTGCTGAAATATAGTTATCGCAAATAGTAACACTCTTGCTGGGTCAGCTTCTGCAGTTCGGGTTTTCCCTGTTTGATTTGCCCAACTAACCAGGTCAACTAGCTCAAACTTGCATAGTCATGGCAAAGTTGAAAATCAAGTAATACAATCACAAATCATAGGCTAGGCGATACATGCGGCTTTGAGCCAAGTTCCATTAAAGCTACGCACGGAACTGACTGAAAGAAGTTCGCTTGGCATTGGCTTGCAGCGAGAAGCGAACAATTTGCTAATGTTGACGCCGTTATTATATAATTTGACGGGGCGGGGCGCGGAAGGGGAGAGAGCGGAGCTTGGGGCGGGCCGGGGTGAGGTGGGTGGTTTCATTATCAACGCCGACGGTCATTTGTAAAGCAAACCGCAAAACGCTGTCGCTGGCTGCGTTTTTTCCATTTTCCTTCTACATTTTTTTATTTTTGACAGTTTCCGCGTCATTTTTCTATTGCATGTGGCGAGGGGGGAAGTGTTGAGGGTGGTATTTGGGGGCTGGTTGGCCGGGTCCAGCCAGCCATCGTCATTATTTTGGCATTATGTGCGGCGACTCTCGCAAACATTCGTAAATGTCATTAACAGTTGTAACGGCTTTGGGGCACGCCTACTCCAGGGGAGGGTGCGGGGGCTTGGTTACTTTTTACACAAAATTACTTCTTTTGTGAGGGCGCTGACATTCATCATCATCAACATTCGGTGCTCCTGTGTGCTGGCTCGTTGCGCTTGAGCTGCCGTGTAAACGCCTTGAAATATGCTCTATAATATTTTATTTTTTGATTCAATTTCAGTCACACAACTCGAACTCCGTCTCCGACTCCAACTGGACTCGGGCAGCGGCGCCTCTTAAAGCTGCCAACACAAACATTGTTTTAATTACGCACAACAAGCGACCCCAAGAACTAAACAAGTTTCTACACTTGAAAAAAAGTAGGTGTGCTAAGTGTACAAAGTTTAAAAATTATTTTAAAGATAGATTTAAGTGTTTAAATTAGTAACTACTAAATTACTTACTACTACTAACTAAATATTATAATAATTTTTATTTATTATTATTAAATTATTATTTTATTTATTATTATATTAGTATATTATTATTATTTTATATTATACTAAACAAGCTTATACACTTGTCAAAAAGGTGTGCTAAGTGCACAAAATTAAAAAATAACTTAAAGCAAGGATTTGATTTATTAAATCTAATAACAATTATTATATTACATTTTGTTTATTATTATTTTTTTATATTAGGTCATATTATGTAATTTATTATAATAGATTTATTTAAATATTTATATTTATCATTAATTTATTTAAATATTTATATTTATATTTTTTAATAATTAAAATATTTATAAATATAAATATTTAGAGAAGCTGAGCCAAATTATAGTTATAAGTTTTTTCTCACAGTGTATATGAACGGATGCTATTGAGAAAGCACAAAATGTAGCTTGTCTGTCTGTGTGTGTGTTGGTGTGTGTGCGTCTGTGTGTGTATGTGTGTGTGTGTGTGTGTGTGTGTGTGTGTGTGTGTGTGTGTGTGTGTGTGTGTGTGTGTGTGTGTGTGTGTGTGTGTGTGTGTCTGTGTGTGTGTGTGTGTGTGTGTGTGTGTGTGTGTGTGTGTGTGTGTGTGTGTGTGTGTGTGTGTGTGTGTGTGTGTGTATGTGTGTGTGTGTGTGTGTGTGTGTGTGTGTGTGTGTGTGTGTGTGTGTGTGTGTGTGTGTGTGTGTGTGTGTGTGTGTGTGTGTGTGTGTGTGTGTGTGTGTGTGTGTGTGTGTGTGTGTGTGTGTGTGTGTGTGTGTGTGTGTGTGTGTGTGTGTGTGTGTGTGTGTGTGTGTGTGTGTGTGTGTGTGTTTGTGTGTGTGTGTGTGTGTTTGTGTGTGTGTGTGTGTGTGTGTGTTTGTTTCTTGCACCACAAAATTACAGTTAACAAATTTGCAGAAACATTTAGAAAAGTTGCACTTGAAACAGAGTCGAAACGCAGCAACTGTCCATTCCTGCACCACCCAACCACCCAAGCACGCAACCACTGCTGCTGGCCTGCACTTGAAGAGCTGTGTGGCGAACTCTCTTAATTGCTGCTGCAGTTTAAATTTCCAAATTTGCCAACGAAGCTTTAACGTTGATTAGATTAGGCGCCAGAGCAAAGAGGCGAGCAGAGATATCGGACTGAGCACTGGATTCTACAGTTTTGTGCTCCGTTGTGGCTAAATCAGTTGCTGCCCACTCAAGTTGTGGAGTATTTATAGCCAGCTACCTGGCAACTGCCCACTGCAATGGAGCTGAGGCTGGCAGTGAGAAGCCTTCAATGCCTTGTAAATCACGCCTTTTGTCAGCATCAGATAACGTTTGGCATAAATTTAGTTTTAATTGACTTAATGCTTGTACTTTTATCAAATAATTAATTACAGCTCGAAGTGTGGGCAACTGCTGAGTCGCGACAAAACCACTAAATGTTGCTGAATGGCAAGCAAGCTTATATATATATATCCCAACCTACCTTTACTTGTCTGTCACTCAGGCGTCACAGTTGGCCACAAATCAAATGGAGGACATTGCGAACAGCTCCACATGTTGAGGTCTAGGGCTTCGGGCTGGACGTAGTTTTGTCTTAGAATTCATTGAGTACAAAGTGTAAGAGATATATTGATAGATTTATGGTACTTTTGGACTACAGCCTGGCTAATGTCTAATCAAAATCAAACCTAACATCAACTTTATCTACTATACTTAATGTGCTTTCGCAGCCCTGGTTAAGCGACTCGTCAACTGCAAAACAGTTTTGTGTTTTCTCTCTCTTTCATTCCTGTATTTTCCAACACTAAAACGCCTGCAACATTTAAAATGCGTCGCTTGCTGTGCGCCGTTGGCAGTTTGGACTTGGTGACAGGTCTTTGGCTGCTTCTTAAACGCACAGTGGGCACTTTCAAGTGAAAACAGGTTAAACATTTTCACTCATACATATCATTCACATACGAATGAGCTATCATAAGAAAACAAATGATTATAGGCCAAAGTTCGAGTGCTTTTTTAATTGTCAAAACTGTTGCATTCAAACAGACAGACGAAGGCATAGGTGAAAGGATAGATAAATGCATGGACGGGCAGACAGACGGACATAAGCAAGGAAGCAAGGATGGACGAAGGAATGAACGGTAAGACGAACGAAAGGAAGAAAGGAAGGATGGATGGAAGAACGGAGATGAGGCTGTACAGACGGAAGGATAAGCGGCAAGAGGAATGTAAGGAAGGACGGAAGAATGAACGGTCGGACGAAAGAGCAAACGGTTAAATAGATGAAAGAATGAATAGGCAGACAAACGAATAGACGGCCTGACAAGAGTCGATTAGCTCAGCTCAGCTCTATTTTATTATATACATTCATATAAAAATATATTATTTCCTGAGCCTCATTTGAATTTGAAGAACTATATATAAGACTTATACATTTGGAAAATCAATAATCGTTCACAAGCTTTAATTTTGTCAAGCAAAAAAACGCAATTGTACCACTGTCACTGTGTGCTGTCTGCGTGGGTGCCGCAAAGTCTGTCTGGGACTGTTTTGCTTTGGCTTTGCTTTGGTTTCCTCTGGCAGCGGCGCTAATTGTGAACTTTTCTATCAATTTTGTTGCGCCGGTGGCAAATGTCGCTGCACTTTGTTGCCATTGTAAATGTTGCATGTCAACAACAACAACAACAACGAGAGCAACCCATAGAGATCAATATCAATATCGGGCAGCAGTTGGGCCAATAAAATTGTATTAAGTGTAATTAGCTTTGCAAGTGAGTTATTTATGTAGCCGAATGGCCCCATTTGTTGTTTATGTAGTGCAGTGTAATGCACCGCAATTTGATTGATTGATTGACAGCGAATGGCCCCTGAAAACTGAAAGTTGTTTTGGCCCGTAATTGATATTGACTACTTTGAGGTTTACTTCGGACAGCTAAAGTATCAATTTACAATTTATGTTCACTTATGTGTTATTAGGGACTAAATAGTTCTGAACATTTTACAGTTCATTTAGGAACTTGAGTAGAATAGACAGTTGAACTAGTATGATATGGTAATTGTTTTGACAATTTTGGACTTAACTTTGTGACAAGCTGAAGAACTAGTTCCAAGATTAAACCCGCTCTGAATTCTAAGAAGTCCATAACACATTGAATAAACTCAACTTTAAACTCAACTATAATTACTTCACTCAAAATATTCCATTTCCTATTCGACCCGTTAAATTGACATCAGCTAAATTGCATGTCATTTTGTGATTGCTTCATTATCATCTCTCATTTTTTTTTTTGGTATCTACGACGCCCCAAAACTTTCATTGGAACCTGCTCAACAGAAGTCTGATTGCAGCTGGTTCAGCGCTTTCTATCGCTCACTCTCACTCTCAATCTAAAAGGAGCATCTGTCTCTTTCTCTTTGTCGCATTCATTCATATTCATTTGGTATGGAGCCACTTTTGATTTACATTCAATTGGCAGCGCACTCACTGATGATGGTCGCAAAGAGCTCAACCCAACGAATTTTGGCGCTTTGTCTTTTGTTCATTATTCGCTCTTTCGATTTAATGAAATGATAACGGTGCCAAGCAGTGGCAGAGGCAGCAGTAGCGGAAACAGAAGCAACAGCGACGCCAATACTAACAGCAGCAGCAACGTCACTAGGAGCAGGAGCAGCAGCAGCGGAACCAATAACAAAAGGAATAGTATAAATTTTATTGCCATTATGCTGGGTGACATTTTTCTGACATTTGCCATCTACGTGGTCGCTCGCTTTGCCTCGCTTTCTTCTCTCTTCGTTGCCAGGCAGTAACGGTACTTTCTCTTCCCGATGTGTGGTGTCTCGGCTTGTTCAGCTTAGCTCTGCTCGGTGCTTTATCTTTTGCTTTTACTTGCATCCTTCATGCCCAGCACGTTTGTTATCTTTTGTGTAGTTGATTGTTTCCGTTTTGCGTAATAAGTTGTTTCCGCACTCTTTCCTCCCTCTCTCTCCCTCACTCGGCTTGTGCACATTTCTGTTTTCGGTTTTTATTTTGTTTTTTTCGTGACTTTCGTTTTCATTTGCGTTAATTACCAATTTAAATGCAAACTTGGCCCCAGTTTCGTGACGAAGACGAATGAGCTGCATTCGGCGACAGGCGGCAAAGTCCTTTTGTTCTCTCACTTGACAAAGTTGTCAAGTCCTTTGAGTTCTTGAATACTTTGCTGATCTGTCCATGTTACGTGTCCGTGTCCTTGACTGTGTCGGTGTGTGTGTCTCAAGCAATCAAAAATTGACTTTTGTGTGTATTTGTAAGACATTGAAGATAAATCTCCTCCTACATTGTTTCTGTGCACATTTAACGCGTCATTGCTCACGTCACAATCAGCCTTAAGTTGCTGTTGGCTAAAGTTCTATTGAAGGGTAAGTATTTCCATTATTCATATTAGATAGTTATCATGATTTATAACAAGTTAAAGGAAACTTCTTTAAAACTTTAAGTTTTATGTATATACAAAAACTTCATGCACTTCTTTAAATACTAAACTCTATTCTCAAAGCCCGCAATTGTTTTAACTAACCCGTAACCCACTGCCAAAGGCTGGCAAATCCGTGCCACAAATTAAAATGTCAAAGCCATGACTAAGCCTTCAAGCACTAATTCCTTTTCCCATTGTCCGACCCGCATTCACTTATGCGCTAAGGACTCGCTCTGCTCGGGCCTGGCCAGAGGTCATAGGACAAAGGACAGATAGTTAATAGCATTATTGCGATTATGAATGCACTTCATTTATGCCACCTTCGAAATGGAATTTTAAATGAGCTGCTTGCATTCGCTTTCAATTTCAATGCAATGCTGAATGCAAATACACACAGAGAAATTGTAATGAGCTTTTAAAAATATACATTTTTTGAATATGAGTTTATATAGAATAAATAAATAATGTGTTTCAGGAGCAAATATTATTATTAATTTAAATATATATATTTTCATGTTTTTGGATTCTTATCTCTTAAATATTTCTTTATGTGTATTACTCTACTTTATATACATATTGTAGTAAATTTACCAATTATATTTCAATATATTTTTTATTCTCTTATATATTTCTCTAAGTGTATAAAATTTTTTTATAAGCGCTGACATATAGGGCATATATTGAAGTTATTTTATTAGCTATGTATATTTACATATATTTCCTTATATAGTTCTCTCAGTGTATATAGTAAAAATATATATATAATATTTTTTATGTATTTCTCTCAGTGTATATAATTTAAAATGATTGAAAAGTAGTGTTCTTAGAAGCAACTTTAAGATAATGAAATTTTAGCAAATATATAAAATTATATTTTCAACTTATATATTTCTCTCAGTGTATTTTATTTCAAAAACTCTAAAAAACTCTAAAATAAAACCAGTCTTTCAGATGCATTGCAGCAGATGCAGTTAATTTGAAGTAAGTTTTTCTTCTCTAAATATTTCCCTCAGTGTATTTTCGAATTCAAGGTCTCGACTCGATATATCACAAGTCAATTTCCCATGTCCATAAATCAATATGAGCCAGCTGGTAGTTCAATTTGTGTGCAGCAAGCAGGAAGCAGATGCATTCCTGAAGCATCCATACTATATGTAAGGGTATATAGACTACTGTTATACGCCTGCTCATACTATCTATCCATTTGTCTGGCAAGTTTCCGTTTGACAATTATAAATTGTAAGCTGCGCTGCTGCTGCTGCTGCTGTGACATAATCGCGATGATTCCCGAACTGACTTGGGGCAAGTGCGATTCATATTTTGTGCGCTGTCTGCCGGCTGCCGGACTACGGTCTGGACATGATGAATGATGCTCTACGTTGCAGCTGCAATGCGCCACTGATTGAGTTATTGGCAGAAGCGAGAGAGAGAGACAGAGAGAGGCAGTGGGAACATGCAAATATGATAACAACACCTACAACATGCCACAGAGTTGTACACGCTGCCTGGCCAAGCATGCCACAGTGCATGCCACAGAGCACCTTCCGACTCGAACAGTTTTATTGTGTACGACACTAAACAAGAACAAGGTCCAACTTATCCCTGTTCGGGCAACGATCCGTGCATGTTGTCAGCCCCGGCCGAGGCCAGGCCTATTGTTTGTCCAGACTTGGAGCAAGTGGAACTGGAGTGCAGTGCAGTGCAGTGCCGGGTAGGCAGTGACTGCCCGTAATTACCAGCAGACTGCAGGCTGCAGCGGCAAGGACATGCCAAGGATGCGACTCGTCCAAGTAAATAAAACTGTGCAGACAATTAAGTTTGTTTTTGCTTGGCATATTTTCCTTACCATTCAAGCCGAGCAATTTGACGTTACGTTTATATCTGGCCAGAGTAGGTGTTGCAATCAGCCTCGCCTCAGCTTTTGCCCAAGAAATTGCACTAATTGATGTTAAAAGGTTTTTGTTGGTTGTTTGCTTGACTTTGCCGTTGAGTAATTTGATTTCATGTTCCCAAAGCCATCCAAATCTTGTCTAAATGAAAACGCTCGATAAGCAAAAACCAAAATTTATTAAATATAAAATGCACAAAATTACTTCTGAGAGAAGATATTTGCATAAAAGGTTTTTTGTTATGTTTTAAGAACTTATTTTTGATTTATTGTTGTTGAGGCTAAAGCACCAAATAGAATGCGAAATATTTTCTTTTATTGCATGGAATATGGGCTTGGATTGTTAATTATTTCATGTAGGTCTAAGATTTGTATGAAACTTGTTATAGCCGTTGGCATCAGAAGAAGCTAACGTATTACTAGTAAGTCTACTCGATTCTTTAATCATTGTAAGTTCACTCTCCCATCCAGCTGATGTTAATATTCTAATTTATACTTTTAAGATGTTTTTACGGAAATCTCAAAAATTTGTCTGCTTTGATGCTATGCGCAGCTTGTCTAAATATTATAAAAACAAATTCAGGGCAGATGGATTACTATTGTTTCACTAATCTGAAGAACTTTTAAATTTTGATAGGAGCACGTTGATTACTCTCAAAACTTATCTATTTTTGACGCCTTAAACAATTTTCATTACTTATCATAATTAACTATTTCATAGTTTATCTATTTTTGACGTCTAAAACAATTTTCATCACTTATCATAATTAACTATTTCATAGTTTAATTCTTTATTTCACTCTTACAACCAACGATTATCTGCTTAAACTATTACTTTTGGCTTTACCCGCATCAGGCTGTTTATATCAAGTTTCAAGTGCCCGTCGAAGTTTTCTTTCATCACAATTTAAAGTCTTTCCATATCATAGTCGAGGCAATTGTTTGCCTGCTTTTTTTTAACAACTTTTAAGTTTTCGTCTCATTAATGTAATTTTTAATTATTTTTTATTAAAGTTTGCCACATGCGTTTGCCATTCCGTTGCAAATGGGGCTTTAATTAAAAATGGCGATGTAACTTTGCAGACATTTACATATATTTATGCTTAATATGTATTTAAGCAGCCAGGGCTAACAGCACAATTAACCATTGTGCAGCCTGCCTTAACTATGGAAACTTTGGCCAGAAGCAAAACCACTTAAACTCATTTTAATTCAAGCGGGATGTGAACTCAACTTCTTCCGGCCACATATATACACACATACATATATATATATATATATATATATTGTATATATATAAGTACTTGCTTACCTCTATGCATATATCATGGGGCAGACAGCAGACCCCTTCTATATGCTCGCCACTATCCAGCACTGCCTCTGCCGTCACATGCAAACACTTGTCGTAAAATAATTTCATACATTTTTGTTTGGCGCTTCTTTATCTTTTCTCGCTCGGGTTTCCTTTTATACACTGTGCGTAGTTTCTAGACGAGCGTATTGGCTTGAGTGTGCAGAGTTAATGCTTGAAAGCTGGTTGAATACTTTTAATTGCAACAAATGAGACTGAACCAGTCGGCAGTACCGACTAGGCGATACCTTGCTGTTACAGGGTATACACTGTTTAGTAGACCAATAGACCAATGTAACCTTCAGTGAATTGCTACTTATCTGTGTGTATTTTTAGGCAAGCTATATGACTTATAGTTCTTAAAACTTATAAGATATGTTTAAATAAGTTTGGATCAATAAATTTATCGATTTAAAGAATCTTTATCTAAGTGTGGTATCTGAAGTATTCAGTTTTCATAGGTTCATACGTGTGTATAGAGAGTTGGTTGGATGAACGAACAGGGCAAGACAGATTCGATTAGATTAGATAAGATTAGCTTAGTTAGAGAGATAGAAGATAGTCAGAATATAGATAGATATAAGGTAGATAACTAGAAGATAGATATATAGAAGATAGATTGAATATAGATAGATACGTAGAAGATAGATCGATTACTGATTGATAGATAGAAGACAGGCAGATAGATAGAAGAAATTTAGATAAAGTTAGATGGATCGTAGATAGATATATATATATAGATATATATTTCTCAGAAATTCTTTTAATAACAGAAATGCCTCAAATAGAGTATGGCGTAGTTGGGTCTGCTTATTGGCAACATTCTAACTTGCTTTTTTGCGTATGTCTAGCGCGTCTCAAAGGGTTTCGCACTTTCCGTGTGTGTGTGTGTGTGATGTGTATGTGTGCGTGCGTGTGTAGGGTGTTGGCTGTGTGCCCCAAGCAAAGGCTGCATATGAAAATATTTGTTAAACCTTTTGCAATAAAGCAACAATTTATGCGAGTGCTGTGAATATATGCTAAATATGTGTGTGTGCGCGTGTGTGTGTGTGTGTGTAGTGCGAGGGCACTTTGAGGTCGCGTTGTAAATATTTAAAACTCATTTTGGTATATTTTAATTTGAGTGGATTTTATAGCAAAAGATTCGCTTCGAGATTTGGAACTGACCAGGGAACGCTGAGCTTGGGCTAAGCAGCATATTAAGCTTTAAATAATTAAGTTGACTTTAAATGTATGCCAAATGCTATTAATAGCAAAGCAGAGCAGAGTTAATTCCTTCGTTATTGACTTTGCAACACTGTTGCCAGTGCTCAACCGCAGTTCCCAACACTGTCGTAGTGAGCGCACGCCCGCCACTTGAACCACGCTCACAATCATAATCAGCAGCGGCTGATGAAGCTGCGGGCGGAGGCTGACCGCAACAGAAGCGAACCTCAAGAATCAGCATAAGGCAAAAAAGAAAAGGTCTGTCAAAAAGGTACAGAAATTGAAAACACTTTTAATATTCACTCTTGTAGCTGAATAAATGAGAGCTGTAGGAGTGGGTGTGGGTGTGGGTGGCTACAAAATGCAAAAGCGAAACAACAGCAGGGGCAGCAACCACAGCAGCAGCAGCAGCAGCAGATAAAAGGGCCTGGCATAAGAGCGAAACCAATGAAAGGCACTCAACAGAAGAGGCCAAAAAGTGACTCACAGCGAGGCCAAAATGCAAAAAGGATGAACGGAAACGAAAAGATTGACTGCAACTTGTGGCGCCTTTGTAGCAGATTGTTGTTGTTAAGAATGTTGTTGTTGTTGCGGTTGTTGTTGCTGTTGCTGTGGCTGTTTGTTATTGCACTTTTGCGTGGCCGAGTCCAGAGTGCGCCCAGGCTATGCCTTTGCCAGCAGCACTCAGCTCACTTCAATGAATACTTTATGGGTTAATAATCGTAAAACCATTCAACAGCAATAGCAGCAGCACCACCAGCACCAGCACCACCATCAAGGCGGCAACATCGTTTGGGCCAACTTTTGTGCGCGAAAATTCATAAACAATGTGCATAAAGCGCAAAATGTAGCGCTTCTGCGAGCTGACCCCAAGGGGCAACTTTATAGGTGTGCACTATGTGTGCGGCAAGTGCGGCGTGTGGGGCAACTGGAGCTGGTTATGCGTTGCTCGTCGATTGCTTGTCGCACTGCGCTGGCAAATTGTGCGCCAGCTGCTGTTATTGTTGTTGTTCTGTCAAGAGTGGAGTTTGGCAACAATAGCAAAAGGCAGCCGTTGTTGTTGCTATTATTATTTTGCATACTGGACACAGCCGAATGCGTGGGTGGGTGTGGCCGGGGGGTGGCTCTTGTGTATTTGGCGGACAGCTCAATGGGACTTTCAGTTGAGCAACGCTTAGCGCATAGTTTGACGTTGATTTTGTGTTCGAGGTGTTGTCACTGTTGATGTTATTGGTCGCTGCCATTTGTTGTTCCTGTGCGGATTATAAAGTTGAACTGCTCTTTAATGACCCAAGGGGATTAAGTGTTATATGTAAAATGTTGCGCAGCACCAACTTGTTTATCGTTTCACAGCGAATATCGCGTTGCAATTGAGCCATCAATGGGAATGGAATTACATAGATGCTGCCAATTGTTATGTAGTCAAGGAAAAATTTAATAAATAGCGAAGATTTGTTTTGATTTTGAGTCTAAACTGATTTGTGGCTGGGCGAAAGTGGCTCAGCATAGAGCGTTTAGTTGGAAGAGTTATTTGGGCGCTTGAGCGTTGGAATTGTAACAGATTAAACAAATTTAAGATGGAATATTGCAGTATGTAGTTTTATATCTGTATTAGTCTAACTAAGTGTATCTTTATATAAGTATCTATCTATGATGTTATAGATCTATATAGTTAGAGATGTATGTTCATATAACCAAGTATTATATCATAGAAAAATAAATATATTTTAGAATAAATTAATTACATTTTTTTTAAGCTTTTCTGTTGTAAATCTCTACACAAAAATGTCTAATCAAATGTAATTAAAAGCAGCTATAAACTATTAAATGAGTTAAAAAAAGCAGTTTTATCAAATCAAAGTTGTATCACTTTAAAAAAAATTTATTTTATTTTTTAAGAACATTCTTCAAGCTGAAATATGACTTTAGGAACTTCAACTGTTTCTAGCTAACTTTGCCTAATAATATTATTTTTCTATTCTTCTCAAAGACTTATATACTCAAATACCTTAAAGAGCAACTAAACTGCCCCTGATTTGCCAGCATATAAAAGTGATTTACTGCAATTAGGGCAAAAAAAAAACTATTTTGATTCAAAAGATGTTAGATAAAATGCATAAATGATATATTCCCCAAATCATATACAGCATTTTGGCATTTAAAAGCGACCCAAGCATGGGAGTCGCTTGCCCACTTTGAACCACTTTGAACCCATTTCAAGCGCCAGTCCTTGTAACCCCCCGTGTGAACGAAGCGTAAAAAGTCATTCGATACACTTCAAAATTTGACCTAGGCACAAGCATAGCAAAAATGCTTCAGCTTCAGCTGAACAAAGAAAATATGAGAAATAAAAAAAAATTGCACACAAATCTTCCATCGTTTTACGTAAATAGAATTTATCAAATTTAATTTCACGCTTCATGCGCTCATTTCTATTTAACTTTTGAGTAGCAGACTAAAAAAGGCCAATGAATGTCAAAAAATGTGACCATAAATGACATTTCGGACCCACCCTCGTTGGGCAAGTGTCGGCGCCAATAAATCTAAAGACGGGAGCAGGACTAGCCGAGGAGAAAGCAGACGATATAGTAGTGAATGCCGTGCATCAAATGATGTCGGTTGGGATGCGAATTGGTTGGGCTAAAGTTATGAAATGCAAATATTTGGGCACATGTGCCCAGAACTTGAGACGGAGCTGAGCATAAGGCCAACTCATATTTTGCATATGCCTATGCCTATGCGGCTGTAAAAACATGTCAAGAGCCAGATACAAACAGCAACAGCCAGAAAAGGAAAAGGAAAAGAAAACAAAACATTTACGTGTCAAGTGTTGTCGAGAAGCTCTTTTTCAGCTTGACTTGCTTTTTGACTAGGGTTACGCAGCTCCGTTCCGCTCCGCTCCAGCCCCTCTCTGCGGCTATGATCGTAATCAAAAATGTATTTAATTTGCTCCGCTCTGTTTAAACTTTTGGCGGTTCGCACATACATTTTTGATATATGTGCCCTGCATAGTGATATGGTGTGGAAAATGACTTTGTATTTTAATGAGTTGTCTCTGATTTTCGAGTGGGGACAGCAAAGTTGCTCCGCAGTTGAAACTGTTGGCAAACTGTGGCTGGGTCGATATAATGGCGCGATAAGAAAGTGAAACTATCAGAATGACAATAGATTAACAGCTGTAACCATAAATAACATGAAAAGGCTGCTCTGTGGTCTGGCTGTGATGAAAGGGCCAAAGTCATAGACAGAACTTCATGTATAAGCCATCTAACTGGCATAATTCTTACGTTTTATGTTCAATGGCGCCTCGAGCTTTGTGCAATAAATTGAAATTAAAACATTTACACATTCTCTAGCGCTGCTGAAGATGACAATTTGCCTGCGGGCGCTGAGCAGCAATAGATTAAGCATTTATCTGTGGCACTGATCGGAGCAGTAGCCAAGAGTCTACGCCACGGCCGCAGGGAAGACATTTAATAGTGCCAATGTTTATTAGAATTACGACAACTTGTAGGCCGTGGATTTGCCCCTTTTGGCAACACGTTGCAAGCGACATTCCCATTCGCAATTCGCAATTCGCATTGGCGAAGCCAAAAAGTTGCCAAGTGCAGCGAGGCGTAGCTTTTTTAATAGAGTCATAACTTGGCCTCAACTAATGGGCTCGCAGACCAACTGAACCAGGCCCAGCCCGGCCCAGCCCGGCCCGGCCAGACTTTGCTTAGCAATAACATAAAGCCCTCGTTTTTTGCCCGCTTCTTTTTTTTTTTTTGTGGGCACGACTTTGGTTACAATTCAATTTGCAGCGGGCGCGTTTCTTTGGACGCTTTTTTTAGTGGTCTGTGGCCTTAAAATTTGTGCCCTGCCACCTGGCTGGTCTCTCTCTCTCTCTCTGTGTGTGCCTTGTAAATGTGTGGCAATTGTGGGGTGTTATGCCTTCCAGATACGTGTTCAGCAGGCGGTCCTCGCTGCAGTGTGTGGCCAACTCTCGTCTGGGCTGGGTCTGTAGCTGTGGCTGGCGCTGGGGTAGCCGTTGTTTTATTATCTGGACCTTGGCAGGGGACTCGCATAATTGTCTTGGGCAAAATGTTCGTGTAAAATTTTAATTGCTTTTTAGTGCAAACACTTGGAAAATTTGTAGTTTTCGTTGTCTGACAAGACCTGAGCAACAGGCCAAATGTCAAACATGTTAGCTGACACTGATTGGAAATCGCAGAACATGACAAACGTGTCATATGACAGAGCATTTATAGCCTAAGTATTGCAGATAGGAGTGGAGGAGTGGAGGAGGGTGGGATGAGAGGAGTAGAGGAGAGTAGGAGTGGAGGAGTGGAGGAGTAGAGGAGTAGAGGAGTAGAGGAGTAGAGGAGTAGAGGAGTAGAGGAGTAGAGGAGTAGAGTAGTAGAGGAGTAGAGGAGTAGAGGAGTAGAGGAGTAGAGGAGTAGAGGAGTAGAGGAGTAGAGGAGTAGAGGAGTAGAGGAGTAGAGGAGTAGAGGAGTAGAGGAGTAGAGGAGTAGAGGAGTAGAGGAGTAGAGGAGTAGAGGAGTAGAGGAGTAGAGGAGTAGAGGAGTAGAGGAGTAGAGGAGTAGAGGAGTAGAGGAGTAGAGGAGTAGAGGAGTAGAGTAGAGGAGTAGAGGAGTAGAGGAGTAGAGGAGTAGAGGAGTAGAGGAGTAGAGGAGTAGAGGAGTAGAGGGGTAGAGGGGAAGGAAAGAGAGGAAGAGAGGAGTATGCGTATCCATATCTCACTTCGACTTTAATTAAATCTTCATAATTTAGAGTCGGGTATCAAATAGTTGCTCCAACCGCTTGGAAAACAAAATTTAACTGACGACCCTGATGCGAGCTGACCGCAACCACAACGACGACCACGCCCCCGTTTAAATGGGCGACAGTTCACCTTTTTAATGAGGCAAGAAGTTGATGCCACATAACGAGGCCATTATATGCCATTGTGTGGGTGTTTGGAGCACGCAACTAAAGGGCAGCAGGACGTGCGACAGACTCGCGGTTTAGTAAGTGCTAAGCGAGCGGCGAAGACAATGCCAACAAAGCCTGGGCCAGGCTTTATTGTTATTTTAATTAGAAAACTTAGTGCCAGCCGAGGCCAAGGTGCAGTGGGGGCTTCCATTAGGACTTTAAGTGATTTAAGGCGTTGGCCGGTCCGGCAGCTGCAAACTATGCAACACTTTTTACAGCATTGAATATCAGAAACGTTATGATGTATGGCAGGAGCTTATACACTAGAAAAAAAATTTATAAAATTCTGCTGCGAAAAACAAGAGAAATTCAGACGAACCACAGAAATTTGTTCGTTGCGAGCAGAGCAACATGAAAAAAGAAACAAGAAATTCCCAAAAGTATGCAACACGCCCGTAACATGTGCAACACCACAACAACAAGCTGGCACTCAAACATACATGCTCAAACACACACACAGCCATTAGCCAGGTGTCGGTGCAAGCGAAGACAGCAGACGGACGCAGAGCGTTGCAGGATAGAAAGACAAACCGCAAGCTTGGCCAGCTCCCTTCAGAAGGTAGCATTTTATTTTTGTTCATAGTTCGGAGCTGGGTGTGTTGGCCGCATCGCCCCCTATGCGAAATAGTTTTATAGCTACCCAGCAACGGTCAGTCAGTGCGAGGCAGCAACAATGGCCGTAGAAATAGTAGTGTGGCATGCAACGTATTCTGCATGCTCTTTGACTGAGTGCAGCTTTTGATATATGAAATATAAGTTGGTCAATCAATCATGGTTTACTTAAGGCTTCAATTTCGTTTAATTTAAAAATATACTACAGATTTGCATCTATATTTATTTTTTATTTTTTATATATTTATCTATATTTTAGCTAAGATACCTGTATGACTAATGATTTGCATCTATATTTATTTATTTATTTTTTTATATATATTTATCTATATTTTAGCTCAGACTAATGATGTATGACTAATGATGAAGAGACCTGACTTTTTCTTGTTCCCAAAACTAAAGAGTTCCAAGACAGAATGGCGCTAAATATTGAACAGACTAAGACGACATCGGAGCAGAAGCTAAACAAGATTGTAAAAATAATATTTTTTGAAGTATTTCAATGTTTGGAAAAAGTTCTGCTGGGAATCCAGATTACAAAATATTAATGAAAAATAAATAATTTTGTGTAAAAATACAAAATTTGCAATAGTTTTAGAGCATACCTTTTGTGGATGACTTTCAGTAACTCCTGTGTGAGCCAGGTTTCTAGAGACATGTAGCAATATAGCTTAACTGTTTCTATAAAAGAGTTGCTCAAGATTAGAGAGCTTAAATTTGTGCAGCAGCTGTCTTTTGAATTCGGCTTGGAATTTAGAACATTTGAGTTTCAATTTGCATAAAAAGTTGTATATGTAATTATATTTATGTATGTAATAAATTTGTATATGTAATATAACAAAAATAAGAATATTTATAATATTTTTACATTAATTTGCTTAATTTAATAATTTAATTTCTTTACCTTTACTTTACTTATAAATATTTTATATATTTAAGTCTTCAATCACAAACAGCTCAACAAAGCTTATGACAAAGTGGAAATACCTTGGATAGTGCTGCTAAATCGGCGTTGAGTTTGTTTATGACCAGCTCGTTGGACTGAAACGGATGTGCCTTTAAGTTGTATATCCGTTGGCCCTAACTGTAAATGTGTGTGCGCGTGTGTCGGTGTGTGTGCACTTTTTGAGCTTGCAGTTTTATGTTGAAGCGTTTAACAAAGCATCGTAAATTGCATCAGGCCAGCAGTTAGAGAGCCAAAAAAAGCAGAAAAAGAAATAAAATCCTTAGCTCACAGTCCTTCCGTATAGGTTGCAGCACATGAGCCTAAAGTCTGCCAGGGCTGGCATTTTATAGAGCTTGTTTCTTTGGCTTCTCGTATCCTTTAGTCTACACTTTTATTGCGCAGCCATAGATAGACTATGGTTTTAACCTGCTGTGAAATTAGATTACTTTGCTCCTTAGCCATTTTCAAATAGCTGCCAATGTGTAAATATGACAAAAGAATTGCTGAATTTCTGTGGTCGATAATGCTGTTTACATGTGTTAAGTGGTGCCTAGGAATTGTGGCTTAGAAATGTGGTTAAAGTTGTGTGATGAACCATGGGGAATTGGTGAAAAGCTGATGAGTGTTGTAGAGAAGACAAACATTATTGAAATTGAAATTGTTTTGGGCAGCATTTTAAAGATTTATAGACTATATGCATGGCTTGTATATGTATTGATAAACAGCTGTGTTCATAAAAATAGTAGTGCTGCTCTTGCCAAAATATAAACCAACTGAAAACTTACTTTTTCCGAAGAAAAAAAAAGCATGCACCTTTTGTCTTGAATGGAATTAGAAAACTCCTATTACTTTCGATCAGAGCTAATTTTTTTTTGTTGCATTTAGAGAGGTGCTTAAAAAATAGGCTGTTCATAGAAGTAGTAAAAAAAAATAAATAAAAATAAAAGAATTAAATAAAGCTATCTACAAATAGTAGTATAGTAAATAGTAGTACAAGTAGCGTAAATAATTAGGTTATATTTTACAGATTGCAAACTTATAGGAATTACCTTTCCTATATTTTTATAGGAATATATTTCATATTTTTGGTAGATCGTAGCATTGCACGGCAAAAACTGTAGAACTTAAAAATCTAGTTAAAACTTATAAATAAATTAAAAAATATTGCTGTATGTACAAGAAGCCTGATAAGCCTGGCAAATTTAAAATTAATTTGCTAGGGGATAGAGAAATTGTATGAAATGCTAAGATTAATCCGTTAGCTTAAGCAAAATAAATTAAAGACGATTTATATCTGTCGGTTAGTGATGTGTCGGCCGACTGTAACAATATAATTATTTTACCAGAAATTGCAGAAAATAAACAAGATATAATAAACAATCAAGAATCAAGAATATCTCACAGCAAATTTTACTTTGCTAGGCTAACAAACTGGGCATGAAGACTCTGCTACAGAGGAAGATGCAAAAGACACAAGAAAACTTAACCATCACACTTGCCCAATCGATTCAGCTAATCAATATAACAGAAAGATATATAAGGAATAATGTAATTTCATTTGATTTAATTTTTAAGTCGTGCAGCTCTACTATTTTTGTGAACAAGGCTGACTCGCAAAAAAACTTATCCAAGCAACTAATCTAGCAATCTAAATGAAATCACGTTAAGTAAGTTATTATAAATGCAATGCAAACATTAAATTCGATGAGTAGATACCTGAACGTTTGCACCTTGATAGAGTCATCAGGCAGGCAGTTGCCGCTTGCCGGTTTTCACTACAGTTTTCATAGCCATGCGAAACGCATGCGCTGCAAACTTTAATTAAAGTCAGGAGGGGCAACTTTTTAATTGCAATTCTGGCTGGGAAACTGCATTTGATTGTGCGATAGGCGTTGCTGTGTAAATAGCTGTTCGGGAGGCTGCCCGTTTGGATGGTTTATCAGCAGCCACGCCCACCCACCGCAAAGTAGGCGTGCGGTCATTTTTCTTATTTGGTGCGGCGAGTGCAAATTGCAATTGGCCTCGCTAGCTCTTTGTGCAAATAAGCAATTATTTGGCTTAATAAGTCAATGGGTTGGCAACCGGTTGGCATATCTCATCGCCTTGACGCCTGGCCGCTGATTGGTGCCTGCCTAATAGAATTTCCTTTGCTCGCCGTCTCGCCTGGCATGCAGGCAGGCAGGCAGGCAGGCAGCTGGGCAACTTTCTGCTAAATAGTCCGCATAAAAGTTGCGCGCAACAAAGTTGAAGGCACAAAGTAAATGAAGCCGCCGCCGTCGCAGCCTCAATTTAAAATTAAGCTCATGAAAAGTAGTTATCCTCACGCGGGCTGCGGCCAGCAGCCACCCCAAAAAGCCAGCGAGCCCCAAAGCTGACGCCAAAGCCAACGCCAACGCCAGAGCCGTTAACAACAGCACAAAGTCAACGATGGCGCGGGCTGGCGAGGATTGGCTCTTGTTCGCATTAAAGTAAGCATGAAATTAAAGCTAACCCCAAAGGCGACTTGCAAATAAACTGCAGCCCTCTCAGCCTGAAGGGGTGCTGGGCGGCCCTAACAGTGTGGGCGAAGAGGTGGGCGCTGCTCTCTGCAATGTTGTTGCATCAAATTAGCAGCCATGTTGAATAAGAAGAAGCGTGAATTTTTGTTCTGTTTTGGCAAACAGGAAACAAAGGAATCAGAAACAAAATTGAAGCAGTTTCGTTGCGCACACTGCAAGAAATTGTGGAGTGAAAAGTATAATTGAAAATATAAAATTATGAAACAATTATAAAATAATTAAAAATATAACAAAAAATAACAAATTTAAATAACAATTTATTTTTGTTGACTACAAATTTTAATTTAATTTATATTAATAATTTTTATTATTTTTTAATTAATAATTTAAATTCGAAATTCGAAATATTAATTAACAGATTAGCCCATTAGCTCAATCCTACAGTCAGCGTATTTCCTAGTCGGACCTATCCTCTAAACGCTCTTGAAACAATTGTGTTTTATATAACAATTAAGTCTTTTATTATTTTTCGCAGTGCATTGGCCTAAAATATATATGCTCTGTAGGTTATTTGTTAAAGTTGCTGTGAAATTCTTAAGACATTTGTTAGCTGCATTTAGCTGCTTCGTCTTTAATTTATTTTGCAACATTTCACAGCCCTCACAAAATAAAAACGACGCGTCGTTCCGCCTGTCCGTCCGCCGTCTGTTCGAACCATTCATTTTGTTAACATCTTTTGCGCTTGGCTTGTGCTGTTTCCGTCTTTTTTTTACGATAGCTCCAATATTACAACACCCAAAGGTGTAATTGAATCAAATGAGCAAAAATTTCAGATTACTTGAAAATGTTGCGCCAGACACGAACTCATTTGGCTGGGCAATCAGGACGAAGGGTCGAGGCGAATCGGAGCCATTTAAATGCAGTCGGAAGCATTTGTTCTTCTTCAAGGGGGGTTGATTGTTGTCTTTATACATAAACATACACATACATATATACTTTTATATATATATATATATATGCTAGGTAAGGGTATATTATAGTCGAGCTATCTGATGCAGGCAGCCACTTCGGTTAAATGTTTTATTGAAACTTGAAGCGTGGTCTGTCAGGCGTCTAGGCGGGGGCGTTACTCGTAATGTTAATAATTGAAATGGCAAATGAGCTACAAGTGTGAATATTTGAATATGGCGACTGCAATCAGTGAGAGTGCTCGCCACAGGCGTCTGCCGCATCCGGTGCCAAGCGGAAACGGAAGTGCACAGCGCCAAATAACTTGACAAAGACAGGCACAAAGCAAAACATTTTCACGCACATATGCCCAAAATAATGCCCAGCACAGAAAGCAACACAAATGTTTAGAGACAGAATTATGAATGGCAAAGACATCAGCGCGACTTGCAAGAGCGAAGAGCTGAACGAAAGACAACAAAAAATTGCTACAAAATGGCATTTAAGCTGCTTTTGGCTGAGAGCTAAGGCAGTGTTAGGGCAGATAGGTAGGGTAGCGTCAGTCTGGTGATTTATGTGCACTGTTGAAGGTTCAAATAAGCGTTAAGTTTTCATTTCCGTTGGCGCCGTACCGAGGCGAGGCAAGACGAGGACCAAGACAACAGCTACAGTCCGCGCTGTAAAGTGAAATATCTCCACAGAAATGAAACTGAAAAGAATTATTTGTTTTTATTTTTTACATTTTTCACATCTTTTTCTTTGACTATTCGGGCGCTGCGGCACATTATTGCAAAACAAATTAAGAGAAATGTTGAAACCCACTCGAAGTGCAATATTTCTTTAAGCAGGTGAAAAGCTTTGCAGCTGTTCAGCTTGGGATTTGGCAACATATACTCCACTCCACACTCTCGTTATGGTTTATGGCGAAATGCTTAGCTGCGTCAAATAACTAACCAAAAACAATGTAATAAATTGAAAGCAATGGGAAATTTTTCATTAAAATATTTCTTCAACTGCAAAATTACTTTGCAAATGTTTAACGATCCAGCTGCACAACCCCTTGGCAGCTGTAAGCGTTAATCAATGTTGATATGCAGATAGAGTCGAAAGCTAAGCACAAATGTACTTCGCTTACATTTTATTTATTGTTCGTTTCGAGCATAGCTCGAAAGAAGCGCAGCGCACAATGCGGCGTATACGCAATTTATCAAACATAACAACGGCAATTAATTTCTTCTGAAGCTTGTTCAAAAAAGTAAACTTTTATAAATCAAACGTAACGAGCGTGTAACAGGCACAGGTATGGGCAGCCATTCCCGCCCTTAGCTGCTGCGCTCAGGGGTTGCTTTTCATTAGGTGGTGGCGTTTTTACAGCTTTTCTAGCTGCGCACCCCCTCGCTCAGCTCGGCAACTTTTCAAATAAAACTCAATGGAAAAATATTTACAATTGGGCGTCGCATTCTTGTTTGGCAGTCGTGACTTTGCCTCTGTTTCACAGTCTCCAGTTCCACGTGGCGTATGAGTTATTTATTTTTGAGTTATTGGCATTTGGTACATGGCTGCGAAACAGGGCTGAAACTGCAGGACGAGCTCTAATACGTTTCTAAGTCGTTTGTCTAGCTGTGGTTATATAAACAAGTTCCCAAGAGTTTGATGGGTGGACACATAAAACTCAATTGAGAATGAAGTGTGTTGCTAACTGAGCATGTCTGAGAGTGCTATAGTCAAGGGCGACATGTCATGTCATGTCTGCGACTGATGTTTAGTAAGGTAGTCTAAGAGAGCTCTAGTTGAATGAGCCTGACTGAGAGATGCTTGGCAGCTTGTTTAGTCTAGGCGGATATGCCTGTTTAAGGAATATATCTGATCCTGTGTATGTGCCAGAGCAATACTGTCTAGCTTCAAAAATGAGATGTGAATGCGGCGAAGCTTAAGGGTCACAACATGAAGCCAAACAGTGCGACTCAAGCTCAGATAACTGTGCTCAAATAACTTAAGTTGAATATAGATACTTATCGATTTCTTACAGTTGATCAAATGTTATTGATTATTTGCAACAAATTCGAGCTGAGCGCTTATAAAGAAAGAGAAATGGTTGGAATATTTAGCTTCACAGATTTTATACAGATAGAATGGCAGACAGAACACAAAGAGTTGGCTAGGATAACAAGGACGCAGCTTTTAATGAAGCTCAAGAACATATTTCATCTATGGGGTCTGCCATAATATTTTCAGCATAATAATATACATTTATAAAATACAATTTTAATATTTAATTTAATATAATTATTGTTAAAGCAATATATATTTAGTGACGTATATTTTGTGCTATATATTAAACTTTTCTTAAATTGATGGCTTTCCTTTATAATTTTGTACTAGCTTCCCGCGTGCACTGACAAACATAAGGAGTACGTATGAATGGGGTAAATAGACAACTCACTCTCACTCAGCAACAGCCGGAGCTACGTTCAGCAACAGCTATAGTTATCTCTCTTTCTCTCTAGCGGATATATGCTAGAAATGAGTAGGGACTTCTTTCAGCAACAGCTATCTTTCTCTCCCGCTCTCGCTCGCGTTCTGCCTCTATCTCTCTCTATCTCTCTCTTCTCTCAAGGCGCAATAGAGGCAGAAACTCATTCGGACAACATTTCTACAACAGCTCTATGCATGCTCCCTGCCAGAGACTTATGCTACTGCAATCATGAATTGCCAAACTAAGACAACAGATTTTGCTATTCATTTAATTATTTTAACGCGACGACATATAAATATATAAAGTTTATTCTTTATTCCATTATCAATCAACACCTTTTTTAGGCAGCTTTGTAGTACTTGATATCATATTGTATGAGGATCAATGAATGCGATATTAGAGAGCTAACGATGCCCAAGACAGTAGCACGTTCCAGATTGTACAGACCCATGACGGAAAGCTTTTGTGGATTGCGTGCCAATTGCATTTTAAAGTTCTCGAACTGCAAGCAGATTTAGATCACCAAAAGTTTAGATAAGGGGAACCATAAGCCACTCACAGCAATTATTAGACGCCTATCCACATTGAGAGCAAAAGTTGGATATTGCGCTATGATTTTCAGCATCTCATTGTAAACCATTTCCACGTAGCTCGTTATAGAGTACGTTAAGTGTGAGTCAACGATGTAGGCGATGGCGCCGCTTATGACCAATACCGTTTGGCAGCTGGACCAATCGATGCCAATGCTGTGTCTAACAGCCGAGAAGGTATAGTAAACACCGCAGATCAAATTTAATTTAAAGGTCAGATAGATGCACAGGGTCTGCAGGCCAAAGATTTGGGTCATGCGCAGCACCAAGTTTTGCAGCCTCGCCTGCAGCAGAGCTAGGCTGTCCAGGCGATCGGCCAGAGCGCAGCTCTTCAGCTGGTTTAGGTGCTTGCGACGATGCAGCTCGAGCAGATGCGTTTCAGCCACTATTCCTCGCAGCTCCTGATTCATTAGCAAATAGTGTCCATGTACAGTGAGCAAGCTGAAATAGTACTGGGCCAGGATAATATTGAGCCAGCCAATGAGCAGATAGATGAGGAACACGGCCAAGGCTATGGTGGGCGTAAGCACATCACGCACTCCATAGAAGCCCAGGACCATGTGAATGCCTTCCGACAGTGAGCCTGTTATCCATTTAGCTATAACGCCACGGCGCCACAGTCGCATCACCTGTGGGTGCCGCAGTACCAGACGACGATAGCTGTGTATCAAGCGCACGACTCGCTGACGGTGCCACCAGCGGCTCAGGACAGTCACAAAGGTAAAGCAGACGCGAATCGCGAGCATCACCAGGAACACGTACTGATGCAGGCTATTGGCTCGCACCAAGAAGAGTTGCCAAATCCGACTGCTAATTAAGAACGGCACCAGGCTAAAGGTCAACATATTGATAACAATCGCATAGATCGTCGCTCGCTTCGTCAGTCGCGGTTCACCTGTCTCCACGTCGATCTCAAAGTTGATCACACCAATCAGCCTGCCATAGTAGTAGTTGCTGCGCAGCACAATCCTCACCAAGTCAACCATTCTGACCAACTGAAGGCAAACTACTCTGATGCCCTGCCCAAGTGGCTCTAATGAAAAAGCCGAAGCGACCCGATGAGATTAGCGGATATCGGCGATAGTCACTAATGAGCAGTGCGTGGCATGCAACTGATTGATTATCATTTCAGATGTTGCATTAATGCCAAGGGCATAAATATTAATTATATTGATTAATAGCTATTTGTTATGCTAATTGTAATTATTGTTTATTTAATTAATAAACAAATTTTATTTAGCTGGGTGAATCTTGAGTTGAGTTGAGTGCGAGTAAATTATATATTTATATTGGATGACATAGATATTACTTTACTTTTAAGAGAAGACAGTGTTTCTCTTGATTAGACTGCTGCAGGAAAGCCAAATTTTTGCTTAATAATTATATTTTTTTCAAGTGTACAATTTTTTCCAAAACAAGTATGAAATTTATAAGTGCATCTAAGAATTATATATATATATAAATTTGAATATGAAGACACAATGAAATAATTCTTAAAATAAATTTAGTTCTGATTATCAATTTGTTTAGTCGATTGTTGATGTTCTTTAGCTTTGGGAGCTCTATAAAAGCTACTTTCATAAGGCAAACAGTTAATGGCAATTGAGTCACTAAAGCTAAAAATTATATAACTTTGCTCGAAATTAATTCACAGTTATAAATATATAATATAAATATATATTATAAATATTTCTTTTATCTCACACGTCAAAATATATTTTCTAAATAGAAATTAAAAACTCTTAATATTTAGTAAAGCTTTACGCTTTTAAATTTATAAATGCATAAATATTAATATATAAATATTTATTATTATTTTTTATATTCATTAATTTGCTATATTTATATTTATTAAATTTAATATATTTTTTAAATGTATTATATTTATATATCTTTATGCATTCAACATTTCAGAAAGATTGCACTGAACAAAAGTTATGCAATTGCTTATATCCCAAATTTAAATTGGAATTTTTTTTCATAAATAATATTTCAAAGGATTTTTTATACATTCGAACGTTTTTTGTTGTTTGTGCTAAATCCTTTTCTCGCAGCGTAGCACTTGCTGCAATCATAGCAAGGCAAGAGATAACCAATTTGATATATCAGTTTTTGACATAATGCAAACATAAGCCAATTAGTGAAACAAAAGGCAAATGTTTGTCCGATGAGGCGGCTTTTGGACAGTGCTAGAGATTGGAATTTTTTCCGTGCAGCTTTCTGTATTAGAGCACTCGATTTGCATTTAAGTGGAGCCATGCCACACAGCACTGAACCGAACTGAATCGAATCGAAGCGGCAAAAACACAACATTGGAGCTGGCCAAACAAAAGGCATTCAATTAAAATTTGCGCTGTTTGCTGCCCATGGCGAAACATTTAATACAATTTACGCAATTAATTTCGTTGCTGAATGCGAAAAGCATTGAGCGAGGCGATATTTTCAAATGTTTGCACAAAATGCGCAAAAATCGCTGACACACAAAAAGCGACGAGCCACCAGAAGGAGAGTGTGTGGCATCGATTTGTATGCAATAATTTATAGTGTATACGCAGTTGAAGTGCAACAAAACTTTAACATTAATGACCGATATAAATGCCAGGCATATGACATATATATATATATATATATATATATATATATATATATATATATATATATATATATATATATATATATATATATATATATATATATATATATATATATATATATATATATATATATATATTTATATACCCATTCAGCTATCTGAAATTCTGGCTTTAGCCGTGCAAATATTTTGTGTAAAACAATTTGCACAAATTGCAAAACCGAATATGGCCCAAAAACACAAAAACCAATTTGTCGTATTGTTTGTCAATGGCCATAGAATTGAACGAGATGCGAAATGGATGCTGCTGAGCCCTGCCAATGAATGATGCTCAGTCATTCATCTTTCTCAATGGGTCGCCGCTGCTGCTGCCTATTTGGGTCATTGAAAAAGCCGAAAACTATAAGAATTTTTTGTGAATATCTATGGCATTTTATAAGGATTTCTCTGGATTGCAAAATAGTTGAAAAAACATTTGTTAAAACGAGTCGAAATATAAATGCTTTCATTTTTATACTAAGTCACATGACAATATTCTCATAAATCAATTCAGTTTTCCAACTGTTCTATAATCACATAAACCATTTAGTGCCTGCTTTCAACACACAAAATTTAGTTGGAATTGCACTTGAAGGGAAATAGAAATGTCGTGTAGATACTTTTGTCAGCTACTGTATTTAGTTTATGTTGTATTTGTGCTCTGTGTTTAAAGCTGAGTTGGTTTTTGGTGAAGCTTATTCAACTGAAGTGAAGACTTTAAGATATTAGCAACTTTTTCTTATTATTCAAATTAACATTGATAGATAGCAATAACATAATATATAACATATAATATATGATATATGCTATATATGATAAATATATACACGATATTCTAGCATTTGCTTTTCCATATATTTTTTGGTTTTTGGCTTTAGCTTTAGACTCTAGACTAGATTTCCAAATTTAATTTCCTAATTTGTATTCACTTATTTGTATTTATTTATGTATAGAATTTTTATAAATATTCTTAAAGCTTTTAGTATTTAATTCTTGAGTGAACTAAGTAAGAGTTGTCTAGTTAAAATCATTTATTTGTTTTCAAAAATGATCAAATTGAAGACTAAACTGCGTTGGCCTTAAGGCAGACTCCTGTCTGCTACGAATATATATATATAGGTATGGACATGTGTGGCAGAGAAGTATTTTATAACGTTTCTGTTTTGGTTACTAACTGATAGATTAACTGAAAAAGAGATACATAAGAAATGCCCTTTAGAGGCACAATCTAAATATATAACTAAGTCAAGTAACGCCCTAAGCTTATTATACTTGCTACACATGAAGAGAAAATATTTCCCATAGGCAACGCTGATATGAATAATCAAAATAATTGGTCTACGATATGTAAACATAGCAATAAAATATAAGAAGGGAAGTCTGATAATCTTAAAGTTAGCTTGTAGCTCAGGTTCGCTGGCTGCACGCCTTCTCTGGCCGCGATGGCTATCTTTATGGAGCGCTAACAACCTGTTGGCGGCTTAGTTTTTGCCTGGGCAACGGCTGCGTACCTGGGCCAGAGCCTGGGGCCTGTGGCACGCCAAGGAGCCATCAATCAATCGATGCGCAGTCAGGTGCATAAATTTGTAGAAGATGCTTTAATTGAAGCCCGCATAATGCATTGCGATTTGCGAATAAATCTTCTCGCGGCTCGACACGAGACGCATTCAAAATGCTAAATTAGTAAAATGTCACTTTCGCTTTTAAGATGTTGCACGGGAATTTGTGCTGCACGCGGGGCGGAGTATTTTTCGTAGTTGACTGTGATCAAAGCGCTGCGCCGCCAGAGCCAGAGGCAACCACATAAATTATCGCTGGCTAAGCAGGCACAGACAGGGCCACAGCCACTGTCGCCTTCTTCTTGCGAAATGTAGCACATGTGGCAAGCAAAGCATTGACATACTTCAAAGTGTTTGGCTGACTGCATTGTTGTCGAGTGCGATACCCTTGAAAGAGTGCGCCAGGGGTCGCCAGAGCTGTCTGCTATTTAATTTTGGTTTTTTGTTTTGTATTCTGTTCTAGACAGCTCTCCGATATGGCATGTTATAAATATTTGCAACGCTGTGACATCGCTGATATGTATTCGCAACTGAAATTGCATTTGTATCTGCAACAAACTGCTGTTTGCCTTCCTGTTTAGCTGGCCAAAGGCGCCAAAGCGCATCAAATTAAATTCCTTATCGCTGGCGCCCTGCAAAACGTTTTCTGTTTCTCTCGCTTTTTGCATCTTTTTAGCTGCTGTTGCTGCTGTTGCTGTCTGGCAATTTGCTTTTTGCGACAAAGGCAACAACGGCAGCAGCAACTGTTGCACCAACTGGACCCTGACCAGCCCCAACTGTGGCTGTTGCTGGCTCAGCCGGACACCGCATGGGTTTAAAGTTTTCAAATTGAATTTTTTATGCTATGCCAGGAATTTCATTTCAATTTTACTTCTTGTACAAGGTGCAATACAGGTAGTATGTGAGAGAGAAAGGAAGAGGTGGGAAGCTTCATATTTTAATATAAATATCAAGTTAATTAGCGCCAAGCACCTGCTGTGCTTCCTTTTGTTGAGCCAAAATTTCTGTTAGATGAATTGAATTCAAACAACTTCTATATTTTAGTAGCAAATACTTGTCAGCTTACTAATTTGTATTTAATTTATTTTTAAGTCCATTACGCATGAAAAAAAATAGAAAGATAAATCAAATTTTTTTATTATAATTTATTATACACCTTTGTTAACTGAAGGAATGAGTTTTGACCAATTTTTAACTGTGACTCTCACCTTTAAATCCATAGAAACTGCATGCCACTCGCTAACAATTAACTTCCAATCTATAAGCAGAGACATATAAAGTAGATAGATTATAGGCATATGCAACTTGAGCACATTCAAGTCAATCGAGTCCTCTAGTCCTCTTGCTTAGCTGCACTCAGTCAATTTATATAGTTCAACCAAAAGGCAATGCCAAACTAATTTATATTCAATTAATTAACTTCAAGCGCATACTGCGTACTTAAACACAATTCACACTCGAATTCGCATCCGCAACCATTGGCGGTTGGCCAAAATACAAGAGCATTTGCAGTTAGCCCCACAGGCGATCTGCCTGGTCAAGATTTAAGCGATAAACGAATGGACCAAACCACCAATTGCTGCGGCAACTCCGCATATGTAGAGTGAAACCAAGAGAGGGAAGGGAGAGAGAGTAAGAGAGCGAGAATCATTCGCGCACTTGGCACACATTTCCCAACTGTCTGTGGCCACTTGGCAGACATTTCTGCCAATTGTATCGATAAATGTTGCAGCTGGCTTCTGCGGTCTTCGATTCCCTCCGGCCGGTCTAATAAAACGTTTACATGCATAAATCGCCAACTGTTTATTGGCCAAAGCCGAACGTACTTGTACCGTGTATCTTTGAATACTTGATACTTGCATCTGCTCCGTATAACTGTATGCCAATTGCTGCCCATTGAATTGTGTGCTAATGCCTTTGCCAATTGTCTTATCAAAAGCGAATAGAAAGTTGTATATGCGATGTGCTATTAGACAAATGAACTGGCCGTAAAAGACAGGCATAGACATTGTGCAAAGCAAAATAATATTTATATATTTATATATATATACATTTTATGAAATATGGGTTTAAGTCACGAAATATAATTATTTACTATATTAACAAACAAAAATGCAATAATAATAAATTAAATAAAGGCTCAGTTTTTTAATAAAAAAAATATATATTTTCTCTTGTGTCAATAATTCTATCAGTTGTTATTATATTTTGCTATTTTATCTGTGGAACTTAAAAAAAATATTTAAGTTCTTTTATGTAATTTATTATAAAATTTTTTGAATATTAATTTCAAATATTAATCTGTAAGTAAACAAATTAAAATGGTTAAAGACAAATAATAAAAATAGAAAATATTTAAAATATATAACGAAACGTTCCTTTGTTTATTAAATTATATATGTAGTTAACTTGAATACGTGAGTGGCTTATTAATATGACTTTTTTTAAACGCAAATATTAACAGCAGCACGCAAATTGCGCAGCAGGTCAAAGGGAAATTCATAAAATAAATTGTATTAAATATTTCATCAAATTTTACACTCAAATAAAAATGAATAATAATCGATTTACGAGTTAATATGATGTGTAATATGATAAAAAAATATTAATAAATTATATTGAATTGGCATAATAATACAAATATATCAAGCTGTAGGTCAGACTGCTAAGGCTTCCTTTGCTAAAGCTTTAATTAGCAGCTGGCTTCTCTTTTATATCAATAAAAAAGGAAGCTGACTTGGTTTTTTAAAATATATTTGAAGTGCGCTTTAAGATTGAGAAAAAATGGAAAACTTTGAGATAATAATTACTAGCAAGCTGCACAAAATAGGCAAAAATCATTCGGCGGACGGCGGCAGCATATCAAAAACTTTTGCGTAAAAGCCATTTAAACTTTTCAACAACTCATGGCGAGCAGTGCATGGATGCAGTGCAGCAACAGCAGCAGCAGCAGCTGGCAAAGCCAAAAGCAATCTGCGCCTGACAACCAAACGTTTATTAAAAGACTCCCCCCAAATGGATGGGAGTAGCTTGTTGGGCTGGCGACATGATGTACATGACGATGACGATGACGATGACGTTGGCCAGTTGAGTGACCAGTGGACGTAAGGCGAAACTTTACCACGACGCACACTTGATGCTTGATTAAAGCTTCGCAATGTCTTCCTCTTGGCAGCTACCCACTTGAGTGGATATTTCTCTCATGCACAGAACTTGGCCTGCGTCTCCATTTAAATGTTCATTTGTTATGCTGTCGTCGGCCAACAAGAAGATGATGATCAGCTGCAACTGCTGCCGTTGCTGTTGCATGGCTAGCTTGTTGTTGTCTTGTCTGCCACTGCCACTGCCACTGGCAAACAGCCAACAAGTGTCTTGAAACACTTCCACGCGGCTGTCGCAGCCGCAGTCGCTGCTTGTGGCGCCTCTGGCGTTGTCTTCAAGTGTGAGCGGGCCAAGACCCAAGTGGCTGCCGGTTCTGCGCATGCAAATTACTTTGGCCACAATGTTTTGATTTGATTCGCATTTGATTATTTTCGCAATTTCATCGGCTGTTCTACTTAAACATTTCTTACGAGTATGCATGGCGGCCAGCAGTTGTGCGTGGGACTCATAGGCCTAGAAGTTGACGTCGTCATCGTCGTTGTTTGCGTGGGCTTTAGTCTTGTCCGCGTTGAGTGCGTGACATGTGTTTGAAAGTACGGAATTACAACTTTTTCTTTTCAGTTGAAGTGTGTTGGGCAACAAAAGTGTGTCAGACGTTCTGTGCTTATAAATTTTGTATTATAAAAATTGTAATTAAAAAGGGTTCAACTTCAGCTAATTTTCCACTGCAAACATTGGTCTTTTACCCATCGACGATGCCACGAACCCATTAATCCCATGCGTAGTGAAGGCTGTAAAAGGAGAAAATATGTAGACAATCTGCGCCTAGCGTTTTGTAATTTTCCACGCGAATTCCCGCAGAGCAGAGCTTTGATGGGCGCCTATTGCAACGTTGCACGTTGCAAGTTGCCAGTTACCAGTTGCCGGTTGCCAGTTGCGAGGCAAACGCATGATCAAATGTCACAATCAATTTCAATTTGGCGCTCGAATTGAGCTTCGTTAGCGGCAGCTGGCAAAAGAAAACGAGCTGGCTGCCAGGTTGATTCGATGCCGGCACAGAGTGCTCATCCTGATGTGCTGCCAGGCGAGTCCAAAGCCAAAGCCGAAGTCAAAGTCGAGGCCAGCTTGGCTGCCACTTTTTCTAATCAACCAAAAACCTGCGCGAGTAGCGCCTGTAATTTAACTAATTTGTATCTGTGTGTGCTCTTAAGTGGACCAGTGTCTGTGTGTGTGTGTGTGCCGTTGCCATTTAACTTGTTGCCTTAGAATGCAATGTGAATCTGCTGTCAGCTTTATTGTCAACTTTGTTGCCATATTAAACTGACTTAAGAGCAGAGTATAAAAGCCTTAGACAGAGCTGAGTGAGTGCATGATAGGATTAGATATCTTGAAAATTATTAGAAAAGATTCGGTAAATAGATTTTTGTTATCATTGTATATGAAAGGTCTATGAAATTGTATTTGAATTAAAGGTGTTATAACATTTGAATTTATTTATAATAATTAGAAATTATAACTAAAAAGAGCAGCATTTGGAGTTGGATTTGTAATGGGAATGCCGCTCTCCCTGTGCCTTCTCAGTGACTTGAATATCACAGTATTTTTTTTATATAATAATTTCAGGCTTGATTGTACTTGGAAATTAGGCATATAATTATAATTTATTCCCACATTTAGATTATATTTTCTAAGACTTTATCTCAGTGCCCATATTCTATAAGAACTTAGGCACAATAAGGTCTTGTCGTTGCAGCTTGCTCAATAAATCACTCGGTATGAATAGCTTTGCTTATTTTATATATAAATTGAGATAATTATCATAGAAATTTGTATATCACATGTAATACCCAAGCTGAATAACTCTGCTATTTAAACAACTAATTTGAATAAAAAAACAAACAGTTTTTATCTGCAAATATTTTTTTTTTGGATTCTTATATTTAATTATAAGCTAGTTGTTTTTTTTTGTAATATATATTTAACTGTTCAAAAGAAAAAAACAAAAAACGTTGCATTCATTTAAATTATTCACAATATTTAATAATCACAAATACTTATGTGGCTGTTAAAATTATTTACTATGAAACAGCAAAGGTATCATAAACATTTATGCTTACACAGAAATATGAACATTTTGTGTTGGCATTACATGCAATATACATAGATATTAAATTATTATTCAAAAAAATATACATAATATTTCAGGAAAAAAAATGTATAAAAAACATGATTAAGTATATAAATTAACATATGACATGTGCATAGTTATTATTTATAATATGTATATATAGAAAAATATTATATGGCAAGAGAAGTGTATGTTAAATGCACGAATAATATTAATATATATATTTTAAAAATATTTTTTAATTTGTATTTTATTATAAGCATATTAAACAGACTTTTAATCAAATCAACTTTTAAACAACAATTTTAAATGTAAACAAATAGTTTAAAAAATAAAAAACTAGAGGGTATATTTAAAATAAAATATTTGTATAATTTTTTATTATTTGTTTTTTATTATTATTAAAAAATACTATTTAAAAAAGTTGTATTACATTATATTAAAAAAATATATATATTTGATCCAATTTTATTATTATTCTAAAACTGTTTTATTATTACTATTACCAAGAAAAGTAATTTATTTTACATTATTATTGAAAAATGTAAATGTTTCTTTTAGAATTAAAACAAATCTCAGTGAACCAAGTTTATTAAACCTCAAATATGGTTTGATATAAAATTTATTCAATTTATTTCTAGCCAATTCAAATTGAATTCAATTGAAATTTGCTTGCGAACAAAATGCTAATATCGATAGTGGTGGATAGTTATGGACGTGCGTTGTCTTCGGCCACGCCTTTTAGGGCGCACAATCAAATGGCAATTATGTAGATTTTATGCAGCTGCAAAAGTTTTTGGCCAAGCACTTTTGCTTTTTGTCCTGGCAGAGTTCTATGGAGTCTTTTGTTGGTTGTTTACCAACGTCTAGACGTTTATTGTGATTTGGCGTGGGCTTCCTTAACGCATTGTGCTTGCCGCTTGATAAAAGTGTTTAAACGGGTTTTTTGGAAACTGTTTCGAATATCGGTTGGACACAGAACAATGCCACAGTTTATAATTGTGAATGCTTTTTGTGCAAAGTTTTGCGCTGGCTGCATTAACAGAGTTCTTTTCGGTTTCAGATAAAGCAGTGAGAGCAAAAGTTTATAATGTTTGGCGGTTTCTAGTTTGTTTCTGAAAATGTAAGAACAGAACTTAAAAACTTGCAAATTGGTGGTTTTAGTAAAAAAGATATGATAGTTATGCATAATAAAAGCGATGAGAAATGGCAGCTGAACTAAATATTTTTGGCATTTCTTGGCTGACTGTACTTAGGCTCTCTCCAGAGCGCTAAGCCAACTACTTCAAATGAGGCACCTGCGTCAAAAACTACACACTGACTTATTACACAGGGGAGGCAGTTCCAGGAACTATGCAAATAGCTTGAGTGCTACCTTCTGGCTGAGACAACGAAGCGATGTCTTCGCATTTATCTGGTTGGCTTAGCAGAAGGCTGCCGTTACGAAAATCCCCACATGAATAATTACGGCGCAGCCAGTTCATTTCATTTCACTTTCTGTCTAAGGGAATCTCTCAGCTACAACCCTTTCGCGAGGGTGTGTGTGGCACATGAATGAAAATATTTAATGAAGAAATTTATAACAAACTTTCACAGCAGCAGCATCAGAAGATGTAGCAGCAGGCTGTGTGCGCATTTAAAAAATTATGAACATTAAATGCAAATTAAGCTAATCAATTAAGCCGTAACGAAATGTGCCTCTGCCAGTGGGCAATTCCAGAGTTCAAAGTACCCGGCACATTTCTGGGCCATTTGACGTCGCGCAATTAGCCAAGAAATGAGTGGCTGAAAGTCGATAGTCAACGCTCGACGCTGTCGACAATCTGCACTGCCAGCCAGCCAGCCAACCCTTGCGAGTGACCGATATTAATGATTAGCCAGTCTCTGCCCCAGTCACTCTCTACCAGCAGCGTTTACTGGCATGCAATGCCAACCCTTTTGCTGTAGTGCGTGTTCCTCTGAGCCCAGAACACATCGACTGACTGACTCACTTATTATAGGTCAGTATTGCGTTAGCTGGCCACCCACTTTGAAGTTTGCATTGTTGACTTAATGATTGGATATTAATTTGGTAGTACGTACTTTAGACAAATTGTTGCCGATTAGCCAATGGGCTAAACAATGGCCCAAGCAAATAAATAGTATGATCCAAAGGTAGTTTAACTGAAGCTTCGGGCTCGTTAAAAGCCAACTTAACTACTTGTCATTAGTTCAATGGACAATTGACTGTGTGGGGCTGGCTGACGGCAGCTGACACTGTTATATATAGATACTATTTGCAATAGTAAAGAGCGTATTCGATTTCTTTTATCTAACTGTTTAAATGTTGAATTAATCTAAGTCAGCTGTGCGCTAGAGTTAGTAAGATTGCGAGTCCTTTGGAAGTTGGTAGAGTTATCTATTTGAGCCACAGCAATTCAAAACTTCTTGATCTTAAAGCATAGAATTGAGTCAGCTTATAGAAAATATTTTTCTTTTCTTCAGCAATTTTATAACTTTTAGGCGTGCTGAAAACTTTAAAGTTTAGCACTTCTTCATAATCATTATTCCTATATATAAAATAGCTAAACAATAACAAATATCATATTTCACCCAGGCAACCAGCCATACACAATCAGTTTTTACAATCGATTACGCAAATGGTTTTATGGCGGCATTGAGAGTGCTAAACAAATTTTATTTTAATGCCATTTTCCGTTTAATTGGCCAAGTAATAGTTATGGTTCTATTGTGTGGCCAAGAATGGCTGAATGAAATTTTAAGGGTCGCCGCAAACGAACTGAAAAATCAACAATGCGACCATAAAAATACGCCTTCCCTTGGAGGGGCCTAATCAAATTAAGTACTAATCCTTGGGAAAAACCGCGAACAATTTAAAATGATTGTAAGTAAATTTCCCAAAACAATTAAAGGCAACAACTTAGAATTTCCGACAATCAAACAGCTGTTACGAAGAGAGCGCGAGAGTGAGAGAGAGGGGAGAGAGCGAGAGCGAGAGCGCGCTCTATGCGCATTCGCCAGGCAACTGAGAGAATAAGAGTAAGAAATTTTTATAGCATGCGATAAGTGAGCTTGTCGCATGCGTTTAGTTTGCTTTTAATTACCTGACCAAAGTACTAAGAGACATATTTGCATATGTGAGTACGTAAAAGATGGTCATAAAAGCCTGACTTGACTCACCTGGTCAGAGCTAGTTCCCAAGCGGGAATAATTCATTTGCCGTGCAAAATTGTTGCACATCAAGGATGCGAGAAGGTGTAGCACGGTGGCAAGCAACTTGTGTAGACAACAAGGTTGCATACACGTTGAGAAATTGTTTTATTACCGAGCGTTGAGAGCGTGTTGACTGAAAACAAAGGTGCGCACAATAAATTACATTGTTACACGGAACTGTGGCAATGCTGGGAGGAAGGTGCAAGGCGCAAGACGCAAGGCGGGCAGCGTCACTTTAATGAAAAGGATTTTCTCTCCCATATGTCTGCAGTTTAGTTGTGCAGCTCCACCTTTCACTCATTGCATTACTTTCCGTTTGCACTTCAAATGACTTTGCCCCGTGGCTGCTTAATATTTAATGGCCTGGCCATTGAAGACTTCGCTCGGCTCTCAAATTTCTAAATGCGCTTTGATGTTTTCGCCATTAGTTGAGGTTCAGACTTTGCATAAATAAGTAAACGCCTACTTCATTAGAAAGTGTCGCTTTATAACCATCTCAGGTTTAGCTCTGTGCGCTTGAGTGCTTTTAGTTTTGTGGTTTGCTATATCCATTAGAGAAATGTCTGAAAAGGGGTATATTATTGATGAAATGCAGTTTGTAGTTTAGCTAAGGCAACAAGGTTTCTTTTGCTACAATAATATTGGATAACTTTTGCGATTGAATTAAGTTATTTAAGTTATGTTATTATTAAGTTATTAAGTTAATATATAAACAATTGAGTTTTAATGTTAAGAGTTATTAAATGATAATTTAGGCAAAGATTTTATAGCTTCAAGTTCATGTATTTTATAAAAGTTTCAAATCAGTTTAAATAGATTAATTTTTCTGTAGGGCCTTAAGACCTGAGACTAGTCTCAACTAGGCATTTTCGGCTGGTAAAGGGCTAAAAGCTTAAGCTCTTTTAGTTATGCCTCAGCTGACTTGTAGTTAATCTATGCATACATCATATAGCTATCCATGCATATATCTATAATAGGACCAATGCCGCTTACCAGTTCTTGATTTCTTGACTCTTCTCGTGTTACTTCAAATATTTTTTTGGCTTACTATATCTCTGGTAAAATGTCGCTTATTGAAAGTTAGAACAAAGTAATATGTTCTCCGCTCATTACAGGGTATCTTTGCTCAGCCATTTGCTCACCTTCATGTTTGTTTTAGTTTTAGAAGTTGATGATATGTTTGTGTGATGTTTGTGCTGGCAAAAGAAGTGAAAGTGGGAAGTGTTTTGGGAAACGGATGAGAGTTCTTTCTGCTGATGAACGGCAAGCGAAGCAAAAGATGTTTGCTCGAAAATAGGAAGTCTGTGGAGCTGCAGTGGGTTAAGTAAGCTTAAAAATTAATGAATCTGAAAACGAGACTGTTAAAAGCCTTAATGATTTATGGTTGAAATGCAGAAGGATACAAAAACATGATAAATAAATAAATACAATTTATTTAATATTAAATAACAGTTAAAATTTATGTAACAGTAATAATTTATGAAATATAAGCGATTTAGTTTTTGAACTTTATTGACATTGAAAACAAAGTTTAAATCGATCATAAAAAACTATTTGAAATGAAAAATGCTTCAACATAGCAAACAATGCTAGAAATAATTTTACTTTTGTTTAGCAAAGCCTAAAAATAACGATTCAAAATTACATATTTCTCAACTTGAAACATATTATTCCATAACTAGAACAGGTCGACTGCTAGTGGGTCACATTTGATAAATGGGAACTATAGTTAGTTCTATGCAAAAGCCAATGATGTACGTTAACATGGACAGCCCACATGCACAGTTCGTTCGCGAAACAGTTAACAACAACAAAGTCGTCATATTTAGCAAGACTTACTGCCCCTACTGCAGCATGGCCAAGGAGCAGTTCCGCAAGCTCAACGTGGAGATGACCATAGTTGAGCTGGATTTGCGCGGCGACGCCGAGGAGCTTCAAGCGGTGCTTGGCGAGCTGACTGGAGCTCGCACCGTGCCCCGTTGTTTCATCAATGGCAAGTTCGTGGGCGGCGGCACCGATGTGAAGCGCCTCTACGAGAACGGCACACTGCAGCGATACTTCCAGTGACTCTCCCAATGACAGACCTAAAACACTTTAAAGTTGGAGCAGCAGCCGTAGCAACAATTGAAGTTATGTTGAATTCAGTTTTGGTTGGGAAATAAAAATGAATGAAAGCATTGGTAGCATATGAAAGGTAACTTAATAGAATATTTATCTGTGAAGTTTGCAGATGAGAAAGAATTGGTGTAGGACTAATAAATATATAAATATATATTAATATATAAATAAAAAATAAATTAAATTAAAATTAAAAAATTAAATAGAATTATGTGAAATAGAATAAAAGAGTAAAAATAAATAAATAAAAATTAATATAAAAAATAGAAAGAAACATATATAAAATATATATAACATATAAGAAAAATCAATTAGCAGCTTTTAGATTGGTTCGTAGATTGTTGCCAATTCAAAGTTGGAAGCCTTAAAAAAATATTTTTTAAAAGCTTATAAAAGTAGCTTAGTGAAAGACGTTCCTAAAATTTACAAGGTATAGTTATATCATGTAATGTGTGTAAGAGTGGGAATTCATGGCTGGATTTATCGGCTTGAGTAGCTACTCTTAACTGAATGGGTAATTAATTTATTTGTATCAGCTGAGTTGCCATTAAATATAGTGCTAAGCAACTGCAATTATAAATATCACGGATCGCATATAAAATTGATACAGTAAACACTTTTTCTAGCTAAGGTATTAAATTTGTATTGAATTCCGCTTGCAAAGTTAACAAAAAATCGAAGGACACTATTTAAGCACATTGACAGGGCAAATCGATAAGCCAAATTACGCATACGACACGTGTGCATATTGTAATATGTGAAACACACGCAGACACCCAACACACACACTTTTATTTTGACTTTTTATTTTTAATGCTTCACCTGCGCAGCGACGCAAACACAAAATTGAACAATTTAACGTGAGAGTAAACTAAATTTCGACATTGTGCAAGCAATTTGAAAACAATTTACGAAATGTCAACAAATTACTGCAATTTGCCAGCGCAAATTCAATCAATTATTTGCTTAGCGCAGCGATTTAAAGTTGCCTCAAACAAATGACTTCGACAAGGACGACGAGGACTTTGGGTGCAGTCGCTACTATGCGTGATGTGCTGGGCTGCCCTTAAATGGATTCATTTCTTTAATGGCCTCATGCAAGTTTAATGTCAGTCTGGACTGTCAGCCGGGCCCTGGCCGTCTGGCGTTGACCCTGAGCTGCAGTCGTCGCCTCATGTGTCATATGCGAAGTTGCAGTTGAGCAACTGTGGCACAAAGATCCATTGTTTACCAGCTGAGAGGCACGCGCGTCGCTCCTGTCTTGCTACATTTAACATTCACAAAAAGGCAGGTATCCGGCACACCTGCTGCCCACCTCTTTGCATTAATTGTTTTGCAGTTGCATTCATTCAATCACAATTCCCAGGAAGCAACAACTTAAGCATTATATTGAGCAGCTAAGAGGCAGCGTCGAGCCTTTGTTGCTGCCACTGATGTGCATTACTGTTGCAAGGCTTTTGTGTTCGCGCAGCATTTGCATTATGCCTTTTTTATATGAATGGAAGATGGGAGAGGCTAGGCTTGAGCTGAATTTTCACATAAATTGCATTGCTTCAAATTAAATGTGTAAGAAAAATGTTTTTCCTATTATTATTCTTTAAGCTCAGCTAAGAAATACCCTGTCTGCTTTTTTAAGAAATTTAAGTTTTATTAAGTTTTAAAATTAATTAAATTCGTTGCTGCAGATATTTAGCTTTATTGACGTCCTGCCACGCCTTTTAACTCTCAACTTTTATAGCTACAAAATGCATTAAGCTAACAATTTATACGCCTCAAACCATTCAGGTTACAGGGTATAGGGGCATTTAGCTGCAAACATTGGAATTTGTAATCAAAAATGCTCTAAAAGCCACCAAAAGGCAAAAACTAATAACAAACGCTTAATAAATCGTCTATCAAAAGGCGCTGCGCACAATGAGCTCTGCATACATATACGTATATGATATATGGTCTAGCCAGTGTCTGGCTGGCTTCAATTTCAACCTCAACTCCAAATGCCACTGGCCGCTCGCAGTAGTTTGCCAAACTGTAAAACTTGCGTCCATAAAAAAGCGAGAAAAGAATTTGCCAGAGAACAAAAGCGATGCGATGTTCGGTCGTTTTATTAAAAACCACAATTCAGCCAAGCGAAAGAGAATCGACTAATAAATGCTTGTTTAAAATGGTTTTAATGCAATGTTAATTGTGGGCGTGGCGGGGCGAATGTGAAAGAGAATGAATCCAGCTTTAACGCCAGCATAAATCATAATTTGTAATCACATTGTTTGACAAACAAAATTAGTTAGATCAGTGAGCTTTTGTTAGTTATAGACAGGCTAAATACCCTGTAAATGAGCTTGGACTATAAAGGCGAAAAATGTTTGATATTAGGAAGAAGATAGAAAGTAGTAAGAGCAGAAATAAATATTAAAATAAATAAGTAAATATATAAAATAAAAAATAGAAAATTATTTATTTTATTTATTTTTAAAGTTATTTTTTATTTTTTTTAAATTTAAAAATTTTTTTTTTATTTTATATTTATATTAAACGAACATTTTTTAGTGAAAAACATTTCAAGCTTAAGTCTTAAGTCATGCCTAGCAAATTTATCTATTTTAGATACAAACCCTAACAACTTAATGCATTTCCAGAGTATCAGCTCACACGCCTAATGATATCGGCCATAAAAATGACCATGAAATGGCTTTTTGGTAGCCAACTGCAAAGGATTGGCCATAAAGCCGGGCGACAAAGTTGCAACAAAATTTGATTGCGCTGCTAATTGAAGCGACTGCGATAGTCCAGACTGATAAATAGTTAGATCTAATGTCGCAATCAAAGTGCAAAATTCATTTCTTATTCACAGTTTACAGTTAGCCAGAGTTGCAGTAGCTAAACAAAGCTGCGAGTAAATGCCGAAAGAAAAAACAAGATAAAGAAATATACAAAATAAAATTATTATGGCCAAGCGTTGAATCGTAAAAAATTCCATTGCAGTTGTAAATGCTGCCTGCTGGTAGCAAGTACGAAAATTTGTATAGCCATAACGAGTCTTGACGCTTGATAACTCAGCCAAACAGAGAAACTATGTACTCGACTCACTGCTGCAGCAACATTGTGTTCTTTAATGCCCATTCGAGAGCTCAGTTAAAGCTTAGTTGAGTGCTTAAATGCAGAAAATGTGATTTGAGATGATTGTGGACAGGGAGAGTGCCAGTAATGCAAAGATATTCATAGGACTAATTGCATTTGACTAGGAAATAAAGCCATTCCTTGCTAGTCACATAGAAATTTGCATCTGTTTCGGCATTTGTTTTTAAGAGCATAAACAAAAACATCAATAAGAGCAGTAAAATATAACTCTGTAAGAGTGGCCATGTTGGCTCGCTTTTATCATCTCATCTTTTCTTTTGAGTAGCAAAACTTAAGAAGACTTTGAGGTTGCAGCTAGAGATCAGTGGTTGAAATTATTTTTGTGCTGTAAGTTGCTTTTTCATTAGCAAGCAAGAACTTCTAAAAGTATTAATTTTTATTTGAGAAATATATAAAAAATATAAAAAAATATATAAAAAATAATATATATTATTATATAAAAATAAAAATTGAATTTGGCTGAACTACTCTGAATACATCTCTGTGTGTAAACATTTTTGAAAAAATTTTATTAAAAAAATTTTTGCTGAAATCACATTAAATTCAGATGCCTCACATCAAACTAACGATAAAGGCAGTTTTACTCTTAATTCAGTCTTAGCTTCTCTATGAGTCGAGTACCTCTAGGCTCTAAGCTGAAGAATAAGAATTTATTGTTCTATCACTAGAGCAAGTGCAGAATCAACGCTTTCAGTCTCAAGAGAATAAACCAATTTGTCAATATTGAAGTAATCCCTAAGCCTTGTCAACATGAACGAACCAGCCTAGTATTATATCTAATCATTCAATACTCTAGCATAACTCCCTACAAATTAGCCACAAATTAGCAAAGCTTTCAACTAGTTTTTAGCTTAATTCACAACACAATTTCGTAGAGGAATGAATCAACCTTAAGTTAAAAGCTGAAAAAATGAAACTTTTCGTTATCCATGATATGTTTTTAATGTTCACATATTTAATTTCACTGACCATTGCATGTCAGGGCGAATGCTAGACACATATCATGCTGAAAGCCCGCCCATCTTGAAATGTACTCGAGCTGTTCGTGTCCGGGCGAAGCTCGGCCAATGCTTTCCAGCTGAACCATGGCATTTATACATAGCAATGCTGGGAAATATGTATAAATACAGGTGTAGTGTATCCTGTTGCTTTCGTGTTGGCAACGGCTGACAGGGCGGGCGGAGCGAGGGTGCAGCCAGGACCAACAATCCGGGCAAGTTACAATGTCACGCACACATATTTCCTGTCATTCTAGCGTTTATTTCCTCACAACGCTTTATTTTTTTCTTTTTATTTTTATTATCGCATCCTTGTTAACACGTGCGTTCCCCCATTGTTGTTGTTATTGTTTGCTATTATTTTTGCTGTTGTTGTTTGCTGCAGTGCGTCCATGTGGCTGTGCCCCCGGGGGTATTCAAGTTTATTAAGGCAACGATCTTCGCTATGTGCACGGCCAAAAGGGGCGTCGAAGGCGTTGGGGGCGCGGCTACTCGCTGCTTGGGTCGGGTTACCAATTGACGTCCATTGGCTGGCAACGCCGCGTCTGCTGTAAAACAAAGAAAATAACAATAATATAATTATATGTTAGCATGACATGTTACGTGCAAGTGTCGTTTAGAACAATTTTTACACATTTCAGATGGTCGCCGGGCCTGACGGGGTATACGAGTTAAAGCTTTTCAGATTGCTCTGAGCAGAGCTGCGCAATATTTCATGTTACTATTATAATTAATTAATATTCCTGAAACTATTTATTTGATTTATAGCAATGCTTTATGTATACATAAATATGCAATTTTTTTGCCGTTTTATATCATTTTATTTTTGGCCATTCTGAAAAGCAGGTCTATCTTAACTAGCTGTAGAAGTTATAGTTGGAGATCTATATAGTTTATTTTTTAAAGCACGCGCTTTCTGCACTGCAATATTTTCCGAATTTCGTGTCTGTAGTATCTTAAGTATTTCTTTTATTTCCGATTTGCCACGCTTAGCAGAAAATCTTAACATTTAACAAGATGATATATATTCCTAAATTCAAGGCAAACAGCTTGTGTTTATATAGGCAGATGAAAAGACAGACAAACAGACAGCCAACACAAACAACACCAATATACTCTGTTCACTTTGTGTTAGAGCATAAAGAGTATAAAGAGAGAGTATTAAAAATAGGTCTTGTTCTCATGCCAAATCAAACTGAAATACTAGTTCCTTAAGATTCATAGAGAACTCTGAAAATAGCCTTTGAATTAAAGCTTATCCCGGTCTCACCTAACACAGATAATGCTCTGCTGCTTAATGTATTTCGCTAAAACATTTCAATATAAAAAGAATGTTTAAAACATTTCTTTAGTTAAGTTAAATTTGCTGCCTGTAGAGATCATAAATGTTCAATGCACGATTAGCTAAATCAAAATTTATTTATTGAATATCTATAGCTTTTGGCTGGCAAAAGTTTGGCTATAATTTTCCAGCCACAAGCGAAATGCGCATTTGCTGCGCTGGCTAAAACTAACCAAAATTTTGCTGGCATTCCCCGGGTGTACCACAGTCTAAGCATTATAATTCATGGAGGCAGAGGGATGCGGGGGTTGGGGCAACCTTTATGAGTAATTTGATACCTTGCGATAGCTTTTTGGCAAAACTTTTGACTTTGAGGCCATTAATCAATTAATTAAGCATTTTATGAATATTTCAGCCACAAAGCGAGAAATTGGCATTATAATCGCCGGGGAGCGAACCGTATTCCGTTCCAGGTCCACGAGGAGTTACCTTTCGCGGGCCACTTAGCAATGCACATGAATATTTAACGCGAATGGGCGAATGTCTAAAAGTTATGTGGCTTGGGCCGGGCTTCGTCTATCGGAGACCGGAGACGGTGTTTGGTCAGAGCGCTGGGTTCGTGCTGGGTCCATAATCGAGCGCATGATGACGAGCTGTCGTTGAAGCTGGATAATAAGCAGAAGCTAAAGCACAGAAAGGGATAATGACTTGCGCCTCCCCAAGAAGTTGATGAAAGCAGCCAGCGAAGGCGAGCTACCAACTTTCTTGGAAAGAACAAAACTTTATGACTAATTAATTAAATGCGCTATAAAAATGTTCCGTTCGCTGTTGGCAAAGTTTATGCATTTCTGAACCATGAAAAATGAGCGTCGGGAAATTTCCTACCATCCAGCGGAAAAGAAAAAATCATTTAAACAAAGAGTCACAAAAAAAGAAAGGAAATTAACGAAGCAGCCAGCGACAAAACGTTTGAGTTATGCGCTAAACAAGTTTCGCAGCATCGCTAAATATGCAGGTGAGTGAGACGGGTCGCGTGTGTGTGACATGTCGCTGTTTGCTGTTTCAATGCCCTGCACTCATTGGAAATAGATAAGGTGGGGCATGATGGGAGAGTGCCTATACTTGGCTCTACTATAAAAGATATTTGCTAAAATAAAAAAAAAATATTTTGGGCTGAGTTTTAGCATTGATTATTTATTGTTTTACTTTAAAAATAATTCATTAGATTAATAGACTATAGTTGCTATGTCTTATATAATATTGAGCTTGGGCAAACAATTTGTGAGGCAGCCGGATGAAATCATCAAAAGTTTTAAAAACAATTATATATATATATAAATAAAAAAACTTTATTCCATGCTTAAAATATACTAGGGTCTACTCTTACTGGCCTTTAAATTGTCACCTACCATGACTCTGTTGGCAGACCTAAGTTTATGGAGCAAATGTGCTTGAGTTTATATTCTATGATTGATAACGTTAAGGAATATTTTTTTACAATTTATTTAGTTTTTTATAGTATTTATTAAATATTTTTCAAAGGCATATAAAGTTCAGCTAAATTTTATATCATTTACTAAGTATTTTATACAAAGCTTCTATGGCAACTAAATCTTAGCTCAACATATATCTCTTATTACTTAGCTCTTCTCATTTTGAATAAGTTTGAGTTACTATCTATCTCCATCTCCACTCATTCACACGAGTCTGTTTAACTCACATTCTCAATTGATACTCATTTTGCTTGGATTCTACTTTATGCTTACCTTTTTCTCGTTTGACCTCCACTCATGAAGGGATATCTTCTAGCACTGCTTTCCTTCTTACTTAGTTTATTTCGCCTTCACCCTGAAAACTTTTTAATGAGTTTGCCAAATGCTGCAAAGTGCGCAGCCAACATCGACGTCAATTGGTTTATAATCTTTATTTTTGAGTTATGCCGAAACATTATTTTCAGAAAAGAAAAAATATAAGAAGTTGCGAAACAATGTCAGTACAAGCAGAGGATGCAGACTATATTTGCCAGAGCTGAGAAAAGGTTTTATTGACTCTTGAAAATCGATTATAATATAACTCAAGCAGGAGTGATATTATGTCAGTAAACGGTATTTCAGTAGCTGCTTTAGTTATTGATTAAATGGCTGATAAATTCATGAATTATGCTTAGCTTAGTCATTTCTCTAAATAACTCTGTTTACATCTTAGTCGCACTTGAAGGCAAAGATGTTCAGCTTCAGCTAAAGTTTTTATTATATTAAAGCATAATTTTATTGATGTAAACATTGCTATACATACGCTAAAGACACTTAAGCTTAATAGCCATCTGATGCAGTGTCTATTTGAGTCGTACCGTGACAATTGCTCAGATGTCAACCTCATGCACAATAGCTGTCAGTGGCAAAATAGCAGTCAAATCGTGGCATTCAGCATGTTATTCAATACGTTGACAGTTGCATGTGTACATATGTGTCCAAACAGAGAGGGAGACACACACACACAAACACACACACATACAGATACAGATACCCATTAATGGTCAATTCCATTTCGATTTGATTGTGCGAACGTTCCTGGTCTGAGGCATTCAACGTCTGGACTGGACTCGCAATTACGCCAGCCTCCTGCGGCGCACGTTAAGTGCGCACGGCACACCGGTTGGGCTCACGTATTTCACGTGCATAGTATTTGTAAGCCTGAAGGACCTCATGTGGGTTTGTCAAATTAGCGCATCGTTTGTTCTGCCAGGCCAGAAAGCTCTCCGTCGACTGTATGAAAATCATTGTTAATTTTTGAGTCAAGTTTCCGCTTGCCATTTCTTGCCGCCGCCTTAAAGTGACTCACATCAGCGCACTGCGGGTTGTCCGCCGCAAATTGAAATGAGTTCTGCCAGCCAGGCAGGCAGGCAGATTTCGACACACACACACACACACATAGCCAACTGGCTGCTAATCACAAATTCATTAATTTCCCAGACCAGAGCACATGGCACGCAGGGCATGCAAATTAAACAATTAACATTTATGTGTGGCACAAGCAAATGCAAATACCTAGTTCAGGGCCGCAGGTGTGGGCTTGACTGAGGCAACTGTACATCAATGTATTTCACATGCGAATTTTTTTATCTTGCCTTTCTTTCCTTTGCCTAGCTTTTCACACCCGGAACCGGAAGCAGGTTGTCGCCAGCAGTGGCAGAACGATTGCACTTCTCGTTTGTCTAACGCAAATCGAGTGGAGTGAAGTCTATTTACAGATGATGCCCGAAACCAATGAGCCCTGACCCAGTCCCACAGTCCCATGGTCGAGCTGCTGTTGCTGCTTCTGGCGGGGTAAACAAGTCAAAGTAGTAACCGCCGACATACCCAGTTGGCTCTAGCCACCCACCCAGCGAGAGCCAACCACAGACGCGTCTTTTGTTTGCTCTAACTCATTGTTGTGTGTGTGTGTGTGTGTGTGTGTGTGTAGTCTGGTTAGCTGTTTGCTATTGTGGCTGCAGATTTGCTCGCTGAGGCACTAAACTTTTATTTCTTAAATCCGAAATCGTTTGTGCCCCTCGCACAAAGTCAATATGCGGGCACATTTTCGATGTAGGAAGTAGGGATGTATGTATATAGGACGAGGCAGGGCAGTTTGGGAGTTGCATGTCTGTCAACGGCCATGTAGCTGCTGCTACTTCCTGTTTCTGAAAATCGGTTTTTGTTGATTTGAGCGCCAGTTGTTTAGTCGCCGAAAACATGGAACGCCATCGCCGCCAGTCAGACCAAAACGACATCCATATCCAACATTCAACATTCACCATCCAACAGCAGCCCAGCCAGCCAGCCGGCCAGCCAGGCAGCCAGCTAGCAATGTCCACCAACTGGCAACTGAAGTGGAGTTTTGTTTGTTGTCCGTTTGTCAATTACAAACTTTTATTGCAATTTACTTTTGTTTCAGGCTCGCAGCAGTCATTCGCTTCCATGTGGACACACTTTGAGGTCGTTTCAGCAGTGGGCATGGGCTCAGCCACTGCCTGTGTCAGTGTCAATGTCTGGGCCTGGACCTGGGCCTGACGCGGCCGACCATTGTGGTACGTTCATGTTTTACGTTCAAGTATTTAATATTGTTTTCGATGAAGTAATATCCATTTGTTGTTTGATGAATTGTAACGGTCGGTTTTGCCATCAAATAACGATTGCCCTATTGGAATTTCATTGATGTTTGGCCAACGGATATTTGGCAATGGCAGTGGCCAGCGTGGTTTGATTGCTCTCCACCAAAATTGTTTTGTTCTGTTGCATCGCCTGCAGCCTGAGATCTTAGTGTTAAATGAAAGTGTTAAATGGTCGGGGTTAGCTTCTGCAGTCAACTCATATCTAAGTGTATAATACTTCGATTCTATTATGTATTTGACTTAAGCTTCTTGCTGGAATATTTGACTCTGTCTATAAGAAGTTATGAAAATGTAATTTAAAACAATTTGTCAACGACACTACAGCCGGACACACACGCGTAGTCGGAGCAGAGCGAAGTCGAAAAGAAAATGTGAAAATGAATATAATGAAAAAGAGAATGAAAATGAATTATGAAGTATGCGCCAAGAACTCGGCACTGGGAAGTTCCGTCGTTCTCGAGCTGTGCGTACGTGAGGGGCAAGCAAATGGCTTAACAATGGCGGCGTGCGTGGGCGGCATGTTTGGCACGCGCCACGCCTACAATAAACCGCAAATGTGTCGCCCGGATGGACAGAAATGTATGCAACATATTTCACAGTTCGAGCCTTGACACAGTACAAAACAGACCCAAGGGACCGCATATGGCTGAGCAACTGTGCAGCTTTAACGCCTACGCTTAATGCGTGCCAGTTAAAGGCAGCAAGCTGCCGCGTCCCCACACACAGACACACACACACACACAGCCCCAACTTTGTTGTCACACTGAAATTTTGACTTATGTGCGCTCTGGGGGTAAGTTATACTTTACTACAGAGCGCAAAGGTTTGCGCTTGGCGCCATGTTTATTGCGATTTCATGTACCATTAAACCAAGTCGCAGAGTGAGACGAGTAGAGAGCAGAGTAGGGGGAGAGAGAGAGAGCATAAGAAACTCGTAGACATGGCTGGAACAGTTCGCTAATCTGTTGATAAATAAACAAAATTCACAACTTGATAGCTTCATTCAGAATAACCGAATGAAAAAATGCTGTAAGCGTCGTTGATAAATGCCAAACAATTTTACCTGCGGCAATGGCGACACTTTTTCAACATCCTCCACACACACGCATATACACACACACACACTCTCACAGCTTCAAATATTTCTCTCTCACTTCTACTGCTCAGCAGGCGACTCACGTCGCGGCACGCAAATGTGACCAGGAGCAAGTGTTGCTGTTGCTGTTGCTGCTGCTGTTTACTGTTATTTTTGTTGTCATTCATCACTGCGATGAATTCCTAGGAGCAGCATGTCAGCTGTATGTAAATAAAGAATTGTCACTTTGACACGTTTGATGCGTGCCAAATGTTTGACAATTTTAACTTCATTCTCTCGTTCACTCTCAAATACATTCATGAAGTAGAATTATTTCACACTGTCCGTATACGTTTCGATATAAAGCTCAATTTTAAACAATTAAATGTGTTTTTTAAAAATTGATCAACTGCCAAATACCCCATGAAGTGTAAGCAAATAAAAGTAGGTTGAAGTGCGGTATATACAAAGCGGAAAAAAATGTTTTTAATTGTTGAAACTTATTTTTTTTTTATATTGATTTAATAAAAATAAAATAAATTTTATGAAAATCCTGTGAATCATCAATGGTAGTTTTCAAAATATGAAAAAATTATTTTGTTTTTGATATATATTTTTTGTACATTTAATTTTAATGAAAGTTCTTTATTTTGATATTTATTAACATTTTGTTAAAAGTCTTCTTGAAATTTAAATAATCTTTCTAAGTATTTTAAAGGTATTTTTAAGCATCCTAGATAATTTACCATTTTGAAATGAATATTAATTATTTTGGTATTTTTAAACATTTTATTTAAGTTTACTTGAATTGAAAATTGTTTTCTGTTGATATTTTTCTAGAACTTAGTTGAGATCTCTACTTGAAATGAAAGTTATTGACTTTGGTATTTTTGCAGTATTTGTGTGGTATTTTTTTACATTGAAGTCTAGTAGCTATGCAAGACTTTAATATTTATTTATGGACTTTTTTATCTGACATATAGTGTATATATGTGACCTTACTTGATGTAAACAGAGGGCGCTTAAATGCTCACTTGGCTCACTTAGTCAGATCTCCCTTCCTGTCTGTCTTTATGTGTGCTTATCTATGTATCAGTTGACAAATCTGTATCATATCATATCAAATTGTGCTCCCTTTAAGTTGACATAACAAACTCACAGAATATAAATTTTTATAAAATTTTTTATACCCAGTTTTCAGCATGAAAGAAAATCTACAGACATCAAATTTAGAGCCACATTCAGAATATCTAACTCTGAGTACTAGAATATTAGCTCAGATGTGCGTGTGCTCTGTTGTATATATATCCCAAGCAGGGCTTTCATATATCTATTTTCTACAGGGTATGCGTTAGTCGTCTTTAACATGTTTCCTCAGCTTACTTCACTTAGAATTTCAAAATGAAGCCACAGACTTGTATTTCAAAGCCTGTTATTCAGCTTGGTACAGGGTATCCTGCTGTCTAGCACATGCCGCCACACTACGCCTGTTTAATTTGAATATATGTATTCTAGCTCTGCTCTGCGTGCATATTTTGCTAGTCCGTGTGGTCAATCATAATCACCGCGTGCCTGGTCATGCAAATTCATTCATAATTTTATGCAAATTATTTTGTGATTATGCTGTCAGCCGCAGCGGACAGTCGGAGTGTAACAACATTTTATTATAATGTCATGCAGTTTATGTTGTTATTATGTTTAATCTTTTCAATTTGAGGCGCATGCAAATGAATTGTTTGCACAATTGCATGTTAGAAATTCGAATTGCTCCATTTTCAGCAAACTAATTTATGGCCAATAAAAAGAAAATGTTTTCAAATGCAAATCGATTATGCAGGGGAAAAAAGTGTAATAAAATACAATAAAAAATATGAATTCGTTAGATATGCGAGACTGATTTGCCATTTAAAGAGAATTGAAAGGCCGTAATTAAATTGCATTCGGCAACTTCAATTAAAATCTAGCCATGGCCGTCATTATCAGACGCTGCCAACTGGCAGGCATGCCGCATCCGGCAAATACACAAATGCGGGTAACAACAGCAACAGCCAGATAGATGCTGCTGCTGGTGGCTGCCCAAGCTCCAAAAATATCTAACACATGGCAAAGTGGGAAGACAATGCGAAAGCAGCCGCCAAATCAACGCAGCAGCAGCAACAGCAGCGGCAATGGATGCCAAAATGTTTATGCGCATAATGAACAAGCGGCATGTGCGAGGGGCAAACGAATCGCTCGAATTGGAGAATGGATGCCTTCGCTGTCCCACTGCCCCCTTAAACGTTTTGTTATGGAGCAGTATGCAATGAAATCTGTAGGCTGCCAGGCACAGGCACAGGCACAGGCACAGACGAGCTTAGGCGCATACAAAATGCAATTGCAGTTAGAAATTCAACGGAATTATGGACGAGAATTATGTGTGTGAAAGCGAAAATTTTGGCAATTGCAAATTGCGAATGACATAAATGCATACACACACACACACTCCAATACACACACTCACACATGCAAGACAAACAAATAGATAAACAGTTTGGCTGGCTGCTGCTGCAAAATTATTAAGCATACGCCGTGTGACATATGTATTTTAGTGGCAATTGACAGCGTGGAGTTGTTAAGCTCTCTGCGTAGGCAATCGATCAATTTAAAACTCGCCGAATTGCTATTTGCCTTAATTATATATAACTTCTGTTGATGCATTCTTAAATTGCCATTCCGTTTGACTAATATCTCAATTTGCTGCTAACCCAATTTGGCAGACGACATTAAAATATCATTCTGAATGTTATTTGTAATGCGATGCCCTTGTGTGCATTTTCTCAATCATTTATCAAGTGAGTTTTCATAAAATGTCACGCACTGCAAAAATGTTCCCCGTTGGCAGCTTATAAAAATGATGCGACTGTTTCTGCAGCTACTGCTTCAGCTCATAAGTCAGCAGGACAACGAAAAAATATTGCAACTCTGTAAGTTTTCTCACTGCAAGTGTGGGTGTGCGGGTGTGTGTGTGTGTGGGTATGTGTCAGAAAAAATATCCAGTGTAAGGCTAAGGAAAAAAAATTGTTAGCAATGACTAAGAGCATCAAACAAAAGGATTTTGAAAGCGAAGTCGGCAACTTAAAGCTCATTTCGTATACCAACTCATATTTGACAATATTACTTTGTAGCATAAGACAGCAGATGGAGCATGTAGACACACACACCATGACAAACACACACACACACACACACACACATACACAATGATGTGCTTCACAGCCAATAAGTTGACAGCAGCCGTTGCCATTGCAGGAAAATCCTGTCGCAGCTAGTTTATGTCTGCATGTGTTTGCATGTGTGTGTGCGTGTGTGTGTGTGTGTGTATGTAAGTATGTGCGCTGCTGTTACGACTTAAAGCTTTTAATAAAAATGTCAACTGCATTGAAGGGAAATAAGTTCAAATATGGGAATGTGTGTAAGAAAAAGTGCGGCAAAAAATAACAGATTCAACTATCGAACGGGAGTATCCGACTAGATTATATGCGATATATGCAATGCAGCAATAATTGTACAAGAACTGATAAGGCTTATGCTAGCTGTAAGTTAAATAATTTTGTGTATAAAGCTGTGTTCATAAAAATAGTAGTGCGAGCAAATGTGGCAAAACAAAACAAAAATAAACTTTATGATAAATTTGATATAATTAAGATGAGCAAAGATTGTAAAAGCAATTATAATATTATACATATATCAAGCTTGCCCATCTATAATTTTCAATTCAGTACAGGATATTTTAAGAAGTGAACTGAAATGTGTAAATGTCAACAGAAAGCAAAGTTAAAGCAGTTCGTAACATGACTCTTTACTCAGCTTTATTGAACACTTGTGAAAATACTTATTTTTTAAATACTTTTCAAACGAAGAACAAGAGAAATTGAAACTTTGTATAATAAAGTTTTAGTTTAATATTTGATTTTAAGTCTTGTCTGTCAACGAATGAATCATATTAGTTACAATTTAGAACATGTGAAATCAAGGCTAGGCAGACGCAGAGCCAATAAAGGAGCGCATAAGGCTTAGTTGTCGTCGCATTAAGTCGCATTTGTTGCACACGACTGCTGCTCGGGGGCTCAGCCTCAAAACGTCGACTGATTTGTGGGTCAGAGACAGACGTCAGAAGTCAGTGAGCTAGAAAAAGGTATGCAAACGTGTTTGCAGATACCATGCTGCGCTGTAGCAGGTATTCAGCTGCCTTGCAACTGCAACTTGGCTGACAATTTTATTGACAGCTTGACATTTAGATTGATTGCAGTTGGCAAAACAGTTTTCAATTCTGTTTCTCGCTCTCCCTTCGATAACAATGCATCGTATGTTTTACTTCTTCTTGCCGTCTTTGAACGGACCCTTAATTAAAAGTTTTGCTAAAAATTGTTGACTTTGGCAAAGAACACAGCCAAGCACAAAAAACTCAAGCATAGGTATGTGTGTGTGTGTATGTATATATATAAAATATATATAAATCTTGCGTCTTGCAATTTACTTTTTACATTTTGCATTACATTGCATTTTGGCAGGCAATCGTGTGAAACTATTTCAATTTTGGCAACACTGACTCTTGATTTTCATTATGCAAACTTTTCTCTATCAACTTTGGCTGCTGACCTGCCGTTTCATTAAATCTTCAAATGTTCAGCATATATTTAAACCAAATAACAAAAAACTGATGTGTGTGGAATTCGAGTTATTGGATCACTAGTGAAGCTTGTAGTTGCTGAAGTTGGTGTAGGTATTATAAAAAGAATTTTAAGAACATTTTATTTTAGTTAAATTTATTTAAATCTATATAAATCTCAATAATCAAGTTATAAGTATTTACATGCTGTAAGACAGAAATTTCATCTTCAATATTTTGCATACAAAATTTAATAAAAATTTGTTGTATATAATATACTTAAATAAACTTAAAACTTAAATTTTGCTGAATTAATTGTTCACGTAATTAACTTTAAGTATTGATCACTTAAACTTTATCTGCCTAATAAATGTGGCATTAAGTCTAAGAACATCAGCTTGGCTTAAGTTCAAATATTGGCCAAAAATCAACTCGGCCATGGCTAAACAATCTCAGGAGAGTCTGCATAATAGCATAAACAATATCAACTGTCAATCACAACAGAGCTAAAAAATAAAGATTGAGCGTAGAATACAAGCACACACAGCTTGCCATATAATGTGTGTGTGTGCATGGAAAGCCCCTTGACAATTGGAAATGAAGTCTCTCGCTCAATGACAGCATCCAATCCTGGTGAATCGCAGCATGTCCGTAAATTATGCATACAAATTAGAGACCGGTATTGTGTGTAGGAGATGACGTGAACATAGAAATGTGGAATAATAACATTAATGAAAACACGTTGATGACGTGGAAGAGAGACGAGCGGACAGCGGCAAACAGCTGCAGGATATGATGGCAAGCACAAAATTAAACAGAACAAAGCAAAAGCGAACCAGATGGCGACAGGATAAACACACACAAGCGCACAAATACACACACATATAGATGTGCACATACGGAAGCACAGCAGCGCTGACAACAATCACAGTGAGCGCTAAAACAAGACAACCAGTCAACAGCAACAACAACAACAACAACAACAACAACAGCTCACATACATATGCTGACGGCATTATAAATTTGCAGCCGCTTAGCAACTTTACATCAAAAAGGACAAAATCCTGACAGAAGCTTTTGATATGGTTGTGCCAGTGCAGGAATTGCTAAGTAATAAGTATTTGCCTGACGGAGTTAAAAATAAATAACTGACAACAGAGTAAAACCTTCATTTTGTGTCTGTTTCACATCTGTGACAATGACAACAACAGCAAATGCCCTCAACAAATTTTCAAAAAAGAAAATAAAAGATTTTTTCTCTTTAGGTATTTGCATGGGGATTGAGGAATATTATTTAAAATGTACAAACAAGATTTTGGAACGTATTAGATCTCTGTTGTCAGAGGGAGAGAGAAAGAGAGGGAGAGAGAGAATGAAAGAGAAAGAGATAGAGATATGTAGAGATTGAGATAAACAGAGAAATGGAGACAAAAAAATAGGGAGAGACATCGAGACGCTGAAAAATATACGCGGATTGAGTTAAAGATAGACAGAGAAAGAGAAAGGAAGGTAGAGAAAGAGAAAAAGAGAGTTAGGGAGGGAGTGAGACAAAGAGAGAGATTAAGATAGAGAAAGAGTGACAGAAAGGTAAGGAGCAATCTCTTGCTTGTAAAGAGAGCCGCATGTGAAAGAGGGGGAAAAAGAAGGAGAGATAGAAATAGAGAGAAAGAGAGAGAGAGAGAGATAAGTAAATAAAAAAAAAAAAAACTTACAGATAGTGATATATAAAAAACGAGAGACTGAGAAAAAAAGACAAAGTGAAGAGAAGAGAGAGAGCGACACATGTATATATAAAGAGATTGAGATATGTCTGGTAGGAGCTAAAAAGAGAGCAAGAGAAAAGCGAGAAAGAGATATATATAGTGGTAAAGTGAAATACAATTAGGGAGAGATAGCGGGACAGCGAGAGATAAACTAATATACAGTAAACTAATATACGGTGAGTTAGAGAGTAAGCTCAGAGGGAGCATGCTAACATTCTAAGTGCAACTAATGTGAAAATACTTATGCTAAAATACAGAGATAATTAATACAAAAAAGAAACATATTCTCATTGTATGCTTAGCTCCTAGGTGACGCTTATCTTCAAATAGAAACGGAAGTGAAATTCTTTCATCTATATATTTAGATGCCACCTTTTTTGCTTGGTGGCTTTGCCTTCTCTCTATGGAAATATACAAATACTTATAGACAGACATAGACGTTCAGTACTTACAAATGGAAAAGAAAATTTCAAGATATATATTTTTTTAAATTTCACTAGATCGGAATAACTAAATGAAGTTGTTGCAAAGTTAAGTTCAAAAGTATTTTTTCTTTAATTATTAACCAGTTTTTAAGAGCAACGGCTCCTATACTCTGTCAGCTCTATTAATTACTATGATAATCGTGCCTCCTCTGCAGATTTAATTAACGTGACTAACTTTTACATGTAACTAAAAACCTTGAGCATGGTTGATAACGTTTATTCAGCTGTTTATTAGCTTCCGTAAATATAAAATATAAATTGCAAAGAAGCTTTGATGATAAGTTAAGCAAGATTAAAATTAAATATGATACGCTTTCCTAGCCAATGAATCACATATTATCCTTAAATGATATTATATTTAAATTGCTTTCTCATTGGCATCGCATCTACTTTTTGACTTTGGCGTGACTTTCCAGTGCTCACCAGCTGTGAAAACATGAAATGACTTTAAACTTGAAGCTGGTTTTAAGGTGAGCTGGCATACTTTTTTGGGGGCAGCTTTGAAAAGTTTTTTAATTAATTAAGAAGGACTGACTAAAAAGTTGAGACAATCAAACGAGAGTTAAAGATACGAAAGCGTAAGATGCGGATAGACAGCAGCGGGCGGAATGGCACTGATTAGAGCTAAATGCCAACCACATCTAAAACAAATTTTCATGAATTATGTTGCCCAGCAAATTTAATAAATGCCTCGAAAAAAATGGAACGCACTTCTCTGACGCAGTCACGTGCCGCTGCCGAGTGCTGCGTGCTGCGGCAACTCCATACACAGCCAGCCACATTCTTATTCATATATGTATACGCACATATGTGCATATGTATTCGTATGTTTGTCTGTACATACAGTATTCTTACACTTGCTATACAAATATGCGCCTAATAATGCGCAGCTTTGTGCTCGCCCTCCCCTATGCTGCTTGGGTTGTGTTGCCATAAAGGCTTAAAATGTTTGCACGTAAAATGTTCAGCGGCAAATCTCAACGGAAATACACACACTTATACACGCTCACATGGTGACACACACGCCTGGCATGCCACAGCTGTTGCTCCTTTATATACGCGGCGTATGCGTAATATGCCTTCAAAACGCCATCAGCATGTGCCTTTAATGACATCATTTGCCCATCTTGCCATCGCGCCAAATGGCTGCAAAGTGTCAAAAGTTGATGTTTTTATTGTTTTCTTATTGCATTTTATACAAATTAAAATGCAAATGTTATTTTCAAGAAAATAGCTGCCATGGGTTAAGCAAAATTTAAAGCTTTTATTGTTACGCCATATTTGTATTTGAAGTAGTAATGGATTGCTCAAGACTAGTGACAGTATGTGGCCTAACTTATCAGGCCATTCAGGATCTGCACAAATAAGCTTATAGCAACACTAGGAGACTCTAGAGCTGTATCGCTGCCATCAACTATTTCTTTTAGAGCTAGCTGAGTTTAGTCTAAGTTAAGTTGGAATCGCGCAAAAGTAGATCAAACTCTTTGTTGACATATGCAAATGTAACGAAACTATGTTAACATTATGTAAATTTAACTTAACTCAAGTGTGAGCGTATGCGACGTTACTCAATTGAGCAAATGCAATAAATTGCTAACTCTCAGAGAGAACTCTGGGAGGTTGGCAGAAATGATAGGTAATAGAAGAGTGTTTAAAAGGGGAGAAGATGTAAGTAGATGCTTAAAAGAGAGTTTAACAGAAGGGAATATACTGCTCTCCCTCTCTATTTATATACCACTCTCTTTTCTTTTCTCTCCCTCCCTCTTAATTATTAATAACTTAACAGAACATCATAAACATATAAAATTTAATGCTTCACATACAGGATATCTTCCCAACGGTTTACCTTTTGCTCTTTTGACTTAAATTTTAATAGCTCATATTATTATTATTTTCCTTTCAGTAACAATGTTACATAAATTTCATATCTAGATATTTTTTTTAGTCTTACAAATTAAAATTTTAAGCATTGTTTTATTTAATAACTCATTTAAAAGCTGAAATTTGTTTTTATTTTATTTTTAGCTTGACATTTGAATGGACTTACACTTAAGCAAAGCTCGCCAATTATAGAACTTAAAAATTTAATTATGATGATGGGAAATAGCAATTAAATGAGCGAAATTATTTTTAAACGCTAATGTCATCATATTTTCTATTCAATTAAATCCTTTTCATTGATATAAAATATTTATTTTAGAGTCTTTTGGTTACTTAAAGTTCTACAAGTCTAAAAAAACATCAGATAAAATCAGTCGTATTGTAACGTCTTATATAATTTCCTTTTTTACCTATATAATAGAATTTAGTTTCAGTAAATCGTATAGATATTTTTACATATTTAATATTATAGTTATTTGCCTTAAAAAATGTTTAATTAACCTTAAAGCTAGTTCATTTGGCATTCGCAGAAATGCAGTGATAAGAGGCTGAGAGAAGGCAGCTTTTACAATGCATTCAAGCGACTTTATTTGCGTGTTGATTGCTGTCGCCCGCTGCTAAATCTTGTGGCAGCTGCCAGCCAGCCAGCCAGCAAGGCAGCACTCATTAGTATGCAACATTGCGGTGGCTTACATTAATTGGGCGTTGCAACTGATTTGAATACGAGGCAAAGCAGAAATATCCTAAACGAAAGTGGCATTTAGCATTGGTTGCAGTCCGTCCCAGTGGCAGCTGGACGATGTCGCTGTCCGAGCATTGGCTTTAATTGCTAAGCCAGTTGGCTGGATGACAACGGGTTTGTTGACTTATGGAAATGGCCGTCTATATCGGTTAATGCCAAAACATACGCGTGCCGCATAGTAATGAAAGCTGTGCAGCATCGTCAAGCATAATTTGTGGTCCTTTGAAGGACATGTGACCAGTCAATCTGGCTGACTAACTGACTAGCTGGCTGCTTGGCTGCCTGGCATCGCATGTGTCTATTTATTTTAATTAAGCACAGGTAAACGGAGCTGCCTGTTTGCGCTTGGGGCGTGTTTTGTTTGCCGGCATAATTAAAATGCGACACTTTGTTTTCCTCCATTTCTCCACGGTTTTTTCTTTTTTTTTAACAGAACAGCGAAAGTTGCGCTTGACAACAACAAAATAAACAAACTGCCAGCACTAACGAATCACTAATTAATAAATAAGGTAAGCTAAGGTAGCTAAAGTTCAGGCAAGCTAAGGTAACTAAGTGACTAAAAGTGTGAGTATGCAATCTGCCTGTTGCCCTGCCACCATAATTATGCTGATTAATTTAGTAAAGCTCTTAGCAGCACACACGCAAAACAAATTTGCTCACAGTGGTCCTTGTGGTCGTCAGCCACATTTGTATTGTCGGGTCAAGTAGTTATTATTGTACACATAATGCGAGTCTATGAGAGAGAGAGTTTTGCTGTTGGTATGGAGGGTGAGTGAGTAGGAGAAAGAGGGAGAGATGGAGAGAGCGAGTGAGATTTTCACATGGGATTATTTTGTTGCTGCTGTTGCTTGCTTATCCAAGCTTTTGTTTATTTTGGCAGACCAACTTCTCGGTTTATATAAAACTAAAACCGAATTTATTTAATTTATTAAAATACTTTAGCTTGCCTAGCTTAAAAAATATTTGAATTTATTTTTTGTTTATTTTCTTACAATTCTATATGAGTTTCAGAGTGGTTTTATTTTGCAGAGCATAAAATACAAAAAAAAGTTAATAATTTCATAATTCTTTTTTAATATCTTTAATCTGAATACATATGGCTTGCATAAACTTTAAGATTTGACCGTCTAATACTTATTTTTATGTACAGATTATCCTTCTTCTTTCTGTTGTTAAATATTAAGCCCAAAAATAGATAACTTGAGTGCAAAATATTAATATTTCAGCATAATTATTTCTCTCGCGTGGAACTATTAGATATTTGACAAAACTAAGAGATTTCTGATTGAAGACTTAAATTAATTCAGCTAAAAAAGCTCAATAAACTCGCAGCTCAAGCAAGCTTCACACAATTTGAGGTAATCAAAGTATTCATCTGAAAGTCTCAGATACAAAAAGTTGCTTAAATTTATGATATAATTCACTATTTGAAGACTCAAGACATATTTTATTGCATATGCAATAATATCTATATATAAAGTTTGGCAATCTCAGCTAAGTTGCTCTCGTTAGACTGATGTCATTGCTAATTGAGCTGCTCATTTGTAATTAAAGCTAAGGCCATTTGGGTAATGTCAAGTTGTGCTACAAAAATTATATATTACATGTACAAGTATATACAAACATATGCACATAAATTGTTGTCACAAATGATAAAGTAATGCCATTAAATATTCCACATACGCCCGAGTGGCTGCTGCTGCTGCTGCACTCGCTGGCCGTGGCTCAATTACAAAAACTTTTCAATCGCAGGCGAAAAGAAATAAAACACGCACAGCTAGCTATATGTGTTACACATTCACACACACTCACACACTAATGAAACTTAAAGATGGCGCCGCCGGAAGCAAGCGAGCAAAGTTATCCCATCCTCTGATAGTTATAGCATACGTAAATGCATAAGTATATGTAGTGCAAAGTAAGTTTTTCTGATTCCGAAAGGAAGCTGGCAAAGAGATTATGCCATGTTAAGAAACAGAGGATAACATGTGAAGTAATTTTGCAAGTGGGCGAGTGGTGGGCGGCTGAGTGGGTGGCCCAACAACCACCCGCAACTACATGACAAACAAAAGATTAGTGAGGGTAGCAATCGCTTTCGAGTGTCTTACATTTGTCGAAATTAAACAATGTAAACTTTTGGTTTGCTCAACAAGCCAGCAAAGCCAAAAAGAAGCAAACTTTGTCCCCATGTTTGAGGAGTCGAACTTGGAGAGCCAGTCTCTGTGGCTGTGTGTGCCCTGACAGACGAATTGCGAGTACAAGTATGTAACTCAATTAGTTTTTACCCCAAAAACTTTATGTGTAATACATAGTTGTAGCTTTTGGTTTTGGCGCCAGTCCGATTCACGTTCTTGCCCATTTCTCTGGAGCATTTCAATTATGGTTACGTTGGTGGTGAGTGGCTCGGACCACTTCAGCAGCCGAGTCAAATATAAATTTCAAGTAATTGCTTAGCAAGTCAAAGTCCTGCTGCCACTGCTGCATGGCTGCTCCCCTTGAACAAAAGTCATCACAAAGTCGACTGCAAGTTGTTGTAAGTAATTGCCGTCTAATTGCTTATTGAAATTATTCCCCTTCTGGTAATCGATTCGCTGCGACAGATTCGTTCGCCCTACCGACTGTGCACTGCTCAATCACATGGAAATATTAAAAGTGCTTGGGGCATACGAAATTAGTATATGACACTTTGACCTAAATATGGAAATCGAGCTGGCCTCCAGCGCTTCAGCCACAATTATTTTAACTGCTCGCATTTTTTGCTGCTCGGAAATTTAAGCAAATTTATTACTTACTCTGCTGAAAGTACGTATCCTCAGCTTGACAAATGTTGGCCTTTTAATTTTATTAAAAAAAGGGTAAGCGGCCAACATACAAACGACATTCAAAGCTGGTCCATTGAAACGAGCTCACTTGAAGTTATTGATGAGCCTTAGAGCCCGGCAATAGATTGACTTTATTGATTCGACAGGCTTTAAGGAAACATTGAATTTAAAGTAGAGACGTTGCCGTGGTAAAACTCTTCGAGATTGATGGTCTCGATGGCGCCACTTAACGTTTGGGATATCCTGCTCTATGGGCCCCATTCAAGCACAAATCACACAAAGATTTGTGTGGCAGACTTCTTCTTCAATATTTGTTGCTGTTGCAGCTGACCAGCCACATTAACCGGAAGCGCCTGGCCGCAAACTTATGCAAACCAAGCGGCTGATAGCGGCGCAAAACTTGGCAACTAAGAGGCCAGAGCCCCGACGGACGCTGGCCAAGTTCTTATGGCAGCGAGCAGACGAGGGCGTTGGAAATGTGTGCAAAGCTTCCATCGGCTGGCGCCTTATTGTGCAAAGTGTTGACTTTATATCCTTCATTTAGTGGACGTAAAAAGGATATTATTAAAAGCTTAGAAAAGTAGCCATTTCCTTGAAAGTCAACGACGCGACGTCCTCCATGTTCCTCTCGCCCGCTCGCTATCATTGCTGGCCCAAGAAGAAATACATAAAATATTAGGATGCCTTCAAAAGGAATACAATACAAACTGATTTCGCTCTAGAGCAGCCAACCCACCAACACACCAGCCCACCACAGCGCAATCAGCCAGTTGACCAAAGTCATGTAGACAATGGACCGCACTCGGCTACAATTTTCCCATCTTTTATCGTAATTTTTTTGTTGCTTTTTTCGTTCTGTTGTCCGCTTTTGGTTGCGGCTCATTTGTCTTTTATGATGTTGGCTCTTTTTTGTTATTAGAAAGGAAGAAAAACCAAATACGAAAAGCAAAAAAAAAGATGTCGCTCTGGGCCGACTTTGTCATATGAAAGTATTCGTAAAAAGTCCATTATAATTATAAATGAGTTGAGCGGCCATAATATATTTTATTCCCTTTCAGCTTTCAGTGCTTGCAATGGGTGCCTGCATAGGGGAGTTTATTACGAGGCTTTGTCAAATCGACTGCCATATTTTAATGAGCAGTAAAAATGTGGGTCAAAAATAAAAAGTGCTCAGCGCAAAGAACTGATGAGAGCCGAAATATTGACACAGAAATCAAATTTTATGTTCAGAAGCTTTGTCAAAAATTTGTGCTCTTTTTATTTTATTTTGCCTTTTGTCTGTCGCTGCTATGACATATATGATAAACATAATGTTATTTATTGCATACAAAAGTATATTTGCCAAAATTACTCAATTTTGAGCCAGTTGAAGCCATAATTATTTGACTTATGCGAAATGTTTTAACTGTCGACAGACTTGAATATATTTTGTATGAAATCTTTTTTCATTAGTGAAAAAGGTTTCTGTTAAGTTGCTTTTATGTTTTCATATATAATTTTTCTATATTATTTAGTGTAGTAAAAAAATTACTATAATATTTTTATTTTATGAGAAACTCGACTAGGAGATACCCAGAGAATTGAGTCCAGTCTAGATTTTATTTTTGCATAGATACCTGTAAGATGCTAGTGACTTACTTGACAGGAATATGATAGTTAAGACTAAGTCTATGCCATTTTATATTAGCTTTAAACGTAGAGCCGGTAGCTGGCTACAACAATAGCCCAGCTCTAAAATGTTTACAATCTGAGTATTCATCACTCGAAGTCGAATATCAGATTTGCCAGCTGCCTTTAGCGCCTGTCATTTTAAGCTTAAAGATCAAAAGAAGCATTTTACTTTTATTATATATAGTAGCTATATAGATATAGAGATAAATAGATAAAATTGTGAACTCTAACTTGTGTACTTTCCTGTATTTTAATTCTCTAGTTCGACCAAATTTAAATCTTCCACAAAATGTTGCCTACTTGAGATCTCTTAAGATTCAGCTAAAGAAATTCATCAATCCATCATTCAGTCAGTAAAGCCTTCTATAAAATGTGAGCAGCTTTGGCGACTGGGTCCAAATAGTTGTCCTTTTTCTGTTGTCTGGCTGCACTTAGTGCCTCTGTTTTTTGTTCAGTGTAAAGCGGCTGTTGTTGCTTCTACTGCTGACTGACGCTGCTGCTGAGGGCAGCAATGCGTGTATAATTGCTCAGACAATGAGCAATTGTTTTTCAGCGCAGTTTTTTATACTTTTTCTTATTTGATATCGCATATTTTGCCTTCTGTGTGCGTTGTTGGCGCACATTGTTTGCATACATTTGGCTGTGTTTATTTGTTATGCAAAGAGGCCTCAAAGCGTTGTTTTCGATACATGCGCCCTTTTCAGGCAAATTAGTTTGTAAAGGACTCCGACTCACACCTGCGCCACGCCTGCCGGCTGATGTTTTCGACACACAAATTGAAAATGCATTTTAAATCAGCTGTCGGCTCCTGAAAGGCCGCGGGCTAGAAATTATTTTATACCCACATCTATATCGCATTGTTGTTACTCCAGACATTTGGTTTGGGAGGCAAGCCAGCGGAAGTGGCCAGGATATTACACTCACACATCCACATGGGGAAGTTGGCAATCCTGCGACTGTTTGGCCAGCCTCAAAAGTTTGTTTGCTTTTTCATAATTAAACGCGAAAATTGGGTTCCACTTTTAGGGAGGGGGCAGAGCTGTAAGAGTATCTGAAATTCACAATCTCTACTTCAGTCTCTCGGGCCACCCACGGATGCCTGCAATTAGTTGGCCATGCATAAGCTCATATGGCCATTAAAACAGCTAAAAGATAAACTACAGTTGCTGTCTGTATCTCAAATTAGTTGCAGTTTCTATAGAGACGCCCACGTAGCGGTCCAATCAAGCGCCGTTTTATGACTCAATACGAATGCGTCTTTATGGACCGCAGACTCTTGGGCCAGCAGGCAGCAGGGAGCACTCGTTAAGTGGTCTAATATAGTTCTGCGCTAATTTCGTAGCCATAAAATTTCAGTTGCATGCAATAAATGTCAACGGCAGGCGACAAAGTCGACGGCCAAGCTGCGTGTTACATGCGTTTGCGAAATATGAGTAGCTCGTCAAAGCCCCAGCGCCCATACAGTTAGTCCCCATAGTCTGTGAGCATTGTGACAAATTTGGTTTATTTTTGTGTGCGACCGACAGTCAGACAAAGAGACACAAGACACAATAAAACATACAAATGAGTCGCACTCATAGCCATAGTCATAGTCATAGTCTCAGAGGCGAGAACGTGCCACATTTTGCCTGCGAATTGGGTGTGGCAGGTTTAATTATGTTTGCGTTTTGTATTCTACTGCACATTAGTTTCTTTTCCTGCTCTGACAGCACTGGGCCAATGCGCGGCAGCAGACTAAAATATTATGTGCCTTATGCTAGGAGGCTTCCATAGCTAATGTATGTGGTTAGCATTGTGCATAGGAATGCGCATGGAATATAGAAAGATGTTTTGATAATTATTAGCTCAGAACTATTTTTATCAGTAGCTGTTTTGTGGGGCTTTTCTTACTCTACTGGAAATATGGCTTGGGTTTAAATAACAGACTTTGTGTCTGCCGGAGCTGCAAGGGCAGAAGAAAGAAAGAAGAAGAGAAAGACAATATCTCTTTTTTCGACCTATACATTTTCTCTACGACCTATACATATTTTATTTATATAAACTATACTGCATACAAGATTATTTTACTGACTATTTAACCTATCTCTTTTTCTTATTAGATGCATAAAAAACTTTCCTTAAGCTGTTTAACCTAACTAACTCTCTTATAATAGTAGCAAATGGACATTTTTCACTAGTTGCCATTAGAAATCACACTTAACATTCATGAGCTATTAATAAAATTAAAAAATATATATGCAAATAACAATAGAAAAGTTATAAAGTAAATTCTACTTAAGCATAAAATTTTAATGTTTATCTATCGATTTAATTGATTTGTATTCCGCTAAAATTGTTTAGATAAAAGTAAAAAAAAATATATAAATACAATTTTGGCTCATTCCCTATATTACACTAATTTTTTAAATATTTTTTTTAAATTATTAATTTTAAGTTTTTGTAAATTAAGTGAATTATTTAAATGCTTTTTAGAAATTGATAAACAATATCCTTCATATTAATAAGAATTATAATTAATATATATTTATTTTCTTAAAATTTCTTTGAGTGCATTCATTGCACACATATTCTGCTTCTGCCACGTGTAACAAAGTAGTCTTCATGCCCCATGCTTTGCCAAATCCTTGAGTCTTAGATCTGCTGTTGCTGCTGCTGCTGCAGCATCAACAAGAAATTGTTTCTCATGTTCATGTCGTCGTCGTCGTCTTCTCGGGCGTATCAAGTGTGACAGCTCGGAGAGAAGTCATAGCTATAGACTTTGAGAGACCCAGACATGCCGTACGCACATATATATATATATTTTTGAAGACTTGAGCATACAAATAGAATAACGTGAGTGTATGAACATGGACTGGAGTCCGAATATTTCTAGCGTTCAAGTTGCATTTACTGGGGCTGCTGTCTGCGCCCCAACATGTCCTACACCTCCGCCACCTCGAACGCTGCCTTGGCCTGTCTTTGAGCTGTTTAAATTGACGACAACTATATCCAGTGAGACTTTGCTTTGTGTCTGCCTTGGCCTCTCCTGCCCTGGTGCATATGCGGACTGCAAGCGCAACATTTTGACTTGATGTTGATGTTTCTTTGTTAATTTCCATGCCATGTCATTTCCCTCTGCCTTGGCTCACTTTTTTTTGTTCCGTGTCTTGCGTAAATGCTTGGTACGTGTGACAAATGTTGAACTTGTACGATTGTCTCTGCTGGCAGCGTTTAGCCAAACTTTTTTGTTGTGTTTTTATTTTTCTTATGGCAAAGATTTGTGTTGACTTTGAAGGTATTGCATAAGAAAGCAGCTCAGTGAGACAGAACGAGGGCAAGAGGCGTAGGGAAGGGTACTCAGTGAGGAGTGGGCACAGACAGGCAAGCAAAGTACATGCGACTTTTCGAGAAACGTTTATCTTTGAGCTACACGACATTTGCTGTCTACAATTAATTTGAAAAGCCTTTGCAGCGAGTTGTTGCTGCTGTTGTTGTTGCTGTCTTCAGGCTGTCTAAGGTCTTAGGCTAGAGCCAGCATTGAATACTTATAGGGATAGTAGGGTTACCAGTTGATGTTAAATGTGGTTTACTGTCTCTACTACTACCACTCTAGTTCTATCACAGCTATAATCAAAATAATCTGTTGATTATTCAGCTTTAAATATATATATATATATATATATATATATATATATATATATATATATATATATATAACTATATATCTATAACTCCTCGAAAGAATTTGATTGAACAATGCCTAGCTACAGGCTTGTAAAAACAATTTCCTTAACTTCTATAGGTACATTTTCAACTGCTTCGCCTTAAGACTAACTGAGCTCATGCCAAAAATCACTCCACCCTATAAATGCTTATAGCAAACTGCCAAAAGAAAAGAGAAAGCAATGAGTTTTTCGAGCACGTTTCAACCTTTAAACTGCTCGTAGATATCAAGATGGCCCCAAACTTCTTTCAATAAGTTTGTGGCCAGTGTCATTGCTGATTCATTGTTATAATTAGAAGTTCTATACCCCAAGGTGCGTTGCTCATTTTATTTTTTTTGTTGGCCAGCAGAGGAAATTTCAGAAACTGCCAACTGGCAACTGGCAAAGCAAATTCGATTCTCGTCACCCGCTGGTAGCTGAGATGCTCCTAGAGGCACAGCACGCCCTACACTTAATTACAGAGCTGCATGGGTGGGCAGGAGCAATAAGACCTGGCTGCTGCTGGCTGAGGGCGGTGTCACATCATTTTTCGATTAAAAAGTTTACGCGCGTAAGAAATGAAAGCTCCAAAGACGAAACGCGAATTGCGAGTGGCGGCGGTGATTGTTAGACATCCACTTAAGTTAACGCCACGATTTTCAGCGAAAATTTTACGACAGATTAACGAACGATTAACGGTATAACGTGGTGTTGTTTCGGTGCGTGCGCACGTGCCGCATCCATCGCTCCGCCCACAATCCTCTGCAGCTCCGACGCGCAATCCAGATTTCCGGTCGAGCAGATGTCGCTCGTTGCTAGGAATTTATATTTTGCAGGTGATTTGTCGCATAAAATTCAAATAATTCATAAGTCGCGAGCCGGCAGCGAAAAATAACAAGCAGCCCGCAATACCCGCAGAGACTCGCTGCTCAACCGCGCTGCCAAGCGCCCAAAAAGTATGCAACAAAATGCGGTGACGGCAACGCGGCGTATGCGTGCTAAAAACTTTTTTGTCAGCTCAAAAGTTGCCAAGTTGGTTTACAATGGGACAGGGTATCCACTCCTTCCCACTCCCCTTACCCATCCAGCCCAACCGCTGCCCAGAAAGTTTGTCATTTTCAAATGTTTGTTCGCTTCTGTGTGTGTGCCACGCCCACACCGACGCCCACATTCCAGCTGTATTTGTGCAGCGACTAACAATGCGTAAATTGTGTCTTAAGGGCGTGTAGCTGGTATCTATCTATCTGGCTTCACGATTTGGTTCTGTTTCGTCTGGTGGTTCTGGACCCATTTTCAGTTTGATTTCAAGTTTTGACCCAGCCCGTCAATTCTGTCATGTGTGAAGGCTACAAAATTGAGATTTTCATTGGAGAGTGTAAGTGGGGTCTACTGATTGTTGCTGTTGAGATGATGTGTGATGATGACGAGATGAAGATCGAGTTATATTTGAGCTTGTTTGGCATGGTGAAGGTATTCTGGTATTTTTAATTTTGTCGGCTTAGTAGTTGTTGGTATAGTAGATAAACTGAACTTGGTTAGACTATGGACTAGGGAGTTACTATTAAAATGGCAAGACAGAAGAAAAAAGAGATATTTTTTATTATAGATTTTTTAATATAAATATTTTTGTGAATTTATTTAATTTAGTTTTATATTTACTTAAAGAGTTTTCTATCAATTATTAAAAATATTTTGAAAAATATATTGAATATATAAATTTATGTATTTTAATATATGTTTACTTATTTTTATATGTTTCAATATTTTTTTATATATTTTTATTGATAACACAAAATATTAAAAAAATATTTAAAAATACTTTATTATGAATATAAAACATTTTAAGTTTTTTTATTGTCATTAAAAATGTAAAACAATTTGTAAAATTTGTAAATATAAAAATAAATATATTATAAAATATACCTATTTTTTAAGTTACTCTATGCAGTTAACTGAGCCAGAAATATGCCAAGTATTTACCAACAAAAAAGAAATTTTTGCGGATATCATGTTGCTTGCCCGCTTTTTTTCTTATCTCAATTTGCATGTGTTGCCTTCATTTTGTCACCGTCGTTTTCGGAGCATTTTTTCTGGCTTTTTGGCATGGCTTTTGACCCGCAATTAAGATTGTTGCCTCAGCCTCAACGTCCGGAGGTCGCAGTGGAATATGTTGCGGTTAGCGCTGGCAGCGCTGCCTGCGGCGCAGTTGCCATTTCATTTGCATGCTTATCAGGCGCCGCTGCCTGCATGAAAGTTTTGCTCGCGTTTATTTTTTTCTTTTTCGATTTTAGAATTTTTTCCACTCCTTGTGTTTATCTTTTGTCACATGTGTGGGCGAGCGAAGGCAGGCGGCAGGCGGCAGGCGGCAGTTTTTTCATTTCTCGTTTTGCAGCTGTTGATTTTTGATATATGGGTCCCCGAAGCGTTGTTCGTGATTCTGTCTGTGACTGCTGCTCATTGCTGGTTGTCGCGTTTCAATGCGTTTGACTTTTTGCGCGGTTTGATAAGTGCGCTTAAGTGTGTCAAGTGGTTGAATAAAGTGCTGGCAAGGGGACAAGCAGGAGCAGGAGCTGGGGCAGGAGCAGTAGCCGGGGCAGTGATGCTGATGCTGGTGGCTAAGCACATAGCCCAGAGTTTGTTGTGCAATCAGAAGTGGGCAGGAAATGTGCGTAGCTTTGCGAGTTTTCTATTGCCACAGGCGCAAGCCAAAACACAAAACAAATTCTCTGAAGTGCTGACATTTGAAAAGTGTCGCAGAAATGCTTGTAAATGATGTGATAGAGTAATGATTGTAGCTTTACTTTCGCTTCGGCTCGAAGGCAGCTGATGAATGCCTGCGGATTACAAACATTTGTTTTACTTATCTCTTGAGTGACTGTTAAAGGAGTGCCGAGCTCAGAGTTTTACTTTTTAATGGTTTTTTTAAAAGAATATTAATAGCTAAGATTAGTTTTTATTTGCAATTATAAATGATGAGCTTGGCATTGTTATATGACATTATTTGTTATTTTTGGAACATTTATTTAGTTGTATACATAAGAACTTAAGCTCTTATTGAGTAATAGTTTTTCATACTATTTTAAAAATTTCTACAGTTTTGCTTCCTTAAAAACTTTAACCTGGCCAAGAAAAGATGAGCTCGACCCTCTTTTACAAAGATCAAGCAACGCTTGAGCCAAACTATATATATTTCATAACTTCAAATAATAAACGTTTCTTTTATTTTATAAAGTAAGAAATAAATATATTTATCCAGTTACACCATATTACCATATTACCCTGTTACAGTAAACACAGCTCACAAACGTAAATCTGTGCAAAAACTGTTGGCGCAGGCTTCCGATTTGGTGAGCTTATAAAATTAATTGTAATTAAAAATTAAAATGAATTTCACATTTTTAATTATGCAATTTGCTTTTATAATAATTAAAACAAATGTTTGGCTGCCTGACAAACAGAGCCGGGCACACAAATGAGTCCCACCCACAAACCCAGTCCCACACACACGACAGCGACGCCCTTTTTTTATTCCTAACTCTTTCGGCATTTGCATGTGTCGCCTCAACCATGAAAATGATAACAAGCCAAAATGTGCGCCAAAAAGTGTGTGGTGAAAGTGGTGCTGCCTTGCTGCCGGTGGGGTTGATTGTTGGCCGCATTCAATTTGGCAAAAGATGCCACCAAATGTTGCCCAATTTGTGCGGGCTTTTGTTACTGGCTGGCAATTGGAGCCCTTGTCGCAGCCCTCTAATGAGTTTATTCGCAATTAGCTGCGTTTAACATGCAAATGCTTTCAATATGTATGAGAAGAGCAGCAACAACAACAATGACGACATCAATGAAATGGCCATTTGAAGCTTATCAAATGCATATTTGCTAGAGACACGCTACCGAAACCATGAAAATTAATTGTGTTATGTTTCCTGTCGATAAGAGCTGCTGAACCGAGCCATCGTCTTCTATCTCTTTCTCTGGCGTCTTAGCAAATACAAATATATCAAATGCCAAAACAATTCAAGTTTTGTTTGTTTGTGTATCCACTTTGAAGAGGCTAGAAAAATAAGTTAAAATTGCATTTGCATGTGCATCAACACCTTTTCAGAATGCTTGACAATAAAACTATGCTGACCACATATAAATAATATGCGAACATATTTGGACTGCATTCATCTATTCAGCAATGCTCGAGGCAACAACATTGCGGCAACTACTCTGCTCAAATATTACCAGCATTGAGCTCAGCATGCAACATGCGACTTGCATAACAATTGCAATTTGCATTTGTTGGCATAACAAAAGCTGCTGGCAATCTTCTAAGAGCCAGCAAATAAAATTTAAACCATATTTACACAAATAAAAATGCCTTAAAACTGTCATAAAAGAAATAACATGGACGATTCTAGAAGCTGAACGACTTTGGTATACCCTGTGAAAAATAAGAGACAATGACAATGACAATGACAATGACAATGACAATGACAATGACAATGACAATGACAATGACAATGACAATGACAATGACAATGACAATGACAATGACAATGACAGTGACAATGACAATGACAATGACAATGACAATGACAATGACAATGACAATGACAATGACAATGACAATGACAATGACAATGACAATGACAATGACAATGACAATGACAATGACAATGACAATGACAATGACAATGACAATGACAATGACAATGACAATGACAATGACAATGACAATGACAATGACAATGACAATGACAATGACAATGACAATGACAATGACAATGACAATGACAATGACAATGACAATGACAATAACAATGACAATGACAATGATAATGATAATAATATAATTAGTAATAATAATGTTCAGAATGACAGCTAGATCCAGATCCCTTACTATATTGACTTTATAAAGCATCTAATATACCCTTTACCGAACGATTAAACAGGGTATATAAGCAACAATAATGGGAATCTGGACAATGGCAGTTCCATTGAAGTGCAAGGAAAATGCATTGGCCATATGGAAAACTTTTAGGTACAGATATACTTACACGTATATGTATGGTGTATGTGTGTGTGAGTGTATGTGCTTGTATATATATATATTCGATTTTCTTAAACGCTGCACTTTGGTCAACAATTTCATTTGTCGTCGCTGTCTCGTTGCTGGAACAAGGACATTTCGATTGCATATGTTGCCCTGCAGTTTGCGTGGCCCAGACGCAGCTCCCCGATTTCCCATATGTGTGTCAATGTGGACCGCTGGGAGTTCTGTGTCGTTTTTAGTGAAATTGCACAAAATTGTTTTCCGTTTCGTTTCATTTCGTCGTCGTCGTCGTCGATGTTGTTGCTTCTTCATTTGAAATGTGCATTTAAAATTTATTGCAGCCAAAGCAGAAAATTAACTGCATACTGAATGCTGCTAGGGCAGTGGCATGCCCTCTTTAGCCTTCCACATTGCTGTTGACAATTGAAATAACAATTTGCTGGCGTTCGCCTGCCGGCCAGCAAAAGTGCTTCTGCCCATCGCCATTTGCCAGTTGCCAACATTTTGTAAGCACTCCCTAAATGGAGGCCAAGCAAGCAGCCAGCAGGAAATGGCCAATGAACAGCTGGTCCTTGCACAAATCAATTGCACGTATCTGCAAGTGTGAGTTAATGAAATGTTTAACAATTGTTCGGCCTTTTGCTTGATCAAGTTGACTCTGCGCTGGACTGTTGCCATTTTGTGTAATATAATTTGCTTAAAGCTGATTGTGATTGAATTTGATATCATGATTGAAGGAATTAAAAGGAAATTTTGGGGCAATATTTGCTTGGCTAGAGTTAACATTTTTATGGCCAAGAGCAAGAACTGATTGGAGAGTTTGTGAAATGGAATATTCAGTCATATCAGCAGGTATCAATCAGATCAGTACTCAGCTCTAAGAATGCTCAATCTTTATTATCTAGAGCTAAGTTCCTTGACATAAGCAAATACTCAAGTCAATGGTGCTGCTCTATACACTAGACCTTATAGCATTATTCTCTACATTCTTTCTAAATGCCTTTCCCATTCGAGCTGCAGCTAAAACCTTTCTATGGCAACCTTTAAGCAAAGTCTACAAATCTGTCTTAATAACTGTTCGCTTTAATCATGCTCTGAGCAGATCTATCTTGTTCAGCTTTTTGTCACTGATTACACAACTCGTTAAGAAGAACTTTCAGACAGCTGACCTGGCTCATCAATAAGCAGTCGACCATTTCGCAACGCAGCTTTCAGCCCTTTTTGGCCTAGCAACAGAAATATGACCACAAAACAGGCAAAAACAAAAATGTAAATGGGTTTCTACTTAACACTTTTGAGGCACTCGACACATAAAACGTAAACAAAGTGAGCTAAGGACTACGGCAATTGATTGATTGTGCCAAGAAGCCTCAGAGGCTATGCAAAACAAAAACTTTTCCCCAATTTTAATTAACATAAGCGGCTTATGCAGTGGGTCTGAGAACTGTTTACGATTTGTGTGGTTCGACGCTTTGTACTTGCTGGCGATTAATAAATTAAGCAATATAGAGAGCAACGTGCCGAGGTGTCGGAACGTAAGCAATGTCCTGTGTCGTAGTGGCTGTCTCCTGCTCTGCTCTGCGCTGTCATGTTGCAAACGCACTCAACTATCAACAAATCAGTCAAAGTCTAACTCTGAGCTTCCTTCAGCTTAGCAATTTGCAGCTTAGTGCGTGTCTGGGAGCTAAAAAATGATAACTGTGTGCAGTCAACTGTTATCACACGCCCCCACCCGCCCACACGCTCGTATCGCACGTGCACACATGACCCGACCATGAGCCGAGTCGAGGAGACAAACAAGCATATAAATAATTGAAATGTTCAGCAACGCAAGAGCCACCCAGGCCAATCCCATTGGGCTGGCACTTTGGCAAAATTGCAGCACTTTTGAAGTGGTGCTGTGCGCTAGCTGGGTGGTGCTGGGGCGCTGCTGACCCACGCTGACCTACGCTGGCAAAGCATTAAGCAATCAAACATTTGATTTTCATTTATCGCGTAATCAAGCGTAAAAATAGCTTCGTGACCAAAGTAACTCATCATCATCGTTGCCCTATTTCCTGTCACAGTCTCCACCCTGGATGGGTGTCCACTTATGGCTGGTGTTGATGACATTACGACCATTTGATTGCTTCATTTTTTTTTTTTTGCTGGCCACGTGTATCCATCAAGTTGTCTTTTGCAGCGTAAAGAAGACAGAAAGGAAAAGGTTTGCTGATTTGCGCCCAGGGATAAATTGCGTCCGCATCTTCAGTTGGCCATTAATTGCTCGACTCTGATCCCGGGCTGTCAGCGAAATTGATGCCTGCTGTTCTTAGCTGATTAAGTGTGTAGTTGATGCCTCGCTCGTGCCATTTCGGCCATTTGCAGATGAAGCTGACGCAACTAATCTAGCCTTCCTTTAGCTATAAGTTTGCAACTTCTTTTTCAGTTCGCTCCTTTGCTCTGGTTAGCATTCACTATGACAATCTTTGTGATTCAAGTTTTATTTGTAACTGCTTTACACTTTTACTAATAGTATTTTTTTATATATTTTTTTCATGCTCGTACTCCACTATTCAGCTTGTTCAAAGAGAACGTTTACTTCACAATTTTACAAAGTTTTCTTTAGAAAAAAAATTTTGTTGTTGTCATGGAAAGCTTTCTAAGGTAAGTCAGCAAAGGTTTTAAGGAAATTAATAAGACTTACTTCATAAAAAATATGTTTTATGACTATAAATTGTTTAAATTTTGAAATTTTGTTATATATTTCATTTAACTATTTTTGCTCTATTTTCAAGACTTAGCTGCAGCTAATTGGCTGTTTGTTTCACCCTCAAAATCTAACTGAAATTAATGGCAAAAATACTGCAAATATGAATTGCTTAGTATAATTTTGTAAAAATTGTTTATAGTTAGCAACTGAGTGCATTTAATGAACGCTGCCAGAGTCAACATTTCAAACTTGTAAATCTGTTTTAGCCAAATACAATACTTCAGTTCCAGTTCAACACCCACCTGCGATGACAATAATATCTGTACGAGAGCTCAGGTATGGGCATTTGATAAATGCTTGACTGGCGTTGACAATGCCGTTGATGTCTCTGACATGTTTACACTCGACTGATTCTCAAGTTCATTATTTGGTACACTCTCGTTTGTACTTCGAGACGACCTCAAGACATGTGCAGTTTTATTTGGGTAAAAAAGAGAATAGGTCGCATAATACAAACACATTTACGGTTAACGCTAATCATAATATTTGGCACTGTTCAAATTTTAAAGTCGGCAGCTTTAAGGTCTCGCTAGACGACAATTGTCAACGCGCGCATAATTCTCGGCGTACGAAAGGTCACAAATGGCAGCGTTGTTGTCGTAGCTCATCTCGGCCACCTTGAATTCCGGATTGATGGCAATCTTAAGTATATATGAGCCGCGTGGCAACTCGGTTATGTCTACCCACTGGCAGTCCAGATTATATAGATAAACATCAGAGCAGTTGACAGAGATTCCTAAGAAAAGCGATTTTAAGCCGGCTTTAGAATGTTTAGCACTTGCCCTTACCCTGATCCCCAAAGTTGGCGCAGTTGTACTTCCGGGCAACACCTGGCAGGCAGCTGCTGTCCTCCAAGCAGAACGAAGCTTTATGACCCTGTGCCACCTTGCGCCCCTCTAAGTCGAATATGTCAAAGGTAGCGAACACCTCCATGCTGTGGTAGTGCCTGCAAAGCAACGAGAAAGCTATCAAAACCTTTTTACAGCTATCACCTCCTCGTGCTTACATATGACACATGTGCCACTCCCATTGACTCTTCTCCTTGAAGGGCCTGAAGTCGGTGTTGCCAGCGTTGATTGCGGCTGCTGTGAACTTGAGCAATCTTCGCGTCTGATAACGCCAGTTGGGACTGTCGCGCTGTATTTGATAGGCCTCGTTGGAGACACAGTTCTCCTCCATGGCGCACTGCATCAGTAGCATGGGCCGATCCTCGAGGTGAGCCGTTTGCTCTATTTCATAGTAATCCACAACCAAATCGGGCGACAGATAGTCACAGATCACAGCAGCCACATGCTGCCTGCTGCCATGGCAGCTCACAATGCCTCGCAAATGATTGTGGTGCAGGCAGTCCGCCAGCTCTGTTTCATTGCCATAGCACTCGGTGCCGCTGAGCATGGGCCGGGAGACATTGGCGCCGCCAAAGTAGTCCGTCTGAAAGGCTTCGCGAGCGTAGCCCAAATCCAGCTGACGGCAGACCACATTCGCCTCCAGCATGGACCAGCCATCCGCACAGATGCTGCCCCAGCGCTGGCCGTCAATGCGCACCTCGACGCGTCCCTCGTTCCTTGAGCGACCGCCGCGCAGCCTCACATACAGACGTGAGCTGGGATGTATGGGATACTTGGGCAGCTGGCGCTCATCCTCAAAGGCGGCTGGCGGCGGCCAAACGGCATCCATTGGCGGATGGCATATAACGCCAGCTGCCTCGCTGGGCTCACAGTCGTTGACTCCCCAGCCCTCAAAGTGGCACTCGGTCAGCTCCTGTTCGTGTCCCTCGCAGTAAAGATTGTCCATCCAGTAGCGACGCCGCGCGGGCCCAAAGTAGCCGCTGTGGGTGAAGCGGCGCAGCCCAAGGAAGCCCAATTGGCGGCACACGATCTCGCCCTCAGCGCCATCCCATTCATCATCGCAAACGGCGCCCCATTTGTTATTGTGCAGCACCTCAATGTTGCCTGAGACGAGAAGGAATAATGTGTTCAGAGCCAGTATTGAGTAGCTTTTCATCTCATTTAGTTGCCATTAAGGGGTAGGGAAACAAAGCCAACTCCTACCTTCATACTCGGCATCGCCGCCAACTAGACGTATGGCGCCCTCTTCCTTATTTAGTGTCTTGATATAGCGCTGCACGAGCTGCTGGTGCGCGCGTCGCGCATCCTGAATTGATTGATGCACGGCTGCTGCGGCCAGATGCGCGCCTACTAAGCCTAGACACAGAACGTGTAGGACCAACATTGGATCGACAAGTAAATCGCGCTGATACGAGCTGTTTGCATTTGCCTGGGTTGGCTTGCGCTCGAGAACTGAAACTGAGTCGAATACGCAACAAAGTTCAAACGAAAATTAAATAGCGAATGAAATCATTTAACTATGAACTTCAGGTATGCTCAGGCCCGCTCTGGTGGCATCTACTTAGATCTATCTACACATGTAGCTGATGCGCTTCAGAAGCTCGCTCAGCGTGCTCAGCGCTCAGCGCTCAACGCTCAACGCTCAACGCTCAACTGACGTCAGCGCCTGGGCAAGGGCGGAGATTGAGCGCGCGAATTGCCATATAAATCGCCAACATTCGTGCACGTCAATAGCTTGAACGCAGCTGCCGTAAGAGCATTTGCTGCTGAATGCATTTTTTAGCCTAGTTCCATGTTAGTCCTAATCTGACAAACACAAAATTTTAATATGCCAGAAGCGTTTGTATTACATGCAATGAAAGCATCTGTTTCTTGGCATGCAATCAAGACTATTGCCAATTGGGTGTTACCAACTAAGCAATGCCCTGTTTATAGTGCGTGAACAGCTGAAGAGAGAGAAAGAGAGAGAGAGGGAATTCTTCCTTAGGATATATCGACTCATTGTTAGATCTTTAAGAATGACAGCAGAAAAAAAATGGGGCCAATCGGGACTTGATAAAAAGCACTGGAAAGTCGAAAGCAGTTTAAAAAAAAAAATATAAAATTAAAAAAAATGTACTTGTGCGTCGGCCGGGAATCGAACCCGGATCAACTGCTTGGAAGGCAACTATGCTGACCATTACACCACCGACGCCACTTGATTAGCCCTCGACCAAACTAATATTTCCAACACTCTGAATTCTCAATTTCTCAGCAGCCAAAGTTAGCCAAGCAAATGTTGCTCTATAAACAACATATTAAAGGGAAACAAAGAGAAAACTTGTTTGATTTACTCACATCGCGTTTGCAATTAGAATAATATTCATAGAGCAGCAATAATAAACTACTTTGCGAACAGATGACGAACATTAAATGAGGCTTCCTGCATGCCCCCAATGCATTTTCTAGCACTTCCATACGACATTGCGAAATTTGAAAACTCAACAAAACTGAAATATGGAAAACTATGCCATAATTCAGTCAGTGAGCACAAAAGCAAAGTATTGCAACATACACACGAATGTATGTTGTTATAATTGTTGTTGTTGCTGCCGCTGCTGCTACGATTATCTCTATCTGCATGCATAGCTGGCAAACTCATCAAGGGAAACCCATTATATTTGGCATGCAGCCATTTGAAACGCCGCAAACGGCAAACGGCAAACGGCAAACGGGCAAACATGCAACATTGAGAACTGAACTTGACACTGAAACAAATATCACTAACAACAACAACGGCAACAGACGGTAATGACATTTGTATTTGGCTTGGATGTCAGTTGCATGTGTGTGGGTTGGCCGTGTGTGTGTTGGGTGTGTTGGGTGTGCTTATTAGCCAAGTGACAGCATAATCGTAATTGGAAATCTAACCCGATTAGGTCAGCGGAAAAGAGCACAACGGAAAATAGTAGAGAGAGAAAGACAGAGAGCAATGAGATCGAGAGCCATATGCAAGTGGAACAGTCAAAGTCAATGAAGCGTGCACCAAAAACAGCCGTTGGATACATTTGCAAGATCAGTATGAGTACACATACTAGTACATGTCATATAAAATCATTGTACTTTTTTAATACGTATAAGCAGAGCACGTCGAATGCTATATACTCTGCCAGCAGATAAGTATGAGATATGCAGTGCAGAGTCTGGTAGTTGAAGTGCAAGCTAATAAAAAGGCTATAAAGTTGGTTTGGAAAATGTTTTTTTATACTTTAAAAATAATATATAGTTAAGAAAACAAATTACTATGACTTGATTATGGCTTTAAGTTGTCCAAATAACAACAGCGACAACGGCTCGAGTGCTGGACTCTGTCTCTATAAATAATTTGCAAATCTATATCCATTATACCATTCATACATATTAAAAAATAACCTTTATAACTTGTAGATAAGAAAAAGGAGAAGTACCTTAAATACTTATATGAGATAATTATCTTATGATATTAGGAAAGATAGATCGATCTACTGACATCAGTTTAATAACTACGTCACTGAACTATTTTCCTTTTTGACCGAAGTTAAGCACATTTCTATAATCCATAAATGTCCCAACAATATTAAGCTATTCCCCTCAGGTGTACAACGTAGCAACTACTTGAAAATAAATATGATGAGTCTGCAGCCACCAACTGCACATTGCACCACATCTTAGTGTTAGCGAATAAACCCAGCCACCTCCTCCCGGTGGAGTGAAGCAAACTTAAAGATCTACTTCTATTCGCATCACTACACGAACTGGCTATAAATATTACCAGTCGAAATTAATTGGATAAACGTTTTATGATATTGAATTATGATGGCCGGCAGAGTTGGGGTCATTGCAAAGAGTTTTTCGCCTCGGAATTCCCACACAATTCAAGCGGCCAATTTTATGAGTGCGTAAATTCCAATGGCAGTTGCCAAAGGCGTAAGGACAACGACACAAGCGCAATCCTTGCGCTGTCCTCGGCATCGGCAGCAGCGTCATGCACAAAGGTAATAAAATTCGATATAAAATCGTGTAATAAAATCATTACTGGCCCTTGCTTTGCGCTGGCCACTAAAATCAAACTGGTCTGGCAACGCCAACGGCGTTGGGCAAAAACGTGCAGGCGGCCCAGGATATGACCCAGTCTTAGTCCAAGAGCCCAGTGCCAATACCACTCTCAAGCCCAAACCCAATCCCGATCCCGATCCCTATCCCTGTCCCTATGCCAAGCTCAAGCCATAAAAATGGCAACGTGTGCCGCTGGCGAAGCAAAGCGACAAGTTAAAAGAGCAAAACCAAAAGCAACAGCCGCCGCCGCAGCCGCGCATCCTCCACAGGCGATGGAGCTGTAAAAATAAGATGAAACCAGCGCGAAAATAATTTGTGTGGGTTCTTTATTCATCCACTGCGCTCGAGGGCCGGGCTCAGGAAGTGTAATAATAGGAAGTAAAAGGGCAAAAACTGCTTAAAGGATATTGAAAAGCGATAAATTGCTTTATTACTTAAGTGAGCCAACTGATTAGGTTAGTGTTGCACTCGCCGAGTGGCTCATTAAAGAGCCAAGCTCGCAGGGTTGCAGGGAAAAAAAAGAAATCGAAAACTGAAAGTAACATAAATCCAATAAAATGTTATAACTATTGCCATTAAAAGTTCTAATTAGCTTCGACTTGAAAATACACTGTGATATTTATAAGTGTGTATCTTAATATGCCTAGTTGAAGAGGTAAGGGCATCCGAATAGCGTAGGTTGAAGTAGTATAGTGCAGTTCACCTGGTAAGGCATCAAGTCTTGTAGCTGGAGCATTGGAGTCTCATATGCAGTACACTGAAGTTGATTAAAGTTGATAAAGATATTGCTAAAAAGTCACTTTTGTGGGCTTAGAGTCTTGAAAACAAAAGCTTTCAGTTACTTGCTTATTTCAATTTTAAATTTAAATTAATTTAAAAAAAATTGACAGGTTGTTTATTATAATTTTAGGATTCAAATAATTTAATCAATTTTTTTAGCTCTTGTTTTATATAAGCATTTATATATATGTTTCATTTGTTTTTATATTTTAAAATATTTGTCATATTTTTATACTTCATACATCAAACAGACGCTTTACTGCACGTAATTAAGCATGTGACTTAAATTAAAAAAGTTATATTATATATATTAATATTTATATTTTGCGAATTTTATTTTCTACTTAATATTTTTTATCTAAGTTTTTATTTTTTATTATATTATTTAATTTATATTATTTATATATATTTTTTATGTATTTTTTTATATTATATATTTTTATATATATATTTTTTAAATTATATTAAATAAATTAAATTATATAATATTTTCTAAATGTATAATATAATATATTAATCTGAAGAGCTGTCAAATATTTTTAGCTTAGTTTTAAAAATCACATAGCAGCATCTTTAAGTTCATAACTTCGGGTTCACGTACACATACACACATACATACACACGCACACAGAGGGCGGGCGGGCGTTCCATAAGTTCATTTTGCACAAAGCTTCCAAAACTGACATTAAAAGCTGTGATATCTCTTTATAATGATAGCATGTATGGCAGCTCATTTGAACATTAATAAAATTGTATGCCGCTGACAGCATAAATGTCACCAAAGTGCTATTAAAACTAAATTATTGCTGGCATAACCATGATTCATTAGGACGAGCCGAGAAGACGTTGGGCAGAAATCATAAAAAAATATATACGAAATGTGGCAATAACTCGCAAATTTGTAGCTAGCTTAAATACAAGAGAAAAAATTGTTTATTAATTTGTAATGCGAAGGCGAAGCCCAGCAAAAATGCGGCAAGGCGTGTTCTGCTTTGAAAATGTGCCAAAAAACAAGAGAAGAAAAAAAAACTTTACAATCGGCGAATGCCTCGGCTTTAATACCCTTTTTATGCGCATTTCAATGGAAAACGTGGCCTGAGACAAAGAGACAGTAGATGGGAGCTGGGTGCAGGGGGCTGGGAGGGGCTGGCCAAATGAAATAATGGAATTAAAATGCGCCTTTTGCTTTGGCAAACTCAGTCAGTTGGACACACAAAAATACGAAGCAATAAAAACAATAATGAAATCAAAAGAACGAAAACAAGGCAAAGGCAAAGGCAAGCGCCGGAATGGAACCAAGGGAGTGGGCATTGAAATGGATCGGTTTTCGGTTGGAATTATAATGAGCTTTACTTTGATATTTTGTTTTGCTCTTTCGTTCTCTGTCTATCTTTTTTATTTTCTTGACCAGCGTTGGTCGAAAATGTTTTAAGAAGATAATAAAATTTAGTGCAACATTGAAAATTGTCTAAAATAATAAATTTTCTTTAAGTTTATTTGGCTTGCCAAAATGACAATCTCATTATCATTAGGTTTTACTTGTAAATAGTATTGCGACCTTTGAAACCCCAATATCAATTACCTTAACTCACTTACATTTGCTAAAGATTTCCATATTAAAGTTTTTTAAATATTTAAAAAAATATTTAAATTAAAAAATCATTTATTGAAGCGTTAAAATTCGCCTGAACTTCCAGACAAACTGTCCATCTGCTGCAAGTCGTGTATAAATATGTATATATATATTGATGACAATATGGAGATATTGTATACAAATAACAGGTGGCATTTCCGGTTTCGTGCACCATTGGGCACACATTTTTAATGTTGCAATGCAAATTGCTGTCGTCGTCGTTGTTGTTGCTTTTATTTTCATACCAATAAATACAAAATACAATAAGAGCTTAATATCGAGACGATAAGACTACGGGCAAGTGGCTTAAATATGCTGAATAAAAAGGTAAGCTGCATTTGCGATGTTGAGAGCTGGGTGCTTGCAAATACCCTACCAAGCGTGATATGAAAGGGGTTGATAGGTCATCAGTGTAGAAGACTTGCTTTGATTATTATTTAATAATGGAACTAATATACCTAAGTTTTTATCTTCAATCTCTCATTGATTCAAGATATCAATACATATTAATAAAATATATAACAAATTTATGCCTATTTGCAACTGATCAAAAATATGTATCGATCGAGAGAACAAGCAGAATCGATCTACCTTATATATTAATTTATGCTTCTATATCATTTGATGCTCAACTTATCAATTTCAAATTGAATTCTTGCGCATTGCTTAGATACCAGTAGCAGCTCCAGTGTAAATCGTAGTCGTTTCTCAATTTTGGCTATATTTTAATTTCGTTTTGCTCTTTTCTGTCTATCGATTGCCTGCGGCTGGGCCATGCCGGGGATTTGCGACAAAACTTTCCGCTTATTTTGCCGTCTGTCTCCAGACGAAAACAACATCGTCGACAACGCCGCCTGAACTTATGTGTGCAAATATTTATTTTCGGATTTTTATGAAGTTGGCTAAAAAGAAATCAAAAGCAGAAACCGGAAAATCTCCGTGTTGCGTCTTGGCTAATAAAACTCAACTTAGGCAGACTCTGTCAGCCGCATGCTTGAGTCAATAGCCGCTGGGCTGCCTCGCCGAGTGCTTTAATAAGTTATTGGAAAAGCTCCAGCCCAGAAATCAATTAATTTATATTATTTTTATTTCTCTTTTAGCAACTTGCTGCTAATTGAATTTTCTATAAAACAAATATGTCGATAAGGCTTTAAAAAAAAACTAACAATTGTTGCACTGCTTTCATGATGTTCTGTAGCTGGCAGAGAGCGAGTGGCTAGTGCCTGGGCCTGTGCGCCTGCCCGGTTCAGACTAAATGAATTATGTAACATGTCTAGCCATTTAGTGCCATAATTCAGAACAATCTATGCCAACGCAGACACATCAAAGCCGGACAAAACGGGCCTAGTTTAGGGCGTACGCTGGAAAGGGAACCAAATTGCTCGGCAGCGAGACAAATTGCATTTGCATAGGATAATTGGAATTGCATATTGAAAAATATTTATGCCTCTAAATGGGATGCATAAAAAGGCAACAAAAAAAAATATAGCGATGGAAAACTATAATTTGCTGGCGGTTTTGTGGCTTTTCCAGCAGAAACAAAAAATAGTGTGGGCTTGTTTATCCACTCGCACGAAATGAGTTTGAAAAATTGAAATCGTTTTTATGTTGAGGCAAATTGGCTTAACAAGAGAGCTTAGCTCTGATTATGCATGCGATTGCAACTGAAAAATACCTCTATATATATATATATATATGGGCTAGAGTACTTTATTTACAGATTATTTTATTTTTCTGAACATTTCAATATCCTTTCTCTTAACTATCCCTTTACTTTCATTTCGAGCCCTATCAAAAAAACATTTTTAAAATTCAAAATATTATCAGACTATTTATGTGTATGGAATGCCGGTCGCCGTTCGTTTGGTAGAAGCTCTGGCCATAGTAACACTGATGGCTTTGATTACATGCGTCTCTCTCTGTGTCGTGATTGCGCAGCATTCGCTGAGTCTTGTAGTAACATTCATAGAGGTGCGTACGCTTGAAAGTTGAGTCTTAGAGATACTATGTCCATGCCATCCTTAGCCAGCTGCAAACATACTCGATGTCGTATTGCTTATGGCCGAAAAATTGTTGGTAGGCGCATTGGTATGCAGTGCTACCCTCATCAATACTGTCTGTTGTGCTCTGCATGTGATTGGATTTGCTTAAAGAATCGACTTTCATCCACAATCCCGGTCTGACAGACCTGTACAATAATTTTGGTGGCTTTTCGAACTCTCGTCCAAATTGGTAAAAGGAGTAGATTTTTGCATTTTTTCTATACTTGCTCCAGTAAAATTTGATATAGAAACAAGTTTTAAAGATTTTAAAATGATTTTTTCCTATTTTTTTCAATACAGTTAACAATTTCGCACATTGATAAGTATTTTAAGTTTACTCAACGTCTGCTGTTGCAATTCAAAGGCACTCTTTGGCCCCCATAACAAGCGCACGACAGGAAAAGCCAAAGCACAAAATATATAAAGGCTCAAACACTAATATTCAATCAAACAATTTCACGCCCCAATAAATTTTTTTAACCAGCCGGCGGCTAAGCACAAAATGCGCTCGATTGCAGCAAATATGCGCTATGCTTGAAAAAAGGCACTAAAAAATAGAGATGTCTTTAGCGAGGACTAACTACCAGATACCCTATATGTAGAACAGAAAAAATTTAAGTGACAAATTTTTCGCATTATTTATTTGTAAAACTCACAAAAAATTTCATAAATTAAGGCATATTGTTAATTATATAAAAAATTTGTTATTTAGGGAATTACAACTTTGAGCACTGTTGACAACACATTTAACAGCTTATAGTTATTTTTTGTCAAGTTTTGTTTAATATTTTATTACACTGCACTTAAGTTTGTAAATTATTAAAAGTAAAAAAACTACTAAATTTATTTTAATTGATTTTAAAAATATTTTTCTATTTTTTATTATAACTTAAACTTGTGTAACTCTCGAAAAAACACCCAAATATACCTTAAATTAAAATTATATCAAGCTAACTTACAGGCTTTGAAACGCCGTCTTTTACACATCAATATTGCTCACCCTACATCATTAATATACCTACTTGTTTGTTGTCACTGTGCACAGGGTATGATATAGAAAATGAAATTGAAAGGACGTTTGAAAATAACTATTTATGCCTCAATATACTAACTTTGCCTTGTCGTGTGCATAATTATAATGCCAAAAGGCCTCTGTCGACTGAACTTTTTCCCACTTTTATTTGGAGCGGACACGTCAAAGGCCGCCTTTAATGTTTTAGCACCTTTTGTGCTGTTTATTTTATTATTTAGTTATTTATCAATGTTGCAGGATCGTTGCCGCACCGACAACAGCAATGGGACACGCTGGCATTTCGTGTAGGAGTTGTGCTTGTTGTTCGTGTAATTCGTGTTTTGATTTAGTGCCAATTTCGAGCAGAAAAATTGTTCAATGCCTCAGGGGCAAAGTTAAGAAAAGCAAAAAACTCGCAGATTGCAGACGGAAATTGAAGCGGCCCGAGATGCCAGTTAACAAGCGAAAGAACAATAACAACTGAGTCACCCGAGGGTCAGATTTTATGTTCTGTGGCCTGTGCGTGCTACAGCCAACACCTTGCAAAGTGGACCCAGGGAAGTTAAACGCTTGGCACCCAGCTCGGGCAGCGACTTGCTCAATTTAAAGTATTTTTATTTGATCATTTATGCCTTCTTATGTTGGGTATATCTGCCTGTGGCTTCTCCAGCATCAGGCGATACCAATCTGCTAGGAACGTCTGCTCGTTGCGCTGCTTAGTCAGATTGTATTTGAGTATGCCCGGATTGGCAATATAATCGAAACGATAAACGGCACTGGCGTTGTCCAGCTGCATGACGCTGCGAATCTGCATCAGAATATCAGACAGAAGACTTATGCACATTTCGCTCGACCAATTGTTGATCTGTAAGCATAAGCAAATAATAAGCAGAGCAAATATTATTTAGCTTAACAAATCACATTATCTTGAATTAGTGTAGTCAGCAAGCTCGTGCTGACGCTCTGCACATGTCCAGAGCTCTGGGGTCGAGCTATGTAAATTTCCTTGACATCCTTCAAGCAGCACTCGGACCACCAGAGTAAGGCTTCTTCCGGCTGTGGCTTCCATTGGCTGCATGGCTCAGTTGAATGCGATAGCATCACTTTGCACTCCGCAAATCTGCTTGATTTCTTGTTCAATGCACTAGAAACACTCAAATTAGATTTGAACTGGTGCCTAAAGCAAAGCAAATACCCACTGTTTGTGCTTAGCGTGATGGCCACCCATGATGGACGCATAGACCACGGAGAGTTCGCCAATTTTGCACCTGAACACGCCATGAAACTCGCCGCCAGTACATCTCAAAATTGACGATTTATCAGGTGTGTCTGTGATGTAATTCATGAATGGGCTGTTCTAATGTTCAGTTACTCATTCGGCTTTACCTGAGAATAAGAATTGCTTCAGCTTCGCTTCCATTATTTGACGATTTCGCTCTGTTGCCAACTCCGCTGGAGTCAGACCCGAATGACTGGGCTTCGTCAAGCACAAGTAAATCGTGTTCCGATACCTGCTGCCCAAAATGCTCCAATTACGTTTCATGTAGAGCGTACGCATCAGGGTTTCCAGCACATCGGCCCGAGTGACAACGTCCGCCTGCACCGCACAGCTTTTGACCATTGCGTCTTGGTTATCTCTAATAAAGTAGAGCATTTTGTCCAAATACTCAGCATGGTGGCCATGCTCATTGAATAAAACATGCTGCTTATTGAGATTCAGGGGAAACTTGTCTGTCTCCGGCACCACTAGAAACTTTAACTCGTTCGTATCGGACCTATAGAAGCGCTCGCTCGTCACACTGAAGCCGCCAATGACTTTCGGCTGTAGCGGCAAGATTTTCTCACTCAGATTATTTTGATTATTTTGCTGTTTCATATACTCAGCAAGCTTAAAAACTACTCGAGTAGAAGAATCCATGGTAAGGACTAGAATTAATGAAGTTTTCTCTTAACTGAAATGTCAAACGCCAGTGTTGAGCAGCTGTTGAGTTGGGCAATCGAAAAGTATTGGCAAATGGATTGATGGAAAGAGGTTATGGAAAGAGGTTATATTGTATGGGCATTGCCTTTATTTAAAAGAATTTTCGTATACATCAAAAATCTTAAGCAAGCAACTCAGCTTCCACCACTTCTGGGCCTTCGCTGGTCTGAGCTGTGGCCATCTCTGGCTGCTCGGTTGTGGTGCTGGCAGCTTCAGCTGGCGCCACCTCCTCGGCCTGGCTGCAGGCGCATGAGTCGCGAGTGTTAGCCGCAATCCACTCGTTAAAGTTGCTCACGCGTGTATAGACACCGGGTGAGCCGGGCTTAGCGCAGCCCTCGCCCCAGGACACAATGCCGGCCAGTTGATAGCTCTGTTTCTCGTCAATGACATGCATGGGTCCACCGCTGTCGCCCTGGCACGAGTCCTTGCCACCCTGCTCCACATAGCCGGCACAGATCATGTTGTCGGTAATCTTCTCAGAGCCGTAGCTGGTCTCACGGCACTCCTGCTGCGACAGTACGGGTACTTCCACCTCCTGCAGGGTATCGGATATGGGGCCGCCCTCGCTGAGAGCGCCCCAGCCAGTCACCACGGCCGTTTGGCCAGCGAATGTCTCTGTTGGCGTTGGCAGGCAAACGGGATGCATGTCGATGCCTAGGCGCACTGGTTCATTGAACCGAATGAGCGCAATGTCGCTGTCGAAGTTGACTGTGCTATAGTTGGGATGGACGAGCACGCGAGTCACTCGTCTGTCCACGATTTTCACATTGCTGTCCTGGCGATTGTGCTCGAGCAGGCGCACAGTGATCAGGCGATGGTAGAAGCCATTGACGCAGTGTGCCGCCGTCAAGGCGTACTGATCGTTGACCAGCGTGGCGCCACAATAGAAGCTGCCAAACCACATCAGCATGGCCATCCAGGGATACTCATGCACCTCTGTCTCCTGGCCCCCAACGATGCGATGTCGCGTATTAATGTTGCCGCAGCCACAGGCCGGGCACTCCCGCTTGGCGGGCGACGCACTCGTGTCAGGGTAGTCCGGACCCAACACGGACACGATCCAGTCCAGGAAGCTGTTCTGACGCAAAGTGTTCAACGACTCCAATATCTTGGCTGGCTCTGAGGCGCTGCGCAGACTGGGCGTGGCTAGGGCAAGGCCCACCACTGACAGCAGGCAAATGTATCTCATTCTGTTAGCGAACTCGACTGGCCAACTGGCAATTGGCAACTGAATTGGCGCATCCTTGGCAATGCCCACAAGAAGGCCAAGCCAGAATAACCCTAAACCTCAACCGGCTGCAGAACTGGCTAGACCAGCCAGAAAACCGGACCCAGGAAAGGTTATTGCCATTCTACTGGAATGCTGCAGCTCTATAGATACCCAACAGATTTTTTTTCTTTTTCTTGATTTAATAAATAAGGAAAATATGTAAATAAAATATCTTCGACAAGTCGAAGTCTTTGATACACTTGCAGAGGCATTTGCTAGATTTCTTCTTAATTTAGATTAATTTCAGCAACATAATCGAGAGAAAGGAACTAGTTTTTTTCCTCTAGAAAAACTAAGCTTTCCGATTAGTGTCTTATGTTTTGTATCTTTTGGTTGATATATCACGAAAAATAACGAAAGTTTTCGAATCAAAAAACTTGAATTTCGTCCAATCAAAGCATCGAATTCAAATCTAATTGTAGAGTATTCATTCGCCTCATATCTTCAGTTGTGGCAGCCTCTGCAAGTGAACGACGAATGCTGAACTCTGTGCCAATTACTTGATCTTCTTGGTCTCTTGATGGCACAGGCAGGCTTGTTTGGTGAGGTTCTTGATCCAGGTGCCGTAGCGATTCACTCGCGCATAGACACCTGGATAGCCAGCCTTGGCGCAGCCCTCGCCCCACGAGACGACTCCAGCGATTTGAAATTCGCGTGTGCCGTTTGGCACGATGTGCAGCGGGCCGCCGCTGTCGCCCTGGCAGGAATCCTTGCCGCCCTCATCGTAGCCGCCGCAGAGCATGTTGTCCGTGATCTTGTTACCGTAGCGACTCTTGCGGCAGTCGTCTTGCGATAGAATAGGCACCTGAACTTCCTGTGCGGAATCGTTAGCAAATTTTCGTTTTCTTGTCATTCCTTCTTACCTGCAGCGTATCAGAGGTGGGGCCACCCACTTTGATTGCACCCCAGCCGGTGACGACGCCTGTTTCTCCCTTGAAACTGCGCCCCGGCGTCGGCATGCAGACTGGATGCAGCACCTCGTTGAACTCCACGGGCTCGTCCAGCTTGATGATGGCAATGTCGTTGTCGTAGTTGCGGGCATTGTACTTGGGATGCGTGATTACCTCCGAGACCTTGCGATCAATTTTCTGTAGATGCGACATCTTGCGATCGTGCTCCAGCAGACGCACCGAAATGCGCTCCTTGCGGAAGCCGTAGACACAGTGCGAGGCCGTCAGCAGGAATTGATCGTTCAGCAGCGAGCCGGCGCAGTAGAAACGTCCGCCATAGAGTAGCATGGCCACCCAGGGATACTGATGCACCTCCGTCTCCTGGCCGCCGACAATGCGCTTCTGTATGTTGGCCACGCCGCAGACGCAGTCGCTGCAATTCCTTGGCGGACTCAGCGTCGGTGGCGCCGGCGTGGTGGCCTTTCGAGTCGTTGTGGGCGCCTGTGTTGTGGTTGTCGTTGACTCAGCTGGCGTCTCAGTGGGCGCTGTCGCCGAACTGCTCAGCGTGGCCACTGTCGCGGTCTCCGTGGCCACGGCGGGACGTTGCGGCAACAGTGAGAGAACCCATTGAACGAACGTATTCTGGGACTGCTTCAGCACAATGGATGTTGGCGTGGGGCCCCCTGAAGGCAGCGCTGATATGTTCAATTGCTGCGATGCAGTTGATCCGATTAGCAGTAGCAGCAGCAGCAGCGGCAGGCAGATCGGCAAACCGCTCCAAGTCATTTTAGTATGAGAAAAAGTTTGCTCGGTGGCTTTCTCTACTCTCAAGCGACACCACCAACTCGTGTGGCTCGATGCAAACTGAAAAGCCAGCCACAAATTTGAAAGCCAGCGACAAACATTTCACCAAAATTCACATTACAAGCGAGCAGGCAGAAAAAAAAGTGGTTCTGGCCTGTGGCACGTCCACTTTGCCAATCTACAAACACAGTCGTGTGTGTGTGCGAGTGTATGTGTGTGTGTGTGTGTGTGTTTGTGTTTGTGTGTCTGGCTTTGTATTCTGCGCATGCGTAGGCCACGCCGGTTTGACCATGATAATAATACTTCACGCAACGCAACATCAAAACTTTTCGAACTTTATTTAACGGCATTTCATACTCTGACAACAAGTCGAAGATTTATACCGAATTCTGTCAACTGTAGACATATAAAAAGTTTTTCAGTTCAAATTTATGAAATTCAAATCTTCAACTTTCTGATTCATTTCGATTCTTCGCCATCTTTGCCAGCCAAGCGTAAACAGGTTTTGTCGCTTGTCTTTTCTTGTTAATTGAAGCGCATTTATTATTCGTCTAGCTGAATAAATATGTTCTCCACTTTTTATATAGATTTCGGTTTTGTTTTTGCTTTTGGTTTTGCCACTGAAGTAGCGAAAGTTTTTCTCGCTTGTGATTTTATTGAAATACATTTTTATATGCTGTAGATTCGCAGTTCGATGAAACGACGCGTCGTAATTTTACTTTCTTTTGATTTATTTGTGGGCTTTTGTGTGCGATTGCTTTTTGTTTGTATTGCTCCACTATTTGTTTGTGTTTTGGGATATTTTTACTGATGGTTGGCTTAGTAAATACACTGCACATTTAGTGGTCTATGAATGAATCGAGCTAAAGCTAATATGTTACTAATTTATCTTTTACAACTGCCAAAAAGTCGAAAATCTATTTGAGCTCTCTGGAATGCACGAAGCAAATGCTAATATCGGCGTTCGTAAAACTTTTAAGTGCACTTAAGACGTAAAAAATCTTTTTAAAACTCGATTTAGAGGCAGCGCCACATGTGAGAGGCTGCTCGTTCTGTGCCCAACAATTGTGGGCCAGGCGCGTGTCTGGCCGAGCAGTGAGTCATGCATATGTATAACTGGGAATGGCTCAAGTAGCCAGCCCCCGACTATAAAACTTAATGTAATGAGTGTGTGTGAGTGTGTGGGAAGGGCAGGGCAGTTGCGACTGCGCCGTTTAGTCGGGCCGTTGAACATTTATTGATAGATGACCACAGTTGACAGATGAGCTCGCCACAAGTCAGATGCAGATGTAGATGTAGATGCCGATGCAGCTGGAGCTGGGGCAAGATGGTTGGCTGCCTGGCCACTGGAAAAAGTCATTAGTATGCGCACACATAACACTTGGCATATTAATTGTCCGAGTAATGTGGCCACAGAGTGAGAGAGAGAGAAGCAAAGGGGGGCGAGGCAGTTACCAATGCTGATGACGAACTAATGTCGAGCTCAGCCTCGGTCTCAGCCATAGTCATCAGGCCAACCGCAGTTAAAACAAAGTACCATTTGCATAATAGCCATGCTAGACAAAAAGCCAAACATCATACGCTCACACACATATATATACATATATATATATATATATGTGTATATTTAAAATAGGAGTATTTTTCTATGTGTGTGCCTGTTGGGTTATTTATGCGATGAGGTAGTAGAACTGCAGACCTGCACTTGGCGGCGCAATTATGCAAGGCTGTCTCGTTGCGGGCTTCGAAACGTGACCACCAACAAAGTCTGACATCGAGCCCACTCCCTGGCTGATTGGTGGCCAGAGCATGGTCAGCTGGCATAGCTGTTAAGCACGTTGCCAGATATGTTAATAGGCTATGCTAAATGCACACTGGATGCTACCAGTGAACAGGCATTAAATAAGCTTCGGGACAGCAATTAGGGCGCTATCTAGTGGGTACGTCCATTTGAGCTATACGACATATTAAAAATAGAATGAATATTAACTATGTACATACTGAGCGATTGAGTGAATTTTGATCAATGCAAAGTCAGTCCAAGGCAAGTTTAGTTTCCTATAGAAGCTGGGTTTTAGATTATTTTGGAGAGAGTAGAGAGTAGAGAGGAGAGAGTAGATAGGAGAGAGTAGAGATGAGATAGGAGATAGTAGATAGGAGATAGGAGATAGGAGGTAGGAGATAGGAGATAGGAGATAGGAGATAGGAGATAGGAGATAGGAGATAGGAGATAGGAGATAGGAGATAGGAGATAGGAGATAGGAGATAGGAGATAGAAGATAGGAGATAGGAGATAGGAGATAGGAGATAGGAGATAGGAGATAGGAGATAGGAGATAGGAGATAGGAGATAGGAGATAGGAGATAGGAGATAGGAGATAGGAGATAGGAGATAGGAGATAGGAGATAGGAGATAGGAGATAGGAGATAGGAGATAGGAGATAGGAGATAGGAGATAGGAGATAGGAGATAGGAGATAGGAGATAGGAGATAGGAGATAGGAGATAGGAGATAGGAGATAGGAGATAGGAGATAGGAGATAGGAGATAGGAGATAGGAGATAGGAGATAGGAGATAGGAGATAGGAGATAGGAGATAGGAGATAGGAGATAGGAGATAGGAGATAGGAGATAGGAGATAGGAGATAAGCAGAGTAAAAGAGAGGTGACAGGAGAGAGGAGAGAGGAGAAAGAAGGAAAGAAAGAAAGGGGGAGAGGTTAGAGTAGAGAGAGCAGGAGGGACGAAAGGGAAGAGAGACAGCAGAAGGACATAAAAGCGAAAGTGAAATAGAGCGAGAGAGAGATAGAGAGAAAGAAAGAGAGAGAAAGGCAAAGATATGTTTATATTCACAAATATAAAAAGTCTAAGAGAATGATAATAAGAGCGAAAAAATTTATAATAAATATAAAATTTTAGTAATTCTTAAATACACGTCGTTAACTAATAGGCTGTATTTTCAAAAACACTATTTTATAAAATTTCAATTCTTAAAAAACGATGTAAAAAATGATTTTACACATTTCTGTGCAGGTTGGTTGGGCTGGACTGGCATGGGTTGGGCTGGTTAGTTGTCAGCCGCAAAGGTTCGCGTCGGCAAAAAAAAAAAAACAAAAAAAAAAAACATTGCTACGGGCTTCAAGCTGGAATTTAAATTACTCCCTTTGAATATTGTCCGAAAAACCTCAAAAAACAATTAAAAACGTGTTGCTGCGACCCTTCAATTTGGCCTTTTTGGGGCAGGAGTCGGTAAGCCGGGAAGCTGCGAAGTTTGGATGTGTACATGTCGCGGTACATGAAAATGAAATTTTCACAGACAGTTGGCTGCGTGTAAAAATTTCACTCTTGATTTATGTACGGGAGGGAAGTCCGCCAAGCCACCAACCCTTGCAAAACGGGGCAAGGTTTCCATTAAAGCCAACGGCAATTGACTGGCAACAGAGATATTGCAACATATTTGCATAGACAACCTTTATGGGCAACTATTATATCGCATAGATAATGCTTGGCTATGCGCACTGCGAGTTAGCATAAAATTTTATAAGCCAAGTTAATTAAACTGGTAGTTGGTAGCTGGCAGTTAACAGTTAACTGCCAGAAACGTCTGACTCCTGCGCTCGTAGCTCTGCGGTGGGGCAGGCAACTTTGTTCATTTGCAGTCGGAAAATTTAATTAGTTATTCCATTTGCGCTTTCAGTTTTATTTAAATATATATGTATATTCGTGTTCTCTCTTTTTTTTCTTTTTGCATTTTGGCATTCATACAAATTAAGCCAATGCGCTCTTTGGCATTTTGGTGAAAGGTGTGCGGTGGTCCAAAGGATTCCGACGTGGTCAGCGGAGCCGCTGGCATTTCGTTTGTATTCAAAATCAAATGGAGTAAGAAGCTGGCAGCATTGAGTGAAGTGAAATCAAAGGAGACGAAAGCTTTGAAAGGAATTTCCACGCCTGGCAGATGAGTGCATCAATGGGCGGGCATGCAACACATGTTGCCACTAACGTAATAATACGGCAACCGTTTCTATGGGCAACTAACATGAAGGTCAAAGAACAGGCGGCAACTATGCCCGGCATGCAACGCGTCATGCCACCGACTTGACATTGGGGAGGCAAGCGAGAAAAGTTTCGAGTTGCTGCTAAACTTGTGGCGCTTCCAAGTTGCAAGCGCCAACACGCGACTTTTGTCGATTATGAGTTGTAGTTGCAGCTGGAGCATACAATTTTTCGGGACATGCTCAACTTGCAATAATTTGCATGCAACTCTCGAGTGGATGTGGCATGCAACGCGACTGCCTCACGCAAGCCTCATAATAAATTAATTACGTACTCATGTAGCGGCCAAAAAACATGATATGCATAAAAGTGTTAGACGGTATTTATGCCAATCATTAAAGTTTGCTAATAATTAAATAATACTGGAAAGCGGGAAAGAATTTCCTACTAAGAATAAAAAGTTAATTCATATATATAGTTAGATATAAAATATATAACTTATCAAAAATAAAATTATTTGTGCAGAGATTTAAATAGCTTGAATTTTAAAAAATATATATATATATTCTGTCGAATTGATTTGATTCAAGAAAATAATTTTTTTAAAGCATAAATTAATGTTGCAAGCCAAAATGAAGCTGAATATGCCTACTTTATGAGACCTATCATACCTCCTTCTGTTAAAGAGCAAAACGTTATTAAGTAAGAATGAACTAAATCAGATTTACGAAAGAAAACGAACCGATATCAACTGCATATGTTTGACAACGAGAGAGTCGCTTCGACAGGGTGCAAATGGAACTGAACTTGGCTCTGGTCGAGAGGCGTTGCGAGGGACAAGAGGTTCGATCGGCATATAAAAAGAGAGGAGAAGCACCAAATTAAATAGAAGAAAAGAGTCTGGACAAGTATGACAATTGGGTGTGATTACCGACATATATATACATAAATATTTTTCTTTGATCAAAACTTATAAGAAATCTTAAGAAATTTATTAAATATATATATTAATTTTTAAGCTTATGAAATGCTTATTAAAATATATCTAAATTTAATTATATAAAATCTGACTTTTCTTAAGATTTTATTAAATTTTTAATATATTCCATCTTCTGCAAACTTATTTTCCCACTAAGTTATTTAAATTGTAACAAAGTCAAAAGCCTTTGTGGCTCCTGCTCAGCCCAATTTAAAATGTTTCGAATGTTTTTTATTCCAGCAAGAACAACCAATTTTTTTTTACTGTATGTCTGTCAACGCTGATAATTTCATTTGCGCTATTTTGGCGGCTGCCACTTCCGCTGACAATAAAATTAACTGCGGATTTAATTAATTGCGGTTTGCACTTTTCGCCTTTTAACCAGTTTGGTACGCAGCAACAAATTATTTCTTTATGGTTTCATTTTGTTGCTTTTTTTTATTGTATTTATTACATGTATATATATTGTTTTTTTTTTTTTTTTTTTTTTTTGTATTGGCGCGTTTTGCTGACTGCAATTTTATAGGAAATCAGTTTTTAATGAAATTTGCATGAGGCATTCGTGAAAAGCATAAAATAAATTATTTAATAAACTTTTACAGCCAACAAAAGGCGCACTTTCCGGATATGCAAGGATGTCAGCCGACCTTTGCATTGATAGTTTTTTCCAGTTTTTACTCAAATATTTAATTTTATTATCTGCATAATAAATTGATAAAGTATTTTGTTGTTGTGCAAAGGAATGTAGAAAATATAGTAGAGTGCATATGAATATGAAAAAAATGATTTAATTGCTTTTGTGTCCTGTCAGGCTGCGAAGCATTTTGTTATATTTGAGTCTGGAATATCAGTTATCGGCTGATAAGGTAAAATCAAACTGAGTGCATATTTCACTGTGTTAGAGCCAAGCTCACGAAGTTTTTCGGTTGGATCACTGTTAGCCTTCTTTCCACCCATTAAGGAGTGGCAAGGCAGTAAACATTCATATTTGATCCAGTTTATCTGTTTTTGTATTCTAGAGCAACTTACTTCCAGCTGCAGCATGGTTTAAGACATAAAATGCATATTAGCATATGGACTTAGCTGCTTATCTTACAAGATAAAATGTAATACATACACTTTTATCATACATATGTATATATTTGTATAAATGCATATGTAAATGCTGACATTCACCTAGGTTTATGTTAATGCTGCCCCTTTTATAGATCAGATAATTTTTTATTATTTAATTTTGCTTCAATTAAATATCGACTATCAACATTTAATGGCGATTTTCGGTATCTTGTAACGGGTCAGTTTTGCTGCCTTGTTTATGATACAGTTTCCATGGATATAATGAGTCTTTATGAGGCATCAAAATACCTTTCGAGTTGGCTGTGGCACGACTAGGCGATGAAATTCCAATCACCTGTCTCGAGCGTTTAATTCGATTTGTGCGCTCTGCTGTCGCCCTCTGTTCGTGGCAATCGATTGAAATTTGGGCAGTTACAAGAGCAAAAACACGTTCACAAACCTCTATTTTATGTGGTCCATAATGTTTTCGTTCTATTTCCGTTCTGTATCCTTCTCTCTCTCTCTCTGTTTACATTTTCCACGGTGAACTCGAGCGCTGCGCTTTTTCTGTTCAAATTGATTTGGTTCTTTTTTTCTGATCATTTTTTGTTACTGTGAATTTCGATTTTTATGGTCGTCAACAAGCGCTTAAAGTGGCTAAGCGTGTAACGCTTGGGGGTCTTGGGACATCGAATCGGCTGTCAAACGGCTCTGAAGTCGCGTGGCTAATTGGAACAACGCTTTGATAAGCGGAATTGCAAGGAAAACTTTAAAAAGCCGAATTTATTTTCTCTGTGGCGTCTTCTGAGATGTGATGAACATGTCGACTATTACTTAATAAGTTGTAGAGTAAATAATATAAATAAAAAATATGGCAAGTAATAGGAATTTAAAAGTATTATATAGTTCGTATATGATGTCAATTAATTCAATTTAGTTTGTATATTTTTTGCAGAAAATTATAAATATAAATATTTAAAAAATATGTTTATATATTTTAAGAGCTGCAGCTACTGCTTTGACTTGATAAATTTGCTCCCTTTAATTTCTACAATTAGCTTATAATTATTAAATGCATCTCAGCATTTGTGTAGACAGCTGGGAAATTCAAATTTGTTGAAGTGCCTCAGGTTTTGGCCAATTTCAGTTGAATAAAACAATGCAAATGTTGAGTCAAATGAGGCCAATTAAAATAATCAATGTTGCATATTATTTAAGCCTATGTGTGACCTCAATAAAGCAGCTTCTAAATGGCAATTGGCTCAGTTAAGATTGCAATGTTATTTCTCTTGAGGCCATTCTTAGGTTTCAATCGGACTAGTTAAAACAATTATGTGGTATTTAGTTAATGCAAAATGCATTACAGCATCGAGTGCAATGACCACTTGGGTAAATAGCATAAGATGAATGGACGAGTGTCGCCAGACGAGCTAACTAATGACATTTGGTGCAAATATGCAAAATGCAGCCAGGCAGCCAGCCAGGCAGCCAGCGGTTGCGGTTGATGGGGGCTGCTTGGCTGCTGCACGTACATTTTCTTCATCAATGATTAATTGTTTTGACAATTTCGGTCTGGCAGACATCACTTTCGAATTCCTTGCCATGTCTGACAGTGTGCCCAAAACGAGTGCGTCGTTCAAAATTTCGCGACTAAATGCAAACTCCGGAGCTGCAACAGCCGCATTCACATCAGTTGCGGCGGCATTTGTTGTCATAGCAACTGGCAGCGTTTTGCGTCTGCCACACCCCAACAACCACCGACCCGCTGCACGCGGTATTTTTGTGGCTTTTGCTGACGAATGCTTCAAAATTGATGTATGATTTTGCCAGCAGCAAAGCTGTGGACCTTGGGTCAGCGGGAATGGCAGCCAAACTACACAGAGCACAGCTTGTCAGATATCTGAAGATTTATAATACAGTTTTAATGGCAGCTTTTGCTTTTTGCCTTCAACTTGTTGTGCTTTAAGCTTATTTCAATAATTTAGAAGTGTTTACCGAAATTAGTTGTTCTTACTCCTTCTTCTTTCATACTTAGCTGAAAGGCTATTCTACCCCATCGCTGTATAGAACTTAACTCTCTTCTATGTCTCTCCCTCTCTCTCTCTCTAGCTAAGCCCAATTTTGAAACTGTCAGACACAGTTGGGCCAACTTTCATGGACGTTTCACACTTTTCAGCCCGGCAGGTGATAAACTTTCACTAGATAAATCTATTTTGCTGATTTCCCGCTCGTCCGTTCCACTTAAACCAATTTCCTTTTTAGCAACCAAACGAATTAAACTTAAAATAAATAAAGTAAAACCCAACAACAACAACAACAAATGCTGGCGAGTGCTCGTAAAACTTTCGTTTGACCCTTGTCACGGCACCACCCATTGATGACACCACCACCGCACGCCAAGCACTCTCCACAACAGGGTGGCCAGTGCACACAGCGCAACACTGTTGTCGTGTAATCAACAGAAAATTGGCACCCGTCGATGTCCAAGTGCTGTCTATGTCAGCATCGTTTAGCCCTTAACTTGTCCAGCGAGGGGCTGACCAGTTGACCAGCTGACCGACTGGCTCAGTGGAGGGTTGTTTGTACTGCCCAAAGTTGACTTGCCCCAATAAATTGTCGTCTTAGACGCATAGTTGCTGCCTAGTTCGAGGCGTTCACATTCATTTTCCCCGACCCATTATCATGTAATCGCTGGCCCATTTACTTTATCATTGCGTTCCATAAATTGCGTAGTTAGAGTCTGGCCAGCAAATGCATTTTACTGACCGCCGTGCACGTGTTTGGCATTTCATTAATTTATATGCACTGGCTGGTGGCTGATGGCTGGTGGCTGGTGGCTGGTGGCTGGTGGCACTTGATGCTAATTACCTGGACTCGGCCCTTGGCCAAATAGCTGCAGCTAAGCTCGCACCTCGCCAGCTGTCGGCGTATTACGTGCGGGCTAATTAAAACGATAAATGCAGTCGGCTCTGCGCCACGGTTAATATTTAGTTTAAAGTAGTTGTGTGTAGGCGGTTGGGGCATGTTGCAAGCTGTTTCACGCGACACGTGCCACGCCCCAAATGATCTGCAACAGCTGGAATGAAACCTGAAGCAGGAGCCATTTACGTGACTGCAGTCCACAACGGCTCCTTAGCCATAAATTAGCATTTGCTAGGGCTTTCATAGCTGCGTAACATTGAAATTATTTAAATTTTTCAAAATTTAATTCAAGTCCTTGAATCGATGTCGTCTAACGGCGCTTTAAAGCGCCTGCTGACACACATTGAACACTGCGAACTCCGCTTGACCGCAGATAATTTTCGCCAGCTTTGCACAATTTTTCGGCCAGTCATGGACTCCATTTCCTGAATACATTTATCTCCCGTTGCTTTCCATTTAGTTTGGTGCAGTCAAGAATTGTGCGAGCGAACAACATGCATTTTAGGGGAAATCCGTGGCGACCGGGTTGTTGGCCCATAGGCGTCATCGAGGCGGCGGCCCCTAGGCGCCAGCTAAACGCGAGCTGCATTGCGTTGTCCGTTTTTATATGATTTTTAATTTATTTATATATTTATTTATATAAATAAATAAGGGGTATATGCGCTATTTAGAGTGTCTAAAGGTGTATATTGGCTGACGCCTTGCCTTGTTGCCTGATTGTGTTCACTGAAGCTGGAAGGACTTAATATTATTGTACGTAGAGAAGGAACATATTGAAGGATTTCTTGCTCTATCTATATACTTCTATCTATACTACTCTGCAGTATCAAGTAAACAACTTCATTCCAACTGGAATTAACTTCAGTTTCAGTCCTAGTAAAGTCAACTCTCAGCAAGTATTGTGCAGTCGCTTATGCCCACTTCTATTGTTGTATACTTTTTGTTTGGCTGACCAAATGGTGCCAACTAGACGCTGCGCAAAAATTGTTAACGATTTGCCAAGTAAATGTAAATTGGGTGCAATGCACGACAGTGCGTATGCGTGATGTTTGCCAGCCAATTGCAAAAAGAAAAGAAAGCAGCAAAACTGAAATGAACAGATGGCAGACAACTTACATGTTAATATAAATGTTGGCTAAATCTAGGCTAGAGTTTTACAGTTTTTGGCAAAGGTTTTGCATTTATTAAAGCTTCAAATTGGAGATGCAACAAAATAGGAAATTCAAGCAGAAAATAAAAAATTTTAATTAACAGAATATATTTATAAATTAATGAAAATAAATATGTAATATAATATGTAATATATATATATATATATATAATTTAAATCCTCTTTATTAATAAGCCATAATTAAAATAATAAGTAAGTACAGAGTTTGTGTTTAACAGAAGCCAGTGACTACGATTGTCAGGCTGTTTGCTTCTATATGAATATTTATGCTCGAAATAAGAGCGCCAGGTGGGCATGATCAAGCCGATGCGCCGTGAGACCAAACATACAGGTAAAGAATAGAGAGAACTAATCTAGGTAAGTCTCTTAAAAATCTTAATCTATTGAGTCAACCTTTGATCTTTAATTGAAGTGTTAAACTAAGCGCCTGCCGCTGGGTTAAAGAAGGCAAACTGCTAAAGGCGCATTCGGCTTGATGTCTTTTTTGACTTTGGTGAATGTCTAGCACCTCTAATTATTATGGATATAACTCAAATTCTACATTTCCATTTGATACTCAAAACATACTGCTCAAGCTAAGTCTTAGCCTGCTAGCTTTCATTTGAATGGTTTTTGTTATTTTGCGACTATTTGCCAATTGTGAAATATTGCAGAGAATGGAATGAAATGCAATGCGCGTTGACATAAATCATTGAACGGAAATCCCAGTTACAAATTCTATGCATGCAAATCAATTGCTCAATTGTTTCAATTGAGGCGCAGTCAATACAATAAAATACGAATATGCCCATATCCGATCCCTAGACCTGACAGGCGGCAGCTCAGCCGGGGCGCAGCAAACAAGTCGCTGGCCATAAATAAATATAGCATAAGCCCAGTGAAGCTCTTCGTTAAAAAAAAAACATCGGAATAATACAAAAAGGCGAAACAATAATCGCACATAGAATATAAATTTCTGTGCGCTGCAATACAATAAACTTAATTTGCAAATTCAATTTAAATAATACCACACAGCGCGCAGAGCTAACAAATATATATACCTATATATCGTACATGAACATATATATATATATATATATATATGTAGTATATATATATCAGTACATCAGCCATATATATGTAGCAGTGTATTGTGAGTCCATATAAAACATCACCGCAGCAAATTCAATTGTCTGGATTTAGTTTTGTGCCAGCTGCTTCTTTTTTGCCTGCTCGTAGGATTAAATTTGTTTAACTGGCATAAATTGTTGGAATTGAAATTGTTTTCTATTGCCAGCACAGCAAATGGGAACTGAAAAAATATAAAAATAAATATATAGAATTTGTAGTGCAGCATATTTTGAGCATCTTTAAAAAGACATCTCTTTCTATAATCTGTACTTGATACAACTGCTGTCCATGGCTCCATAGTATCTGCATTCAAAATATACTACTGATAAGATGGTTAAGATTTGAAACATAAATCAAGCCTGTTTTTGCAGTTGCCTTTCCTGTTCACACATGAAACTTTTAGCTTTAATCTAATCTATTTTTTATGTCTATGTGAAAGAAATATTCTCGATGCTCGTTTTTGTTCATTCTAAAAAAACTTCGATGCAGTAAAATAAATTTTGTTAATGTGAAGAAAAAACAATTCTCGCTCATAAAATAATCTCTTGAGTTTATCCATCGTATCGTAACTTTTTGCAGCTGCAAAAATGAAATTGAATTTAATGCTTGAATTATTTTAATTTCCTTTGCACGCCGACCGTGTCCAGCATGAGCTAATAAACGACAAAGGCACGTACGCACCTCTCACAATAAACTGGCCTGGCCACGGCACTAGCTGCAAATGATGAAATGCTGCACTGCCAGCCACATTGATGACACATGTGGATGGCTGGAGCGGTTTGCCGTGGCCTGCCCAGACCCACGTGGAGTGGACAACTTGCCGCGTCTGAGGTGCGAGAAAGCGGAAATTAAAAGATGCCAAGCACAATATACCAAGGTGACTTGCATGGCAAGGCGAAATGCAGTTCATTTCGCTATAAATTTAATTTAAATTTTAAAAATTGAAAATATTTTTATCAATATGCAAATCAATTCAAAAACATTGGTGTTCAGAGTAATATATATGGGTGAATTTTTTAAAGAGTTGCACATTTTATGACATTATTTTATCATTGGTTTTTGCTGATAAATAAACCAAAGACTCTAGTCGATAAAGCGCAAAAATAGTATATATATATATATATATATATATATATATATATATATATATATATATAAATGGGCTCATGAAATGAGAAGTTCGCCAAACTTAACTATTATTTTAATAAAAATTTCAATATTTTATAATCGTTGGTTTTTTGTAGTAAACTGTGAAGACAAACTCAACTAAAAGCAATTTTCAGTTGTTCAATTGTAGCTATGATGACCTAAAGAAACATTCATATATACTTAACAATACCTCTTATTTTGTAGAATTTTTTGGGAGGCTTAAATATGAATAATGCGAAAAATGTTTATTTGGATTTTAAACTTTTCCTGCTCACAGTTCATATCTTAGGGTATCTGATAGTCACGCTTTGCTAAATAAGAAGCTCTTTATAAACTATTAACTGAATATTATATTAATTTTTTAGTCGAGTTCAACCGTGAGAATTATGTTTCTAGTTCATCAAGCAATATAAATCTCATAAGCGAAAAGTTCGCTTAAATCTAAAACAACGTTTTGACCAAATTTGCTTTTAAATATATTTTTATCTGTTGTTAGTTGTAAATCTCTAGGTATATTTCTTCATTTATTTAGTGCTTATGTAGCTAAGTAATTATTTATAAATATTCTTGCACAATTTAAATGAAAACTCAAAATAAACTAAATATATTTTAAAATATTCAAATGTTTAGGCTAAGAAATTGTATTTGAATAATTATCAAATTTTATTTTGATCTGGGCATTTTTGAAATTGTTTTTATTTTAGTTTGACAGAGTTTTCGTGTAACTATAATATATATTATGAAAAGCTTAAAAAAAAAAACACAAACACTTTGAAGGAACCAAAGACGGCTTGAATATGAGTCGAAATGTTGATCAGGGCGTGGGCACAGTTCGTCCATTGCGCGGTCAACACAATGTTAATGAAGGTCCACGAATTTCTGCGGCTAGGGAGTCAATGTACTCAACCGCGCTAAAAAATCCGATCATGGAAATGATAAGCAAGCTGAAAAACTTTCAGGCAGCCAAAATGCAGCGCGTGCAGCTGTTCGAACAAGACCTCATGAGCATGTGCATTGCGGCACGACAGCTGTTTATGGATGGGCCGATGCTGCTGCACTTGGAGGCACCGCTGCGCGTCGTTGGTGATATTCATGGTCAGTTTGGCGATCTGCTGAGAATACTGGAGCACTGCAGTTATCCACCGGCCGCCACATATCTATTTCTGGGCGATTACGTAGACCGGGGCAAAAATTCGGTGGAAACCATAACGCTTTTGCTATCATTGAAGCTTACTTATCCAAATCATATATTTCTGCTGCGCGGCAACCACGAGGCGCAGGGCATAAATCGCTTTTACGGATTCTTCGACGAGTGCAAGCGGCGCTACACGGTCAAGCTGTGGAAAATGTTCGTCGATTGCTACAATTGCATGCCAGTGGCAGCGATCATATCGGACCGGATCTTCTGCTGTCATGGCGGCTTGAGCCAAAAGCTGATGGAGCTGAAAGATATTGATTTGCTGACTAGACCGTGCGATGTGCCTGACAAGGGTCTGCTGTGCGATTTGTTGTGGAGTGATCCGGACATGACGGGCTTCGGCTATACGCCCAGTGATCGGGGCGTTAGCTTCCTCTATGGACGCGATGTGATTGAGAAGTTCTTGCAAAAATTTGACTTCGATCTCATCTGCCGTGCCCATCAGGTTGTCGAAGATGGCTATGAGTTTTTCGCAAAGCGTCAACTGGTCACCATATTCTCCGCGCCAAATTACTGTGGCGTGTTCGATAACGCCGGAGCTTCTATGGGCGTCGATGAGAATTTGATGATCACATTTCATGTTCTGCGGCCATCCAAGATATTTGGGCAGAAGGCTACCATTGATCCCCTTTCTGCAAACAATACTGAGAAAAACGTAAAGCATGAGAGCTGAGCCCGGGCGCCATCTGTCAATATTTCTTGTCACATCAACATTTCTGCCATTTCAATCATATTAGTAGATGGCAGTCATCATATATGTTTTCAATCGATCAAATTGTGCAACCTACTCAAAATCTCGTTGTGTGCTGCACGAGTCGCGGCAGTATCAGAATCTGTGGCTCTTTTCGGGATGGCACATGCGTCAACGCCAAATGCCGCAGCTGCGGCCCGTCATTCATCAATCGTCGACCCTGCAAATATTGATCAGATGATATTGGCAATTATCGAAGTTCGTAGAGTTAAGCAATTGCATCTCACCGAAGCGGATATACGATCTCTGTGCCTGCGCTGTAGGGATGTCTTACTCCAGCAGCCCATGCTGCTGGAGCTTTCAGCGCCGGTCAAGATCTGCGGCGATTTACATGGCCAGTTTACGGACTTGTTGCGTATGTTTGACTATGGCGGCTATCCTCCAGCTTCTAACTATCTATTTTTGGGCGACTATGTTGATCGGGGCAAGCAATCGATTGAGACCCTCTGCCTGCTGCTGGCCTACAAAGTCAAGTTTCCGCAAAATTTTTTTGTGCTCCGTGGCAATCACGAAAGTGCTGGCATCAATCGCGTCTACGGCTTCTACGACGAGTGCAAGCGGCGTTATACCATTAAGCTGTGGCGTACCTTTGTTGATTGCTATAACTGTATGCCAGTGGCGGCCATTGTGGACACGAAGATATTCTGCTGCCACGGCGGTCTCAGTCCCGAGCTAAACAACATGACGCAAATCGCCAAATTGCAACGTCCTTGCGAGGTGCCCGACAAGGGCCTGCTCTGCGACCTGCTCTGGGCCGATCCCGATCCCAAGATAATGGGATGGGCTGACAACGATCGTGGAGTTAGCGTCACCTTCGGTGCGGACACGGTGGGCAAGTTCGTGCATCGTTTCAAGTTCGATTTGGTCTGTCGCGCCCATCAGGTGGTCGAGGATGGCTACGAGTTCTTTGCCAAGCGCCAGCTAATTACCATCTTCTCGGCGCCCAACTATTGCGGTGAATTCGATAATGCCGGAGCCATGTTGTCCGTCGATGAGACGCTGATGTGTTCGTTCTTTGTCCTTAGGCCATCTAAGAAAACTGGCTTACGGAAAGTGTTAAACAAGTGACGCTGTGTGCTCTAAATCTGCTGTTGAATGTGATATGATATTGACGTATTCTTCCGTTAGCTTACAATTTTATAAATTATTTTGTATGTTTCCGCTTAGGAACGGGTTTTACTTCGATTACGTCTTAATAACGTGCCAACCGACAGATAATTATAGTCATACTAAATTCATTTTATATCTATTATTAAAAAATATAACATTGCATGGTAGTTCTTTCAATGCCAGAGACAACTGTGCCCTACAATACAGATTGGCCCGCCTTGCCTGCCACATCATTGCAATTTATTTCCCATCGCCTGACACTTAAACATTTTAATCAAATGCCAGAGCTGAGCATAATTTATTTGTTGCACATAATTTACAGCACACGACTCGCGCTGCCTGGCTGCAACTGCTGCAATGCTATATTAAATTTGTTTGCTCTGTGGCGCGGACATGGACCGAAAGCGCAGCAGGAGCTGTCCAGTTGCCCATTTGGCCATTTGACTATTTGACTATTTGGGCAGCTAGCAATTGCCGGCATTTGCAGTTGGTTGCAACTAATGGATTTTATTTGCGGCTGTTGCTGTCAGCAACTTGTGGCGTGGTAGGCCGTGTCCAGCTATAAACGGGGCTAAATAAATTGGTCAACAGCAGCTGGGCTAACGGGCGGTTTGTTGTGACAGCTGCATGCGGCTATCAGCTGTGATTGCGATTACAGCAGCAATGCAAGTGGCAGGTGCACGGATCGATTATGTCACTCGAGATGCATCTAATGCTCGAGCTGCTCTTGGCTAGGTTGGTTTGATGCTATGAGTTGAGACTACTTTAATATAATTTGACACTCTCTGATTAGAGTTAAGTCTTTATATATAATTTACATGATTAATTTACTCTTCACTTTGAGCCATAGGCTAGTTAGCTTAATAAATGCAGAATGTTTATAGAGCTAGCTATATCTAGTATCAAATTCTGTAAAATTCCCATAATTGAGCCTCTTATAATGCTCTTTAATAATCCCATATACATGTGCCCATTCCCATGTGTGTCGGCATTATTTGTTTACAGCCAAGGCTAGACATAAAAACATTTGTGCCTCAACTCGTTTGGTGGGCAAAACTCCGTTTAAAGTGCCTTCAGGGTATAGACGCAAAAAACCTTGTGCGTCTGCCACGTCAATTTCGTGCTCGAATAAAGTTGAAAAGTGAAATTTGCCAAGCGGGAACCCTTAGACCCAGCCACCTTGCTGCCAGGAAGTTTTCAAGAAATTGCCGAACGCAGCCAGTGGAAATAAAATGCAAATGGAAGCTGGCGCAGTTTAAGATTTAACTCATCATCGGCCTGTGGACAATGCACAAATTGAAATTCAGGTAGCGTTCAATGGCTTAAACGGGCGCCCAGCGCTGCTGCAATTTGTCACTTGGTATGGCCATCAAGATTAGCCACAACTGACAATTTGTGTAGTCAACTGGCGGCACTCTATGAACTTATCGCCATTCGCATGAAATGGCCAACAACAAACCAGTCGCCTAACAATTTGATTTGCTCTTAATTGCTGGACATGGCTAAAAGCAATTACGCTCAGATTTATGAACGCAATTTAGTGGTCAGCAATTTTATCACAAATGGCCTGAAAATAAAAAGAAGCAGAAAAACACAGAGCTACTGTACAATATCGCGATAGGATAAAAGCTTAAGATAAATTTTATTTAGTCGTGAGTCACTAAAACTCAATTGTCGACGACCGACTTGAAGTAGTTTTTAGAAATTTATATAAAGGGAGTTTGCTCAACACTTTATGAAATATGCTGGCAACTTATTGTGTAGAAATTATAAGATTTTGAGAGTGAAAAGGTAAGGGAGATTGAGAAATGCGTACTTACACAGAGACATGGAGTTGCTATGGGAAACTCAACTAGAGAGAGTGCTGCTGTTGAGATGGCTCGACTAGGAGATACCCTGAACACTGGGAAGTGCTGATATACGCAACATTCTAGGATTCTTTTATATATGCATAACAAACAGTAGGTTCACATATACATATACACGCAGACATAAGCACGCGCTCTGCTGACTGCGCAGTTGACGCAGCGGCCGCGCTTGGGCTGCATTTGGGCTTCTCTAGGGCAACTTAATAGTTGCATAATATTTTTTCTGAATGGACTTTCTTACTCAAATTTGTGATAAGAACATTCATATGTATATTTTTGGCAAAAGCACAAGTCTCTAGTTTTTGCAAATTCGGGGGGAAATGGGGGAGGTATTCAAAATACAAAATATGCTTTGTATGCATTACAGAAATCTGCACAGTAAATCTGAAGTATTCATGCAGTATAAGAGCTAGGCTTAAATAAATTAAAAGAAATGATCGATTTTTATCGATAATAAGGAAATGGCATAATAAGTATGGCATACACGAGGATACATTTCAAATTTCAAGTCTCTAGCTTCTGTGGTTAGCGGCGAAAAAATGCACAGATGGACGGATGGACAGACGCCAGATGGCTAGATCGATTCAGCGCGTCATCCTGATCAAGCATAACATATACTTTATGTGGTCTGCCACGCCTTCTGCTGCCTGTTACAATTTCACAGAACTATTTAGCCAAAATCCTCCATCTATAGTACCTCGATATGCTGCTTTGGTCTTCAGTGAGTCGAGCTAGTTCTTAAATATGTCGTTTTAATTTATTTTGTGTTTCGTATAGAAATAATTCAACTATTTTAATTTAAAAGCTATGGCAAGTTATCGGTAAGTGGCTCAGTGGCCGCTATAGCTGACTATCAGGGACCAGGCGAGCGTGAGTGCCAGGCCGATGCCACCGAGGGCAGCGGCGCCGTTGAACTTGTTCGTGTTGCAGCCGTCCGTTTTGCATATGATGCAGTTCTCTGTGTCATTGATGTCGCACTGCAGTTGGCTGGCGCAGCCACGCTGCACGTAGCCGTCTAGATCGCGGGCAGCGACACAAGAGTCGTCGGCGGCATAGATGGGACAGATGGCCAAGTGATTGGGATCCTCGTAGCAGTCGTCATTGGCGACCGAGTTGCAGATGTGACACTTGCGGCGATTGGCTGGGAAAATGTCGGCGTTGCACTTGTCGCCGGCGCAGCCAACGCAGGTGCCATTGGCCACACAGGCGTTGCCCTCGGTGCTGCTGAGGCTGTTGAGGCAGCCGCGTATGGTGTGTCCGTCCTCCAGTCGCGTCAGGCAGTCCGCCAACGGGGCGTGGCAGGTTGTCGTAATGTCCACGTCAGTGGGCGACTGGGCACAGCTGGGCGTCTTGCTCGAGTCACAAGCTATGCAGACGCCACTGGTTGGCAGCACGTTCAGCATATTGCAGTCTTTGGTGGGGCATTCGTGCAGCTGGTTCGCCGAGCGCCACTGATCCAGATCGGCGCTGCTTTGGCTGCTCGCACAGCCCATTAGCTGCACCTCGCCATCGTTGTACTTGGCAAAGCAGAAGTCGTTGCTTTCATAGTCGACGCAGTATTCGGAATGGCTTGCAGTGCAGCCGCTGTTGGAGCAGACGTGGCAGCTCAGGCGATCTGATGGGTAGGCGAAGGTGTTGCAATTGTCGCTATCGCAGGCGGCGCAGTTTGTGCCACTCTCGTCACTGCTGCAGCTGGGGCGGTCAAATGCCTCCTTGTCGTCCAGACAGCTGCGCACCACATTCTTGCCCACCAACGCCACCATGCAGTCGCCCTGGCACTGGCGCGTGCTCAGCTCTGTGCTTTGCGGGTAGCTAACACATTGCGGACTTGCCTCCGAGTTGCAGAAGACGCAGGTGTTTAGGCTCTCCAAGCTCCAGACGTCATTGCATTCGTTGGACTTGCAAGTGAGGCACAGTTCGGGATGCTTGCGGCAGTAGAGATCCTCGTAGTCATCCACATCGTCGGCGCAGCCGCGTCGGCGCACCTTCTGGCCGTCGACATCGAACACCGTCTTGCAGTCCTGCTCAGGATTCAGGCTACATTGCACGGCCGGACCCAGCGAGCTGTAGCAGTCCTCGCCCACACAGGTGTGACACTTCAAGGGCAAGGGCTGGAACCAGCCATGCTGGCCGTCATCCACGCGGTTGACCAGGTCGATCGAGTTGCACCAGCTATCCACGCAGTTGCGGCAATTGCGATAGTCGCTGCTGCTGCAACCGATGGTGCTGCTGCAGCCACGCGTCGTCAAATTGTTCTCCAGTTTCGTCTGGCACGTTTCCGTGTCGCTGACCCAGGCGCAGGCAGATGTCTTTGTGGGATTGGAGGCGCAGCTGCTGTCATCCGCTGAGCTGCAGCTGTAGCACTGCAGCCGTTCAGCTGGGAAAATCTAAGCGAGTGGAACAGCTCGATTAGTCAACTCGGTTGGTGCCTATTAACGCTTCGAACTCACCTCGCGATTGCAGCCATCCGCGTCACAGATTGAGCAGTTTTTGTCGTTGCCCAGCAGACAAGCTGCGAACTGAGCCTGATCCAGATCGAACAGGCAGCCACGGGTTGTTGCACCATCTGAAAAATGAAGATGGATTCGATTGATTTCCTCGCCCTTCGTTGCCTTTGGGCCATGTCAGACTTACCATTCTCCAGTTTGGTAACACAGTGCGTATGCGGCAGTTGACTGCAGGTCTTAAAGCTGTCCACGGCCAAGGGCGTGGTGGCACACTTGGGATCCTCGCGAGAGTCGCAGACGGCGCATGTCACGTGTTGCAAGTCCGTGAACGTGTTGCAGTTGTCGCCCTGGCAAACGGAAATGCGCTTGGTCTCGATAACACTCTCCAGATCCTGATTGCGGAACGAGCTCAGGCAGCCCGACTGCCGAATGCTGTTCGTCTCGTCGAACCAGATGAAGCAGCTGTCGTTGGGCTTGTAGATGTCGCACTGCTTGCTCTCTGGCTGCTCGCAGCTGGCGTCCTCGCAGTGGTAGCAGCTCAGGCGCTCTGCGGGCAGCGTTTGCACATTGCAGGCCTCTCCAGAGCAGGAGACGCAATGGTCGTCCTTGCCGCTGGAGCAGATTAGTTGATCCTGGGGCTCTTTGTCATCCAGGCACGTGCGTACGAGGTCCAGGCCCGCCTCCGGGCTGCCGAAGAGCGCTGTCATGCACTCGCCTTGGCATTGGCGGCGCTTGTGTGCCGTGCTCGTTGGCTCCCACAGGCAGGACTTGCTCTTGTTGCTGTCGCAGTAGATGCAGCTATTATATTGGGTTATGGCAGTTGCGTTGTTGCAGTCGTTGGACTTGCACAATGGGCACTTGGCACTATTGGCGCTACAGTAGCTGGCGAGCTGCGCGTCCTGCTCAATGGCATCTTCACAGCCGCGACGAACCACCACGTTGGACTCATCAAAGACGGTTATGCAGTCCTGTTCGTTGTTGTCCGCGCAGCGCTCGGAGCTGATGCTGCTCTCCTGGCAGGCGGCACCGTCGCAGCTGAGACAGGTCAAGGGCAGATCCTGCCACCAGCCGTGATTGTTATCGCTGAGTCCAGATAGATCGGCCACGTTGCAGCCGTTGCCGTGGCAGATGACGCAAGTCTTCGAATTGGGCTCGCAGCTCAGCGAGCTGCCGCAGTCTCTGTAGGTAACGCCCCCACGTAGATTTGTCACACACGAATCGCCCGCAGCGTAGACGGGGCAAACGGAGAGGCTGTTGGGAGCGGACTCACAGTTTCCATTGGTGTCCGAGCTGCAAATGTGGCACGAGGTGCGGTCGGTGGGATACACCGCCTTGTTGCACGAATCGCCCAAGCAGGCGCTGCAGCCTGCGACGGTGCCATTGAAGCAGCCCAGGAACTCATCCTCCTCCAAGCTGGACAGGCAGCCACGCTCCGTGGCGCCATCAGCCAGCACACGTGTATAACATTCCGGCAGACCCGTCAGCTGGCAGCTCGTGGCGCTATTCACACTGCTGGGGCTCACGGCGCAGTTGCGATCTGTGCGCGAGCTGCACAGCACACAAGTCTGCGGCTCGGCCAGGGACTCGATTGTGTTGCAGTCATTGTCTGCACATCTCAGCAGACGCTTCGAGCGCTGCAGCAAGTAAATCTCCTCATGGCTGTACTCGCTGAGACAGCCCTGAGCCACGACTGAGCGCTGCTCATCGAACTCAATGTAGCACTCGTCGGTTTCCCGATAATTGGCGCAGGTCGCTGGCTGGGCATTCTGGCAGTCATCGCCGCGACAGCTGAGGCAGCTGTGTCGTGTGGCCACCAGATCCACGTTGTTGCACTTGTTCGTCTCGCAGCTGGCGCAGAATTTGTTGGCGTCTGTTCCGCAAGTCTCACGATCCTCCTGCTCCATATCATCGAAGCAGTTGCGCAGCAAGGCGTAGCTGGGATCCTCTGTTTCGCCGAACAGTGGCAGGAAGGCAGACATGCAGCTTTGATGGCACTTACGTGTCTTGGTGATCTTGCTGGCATCGTTCGCGCAATCGGGATTCACACTCGAATCGCACACCAAGCAGTCCACGTAGTTCTTGAGGCTGTCGGCCACGTTGCAGCCATTGGAATTGCAGCGTGGACAGTTGTTGGGCTGCTCATCGCAGTAGTTGGCGCTGGTCGTGTCCAAGGCTTCGCTGCAGCCTCGTGAGGTCACCACATCGCCGGTGCTATCAAAGACCGTAACGCAATTGTCCTGGCCCACGCACTTCTCCAGTGTGCCGCCGCCCGAGCTGCATTCGCTCGAGCTGGCACAGGTTAGGCAGCTAATGGGTGGCTCTTGCCAGGTGCCCGGATAGCCGTCGACGTTCAGGCGCTCCAAGTCGATGGTGTTGCAGGCATCGCCGCTGCAAACGCGGCAAGTGCTGGGATTGCTGGGATCTGGGCAGCTCAAACTGGAGCTGCAGCCGCGATGGGTGACGTCCTTGATAATCGTCGTCACGCAAGTGTCCTCGGCATCATAAATGGGGCAGACAGCGCTGCTGCTCGGCGCAGTCGCACAGTCGGCATTGGTCGCCGAGTCGCACTGATGGCAACGACGACGATTCGCCGGATAAACGCTGAGGCCATTGCAATTGGTACCCGTGCACAGTTCGCAGTTCTCCGCCGAGCCCGTTATGCAGCCATAGAAGTCATCGCTGTCCAGGTTGGACACACAGCCACGCGTGGTGGTGCCCGCTGCATCAATGTGCGTGACGCACTGCGTGTAAGGTATGGACGAGCAGATGCCCGTGGTTTGCAACTGATTGGGGTGCGTGGCACAGCGTGGATCGCTCAGGGAGTTACATTGCAGGCAGGTATTGGGATTTGGTATAATATCGAGGAAATTACAGTTCTGGCCTTCGCAGAGCAGCAAACGCTGCTGGGCGAGCAGCTCGTTGACCACTTGCGTTTCGAACTCGCTGACACAGCCCATGGCAACGACGCTCATGCTATCGAATGCCAAGTAGCACTGATCGTTCTCCCTATACGCGACGCACTTGGCTGTGAAGACGTCTTCGCACAGCGGATCCAGGCATTTGTAGCACTCCTGAGGCGTCTCTATAATCTGCTCGCTGTTGCACAGTGCTCCGCTGCAGGCCGTGCAGCTGGCGTGCTTGCCATCAGCACACTGCTCCCGGTCGGCCTGCTCCAGATCGTCCAAGCAGCCGCGAGTGGGCAGCAGCGCAGTGTCCACTGCGGAGCTGCGCGGATACATGCCCGTCATGCACTGGCCTTGGCACTGGCGTGTCTTCTTGGGCGCCTCCCAGGCACAGTTCTCGTCCAGTTCCGAATCGCACTGATAGCAGTCGACATAGTCGGCCAAGCTCACGGCATTGTTGCAGCCATTCGACTTGCACTGCGGACAGCTCTTGCTATTGGCTTCGCAGTAGCCGAGGTGCTCAGCTAGGACAGCATCGCTGCAGCCGCGCGCAATCACCTGGCCATCGTCGTTGAACACAGTGGAGCAGAGCTGCTTGTTGTTGCCCTGGCAGGTCGTGGGTGTCGTGACACTGGCGCAGCTCTCGATGTCGGTGCACACGAGGCAGCTCAGTGGCAAATCCTGCCACTTGCCTGGCTCACCCACATTGCTGCTGCCCAGGTCAACCGAATTGCAATTGGCGCCCTCGCAGATGCGACAGCTGGCCACCTGGCTGGCATCGCAGTAGATCTCCGACTGGCAGCCGCGGCGAGTGCGTCCATTCTCCAGGCTCGTCACGCAGGCATCGCCAGCCGCATAGACCGCACAGTAGCTGCCATAGGCCGCTGGCTCACTCTCGCAGTCGGCGTCAGTGTTGGAATCGCAGCGCAGGCAGCTCTGCCAGTCGGCGGGGAACAGTTCCTTGTTGCAATTATTTTCGTTACAAATCTGGCAGGTGGAGCTCTCGCCACTGAGGCAATCGTCATAGAGATCATCAGCCGTGTCCATGAGGCAGCCTCGCTTCAAAACGCCGTCTGTTGGGCAAGGAGACTCTTAAGTATCAGGAATAATTTCTCTGACTAGGCTAACTTACCTTCAGTGATGTGACTGTAGCATTCTGGATTCAAGTAGTGCTGACAGACGGCTCCGCCCGTGACACCCTGAATGCAATTGGGATCATGCGTGGAGTTGCAAATATTGCAGGCCACGCCTACTAGATTCAAAACATCCTTAACATTGCAGTCTTTGCTGTCGCAAAGGTACAAGTCGCGACGATTGGCCTGAAGGAAGGAGCGCTCCAGATCGCTGGCACAGCCCATGCTCTCGATGCGCAGATCTCCGACATGAATGTAGCACTGATCGTTGGCTCTATATGAGGTGCAAGTTTGTGAGGTCAGCGTGTCGCAGCTCTCATCGTCGCAGTAGTTGCAGCTCAAGCGATTTTCGGGCACATCTGCCTTGTTGCACGCCTCGCCGCTGCAGGCAACGCAATTCTCCAGCTTGCCATCGGCACAGGCCAAGCGATCGTCGAGGTCCAGATCGTCCAGGCAGCCGCGTGCCAGCTCCAGTGGCGAATCCACATCCGTTCGATTGCGCGGATAAAGTCCTGTAAAGCAATCGCCCTGGCAGGAGACTTTGCGCGAAATGTCACCAATGCTGCGCACACAGGCCGCCTGATCGGTGCCGTCGCACAGCACACAGTCCACATAGTTGTCCAGCTGCTTGGCATTGTTACAGGCTGAGGATTTGCAGAACTTGCAACTGCCCGACGTCTCGTCGCAGTACTGCGTCAGCTCAGCATCGGCGTACAGCTGATCGGTGCAGCCTCGCAGCACCACGGAGCCATTGCTGGCAAAGACGGTGGCACAGTTCTGCTCGTTGTTGTTGTGGCACTTCTGCAGTGCGCCCAAGCTGGTGCCCTGGCAGCCGACGCCGGCACAGGTGTAGCAATTGATCGGAGGTGTCACCCATTTGCCCGGATAGCCAATGTTCGTCAGCTCCAAGTCGACAACATTGCAGTTGTCGCCGCTGCATTGCCGGCAGTACTGTTTGTCCGAATCATCGCAACGGAATTCCGTCTGGCAGCCACGATATGTGGCGCCATCGACCAGCTTGACGCTGCAGCCCTGTGTCTCGTCGTAGCGCGGGCACACAGTGGCAGCATTGGGCGCGGAGCCGCAGCTTGGATCTAGCACCGAGTTGCAGCGCTGACAGCTGCGACGATCGGCCGGATAGATCTGCTGGTTGCACAAGTCGCCGTCGCACACTTCGCAATTGCCTTCGCCGTTCAGGCAAGCTCTGAGCTGGCTGGTGGCCAGCTTGCTTACACAGCCGCGCTCCGTTGAGCCATCTGAAAGGTGAAAGTTCGTTTAGCAAGCTTACGAAGACTAGAAGCAGCCCAACTCACCCGAAAGGATACGCGTCATGCAGCCTGTGTTAGGCAGAACGTTGCACTTCTCGATTTGTGTGATCTTGCTGGGATTGGTGGCACAGTTCTCATTGTCAAGGGAAGAGCAGACGGCACAGTCGTTGGGAGTGGGCACGAGGTCAAAATAATTGCAGTTGTTTTCTTCGCAGAAAATCAAATTGTGTCGATTGCTCTCAATGAACGCCTCATCTAGATCGGACTGACAGCCAAGCGCCGTGATCGAAGCCGTCTCATCGAACAGCATGTAACAGCGATCCGAGGGACTATAGTTGAGGCACACAGCTATCTCTGGTACTGCACAGTCCAATCCCGCGCCGCAGGCATAACAGCTGAGCGAACTTAGGCTCAGATCATTTGTGTTGCAAGCATTGCCTGTGCAGGCCACGCACTCGTTGTCTGCGCCTGAGGCGCAGAGCTCCTGGTCCTGCGGATCCTTGTCGTCCAAGCAGCCGCGCACCAGCTCAAACACGTTCAGTCCACTTTGTGGCCTGTATGCGGACATGCACTGGCCATTGCACTGGCGTCGGGCAGTCACGGCCGTGGGATTCTTAGCACAATCGCTATTCAGGCTGCTCTCACAGTAAATGCACTCCGTGTAGCTGTCCTGAGACGTGGCGCTGTTGCAGTCATTCGAATTGCAGTTGTGGCATTTGTCGCTATTGGCATCGCAGTAGCTGCTGAACGATTCCTCCACCACATCGCTGCAGCCGCGCGCACTGACCGCTCCGGTATCATCAAAGACTGTCATACAATATTCAGATTTGCTGGCGCAGGTCAGCTGCTCCAGGCTGCTGGCCGCACAGGCCGCTGCGTCGCCACAGCTGAGACAGCTTAGCGGCAGCTCTTGTGCCCACTGGCCGGGACGGCCGTCAGCGCGTCTGCTTAGGTTGACCGTGTTGCAGTTGCTGCCCGTGCAGCGCTGGCAGCTGGCACTATCCGTGCTTAGACACTGCAATTCATGGCCACAGCCGCGCAACGTGTTGCCCTGCAGATCGAGCGTCGTCACACATGTCTGCTCCACGGCGTGCTGCACGCACAGAGCAGCGGCATCTGGCGCCGCCACACAGTTACTATCAACACTCGAGTCGCAAACGTGGCACGTTAGACGCTCCGCAGGTTGCAGCTGTAGAACAAGTATGATTCATTAACACATTGCCATCATGCTTATCTAAATAATGATAGTGTAAAGCAAGCTAATGTATGCAGAGCTTATCAAATTACATATGTTAAGGGCCTAAATATATATTTGTCTTTTTTATAGATATTATGGAGTGAGCACTATTCAAAATCTCTTTGTCTGATTATTTTTTCAACTCTTCAATTAAATTTCTTTTAATCAAATCTCATTCTTGAAGGGCTCTTAGTCATAAGGAAGTCCTCTTAGTCATAGAGAATGAGTCATGCAACATTTTCAAAAGCTAAACGGTGCTTCCCACTCAGACAGTTTTAGTCATAGAGAGGAACAGATTATATATATTTGATGTCTTTTAAAGAAACTAAGGAAATGTTAACCAAAAGTCGTAGTCAAAGAGAACGTATCGAAAACTTGCTTCAAGCTTCAAAACCTTTTACTAATATATAATAAATAATTTTGTAAATAAGATGAGCATGTTTATATAGCTTATATTTTAAAGCCTGTCAAAGACCTTCTTAGCGCACTTTGTAGTCTCTGTTATCCCTAGCAACAAAGCTTTAATATCAAACACTCACGTTCACATTACAGCTGTCGCCAGTGCAGGAGTTGCACTTGGTGGCATTGCTGCCGCCGAGGCAGTCCAGGTAGTCTTCATCTTCCAGGCTGCTCAGGCAGCCACGTTCTGTGTGGCCATCGTCGCGCAGCAGCGCATAGCAATCAGTGTTCAGGGGATGGGAGCATTCCGTTTCAGAGTTCACGTTAGTTGGATCGACGGCGCAGTTCTTGTCGGTGCGCGAGTTGCATAGCTTGCACTCTTTGGCTGTGGGCAGCGCGGAAATCACATTGCAGTTCTCGCCGGAACAGGTCCAAATGCGTTTCTCCTTCTGCAAGACCAAGGCGTCACTCACGTTGTACTGGCTGAAGCAGCCTTGCTCGGTGATTTTATTGCTTTCGTCCATCTGTATGAAGCACTGCTCTTCGCCGCCTGGAACAACGGCGCGGCAAGTCTTAGACTCTGGCTTATCGCACTCGCCGCCAGTGCAGACGTTGCAGCTGCCGCGCACGCCCAGCTCAGCTGTGTTGCAATTAGCGCTGGCGCAGGCTACACAGTTCGCCAAAGTACCCGCAGCACATTCGTTGCGTTCGTCCAAGTCCAGATCGTCCAGACACGTGCGCACTATCTCCAACGGAGAGCCCTTGTCGCTGGTGCGAGGATACAGCGCTGTGATGCATTTCTCATTACAGACTCGTGTCTCGGTGATCAGCTCAATGTCGCTCAAGCAGTTCTCATTATCTTGTGCATCGCACACCACACACTCAACCAGTTGCTTGTTATTCTTCAGATTGTTGCAGCCATTGGAGCGACACTCGTAGCAATCGGCATTCGCTTCACTGCACGTGGCCTCCAGGTTGTCGCTGCAGCCACGCTGAATCACTGCGCCGCTGCTGTCGAAGACGGCTATGCAGCTCTGAGCATTGTTATTATCACATTTCTGCAGTTGGCCCCAGCTGGCAGAGCACTGCTCCAAGCTGGAGCAGGTGTAACAATTTATTGGACCCGTATGCCAACTATGGGTCCAGGCATCTGCAATTAATTAAGTGCAAATATAAGAAAAAAAAACTATTTATAAATGCGGAAAAATACTATGAAGAGTATAAGTATTTAGACCTAATATAATAGTTGCCAAGATTGTGCATTTTTGAAGACGGACTAGTAGGCTACAGACTGCATACAGACTCAGTTCTTTAATATGGGAATTTTAATATTACAAAAATTATTTTCAATCTCTCAAATACATTCAGCCAATTTACTAAATTTTCTCATGTTTTTAATAGCCCTAAAATGAATTTTTAATACCATAAAAAGAGTTTTCAATCTCTCAAATACATTCAGCCTATTTTACTAAATTTTCTCATGTTTTCAATAGCCCTAGAATATGTGTAAATGAATTTTTAATACCATAAAAAGTATTTTCCATCTCTCAAATACATTCAGCCAATTTACTAAATTTTCTCATGTTTTGAATACCATAAAAAGAATTTTCCATCTCTCAAATACATTCAGCAAATTTACTAAATTTTCACATATTCTTAAAAGAAATGAGAAACCAACTCAGCAAAGCTTGCCATTTTGCTCTATTAATTAGTCTCTGAAATCTGCTCTAGGCCCACACACATAGCATATACATAGCACTCACACATAAATTTTCACTAATCTTGCGACTAGTTTTATCGGCGAAACACTATACCCGTGTTATTTATAACCGGCAATCAAATTGCTTTATCGATTTACAACGTACGAACGTACATTGCTAATTGGTAGAGATAGCATTATATGTGCGCTTTATATAAGCACATAAAAAGACTGGCCAAGAAGTCTTCAAGTAAGTTAAAAGTGAAAGCAAAAGACGTTGCCAGCAAAGTTAAGGCTTCAACAGGGAACCATTGGGAAACTAATCACAACTTGTTTTTACAACCAGCTGGAAATTCCCTTGAGATTAAAAGTAATACAATTCAACTATCTTAAGATAATCATTCAATCAGAATCTTTATGCTAGGTCAATAGCCATAGCCAAAGTCCAAAACAAAAAACTTAGCACTTATAAACTATCCACACACTAAACAATAAATCAGTTTGATTTCACTAATCATAGTGCGTAATCTAATATTACTAGAAATAGTGTTGAGCTTAACATGTTTGCTTTTGTAGTGGATTTTTAAATTTTTTAATCTAACTAATTAATAGCTTGAGGATTTTTTTATTAAGATAGTAATTGACCTTAGACATGTCTTGTATTTAAATTTATATTTTGTCTACTTTGAATCATTTCAACTCAATTCTATTTTTCTTTCTTTATTTTCGAGAAATGTGCCACAAAACAGACAGGCGAGCTTGTCATAAGTCATAAGTCATATCAATCGAGCCAGTTCAACAAACATTATCAATAAATCTCTAACACATTAATATGTTCTAGATCAACAGCAGATATGCGACATACTCAATCAAGTTTGTCTAGAAATAACTCAATTTTATATTCTCACAAAATATCTAAGACATTTTTGATATGTTGCTGATCAAGAGCTTAGTATAAATACTCAATCAACTATGAATTTGCTTTTCGGAATTTTAACTTATCACACATTTAGTAAAATTTTAGTTTGCATGGAAAACTTTGAAAACTTCAGAAATAATTAATATTTTATTTTGACAGCATGTGCAAGAAATGTTGTGGTATTAAATGCTTCCAAGAAAGCTCGTATTTCCAGTGTAAATAAATAAATATATAAAATAATTTTTTAATCTGAAAACTGCGTTTTTAAAAATATGCAAACACAACTCAGCAACTTGCGAATATTTTGATATGTCTGCAAAAATATTCTCAAACCGGTTCACTATATTTTATATAAATTTTATCCAACTTCAACTTAATTTTGCTTTTTAGAACGTGCTTGCATAAGTTGAATATTATTTTGTAGCTCTCGAGCTATGCACTGTCGCATCACATCCTTCGCGTAGTACTATCCACACTTGTATTTCCGCATTAGATCGCCTCAGAGTTGATGATCGTGGCTTTAGGCAGTTCGTTAAGCTACGTGCCATTTTGCAACGAAATTTGTTTATGGTTGCTCGTTTATTGATAACACTGTTTTTCACTTTGATAGATTATATAAATATATATATATATTTCTTTTTTCAGTTCAACACAATTTGATTGCATAATATTCCACGTGGAAACGCATTTAAAATTAGATTTTGATAATCCATTTATAGATTAATAATATATAAATCCAATATTTGTGCAGATTTTCACTTGAATTGATCCTTGTTGATCACACTTGAGTAGACCTACCACTTGGATTATCGGCATATAATACTATTAGTAGCAGAGCTATCCCTGCTGTGCTCAGTCTCATGATCGATGGGCTCTTTTTACCCGACGCGTATTACCAACAAAAGTGGAATCGGGCAACTAATTTTGTGGCTCGGCTCGGCACAGCTTTTATAGATTTGTCGAATGTCCGTATCATAGTGAGTCGTTCCGCAGTTATTGCCTTATATTGACGACTATGATTATATGATACTGTTGCCGAATGTCCGATAAAGTGAGTTTCTACTCGCTGTTATTTATAACACCAGCGCCCCGACCCTCCTGCCGCCACCCTCTAATGCCAGTGCGTATTTAGTAAGGGGAATTTACATAAAAAGCAAAAACAATGCCGCAGATAAGCCCAAAAAAGTTTCGTCTAATCACAGAATCGCGCCCGATACACGTTTACACGCGTGTAGTTCGATTTTCGATTTTCGATTTTCGTCACTTTGGCAAATTTGATGAGATAAGGCCGCGACAGGCCAACAATTTAATATGTGGATTGCAGGTCCGAGCGTCGCCCATAAACGTATAGATTTTATTGGTATTATGTGGACGGCATAAGCCCGTTCAAACTGATTCATTGCACAGTTAGGAAATGCATTTCGGTGCGCAATAAGCAATTTCCAATATCGCTGCACTCAAATCTTATCAATTGATAAACCTGTTATGTCTTTTTGATCGCTTCAAGGGTTTCAGGAAGTTCTTAGTCTCTGGGGACTTTGAGCGCTGACCTTTTATTATCTGGTCAAATTTTCGATAGAATTTTCGTCTCATTCCTAATGTCTTCTGCTGTTACCAAGCGATTGATATCCCCCGGTTTTTCTATATAATTTCACAATGCTCTTTAATCTCTTCTAATCATTTGTAGATTATTGATGTTGGGTTTTTATTTTCGCCCCATAGTATTTGGTCTTATGTTTCAGTTATTCATTTAGTTAGAATTCTAAAGATAAGATCTTCTTATACATGGACTGAGAGCTTATTAAAAATAGATGCGTATACTTAATATTTTTTGCTGTAGAAGAATAGATGGAAAGTATATGAGAGTTGATACAACTAACTCTGAACTTTGGTTAGTTGGCCTTTGTAAGTCCTATTATATATATATATAGATATATATAGCTGTTATTGGGCACCTAATCGTTTTTTATGAACATTAACAACCGTCTAATGATTATTAGTTTAGTATTAGTTAGTTTTATGATTGAGAGAAGGTCGTGGGAACCCAAAAGCCAACGTTATACCTTTTTTGTTTGCCAAATTATTTATTAGGGGCATAAAAATACATAGCCAACTGCAAAGCCAACAGCAAAATGGGAATGTTTTTCGTATATAAGCTATGAGCACTGCCGGGCTGAGGTGTTGTGGTTGAAGGGCTAGTGGGTTGCTCTGTGGTTGTAGTGGTACTAGTTGATGTTGAACTGGAACTGCTACTGGAACTGGAACTAGAACTTGATGAAGTCGAACTCGACGTAGTCGAACTTGAGGAAGTTGTACTCGTCGAGCTGGTACTATCAACTGGTGGCAGGGTCGTCACTTGGATCTCCTCAAGAGGCTGAGCGTTACAATGTGATATCTCCGAGGGATCGCAGAGTTGACAATTGACATCGGCCAGGCAATTGCGCTGCTCTGCAAGGGTCAGTGAGCAACCTCTCTCGACTTGTTGGTTCTTGATGCTCGCATAGCAAAGGTTGCGTCCACTGCGAGCTATGCCACATGCTTGTGGTGCCAGCTGCTCCGGAGCAGTTCGGCATAGTTCATTCTGAAAACAAAATAATCAGTGTCCTTAGATTGAAGTTATTAATGAATAGCTTTAAAACTCACCTCATTATCGTTGCACTGCACACAGGACAGCTGAGGGGAACTGATATTGTTGCACTTATCGATTACACAAATCTCGCACTGCAATCGATCGTGAACTTTGCCTTCGCATTGATCCCTCCAGCTGTCCTCTAGTCGCTCCAAGCAGCCCTGTGCCCTCACCACGCCCCCCTCAAAGACACTCACACATGCATCGAGCTGATCGACACATTGCTCAGTGGCCTGATAGTTGCTCCTTTGACAGTTAATGCCACGACAGTAGAAGCATGACTCCGATGCCAGGACACAAGCGGCGCCCAGCAAAGGCAATAAAACGGAGAGAATCGCACACTTCCTAGTCAACATTGGAACTGATGCCTTGGCCATTTGGATTGGCGATTAGGTGGCCTACGCTTTATATAAGCTACATGGCACTCAAGGGTTTCTTGTTACTGGCCAACAGTTGAAGTGCTGGTGGTCGGCTCTTTAGAGTCCCTTAACAAGCGTACAAGTATCTATTACTACCTCTGGCAAAGTCAAGCTGATTGATAACCGAATAAAACTCAGTGCTTGGATGACTTTTCGTAATTGTTTGCATTGCTCTTGAGCATTGTGTAAACAGCTCACCATTTGGCTTCTTTGACGAGTTCATAAGGCCTAAAGGTACTCAAATACTCATTTTAATGGGCTGCATCATAAGGTCTTCCTTAGCCAAAAGCAAATAAACATGTTTACAAGCAAAATGGAATTTTTCCCTTGCCTTATTATTTAATCAATTTTAATTTTAGGGATGGCATTGGGCATTCGTATTGTGATGAGTTAGAGTAACACAAATCATGAAGTTCTTAGTAGAAGCCTTTAGGGATTGCAAGGATATATATACCCTCTATACAATCTCAATAATAGTTCCAAACATAAACAGATAAGCAATCAAGCAACAACAACAAATGCACCAATTTTTCATAGACTTTATCAACTATTGCATATAAAAAGTGTGATATGAATTATATAGAGCTAATTCGACCCGACTTATATCAACTTTAAGATAGATTATATATTTATCTTATCTCAATTAATCAGTTCTATATATAAAGTTTGTTAGTCTTAGTTGAAAGCATTGCAAAATTTGATATTATTATAAGGTCTCGTCCAACTTTAAGTTCATTCACAATTTTCCCCAAAGACTTTGCCATTTGGATATCTTATCTTGAGACTTCGCTAGTTTTATTAAAACGTTGTATTTGCCATAAATAAATGCATGAAATGCCCAGCGATATATATTTATATTTTGTATATATACTGATGCCAAATGTTTATTGTTTTTTAACAGGAATATGGAAGCTTAAAGAAATGCAGTCAACTTTAAAACTAGCGCAGAAAACGAATGAAACGATTGCCAGCATTCGAATCGAATGTAATATTCAAGCTGTTGCAGCCACGAATATCGCCGGACGAGCAGAGCAGACAGTTGGAGTCCTTGAGGCAGCTTTGCTGATCAGTCACAGTTGTGGAACAGCCTCGCTGAATGTTGCTGCCCGAATTTGAGGCCTTCACATAGCAATAGGAGTTGATGGCCGTTGGAGCTGTGCAAACTGTTGGCTTCAAGCTGGCTGCGTTCTCAGCACAGTTGCTGTCCTGTGGAGGCAAATGAAACTTAATATAGGTCCAGGAAATAGGCTGAGCTATGCATCTTACCTGGCTGGAGTCGCACTGCACACAGGCGTACTTCATGGAACCCACATTGTTGCAATTATCCGAGTTGCACTTCAAGCACGAATCGTCATGTGGCGAGTCACATCGATGGCGCAGCTTAGTGGGTATCTCCAGAGAGCAACCTTTGTACAGAACTTGCGCTGCATATTTGAAATAAATATTAGAAGAGACTCAAGTGGCACCTTTTACAACCTACACTTATCGTAGATGGTCACGCAGTAGTCCAGCGAGTCCACGCACTTCTGCACCTGCGAATGATCCGTTCGCTGGCAGTTGATGCCGTTGCAGCTGTGGCAGCTCGTGATTTTGTTGGCTTCGCTATATCCTGTCGCGAGGACGACCACCAGCAGCGCACTCAGAATTGCTTTGACTTTCATGATGCGCTTTTAACTGAGGGCCGGAGGCCAATGCTTTTGACTTTTATATGCTTGCTGTTATGTGAAGTGCACTCGACGCCGGAAAACACTCGACCGGTGGCAAAGTAGCAACACCTAGTCACAGCTATATAGTTTCGTAATTTGTATTTGCACAGGTTAAGAAGATATTTTAGTGAGAATCAAAGGCTTTGATAATATGTAGTACAAAATCGTTTGGGTATTATCTTTGCCTCAATTTTATTGAAGCAAACATATGTCTTGATTGATTATATATTTCTCTATATCGAGCTTTTAATAATCAATGAAAGAGCTGGAGTAATAAGGTGTATATTTCTTTATTTGACTAACCATTTAGCAGCTGATAATTTGTTTTTGTTAAGTTTCGTTTGGACATTTCATGAAGCTTAGATCTACACCAGAGCAATGCTTAGAAATTTTTGAAGCTTTTGTCAAAATAAAGCTTCTGTTTGTCAAATTTCTTGATTTGTGATGAAGCCCATTTTTGATTGAGTGCTTTTAATTAACAAAATTTAATAAAGAACAGAATTGTCTCACTGAGAACGAGGATAAGCTAGAATATGTTTTTTAAACACTATTCTATCTACAGAAAACTAATGTTTGGTGCGCTTTAGGAGCTGGCGGAGTCATTGGACCATATGCCATTCAAAACGATTAAAGTCAAGATTGTGATGATTGTGGTGTTGGAGACTTCTCCTTGTATGCGGTAGTCGTCGCCTCCACATGGTCAAAATTATATGTAAATATAAATGTCATAAGATTTTGTACCTAATTTAGTTAGTTTCATCAATACTAAAAATATATTATTATGCTTTAGTATGATTTAATCTTGTATAATCCTAAAAAAAGCACTCGATGTTAACCTGTATCATAAATGAACGAGTTTCCTAATTATTTATGTATCTATATGTATATATAATTTATATAATATACATTTATGTGTTCAGACAACAATTAGTGCTGCACTTTTTCAAGCATAATCCACAGGAAATAGTAATTTTACCAATCGAAAATAAAAAATTCATCTTTTTTGCTTCAATTAGAATGTAAGAAATAGAATTAAGAAAAAATCCTGATACGTTTGGTACGAATTAATTAGGTTTTCACAATTTTAAAGTAAAGCCTTGCAAATAGGAAGGTAATTAAAAATAATAAAGCTGAATATATATATATATATATATATATAAATAAATAAATAACACTAATAATTTTAATAAATATCTGTAACAATTAAAAAAATATATATCAACAGTTAGTGTAACTTTTTATGTTATATTTTACTTTTTGAAAATTGTTCTCTGTTATATATATATATATATATATATATATAAATATATATATATGTATAGATATACAATTCTAATTCTAAAATATTTCCTGTTATTAAACATTATGTCATCCAATACGAACTCGCTTTAAATTAGTCTTTTTCTATTGCCATTGATTATTTTGCTTCGCATGGCTTAAGAATTTCATAAATTTATAAATTTTATACAGTTTGATATCGTTTTTTGATAAGCCAAACAGCTCAAACTTCTAATCAATTAGTAACTTGGTTATTATTTTTATTATTTTGATAATTTTTAAAACATTTTCAAAGTAAACTAATTGAGTCCTTGTATGGTGAGCACACTGATCAGTCCCAGCAGAAGGCCAAACACCTGCTGTCCCTTGGCGCCGCTGGCACTGAACTCCAGAGCGTAATTGTTGCAGGCAGAGGAGCCATGGCCATTCTCTGGAAGGCACAGGCTGCAGTCGTTATCCTGGAGGCAATTCATTTGCTCCTTGACGCTCAGAGCGCAGCCTCTTTGCAGATTGGAGCCAACTGCCCTCACATAGCAATAGGCGTTGTTACCAGTGGGCGCTGAGCATTTGGCGGCGCTGATACTATCACCAGCCGAGTTGCACTTGGAGTCCTGTGAGAGACCAAGAGGAATCAATATAATATTAGACTGAGCATATGTAGTACTTACGTCTGAGCCGCTGCATTGTATGCACTGAAAGTCGACGCGTCCTTGATTGTTGCACAGATCTCCGCCGCACTTTTGACAACGCGGATCCCGTGCGTGGCACTTGGACTGCGCAGCTACCGATAGTTCCAGCAGGCAACCCCGCTCACTGACCCTAACTGTGGAGCATATTGTGGTTTAGTATTTATTTTATACAAACAACTTAGTTTACTTACAGCCCTCGTAGACTGTCACGCAAATGTCCAGCAGATCGGTGCACTTGACCGTCGCGTTTTGTCGCGTGGTTCGCTGACAATTGATGCCCTTGCAGCTGTAGCAGTTGCGAGGAGCTGAAGCCCTCACGGCTCCCTTTTGCAACTCGCTTGCAACAGTTAAGGAGAAGCAGAGCAAAAGGATAACAGCTTGCGTTGACAACATGTTAGTAACAACTTTTGACTTTGGCACCTCAAGCCCAACTGAAACTTGTCATTTCGCTGACCGCAACGATTTTTTACTCAATTGGCTGCACTTCAATATTTTCCTTAGAATGGTTTAATATTTCATTACAAGCTAGAAATGCTGGTAACAGTAACAACTTGACAACCAAACCTTTTCAAGGGGCTCTCATACCCTGTACTCTGGAGGCATTCAAAATGTGGACTATTAATTGAAAAATTCAATTTTTTTACCACATCAGACAACAGCAATTTAATATAATAATATAATATATAAAATAAATATACAATAATATAATAATAATAAATCTTATATAATAATTTAATATAATATAATTTAATATAATTTTGTTTTTTCATCTATTTGTCTAAGCCGCCAGTAAATTTAGATAAACAGCTTCAACTCATGCCCCAAATATTCTTTTAAGTAGCCCCATATATACAAATTTTGTGGAGTTCACTGAGTATATAGATAGTCAATCGCAGTCTACTTAAGATCAATAACTGATTCCTAATGCATTTTTGTGACTATCAGACTTATCTGATATTTTGCTTTGTTTGCATGTCTCTTGTGGTGGCTATCGTATGACAAGGCTGTTGAGGCTTATCTCTTAAGTACGGAAATATACACAAATACATATATTTAGCATACATTCACAACATATATACTTCCAGACTATATATACTTCTTCCAATACATTTTGCAGTTGACTCATGCAAGAGCTGCTTTATCGCTGCTTTATATAAATTGACTAATTTATATAACAGGTAAAACTTTTTAATTACATTTAACTCGAAAATTCTATATTTTCAAGTATCTTTTATAGCCAACTAACATTTATTGCGGTATAATCTATATCTAAAGCTGTTACGTTTTTCCTGTGAATCATTTGGAATTGGCCATAGTTGACCAATCGGCTTTATTAGCCCAGTTATCTGTAGGTTATCAGAGCGTTTATCAACAATTGCCACGAATTCATATACAATGCGTAAAATATATGACGCTCGAGTAAATTACTGGCAGTCCAAAAAGCGCTTGTTAAGATTTATAGACAACATGCGAGGCCTCGGCTAATAGCAGTTGTCAACTAGTTGTGACCAAATTGAGTGATAAATGACAGACACTTGTTGTCCATCTTCAAACTGGGCTAACAGATGACGAGATATGTAATCTGGACAAGACCAAAAATAGTCCATGAAATTTCACAATTCACTTTGCCTGGTTATCTTTTGGTTTCGAATTATTTATTATGAACTTGTAATAACTATAGATAGCGAGATAAATTGGAAAGATATTTTGTTTCGTCTGGTCTGACTTGATGTTAGCTGAGTATTATTGGATGTTTCTTGGAATACACTAGATACCCTCTTCTCTCTGACTAGTCTGTATATAAAAGCTAAGCTAACTAATTAGGTTTCAAGTACCAACCTCAGATGCAGATACTTTGCATACGTTCAAATCATATTTCTTTCGGAAACTTCAGCTACATCCAGGACATCCCTTCCACCAACAGCACCTTCTCACTTTCTTCGTTGGCTTTCAATTTGCTTTCCTTGCGCAAAACACATTTCGCTTAAAGCCAAATGTTATTTCTCATTTTCCTCCATTATTTGGCTTCTAGCCGTTAGTTCTCTTTTAACTTTTCAAACATATTTGTTCAAGTTTGCGCAGAACTTTAATGCGAAGGTCATGCTCGAAAGTTGAGTTCGTTCAAATTAAAGCAGAAACCCAACTTATTTGCATATATTCAGAGCAGATTTTTTTCGTATAGCCTAGGCGGACGGACACAGCATGCGGAGATTACGTTACACAATCGCAGAGAACAGAGAGAGATGCGAAATGAAAATAATACAAGCATAACAAAGAAATATGCAAAGCAGATGAATTGGGGATAAAGGCGAGGCACAGAGAGAGAGAAAAAAATGAAAGGAACAAAATCTGAAATCGTTATAAAAATTGTAACTTTATTTTACCGCCGGGAAAAGTTTTAGATATGCCAGGGAAATGGAAATAGAGGGCGGCAAATGCTAAAGACAAAGACATAATGAAAATGAGAGTTGCAAGGGGGTTGCAGCAGCATCAACTACTCAGTAAATCCACTTAAAAACGTATCAAAGAGGAACCGGAAATGTACTTAATAAATTCGGAAGTACAGCATTCTGAAATGGCTTAAAGTTTTTACAGTCAAGTGAAACAAGCAGCTGAGTCTTGTACTTGTGTTTTGTTGTGGAAAAGCTGGAGTAGGAAGCATTGCTGTAATGCACGAAATGTAAAGCAAATGTTAGTTGAGTTAATGGAGAAGGATTCCTGGGTATAGCAAGGTCTTAACTGAAATAGAGGTATTTACAAGATGTATAGCTATGTATGGCTTCATTTTAATTTAATTATTTATTTATATTATTTATAAATTTATATATTTAAATTATTATTAATTTAATTTCTAACTAAAAGAAATGTTAAGTGTAGAAAATAGTGAGGGGAATGGAAAAGGGACTTTAAGAAATAGGTTTCTGCAAAATGACGGATTTCAGATATACGAGCTTAATGAAGTTGTCAGCTTATGACATTGACTAAGGCACAAATTTCTAATTTTTTTTATCTTTTTAGCTATTATCGTTCGAGAGATCGACACATTAATACAGGCGGACAGACGAGCAGATAGGTGAGTAGACATAGTGCCAAACTCATATGGCTATCTAATCATCGTGATCAGGAATATATTTACAACAACATCAACAAGTGATATACAATTTTTGTATAATTAATTTATTTAGTTATTTTCTAGCAATATATATGTTAAATGCATTACATAAGATACTATTGACTCACTGTATGTGGCGCATTGATAAGATGTTTTTTATCGATGATGACGGAGAGAGGGAGACAGAATTGGGCAAATAGCGATGCCATAGATATTTTTAATCTTTATAGAATATTTAAATGATATCTAAATCATTTTTTTATTAAAGTCTATGGCCTTGCCCAAAGTTAAGCTTTCATTGGCAGCCTGTCCGCATAATCAGCGCGTGTTAAGCACAAATTCAAGTTGTTATGAAACACAAACCTCTCGTCTGTCTATCAAATTCGCACAAATTCCGCTCAATTTGTTAGGCATTGACTGAGATTATCTATCGCAATGTGAAGATGTAAATATGAGAGAATTGCTATGAAGTTTCGATTAGTTTTCGACGCAAATAATTTAGTGCTGATTGCAGGCTGCGAATTTTGCAGGCCCGCTGGGGACACTTATCGAAAACGTTGCTTACTCATAATTGGCTTCAATCCTGTTGGCAATATGCATGCGTGTGGACTGGCTGATTGAAAGATTGATTGATGGTTGGAATTGGCGAGGTGTTTCGCGTTTGCATTTGGGCAGTGCAGAAACGAATGCGTGAGAGTGTGTGTGAGATTGTGTGTGTGTGTTACGCTTGGCTTTCATTTCCTTTGCCACGTTTTGCGGCCTGCGGTCAAACGCATAGCGGGCTGACCATTTCTCTTTAACGCCCACTAACTCTTCACCTGCTCTCCTGCTCTATGCCCGCGTGTAATTGCGTTTATTGTGCGTTTGAGATTTGTAATTCGGTTGGTTGGGTGTGTGTGTGTGTGTGCCATGACGTTGCCGTGTTGATTGAAAATGGCTTAAGTAATCGACAGTTGATTGGTTGATTTGATTGTTGTGTGTGTGTGTGTTGCTATTGTGTCTGTTGAATAGCGCGGATTAGTTTTATAGTTCTGCCCATGGTTGGCATATTGTGGGCTTTGCCTTAGCCGTAAATCTTGCTATCACAGTATAAGTGACCGGAATTATGAGCATTGTTTAAATATAAGTAAGGCGCTTATTGTGATGGCATATTGAAACGAAGGTCGCTAGCCAGTTAGCAGACAATGTTTTCATATAAATATTAGTTATATGCAGTCAAATAAAAATATAAGAAAATTATTATTGAAATAAAATTGTTAGTTATGTTGATTAAGTGACTTGAGCAAGTTGTTCTGGTGCAGCTATTAAATATTCACAGTCGCTGCGATTTAAATTGCAATCGAGTAAGATTAGCCACTCTTAGATGTGTTTGCCTCGCCGAGTCTCAATCGTCTCGCCCATTTCTTGAGCATTTCTTGAGCATTTCTATGTCAGCTGCAAGCCTGCAACCCTGACCCAAATGAATTGGCTGCTTGCACGCCTGCTGGGCGGACTCTTTTTGCCAGAAACAAGCTGCAGGCGCTGCTCTGTGTGTGTTTGTGGCTACAAACATTTTTGCGGATGGACGCAGCCACGAGGACCACTTTGTTTCGAGCAGCTTAAAGCGACGTAGACGCAGCAGGCGAGGGCAGGTAACGAGTTGGGGAAAGCGCTAAAGAAAAGCCAAGCAGGCAAACGGCAACGAAAGAAACGTAAAATGCCGCAAAAATGGCGCAAAAGAAAATCCACTTTTACCGTAAAAGTTCTCTGCGGTAACGTTGTTGTTGCAGTTGCTGTTACCTTTGGAAAAAGGCAGCCATTAGCTGACCTGAAATGCTTGGCTCGGCTTTGAAGTGGCGCTCTCTCTCTCTTAGTGGCTTCATATGCACTTCAATATTTAACATAAACAAATATAAACAAACTACATCAAGTGTATAACAATGAGCATGTGTGTGTAAGCCTCGAGTGTGTAAACATGTGTATGTGTGTGTGTGCGACTGTTTGCTGTTTGCATTTCTTTAGTGCCAAAGCTGACAGTTCAAACAGCAAATCTGTCTGCTTCTGTTTCGGCTAAAGCAATGACAATGAAAATAAATTATAAAAACTTTTAAGTTTGCTTATGCTAAATATTTAATGTCTCACAGCACACTGAAAGCTATTTACCGAAGTAGATTAACATCTATAGAGGTTGTCAGATAAATAAGCTCAAATTTAGATTGTCTTTGGCACGGCGACTGCAAAGTGTTTTTTATTTATTTTCAAATTTTAGAAATTTATAATAGATATTTATATGATCTAAAATATAAAAAAAACACGAGAGAGGAATTTATGTAAAGAAAAGTATATTTTTGCCCGAGATTATTATTTATATTTGATAGAAATCTCTTGGCTTGAATATCGATTCAGATTGACTATGCTTAGTAAATCATTAAGTTTAGTTCCGTGTCTAAGCCTTAATTTTATTAACTTACTTAAAATTTAAGCCTTGATTTATCATATATTTTATATAAATTTATTGAAAGATTTTTAGTTAAAATTTGTAGTTGAGCAACTCAACGTTTGAGCTCAAGCTAGCTAAGCACCAAAACTGCAAAATATATTAAACGAAATCATTTGAGTTATTTAGGAATATAGATCGGACTCAAGTATTATATAATACTTTTATATACAGACTTGGTTGATTCTTGATTATTCAAAGTTGAAGATGCTTCACGTATTAAATTTTAGATCTAAGAAATTGGTAGTCGAATAGAGACTTAGAGGCTAATGCTAAAATCTAATTTAATAAATTGATAAAAAATAATATTAAGAAATATCATACATAATAAATATAATATAATTAATAATTAAAAGTATTATTTAATAAATAAAGCCACATACCTAATTGCAACTATATATCAGCTTGGTCAATTAATCACAAATGCTTGAATACTTTTTAGAGATCAACACTGATTGCGTTGCTTGTCAAAATAGCTCGTTTTGCCTGAACGTCTCAGAACCAGCTCGGTGGCTAGACTGTTGCCGGTAGCAGTTGCAGCATCAGTAGCAGCTACAGCAGTGGCCAGAAGCGGACAGGCTGTCACCTGCCAGATAGCCAACTCGAGTCCTGGTGGCTAGAACGTTGGGTGGCCAATTTTGAGTAGTTGCGAAATCAAAACGGGCATGATTAATGTCAACGCAATTGACATAAAGTGCAGAACGACTGCAGCCAAATGTGGAGACAGGAAAAGCAGGCGGAAAAACTCGACTCGACTCGACAAGACTCGACTCGCCTCAACTCGCAGTGAAGATGCAATTATTGATGGATTATTTACTATCAGCACTGTCCGTTATGACACTGAGATATGGGCGCAGGGCGGTCAATCGCTCAGCCTGTGTCTGGGAAATGTCTACGTCCAATGACAATCACTAGACAAGCAGATCGAGCGCCAACTCTTGGCTGTGTGCTCCAGGCGTGGGGAGTCGTTGCATTTTCTTAGACATTCAGCTGACTCTGCAATTTACGACCGCAATTATATTGTATGCCAGGCCGTGTGGCAGGCGTCATTAGTATTCAATATTCAATAACTTGCATTGATGCATTAATTGCGCGTAATCGCCCGCCATATAAATAACGAACAAATGATGGAACACACAACGTACGCCCCAAGACCAAGTATAGGTCCAAGTCCAGGAAGTGAGGAGTCGTCGCCACGTCTCATTTGCATAGACAGCGCATATTTGTGTAATTATGCGTGGAATTACTGGGGGACTCGCGTTGTAGGACTAGAAGGGAATCGCTTTCGGTAGCTGTCGTCATACGGCGCATAGCTTCTTGTCATGCCGTGAGACTTCTGCCGCCACTCGTCTCCATTTGCCGTTAATTATATTGACAGCGTTTACATGGCGTGGCATGGCTGCCGGGCATCCGAGACGGGGCCGGGTAGGGACCACCAACAATGTCAATCGATGAACGTTGTGAATCGCACTCTATATGATAATGCCCAGTCTAAACTTGTGCTTATGCCCGCCTAATTGATAATTTGTGTTTGAGCTGACTTTTTGATTCGACCGACAGCCAAATAATTTAATATGCAAAACATCAAATAAGAATTTGTCCCTCTAAAACGGAACTTTTTGTGTATTTTACAAATAAATTTAGACAAATTTCTTTTTGGCTGTATAACGGTTATATTAAGTGTGTGGGTGGGTCTCTAATAAATTAAAAAGTTAATAAATAAGTCAAATTTATAATAAATAACATTCTAGCTGCCTTTTATATAAATATCAAATCAATAATATATACAGACACAGAGCTTCTATTTTCAGGCTCACACAGTTTTAGAAAAGTATTCTTTAATTGTTTATCAAATTTAACGGCTTTACTAAGGCATTAACTTGTGCCAATCCATGTAGGGTCTACTGAAAATAATCATAAATAATTCCTAGAAAATGTAGTTGGTATCAATAAAAGAACTATTAAATTGTTATCTTTATATAAGGATTATGATGCCTTTTATATCAACTGTCGATAACAATGCGAATTAATTGACTGCTAATGGAAAGGCATTAAAAATACATAACAGCTTCTGAGCAGCTTTTTAATCGAACTCATTGATAAGATATTGACAAAAAATTTAATTACGAGGAGTTTGACTATGCAGCCCATGTTACGAACTTAAGCAGAAATTAAGTTGCATATGCAGTTTAGCAGCTTAAAAGCCTCAAAAGTATCTAACAGACAAAGCTGATAATTAAGAATATATATATATATATATATTTTTTTTTTTTTTTAAAAAAATATTTATTTAAAAATTCTGAAATCCCACAAATATCTTTTTAAAATATATATAAAAATATTTCATAAAAAAATTTACTTGTGCGTCGGCCGGGAATCGAACCCGGATCAACTGCTTGGAAGGCAACTATGCTGACCATTACACCACCGACGCCTCTTGGGTAACTGAATCAAATTATAGAACATAAGAAAAACTAAATCAAAAGCTTTTCAAGCCAGTCAAAGCGTAATTTGTTTTTAATTCGAATTTAATAATCTGTGAGATAAAATACGTATTTAATTTAAATGAAATATGTTGCCAGTCCAGAAGGCTAATTAATTTCGAGTTGTTTATCTGAGAAAATAATTATATTTGTCAACATTTTGTGCATTTTCCAGTTTGACCAAACGTTGTGTTTGAGTAAACAAATAGAAATGCTTAGCCAGGGGCAAAAAATAAAATGCAATTTATGATGATTGCTTATTTGCATTGCGAGTAATTTGTTAAATTTGTTTGCCCACTCGCTGCAAGTCTGCGCCTGTGACTCTTGTAGGTGTTGTGTAGGTGTCAAAAGGTCAATTGCTGTTGATGTTGCTGTTGCTGTTGCTGTTGCTGTCTATGCTTAAGATTGTGTAATGTAAAATGCCAGCATCCAAATGTTTAAATCTTTTTTTATGCTGCTTGACAGCCCGACATGTTGTGCGCGGGAGTGTAAGTGTGTGTGTGTGTGTGTATGGCATTTTGCCAGGCATTTTGACAAACTTATTAAAAAAGTTTGCCGGCTGCAAAATATCATCATTAAAAGCAACGCAGCTTCTCTGATGGAGCTCGTCATTGCCAGACATTTGCTCGAAAGTTTTGTAGTTTTTTAATTAGGAAGTAATATGTGCGACTATGCAAATGGGCGTGGCAGCTTAATATGCAAATAGTTTTAGCTGCTTGTGTCGTATATCATATAAAAAAGTTGCGTTTTTTACAACAATTTTCGCTTAATACTTTTGCCATACTTTATAACCGTATATATTAATAATAATTTAAAATATGAATAATTTGATATAAATAATAAAAACCAGGAAAAAACTTTAATAAATTTTATCATTTTTTTATATAATTATATACATGTATATATATTATTCTTTATTATTATTTATGTATTCATAATTGTTATTTATTTTTGTTTATTATATAACATATTTAAGATTAAAAATATTTTATATATAAATTTAAATACATATATAAATATAATTTTACATATTATTATTATTATTATTAATATTTATTAATATTTTTTATTATTATATGGGACATTTTAGGGCATTTGTTAGTCATTATTTTATTTTCATTAGTTTTGAAACATTTTATATAAATATATATATTATATGTGCTCAACTTTTTAAACATTATTTATATAAAAAAATTAGTTTTGTTTTATTTTTGTGGTCAGTGAATTATATAGAAATATGAAAACTGTTTCACTTATTCACACTGCTTCTCCCTTCACACAGGGCTTGGAATGTCCTGGTTCAGTCATAGTAGCCTGGCGGCACTTTGGCTTAAGCGCTTTGCTAATAGAATTAGAATGCGCTTCATGGCCAATTTTCAGCGAAATTTGTTGTTCAGTTTGTGCCGCTGTAGCAGTTGCAACAGTTGCACAAGCCTCGCGGCTTTGCTGCCCGCAGTCTGTTTGCCTGCTTCTCGTGTCGCTTAATTAATTGGCGAAGCAAGCGAAGAGGCAAAATAAAATAAAATAAAATAAGATCGAGCGAGCAATGCAACAGCCATGTTAAGGCCGCGTTGACAGCGCGGAGGAACGCGAAGAGCGTACTGAGACTAAGGATGCCATCGGCAGTGTCACCAAAGGTTGATTGGGATCAAGGTGGCAAAGAAGTTGTCTCTTGTTTGTTGTTAGTGTGTGCCGACAATGCCGACATGCCATGAATTGTCCACTTTATGGACTGGCCAAGTGGGTGACTGGTTTTCCTTACTGCTGCGACTTGGCTTGTTACTTAGCTGCTGTTTCCTTCAGTTAGTTGGGTGTCGTCGCCTTGCGATAAGTGTGCACATTCCTTAACGATTGCCACAACACTTGCCAACAGCTAGGCAAAGAGACTAAACTATGGCTAAACAAAAGAAATAAAAGTCTTCGATTGTGATTCAAGATTGTGATTGAAGTGGAGATATTATATAAAAATTAATATTTAGATTTAAAGTTAAGGTTGATGGATCCAAGGCAGGCCCTTCAACCTCATCAGGCAATACTCTAGATATATTCAATTTCCATAGACATTTAACCACCTGAAATAACTCATTCAGACACAAGCTAAATCTCAAGCCTGAAATGCCAGACTTGCCACAAGCCAAGCATCAATAACTAACGGTTAAGCTATATACCATAATTGCATTACAACAAAATGCAATTAAGGTAGCCGTAGTAGCTGCCGCCTCGTTCGGCTTTTCTCCGACTCTCGCGTAAAAATCACGACAATTAAACGTTAAGATTTTAAGCCTAAATACCAAACAACAGCAACAAAAATAAATGACAACAAAAATTAAATTGCATGAAATTGGAAAATTATTGCCACGCACGCCATCACACACACACACACACACACACACAAGCAGATTTACATAGTGCTGAGGTAACTGTGCAATTTGGTCAGCCATTTAAGCCAAATTAAGGCCCCGTTGGAAGCGCCTGGCCTGTGCCTGCTCCTACTGCTGCTGCAGCAGCTCATGCGGTCACATGCAATCAAGGCTGCAATTTTCTTAACCAGTTTCCTTGCTGCCTATTAGCCAGTTGACAGTTCGTGTGCGTAACGCGGCCTCCAAAGCATCGCTCGCTATGTCTGCAGCAATTTTTCTAATGATGACACGGCTAGACGACGACGACGGCGACGCTGTCGAACGCTTGTCTACATACATACGTACATACATACATACATACATACATACATACATACATACATACATACATACATACATACATACATACATACATCTTTTCTCTGCATACTCGAGTGCATCGAAGTTTATCTGAGCCTTGGCATGCATAGGCAATCAGTTGGCAGTTTGTTTGGCTTAATCGGCTGCGTAATTGATATGCGTTTGTGTGGCGGGAGCGACTGAGAAGGGCGAACTTTTCTTTTTAATTAAAACGAACAGCTCTACGAGCATCGCATCGAACAGAGACATTATTACACCTGATTGCTGCAGCTGCAGAAAACACGGCTAGAAATGCTAAATGGAAGTGGAAATGGCAGCGATTAGATTGAAATTGATGTTAAGATTGATATGCGTGTGGTCGCAGCACACACAAGCAAGGCAGCTGGTCTCCGGACATCAAATAGATATGCATTTGAAGAGAGCAACATTGTGTTGTCCAAGTCGAATTGATTTTTGAAAGCTGACATTGTAAAATGTATGTAAATTATTATTAAACTAACTCAAATGAGGCACAGAAGTTGGGACTGGAAGGAGCTGTGTTCTGAGCTGAATAGTTTGCATTTGTAAGAGGTATGCTTGTATACCTCTTCCCTGGTGTGCGTAGGTCGATCATCTTCAGTCAATCTGTGGAATATTGGTCAAGCTGGAGGCTCTGGCTTGAGGCTCGTTTGCTACGCTTTGATATTTTTGGTGTTAGATGTAAGACAAGCGGCAAATGTCTAACTTCAATCCTAAAGGCAGACGGACAAGCAGAAGAACAAAGACTTTAAATAAATAAAATAATTCAGCCTTTTACACGCTGAACCTTTTGAAAATGCGTTTAAGGCAGAAGGCATGACAGATACCATAAAGTATATATATTCCTGATCAAGATGATGAGTAGTTCTCGTACTAATATATATAATAAAATAACTAGAGACTTGAAATTTGATATATGTCAATGTATACCATAAGCAGTATCTGTATTTCCATTTTCTTATTAACGATAAAAATCAATTTGCCTTTGCGTAACTTGAATGCCTTAAATGGTGAAGACTTTAGACTTAATGTGTAGGTTTGGGCAATAAATATATAAATTTTAATATTTTTGATTTTGATATGAAATTGTTGCTAGAAATTACACAAGCTAAAGATAGCAAAAGCTATAAGCAAGCACTAATAAGCAATAGAAATTAATATATATATATATATATATATACTACATACATTTCACAAGCATATTTCATTTTAAAGACAACCTTGCTTAGTCTAATCAATATATATTTCTTCTACATCAGCAAAAGTCCGCTGTGAGACCCGGCACAACCTTGCCCACTAACTCATATTGCGAATGTGTCGAAAATTACAATTACAAATATCTATTTTCTTTATTTTTGGGTCGGCTCAAGGCCTAGAGGCGGCAAATATTTTGTGTTAAGGACCCAGAGGAGCAGCAGGCTAAAACGACGTAGACAAATATTGAGACCCAATCACTCAGCTGTGAAGATGCCGCAGAGCAAATACAAACAGGAACAACAACAAAAGTGGGCACAAATAAACCGCACAACGGCATAATAAGTATAGCTTGATAAAGGACAGTGAAGAGAGAGAGAGGGGAGATAGGGAGGATGGTGGGAAGAGAGTTCGTGTTGTATACCTTATGTGCCATAAATATGCAGGCCAAACACAAACCGCAAAAAAGGAACTACTGGCCACGGCCAGCAGCAGCAGCAGCAGCAGCAGCAGCAGCAAGCAAATAAACAAACGTGCCACATCCAAACAGTTGAGGCTGGGTACGTGGGCGTGGCACGCATTGAAATGCCAAAAACGTAAAACGCAGTGTTTCAGTTTTGCTCTTTTGAGGCGTGGCAGCCAAAGCAAATATTAGTTTAAAGTGCCACAGCGGTCGTCCGGCCCCGGACAGGCACTTAATATCAGCATTTTGTTCTTTTACGGCCGTAGAGTTGAATTAAATGGACTAGTCCAATGGACTTAGGCAAGCGCACATCTAACTTAACTCTAACCCCAAATGTTGGTCAACCACACCGAATTCCCTGATGCTCTTCGAGATACAAATGTTGCTACAAGTAATGTGCTGTTGCTGTTGGCAGCTTGTAATTTACTTAATGATGCTCAAAGTGATTACAAATGCAGCCGAGCATGCTTTACATATTGCACTTGGTCATGTTCATGTCATACTCACACTTGTGTGCCCAACAACAATAACAACTTGAACTTCGGAGCCAGCATGTGGGTGTGTGTGCGTGACCTGACCCTTAAGGATCTGCTCGGGCAGACGCATAAATCGCCAGCAAATCAATTATGTTGCCTGTCTGGAAGCTCTTCGTTTTTTGCATGGCTATCCAATATTGGATGTAATCCAAGGTCAGTGCGTGCCTCGCGCCCGGCTGTGCGTGAAAAAATCTTAAATATTTTACGCACGTTTCATGCATTAATTGATATTTGCAGTAATACGCATAAGTCAAGACATGCCACAAACGAAATGAATAGCAAATGAGTGCAGCCAGTCAAGGACTCCAATCATGCCACAGCCACAGCCAGCACAAAATGTTCGTTCATTGTACTTTTGTCAGGTAGCTAATGAAAGATACTTGATGAAGTATTGACCATAACTTGAACTAAAACTTTATATGCTAGAGACACTTGAGAGCTCTTTCTCAATTCCTCTTTCATTTGCATCCTTAAAGATTTCAATAGGCTTCAAGCTGAAAGCTAGCTCCAAGCCCATTTCATGCGATTCTCCTTCTTTCTCAAGCAACATTTATTTGCTCCTCTTTCTGTGCTCATTCGCCAATGTTTCAAGAGCTTCATATTTCTTGTATTTGTGTGCAAACATTTTATGTGGACTCCTTAGCCATAGCCTAGTTGACCAAATCTTTAGCAGACAGTCCATCCATATGGCCGGACGAAGGAAATTAGTGCAAACAAAGCGTTTGCCATATGCAAACGGCATACTAATTAGGCAGCCGAACGTCTCTGCACGGCTGTGGAGTCAGCGACCTTCAGCTGGAATGGCCAACAATATTATTGGCTTAAATATTTACTCGACAAGCGCATGGGCAGCATAATTTCATTTCGAATGCAAATATTTGATGACATGCAAAAATGTCGTTCTAAATTTCAGAGTCAAATTAGATATGTATGCATTGACTAAGCACGCACAGCAGGCAGACAACATACTAACTGGGCTCAAATGTTTGGTAATTGAAATTTAATTGAATGCTTTTAATATATACGACTGCTCTGAATCAGTTAATAGCACATGCTGCAATCTATCGCCCGGCTTGAATTAAGCAATTTGTGCGGCACTAAATTAATTACGAAGCAATTTGAACTCACGTTGCCAAAAACCAGTTCATCTGCAGCTGATTATGGTCAGCTTTATGTGATTATGTTTATTTAAATATTTCAAAAACAAAATAAATAAAATATTTACTTGTGCGTCGGCCGGGAATCGAACCCGGATCAACTGCTTGGAAGGCAACTATGCTGACCATTACACCACCGACGCCGCTTGAGATGCTGCCGAAAATTTCTCAATATGAACGACTAAAAAGTAAAATGTTCTAAGCCGCTTGCGTTTCACTAAGTAAAGCAAATCAATTTCTCGCATTTGATGCTTATCTAATTGGGTCAAAACTCATGGAACTAAAGCTACAAAATCTTTTCGTTCCGTTATCAAATATTTATTTTCTTGTAAGCAAAGCTAGTGTTACAGTTGATTAAACTTTAATAATTTGTTTATTATTATATTGAATACTTAGGAAACAAATTGTCTAGAACAATTTTTAGTGCGAGGTCAAATCTTGAAATGCATTGTCATATTTTGTAAACTTGACATATTTATGTAGTAGTATTTCAAGCGAGATGTAAGCTCCACTTATACTTTCAGACAACTTAGTCTTCGTGATCGTGTGAGTATATATACTGCTTGATAATATGTATATATATATTTTTAAAATTTGATAATATATTTCTGTGCCCAAAAATCTGTAAAATATGTTTGCATTTGAGATAGGTCTAAAGAGTGCACTCATAAGTATGACGTGAGTAAACTCATGGAATATGGCAGAACAAAATAAATCTGTTTACTATAAATTATTCTTGTCAATACATGAGGACGATATATTATCAGTTGAAATTTATTTAGTGAAATTTATTTATTGTAGAAATACATTAAAAATCTCAACTAGATTTAAGTTTTCAAATAACCATCAAAATGTAAGACATCTATAAAAAAATAAACATCAGCTGACAATAAATAAAATATTTTCTGGTAGCCTTAACAGATAGCAAAAGATAGCAAATATAAAGAAATAAAAATAAAATAAAATAAAATAAAATAAAATAATAAAATAAAATAAAATAAAATAAAATTAAAAATAAAAAAAAATTTTTTTTTAAGAAAATAAAATATAAAATATTTGAAAAGCAATTTAATAATTTTAATAATAATAATTTATATATATATGAGCTAAAAATCTTTCTTTAGAATAATATTGGTTTCTATTCATATTCATAAATAAGTAAACCAGGTATGCAGGCTTCAGATAAAACTAAAAAATCTAGAGCTTTTGCTGCATTTAACTAACACTAACTTAAATATACAATTAAGCCTATTTCATACATTATTAAATACATCAACATTTCATCATCCCACATTCTCATATTGAAACCTCAAGCAAATATTAATTCCTGAAGCACATATTTTTTATGCATATTTCTAAAATACTCAAAGCTCAGCTAAGCCTTGAGGAGCTTGACACCATTTCTAAGCTGAATTTGATTTTCTTGTTTTCATTGCCTAAAGAAAACTCTTTCACTGATAGTCACATTAAGCCTGTTATGCGCTTATATGAGTGTATCTTGTTTCAGACACCCATCCTACCTACAAGTAGGCCCCAAAGCCGCATGCGGTCCACGAACTATTTATTATACTACCGCAGCAGCTGCCGCCCTTCGCAAATGAGCCGTTGAACAGTTTCTGAACGAATCAAATTGTGTTTGGTTTTGGCTTTGCTCTGCCGTCGATCTTCTTTAGCTTTGGTAGGCTATTTGGGCGCTATGAATCGCTTGCACCATGTAGGCCTTTAATTAATTTGTACGATCTGCGCACAGCGTGTAGGTAATTTCCCGTATCGAAAGCATTCGCTGGCCTAACAAATTGCAGCCATATATCAAAATAGAAGCGCAGACAAAAAAAAAAAAGAAACAAAGCTTGAATTGGTGTATATACCCTGTAGACAGTCGATGGGAAGGTGGGATTGGCCTAATGATTATATGGAGGTCTGAAGTCTGAATCGATTCAGCCATGTCTTGAGTTTAGAAGGAAGCAAGTAAAATATTAAATGAAATTTGTAGCACTCTATATATTTTTATTTCATTCAAAAACTGCAACTGCACTCTGTACAGGGTATGCGCCAGTCAGTCGAGGCGCGCTTTAAAACGCTCAATTTTTTTCTGTTATTTATTTGAACTTGTTCAGATTTTACAAGGGACGCGTTGCTACCTTTTGGCCATTTGGCTGCGTCTCATAATTGATTGGCTCTGTAAAGCTTTTAGCCTGTTGTTGTTTATTTCAATCCCTCCTCGTCGTTGTCGTCGTCGACCTGCGACCTTTTTGGGTCAGTCGAAAAAAAGTTGACACTGATGCCAAATGATGTCATTGCGCAGTTTGCGGTTGGATTTGTATTATTCATTTTCAATTCTTTCTTTTTTACCATTTTCTATTGTTTTTTTCTCGTATTTTTTATGCTATTCATGGCAATCGAAACTTGTTGCTTTAAAATGTTTTGTGTAATTTATCTACGCGCATTTTTAGTCGTATTCCGTTTGTGAGCACGACTCTGAAGCCTATTGAGTTGTCTACTTTGCTTAATTGAGTCTATTATTTGAACTTAATCGTCGAACAAAGCCGTCTCTGCATTATGCCTAAGGCGCTGTTCTATGAGGCTTCAAATTGGGAGTTGGGCACAGCTCAGCGTGTTATATCAAGGCTGAGCGTTTTGATGAATGGATAACGATTTCCGAATCGCTGTTTTTTAAGGCTAACAAATGACAATGTTTTAGCGCAGTTTATTTAATGCTGAGATATATTCTGAGTGGCTTACTTTAGCAACAAAGCAAAGAGTTGTGTGTGAGTCTGTGGATAGTGTCAGAGTGAGATATAGAGACAACTCTGCTATGTTATCAATAAGGCATATTTGAAGTAGGTATATATATAAAGTAGTTACAATATGGAAGCTAAATTGGGTTCATGAATAATGAAACAAATCAAATAAAGCTTAATTTATTAAAGAACTACATGAACTACGTTAATTAAGCCAAATACTAAGCTAAACCTACACAAAAAACATATGCCTCAGCCCTTTAATTTTCTAAGGTATGACTACGAGCGAAAATCCTTTTTTAAAAATTAATTTCAAACAAAAAAAAAAGATACTCAATCAAAAAAATATGAAAACGCGTAGCCAGCTGAGAGCTTATCAACGGTTCACTTCACATATTAAATCGGTACACGATGCTCGCCAACGTGCAACAAAGTCCTTGAGCTGCGTGCCAGGCGATCCAAGCACAAAAATTACATATGCAAAAAGGGAAAACGAAGCGAACGGAAACTGCATAATCAAAAATCACAGCAAGCGGTAATCAACGGACCATATATTTTTAAGACCTACCTCCCTTGCAGCTGGCCCAGAGCAACGCGTTTTGTGTAGCCCACACAGCCAGCAGCGAGCAGGCAACGATCAAAACAAGTCGCAGCGTCGGAGCCAAAGATGTTGGCCGAGTCGGAAGGCGAGTTTGGCAAACATTTGGCCAGAATGCCACATGCGGCGCCTGAAGCTGCTGCTGCTGCTGCTGGGATAGTAGTCGTTGTCGTAGTTGGTTGCTGAAAGCAAGTTGTCTAAGTTTGAGGCAACAGAACATTGAACTTGCGGCACGGCATATGAATTTTTAATTGCATGCGGCATGCGAAACTTGCCTGGGCAATTAATTACGCATCGATTTGTGACTGGGCGCATTGCGAGTTGCTGGCATGTGCATCATTTGCATTTGACGCGGCGGGGAGGCGGGTTGTCGGGTAGGCGACTCGAATTAATGAAAACCAGCTCAAACACAGCTCAAACTCGACCGCTCAGTCCCATCTTAATTGTTCGCCCTGACTCGGCAACTTTGCCAGAGAAATTGCCTACCCATCAGCCAAACCATTTGTTCTGTTTGGCAAGCTCTGCTCATGAAGTCATCAATGTATTGAGACTTGCTTTTCGTGTCGTGTGTGTGTGTGTGTGTGTGCGTATGGTATCTTTGGTCATTGTTCCAGCCAGCACCTAAAGCTCATTCATCAATAATTTCCAGGAAATGAGTGCTTGATGCCAAAACTGCATTTGACTGATTGACATGCGTGCTCTGACCTGCTTTTGGCATGCCTTTTCTCTGTCTGTCTGGTCTGGCTGGGTTGCCGTGGCTCTGTTGACTCCTCAGCGTTTTGCATGCTCATGAATCACGTCTGTTAACTGGTTGGGAATATACTCACCTGTCCGCCTGTCAGTCGAGAGCCAACATAAGCCATCAGCTGGCAACTATCTACTAGTTGCTCTCTCTCTCTCTCTATATCAATCTATATCTCTGGATGCTGGCCTCGAGCTAAATAATTTTCAATTAAATACGAGCACATGAGGGAATGCATAGCTAAAGCTCTACATAGGTGGGCTTTCAGTTCTAAAGTTACTTAGGGTTTTATCTTCATCATAGCTTTGCATTAGCATAAAGCAAATAATCAAATCTTTTGTGAATTTGAAGTCGCATATTTATAGAGTATACAGAACGAAAACCTTTAACTAAAAATTCTCAATTAATATTAGAAACAATATAGTCTTAAAGCAATACGCTAAGCTCACTTTAGCAATACTAAATTTAATTTTTAAAAATATTTCTTAACATATTTCAACTTTTAGAAATTGTGAAAATATAATTTTTAAATTTTAATTTAAATACTTAAAAATATATCTCAAAAACTATCAATATTTTCACATATTTTTTAACGAACAACAATTCATTTGCTTGTATATATAATTGAGTCTGCGAGGTACGAAACGAATATGCACAAAAGGAATTACAAATTACACACTATGCAGAGAGCCTCGATGGGCTGTGGAGGTAGAAAAGTGGGGAGTGCTTCAGCTGATGATTAATGTAAGTCGCGTACGAGGCAAAGTCAAAGACTGCGAAGATGATGCGAAGGATGACGGCGATGACTGCGTTTCCTGGAACTGCCAGGCACAATGGGCATTGGCCATTGGGCAATGGGCAATGTCATTGGTTGGCTGACAGTAAATAATCTATCAATAATTGAAGATGCTCGCTTTGAGGGCTCGTGCTGGTACTCGTGCTCATGGACCACACTTGGCGTTGGCAAAAGGATTTTTTTATGGTCTAGCCAGCAGTGATGATGATGATGATGACGATGATGGGGATGCGGACGATGCTGCTGCTGATGATGATAGCCATATATGTATAGAGTAGTAGGCAGTAGTCGTGCTGTCCCTGGCCTCGCTTTTCTGCTCGACTGCTTTGCGCTCGATTCGATTATTTATGTCATTTGCTTTGACATTTATCATTCCACGATTCACGTTTTTGCCTTTGTCAAGGCCAGAACGGACCGGGCCGCGCCGGGCCAGACCGGACCTGACTGGACGTTCTATCGACGCTGTTGTCATCGTTCTCCATATCACAGCAGCCCAACCCATTATATAGCATCCCATCCTATTTGGCCGTTGGCTATTTATGGCCGCGCTACTTAACATAAATTTTATTGCTTTTGCTGTTGCTCATTTGGGGCTGCTTCGGTTTAGTCAGCGCGAAACATTGACCATCATCTGCCCAGCTCCTTACGCCTTCCCCGCGCCTCCTGCAGCAATCGAACAAACTGAAACTGTCTATGAATTGATGAGCGTTCATTTATTGCGTGATTAGTTCGCGTGGCTCATTTTTATGGGCTTTTAAAGGAGCAGCCAGCACAATTTGTACCGGTCGCATTAGCGCTTTTGATATATGCCACATCATATGGATGTGGTTGAGTGTGCCTGCATCGCATAAGCCTGACCTGCTCCCAGGGCATTGACAAGAGATTCGAGATTCATTTTGGAAAGGGCAGCAAATATGTGGAATATAGTATTGAAACTACTTTTGCCTGCAAACAATTACAAGCTGAGTGAACATTTTCAAAGGAATAAGACTCTAACACAATGAATTAGATAAAAGAAAATAAATTGGAATGTTATCAATATATGCATATATATAGGAATATTGAGAACTTAAACAGAATTCGGTTCTTTATATATATTTAAGTCTTTAAGTCACTATTTTCTGCCTCAAATTATAATACAAAGGGCAACAAAATTTAATTGAAATTTAATAACCAATCAGTGCAAAGTTTTCACGTGATAATTTAAAAAACATACTTTTAAAATTTTTATATAATAATGTTTAATTTGAATACATTTTTAAAGATATTCTTAACCAAAGTACTTACGTTTTTAGCAGAGAGATTCTTGCTTTATAGAACTTGAGTTAGAAGACCCAAAAATCTAAATTCTTTGAAAGCAGTCAAGTGAGAGATTGAGAGAAGATATAAGGGCAGACTTAGAATATCAACAAACAACAACAAATATCTTAGTGATGCATTAAGATTGAATAAAGACTGAGAATTAAGAGCAACACAACGATCTTTTAAAAGAATATGCTTGGTGTAGAAAGATGTCAAAAAATATTTTCATACAGAATATAGCAAGAGTTAAAGCCGCAAGCAAAATTCTGGAAGCTGCCCAAAAACCCCTGAGTCCTGGTTAAGAAATTTGATTAGTTGAGCAGTAAAACATCATCATCATCATCAGCCAGTCAATCAGTTAGTCAGCCAGCATTAATTGCACCTCTCTTTAAACAAAACATTGTTTATAATCATAAAACTATCAGCCAAAGAGTAGCACATCCCAACTCCAGCAATCTCTTAAAAGACTGCACCACTTAAACAACTCATTCATAAACAACTCTAGTTATGCCCAATCGAGCATATGCATATTTATAGAAAACTTAATTTTATATAAGAACTTCAAAAATAAACTCAATATTCCAGCCACACAGTGGGCACAAGGCAACTCTGTCATGTTTCAAGGTGTTTTGTGCACACCTTTATGGCTCATTAACGGACTTGTTGCGGGCACACAAGAACGACGAATGGGTTAAGAGCGCAGGGAATAGGCAAGGAGTCAACATCTCGGCCACTAAAAACGGAATGCCGACAAAACGAGCTCAATAAAAACTGTCGACTGAACAATAAAACAAAATGACAATTTACGATTTTATTTACGAGCTGCACAGAGCCACTCCGTAAAGATGAGGCAAAGCGGCTTGATGCTTAAGTTTGCCAAAAAAAAAAAAGGAAAGTCAAGAAAAAATACAAAAGTTGTCGTGACTTCAAAGCAGCGCCTAGAAATTCGTCATGCCCATTGCGTGTGCAGCAAACAAATAAAGGGAAGGCTCTGGGCTCGACTGGCAACTGGCAACTCGAACTAGAACTGCATAAATTATGTGCGCCCACCATGCGAAGCTGTCAGCGCTAGCGACGCCCCCAACACCGAGCGTAGACCTTTTGACTTCTTATCTCATTGTGAACTGGAGCAAATTGTTTTTATTTGTGCGCATCTCCCAAAGCGATTTCATAATGCAGCCGGCCTCACCTTGCCACACCACGGAACGCCTTCGGCTTAAGTTCTTCAACCCTTGCTGTATTTTTGGATTGCATTAATTGAAAGTTTATTAGTCACATTGGCTGACGCTGAGACGGAGGCTGAGGCGTCGGCGTGGCCATAATTTAATTTACTTGTAATGTGCCAGGCCATGCAATGTAGCGCCGAGCACCGAGCGCCGAGTGCGCCTGCCACAAATGGTGGCCTTTTGTTACTCCTGCTAATGGCAACCATAAATACATCTAGTGTTTGGTGCCGCAAGTGTTGCAGCATATTTGGAAATCCAAGTTCCGCACACGGTTTCAATTAAGCCCTGGGCGTGACAAGTCAAATGTGGGTGTCAACCGACGAGGGACGGCGACGACGACGAAGGGGCGTGTCGCAACCGTTGAGTGTTTGGAGTGTTGTGTGCCTGTTTTTGTGGGTGGTCAGAGGCGTTGTAATTAGTGTGCCCGCCTCGTTTGGCTTTGCTGCGTGTGGACTGAAATTGAAATGTCATCGTTTGTCAAGCTAAATATATAATGCTCAATAGGCATTCGATTATATATAACAGTTGAGGCAGCATTGATTCAATTGATTTCATTTCTATTGGCTGGCAGAAGACTGGCTGAAGCTAACGGCTAAGTCTTAGCATATCGCACAATTTATCTGTCTTTAGTTTTCCATATTTTTCAGGTTTTTTCTTAAAGTGAAATTTCATAGAAGCTCTGAAGTCTTATATTTAAACTACTTTTTTTGTGATTCCAATAAATTTCAATAAATCGAATTTAACATAATTAATTCCTGTGGCTAGGTTTTTTTGCTTTTTTTATTATTATTATTTTTTTTTTCAACTTTAAATTAGCTTAAAAACCATTCGATTCCATTTAAACGCACAAGTTTCTGTTACAGAGACATTTCATTTCAGCATCTCTTTTAATGTCTTTCAACTTCTAACACTTGCATTACTCCTTTAATATTAACTATTGAGTCTTGAGTCTTTGATCTTAATTTGCACTCAGCTCATAATGCTATTATTATCATTACCTTTGTGCTTGTTGCCTAATCTAGAGCTATTTTTTTTTCGCACAGTTTCCCCGGCGGAGTTCGTCATGGATACATTTCACTTTATATCGTATCGTAAAAACTTTCCAAATCTGTTTTTCATTACGGAGCTAGAAAAGAAATCTTAAAGTCTCGACGAGAGCGAGTGGCTGCTACTTCAAGGCAGGCCTGCAACTCTGCCCGGCAGCATCTCCATATCCAATGCCAACGCCGCGTAATGCATCATAAATTCACATTAACACTTTGCAGACATGTGCGTTATGCGGGGCCCTTTGGGGCATACATGCTCAGTCCGCCACTCCCCCGCTCCACCTCCATTCCACCACTCTCGACTCCTCTATTTCCACTACCTCAGTTCTTGCCTCTCCGGCCCGTTGTCTGAGTGTCTCTGTTCACATTTATGGCACTCATTTTGCCTTCTAAAAGATACATTTTGTGCGCTATTTGTGTCATGTGTAGAGATGCATCTGTTTTGTTAGAGTTTCTGTTGCCCGCCTTAAGATACTCTGCAATAAATATTTCATTTTATCATGCAATTTGGGCAATCAACTAATTGGTAGGTAAATAGTGCCTTATAAATATATAGAGTTATTATAAGTGGCGAAGAAATATTTTTGGAAATAGCTTTTTGAAGAAATCGCTCAAGAGAATTTTTTAGGTGTTTTAAATACATAAAATATTATTTGTAAGTGATTAAAATATTATTAATAATTTAACAATTTTTCTACATTATCCATATATCGAATATAATATATATAAAATATATTATTTATGATTGAATTTTTAAATATACCATAAAATATTATATTTATAAAAATACATATATTTATAATATATATATATAAGAATATATTTACAATTTAATTTTTATTTAATTTAAATATTATTTGATATTTACACTTAGATCTTAATTAATTTAATTTCAATTAATTTATATTTTGAAAAATTCTTAGTCAGATTTTTTTTAGTAATATTATTATTAAGGAAATTTTTTTAATTTTTTTACAAATTTTTTTTTTTAATTTTATTATTTATTTCAAAAAGTAAATATTTAAAAGAGCATTTTCAGCTCGATTTGCTCAACTAAAATATTTTCTGCTTGGCGTTCTGAATATGCAATAAAGAATTTTGTAGCCTGTTGCTATGCATGTGTGTGCGTGTGTGTGTCTATGTGTGCCTTTGTGTATACTTCAAGTAAAATTTTTATTATTGTTATTTTTTTTGGTTTTTTTAATTTTTTATTGCCCATTTTGAGGAAGCTTTTGTACATTTGTCAAAATTTGAGGATTTACGATCGACATCATCATCAACAGATGCAGGCGCAGCAGCAGCAACGCGAGTTGTCCATGCCCCAAAGCAGTTGCGTCGACAGACTGCCAAGATTTATGTTAATTTGTTTTGATTTATTGAATGGTTTTTATTGGGCATTTTGGGCGGATTTTATGGCGGCGCCTTAAGTGGACTGTCAGCTGGCCGATATTCAAAAATTCAAATGCAACAAGGCAAGAGGCAAGAGCCAACAAAAATGTCATTCACTGAGGCAATGTCTGTGACTGTGGCATGTTTTGGTTAATTGAAAATGCGTTGCAATGTGGCACAGTTGGATATCCTGGGAGTCTGTGGGACAGGCAGCAGGCAGCAGCAGCAGCAGCAGCAGCATGATCAATGTGCGACTGTCATGCAAATTTAAATTTGTCCAAGCCAAAAGCCAAACCGGCCTTAAGACGTAGCCGACATGAAGATCTACGAGGGCTGCGGGGCGCAGGAGTCGTGCCACGCAGACGCAGTTGCTGGCTAGACAAGCGGCAAGTTAATTTATGCGCTACAACAACAACAACAATAACAACAACACAAAGTCCCAATAAAGGCTCAGCAACAACAATTGGGAAATTGTTTATGCGTCTGCGCAGCCGTGGACGTTGCGGTGTTTTGAGGCTGTGGCGCGTTTAGTGTTAAACGCTTGATTAAAATTCTTGTAACTGCAACACTTTTGTGGCATGTGTGTTGTTGCGCTATTGTTGTTGTTGCTTAGACTGTTGTCAGAAACAACGGCTCTACGCGGGATCTTTATGCTGCGCTTGCTTTTGTTGCGCAGCAACATGCATCACATTGTTGCTGTTGCTTGTTGTACCTTGCGGCTATGGCATTGAGGCATGCGTCTCGGCATTGCACTGCGTAGTTGCTGTTGCTGTTGCTGTTGCCGTGTTTGTGTTTTGTGGCTGCATGTTGCTCTTGTTGTTTTAATTGAATTGATTTGCATTTTTCACGCAGGCGTTGCTCATTCAGCTTGTTGTTTGCATTGTCTTCAAACACTGGCCAGGCTGTGGCAGCTATAAAGCTGCAAGACTGGCGAAAGCAGGAAATGCCTTGATTGAGGCTGAGAATTTATGTTTTGCGCTAAGCGTCGCTTGATTGATGATTACTGAAGAAAACGTAGCTGAGACTTTAAGAGTTAAAGCCTGAGATGGATATCGAGTGGCACCATGAAAGAAGCTTAGAGTAAATCTTGGCTCGGCTCGGAGTCTTAACTATATTAAGCCAGGTTTGCAGAGCAAATGAATTTAATAGAGCCAAGTTCCAGTGTTCTATTTATTTGAAACTTTGTTCCATATATCAAAAAGTTCTGCAACGATTCATGCTCGACATTTTCCATATGCAGCCCTTTAAGTAAATCTCTTTCCTCTTGATTTCCATTTAAATTCATCAATAAATGTTCGTCTTACATCAATAAACAGTCAACATATCATTTATATTGGCAATCAAAATTTGTAATTACAACTTTTATTAAGCACGCATTAACACCCCGAAAAATTGTTATTAATTAATATATAATTGTAATGGACCCGCGACATGGCATGCCCACATTGCTTGAGTAGGGGCGGGGCAGCCGGGAAAATAAAGTCGAAGCGCCGCAAGCTTAACAAATTAATAAACTGACCGTCATTGCACGAGAATACCACATAAATCAATTTCAGAAAAACGCTAAACAATCATAAATAATAATTAAATGTCCACTGTAAAATATCCAAATCCCCCCACCCACCCACACACACACACACACAATCCGGACAATGTAATTAAAAACTGTTCGTAATTATTGAAATTTGTGGTGGACGCTGGCAGATAAATTACGGAAATTACGGAAAACTTAATGCAATTAAAGAGCAGCCAAGCTCGAGCTACAGTTATGTAGTTGGCTTATACCATATAGTCTCGCTCGGGTCGGGTTGCTAAGTGTCGTTTGTACGGCTCGTTAGCTCTTTGTATTGCTTCCTGCTGCGCCTACGTCCCTTTGCCTCTACAGCTCTGCCATGCTGTCATTCGTAACGGTTTATTGAGCAAAGGGTAGCAAACGAAATGTCAGCTCATATCTCCCCAGGACTGCCATCCATACTCCCCCGTACTCCGCTTGCCTCCTCCACTTCTAATTGCACATTTGTATGCCTAATCGATCTGTCCGTTTTTATTTGTTTCAGCGTCTATCGTGTTTTTCTTTCTATTTCCTCTGCCTGACAGCGCTTTGGCCAGGTGTCCAATTGAACGGGTTATCCAAATGAAGCGTGACATTTCTTACATTTTCCTTTTGTTTTTTGATTGGGCCATAGGTGAGACATTTTTTGACCAAGCACAAAAAACGTTCACAGAATTTGGCAGAGATTGGGCATTTGATTAAGTACTAGTTACATGACTCTGGTAATCTACTAGACAGAAACACTTGAAATTTTAAGAATATGTAAAAGAAATTTATTATTTAGTTTTCACTCTATTTGTTGAATGTCTTACAGAAGACAGTTTTAGGCCTTTCTTTTCTAGCTTTACTCGAAAACTATAAGAGCTTCCTTTGTCAAATTTGGTAGGCATGCTCCACTTTGGCAAATACTCAACTACCTATTTCCATTTTTTGAATATATATAGTTATTATTGGTATATTAGATATAACTAAAGTGGAATATGTTTAGTGTTTATATGCTATGAAATAACTTGCCTAGCAAATTTGCTTTCTGCAGTGCTTAAAGTTTTCGAGAAAAGACGAGGCTTAAAGCTTCAAAAATTAAATTCTGTTGATAGAACAGATTCTTATGTTTGACAAATGAATATAGTTTCTCTTAGTATCCATTCTCATTTATCTAAATGATCAGGACAACCCACATACAATCAAGCTAAAAGGACATGAATCTCTTCAAACCTTTTGCCACATAAGCATACTTTCGGGTTGTGCTTGTAGAATGTACTTTCGAATTCGAAACCCGAAATCCCGTCAAAAATATTTCGCTAACTAATCTGGTAAAAAAAAACCCACAGCTAAGCCTTTGAAGCTGTCATAAACGGCATGCAAAACGCAGGCAATGAGGCGGGCAGGTGGGCAATACCTGAAAACCTAAGCAGCTTACTACTAACTAGTGCTAGGCTGAAAGTTGCTTTGCGTGTGTGCCGCAGCGACAAACGCTGTGCATGTTGCTTGCAAGTCGCACAGAGAGAGAAACTAAATTTGATTCGAAACAGCCTACATGCAGCTTGTGGCACGCAATTAAAATCTTCATTAGCCGCGTTTAATTTCCACTTGTGATTAAAAATAATAATAATAAAAACTGAATAAAAAATCGAAGTTGAGCAACGCGAAACAAACAAACAAACAGAGAACAAGAAATAAATACAACTTGTGACATGTGTCGACGACTTATCTCCATCGGCGCAGCAGCAAGTGGCCGGGCAGGATGCGGGCCACTCCGAGCTGGACACCTTTCGGCCTGGGGGACACTCTGCCTGCCTGATTAGCGTTGGCCGTTCGATTCGCTGCATTCGGCTCGATAAGGAGCTATCAATGCGAGCCTAAGTGACAGCTGACTTGTTTATCAATTGACAGCTTTGCTGCGGCTAAATGCCAGACAGAAATACACACACACACACACAGACAGACACGGACTGACTACAGTCAGACTACACAGATTTACGCTGCGAAAAGTAACTGTTAATAAGCTTGTTGCTGCGGCCTGTGAAAATGTAGCTTTTAATTAAAAGTTGTTGCCGCTTTTGCAATTGTGCGTTCCACTCCCCTCCGCATCGCCTGCCTCACCCCTCGCGCAATCTGTCATTTGTGTGTGCGACTGAGGGGGTTGTCGGAATGTTTGTACATTTGTAGCCCATAGTATTTATACTTGTATTTTAAAGCCCGATGCTGTCAAGATAAAGAAGCCAACAGGCAGCCTCAGCGCATGTTCAACAAGCCAAGTATGCAATTGGGAGAGGCCAAAAGGCACCGCACACTCCACAACACACACACACACACACACACTAGCCAAGGCTTGTTTTTATTTTTGAGAGCATGTTTAAAACGCAATCCTACGCATTGCTCTGGTCTTGCCAACATTTTATATTATATTAAAACATATTTATTTTAAGTCTTTCGAATTAATGCCGAAATGCATAAAACTCTTTGAGCTTACAATTGGTTATCTTTGAGTTATGGATTGCTTATCAATGTGGAGATGGCAACTGAAATATGGCTTATCTATTAAAAGTGAATGACATTTTGAAAAATTCCCTGGGCTTAAAGAGTTTTCTTATAGTTTTTTATTTATTTATATTTTTATTATATTATTTATTTTATTGTATTCATTTCCATAGATATTTTAAGAAGAAAAAAAGTTTGGTAAAGAATAAGGCCATATTATATCTACTTAACAGCTCAAGGAATTCTGCAGTCAGAACTTTGCCTAAACGCCGATGTTTTGGCATAATTCACGTATTTTACTCTCCTTCGACTTTCCTTAAATAAATGATATGAAAAACCTTCTGTTACCAAAGCAATGGAAGTCAATTGAAATATGCTTCACAGCATATCTTCTGTCAAATGTATCTCTTCTCAATTAATTGGGGATCTCATGTAACATATAACTAGTAATACTTTAATTATTATTGATTCGATCTATAAGAAGTAAGAAATTTAATTATTTACAATTAAAATATTTTAGATATATTTTATAAATATGTATGATATGCTCGTTCCCTCTCCCCCACCTCACCCTCTCTTTCTTCTTCTCACTCTCCTCTTCTTCTCACTTTTCCTCTTCCTCCCTCGAGCTCTCTCTCTCTCTCTCTCTGCCGTTTTCGCTCTTTCCAACTCTCCCTCCTCCTTCTCTCTCTTGAAGATTTTGCATCTAAAATTGTCAAAGATTTTGTTTTTCTCGATTTTGTTGGCCCATTTAGTTCAGGTTATATTATAAATATATATCTAAAATATACCCAAAAATTGATTAACTTTAAAAAAATTTTAAATCTACAATGCTATGCATAGCTATGCTAACATTTGCACTATGAACTCTAGCAGAAATCTAGAATAATTTCTTATGCCTAAAAGATTTCTCAATATATTTTAGCTTATTCTGTAAACAACTTAACTTAGACTTCGATGCATGCTTAAAGCCAATACTAAAAGCCTTTATGCATAGCTTCAATTTTTGGCTCTGTTTGCCTTAGCTAGTAACCCACTGGCTTAAATATTTTTACGAAACTTTATGAACTGGTAACTGGGAGCTGGCAGCATCTTCAAATTAAAGCAGAAAACTGAATTTTCAAAGTTTTGTCCGCTCGGCAAGCACATTAAGCATTTCTGCAATTAAACAATATTTCTGAGTCAAGTGCGTTGGTCACTGTGGCAACTGGGATTAGGATTACTTTTTGCAGTTGTTGCATTGTTGCTCTGCTCTGTTGTTAACTTGTTCAGATTTGTGAGGCGGTGAGCGGACTGCCTGGCAGAACATCTCATTTAGAGCCTAATGAGCTGGTCAGAGTAGTCAAGGCAGTGGCATGTAAATCTTACAGCTCGCTGCTCCACTTACAAAACAACATCCATTTCCATAAATATCAATTAAGGGGAAAAATATCAAAACTGACAGCGTCGGCGACAGCGCAACACGCGGCTCGTAGTCTACGCCAGCTACCGGCAATCAGGGCCACGGCCAGAGCCTGGGCCTACCTGTGCAGCAGCCTACGCATCGTCTGCCTCTTCGTCTTCTTCGTTTTTATATAATTGGACAATTTAGGTGCTACTACGTCGCTATTTGGTACCCTCACTCGTTGCTAATTAAATGAAAATAAAAATGTTGAAACTCGTCGAAGCCATGAAAACCTACCGAAAACTTTTTCGAGCTACAGTTTTGGTGTTCACGCGTAACGGTTATGCGCTGTGGGCGTGCCACAGCACAATTGGAGTCACGTCAAGGTTCAATGGGCTGCAACAATGGTTTACAGCAATTTATGGATCATTCGGTATTGCTCTTCAAATTCAATTAGTCCAAACTATGGCAAAACTTTTCCAGCATTCCGACGCTGTCTGCCATCGCATAAGAGGCTTAGAAAGAAAATTATTAATAAACTGCTTTCACTAATTTACAGGCTAGCGTCTCTCATTACGAGCGAGCGACTGGCTGTTGGCTGCTGACTGCTGGCTGAGGCAAGGAAAACATAACAACATTTTCAAAGCTCTATTTGGCAACACTAAGCGTCCACTAAGCATCAATATTTCATGCTAAGCCTATTAGAGATTATTGTGCCAGCTTACAAAGGCCTAAATGACAAGTGGCAACTGCTCGGTGAGTTGGGGGCGAGCCTGAGGCTGGGTTGGGTCTTTGCTCTCTGGGGGCATATTAGGCGTTTCATTTGCATAATATGTGACACCAAAAGAAGTTAAATGAAATATTTCAAAGTTTCTGCATTTCTTAGCATTTGAATGTGGAGAATGAAATGAAAGGCGGGAGTTAGTTTGGGGCGAAGTCGATTGAGTATGGAAAAGTTCTTGTGTAGTGGGTGTCTGACTGACAGACTAGCTGAAAATGAATGCATTATTGATTGACTAACTAAGTGATTGGTATTCAGCCCTTAATTAACCCAAATTGTAAAAGCCAACGAGCAAATCTCATTACTTAAATTCAATTTGAGATGACTTTGCATAATAGACAGAAGTATTTGCAATTTTGAATATCTTTAAATATGAATGAATTCATGAAGCATGAACAATGAATCATGAATCATGAATCATGAGTCATGAATTATGAATTATGAATTATGAATCATGAATCATGAATCATGAATCATGAATCATGAATCATGAATCATGAATCATGAATCATGAATCATGAATCATGAATCATGAATCATGAATCATGACTCATGAATCATGAATTATGAATCATAACTCATGAATCATTAATTATGAATCATGAATTATGAGTCATGAATCATGAATCAAGAGCTTCTATATTCCATGGGTTCACGCCAGAAAATATAGGACTGCAATTTTTTGCAGTTCAATTAAACGACTTCTCAATATATTTTAAAATGAAACAAATATAGCCAATGCTCATATGTCTTTATGTTTAGCACACACATAATTTTATTAACTCTTAGATCTACCATTGTAAAACTTGCTAACACAATTACAAAATCGATGTCGGCAACTGAAGCAATATTTGTAATTCACCTATGAAAATTGTGAGCTGGAGTCAGGTACTTTGGCTGAGCAGAGGCCACCTCGAATGGTGGCGAATAATGAATGCTGTGCAGCTCGTGATTATGTGAAAAGTGTTCGTTGTCGCTGGCTGGGGGGCAAGGAAAATATTTACACCTAGCGTGCAAACATTTCATGAATTCATTTGCGCAGCAGCTTGGAAAATCGTTGGCAAAATGAAATGGAAAAGTTGGCATTTTCGGTGGCCTGGCATAGCATGGCACTACACGTGAATGAAAAAGAAAACTGGTCAAGTGAGCCAGTAAAATAACTGATAGAATTCGATTCATGATTAGCTGCAGTAACAGCAAAACGCAAACAGTTTAAAAACAGGATTCCAACGGATGTGGGTCAGATCTTCGGTATAAGCTTGACACTGCCAGCTGTGGCTAGGCCAAGCCAGGTTAGTTCAGCTGCAGCAGCTGCAGTAACTATTTCGTGGTCAACAAGATGAGGTTGCAGCTCATTTGCAGCGTCGTACTGGCAACGGTTCGCCTGGGCTATGCCACTGAAGCCGCGTTGCAGCCCGCAGTTCACGTTATACTGGGTCGCGGCAGCTTCTTTCAGTGGCTGGCCACAATATTGCTGCCCCCCACAGACAAGCCGGAGCCCGTTGCAGTCACAACCACAGCAGCAGCTACTGCAGGAGCATCTACGACAGAAGCAGCAACAAGCTATCCGCCGGAAAGGGAATGCAGCCCCTGCCGCTGCGGACTGATCCATACATTGCATAGGAAGATTGGCAAGAAGGCGAGTCGCCATCAATATCCCTGGATGGCTATGGTGATGCTTCAGGGCGACTTCCACTGCGCCGGCTCACTGATCAGCGACTTGTACGTGCTCACAGCTGGCCATTGCGTTGAGGGCTTGTCGGCTGAGCTAATCCAAGTGCGCCTGCTCGAGCACAATCGTAGCGCAAGCGATGCTCAGGTGCTGCAACGTCGAGCGGCGCATGTGAAGGTGCATGAGCTCTATAATCCGTTCAGCTTCGATAATGACATTGCCCTGATCCGGCTCGATCGGCCCGTGAGCTTTGAGCAGCGCCTGCGCCCTGTTTGCCTGCCGCCATCGAGCACCAGCTTCGAGGGCGAAATGGCCAAGCTGACAGGCTGGGGTGGCCAAAGAGAGAGTGCAGGATTTGGAATGCAAGCCTTACAGGTGTGATTTGAATTATATATATTCATATATATACTAAGCGGGTACTAACTAGCCACGAATGCAACTTATCTAATATTTCTTTCTGTTTTTTCTTATATATATTTCTATGCCCGCAGAGACTTAACACAATTCGATTGAAACTTTCTCTATCCATAAATTTCACATCTCCCATTTGCTGTTCCTTCAACGTTTCTTTGCTGCTCATATTCAAGCTCTCACGCGGAAAGCCTTATCTAAAGTTAATTTTTTTCTAGGTGATCGACTTTGCTTGCTCCTTTTTCTGCTTTATCTATATCTGTTCCCTGGCAACGCTTCAATTTATTTTATTTTTATTTTGTCTACCCAATACACCGCCCTCGTCCGCCCACCGCACAGCAGGAAGTCGATGCGCTCATTATTAGCCAAACCGAGTGCCGCAGCTCCAGCTACAGCTCAGCCATGATCACCGACAACATGCTCTGCGCCCGATACGTGGATGATGCCTGCAGCGGCAACAGCGGCGGTCCGCTCCATGTGCTCTTCGACGAGCAGCTGGGTCAGCATCAGCTGGTCGGCATTGTCTCCTGGGGCGCTGGCTGTGCTCGGCCCGGCTTGCCCGACGTGTACACACGTGTGAATCAATACCTGCGCTGGATTGAGGGCAACACGGCTAATGCTTGCTACTGCATGCATTTATCCGAGGAGGACTACTACTAATTGATGTGCTGGCCACGTGTTGGGCAGATTCTGGCTCATCTGTCAAACTTGGACTACAACAATGGATGTGCCCCGAGCCGGGGCGAAACTTTTGGCGTTGCATTTGAAAATTTGTATTAGTAAATTTTGCATAAACTACTTTGGCTCACTTTGTGTGCCATCCATTTCCCAGCAGCCGTAAGATATCCATAACTATAACTGTAAAACGTAGCCGTAACCATAACCGTATCCATTGGCAAATAAAAAAGCAATTTGAAAGTGGGTTAGCTGCCATCCTGCGTTGTTGGAGCTGCTGGCTCTGTCCTCCCATTCGCATAATGCCAACTTCAACTTTGCCAGCTTGGCACAAAACGGGGCCAGGGACATGCCGCAGGGACGTACCTGGTCCAGGACAAGGCCACTCCTTCCCATATAAATAAATCCCAATTCGGTGCATATCAACTGCCGCCGCATGCGAAATATCTTCTGCAATTGAGTTTGTTATGCATTTTGCATTTGCGCAATCATAAAACCAGCAACAACAACAACAACAACAACACAGAGAAAAGGAGGCTATGGGCAAGGCCGCATGCAGGAGCAAGTTTTTCACTCTAGATAAATTGCCCGAAATATTTGTGGCAAGTGAGTTCTTAAAGTTGCATTGCAATGCGATAAGCATAACTTTCCGTTATAGCCAACAAATTATTTACTTTGTACGAGTAATAGCTTATTCGTAGCGAGTTTTGATGGGCTCTAATGGAGAGCTACGATAGTGCTCCGAACAGCAGAGATACTCTTAATAAAAAACATTTAGAAAGTTCACAATTGAGTTATCATGGCACGAGCAGCAGCATAAGACATGCTTGAGTCTTGGCGCATCTGATTGAAAAATTGTTGAAGAGTATTGCACTAGAGCGCTTGGTTACCTTGGAGTCTTATGGAAAAGTAAATAAATATTCTTACAGCAAATTGATGTCAATCACCTTGCCTTTTAACCTACTACTCAGAAAATTTATAAGCAAGGGCTGGCTGTCGCTCGGACTGAACCGTCGCAGAATTTGATTTGAGAACCTAAAAAACTTTAAGCATGTTAATGACATTTTAAACAATTGATGTATTTACATTTATTTACATACATTTTTAGTTTTTATATTTAATTAAATTTTCAAATTTATTTATGTTTTTTTTTATATAAATATTTATATATACACATGTATTCGTACTGGTTTATATTTATTTATTTTTGGTCACATTTTTGTTTGATTATTTTATATTTAATAAATATTTATTTACATTCATTAAATATATATTTTTTTTTAATTTATATTAATATTTATATGAGTTTTAAATTTATTAATATTTTTATATTTACTCAGTTCAATATACTTTTTATATTTATTTTTATATATTTACTTATAATAATTAATTTAAACTTGCATTTCCTTATATTCATTTAATTTATACATTTTATGTATATTTAACTTTATCGTCAGTTATTTATACTTAATATTTTTTTTCACTCATATTTATTTATATTTTATTAAAACACTTTTCTTTGGAAAATTTAAAACTTGTATTAATAGAAGTAAAATTATGACTATTTGATTTAATAAAATAAAAACATTTTTAGCTAACTTAATTTCAATTTTAATACTTCAAAAGCAAATTATAAATAATAAATAAAAATATAAAATATATAACTTTCTTTTAGTATTTTTTTGTCTTAATTAGAAGAATAAATTTCAATTAAAATTTTAATAAAATAAAATTCAAAAACAAATTAAATAAATTACATCAGCTATGCATTTCAAACGAAAATATGATATCAAGTCAATTCACAATTTATTGCTCAAATAATTAAAAATTTAAATATAGCAAAAGCAAAGCTTATTTCACTACCTTTCCACATGTGAAGCCACAAATTGGGCTTTCCACTGCTTACATTAGTTTTTTAATACTCGAACCGCCTTTAACCCATATTCCAGCAAAAGCCAATGACAAATTGGCAAATCGTGGAGACTCGGTTCAGTCTCGTAAATTGGGATATGCAAATAGGTTTTACAATCTCTATGGATCATTAAAAATGTTTACGACTTCATATTAAAACTACACAAACTGTAAGCCGTAAAGAAATGCATTTATACTTTGCCAATAAATTTGTCTCACTTCTTTTCTTACTCTCTTTGTCTTCTCCGTGTCTGTTTTGGGGCCAGGGCACATGCTCATAAAGATTTCCTACTCAAAGCCATAAAGCAGTCTCGCAGTCTTGTCTTAAAGTTAAAGTGCTGCACGGCCTGCATGGATTTCCAGCTAAACGACAAATAACTTGGCATTTAATAACTCTACGGGTTCGTTACCTATCTCTCTCTCTCCCTCTCTCTTTCTTAACCGTGTTTCTTTTTTAATTCCAAGTTCTTCAGCTGCTTCATTATTATGCGACGAGTCGAGTTCATTTCAAGCTGCAAGGTTTCATAATTTAAAACTGCGTTTTGTCGCAAAACGAATTTATTCGCTGAGGTTGCATATCGAAATGTGTGTAGCAAAGATATTGATAGAAAGAGAAGGGAAGAGAGAAAGAGAGAGGGGCGCAGATGCCCTTAAAAGTTCAAAACAATCTTTCTTAGCTTAAGTTTCGAGAGTCAATAAAGTAGATATTCTAGTCAGCTTCATAGCTATAAATTTATTTAAATTTAATAATCACATGTCGTGTTCATTGTTAAGGGCGCTCAGGCCCAATGATTTGCCACTAAAAAGCAGCCGTCACAGATTCTTGGGAAGGCAAACATGACACATCTCATTATGATGTGGCTGCCAAATGATGAAGCCTCCTTTTTGGCCACAAGCATTTGCATGCGCCGCAGCCCACAACAACCGAACACACAGTCAGCTATGTGTGTGTGTGTGTGTGCGTGTTTTGCTGTCAGAGTATTTTGTTTATGATTTTGTAGCTGTCATAAAGTTATTAAAAGTATGTGACATTTTTATGACATTATGACGTCTCGACTCAGAGCCCGATTTCCCGACTCACGACATCCCACAAAACAAGAAAAAAGATGAGAAGTAAAAAAAATGCCACTTGCTTTTGTTTTCATTGGGTCTTGCAGCTTCGAGGGCCTCTGCAACATGCCAAGAAATATGATATCAAATAAAAAGCAAATTAAAGACGATAAAAATCGTGTTTCGTCTCATGCTGTGAATGGTATAAGAAACATTTTTCGACTCTTTCTTTTGCGAAGGGTATACCAAATTTCTAACAAACTATGCAACGCCAGGAAAATTGTTATATAATGCATTCAGGTTAATCTGATACAGGTCAATAGAATAGCAGATTTTGCCAGCTTTGTAGATGTTCAAAGTTTCTCTCTTTTTATTGTAATCAGACTGATTTTATTTATGTACATCTACTGAGCTTAAGGAATCTCTACGATCTCCACAGCAGCGAGCCTCGTTCTATACTTCTCAGTTCATTGTTTACTCAGTTACTAAAAAAATCTTCAACAAGTGTGAGCTGCTGCAAGAGTATTTACTATTCGGCATTGCTTGCTTATTTTCCTGCTTTTCTCATTTTTTTTTCGTTTTTTTTTTGTTTTTGGCTTTTGCGAAATCGAAACCAAAAACCACTCGGGCGACCTGAAAATTGGCCTCGGCTTGAATCTGATCGCCTCGGTAGTTCGTGTTGTTGCTCATGTGCTCTTGTGGTTATTCGCCTTGTTATTTGGTGGCTCATAAAACTTGTAAACATCGCACTGATTGTGCCTCCGGTCTGAAAGTCCCAGCCAGTCGCCCCTCCAGCTGCTTGCCTCGTGCATTTCACGCTGTGGGCGTTAAATGCAAAGATATTTTTGGTCAGATTGTATTACAGCTACAGTTTTGATAGCCCCATCCCCCCCTCGGCTGACCACTCCATACATCGTAATGAGCAGGTTTTTGATAGGCTGATAAGCGTTTTAGTGTTCCTATCGAATATGAATTTCACAGCAGACATTTGTTTATAGTATATATATATTTAAGCTAAATATGCGTACTACTCTACGTATAAATACAGAAATTATCCATGAATAAAATAGATATATGACTTAAAACTTACTGTCAACTGTTTGGTTTTTTTTTATTAATCAAAACGAGGCGAGACTCTGTGCACTTGAGTATCAACTGCTCTATATCACAAGATGAATATATCACTACAAATATATAAAGTAGCTTTATATATTTATATATATATATTTATATATATATATATATTCATATATATATATATATATTTTTTTTTTTATATACCTTACTAATGACTAGAAGTTAAATTTAAAATTTGTTTTATTGTTTATCCTAAGCGCCTTAGGTTTATCTTTTTATGTTCCTTATGAAATATTTATTTAAAAAAAAAAATGAAAGAGTTCACCTGTGCGGGAAGCGTTCCCGTGCCTTCAGCGTGGTCGCTTCGATTTGGAGTTGCGCAGATCGTAGCGACGTCGCTTGGAGGCATTCTTTGAGTCTGGCTGACATTTAAGATCCTTGTCCGTTTCGTTGTTGCTGCTGCTGCAGTCGACGTCGTCCTCGTTGTCCTTGGCGCCCGTCTTCTGGGTGTCCTTTATGTAGGCCTCAGCAGCAGCAGCCGCATGCAGCAGGTCCTCACCGTGATCATCCGTGGGCGATTCGTGCTCCAAGTCCGTGTCCGTAATGGCGCATTTTCTTACCAATTTCTTTCGCTTGAGCTTGGGCTTGAGCGGCGTCACCTCCTTCTTCTCTGGGTCCACCTCGCCCTGTTCGCCACCGATGCCGCACAGCTCCTGCATGACCTGCTCGAGTTCGATGTCCTCGGGTGGCGGATGGCAGTTCTCGGTCGTCTGCGCACGATCATGCTCTCCCGCCGCACTGAGCGTATTCGTCTCGTGCCTGTCGTGGTCAGCCAGCTCATCCTCATCCTCCGAGGAGACGACGCCAATTGGCAAATTCTGCTGGAACGAGTTGGCCTTGCTGGCATCCACCACGATGTCCTTGTAGCCGCTGGTACTCGCGCCATAGCGCGGCAAGTATTCTGCAAAGAACTCACTGATCAGCGACGGCTCCACGCGGCCGTAGAAGCCAGCGTAGTCGGGCACCTTGCCAGCCTCAAACTGCAGCACAGAGTCTCGCGGATTCATGTGCTTGGAAGCCAGCGCTGGCGCCAATGACGACTGCGCTGACAGTCTACTGCTGCTGATGCGTCCGCGTCGTGGCAGGAGCTGCTCGGCGTTCGGTTCCCGCTCCTGGAGCAGTCGCACATCGTTGTGATAGTGCAGCAGGGTCTGAAACCGAAAGCGGGCGAGCTGCAGCGGCGAGTAGGCGCTCTGATGCGAGGCACACAGATCCTTGGCCGTGCCCAAGCCGAGGGGACATGCATTGCGGGTCTGCGGCGTCTTCGGCGTGCCCAGCCGCTCAAACTGTGGCGTGGGTATCAGCAGCAGCTGCTCCACATGGTAGGGCTTGAAGTGCGCGTGCTGATAGTACAGCTGCGGCCGGTCGTCGTGCTCCAGCTCCTGCAGCGCACGCTCGAAGCCGACTTCGATCAGCTGGCGGGTGAACTGCAATATGCTGCGGCTGCGGAACATGCACTGGCCACCGCACAGGTGCTCCTGCAGTCCCATATAGTCCAGCTGCAGGTGCTTACCATCGGCTGTCCAATTGATAAACGTCACCTGCTCACTGGTGGCCGCCAAATGTAGTTTGTGGGTGAAATTATGGCTTAACAGGGATTCCAGCGGCTGTTTCGTCGGCGATGGCGTCTCTGGCTTTTGGGCTGTAAGGTCGTCGTTGTCGTGTGGCATATGTGGCAGTTGCGACTCCAGATCGCTACTCGTCATCTGTTCTCCGAGGTGGGCGCTGTCATCCTGGCTAACACTGCCCAAATCGTGGGGCGCATCGTCCAGTGTCTTTAGAAACTGTAAGAACTCCAACTGAACGGTATTATCCGCCGGAATCGGATCAACACTGCCGTCCGGCTGGTCGTCTGTTTGCTTATCGAGTACCCTAACTGGACTGTTGCATTCTCGATGCTTACTTTTACTCGTCGACATTATATTTTTCGATTTGGCTTTTTTGTTATTTGTTTGTTAATTCTAAATGACTATTACTACGCTTTTTTCGGACTACACGCACACTTGTCCAGGACAAATGTATGTGTTTTGGCCCCCCCAGGTTTCAGAACCTGTCAACCTGTCAGTGTTAGCAAATGCCGAGCACTGAAAACGATTGCAAAGGGTTGCAACACAACGGCGATGAACGGGGCAATCGAAGTGCGCCAAATTTTCAAATATGCCACAAACTCACCAAATCCAAAGAGCTGAAAACTTGGAAATTATTATAGATAAGATATGACTTTTATTTGATTATGCAAAGCTGGAAGCTTTATTGGTCTATTACTCAATGGTAGATTAGCCTTATCTTAGATCAACTTAAACCTCTGGTCAAGCAAATTCTTGCTTCTGTTTACTGGATAATTCATCAAATTTAGCTTTGCAAAAATATTTGATTTAATTCCAAGAGTTTTGCAATTTCCCCAAAGGGTTCAACAAAGGGTTTTAATCAACGTTTTCTAGAAATATATTTATATGTATCTATTCCTAGTTTATCAACTATGCGTATATATGTACTCACGACTTTTTTGTTATGCTTATAAAACTTTAATGACTTGGCAACAGAGTCAATTTAAGCGACATGTCCCCAATAAGTCAATAAAAATAAATTTCAAACTAGCTAAGCAGCAGCAAAATAGAATTAAACAGGGAAAACCCAGAAAAACTAACCAAGTCGAATATTAAATGCGCTACGTATCAAAATACTCAATGAATAGAAAATACTTCATATAAATATAAATAGTTTTTACATCATTTTGGCATTTTTAATTTTTAATAATTTTGTTTAAAGTTAACTTTTATATATTTCAGTGATTGTATGCAAAAATATTATAAAAAGTTTATAAGCAACGTTAAGTAAAAGAAAGAAAGTAAAATAAATAATAATAATAAAAATGAAAACAAAAAAAATAAAAAAGGCGAACAAAATTAAAAAAAAAAATAAATAAATAAAATAGAAAATACATTGAATATTTATAAAGCAATTAAATTAAAATATAATAAGCAAAATTTTAATTAGTTCAAATAAAATAAATAAAAAATTTAATAAAATATTACAAAAAACAGAGTAGAATAAAATAAAAAAACACACAAAATAATAAAACAAATAAAACAAAAGAAAATAGAATTAACAAAATTAAATAAAAAATATAAAATAATAACAAAGAATATAATATATTTGATATATACAATATTTGATTAAAAAATTTTCAAAACAAAGCAAAGCTCTACTTTTAAAATAAAAATAATTGCAAAAAAGTTTGATCAGAAAATATTTATATATAAAATATAAAATAAAAAAATAAATCTAAATAAACGAAATATTAAATATAAATACGAAGTGACATTACACATAACAAATATACATATATTCAATAACCATTTGTGTTTAGAGATTTGTTATTTAGCTACAATTTGGTAATACCCTCGGCTAGCGTATAGACAGCCAAATACAATATTATAAAGCACCAAACACATTTCATTCCATTTGAATGCACTTTATGTATTGTTTGCAATAAATCTATTGTTATTCAGGCGCACCCTTTGCGAGCCCCATTTGGCGGCGAATTTCAAAAAAGAGGATATGGTGGGGGACCTCAACCCCCGGCCCACCGAAAAAAAGGATACACCCGCAATATCAATAATAACAGCGACGGCTAACAACAAAAAAGCCGCCAACATTTGACACTCGCTCCACTGTTGGTTGTTCGAGAGCCCAAAGCACGTAGCCAATCAGCGGGCGGGTCGCATAGGCAGCAGTAGCTTTAAATTGACATTTACATGAATATTTAATATACATCCTTTAATCATGAGGCGTTCCGCTGTGTATTTGCCGGGCAAATAAGCAAGCTCCATGTTGGTTCATTGCCTGAATAAACGGATGCCCCTGGACAACGACATCGACACATACATGACCATGGACACGGACACGGACACGGACACGGACATGGAGATGGACATGGACATTGGTTGCTCATTTGACAGTTTAACTCGACTCTGCATACACTTTAAGCAATTAATGGTTACAAATTAAAAGCGATGAGAGATGAAGCTAATGTTGAAAGCAAAAGCATAATAATTTCATAAAAATGAGCTAAGAGTTTATAGAGAAGTTTACTTTATGATCTGCACAGAAATATTAATAGATTTAAATTTATTTATTTAATTAAAATTTTATTTTGTAAAAAAAGTTCAAATTATGAAAGTGAAATGTAATAAAATTAGAAAAAATTACTTTAAGCTATTTAATATTTATTAAAATTATGTAACACTTATTTAATATTTTATTATTTTAACTAATGATGAATTCAATATTTTATTGAAAGGAATTTTATGAAATTTTATTTTATTTATAAACAAATAAGTGATGCAAATATTTTTGGACTTATTATAAAATATTAAAACTGATGGGAATTAATCAAAGTTTTTAGAGTTAAGGAAATCATCGAATATTGATATTTGTGTATATAATTATTTATTTAATTTTAATTTAAAATTTTAACCTAATTAGAAATATATGGGAAAGCCTTTCAGTACGCTTGATTTAATCAAAACTAAAAATGATTTTCAACTAATTTATGCTTACAATGTATATGGCTTTGCTATATATTTTTATAACTTGTTTCGTTTTATGGCCAGTGCTGACGACGGCTGGCTCTTGCTGTCTGTCCCAACTTTATGGCCAAGTTATGATGTTCCGCTTTTATTTGAACTGCGGAGCACAATAAAAGCCGCGAACAAGGCGAATAAAAATGTACACAAGTCGACAAAAAGTCGACAAAAGAGTGCGACACGCACGTGATTTTCACAATGTTTCCTTTTGCCCGTTTTTCCCGATTTTTTTCATTCTCATTTTCATTTTCATGCTAGTTTTTTCTCTTAATTTTTTTCCTTTCGTTTGTCGCACAGCGGAAACGAGCAAAGTTTTTATGATGTGACGAGCGAGTGACGCGCCCGTTGAGTCCGAGTTAAAATTTAGTTTCATTTTCAGTTTCACTTCCAGCTTAGTTTATTTGCTCTACCTCTTTTCAGAACATAATGACAGTTGTTGCAGCAGGCTGAACTCAAAAAAAGGATTGAAGAGCTGATTCGAGCTTTTCTTTTCGAAATATTTTAGAGTGAAATTTACTAAAATTGTTATTTGCCAGAAAATAATCTGGAATATACTTTGCATATGCATATTATTAAAATTCATAATTTTCTTTACTCTCTGAGCAAGTTCTATAACGGTAAATGCACAAATATAACGCCTTTAAGTCTAATAGTTTTCTGCTTAAACTTTTTCTCTTATATTTGAAGAAGCACAAAGCAAATACTCTTTAAATACAAATGGAAAGGGCAGTTGTAATGATCATTATAGAAATGATTATTATCTTAAAGACTACTTGCTTATATATTCATATACAAAATAATCATTAGATTATAAATACAATTATTAACAGTTTCTTAACAAAAGCCATTTATCTAATACAATTCTGCTTAATACATATTTTAAATAATATTATTAACATTTTAAATATTTACCAAAGCAGCAGAGGAGCGCTGCACAGGAACATCTGATCTGCAGCAGGTCGGGGAGGCAACTGAAGAGCTTGCGACAGAGGGCTGGCCTTTATATAGGCGGCCAGACTCCCACTCAACGTCGAACTCCAACTAGTTGAGCCGCTCGCTGAGTTAGTATTACTCTCAATTGTCGAGTGAGTCTGTCTTACAACTTGATTTACTCTTAATTTGTGTAGAAATTGATATCTTATAATTATTATAATCATTGTCATGTTCTATTTTCTGTATGAAGTCTGACTATTATTTCTATGTTCACTGATCGCGACTTAACATTTGCTCTTCAAGCTATTTAACTCAAGCGAGCAAACTCCTTTTTCAGCCAGGCTCAGTGCGGGCGACACCTGTTTATTTGTTGTTGTTTGATGTACAGATAAGACAAGTGACAGCAGGCGCAGCATATCGATCGATCTTGTGTTTTCTTTCTGTGATATAGAACATATATGTATACATATAATATACATAGATATCTATACCCACGAATGCAACATTTCTAGTTATTCGCTCAGTTTTTTAGCTGACCTAAACAATTGTTTGACATATGTTTTTTATCACTGGAAACATAGCCCGAAAAAAACTGATGATCAATTTAATGTCGCCTGACATTTTGGGTCTGTAACAGCTGCTGCTCACATAGTAGCGCAGAGTTTATGAGTTCAACTGCTCTAATGTAGTCCTCGATCTCTATCGCAGTTCGTCTCGCTTCGCTCGACTTTATAAATTGCCCGCCCAAATGCCTAACGTTTTGTGCGTACTTTAACAGTCTTTAAAAATATTATAAATATGTTTTCGAAAAGGCAATCTACCAGAAAATATATAAAATATAAAAATATATGCAGAGCGTGACTTCGGCAGCAACCTTTAAATACTCTTTAAAGTTAATAAAATGTGTAAAAACATAATTAAAAACATAATTATTAACGTAAAAAAAAATTTATAAATAAGTAAATTTTATAAGGATTTTATTTTATTTTAAAATTATTTAATTGTTATCAACAAACAACATTTATTTTCTCTTTTATTACATTAAAAATTAATTAAAGTTTTAATTGACATTTTAACATTTTTAACTTAAATTCAAACATAAAATTATTTATATATAAATATATTATTATATTATTATATATATTATATATTATATATTTATTAGTTTTATTTATTTTAATTTTATTATATATACAATATTTTATTTTATTTTTAATAAATTACTTAAAATAAGTTTTATATGACAAAAAAGGCAAATATTTCTTTAACATATTCTTAAATTATCATTGAAATATATTATTTGTTTATTTTTCTTCTTTTTTTTAAATAGGAAAAATATGTACTTGAAAGTATTTTAATATTTTTTATCACAATCATTTTTTATAATCCCAAACGCCCAGTCTCTACTCAACTGAAAACAAATACGTAAAACGGCAACGTTTTGCCTTTTTAATGCGTGTCAAGTGGGCACATATTATGGGTTTTTATGGTTTATGGGCGCTACTTATATGGCACACACACTCACACACAGGAGTGTCTGGCTGTGTGTGTACTCTTGGCTCTTTAACTTGCATATTTTTCAAATAATTTTGGTTTTGAGTGCAATAAAAAAGAAGTAAGTGCGGATGTAACCGACTGCATAATACTTACACCCAACCGATAAGCCAGCTAAATGTGTTGTTATTCCAATTTGGCTGTAAAGATTTACTCAGATACTATATGGAAAATACTGTAATAGTAATACATAGTAATACTGTAATAATAATAACTAAGTAATAGTTGAAAAATCTTAATTGTATTTTGGATGAGGTTAACTATCTCACATTTCACATTTCTAGTTCTTCTGAGTCAACATTGAGCAAAGCCCATATGCCTCAGTTCACTCAGTGAACGAGTATATTTGTAAAGACGCATTTTTTGTTACGCCCCGTATGAACAGCATTTGGCTCTCTTTCACCGTTTGACAGCTGTCAAATTGCTTTCCTATAAACTTCCGCTTGAGCACAAAGTCCAGCTGAACAGTCAAGTCAATTGCATTTTTATGAGCCTGCCTTGAACTCAGATTTCTCTTTCTCTTTTAAGTACAATATACTTATATATATATTTATATATTTGTATATAGCTCATGAGTCAGTGAGTGAACTGAATCTTAAAGCAACTCGTTTCATGAATTCTCGACTCTTTGAGTCATCAAAGCAAGCCGTGAACAGTGTCAGACAACAATCCATCAATCACTTGACATTCCCAAGAGCAAGGCAACTGCCCACTGCACGAAATCCTCAAGTAATTATTATAAATGATTAACTTTCATTTAGTAACTACAATTAAAGCGCATTTTTCGGGTTAATTTCTTTGAATTGGAGTTAATTTCTTTGTTAATTGTCTGCCTGTTATGGAGCAGAATAAGAAAATGTAATTATATTTTATAATGAACAGCGTCATATAGTGGTAAACTGGAGAGAGTCAAGCATTAGTGTTAGCTGATATATATATATATATATCACAGATACATATCCTAAATATGAGGTAGAAAATAATGTAAAGTTTTATGGCTTAAGACAGTAGAAAATATTGAATATATCTTGGATTTTCTTCACATTATAAAGTTATGTTTCGCATCAATTTTAACGAAAGAAACTTCTTTATTATTTATTTTCAAACACATAACTATATTTTAGACTATATATAGTATTTTATATTTTAAGTTTATCATTTTGTTCAATACTGTTTAATTTTATTTACTTTCTTCCTTACTTGTATATACTTTTTTATATTTAATATTTAGAATATAATAAAATATTTATCTTTTTCTTTTAAATGTTTTTTTTTTATTTTTATATAAACAGTTTTATTTATTTTATTTTTTTTTTTTAAATCTATTTTTTTTTTTGTTACTTATTTGTTGTTACACTTAAATTTTTATGTTTAATGTAATTTTTATTTATTTATATTTTTAATCATTCAAATTCTTTACTTCTAAATGTTTTAAATATTTTTCTTATTGAATTATTTTTTGATTATTTCACATTTTTATTTATTAATTTTTAATTTATTTTATTTTTTATTTTAATATATTTTTTTCTTTATTCATTTTCTACTTATTTAATATTTTTACTTTCAAAATAAAAAATCTTTTTTTTTTTTTTTTTTTTTTTTTTTTTTTTCGTTTTTATTTCTTTATTTTGTTGCAGCTTATTGTCTTAGACTCTATAGCGCATTTAGCTCTAAACCTTAACTAATGGGAGGGCAGATATGCCAATTATTCTGCACTTGTAGCTACTATCTTAATTAGTTCTAATATTGTCTAGAGGATGCAATCTCTTCAGTCTTCGCCTATTGTTGTTTATAGCCAGGTTGCTTGCGAGATGGTTAGGATGCGCTGCAAGTCTGTCCGCGTATCTTGAACTGTGTCGCCCAATGAGTTCAGCAACTGTGGGAATTGCTAAATCCCTATGTAAGACTGAGTTTCTTACAAACCAGCTGGCTCCAGTCCATCTGCGTAGTGCTTTATTCTGCAGGGTCTGAATTTTGTTCCTTGTAGTCTTCGCCGAGGAGCCCCATAGAGAGATACCATATACGAAGGTTGGGACAACTATTGCCTTGTAGATGGCGGCCTTGCTGCTGTAAGACAACTTGCTTGAAGCTCTCAGCATCCAGTCGAGGGTTTTTAGCTTGCTTTTGCATTTTGAGGTTACTTGACTTATGTGCGCTTTAAAAGTCAGCCTTCTGTCAAGAGTGATACCAAGGTACTTTACTTTTGAGGCTTTGGGAATAGTGGGCCCCAATGCAACGCTTGGGCAATCTCCTCTTCTAGTGGCGAAGGTAGTATGTACAGACTTTTGTGCATTAATGGTGATACACCACCGTTTTGCCCAGCGTCCGAAAGAGTCCAGATATTTTTGTAGTGAGTCTGAAGCTTCTTGCGCAGATACGTGACGTGATAAGATGGCGGTGTCATCTGCATAGGTCGCTATGAGTACTGCATCTGTACTTCCTATATTTGGCTCGGGAGTTGGCATATCTCCTGTGAATAAAGTATAAAGTGTTGGGCCTAGAACACTACCCTGTGGTACTCCAGCCATAATTGGTCTAGTCAAGGATACTGTTTGCCCCCTTGACACTTGGAAGGTTCTTCCAATAAGGTATGAGGATAGCAACGCGAAAAATGGGGCTGGAAGGGTGGTCCTCACTTTCTGCAGCAGTCCCAGGTGCCAAACTCGATCAAACGCCTGTTTGATGTCTAAAAAGACGGCAGAGCAGTACATCTTTTCTTCAAAGGCTCCAAGGATATGGTGCACAACTCTGTGAACCTGTTCCGGTGTTCCATGCTGTCTCCTGAAGCCAAACTGATGGTTTGGAATGGCCTCCTGGCGTCCCAGATGTGTCAGTACTCGTTCCAGAAATATTCTTTCGAATATTTTGGAGAGTACTGGCAACAGGCTAATTGGTCTGTACGACTCAATTTCTCCCACGGGTTTGCCAGGCTTAGGAATCATCACAATCACGGCGCGCTTCCAGCAGGCTGGAAAGTGCCGGATGCGGAGCATGGCGTTGTACACCATAGTTATGTAGTCTATGGTGGAGTCAGGCAGTGCTCTAAGGACTCTGCCGTTTATTAGATCATATCCAGGGGATTTTTTTGCCTTCACTCTTCTGATGTGTTCAAGAACCTCTTCTTTTGTACATCCAGTTATCTGGTCTTCAGCTGGGAGGGGCGAGAGAACGATGTCTTCTGTTGCTTCGATTTCTGAGGCCTCTGCGGTAATCACCGGCGTGAATTGGTCTTGAAGGTGGTTTGCAAAAGCCTCAGCTTGAGCTTCGTCTCCAATGTGCCAGGAACCAGAAATGCTCCGAATGGGATGACGTCGTATTGGCTGCCGTTTGAGCTTTCTTGTAAATTTCCATAATTGAAACTCTGCGTCAGTGGGCGATTCAGCTCGTACCAGCGCATCGCTGATACACCTCTTTTGAAGCAGGGCGAGAGCAGCTTTAAGATGCCTCGTGGCTTCGTTGTACATGGATTTGGCATCAGGCGTGCGTAATCTTAACCAGCGTCTCCTGGCCCATCTTTTGTGTATTAGTAGGTGTTGGGCCTCCAAGGTGAGGGGGATGTTGTACGGAGACTGTTGTCTTGTTTGGCAAGATGGTGGGGCGGCTTGGTGCGCAGCTTTGACTATTTCTTCCTGCAGTTTGTTTGCTGCGTAGTCCACGTCTTCAGGAGTGTTAAGTTCCATTTCTATGTGCAAAGAGTAATGGAGCTCGCGCCTAAAGACTCCTAAATCTGATCCTGCTGGCAGTAGTTGTTTCCTAATGGGCAAGGGCTGTGGCTGCGCGTGGATTGTGACTATTAGTGGCAGGTGGTCAGAGGATAGGTCCAAGGATTCTTCAATGGTCAATTGCCGGTCACAGATGCCTTTGTAGACAGCGAAGTCGATTGCCGAGGGCCTGTGTCCATTAATTGGGTAACGGGTGGGGGCTCCAGTCGCCAATATGCTGAATTGTAAGTTTTGAATCGCCTCAAATATGACTTCTCCGCGACGATTCGCACTATTGCTTCCCCAAAATGGGTGCCATCCATTCCAGTCGCCGCCGATGAGGGTCTTATTCAACCTTTGGCCTAGAACCTGTTCCATGTGATGATCACACAGACCAGTGTTTGGCGGAAGATAAATTGACGCAACTTCGATCGCTCCAATAGACGTAGGCAGGGTGATGGCTGAGACCTGCATTGTTGCGTTGCAAATTGGCAGTAAAGGTGTATGCGGTATTGTTGCTCGTATGAGGATTGAGGATCCACCAAAGCAGTTTGCTCCTTCACCATGAGCCTGATAGTGTTCGTATCCGAAAATTTGTGTAGTGGGGCACTCATGAGTTTCTGTTATTAACATTATATCTATGTTTTCTTGTGAGAGAAACGCAGCCAGTTCCTGAGTCTTGTTTCTCAGGCCATTGGCGTTCCAGATACCCACACGTAAAGCCATTATTTGTAGGCAAGCTTGGTTATGATGGCCATTAAACTGTTTAGCATGGTTGCTTGTTGGGATTGTACTTCTCGCATCGCTTTGAGCTCGGCATTAATTGCGTCAAACTGACGTTGTTGTTGCTGAAGCATTTCAGTGAACAAAGTGTCACTTGTGGTATTCTTATTTGACGGTCCACCTCTAGCGGCCTGTGCGTAAGAAACACCACTAATAGGCGTTGCAAAGCTCGTGGCTTGGGTAATGCTCCGGGGCCTTGTAATTTCGGAAGCAGTACTCGGACCCGTAGACGGTGTTTGTGTGGGACTCCTTTTTTGTGCTGGGGATTGCAATTTGCGCAACCGCTTGTATACTTGGCAGCCCTTATAGTTGGCTGGGTGCTGTAACTCACAGTGCACACAAGTTGGTGCCTGGTCCTTTTCGCGGGTGCAGTCTTTGGATGCGTGTTTCCCGGCGCAACGCACACATCTGGGAGCTTTGTGGCAGTAGCGTTGTGTGTGTCCAAATTCTTGACAGCGATGGCATTGTGTCAGGTCGTTGTATCTTCTTGGCAGTTCCACTGTGCAGCGTTGCCTGCAGACAACTCGAATGTCCAAAATTTCTTTGTTGTTGGGGGCCTGAGCCACGTCAACAAAAAATATATTTAGCGGTGTTTTGTCCATACGGCTCAGTGGGTTGTGCACATTTGTAATTGTGTGGCCTTTGGTTTCCAATTCCTTTTTAATTAGTGTTGTATCAGTGCTGGAGTGAAGCCCTTTGAACACGACTCTATATGGTTTGTCCTCCTTAAGCTGGTAGCAGTGGAACTCCAATTCCAGCTTAGTAAAGTGGTCTATAACTCTGCGATAGTCCTCACTGCATTGGGTTAATACACCTATGTTATTCTTCTTTGGCTTAATTACGTATGATTTAGCATCAATTACTTTATCTATTATCTGTTGAAGTAGGGCCACAGACTTGATGTTTGGACACCATATGGGGGGCGGACGAGGTTTCGGAGTAGTTTGCTGGTCGGTCAATACTGGGGCTTCTGGAGCTACAGGTGATTCGCTGTAGTCTTCATCTTCTTCTACGAGCAGTGAAAATCGATTTTCTGATATTAATGCTGCATTGCTGGTGCTTGGTTCGTCGAAGATGAGCCTTTTCTTGATGGTTTTTGGTGAATTTGGCTGTTTACGTTTCGTGTTTTTGTTGTTAGTGATGCCTTGCACGGAGGCGATATCTATTTTTGAGTTTATTGGCATGATGGAGGCTTGCCTATTTGCCATCACAACGTTAAGCTGGGCTTGCATTTCTGCATTTACCTTTACAGCTGTAGCGAGGTTATTGACATTAGATGTCATCGCGGATTGTGCTTTTGAGTGCAGGCGCACTCGCGCCAAGCGACGAAATTTCGTAAATTGCAATTAAAGCAATTGAGTTACGCGGAAGCAAGCGATAAGAAAACGCTGCGTGTGCGGTTTTTGTTGCTGTTGCGTTGAAGAATGCACCGCAAAGTTCTATTTTTAGAACTCTGCAGCAGTAGAGCTTAAGCGAAGGCTGTTCGAATTCACGTCTTTACAGGTCGAACGACTGATCGCGATTGAAAAAAAAAAATCTTTATTTTCTATGAATCGTAAACCATATTATTCCTTGTAATTAAACGATAACTAAATAGAATTGCATTCAAATATAGCAAAATAAATATAAAATGTTTCATCATATAATAATGTATTATTTTTTAATTATTTCCAAGCATCATAGATGGTTTGTTTAAAAAAAAAGATTTATAATCTGAAACTTCTTGGTACATTTCGTTCTAACATCTGTTCCGCAGCACAAATGAAATCTTTACCCAAGTTAAATCTGACTAATTGCATTCGCCTTTAAAACGTGTCCATTTAGTAATACGATATTTGACTCTTCACTGCTGCAACACATTTTCTCTCTCTGTGTATATTGTTTACCCCAAAAGGAACTGGAAATTTCGGTCTTACTTTCGCCACATGCAACCCCGCAGAGTGGAAAGTATTTGAAAAGTATTTTCCAACCGGCCAGCCCGACGTTTGCCTAATGAAGCGTTAAAACTCCCGTTTCGTTCTTGCAGATAATTAACACAACTCCATTTCAATAGCCGTGGATCTCATTAACCCTTGACATTTGTCACATCCACGCACACAGGGCTAGACTTCAAAGGCAAGTGGGACAGCGGCGATCGGGCGTAAGCGACTGCGAAATACTTGTTAATGTTTGCTAAGCAGAAAGAGTTATTGAAAAGGGAGAAATTTTAGAATGCGCCAAGCCACAAAGTGGGTTTTTAATTTATCATCTTGGGTATATTAGTAGCGCAGCTCGAGTGCAAAAAATTATGATACTAACTCTAAAAATATAGAGCTTACATAAGAGCCTAGAGTATGTATGTATGCTATTTTCAGTCAAACTATAGAAGAGTCCATACAGAGAGTCTACATGGAGAGTCTATGTAGAGAGTCTACATGGAGAGTCTATATAGAGAGTCTGCATGGAGAGTCTACGTGGAGATGCCATACATGGAAAGTCTATATAGCGATCTATATAGAGGGTCTCGATTGAGAGTCTACATGGAGAGTCTGCATGTAGAGATTACATGAAGAGTCAACATGGAGAGTCTGCATGGAGAGTCTACGCGGAGAGTGTATATAGCGAGTCTATATAGAGTCTACATGGAGAGTCTATGTAGAGAGTCTACATGGAGAGTCTATGTAGAGAGTCTACATGGAGAGTCTATGTAGAGAGTCTACATGGAGTGTCTATGTAGAGAGTCCACATGGAGACTCTACATGGAGAGGCCATATTTAAAGTCTACATGGATAGTCTATATAGTCTAAAAAGTCTACATGGAGAGGACATAAAGAAAGTCTACTTGGAGAGTCTTAATGGAAGTCCACATAGAGAGTCTTCGAACTTTTGGGGCCATATATAGCTTTTAGAGTGTATCTGGCGACGATCTCTAGTTTAGTCACTAGTTTAAACAGATATAGAGATTCCCGATTTACCATATCTTCATTGGGTCTATCCTAAAAATGAGCAAACAGAGTAAACATAACAAATCCCAAATCTCTGTTTACAATCACAGCCAATATACTCGCTTAACTTCCTGAACAAGTATTATAAGTAAAATGTAAGGAAACGAAGGAGTTTCGAGTTGCCTTTACTGAGGTCCCTTAAGAGTCCTCCATTGTTGTTGCTGCTGTTGGGGACAAGTCAATCTACGTGACGTGGCGTCCTTTTTGCTGCTGCGAGTTGGGCAACGGAATTGTTGAAACAGATGTCAAATTGTTGAAAATTTTGTTTTTCTTTTCTCTGCTCGTTTTTTTCCTCTTTTTTTCTCTTTTGGTATTTTTACTTTTATTTATTTTTCTATGCGTGTTTGTTCTGCAGTTCGCTTGCCTTTTGTTTTGGTTCATTGACTATGCGGTCTCGTATTTCTGTGAAATATTCCCAACTCCCTCGGCTCGGCTCGGAAACCGACTCGATTTCACGTATGGAATGCATCTACATTTCAACTTTATCGATTTGTTAAAATTACTTGTGCAAGTGCAGGCCAGAGCAACCCGATATGCTGCCCATTGAGACAATCGGCATCGAGCTAACCCTTCTTGGGGTGAACAACTGACTAAATATAGTCTTATCTTAGGCTTACCTACGACTTAGCCTAAGTGCAATTGATTTTGTTTATTACAGATTGGAGGAAATTGTAAGCTAATACTCTTGTGATACTTTGAATAACCCCCTCAAGTAGTGAACTAGTTCATTTAGGCATCAGTTTTAGAGTTGGAGCTATTAAGTGAACTACTAGATCATATAGTTGCCATAGCAATCACTGTCCGTTATTTAAGATTATCAGATTTGAACCAGTTCATTTCTTCATTGCCCAGTTGTGAACTAAATGAACTAGTTCGACGACTGCAGTTCATGAGCTTTATGGACATCTTTTTGAAATGTTTTGCAGTTGCTCAATCTCACATGATTGATAGCCAAATAGAAATTGTTCATGAATGACTGACTCATGTGAGCAATGAAAAATGAATCAGTTTTTAGTGATTAAGAGAATAATTAACATTAAATAGAGAAACGATTGAACTTAGTTCACTAACTTTCATTCGAACTAGCTCTACGAAACGATTAAGAAGCAAACAATAGTTCACTGAATAAGCTCACTGGTTCATTTTAATAAGCAGTTCAATTGAACTTTTGCTGAAAGATATGAATATTAATATAGAGAGTCATCTACTTAGTTCACTGCTCACTAAAGAAGTTCACTGGTTCCATAAAATGAACTGTTCCATTATCTATCCAGTTCACTGTTCACTAAATAGCCTCCCTGGTTCTTTTAAATGAACTCTTTAGCTATCTATCTAGTTCACTGTTCACTAAATAAATTCACTGGTTCTTTAAATGAACTCTTTAATTATATATCTAGTTCACTGATCACTAAGCAACTTTAGTTCATTTTGATGAATCATTGAATTGAACTAGTTCTTATTTGTATAGACAGAAAATAATCTCTAAAGAGAGCTCTATGGAAATCACAAAGTATCGTAAAGGTTCCTCGCTTTGCATTATATACGCCAATCAGTTCATTTGAACTAGCTACTGGCACTAAGAAGTTCCCATTCACATTTCCAACTTCAAGTTTTAGGAACTTCTTCAAATGTTCCCTAGCCATCGATTGCCAAACAATTACGTAACTGCTTCAACTTCAACTTGGGCTTTGGCTTCGGCTGCAGAGTGCGAAAATTATTTGTGATGAATAATACAACTTCATCAGCGCGGCTCGGGCTGAGGTTGCCTGGAACACGCTGGCCGCCCAGAGCAGCGTTCAGTTTCCTTCAAGCGTGCATAAGTGAAATGTGCGCCAGATACTTGCCACAGATACAGAGACAGATACAGATACAAGTTCGGCTACAGCCACAGATACGTCGCAGTCAGCAAGCGGCAGCCGGCAACAACGAGCAGCACCCAAAAAGGTAATTAATCATCGTCATGGGGCGTGTGCACGATTCGCTTAACGTGCGCCGCTGGCGATGGAGGCGATGGAGCTGGAGCAGCAGACAACCAAGAGGGAGGCCGAGCTGCTGTTGCTGTTGCAGACATTTGTGGCATATTACTCAAGGCACATAGACAAACATATATATATATATAAATGTATATATTTCCATATATCCATATGGTCGACGGCTCGACGACGACACCCAAGCGACGTGGCTTGCCTGCCAGGGGATCGGGGGCGTGGCAATAATCATAACGAGCCAGATTAATGCGTTTCTTTCTACATGGAGCAGAATTCCCGTGCAGTTTGTGACACATTTGCTGATTTTGCAAGCGTCGTTGGGGCAGGCAGACAGCCAGGCATTTTAGCTGTTATATACCCTGTAATTATGTGGTCAGTGATAGTAGCAGAAGCACTTGCCTGTGGCCATGGACAGCTGCTTACAGGGTATGCCCCAGTCGTGCACTCCCTAATCCTTTCAAGTGTGCGCCTAAATGTTTCTAATATTTTGTATCTCTTCACCTCGCTCTCTCTTTCTCTCTCTCTCCCTCTCGCTCACTCAATTTTAATTGATTGCGCGCCCGATTTCAACGATTGCGCGTGCCATTTGTTGGGGTCAACGGGGCGTGGGCTGTACATAGGTGTGTTCTGCATGAGTATTACCAACTAATTGGATGCTAAGCTAATTAGCTGCTTGGTCTGAGCCAAAACCACAAATATTTTCCTTATTTTTATCAACAAAATATATTTTTGTCCTCTAACAGCAATGGAAATTGCCGCTGTTATCAGCTAACAGTCGCTGTTAACAGTGTTGGGAGTTGTAACAGTGACGTAGGCGTCGGCAACGGCGACGACGGCGTCAATTCTCACCCGCGCACTAACTGACAATCGCCGACAATAAAAACACGTGCTTATCACACACACACACATTGACACATGCATACAGATACATAACAGACAACAACAGAGAGTGTGTTTGAAATAAACAAAAAACAGCTGTTGGCAGTCGCTCTTCCAATTCCAGTGAGCGAAGCAGCTGAGAAACAAGTTCTGTTGTCTGCCGGCATATGTAGAGAGAGAGTTGTTATAAAATGAGAGCAACATTTATAGCAAATAGATATGCTCTCAAGGCAGTTTAATTGCATGCATAGAATTTTATATAGAAAAAATTCCAAAAAATTATATTATATTATAAAAAGAACTATTAATTATATATTTTATAAATAACAAATGAGTTTCCATAATTTACTAAGTATTTATTTTAAAAACTTCCATAAAAGCATTTCTCGCATGCGATTTCCATGCTCACATGCTCGCTCTCTTGCCACAGACGATCCGAAGCACCAAACGAACCGATGACTGACGCGAAGCAAAGGAGCTCGTGCAGCCGAAGCATCCATACAGCCACCCACAAACGCACGCACTCAATGCTGCGGCTCGTGCATACGCATGCCGCTACTTATGCTTAGTTTGACTGCTGTTGGCTCTGGCTCTGGCTTTGGCTGCGTTGCTTCCAATTGGAAGGCGCCAGTTGTAAAGCGAAACTCGTCGCGAGTGTTTGTGGTCGGAGCGCAGTTCTGTTCGTCGCCGTCAACAGCGTCGTATATTCGTCATTTTGCGTAAATCTTCTAACTGTTTTACGTGCGAGGCGTCTTTATGCAAATGCGAAAAGAGCGTGTTGAGGCTTAAAAAGTTGTTAACATTAAATCTGCAAAGCCATCAAACAGCTGCCGGAAAATTGCCAGAATATAAGTCGAGCTAAGTCATAAATATCCTGCTGGCAGCGAACTTTTCGCTGCTTTGAACTGCTCAACAACGCGTCGCGCTTCTAATTGGAATCGCACCGATTGAATAGCAGCCAACAAATAACGGTTAGCCTAGTGCCGACATGCAAACAAAACAAGTGTGCCGAAAGTGCGTAGAAATGCAATTGGAAAAGTGATTTGACGGAGCCTCAGTTTTGTTAACACACACTAAAGCCAAAACCTCACAAGATTTATATGTACACATGTACATGTGTGTGTGTGTGTGTGCGCGCGAGTGTGTGTGTTGGTGTCAATGTGTCAGTGCATAATGTGAGCAATGAAACGTACTTATTATAATCCAGGATATATTCACAACTGAGCAAACTAATAAATAAATAAACAATTTATTTGTTCGACGAATCGGAAAAACTAATTCGTTTTGCAATAGATGAAAAGGTGAGTGTTTACAATTATTGCTCAGAATTATTTATTCAAGATTTATTTAAGTTTAAATAAATAGATTTGCATAAATTATTAATAGATACAAAAAGTTAACAGAAATTAAATTGTTGTTCATAAAATATAACAAACAAATGAATGTTTTATTATTTATTTATTTATTTATTATTTTTATTACATTTTTATCATTTTTTTAACAAAATTGTATTTAAAAAAAATTAAATTAAATTAACCTATACAAAACTAAACTAAAATAAAATTATAAAAAAGCCCATAGAAAGTAAACATATTCTCAAGTTACTACTAACAGTCGTGCCTATAGGTCTGCTGCTTGTCTAATGATAATCTAATAGAATATATATTATAAAAATAATTTAATCACATTAACAAAAATGAAGTTCTTAAACAGATATTTTTTTTTTAATTTTCTATAAATTAAATCTCTACAGTTAGAGCCTCTGAAAGATCTTCTGTGATCGTTCAACCAACAAGATTTCTTGAAAATTTGAAAAACTATGATCTACGCACAAAATAAGAAGAGTAATAATATAATGTATATCTTAATTTATAAAATATAATATTTTAAAATTTACAACAAATTCCAATATATTTATTTCTATATTTTCTGTGCTCCATTATTGATAGAATTTTCATAAAATATTTAGTAATACAATTAAATAAAGTTTTCATTATTTATTTATTTTATTTACATTTCAATTGAAATTCTCCAAGTTTTACGCCTGTTTTTTGTGTTTCTTTGAGGTGTTTGAACAGCTCCACGCCTTAGCTTGCTCGAACTGTACTTTGCCACTACCTCATAGATAGACTCATAGATATGTCTAGACCCAACAACTCCTTACCAAAAAAACTACATTATCGGCAATTTCAAATGGGTCACGCTTTGCACTAGGCTGATTATCGATTTGAATATGCATTGCATGTCTATTCATTCGATTCTGTCTATATATACATATATATATATTTATATATATAAACGCTCCTCCATTGCCCACTTGCACCCGCATCTACAGGCTTTACATACGAGTAGCTGCCTTCATGTTATTAGCATTTTGTTAGACGCCGTTAACAGTTGTTTCATAGACCTTCATTGTTGTTGTTGATGTTGCACGAGTTGCGTTTGGCATTTAATTAAATTTGTAGTTTTTTCGAGTTGCTGCCGCTGCTGCTGCAGCTGAGTTGCATTTCAATTGAATTCTGATGTTGTTGTTGTTATCAACTCATTGTTGTTGTTGTTGTTGTCTAATTATGCGGCGTGAAAATGCAATCCATGTAGCAGCAATTGTATAAATATTTGACACGCGACGCTTCGTTGTTGTTGCAACTGCAACGTGCAACAATTTAAAATAGAACTGAAAAAGCTAACAAAAATATGAAAACATTTGTTTAAACAAAATTTTGTAAATGTTGAGTATATATTTATAATAAACCTATGTAAAATACTTGTTTATTTATTATATTGTTGCTGCTCTAAAGTTTTATAGTTTATAAAAAAATTAAAAAAATGTGGAGCTGCATTTATTTAAATAATAACAAAGCTTAAATAAATAAATAATTAAATTTAAAATGAATAGAGAAAAAAAGAAAAATATAATAAAAATTGTCAATATTTTAAGTGTACACAAATATTTATAAATAAGTAAACAATATTTTTAATAATAAATCATATATATAAAATATAAAGTAAAATATTAAACCTGGTAAAGAATACAAAAACAGAATTTGTATATTTTTTCCCTTTTTTTTTTAATAAGTTTATATTATGAGAAATTTTGTAAGCAAAATATTTTAAAATAAATAAAATGTGACCAGAACATCGCTTCATAGCTGTCTAGCTGAAGGCCTTCAAGTTTTCAATTTATTTAAAATATTTGCCAAATATAACAAATTTGCAAAAATATTTATGAACTTTGCGTAATTTTAAAAAGAATTTTTGCTTTTAAAGCAGTCACTACTATTTTTTTGAACAGCCAATTTTTGTGAATTTTTTCTCAAATTCTGAAGTTTGTGCCAAAAAAATATCTAATTTAATATATGCTAATTTTAATATTCATTTCGAATTATTTTCATTATTTCATTTTCATTGTTCATTACTAAATTCTGTTGGCTCAGTCGCACTACTATTTTTATGAACAGAGCTGCATATTCCATAAAGTCAGCTCAATTACTTAATGCTTTTTTCTAATATTAAAAATTTACAAATCAATAGTATTGTATCCTGCAGTATGCAGTAAATATTTAGTATAATTTACATACGGCAGCAATTATTCATAAATGTTTAAAAATTATATATCCTAAGACACATTAGCTCAAAGATCTTTCCTCATTTTACTTTTTATATACTTTATTTATTATTATTTTTTTTTATACACAAGCTTATATTTTAAATTTAAATTATTTATTATATTATAAAATATATATAAATATATTTATTCATAAATATTTATTAATCAAGAGGCAAGTGAAAGGAGCTGCTTTTCAAAGTCTTACATTTTCGCTAAGGAACTACAAAACTCTTTGATATAAAATACTGCATAAGCACTCGAGACTTTGTCTTTTCCAACTAAACATAATTATGAAATTGAGATTGTGAAACCTTTGGCTCTTGAGGGCATTTTTTGTTAAGCAGCCGCTTCTTAGAATTTGCACTTGATTCAGTTTCATTTCATTTGCAGCAGCTTTTCCAACTAATGCTAAAAATGCTAAGAAACTCAAGTCAAATGATGCTTACCCCATGCAGGCAGAGAAACACACACTTATATATATATATATATATATATATATATATATATATACTATATACTTTTATATAGCTAAATCTTATCAAAATGTAACTGAGACAAGGTCTCAGCCTCCTTTACAAAATTCACTCTGGAGCCACTTCATGCTGAGGAAACTGAAAAACTAGTTCAAGTGCGTGGCAAGTAATTAGTTGTAGGTGTGTGTGTGTGCTTGTGTGTGTGTGCGTTTTACTGCATTTGTCAAGCTGTCTAGACTCTGTGTGTAAAAATCTACCACAAATATTTACAAATAGAGGGCAAACAGTCGACGCAGTTTACCTTAAGTTGGCCTCAAGTGGGGTTAATTAAAACGAAATTCCGCAGCGAAAGGAAAAATGTTGAAAGATTCGAAATTGCTTTTTAATATTTTCAACAGCCTGCACTTCAAATGGAAAAACAGATTTCCACTTAAAGATTAGCCCTCGCACTGCGCTTGCCGCTCGTCTGTCAGTGGCTGTCGGGGCAGATTCCTTGCGCTCGGCTCAAATGTATCTCGGACTATGTAGTTGAGCTGACTACCTCTTATTGTTATGATATTTGTATTTTTAGTACACATTTCGATTGTTGTTTGTCCACGCACACGAAGCACAGCTGACAACTGCTGCTGCTGCTGCTGCTGGAAAGTGTGAACTGTCAACCCGACAGACTGTGTGGGCTGCATTAGTAAATAGACCAGATAGTCGAACGTGTAGGGGTTTTTAAGTAACTGAATAGGTTCCATTATATGCACGCACTTCCGCCTCGCCTCGCCTCGTACTGAGTGAGTAGGGCTAGCCGCGAGGCCTATCCAAATCTTCAGAGGTGCTGCAATTTCCTAGAATTTTTAATGCAGCTGCTACTTGTCGTGCACAGCTCAAGATCCGGATATCTATGGTGTTGGCATACTAATATTTTATGAAAATATTAATATTAAATTGAAGTTGTTCAATAGCAATATCAAACTATATTTAAGAGTGCCTATTATGTAAAATATTTATTAAATTAAATTTGATTTATAAATAATTATTATTTTGTATTATATTTTTTTTTTATATTTCATATATTTTATTTTAGTTTAATTTATAGAAAAATATTAATATAAACATATTTTAGTATTATTTTAAATGCTTAAATTTTTAAAAATACTTAAGCTTTGAACATAGGCCAAAGATTGTTTTAGATGCTAAAGTAGCGAAAAGGTAAAGGAGAAAAAGATATATGCACCTATGTATAATATATCAAATGTATAATATATCAAAAAGTAAAAAAATATTAATCATAGTAAATCCATAATTATAAGATGCTATATAGCTCCATATTCCAGCTACAGCAAACAAGGTATGGCATGCCGGATATCTCATAGTGTGGCATACCCCACTTTACTGCACACTACTCTATGCAATGCCATTCGACGGTTTCGGTGGTTTCGGTGGTTGCGCTGCATGCGCATTCGAAAGTTGATTTGTTCGAACTGATTATGGGGCAGGCATGTGCGGTCGTGTTTGCTGCGGTTGTCCATGGCGCAGATAATAGTTTTAAATAAGTCTGAAGTCCAGTTTAATTGGCCAAACTAATGTGCATTAGCCAGAGGCGGGCGGGCGGCTTCCTATGCGGATGCAAACGAGACGTGACTTATCAACGAACAAGGCAAACACCTGGACACACCCACAAGCACACAGCGAATATGTCATCAGTGTCATTGGGCATTAAAACTAAACAAAGTGTGTCACAGTCTTGTCTGTCAGCTTGTCCACCCACTCGGCACAGTGTAAAGCTATTGGGTTACACACACACACACACACACACTCTCTCTCTCCCTCTCACTCTGTGCGTGTGTGTGTTGCACAATCTATGAAAAGGCATCTTCATCTCAATCTTCTCACAGCTGCCTACACCTGTCGCCTGTCTAATTTATGCCCCAGGCCCATCCACAGATAAAGCCTTCAATGACATATGGCATATATATGTATACAGGTTGGCTATATGTTTATGACCATGTAAATTCATTAATAGCCCCAGCGCTGACGACAACTAACAAATTAGTTCGACTTTCGATTTGCATAATTGAGATTTAGTTTCGAATTTCGATGCCCATTTTCCATTCCCATCCTTGGGTTGGGCAATTTGTTAATGCTAAGAGATCGCCCGATTAGCACTGAATATGCGCGTTGGAAATTGATGTCGCTGTCAATATGTGCTCTCTGAAACGCTGATCAGACATTTTTCCTGAGAATCAAATAAAAAAGTTATCAAATTCTAAGCCCAAAAAGTGAAATTTTAAAGAATAAAGTTAAAGCATTAAAAAATAAATAAAAATCGTAACTTATTAAAAGTTAAATATAAAATTGAGCTTAAGAAAAACTAATTTTTATATTGTATTCTAATGGAAAAATATGTATATTTTTTTTCTAAAATAAAAATATAAAAAAAATATAATTTTTGAGAAACTTATAAATTAGATTTAAATTTTTTTAAATACAAAAATAAAACCAAAAAATTTTCAAGAAATGTTTATTTGATTTCTAAAAAATATATAAATTTTATTAAAAATAAAATTAAAAAAAATGTTTATATATTATATATATATTATATATATATATATTATTTATTTTAATTTATTAAAATAATAATAATAAATATAAGTTATTTTAAGAAAAATTTGAAATTATTTAAACTCAACTATAAATTAATTTAAATAATATTATTAGTTAGTTTAGTTAATTTTTTAAGTTTGTTTGAAGCCTCAAAATTTGACTTATTTAAAATCTGTAAGCCTAAGCAACTTCCTCAAAACCCACCCAGTTAGTCAATACTTCAGCCTCATTTTTGAACTCCATCCATATGCAGTTGCATGCCCCAATGCTCTCGAATAACTCACAAAGAGCCCAAAAGTCGGAGATATTTGCAGTTGTGCACATATCGTGGTCAGGCTACAAATGTTTAGCTATTTCTTCTTTTTCTAGTTTTTATTATATTAATGTCAGGTAATTCGCCAGTTTAATTTGCGACATTAATATTGAGCGGCACATGCGCTGACTGAGCAGGGAACGGGGCTGGAGCTAACTATGTCTTGGCTACGTTTTAGAGAGCGCAGCTGTGCGTCGCGGCCAATTACAATGGATTTTTGTGCATTTGTGAATTTTTGCTGCATTTGCCTGCATTTTGTCAATTGCAATAAAATAATCAACATGCAATGTTGGCCTCCAATCGAAGGGGCGGAAAGGGGGCATGGGGCATATTGTTTGGCCAGCCTTTATTTATTTTGAATACCCCGTGGAGCATCAAAAGCCAATGGAATTTGAGGAACATCACAGACAGATGAGGCGTAGTATTTATATAAAATATATTAAATATAAAATCGATTGTTCATAGAAATAGTAGTGCTGAATATAAGAAGCAAAGAACAAATATTCGTCAAAAAAATAATAATTCTGACCAAAAATCTCGAGATTGTAATTTTCTTATTTAAAATTTATCCTAAACAAAAAGTGGAATTTCTTTTACTATTTTTTATTTAAATTTTCATGAACTATTTATAGGCAGCCGACGAGTCGTACACTTAGTACAGCATCGAATTGTTGTATACGCGGTATTTTGTAGTCGATCATGCTCCTTGAGGTGCCTTTCTTTGCTTTTGCTTGCAGGCTTGTGTCTGCAGATTTACGACCCGCATGGACAACACGTTCAACGTTCAAATTGCGCGACTCCAAGCAGTTGCAATTGCAACTGCGACTGCATTTTGTTGCCATTAACATAATAATGCGGCGGCTGTTGGAGTCGCAGTGCCCCTGCTCCCTGCTTCCAGCTCCCACCAACACCACACACAGCACAATTGCGAGCCAAAGCAAATAATCAACTTGCGCTAATCTGCAGCCAAACTGCATTTAGCGACTGTCCGATTGTCTCTCTGTCCGTTTGTCCCTCTGTCTGTTTGTTTGCCAGTTTGCCAATTGGCGGGCAGCTCATTCGGTCAGTTTGCGGTTTTTTCGTAACGTTTATGTTGATTATTTGTTGTTGCTGCCTTTCTATCATCATATACGAATGCATATATAGATATGTATATATAAAATATAAGCCTGGTAATTCAATTCGGACTTTAACTCCGCCTTGGACTTTAACTGATTTGCATTTTGTATGATTTGTTGACTGTTTTGCTGCTTGCTAACTGCGTTGGTAGCGCCATTGCCGCAGCAGCAAAAGAAAAGAAATAGATCCTTAAAACGTGAGCTGCATGCGCAGATATATATATATATATATATATATAGTTGATATATCATGGAGTTAGACTATGGAAATGCTGTTGAGTCCCATATAAAGCCCCTGCTTAGGCTTAGTAACCATTGATAGCCAAGTCTATTTGGTATTTGAGAGGTTTTCAACTCATATTTTAAATATGCTTTGACAATGCATCAATCACTGTCCACGAATCAGTTGCATTTCAAGCTCTTTGTGGTAGAAAGATATTTGCGCTTTAATCGCAAATTTTAATATAAATCATTCCATGTCATATTCTTGTTTAGCTACAAATATTGTAAGCATGATTAATTATGTTAATAATTTTTGCATATTTGACATCAGCGACGCATAATTAATATCAAAATTTCAACTCACTCCAACTGCCGTTTTTTTTGCAGTGCATCAATAACGCCCGCATACGCAGCGTCTGCTGCTGCAGGGCATGAAGAGAACTGGGAAAGAAAGAAGAAGAAAAAACAGATTTGCGCTGAGTCAAGATAAGGCGCAGCCGAGCGAGCGAGATAGATAGATTGGAGAATGTGTGTGTGCATTAACTCTATACTCGCTGAGCAAAGTGTATCAAAGAAAGCGAGACAGACAGCTGAGTAGGTAGATTGGAGACGGACGACGTTGACTGTGCCTGTGGCTGTGTGCGCGCTTATCTTGTCTGGGTAATCGCGCTTCGATTATTAACCCTCATAAATTGAGCACGATGTGTGTGTGTGTGTGTCTGCTGAGCCTGACTTATGTAATCCTGCTTGTAACGGGTTCCTCATTTTCATTAGCATGCGCACATGGCTCTCCCTCTCTCTCTCTCCCTCTCTCTTGTGCTTTTCTAACAAATGTTTTTCAATTTTGCTTGTGGTTTTCTGCTGCTGCTTCTTCTACTTCTTTCTCATTCGTTAGCTGAATTTGCTCTTTTCTCGTTGCTCGTGTTGTTGTTGTTGCTCTTCATCATGCTTGGCTATTGTTGTTTGTGGTTTCTGTTTTTTTTTTTTGGCTGGAAAATGCTTTATCATGGCATTTGAGGCACAGACGCGCCTTTGTTGGCTTATTGAGCCATAACTGCAAGTTTGTTTATTATTATTGTTGCTGTTGTTATTGTTGTTGTTGTGGCTTCAGCTTCATCCATTTTCATTTTCATTTAGGTTTTCCCCATTTGCTTTGCTTATTTAACTGATTAATCATCTGACTTATGCAGCTGCTCAATAGAGAATAGAGAAAGTAGCTCATATTTTGATAAGATTTTAATTTGAGCGACCTATAGCTGTACTTGACCTATTAGAGATGGCATTTCCCAGAAAGAAACCTTAAGTGCTAAACAAGCTGTAGCATTCGCATAGGCTGTTCCGCTTCCTAAACTAATGGCTTTGCCCTTTTGTTAGCTTCTCTAATATATTTACTAGTACCTACCCCCCCCCCTCTGCCTTTTCAATAACAATCGACAAGTCATCATTAACATCACTATCGACCCTCGCCGCAAACCCCCTTAATTTAGCCGCATAACCGTGACTTAATCATTTTTCACTGTCATATGGCCGCGGCGCCCGCTTATCCTGTCAAAATTCTTAAACACTTTTTTATCATTTCCTCCAAAAACAACAAGGCAAAAAAACGAAATAAATTGGAAACAAGCCTAAAAGGTGCTCACCATAATTCCCTACCATTATAAAATGCCTTTTATATTTCCTTTATTTTTTTCAAGCTCGTTTTTTCAGCCTTTTTTCCAGCGTGAGTTTCACTTTTGTCCTGCGCTGGGGTAGAAAAAAGTTATAAATCATTTGGCTGGGCATATTTTTAATAGAGTTGTTACTTTTGTTTATTATGTTGTTATTCTCGCTTCTTCTGCGTTTTGGCTGGTTTTTTTTGGCACTTTTTGAAAAGGGTTTGCCAAAAAAATACCAAAAAAAAAGAATGTTAAATATCTTCTTTCATGCTTAATCTTTTAATTAATAAATATAATAACATTTTTTTCCGCTTCATTGCAGGTGAGTGCGCCACCTATACTAAGGTACACCTCCAAATATATATAGATCTGTGTCATACTAGCTAGTTCCATTGGCTTCCATTTGCGGTTACAGAAAATGACTTTAAAGTTTTCCCTTTCAACCCAAAAAGCCAATGGAAAGGAAACTAAATAGGCAAAAGGTAAAACCCCACAATTTCCAATTCAGCAACAACAACAAGCTGCCTACATCATCATTATCATCGTCATCATCAGCCCCATCAGCGTCATCATCGTCAGACGCCCAACATTTCCTTCCGCTGGGCTTTGGGGTGCCCAGAGCGTAGCGCCGCTTGCAGCCATGCCACATTTGACGCCTTCAAAACCACAAAAGCATTACAAAGCGAAACAGCTTGAGCTGAAGCTGCACGACTGATAGATATCCTGCAATTGCCTAGAGTAATATGATATGTTGAGTAATTAAAAAGGAAGAAGCAGAAGAGAAATATAAAATATATTTTCTTATACAGGATTTAGGATTTATTTTTATATGTATTCATAGAATATATTTTTATATACAGAGAATATTTTAATATGCTTTACAATATTTTTTTAAAATACAGGGTATGTTTGAGTATATTTAATAACACTTTTTTTTAAATACAGGGTATATTTTGATATGTTTTTAAAATCATTTTTGTATACAGGGTAATTTTTTTGTATTTTATATTTTTCATAATTATATTTAATATTTTTCAATTGATATATTTAATGTGGATTTCTTAACATAATATGAGTTTGCTGAGTATATGCTCGAATTCATAATACCCTACAATATTTACACAAACATAAATCTCAACTGAAATGTCAACTATGCTTTAAATATTTATACAAACCTTCCCTGATTTGCACATAAAATCTCTTTATTGAATTACACCCCATTGCGTGCGCGCTTACAGGGTATCGCAAGCAACTAAGAAAGTCTTTCGCCACGAAAAAGGGGGTGGCACTAACCTCTAACTACCGTTAGCATATGCTGCATGCAGGGGCTAAATTTCAGCCATGTTGTAAAGCCCCATGATTGATGGCTATTTGGCTCTGTGCTGTTTGCTATTTTCTATTGGCATCTGCTGCGCACCTGTTGTAGCTTAGACAGCGCATTATCTACTGACTTTGGTGTTTTTATTATTATAATGTATATTAGATATACAGTTATGTATGGAACTGGAGAGCTTACGAACTGGAGTTGAAAGTAAAAATGGTTTTACTTACATCTGGATAAGAAAGAGGTCTTCTGTGAGAGATTGGTGACTAGAGATGAAAGTAAATGGATTTGCTTATCTATATAAATATATATATATATATTCTTTATATATTATCTATATATATATATTTCTATCTGCAAATTAAATAAACTTTTTGCTTTGATCTCAAGTTTTGAATTTTTTTCTTGATTCAGTTTTCGAGCATCTATCAAATATACACTCAAAATATTCATAGACAGGAAAATTCAAAAAATGTCCAAGTCTGATTTCCTTTAAGGTATCTCTGACATATATCAAATACCTTAAAGCTTTAAGCACTGAAACACCTTTCAGTGTGACGAATTCAGTCAAAGAAATTCGCCAGATTCTGAAAGTTTTCACTTTCTGGCCAGAGTTGAGGCAGCATGAAAAACAGCTAAACAGTTGCCTAAACAACGCCACAGTTTTCACTTCCGGGACTTGTACGTCAATGTCAACTTTGACAGGAGCCAAAGAGCGACAGAGACAGAGAATGAGAGGGAGACAGAGAGAGAGAGAGAGCGAGAGATGACAGGCAGCAAGGCATGGATTTACTTTTATTTTATTACTGTCATTGTTGGCGAACTGCTTCCGTTTCAACCTTTAGCAAGGGGGTTGGCCACGCCCACGCCCGCCTCAAGTTGCTCGTCTGTTTTTTTTTTTGGGACTGCACTTGGCGCTTGTGGGGGTTGGCAGAAGTTTTCAGCCATGTTGCAAGGCTGCTGTCGTTATCCTTTTGCTCGACTGGCGCCTTTATCATCCATCTGCGCTCAGTGTTCCTTCAGCAACGTTCGTTATCTGCTGTTTAGCCAGGCGCATGTGTGTGGGTGGGGCAGCATCTTTTGCTTTTTGGGCAAGTCGTAAATTAAAAATGGCTTAATATGTAAATCCTTGCCTGCACTTTCTTCGCTGGCCGCCTGCAGATTAGTTTTGTGGATATTTGAGCTTATGGCATGTCCCTGTCTACATGTCGCCGTCTATCTATCGTCTATCTATCGCCCAGACATTTGGACATGCAGCACAATTTATGCGCCGAGTGGGAAGTTGGGCAAAGGTCGACTCGAGTCCTGTTGTCTGGCTTGTTGTTTACTTTGGCTGCCCGTCCACTGATATGCTTTTGTTGTCGTTACTCAGCGCAGTAACATGACAACTCCTTGCTTGTCCTTGTTCGCTGTTCTGTTGCTGACTTTAACTAACCCTTGGATTCTTACAAAGTTCGTGTCGTCAATTGTTGTTTCCTATGCGCCTTCGCTTCACGTAGAGAGCATATTGGCTTGGTTAAGTTTGAATTGAACTCACTTTGTGTTAGGAGAGGAATGAAGAAGTGTGAATCAATCGCCGCTGTTGATATGCCTGATTAAATATATATATATATATATAGCTTATTAAACAAGCGCAATACCTTTTCTGATAAGCATATTTCAGCTGCTTTGTCTGCTATTGCCAAGATCTAGTTCTTGAAATGTTTATTAAGTTTTGCCTTTGATCCCTTTTCGCCTGACATTCTACATTCAGCGCGATTCATCAGTGGCTTTAAAAAGTTCGAAAGTTCAAGCCAACTTTTAGCTGGCGATGCATAAGCAGTCAGGTAACTGGTATTGAAGCAGGGCGGTTAAATTTGAACTGTTGCCAATGTTTAAGACTCTGTCAAGATTAGTGAATTACTTGTTTGAATGATGTGAATAAGTTTTATAGAATGGCATAGTTGTAGCTTTAAGATAAAATAAAAAGGAACTGAACATTCCAAACAACTTTTTATTTTATAGCAATTTCTTTGTCTATAGCTCTTATTTGGTCAACCTATAGAATGAGAAAAGTCCTTGAATTTTATGTAAATTTTGGGAGTAATTAATTTCTTTTAATGGGTATTTAATATATTTTTGCTTAGTTCTTACAGCTCTTAGTAGAGTTGAAGCGAGTATTGCACAGTCAACTACACCCGCTCTCTCTCTCTCTCTCTGTCTCCCTCTCGCCTGCACGCTGACTAGAGTCAAACCTGCTCTCGTATTAAAGCGTTGATTAGTTGCTTTGGGTGATTAGTGATTGCATTTTGTAATTGCTCCCGCTGCGCTTGCTCTACTTTCCAGTATCAAGGCTCTAACTACGCACATATCTGATCTCCACTCAGAAATTAGCATAAGCGAATGTACATTAAATAATTCCCTTTGCAATTTGCATTTTCACTTCATTTAATGCAATTTTTATACATTTTTTTTTAATTCTTTCGCTGTTCTGCGTGTCGTGATGCATTTTAGTAATTATTTTAGCTTCATTTTTTATTAGTCTGTTTCATTAGTCATTGCCATTTAGCCGAACCATGCAATTAGCACGGAAATTAACAAATCCGATGTGCATTTGGACTTGAAATAATTTAATTTCTTTACCCTCCCCTCCCCCTCTCCCAGTAATAATTAAGCAAATTAATATTAATTGCATGCATTTCGTTAATCAAATGATTGTTGTTGATAATGCAGCCAGGCAAAAGCTGCAAACTCTCAAACAACGTTAATTGCCATTGACACAATAAATTATTCAACACTGGTTAACAAATTAATAGTGTTGTATAGCGATTTCTATTAACAATTCACACAAAACTAATTACTCAATTAAATTTTAGTTAAATCGAGCAGTTTTAAGACCTAAAATAAATGGTAATGCACTAAAAAGAGTAATTGAGTCAAAGAGGGCGTGGCAGGGCTCATAGAGTATATAAATATTACATAAGTAGTACAAGTAGTACCCATAAGGTATATATATAATGAAAAGAGGGAAGAGAGTTTGCTCAATCTGGCCATGCGCATCTGTTCCTCTATCTAACTATGTTTCAATGCATTTATCTCGAAAACTACAAAAGCTAGCGATTTGAAATTTATTATATATATTCATATGTATTCATGTAGCACAAATTAATTTAGTTTTTTTCAATCACCCATACCCTTTGCTTAATATCAATAAATCTTAAGTTTAATTTTGCTTTTTATCATAACTTAAGAATCGTTTGAGCTAGAAACACCAAAATTTGGTATGTTGGCTTTCGTACTAACTGCACAAATTCGTTCATTATGATATTTGCATGTCCTTACCCATTCTATATAAGATTTATAAAACAAATGATAACTACTAGATGTACAAACTTGAATTTTGATATACGCATATTTTTAGCTGTCATATATAAATTCTGAAAATTTCACTTTTATTGTACGCCTAGAACCCGAGTTATTTGAGAACTCTCACTACAAAGTGGAGGCTATAGCGAGAATAAGCTAAGGGTAAATAAGCAGCGCGAGTGCCTCTGTGTGCGTATATATGTAATCGTGTCTAAGTTTATATGTGCAGTTAACCTAGAGCCATAGTTGAATAATTTTCAATATTCTAAGGATATTAGTAAAGTCATATATATTCGAATCGATGAAATAATAACCGCAAATATTTATCAAATCAAGTCGAATTTAGTAAAATTTAAAACATATTCTCAATTTATTGTGGGCTCCATGCTTGCCATGCTTCATGCATAACAATTATGGGTGCTACACAACACTGTAAAACGGTAAACTTTAAAATTTGGTATTAAGACAGACAGAATTGCGTAAAAAGGAGAAACAAATGAATTTCTCGGCTATATTCAACTGTGTTTGCACTCATTCTGAAACTTTGATGGCAATACGATATTCGATTTACGATATTCGATTTGCCATTTACGATTTGCGATATGCGACTTATGTTATTCGACTTAAGATGTACGATTTACGCTGAATTGGAGGTCTTGAAAAAAGTGTTCTGGGCCGTATTTGGATAACGCTTGTTAGTGAACATGGGCTTCTGGATGCGGAAGGTGCACAGGAGATTCTCATCGACACACATCATGGCCCCGGCATTGTCGAACTCACCGCAATAGTTGGGCGCCGAGAAGATGGTTAGGAGCTGGCGGTTGGCAAAGAACTCGTAGCCATCCTCGACCACCTGATGGGCACGGCAGATGAGGCTGAAGCCATGCCGCTTCAGAAACGAGCCGACGATATCTGCCCCAAAGGTGTAGCTGACGCCCCGATTGTTGAGACCCCATCCAATTGTGCGGTCATCCGGATCCGACCAGAGCAGATCACAGAGCAATCCCTGTTCGGGTATCTCGCATGGCCGCGAGATCTTGCGTATCTGATCCATGCTGAACAGACTCGGACTCAGTCCGCCGTGACAGCAAAAGATATTGTCCTCGACTACCGCCGCCACCGGCATGCAGCTGTAGCAGTCGACAAAGCTGCGCCACAGCTTGACCGTGTACCGGCGCTTGCACTCGTCGTAGAAGCCGTAGATGCGGTTCACGCTGGAGCTCTCGTGGTTGCCGCGCAGCAGATAGATGTTATCCGGATAGCGCAGCTTCAGCGCCAGCAGCAGGGTCAATGTTTCCACAGACTGCTTGCCGCGGTCCACATAGTCGCCGAGGAGCAGGTAATTGGCATTTGGCGGATAGCCCGAGACCTTAAAGTACTTGAGCAGATTGTGGAACTGTCCGTGCAAATCGCCCAGGATGTTGATAGGCGCACGAAGCTTTAGCAGCATTGGCTCCTTGAGCAGCAGCTCGCGCGCCTGTGCGCAAATCTCACAGATCTCGTGCTCCTCGAGCGCCATACTCCCGTCCACCAAGATCGGCTCTGTGAGCCGTGCGATGATCTCGTCCAGATGGGACGACAGCAGCTCGCAGCTGCTCTCGCCCGATGACAAGTGTGTGGCTGGCTCCGTTACCGCTTGCTTCGCTGCCAAGATTCGGTTTTTCTTGGCCACAATGTCCATGCAGTAGCCAACGGCGGCATCCTTGGACAGGTAATTGATGGACGTGGCTGAGGATGTGGCTGCGGATGTGTGTTTCTGATAGGATGACATATGATACTTTGTTATCGACTGTTGTTGTTTTTGCTTTATTCTTTTTGCTTCGTCTTTTATTTGCTAAGCCGCAAGTCCAAGGATTGCAACAATTTGGAATTTCGATGAGCCTCGTTTTGAGAAGTCTGTGTTTTGTTTCGATTTTCAATTCTGTATGACTTTTGGTCAATGGAAATAAAATACTTGAACTACTATGGAATTTGCTCACAAAAGCTAAATATGATGAGATTTTCACTGGAAAATCCTTTTCAGCATTTCCCTGAGTGCTGTTCACATAGTCAATTAGGCCGAAGAGCTTTCGAGTAGCTGTTTTTTTCACTATGCTGAAAGAGGCTTTGTTGTCTGTTGATTGACAGTTTCTAAATCAGTTTCTCTCGCTGCCCCTCGCAATCAGGGCAACATTCTTAGCACAGCCCTGTGACAAATCTCTGGCTCAATAGATACAGCACAAAGCACGCTTCTAACTGTCTTTCAATCAACTAAATTTCTAGCTCTCTTGCTCTCTCACTCTCTGTCTCTCTCTGCTTTTATTTTTCAAATCAACATAATGGACACTTTGCCCGGCAGCTACGGCTCAGCGCCACCACCGCTCTCAGCGACGATGGGCCACACATAAAAATACAAAGGCAAACTTCACTTTTGGCTTTGACAGCTGACACGAAATGCAAAAAGCAACGCATTTGTGTGGGTGGCCCCCCAGCCCAGCCCAGCCCAGGGAGGGTTGCTCATAATATGCAAGCACCAAGCCGAATACACACACACACACCCTGCGCCAGCACTCTGCTATCGCATTCCATTTCATTCCAGCTCTTGGTTCTAACCTACCGCAGATGCAGATTTCTGCTTTGGCCTGTCACTCATTAAGCATTTTGCCAACTGCAACTTAGTTCCGTTGTTTTCATTGTTGTCCTTGTCATGCCAAGTGTCACAACAGTCGCCTGCATTTCGTTGATTTTACGAGCGTGTGACAAGCAGCTAAAAACGATTGGGAATTCTGCGAAGCAGAATGTGAAACTGTGTGTAAGACTTCTCTCTCGATTAGTTTGACGCAACAACAACGCCTTCAGGCGTAGACGTGCCTACCAGAGGGTGCTTCAAAAATAAGCGAAAAATTGACTAATGGCAAAATAATAATAGTCTTTTCAGCATATGTCATATAATATTTGTAGATTACTCAATTTAGCTTTTATGTTACCCGAACCCCTTTGACCCTTATGTACGCCACTGTTGCTCTTGTCAAGTTGACAACATGTTGCCCACATATTTAGCGCGGTTGCTGCTCTGATTGAGTATTTGTCCAAGAAATATATTTGCCTCTCACACTCCTCCTCTCTGCCAACTACTTCTGTGTATATGGATTTGCGTAGCACTTTGTGTTCCTCTCTTTCGCGTTTTGTTTTGTAGGCAAATATTAAAATATTTCACACGAAAAACTTACACGACTGCGTGTGTGTGTGTGTGCTGCAGTTTTGTGCTATTTTTACATCGCTTCGCTGCGGCAGAGCACAGCTGGGCCTTTTACATTGACTGTGGAGGGAAGTTGGGCCACCGACTGCGCCGCTTTGCTTATCTAATGGGCTGCAGTTGCAGTGACTGTGGCGGCGACTGCTTATCGCTATTTCCATTGTTGTTGTTTTTGTTACTCCTGCTGCTGCGCCCACACATGTATTCAGCCTCTGTCACTCTTTGAGCTGCTGTCTCCGACTCTTTCTCTTATACGTTTTGTTTGCTGTTGTAGTTGTTAATTGCTCGTCGCTACTTTCTTGCACCCTTCACAATGCGCCGTTAATCACAGCAGAGCTGTGGTAAAATGAAAGGAGAGAAAGAGAGCGAGTGAGCGGCGCACACATCAATGTAAAATTGTTGTTGGCTTTCGTTAATGGGTTTTTATTTGTTTATATGAGCGTCTAGAAAATATGATGCGTCTGCATATGAGGGACACCCCTCTGTACCCCGCCCCTGCAATTCTATTGACCATTTGCGCTTTTAGTTTTGCGCTGCTCATGGGAATTTTTACAACTGTTTTCCCTGACAAGTGCTCTTCGAATATTCGTATAGAGGAGCTGGGGTAGCTGCGACATTTCAGTTGTCATTTTTCGACTTAAGTTTTGCTCTTATATGTTATTAGAACTGCCAAAGTTGTGGGTACATTTAAGTGGGCGTGTTCTTTGGCTTTGAGTAGACAATTGAAGCTTTTAAGTTCTTTTTTTCTCGGTCTATTATTAATTTGAATTTTTAATGTAAAACTTAATGTTGTTTACAGTACGGCAAGAGTCTTATTTGTTTTTTCTTAAGATTTATGGGAATGGAATATCTTATATTCTGTAATCTAAATATTGTATATGTATTCCCGTCGAGAACCCCACATTAACTCAATATGTTTTCATCAATCAATGTCATAGCAATCATGTATGTAGTTGTATATATGTTTATATTCAATCAGAAATCAATTAAGTATTTATTGACAGAAATCTGAGATGTCAAAAATAAATCAAAAATATTAAATTGCACTCGTTTCCGGTAAATCAAAAAATCCCCCATTGCAAATACTCGAATCTAAACTGTCAAAAACTAAAAACTTACTATTTTTTAGATAAATAGTGTACATTTCTATACTTCTAATATATTTACTATAACTGAAATTTCATCAACATTTTCACATTTCTAATTTGACATATGGAATGCAAAATTTCATCAATTCGACGTTTTGATTGAAAATGCATTGTCGATATTTGTGTGGGGACTAATTAACACTTTTATGATGTGACATAATATTTCACTTTGGGCTGGGGAATTTGAGTGGAAACCCACATGATAGACAGCAGGCGGTGGCCCTGACCCAACAGCAGCAGTTTTGCATGTTGTTGTTGTTGTAATTATGTGTTGTAAATGCGACTGTTGACATGTAGAATTGTTTGCAGTTATGAAACAACGACGTCGCTAATTAAGCAATCATAACTGTTAAACTGTGGGTTCAATTCGTTTAACGTTGCATTGTTGAAATATGTTTGAAATAATTTACTGCAACTATTTAATTAAAGACAAAGTATGTTAAATACTATATATGAGTATTAATAGCAATATATTTATTTGTTAAAAAAAAAATCAAAAAAGTATTTTCTCAACTGACCCCGACGTGATTTGAACACGCAACCTTCTGATCTGGAGTCAGACGCGCTACCGTTGCGCCACGGAGTCATATGTTACGATCCGCCGTTAACTGTCAGCTAGAGCTACGCTGTCAGCTAATCTGATTCTTTTTGTTTTGTTCGTCCAGTTTAGCAAGTGCATATTTATGGCATGCAACAACAAAAGTACAGCTAGCAAATTGTATAAGTAAGCGTGTGTGTGAGTGTGTCTATAAATACATTGAGCACTGCAAACATGTTATCTTATCATATGCGCACAGTGGAATGGGCGCGATATTGCTTGCGCTAAATTCAAATAATAATTTCTTATCGCAGAAATACAATTAACAAGCCATTTTATTTTTTCTGTGTATTTTATGTGTTCTAATCATTTATACCGATTCCGGGTTGTATGCTATTTGTTTATTCAAATGCATTTCGTCGGCGATTCAGATTTATTAAGAGTTCCGTGTCCGTGTTCCCTGTCGGTTGTCAGGCACCTGATGTTAGGGCAGACGTGTGCCGCCAAAGCTTTTAGCTGTCGCCGATGCCGACGGAATTCACACAACGAGCCCAAAATAAATATAAATCACAGCGGGAACAACAGCCAACCGAGGAAAATGAATGAAAATGCTGCACATTTGGAGGAGAAAACACGGCCAACGGCTTTCGGTTGTTCTGTTTATTTATTCATTGATTTTTATACACTAGCCAGAGCTCGTATCGGCGCAGTATTCTTGTAAATGGAAATGCATTTCGATAAACCCCACCCAGATGGGCCCTATAAAATTGATTTCGATTTTCCTTTTCCCGAATTGTGACTAATTGTGTGAGACTCCTCCACAGTCTTTGGGTGGCATTCACTTCGTAGAACTCCAGCTGTTTTCATTGTTTAGAAATTAATTTTCCAGCACTGAATTTACACTGTGAAAAATATATATGTGTATATGTTTGTGGCTATCGACGGGTTGCCTTTTTTATGGCTATTTTTATGTTTTAATATTTATGGTTTTTAATGTTCATATTTAGTGCGGCTGCCTACATGGGTTTACAATTTCCGTGCCATGGACCCATTTTAGCCACGTCTTGGACATGCTTCGAGCAACGGAAATCGATCGTAAAGTTTTCACTCTCTAAATCTTAAGAGTTGACAAGTTCCCACGGGCAGGCAAAGCTGAACAAAGTTATTGGGGAAATAATCACATAAATCAGTTGGATATAAATATGAGACTAACGGGTATTTAGGTGCTTAGCTCTTTGATACTTTCGACAGTCTTTTGGTAATGTGTATAATTATATACTTAGTTTATAGAGTTTAGAGCATAGTTAATATTTCCCATTTCATCTTGATTTTCAATTCATATTTCCATTGATTTACATAAATTTGGCCTATTAAGTGAATAGCTAAAAGGTTTTTGACAGTCAAATCTGATTAAATTTTTTATTTAAGAATTTAATTTCCCTTTGAATGTGAATCACTAAAATAAACCTATAAAATCAATTTTTAGGGATATTTTAGCTTAAAAGTAGATTGTTTCCTCATATGGTTGGGTCTCTCTCACAAAAAGACTATCTCGCTCTCACTCTCTCTCTCTCTCTTTCTTTAAGTCTCTCTGTTTCTTTATCTCCTTCTATCTCTTTTAGTCTTGCTCTTCCTCTGTTACGCTTAGTCACTCTTTGTCATTCTCTACCGCTCTCGCTATAAAAAAACCGACTAAAGATTAAATTGAAACCATAGCAAAAGCAAGTAAGTGTTATTTCAGCATAACTAGAGCTCAATCAACTCGAGCTAAAAGTCATTCTCAATCAGCAAACAGTTATAAAAACATATGCATGCATGTGTATGTGTGATGCATTCAGGCTCTACACACATACACGCTCACATACTCATACACACTTAACGACTCTCGAACATTGCACTTAACCAAGTCGAGTGTAAACAACATGTTAAAGAAATGAATGGAGTCATATAGAAATGGCTCATATAACATACACACACGAACACTCACCTACTCTCTTTTGCAAGAGTTGCAAACTCTGATCAGCTTAAGCCAAACAAAATGAAGAACAACATTTGTAGAGCTGTCGCTTGAGTTGGACAAGTTGTCGTTAGCAAAGTCCAAGTCAAGTCAAGTTAACTATAGCCGGTGAGCGAGCGTTGAGTGTATTAAGTGTTGTGCGTGTATATGTGAGGGGGAAAAATTGTTATATAGTATATATTTTTCGAGCATTATAGCACTTTACACTTTTCACACGCTAAAATAATATTTTTTCTCTTCCGCGTAACTCAATTGCTTTAATTGCAATTTACGAAATTTCGTCGCTTGGCGCGAGTGCGCCTGCACTCAAAAGCACAATCCGCGATGACATCTAATGTCAATAACCTCGCTACAGCTGTAAAGGTAAATGCAGAAATGCAAGCCCAGCTTAACGTTGTGATGGCAAATAGGCAAGCCTCCATCATGCCAATAAACTCAAAAATAGATATCGCCTCCGTGCAAGGCATCACTAACAACAAAAACACGAAACGTAAACAGCCAAATTCACCAAAAACCATCAAGAAAAGGCTCATCTTCGACGAACCAAGCACCAGCAATGCAGCATTAATATCAGAAAATCGATTTTCACTGCTCGTAGAAGAAGATGAAGACTACAGCGAATCACCTGTAGCTCCAGAAGCCCCAGTATTGACCGACCAGCAAACTACTCCGAAACCTCGTCCGCCCCCCATATGGTGTCCAAACATCAAGTCTGTGGCCCTACTTCAACAGATAATAGATAAAGTAATTGATGCTAAATCATACGTAATTAAGCCAAAGAAGAATAACATAGGTGTATTAACCCAATGCAGTGAGGACTATCGCAGAGTTATAGACCACTTTACTAAGCTGGAATTGGAGTTCCACTGCTACCAGCTTAAGGAGGACAAACCATATAGAGTCGTGTTCAAAGGGCTTCACTCCAGCACTGATACAACACTAATTAAAAAGGAATTGGAAACCAAAGGCCACACAATTACAAATGTGCACAACCCACTGAGCCGTATGGACAAAACACCGCTAAATATATTTTTTGTTGACGTGGCTCAGGCCCCCAACAACAAAGAAATTTTGGACATTCGAGTTGTCTGCAGGCAACGCTGCACAGTGGAACTGCCAAGAAGATACAACGACCTGACACAATGCCATCGCTGTCAAGAATTTGGACACACACAACGCTACTGCCACAAAGCTCCCAGATGTGTGCGTTGCGCCGGGAAACACGCATCCAAAGACTGCACCCGCGAAAAGGACCAGGCACCAACTTGTGTGCACTGTGAGTTACAGCACCCAGCCAACTATAAGGGCTGCCAAGTATACAAGCGGTTGCGCAAATTGCAATCCCCAGCACAAAAAAGGAGTCCCACACAAACACCGTCTACGGGTCCGAGTACTGCTTCCGAAATTACAAGGCCCCGGAGCATTACCCAAGCCACGAGCTTTGCAACGCCTATTAGTGGTGTTTCTTACGCACAGGCCGCTAGAGGTGGACCGTCAAATAAGAATACCACAAGTGACACTTTGTTCACTGAAATGCTTCAGCAACAACAACGTCAGTTTGACGCAATTAATGCCGAGCTCAAAGCGATGCGAGAAGTACAATCCCAACAAGCAACCATGCTAAACAGTTTAATGGCCATCATAACCAAGCTTGCCTACAAATAATGGCTTTACGTGTGGGTATCTGGAACGCCAATGGCCTGAGAAACAAGACTCAGGAACTGGCTGCGTTTCTCTCACAAGAAAACATAGATATAATGTTAATAACAGAAACTCATGAGTGCCCCACTACACAAATTTTCGGATACGAACACTATCAGGCTCATGGTGAAGGAGCAAACTGCTTTGGTGGATCCTCAATCCTCATACGAGCAACAATACCGCATACACCTTTACTGCCAATTTGCAACGCAACAATGCAGGTCTCAGCCATCACCCTGCCTACGTCTATTGGAGCGATCGAAGTTGCGTCAATTTATCTTCCGCCAAACACTGGTCTGTGTGATCATCACATGGAACAGGTTCTAGGCCAAAGGTTGAATAAGACCCTCATCGGCGGCGACTGGAATGGATGGCACCCATTTTGGGGAAGCAATAGTGCGAATCGTCGCGGAGAAGTCATATTTGAGGCGATTCAAAACTTACAATTCAGCATATTGGCGACTGGAGCCCCCACCCGTTACCCAATTAATGGACACAGGCCCTCGGCAATCGACTTCGCTGTCTACAAAGGCATCTGTGACCGGCAATTGACCATTGAAGAATCCTTGGACCTATCCTCTGACCACCTGCCACTAATAGTCACAATCCACGCGCAGCCACAGCCCTTGCCCATTAGGAAACAACTACTGCCAGCAGGATCAGATTTAGGAGTCTTTAGGCGCGAGCTCCATTACTCTTTGCACATAGAAATGGAACTTAACACTCCTGAAGACGTGGACTACGCAGCAAACAAACTGCAGGAAGAAATAGTCAAAGCTGCGCACCAAGCCGCCCCACCATCTTGCCAAACAAGACAACAGTCTCCGTACAACATCCCCCTCACCTTGGAGGCCCAACACCTACTAATACACAAAAGATGGGCCAGGAGACGCTGGTTAAGATTACGCACGCCTGATGCCAAATCCATGTACAACGAAGCCACGAGGCATCTTAAAGCTGCTCTCGCCCTGCTTCAAAAGAGGTGTATCAGCGATGCGCTGGTACGAGCTGAATCGCCCACTGACGCAGAGTTTCAATTATGGAAATTTACAAGAAAGCTCAAACGGCAGCCAATACGACGTCATCCCATTCGGAGCATTTCTGGTTCCTGGCACATTGGAGACGAAGCTCAAGCTGAGGCTTTTGCAAACCACCTTCAAGACCAATTCACGCCGGTGATTACCGCAGAGGCCTCAGAAATCGAAGCAACAGAAGACATCGTTCTCTCGCCCCTCCCAGCTGAAGACCAGATAACTGGATGTACAAAAGAAGAGGTTCTTGAACACATCAGAAGAGTGAAGGCAAAAAAATCCCCTGGATATGATCTAATAAACGGCAGAGTCCTTAGAGCACTGCCTGACTCCACCATAGACTACATAACTATGGTGTACAACGCCATGCTCCGCATCCGGCACTTTCCAGCCTGCTGGAAGCGCGCCGTGATTGTGATGATTCCTAAGCCTGGCAAACCCGTGGGAGAAATTGAGTCGTACAGACCAATTAGCCTGTTGCCAGTACTCTCCAAAATATTCGAAAGAATATTTCTGGAACGAGTACTGACACATCTGGGACGCCAGGAGGCCATTCCAAACCATCAGTTTGGCTTCAGGAGACAGCATGGAACACCGGAACAGGTTCACAGAGTTGTGCACCATATCCTTGGAGCCTTTGAAGAAAAGATGTACTGCTCTGCCGTCTTTTTAGACATCAAACAGGCGTTTGATCGAGTTTGGCACCTGGGACTGCTGCAGAAAGTGAGGACCACCCTTCCAGCCCCATTTTTCGCGTTGCTATCCTCATACCTTATTGGAAGAACCTTCCAAGTGTCAAGGGGGCAAACAGTATCCTTGACTAGACCAATTATGGCTGGAGTACCACAGGGTAGTGTTCTAGGCCCAACACTTTATACTTTATTCACAGGAGATATGCCAACTCCCGAGCCAAATATAGGAAGTACAGATGCAGTACTCATAGCGACCTATGCAGATGACACCGCCATCTTATCACGTCACGTATCTGCGCAAGAAGCTTCAGACTCACTACAAAAATATCTGGACTCTTTCGGACGCTGGGCAAAACGGTGGTGTATCACCATTAATGCACAAAAGTCTGTACATACTACCTTCGCCACTAGAAGAGGAGATTGCCCAAGCGTTGCATTGGGGCCCACTATTCCCAAAGCCTCAAAAGTAAAGTACCTTGGTATCACTCTTGACAGAAGGCTGACTTTTAAAGCGCACATAAGTCAAGTAACCTCAAAATGCAAAAGCAAGCTAAAAACCCTCGACTGGATGCTGAGAGCTTCAAGCAAGTTGTCTTACAGCAGCAAGGCCGCCATCTACAAGGCAATAGTTGTCCCAACCTTCGTATATGGTATCTCTCTATGGGGCTCCTCGGCGAAGACTACAAGGAACAAAATTCAGACCCTGCAGAATAAAGCACTACGCAGATGGACTGGAGCCAGCTGGTTTGTAAGAAACTCAGTCTTACATAGGGATTTAGCAATTCCCACAGTTGCTGAACTCATTGGGCGACACAGTTCAAGATACGCGGACAGACTTGCAGCGCATCCTAACCATCTCGCAAGCAACCTGGCTATAAACAACAATAGGCGAAGACTGAAGAGATTGCATCCTCTAGACAATATTAGAACTAATTAAGATAGTAGCTACAAGTGCAGAATAATTGGCATATCTGCCCTCCCATTAGTTAAGGTTTAGAGCTAAATGCGCTATAGAGTCTAAGACAATAAGCTGCAACAAAATAAAGAAATAAAAACGAAAAAAAAAAAAAAAAAAAAAAAAAAAAAAAAAAAAAAAAAAAATATTTTTTCTAGCCAGAGCAAAGAATTCACTCGGCTTCATTGGTCGCTGCTGGCTGAATGAGAGTAGAATGGAGGAGAGTGGCAGGGGGAGAGCGCTCACTGTTTGAGTGTGTAAACAGCAGCGCAAATGTCAAGTAGCCGTCAATTGGCAGGCGCACAGGAGAGAGCAGGATGGCATGGCAAAGCACAGGACAAGACAGCATAGCTCGTAAACCACAATTGGGCAGACAAAGCGTAAGTTCGCTTCGCCTCTCTTCCGCTCCTCCTCTCTCTGCTCTGCTGCGACACTTTCACTGCAGTCAGCGCTAAAAGTGTTTGCATTTTTATCAACGCTCGTCGGTTGTCGCTCTCTGGCTCTCCCTCTCTCATTGTTGGCTTCGCCTTGCGCAAACACTTCCCGTTGACTTTTTGCTGTACTCTCACAGCACCTCCCCACGCTGTCCCCTTGGAACAGACTAGCGCTTGCTCTAATACAGCGGGCCATGGCAAAACCGCTTAGCATGTTTACCGTTATGTTCGGCACTTGAATTCGCCGTGTTGCATTAGTTCGCCATCCGTCTGCCCCATTACTCACGCTTAAGTGCAGACAGGTGCGCCAGGCCGCCATTTTGTACATAAGAATGTAAAAAGAAAACAAATGTTCCCTACGCAAAGGTTTTTGGCAGAAGTGGTGCAGAGAGTGAGAGGAGGGAGGGAGTGGCAGCCAGGAGGGATCGAAAGGAAGTCCGTGCTCCGTTCATGTTTGCTCTGTTTAACCTACAAACGTGCTTAAAGGGGTTTTTCGCTCTGC